>NC_086253.1:27504082-28754082 GCF_021018805.1 Prinia subflava
GGATGTGTTCAGTGAAAAAGAAGCTAAATGGTCAATTAGAGCAGCGTTGGTGACTGGGAGATTGGTGCCTCAGTGAAACTAATTAGGATGGAAACTTGAAGAATATTTGCATGATTTTTTTTTTAATGTAAGAAATGTTGAATTGGCACTTTAGGTAAGGAAGCAAGCAAGTATGGAAAGCATGTAGTGACGCCTTCATTAAACTGGACACTTCTAATTCAAGAGTATGAGTGAAGCATATAAATACATGGGAGAGCAGTTATAAAAAGATAACTGTTGAGCAAGGAGACTTTAGTTCTTGGCAACATACTGAGTAAATGACAAAGAATGATTAAAAGTGCTGCCATGTAGGATCAGACTCATTTGTTCTTGAATTTAATTTTTAAATAGCTTGGGTCTGTTCCCATTCAAAAGCCAAAACATTGCAGAAAGTGGTGCATCTGAAACTTCAAAAGGTTTTTTAGATGCCAGTTTCCACCTGCACTGGTGGAAAGGCCTGCCAAAGGTCTTACAAGCCAAAAGGTGTCTGTAGAATTGCAAAGTGCCATTGCAGCTTACTATTTTTAAGAAAGAATTCCAAAAATGTTAGTTGCACATATACAGCTATACATATACAGCTATAAATAATAATTTTGCTGCAGAAGAAAAGAGAATATTGTATTGACAGACATTCTATTTTCTTCTTTTTTTTTTCCAGGTGGTGCTCTGTCCCATGTAGAGTCTTTATGGGTTGTGAATAAAGGGGAGGAATTAAGGCTGACGTGCAACGAGGAGGGACCTGTGACTTGGAATTTCCAGAACTCGGACCCATCGGCAAAAGCGAAGAGTTCCAATGAGAAAGTGTGGTACACCAAAAATGCAACGGTCAGAGACATAGGCAGATACACATGCAGAAGCAAAGGGAGTATTGTCTCCTCTTACTATGTTTTTGTTAGAGGTAAATATCAGTGAAGGCATTACTTTTGCTTCCCATCCCTTCCCTTCTCTGCCCCCCCCCCCATCTCCACTCCCAAAATAATAGGATAATAAATGTTGGAGGACATAATGAATTTGAAGTACAACAGGAGAATACATTTTGGCAGAAGAAATCTTCCCTGTTCAGTAGGAAGAAACCTCATTCTCTGCTTCGCTTGCAATGGCCTTTGTCAGCAGCACAAAGTTCTTGATGAGTTCATCTTTACATCCCCATTGATTTTGTGCTGAACTTTATCCAAGTTCCCTTTCTGAATGCTACCTAAGTGACCTGATTCTGTTGTATGAGTCAGTTACACATTGAAGAAGCAAGAAATATGTAGAAATGTCTTTTTATTTCTATGCCATCCATCAGTATGGAGTCACATAAAGTTTGGTCCCAAGCTTTTAATTTACTGAGGCAGTCAGCCTAAAGGATTTGGTCTTCTGAGACTGTGCTCCCAGGCCTAAGCCAGCAAACAGTGATGATTCCTTTGCCTTCAGCTTCTGATCTACCTTCTGACTGATCAGAAATGTCTCAGACAGGAAAAAAAGTGCTTCTGCTCTAACACATTTCTTAATCGCTTATTACTCTTCTTTGTGCAGTGTTTTCTTCAGATTTCTTTTCTGCTGATGTATGTCTGAATCAACTGCCCTCGAGCTCTCAGTTTATCGTGCCTGGCATTCCATTTACTTTCTGAGGAAAACGATTATTTTGCTTTTCCTTCACATAGCTTTGGTAGTCTTCCTAACCTGTTGATGGAGAAAAGTCCTATGGCATCCACTTTCTTGAAAACAGCATTCCTTGACCAACAGGGGTTGTCTCAAAGAGCCCCCTCTGAACCCTGCTAGTCCTTTGAGAACTACTGCAAGGTTGTTCTCCAAGACAGGGAGATACCAGCACAGCACAGTGAAGGTCATTTTCTCAAGGACAGATATCTGTCATAGCAGCCACACAATTTAAAGAGTGCTTCTTAAACGCTTCTGAGTTCTGCAAATAGCCATGCAGCTACCGTGGATAAGGTTTTTGGCTTTATGTTTTTCTCTGAGACTGACTATGACTACTATGAATCTGACATGTATTTTCCTTATATGTGGTAAACAATCTTGACTTTACCTACTATGATTTTTTTCCCGAAGGTCATGGTAATTATCCCAGACAGCTATGATCATAGAGATGTTTTTGTCTTCCATTACATGAGTGACTCCTTCACGTCTGGATAGCAGGCAGCTCTCCTGAGCATGCTTACCAAAGCATCAGGGAAGTTGTGTGGCCCTCATGCAATGTTACTATCTTTTTTGTCTCAGTTGTGTGAAAAACGTGCAACCTTAACTTTGACAAGTTCCTGGCTGTGAAAGAAGTATGTTTGTGAGGTTGACCAGCATTTTGCATCAGGCGTGGCTTAATGATATCTTACATCACCTGTAAGATGCTGCTATATGCTCTGCTGCTTGTAAGGTTGCCACAAACACCCCATTGTACTTTGCTGTTTGTAAAGGTGGGAGTGAAGAGAGAACAGGACCGAGAACCTCGGTCCTGCATAGTGCCACCTAAAATGGTGGCATATGTTGATATCTTATGTTCTTCTGAACCTACTGAATCCAAATTTCTTCTGTTTCTGAGACCAAGAATGACACAGTGTTGACAGACTGTAGATGTGTACCTGCTTCACCTTTCTGTTTTGGCAGAAAGTGCCTGTGTTGTATCTATAAAAGCATTTTTTTCCTGATCTAAGCAATCATAGTTCAGACTCCTGCGTAAGAGAGAAAAATCTCGTGATTTTGATCTCAAGTCTTTTCAGATGGAAGCACTGATAAACACTGCCATATCTTGTGTTGGAACCTGCAGGATGGCCAGAAGGCAAGTGCAACCCAAGATGTCCATGGGGTAGAAGGCTGTGAAAGGAAGAGTATGACCATGAGCAGCCTTGTTTGTGTCTGGATTCTCTATAGGAATCCCTTTCTTGTCTTCTCACTGCACTATTCCCTTCCAGATGGGGATTGAAGATGCCAGGAGAGCACCTCTGCAATTCTGCTTGCTCCAGTCCAGACCTTCCCTGCTATTTCAGCTATTAGTGCAACAGGTCTTTGTTCCTGCTATCTTCAAAAATTCGGGGTTTTTTTTTTGATTTGCAGGAAGCCATACTTTCTGCCTAATGAAGAGATCTTGGTTCTGTCCATACTGGAGAAAGGGGGACTGAGTAGAAAGCAATCAGTTATGTCTGTTGGCAGGGACTTTTAGATGAGCACTTTTAATCCATCCTCTTCCAGCTCTGAAGTGACAGCTAGTCATAGCATTTCTTTTAAGATCTCTGTGCAAAATGTCACATTTTAGTTCTGTTCAGAAATTATTTACTTTTTTTTCATTTCTTAGTAGTCTCCATCCTCTAATTCTAGACTGATGTGTCAAAATTTGTAGTTTGTGGGAGCTTCTTAGTTGGTAATATCAAATTCAGCTAAAGCTACCACCCTCACTCTAAGCTAGAAACCAGCCAGTAACCTCTGCTCAGTGATGAGGAACCCCTGATGTAGTGAATTGCTTACATAAACATCCCAGGCTTCATTTTCAGTCTGGTACTTCTTGTCTTAAACCAAATACACATTGTCCATCGTCTTAAACAAATTCTCTCAGTCTTCCTTGGTAAGCCATGGTTTGTTGATCTCTAATCATTCAAGTTGTAAGCATGTTTGCAAAAAAGAAAGAAAACTTTTCTCTCTGTTTTTGTTTTCCTAATTCATTCTACTCTGTAGAGAGGGTAGGTGGAACCAGAAATAAACTTCTACAGAGTGTTTGTCATCACACACTCCTTTATTTTTGTGTTTGCCAGCTTCTTAGCATTTCAAGGTCATGACATATCATGGGCTTCAACTTTCATTGTAGAAGTGTTGAAATTACTATATGTTTGTGTGCTGTGGTTTGCTGAGATGAAATGCTATAGGAGAGGTCCCTTGTGAAAGATTGCATGATGATTTTCTCAATCAGATATGCTGTTTGTATGCCCAGTTTTTCTTCTAAGGAGGCTAAAAATAGTCTATGCTTTCAGGGAACGGAGAGAAAGAGAGAAGTTGTTTGCTGCTTCCTCTGGTAGCAATGTGTTTTCATTTAGATTATGTGTTTTACAGAAGTGAAAGCCATAATTTAGGTGCTTTTCAACTTCCATTTGCTCATAAATTTCTTTCAAATCCTCCTGTGGGCATGAAACTTTACAGCCCTGCCACTAGCTAAAAGCAAATTACTTCTAGTGGTCTGTGAAAATCTGTTTACTGTTGTGGGGGTACTTTGGACATAAACAAGGCAAAAAATGCCCTCCATCTCCAAATAAAAAATCAGTAAGATTATTTTTAGTGCACATGATTCTTTAGTGTATCTGGTATTGAATGTAAGTACACATCTCCTGTTGTGCTGCTCTTTGAGGAGAAAATTTAATATCTCTTGGTAAACATGAGTTAGGCAATACTCAGTTTTACTGGCTGAAAGTAAAACTTTGTTTGACAAGTGTCCAATTGTAGAGTTAGAGTAGTCAGAAGTTCCCATGCCAGCTTGTCTGACAGATCTTTGTGTTTCCTCACAGATCCAAATGTGCTCTTCCTCGTTGATTCTCTGATCTATGGAAAAGAAGACAGTGACATCCTGCTAGTGTGCCCACTAACAGATCCAAATGTTACGAATTTCACACTGAAGAAATGTGATGGCAAACGCCTCCCCATAAATATGACCTTCATTCCCAATCCCCAGAAAGGCATTGTTATAAAGAACGTACAGAGGTCGTTCAAGGGCTGCTACCAGTGCTTGGCCAGGCACAATGGAGTTGAGAAGATATCAGAGAAGATCTTCCTGAATGTGAGACCAGGTAACACAGGGTTTTTTGCCTTCTTGGAGAGACCCTGATTCCCAGGAGGTGTAGAGAAGGGCTGTGAAGCCTGGCTGCTGTCCAAAGGAAAGTGGTGAGCTTAGAAAGCTTGTTTTGGGCAAGTTGTGTCAGGGCACAGATTTATCTCGTGACATTTAGCTTGTGGCTGTGTTCAGAAGGTTTGGCCATGATGAGTTTTATTTTCTGCTCCTGGTGATTTCCAAGCATTTTTTTCATCATTATAAGAAATATGGCTTATGCTGGTAAATTCTGAGGGCAAACCAGCACCCTGAGGTTTATGCAGGCAAAATTATTTTGGTGCCTGACTCCTGTGTCTGTTGCCCACAAGTGACAGTAGCAAGAAACTGATTGATGGCATTGAAGAAGAGGGATTTGGTGAAGAGGCAGAGCTTGTGGAAGGAGAAGGTCATTGTCTTCATATTATTGAGTGAAGATGGTCACAACAGCAGCTGTGTGCACTGCTGATGATGGTGAATGCATTGTGGCTGAGCTGCTACACGCAGCTCTACACTTGGCAAACCTGTTGGTGATACCCTACACTTGACCTTCACATACCACTGTGCCCTAAGGTTGTGTGCTTGGGTTTGGGAAGGAGGAGAAGCCTGATGTCTGTCTGCAGGACTTTACAGGCCGGTTTTGTCTGGGCAGTTTGGAGCCTGCCCTCACCCTGTGTGTCATTATTGGGCTGGGTGAACACCCAGGAGGGAAGTGGAGGGAGCAGTTCAGCAAGCCTGGCTGGCTTGGCATTTCCTCAGGGGCAAGTAAATGAGTTTGTTCTCATGAATGAGATGTAGCTGAGTGTGTAGCTGTGGACACTTGGACTGGAACCAGCTCTTGCTGCAGCTGAGGCTGCTGCTGAAGGAGGGGGAGCACAGCTGGGCCAGCAGGCTGGTGTGCTCATCCCTGCTGCCTGCATCGTGCCAGGGGTTGGCAGCTGCACGTCACCTTGTGCTGGTGAAGAAGAGCTGTCCTGTGGCCTGATGAGGGCACACACTGGTGTTTACTCCATGGCAGTGTCCGTGTGACCTGCCCATTCTCCTTGGAGGTGAGGCAAGAGGTTGAGGAGTGAGTACCATCTCAAGTGTGGAGTTTGCTATCGCAAGTTTTTCTTTTCCTTATGATTTGGAAATTCGACATTGTCGCTCTCAGTATTGTAATTACTGTGCTGTAGTGTTCAGTCCTTACTGAGTTCACCAAGTAAAACTCCCACTTTCTCACTGGCTCAACATTTAAATCCATTAGAGATACTTTGGTGGGTAATGTTTTTGTAGTTATAACCATGGCACTCAGACCCTCAGATGTGAGCTTCTGGTGCAGAGAGTCTGAAGAGGCATCTGTGAAACAGGGAGCTGTGCAGGAGTACTGAGACACACAACAGCTATGGTAGCACAGGGGGTGTTTATGTACAGCCATTCTCAAAACAGTGAGGGGCTTTATGGAATTAGGGCTTTTTTGGGGATGTCCAGAGATGTTTCTGGCAGATGAGTACATAGAATGCCTTCTGGACTGGCATCCTCCTGTCACTTGGGTACTGCTGAATGCTGAGGGGGATTTTTGTGTGAGCCTTTATATCTGAAGAGAGCACACATATTTCTTTGTTCTCGTCTGTAGCTTCTTAGAGCAACATGAGAAGAACATTGTTAAAGTATGAATGGCTGAGAAGCATGGGGTTTTCCTGAGTTTTGCACAATTTACCCAGGATAACTACAAAAGTCGTGTCAGAGGCAGAAAGAGAGTCTGGAGGACCTTATCTGATACATGCTGCATTCACAGTTTGTCTTCCTGTGCAAAAGCCCTAGTGGGAAGATAACTGGAGTATAATAAAAGAGGAGAATTTGAAGAAAGGATGAAGAAAATAGAAGAACAACCCCCAAAGGGAACAGAGGAAGAGCTGAAGAGCTTTGCAGAGGCAGGAGACACACAGTCCTCAGATACATCTTGAGTGTTGACAAAAGCCATCCTGAAGCAGAGCAGGGTACAGCTGCCCCACGTCTGCATGTCGCCACCTGCTTTTTGGGTGACAAACTGCAAGCCGTCACTGTAGCAGAGGTTGTGGTGCTTTCAGGCACAGGTGTGCAGAAGTCCTTGAGCTGTACCTGTCCTTCCTAGGCTGCCCATCAGGAGCTTTTCAGGGAGCTGTCAGACTGTACTCTCTGTTGGCTGTAGTGTTTTGTAATTAAAATCTGCAGTTAGTGCTGGGCTGCTGTTCTTCAATGACTGATCCTTACGGTGTTTTCAGTTCCAGAGTGCTACTTTTTAATCACTGTCACAAAATTAATCGTCTCATTGATGGTTCAACATCATTCAGGTTTCTTCATGCAAGTTGCTATGCACTAACAAGTATTATCTAACTTTTAAGTATAATTTGAAGTGAGGTTGAAGCAGAAATGTGCTTGTTGTAAAGGAACAACTGTGTAGTATGTTAAAAAATTTGAATACATCTCAGAGCCTTGATTTTATTGGAAAGTTAATTAATGACTGTTGATTTTTATCCCCCCTGGAAGAGCTGAGACTAATGAAAAGTAATAAACTTCTAAATTGTTTTCCAGTTCACAAAACTCTTCCTGTCATCACCTTATCAAAAAGCTATGAGCTTCTCAAAGAGGGGGAAGAATTTGAAGTTACATGCATAATCACAGATGTGGATAGCAGTGTACAAGCTAGCTGGATTTCTCACAAAAGTGGGGTAAGTTCCTTTAAGTGTATCATGTGTCCCTCAGCACAGTACACAGACTCTCTGTAGTCATTCACATGCTTGTCTTGGGTACCTGATGCTGTGCTGATTTGGATTTGTTGCATTTACAAAAATTCAGTATCCCACAGACTGGTGAGAGGGCAACAACTGTTCTGTTCCCATGAGGATGGCTGGGAGGAAAAGCATCTGCATGGGCTTCTCTTTCCAAAAAGAAATTAAAGTTAGGCTCTTCAATGTGAAATTTAGGTGACCTCTGTTGAGCTTCCTAAAAATGGAAGCATGGAGTGCCTACACATCACATTGCAGTCAATGGAAGCTGCAAATATCAACACATGGACTGCAAATTACATATTCTAGTTGTTATCATTAACAGTAAAATACCTTCTAATTAGCATGGGGTTGTGTGTGACAGGAATAGTAGTAAGCATTCGCAGGAATGATTAATTCATTTAAATTACATGGTGTGCCTCACTAACTGGAAAACCTCTGGAAAATGAACCAGTGAACTGGCTTCTGTCTGCCAGTGATAGGTGATAGTTACTGACTGGCATCACCAAATTAAATTATTGAGAGGCTCAGTGCTCCAGGAGTTTGATACTGGCAGCACAACCATTTTGCAGAAAAGGGGCAGAGAGGTTCCCTTCCCTCTTAAGCCAGTGTGCCGCCAGCTCTGCCTTGAAATGAGCAGCAGACATTGGGTTGTTTTTGAGAATGCTTCTTGATCTTCTGAGTGTACCCTGAAATTTAAATTAATCAAAACCTTTGTGGAGACCTTTTAATAACTCCTACCATATACTCTCCCATGCTAATTGACTGATCTTTTACTGCTAGTTGTAGTGACCAGAATGCATAATTCTCAGCCCATGTATATGGAAGAAAAGACTCCTGTGATATTTGGATAAATCACATCTCCTCAGGCACATAACAAGCAGGAGTCCTGTTCCCTGGGGCTGGGCATGCTGTGCTTAGCTAATCCACCAGCTCTGGTAAAGCTGTTCTTGCTAAGTGCTGTTCCAGAAATCCCACCCCACAGCTCTGAACATTGAGAAGGTCTAAGTGAAAAAAGGTGGTTTGGGACATGCAGATCTGCTTTTGTTCCTGTGCAAGGCCTTCATCTGAGAATTTCATTTCTTCTCTCATTCCCCTCCCTTTCCTGTGTTACAGATTGATGGAATTGAGGCCTTCTATTCATTTTTTGTGCTTTATAACTTTTCATTTAAGGTGTAAAAGCCACAAAGTATTTTCACAATAAGTTTGACTTTTCTGTCCTTTCTGGTAAATAGCAGGAGCTGCTGTCTTTGAAATACTATCAAATTAAATTTTGTGTTGAAAGAGGACACATAAATTTCATATTTAAGTAGCTTCAGAATTACATTTTGTCTTGAATAGATGAGAGCAAAAAAAAAACCAAAATGGTTTTTGCATGTATGACTAAAGTTCCCACCACTTTGGAAAATTAGGAGTCTGGCTATTAGCAACCACATCCTTACTAAATATACTTCTCTTGTGATTATTATAAGTCAGGAGGAATCAAAATTGCATTGAGAAGCTTTAATTTGTCTAGAAGCTCTTGGAACTTCCAAGAATTGCAATAATTCAATTAGAAAATTAGTAAGTCCAAATCTGCATTTGGTTTAATCAGTGTAAATTTTATCAGTCTTTCCAATCATACCGAACGTTTTCACAGAGACTAAAGTCAGCATCTCAAAGCATTATTTATTTTTCTGTGCATATGTTTAGAATCGTGACATATTTAAGAGAATGACGCTTCCAGTTTCCTTTAAGATTAATAAATTCAGATTGCTGTGGACCAAGAATCAGAGAAGGTACCAGAGGGAGGATGCAGTGGGTCTGGATGCTGCCAGCAGGGTCTCTGCAGCATGCCTGCCATCAGGAGACACTGTGGCCTTGGAACATACAGCAACATGGTTAAAATGAAGCCCCAGGACCTTAAATTCTCTCTAGTCATTTGCTGAGAAGCTTTGCAACCATTAGAGAGTTGCTGAGCTTCAGGCACCTTTTGAGGGGTGAACCACACTTCTGAGATGCAGTGACTTGGTACAAGAGCTTCAGCTTCTGAGCATTAGGAAGGTCAGGACCCAGTGGACATTTTGCATCAAGCCCTACAGTTAGAAGTGCTGTTTGTGCAAATAAAACCTTCAGTTGGTTACTCACCCTCTCACCAGTACTCACCTTAGTACTGGAAATCTAGCCAGAATGATCTGGGTGTGACCTTGGACACAACAGCCTTGTCATCAGGTGATGGGACCATTTGAAGAAGTAGAGGTCTGGTTCTTTGGCTTGGGCTGGTCTCCTCCATTTGGCTCTCTTGGGGCAGGTGAGCACAGCCCCAAACTCACCCTACCCCCCACCCCATGTACCTCCACATTCTTGCCTCAGAAGGGAGCTCGAGGAGGAAAAAAAAATGGGGAGGGGATAGGACTTGGGAGAGGACATTATCTCCCAAAGGCAGCTGATCACACACTTGTTTTGCATGGAGAGATTCTAGTGACAGGTTTGTCGCTCTGGCTTAAAATTCCGGTTTAAAGTTATGAATATTAATGTAGCAAAGTTATAATTACTTCTATTTTTAATTTATCTAGGAAAGATGATGCATACACAGTGTTTTAGATGTTAATTGTTTTTTACCGACAGATTGTTACGAGCAAAAGCAGAAATTTGGGTGATTATGGATACGAAAGGAAATTAACATTGAACATCCGTTCAGTGGGAGTTAATGATTCTGGAGAATTCACATGCCAAGCAGAAAACTCTTTCGGAAGAACCAATGCCACAGTAACCTTGAAAGCTCTAGGTAAATACTTCTTGTAGAAATCTTAACAATTCTAAGAGCAGGAGATGAAAAGTGAGAACACTGGGGAGCCTTCCCTTCTGTCTCTCTCCTTTTCCTCAAACCTCAGCAAGTAAAGTTGGTTTTCCCTAGAGGTTATTGCTGGCTGGTACCATATGGGATGGCTCAGGAAGTTGTGGTGTGTATGACTGCTTTAACTTCTATAACCCTTTGCTTATTATTGGAAAGTGATACTAGAGCAGCCACCCAGCAGTGTTTCTGTCCCTCTGGTTTGTCTCACCCTTCCTGGTTTAATCTAAAATTTAAACCGATTTTAACAAAGCAATTAATTTACCTTCTCCTGGTACTGTCCCTATGCTTAAGTAATTTGGCAGCACAAGTGTGAAGCACATCTTCAATAGCTGCCTTCCAAGCGCAGGGAATTTCACTGAGTGTGCCAATGTTTCTTACGTAGTAGCTGTATTTGCATCTCTATTTAAAATAATGCTGTGAGCAACATCGTGGTGCACATAGACAGCATGAAATTGTTCTGGACGTCACCCCCTTATTAAACCCACTATCCATCACTTCATGTTTTAGATCATGTCCCTAAACAGTGAGCAAACTCCCTTCCTCCTCTTGTTTACTAACAGATGTGTTTAGAGTCTGCCATAGATTAACTTGGGTGACACACGGTGCCTTTTGGATTTTAAAGCTGCTGAAACCTGCTCATTTGATAAATTGAGTACAATTAAGGACATGTTGGTGTAGTTAATAAGATAATTCTGGTCTGTGTAGTTGCTACAACTGTTTCAGTTCCATTCAGGGGTGCAGTAACTGAGGGAAGTGTAGCCCTGGATTCTTTTTTTCCTTTTCAAATCCGTTTTTTCTGTTGCACAGACAGGCACTCTGGCCACACTGCTTGTTTTGCTTTCCCTGGTAACGTAAATAAAACAGAAGTGTTTGACTTGTGTGGGTCAGATCTTCAGCAGACAGGCAGAGGTTTGAGTGCTCTTAACCTTGTTGTGCCTGGTCGAGGGGGTAGGGCTCCAATGACAGGGATGTTTTCCTCTTTTTTTTTTTACAAGAGAGACTGCATTCATATGTAAAAGAGTGAAACAGTGTGAAGTATGAAAGAAGTTCTCCCTAAGGGGATCAATGTGAAAGCTTTTATTATAAGAGGAGGGAAGTTCTTCACTACAGAAATTCTTAGTACTACTACATATGCAAATGTAGCTTTAAAAAGGATTGACTTTGGAAAGTCTGGAGTTTAAAATAAGGCATGGTATTATAAAAAGTGAGAAATAAAATTTTTGTTTAGTAAAATACAAAGTTTGTATTTAATAAAAAATGCCAGAGAAAAGGTGGAATCTTTCCTTTCTAAGATAGTTTTCTCTCTCCACCCTCTCAAATTTGACTTACATAAGCTCCAACTTTTGGATACCTTTTACTTTTTTTTGTTAAACTGACTGTATTTACCTGAACTGTGCCAGCTCCCAGGGTCCTGGGAAACGGTGTATGGTGTGTACATAGAGAGAGATCTGGGATTGCAATAGGTACTGAATCACTGTGGCTTTAACATTAGCCAAAAATTCTACAAGAAATAGTGTGTATTTTTTGTAAAATGCCTGATTACTTTTTCTATCAGTTAATTTATCAAACTGTAGAAGGTACTAGAACTGCATTACAGGGACCAAGAACATTATAATAAAATTTTATTTGAAGAGAGTTGGGGCTGATTTTGAATATAGCTTACATAGGGAATCCTGTGTTTATACAGAAAATTAAAAAAAGCTCTGCAAAGAAACTGCAAACCTTCAGTTTCCAGATTTGAAATCTTTTCCTCTTTTCTAATGATGGAGACCATTTTAGAGCATACTTGCCTGCTATGAATTTACTTCATCCTTTCTTCTTCAAAGCATCTGTCAAGTGCTCTGGCAGATCCATATGCTTTCACCAAGCCCCACTGGCTCTGGTTTTCCCAAGCTCGGGTGCCCAGCTGGCCACAGCAGTTTGATTACTAGAAAGTGGGAAGAAGCAGGGATCTGAGATTGACTTTAGGTCTAAATTCAAGCTCTCAGTAAATGTGTTCCCTTGTAATTGCAATCTGCCTGTCAAACTGATAATTCCCTTATGAATTTCTGTAATTGGACTGAAAAACTTGTCTTTTTAAAGTGAATTCTCAATCTGATGAGTTTATTAATGAAATTAAAACCACTACAGCAAGGATGTTGTTAGACATGATATTTTGGAACGGAACTGCACAGTGATAAATGGTATGTGCCAAATGAAAGATTAAGTCCCAGCAACAGATGTACAGAAATGCCTTAGTTTAAGATGACTGGTATCCAGGCCTGTGGACTTAGCACATTTTTCTCTAATTACAGCTTCTAATAGCTTCATTTGTAATGTTGTTCTTAATTACACTTGACAGAGAAAGCTTTAATACTCTACTATACTGTAATAAATTATTTTAGTTTGCTTTTTCTCGTAATGTTGCTTTCACACCAGACAGTTAACAAGTCAAATTTTTGAAAAAATAGAGATACTTGAGTATAATCAAACACATGGTTGCATTTTTACAAAAGCATATAGAAAGTATTTGTCACCAGAAGATGGAATTATTTATGCAAAGGCACTCAAGGCTGCTTTAAGTCCTGTGACTCATGCTATATGTAGCTAGTAGCCTTGGTTTTGGCAGGTAAGGGTTTAAGTTCTGCTTTGCAGATAAGGGTTCCTGTTTCACAGTTGCATGTTTGATCACAAGTCGTGGAAGTGTGGTTAGAGTACTCACAGTCTTCTAAATGGCCCTGAATTTGTTTTTCTCCTCCTCTTACAACCATCAGCTAAAGGATTTGTCCATTTGTTTGCAACAATGAATACCACAATAGATATAAATGCAGGACAAAATGGAAACTTAACAGTTGAATATGAGGCATATCCAAAACCAAAGGAGGAAGTCTGGATGTACATGAACGAAACATTACAGAATTCTTCAGACCATGATGTCAAGTTCAAGACTGTGGGCAATAACAGGTAATATGCATGGCTGTAGGTGTCGATTTCACTTTGGGACAGCAGACTAGAGTCGGCTCTGGAAAGAGGAAAATGGGGATGGTGAGAAAATTGTGACTTTAAAAGATGTAGTATATGTGGCTTGCCACAGTAACTGGTGCAAAGTCTGCCGACCTACATTTGGAATAGCGTCGAGCTAACCCCACCATCTGAGGACCAGCATTCTGTTTACTCACCACTCGCCTACATTCCTGTCCAATAAGCAAAAAAGGGAATTAAGATTGGTTGTATGCAGAAACTCCCTTCACTGTCACAGCAGACTCCAGTGCTCTGGATAAAATCTTCTGCTTTTATTTCTGCTGGGCACTGTTCGCTCCTGATCCCTTGTCTTCCAAAAATCCAGTGCAGCTCCTGGAGCATGTAGCCTAGGTTGTGAACGTGGGTCTCCTCCTCAGTGAAAAGAGGAGCAGGTGGTGATGCATGCACGGTCTGAGCCTGATGCTCAGCTGCCACCCAGGCACACATCTGGGTGTTACAAGTGGCAAAACTTCTGGATGTTGGAAGTGCAGTGGCAGTCATAATGTGAGATAAGAGTCTGCACAAAATTCCCTCCTTATTTTTCATGCAGCGATTGCCTGTTCAGAGCAAGCTGTGTGTCTTAGTAATGCTTAAATTTTTTCTTTACAGTTACACAAGTGAACTTCACCTTACACGATTAAAAGGAACAGAAGGAGGCATTTACACATTTTTTGTGTCCAACTCTGATGCCAGCTCCTCTGTAACATTTAATGTCTATGTGAAAAGTAAGTAAAGTGAACAGTCTGAAATATTTCATTATCACAGTCATTGTATTTTATACAACATAATGTATGCACAAGATGTCACAGTGTGCCTCAGCATATGAGAGGCTTTCTGAAGTGAAGCACATGCTGGAAAACTAAATGTCAAGATATAAAAGTGCAGAGTACTCACACAAATCCACCTACTATCCAGCATGACCTTATATTCTAGCAAATGTATTCCAGAGATTACCAGAGAGCAGCTAGGTTGTTTATATAGGAAAAAAAAACCCTGTAGCACCTGGAAACATGATCTCAAAAATAAGTGTGTATCATAAACCTTTTACAATTTGAGGTGGAGCAGGATACACAGGGATTATAATTTGCATTTTTGGCAACCAAGTTAAGCTTTTAATTGTTCTTAATTTGTTTGAGTTTGAAAGCTTGTCAGGAGAATTACTCACATTTAGATGCCTTTTGGCATCTAAATACTTCTGTATAATAGTATAAATCACCATTGTTTTAGGGAAATCTGCATAGCTTTACAAGTGTGTGTGTTGTCATCTTTGGGACATGCTTGTTAAGAAAGAGCAATGGCCTCAGTTCCAAATAGCGTTCTTTAAGACAAAAGCTAAATTTCAAAATTAATTCAGTGAAACCTTCAGAAAACCCTGTCCTTAGTGGTGCCATCCTCTTAGAGCTTTTCATGCACAAGGCAGACAAATACTGGCTGCTGCTAAAGGCCAAGCTTAAGGAAAATTAAGCCAAGAGGTTTGAACCCAGCAGGAGGAACTGTATCGAAAGTAAGTGAATGTGCTGCAAATGCAGTTTTGTGTTGCTGCTGTGCTTTAGCAGCAATGTGTCCTTTTTTAGGCATAGTTTTATGCAGTGGACTGTCAAGACTTCCATAAATGCATCAAGTCCTTGCTGTTAATTTCTGAATTCTTCTCATTTAGCACTGAAGATCAGTGTTTGTAGCCGCTCTATTAGCAATGACATAGTTTGGGTCTAGAAGTGTCATTAGGGTCCTTTAAGAACATGGTATTTCTTCCTTCATCTGTGAATGCTGACACGTGCATTGGGTCTTCTGTTTCCTAGCTCTGATTTCTGGGGTAAGGGTACCTGTGATCTCAGATGTCCTTTGTCTCAGTGGGTGAATGTGGGTCACAGTCGTGAGGGATAATTCTGGTGTTTTAAAGATTAATGGAACAAAATGTTGAGCCAGAAGTTTAATTTCTCTGAAGGAATGGGAGAAATTGCAGGTTGCCTATAGTCTGGGCACAAGAACTGTAAAAACGCTGTCTCACAGTTTTGGCATCATCAGGTGTCAGTTCTCAATGCAGATCTCCGTGTTTCTGCTTTTGAGGCGTGTGCTACTTAATAAAAGCTGAAAATCCCTGTGGATCATGGTTAGGAAACCAGACCAGGAAGAGAATAGAGGAGAATGGACAAGGCAAGGTGGTGCATAGACACTTCCATTCTTCTAAATGGCTTGTCCATACAACCAGCAGCATTCAAGTCTATTTCCTTATTTCTTCAACTACTGGTCGTGCAAGTAGCAAGATCAGTCTTAGGATGCCATGAGGACACTTAAGCAGTCTCATAGAGCCCATGTTATCATGCACTGAGGCCCTGGGTGGATTGCAGCCATACTGAAGCAATTGGATTTGATGCATTTAACTCAAAAAGTTTCTTTTGGCATTTTGACCAAGCTCCTGTAAACATTTTGAAAAAAAAGAGACTAATAGATTGGTCTCTCTAGGGGTTGTTTTTAACAAAGATAACCCTTAGAAAAGGGGGTTTCACTGGTTTGTAAAATGCTTATCATTTAGCTGTGAAACACAAACTGCATGACAACATGCAGACTAACTGCCACAGGTGAGTCATGTATGGGTGGGTCAGATCCTGGTCTAATGGTGTGTCCTCACCTGACATTGTTGTCAGGGATTTTGCATAAATTGCTTAGATGTAGCTGGGGATGTTTACATTTATAGCTTTGGCATGTAATCAGCAGAAAATAACCCAACAGGTAAAACAAGATTCATAATCAGGAGAATGTCTTCACGTAAACAAATACTGATGCCAAAGCATTTGTTGAAAGACGTGAAAAACCCAGTGCAGAAGTATTTGCTTTGGATTTAAACATATTTAGCAATTTCATATGCTAATCTGAAACAATACTAAATTGCTTTTTAAATAGTGTAGTAATTCATAATAAATGTATAGAGGTAAGCAGCTCTAAAATTAGGAGCCAAAAAGAAAATTAGAGCTTGACAAGCAGCATGCTGTACTCAGTTACAATTAAAAAACTGTAGAAATCTCCAGAGTGGTAAGGTATGGTGTATCTAGCAATTAGTAGAGGAATCTTCCAACTAGTAACTGAATTTAGTGCAAAATAATATCTCAGCTTAATTATAGTCAACAAAACATTATCTATGCAGTTGGGGGTCCTGCTGCAAAGAGGAAACTGGTCATGGTATTATAGATCCCATGAAACCAAGCTCAGCTGTTTTCCTGTCATTGGATTATGCAGTGAGCAATGAGGAATCACTGTGATATAGTAAAAAGATTTGTTCCTATCCAGAAAATGTAGCTCCTGCAGGAAAAAAAACCTCTCTCTTTGTCTGGGATGACTGACAATACCTATTAAGTGTTACTTTTTAGACATTTACTTCATTAACAATGAAGAAAGGGAAACTGGCAATAGAAAGCAATTAAACGCAGAATTTCATTATATAGAACACTAAATTAAAATAGGAATGACCTCTTATAAGTTGTCTTTGATACATTCAGAATCAACATTAATAAAATCTGAAAAGCAATTAATAAACTTAGTGAAATTAGAAGTTTAAGACATTTAATGCCTGATTATAGGAGGCAGTATGTATATATGCTGAACAATGTAATGAAATGTGAAATATTTAAGGGGTTAAAGTCAGAATAGTTAGCAACATCTAGTCATTAGAAGTCTGTCTGATAGCAGGAGGGGTAATTAGGCAGTGCAAGTCATAAAATCTAGCACAGTAAAATTCCTTTTAAAAAGAAGATGTGTGATGACAGCTTGGCATCTGTTTACGAGAGCCAGTCCATCTTTGCTGCAGCATCCTCTGAAGTACCTACACTGGTGGTTGAGGAAGGTGCTCTGGCTGCCAGAAAGGGGTGCAGGTGCTGAGATGTGTGCATGGCCTGAGCTGGCAGAGGAGCAGCCCGTGAGGAGTGCAGTAGCAGCTGTCTCAGTCCCCCTGGGTACTGGCGTGGGGGGCTCTCTGCTGCCTCAAGTGAAATGCATCCCTTAATACCTCAGAGCCAGGGAGGCTTGGGAGCCCTCAGTGCTGGTGGGGAGAGGCTGATCATGCTAATTGCCACATCAAAGTGCTTCACCAGCACATGACAGGCAGAGCTGCTCCTCGGACAGCACTTCCCAGAGGTGCTGCAGCTCAGCTTCCTGTGGCACCAAGGCTGGACCGCTCTGCCTGCGCTGCATAGCCTGAAATCTCCTTCCACTCTTGCAGGATGAGTCCATGTGGGCTTGTGGCCATGTAGACAGGCTTTTATTGCACTAGGTTTTTACAGTGGAAAGAGCCTAACTAGTATGGGCATTTTTGTTTCCCTCAGCTTCAGATGTTACATGGAGACGAACTCTGGCACAGTGTTTGTTCCAGGGCTTGATGCACAGATGCCTCTTACATTTGACCTCTCAGTTCTCTCATTTCTTGAGTTACGTTGTGCTGTAATGTTGCTGAAAATACAGCATATACCTAAACAAATAGCACATGGGTTGTAGTTTAGCTAATTACAATTTCACAATCCAGCCATTTTGATTGGAATTTCAGAAATGTGAATTGCATTCTGTGAGCATTGAGACTGGGTTAGGTGCTGTGTGCTCTCAGAAAGTTCCTCACCAAATGAGTAATGCTGAAAATCAGTCTCAACATTTTGCAACAATGTTTGGTTCTTGGTGTTTTGCATAAAACACAACATGCGGATTTAGAAATGAAAGAACATTCGGTTCCTGTGACATGAGTCAGAAGGAGGTGGTATGTGATTGAGAATGTACGTGTGCTTTGTTGATTAATTTAATCAGGGAGTAGAATATTCACTAAAAACTAACACTGTGCAGTCTTCGTACATGGGTTTTATCTGAAATAAATGTATGGTTTCCCACTGCAGTCTATACAGCTTCACTGCTCTCTAGAATTATGAGTTCATCTTACATTTTGGTAAAGCCATATTAACTGATAATGGGCTCTTGTATCTATCAGGTGAGCAGCATCACTGCAATGCAGTCTTTCATAGTTTCTTTCATTAACTTCTGTTCAGGTGATTTTGCAAGGAAGATAAGGTTGTTAAGGGAAGTAAGGTCACTAATTCCAATTTCATCAGGAAAAAAACCTTGCTGTGTTGGTGGTACTCTTGGCTGAAACCCATGGTGAGCTAATGACTGAAGCCCAGCCGACTTCACTGGTTTTCTGCTACTCTTGAAACAGGGGCTTCTAAAACAACTGCAGCATTAACTCCTGTGCAGGATGTGAGAGAAGGCATTGGCTGGATGAATTGCTTTCTAAACTACCAGAGCAATCACAGATTCTCATTTGGAAAGCTAGTATGTTCAGCCAAGTGTTGACTTCCTCTACCTGCAGTGTTTCAGAGAATCAGGCAGGTGAGCAGTTCAGTGTCTTAGAGGGATGTGTCTCCTCTGTCGGGAGGTCTGCCCTGGTTGCCTTGCATTGTACTTCCTTTCCTGGCTGCAGTGGTAATATTGAATAGACCATTCAGACGTCAGAGGGATGTGGTTTGACAGATTTAGTAGGCTTTTAACTGGGAAGAAACTGTCCTTTTTACAGACAGGTGAAGTCATGCTGTGCAGGAATGGGAACTTTACTGTTGTTCAAGCACACACTTCTTTGGGTTGTTTAAGCTCTTAGCTTTTAGGATCTTTCATCAAATCTTAGGTTTAGGATCTTTCATCAAATCAAATCAAATAGTCAGGGGAGTTGAGGTATTCCTCTAAGGTCCAGTCCAAGCATTCAGTGTAAGAACTAATATTTTCACAGATGTTCGATTTTTGAAGGACGCCAGTTCAGACCCAGACATCCTTGAGCATAAGAAGGTCTTGCTCACCTGAGTGATTCTATGGATTATGAGACACACAGGTTGCTGGTGTGAAGAGAAAATAGCAGTGTAAATTCTGTGTTCCTCTAATGGATGACTATTGCTTTTCTTTATTGCAGCAAAACCTGAGATTCTCACTCTGGATATACTTAGCAATGGTGTTCTTCAGTGTGTAGCAGCTGGGTTTCCAGCCCCTACCATATACTGGTATTTTTGCCCAGGAACTGAGCAGAGGTAAGTTAAGTAAAAAGAGTCTCCAAAGGTTATTTTAGATGCAACACGTCCAATTGCTAATTAAAAATTAAGAACATGAAATGACTTGGTAGTAGTTACATTCAAATGTTGTATCATGATTTTCATGCTTTTTGGCGTTGCATTATTTGTAGTAGTTTGTGAGAAGGCAGGGATACATTTAATTTTTCTCCTCTGTATTCTGTCCTTGAAGGGGGAATAACCAACACTTTCTGTTGTGTAAAAGTAAAAGCCAAAGTTTCTGCTGCACGCTGCTTGGCCCCAAATGACACATGTTCTATATGCAATTTCACAGAATGGCAATCAGAGAATCACTTGCGAATATGGCTGTTATAATTTGTTTTATTGTGTAATGAAGTAATTTTTCCAGACGTAATGTAATTAGATTTCTGTTCACATGAAACATATGACAAGTAAACAAATCCAGTGTTGTTATGAGTAAAGACGGATGTTTTTAAAACCAGGTATTTGTAAGAAGATTGTAGAGTTTCACTGTGAAGTGAGTGAGCATTTGTGAAGCAAGTTTTAAGGTTTTGCTTGACTTCCACCATGGTTATAGGTGTCATACTAGCAAGTAATGGTTGTAGGTACCATACTAGCAAACAATCTCCTTCCCACCGCTGTAATCTGTTTTATTTCTAAAATAATTATTTTCTTAATGGTTTCAAATAGTACCTTTTTTATAATCTTAAATATGTGCTATGTAGTAAACATGTGACATATGAAGAAGAAGCAAGATCTTGATAGAAAAGAGCTGGCTATTTTCTGACTGCATGTAAGCTTAATGGTGTTTATGTATATCATGGACTTGTTTGGTGCTGTAACAAGATGGTGTTTGGGGAACATTTTCAGAAGTGGGTAATAGACCAAACTGCTTGACAATGGAATTGAAAATGCATGTTGAATGGTATAAAACCCACAGAGAAGTTACAGACCTGTAGGTGTGTCTAACCAAAAGCAAATGCAAAGACGTCATGGTCTCCAGTTGGGCCAGGCTAGGTGTATGTATCCATTTCTCCTACTACATACAAGACCATGAGACACTGTGAGTAGGCTGTTTCAGGGTTAAGATCCTAAGCTGAATCTCTCTGTAGACCCAGAGTTGTTCAGTTGGTCTGGCACTTCAGGTAGCAATCCACTGCAGGTCAATGTCAATATTGTTTCTCCAGGTGTTTTGATTCACCAACATTATCCCCCATGGATGTCAAAATTGGTTACACAAATTCATCAGCACCGTCATTTGAACGAGTCCTGGTTGAGAGCACCATTAATGCCAGCATGTTCAGGAGCACCGGCACTGTGTGCTGTGAGGCCTCCAGCAATGGGGACAGGAGCTCTGCTTTCTTCAACTTTGCTATTAAAGGTAATGTCCACAAAACATGGGTGGTGTTTGGCTCTTTCTGGAAAAGGATTTTAAGTGGTTTTGCTGTAAGAAAGTTGACAGTACTGTGGCTGAGCACATGATAACATACTATGTTGCGTGCTCTGCCTGTCAAAGTCTTGCTTTAATTTTTCAATGACTATTGTGGTACTTTCTTTTTATGGCACCTGTTCTGCAGTGCAGTAAGTAGGTGGGTTTCTTCTGTCTGTGCAGCACAGAGGAAAACCACCTACAGCATTACCCTGGCTTTCCCCCTCTCTCTCCCTTTTGTTTTCCTGTCACTGTGTGTTTTGACTATTTAGGCCATCACTCCTTTTTTCAAAGAAAAATTGCATTTTATTTTAGGTTTTTACAATGTCTCAGGAAAACTGCAGTCCCCAACTTGCCTGGAGCCTAAGTGTCCTGCTGCTATAAAAGAAATAACAACAACATACTGCAACAGGGCTTATGAGTTTTGTAGTGGTATTTGTAGGTTTGTGGGGGAGAAGAAAAACCCACTAGAACATAGATGATTTGAAATGTGTTTGTAAAGCTGTGCTCTTCTTTGCAAAACCAAATGTTCTGCTTCTTTCTTTTTCTGTTGCACCCAGATATAACATACAAACAAATAATGCCAGATTTGGGGCAGATGGGTTGTAGTAGAATGGTATTTCTTCACTACTTGGCACAACCTCTTCTTGTAAAGACTTTGCTGTAGTGATCATACTTAGGTGGGGGCAAAGGGGAAGAGAAGAAATTGGGACTTAAGATAAAAGCTTCTTTCTTTAATCTAACTTGACCGAGATCACGCAAACCCTTGAATTAACTGATCTTAGTGCCAAACCTCCTGAATTAATGAAGCTGAGACCCAGAAGGCATTGAACTGCATGGTTTCTGTGCCAGCTCCATCTCCCACAGCTCATTCAGGAAAGACATTATGATACACTGGAGCGCATCTGGGAAAGTCAAAACCCCAAACTGTATTTCACAAAGAAGAACCAAGGAAAGATTTCCACCTGCATCTTTTTTAATTTAGTTTTTCTTGTTCAGTATTTTTAGGAGAATTTTCTGTTTCTTTCCAGAGCAAATCCGTACACATACCCTTTTCACTCCTTTACTAACTGCATTTGGAGTTGCTGCAGGACTGATGTGCATCGTAGTCATGATCCTGGTGTACATATATTTGCAGGTAAAATCAGAAACCCCTTTGCCCAAATCAAAAAAAGTGTGTGAACTACTTGTGGAATCTTTAGTAGTAACAGCTGTTCTCCTTCTTTTCCAGAAACCCAAGTACGAAGTTCAGTGGAAAGTTGTTGAAGAAATACATGGAAACAACTATGTTTACATAGATCCAACACAGCTTCCTTATGATCACAAATGGGAATTTCCTAGGAACCGTTTGAGTTTTGGTTAGTTTAGATTTATTTAAATTCATGTGCAAGGTAGAACCTTCAGGTGTCATATGAGACTTTGGTCAAACACAGCAGGGTTTTGTCACAAAGGTGTTGTGCAATAATGCAGATAGTGATAATTGCTCATTCTTGCCTTGGGACAAAAGACAAGCAGGCGTGTCTGCAATAGCTTCCTTGATACAACAAAATCAAATGTTGAGCCCTACAGGAGGAAGTACTCAAAGTCATTACAGAGTATTGTGTTTGCTTTATTAGGTAAAACCCTTGGCGCTGGAGCTTTTGGGAAAGTTGTTGAAGCCACTGCCTATGGTTTATTTAAGTCTGATGCTGCTATGACAGTAGCAGTGAAGATGTTGAAAAGTAAGTTGCTGTAGTGTACTGTATGGTGTTTTCTCTCTTCCACCTGGTTGGTGTGTTCCATACTGAACGCTGTGCTTTGCCTTGCAGCAAGTGCCCATTTAACGGAGAGAGAGGCCTTGATGTCAGAGCTTAAAGTGCTGAGTTACCTTGGAAACCACATTAATATTGTGAATCTGCTTGGAGCTTGCACGATTGGAGGTGGGGTTATCTGCAGATTATTGTTTGTTTCTGTTCTTTTCTTACTGCCAGGAGGAGGAACTTTGTGAAGAAGAATCCAAGGTGCACCTCTAAGTGTAGAAATCATAAATTTTGTCTTAAAATCTTACATTTCTTACTTACGTTGCAGATTATTATAATTATCACCTGTGATTTACCAAATCTAGATTTTTGGCTCATTGTAAAAACAGTAGTAAGACCACTGTCACTGCAGCTAAATGGGAAGGTTGCTTTTATTCTCTTTTATGTGAACCATTGGGTGCTTTCTTCTTGAGAGATGACAAAATGTACAGTATAGATTTTTACCTCCACCACACTGTTCCTCATTAATGAGGGCTGGTTCCTTGCTGGTATCCAAGGTGAAGTCAACAGGCTTGTCTTGTCTTCCAGCTTTATGTTTAAACTGCAAACACATCTGTTAAGGCACCACTAAAGGTGTAAATTCTAAGCAGCAGAAAGTTGAGAAAGTAATTTTCCAAATAAAGTATTGCTCAACCCTAATGTTTCACATTTAGTGTTAACTTCATAAATTTGCTTCCTTACATAATAGAAGCTACGAAAGCTCCTGAAGTGTCAATAGAGAGTGATAGAAACATGTATTTTTAATTTGTATGCATTTTAGTATGAAAGAGGGTATTGCTTCTTACACATTTTTCAAAGAAAAGGAGCTTGTAAAAATTTGTAGTTTTAGACAAAGGCAAAACATTTCTCACAACTAATGATTTAAAAATAGGATGAAACAATTTTATTCAAGCAGCCAACTAAGTAGACTCACTGGCCTGAGTGCATGTCTTTCTCAGTGGAAAAAATGTGGTGTCTGTAACAAAATGACTCCACAGACACTTCTTTTGCTACTGTGAAAGCTATAATTTTTAACTGCAGAAAAATGGAAATAAACCAGTAAGGTTAGGCAACGATGGTACAGAGTAAACTTAGAATATTAAAATGAAATCAGAAAGGGGAATCAAGTCATCTTCAGCGTGGATGTTTATAGATCAGATATACCTCTTTTGAATGAATGACTCCAGCTATGGACCTTGAATATGTAATTACGCTGCGTGTTGTTTCATCTCTAAGGCCTTGTTCAATGTAGTTTTCTGTTGCAGCAGGCTGTTCTGTTTGAATGATTTTTCCTATTATACTGCGGAATATAACACTCTACATCATTTCCAAAACATTACTGAAGGAGTGTGAAGCTCTACTGCAAACAGAAGTGAATCAAAAGGATTAATATTTGAAGCTTGAATTACTCTTAACATTTGGAACAAATAACTTCCTTCAGGAAGTGAGCAAAATCAAACAGATGTGTCTGGCCAGAAACATTATCACATGAAGAAACAGAAGAAGACTTATTTGTTTAATTTTTGTACAATGCAATGCTATTGAGGGGCAGAACATTAATTGGGACACAGCTTTAGCTGGACCATAGTTGTTCATCTGTGAAAAGGAAAACGCTGGTTACTTTTCTGTAACTTTCCAAGTCTAGACAGTGCTAGGCAGTGTGATTTTTTTTAATAGTCCAGCCTGTGTGCTTCATTGAATGCTAGCTTTATGTAAGGTTCTCTGCTTTAAAAACAATATTCACCAGCTTTCTAAATCTTACATGCATCTACAGGTCCCACTCTGGTCATCACAGAATATTGCTGTTATGGTGATCTTTTAAATTTTCTGAGACGGAAACGGGATTCATTTATTTGTCCAAAACATGAAGAACATGCAGATGCAGCTGTTTATGAGAACCTTTTGCATCAGTCAGAGCCTGCAGCGTAAGTATGACCTGCTGAAATGTTCTTGTGTTTTTAAAAGATTGGGAAGGAGGAGAAATCAAAGTTTATTAGGGACAAGAGGTGTGGAGAAACATTTAATGCAGCAGGCTTTGACGATTCTCTGCTGCACAAGAAAACAATTTAATTAAGAGGCTATGTGTTCAGGGGGTGCTTTATTCTAACAGAATGTCATTATATACAGAGTGGGTTGTATGCACTATTTGTTTTGCTTCTTTATGAAATTTTCTGCAGTTATTTCATGCACCTCATTGGCTCCAATCTTTGTACATATTTGTGTTTATTGTTATTAAACATTGGTTGTGCTTATTTAGCAGCTTGAATGACAATTTTCCCAGTGTCAGGCTGTTAGTACCCTGAGTTCTCCCAAGTTCCTGCCTTCAGAAATGACTTCTTACAAAATCAATCTAGTGTCTTAAAATGTCAGCATCAGGCTGCCACTGACAGCTCACTGCATTTTGTGGTGAAACATCCTGTGTCATGACTCTGAGATTGCTCTTGTACTTAATTCATCTGTATATTTTTAACTGGTGTGTTTTATATACCATCCCAGAGTTCTTTCCAAGGGCGTTTCCAAGCAGACTTCCTTCCTTTTGCAAAGTGAAAGGCAGCTTACCAAAACCTGGGGGCTATTACACTACCTGCCCATTCTAAATTTTAGTCTTTTACTGCCCCAGTGGGCCCATTACATTGTGTTGGTAGTTACAAAAGAAGCAGGCAGACCCAAGGAGTTGGAAAAGTTCTTTATCCCAGCAAGGCATAGAAGCTGTTTGTGCCATTGCAATAAATGGGTAGCTGGTGATGCCCCAGAGAGGTTGGGACCACTGGAGTGATGAACATAAGGCTGTGATTTGCCATTGGAGGTGTGCCCTCTGTTCAGTGAAGGGATCTTGCTGATTCAGGACACTGAGTTATTGTAAACTGAGTTTACAAACTACAGATTGTAAATTGAGTTATTAACTGCAGAGTATTTACAAAATTCTCCTGTTAGTATTTACTGCTGCTGAATGTGTCAGATGTGTTTCTGGTGGCAACTGAAGCTCTTGGTGATCTCATTGCTCCTTCCCATGTTGGCTCAGTGGCTGCATTTATTGTTGTTTAAGCAGATGTTTCAGGCTAAGGAAGTATATGAATTCTAATGGCAATGAAGTGAAAAATGCCAAAGTACATGCATCATTTCTAAAGGTGCCTAACTGTATATTTATAAACCGTATAGTATGAAAATCTCTATGTTTGAATTATATATAGCAATAAGAAACTTTAAACTTAAAAGAATGTAGCAGATGGCTATCCCAAGCCTTGGCTGATTTTTTGAAATACATATGAATCCCCTATGGAACTTGGGAATTTCTGAATTTAACATTTTTTTACCATTTGTCTTCTGCATTTCAATTGCCAGTTGAGCTGCTGAAATATTCTGGTAGAAGTTGGCCTAAGCAGAAAAAAGAAGTACTAGCAGATCCTGTGAAACATCTGGATGTTAATTTAGAGAAATTTCTTTCTTTAGAGAAAGAAGTCTGTATAAATTGTATTCATGTAAATGGTTTTGTTTACTCACCTGAGCCAGACTCCAGACTTTGAGGTGTACCATTAGCTGTACCAACAAACCTCTCTTTCTGTACATTTCCCGAGGTGTTTCCTCATTTTTTTCACACACTCATGAATTTTGAGTCAACTGATCATTTATAAAGCAATTATTCAGAAGGTTGGCCTGATGTTGGCTTTTTGTTTGGATAGCTTTTGAAACCTTTTTCACTAAACTATGTTTCTTTTGTTCTGTTGCCTCTACAGTGATGTTGCCAATGAGTACATGGACATGAAACCAGGAGTGTCATATGCAGTCCCACCAAAGGCTGACAAAAAACGACCTGTGAAGTCTGGTGAGTTCAGTGACAAGGAATTCTGTGTGCTGATGGGAGTGCAGGAAGACAGGCTTCATGGATTTGTTCAGTTTTAGCAGATTTGTCTTCTGTGAATGAAGACACTTAAAACTCAGTAATTGATGCGAGAAGGCTTGAAAAAGAACAGTGTGCTAAATTACAGTGTCTTGTATTTCTTCACACTTAAATGGAGTTTCAGGATTATTTTTTACTTTTTGGTGATGGGCTATTTATGTAATTCTAGATTGGTACTCACTAAAATTACTGTTTTGTTTAATGTCAAAACAGCTCTACGTGATTTCTACATGATTACACTTGCTTAACTCAAAAGCTGTTGTTGTTTATATATGTGTAGGATCCTACACTGATCAGGATGTTACCCTTTCTATGCCAGAAGATGATGAACTTGCTTTAGATGTAGAAGATCTGCTAAGCTTTTCTTACCAGGTGGCAAAGGGCATGAGCTTCCTTGCTTCCAAAAATGTAAGTTAAGAATTTTTCAAAGATGGTCAAAATCAGTAGATTTTTCATCACTTCATTGTTTTGATGTGATCTGTATGTTTAAATGCTGAACATTGCTATGTTCTTTTCAGCAAGCACTGCAAACTGATAGGCTTCCTCTCCTACCTGAAGCTTTACCTGATGTTGGAGTTGTGTACTGTGCTTACTGGCCAAAAGTGATGTTTTATGTCCCCTAAAGCAGAAGTCATTGCCATTGTATGTCCACTGTTGAGGATAATAGAATCAGTGTGACAGTATCTATTTGCATGAGTTTTAAACAATGCTGCACTTGCTACCTCTCTCATGCAGAATACTGCCTTAAATGGGGGAGATAGCACATTGTGTGCTCTTTTTTTGTGAGCCTGGCTTAATTCACAGGAGAAGTCTTGATTTTTCATTTTCTGGAAAGATAAAATCAGCTGTGAGACCCACAAAAAATGTTGATTGGCTATACTGAACACAATAGGCATTCCTCTCGATTTCATAGGAGAAGTGTTGCTTAACAGAAGGGGATTTATAAAGAAGACTTAAGCACAGCATCTTCCTATTAGTACTATTACTATCTTCCTCTGGTTATTATTACATTTTATTGTAAAAATGCCATTTAACATGTAAACGTTGTAACTAATGTAGCTACTACAGGTGCACCTTAAATAAAGTGCAAAACCAAACTTAGACAATTTAGAGAAAGGAAGACAATCCTGTGTTACTATTGGGAAAAGTGTCTCGAACTCTGCTCTGAGGAAAGTGTATGTTGAGAGTTCCTTTTGCACTTGTTTTTTTTTTCTCCCATTGTTCCATATTCCAAACCAAGCCATAAGCTTCCCATTGGTTTATTTTTCATCTATCAACACATTCAAAACAGGCCTGACATGCAAACATATCATATTACAGATGATACACAGATTCCTGTGTATTCCTGCATCCTTCACTGTTGAGGACATCCAGTGCTTAGCACACACCTTCTGTATTTCTTCTGTTTTCCTGAAGAGTACCCCTGGATCCACTATGTATTATTCCTGGTGACTTGTTTTTTATAGTCTTTCCATTTTTATGGACACAGTGGCATTAAATAGAAAAGGCAGCAAAGAATGTAACATCACCTCCCCTTGAGGATGGGAACTAATGCACAGTATTGCTTTGGCAGTGCCGAGTTAACACTTTATCATAGAATTAAATTGCAGTGTACTAATATGTTAGTGGTCCTCTTCAGTTGTTGTGTGCTTACACTCTTTTGGCTCCTGCAGTTAAATTGGTTAATGCAGAGTGCTGTAGGCTGGTGGATAAGGTGCCTCAGGCTGCCCCACATCCTTGAGGCACAGGTTCCGTGAGGACCAGCACGCAGGGTGCCCAGCTGCTCTCCCGCAACTTGCTTGTGTGTCAGGGCTGTGCAGGAGTCGGGACAGGAGCTTGTTCTGGGAGGGCAATTACCTTAAGCATTCGGTGCCTTAATCACAAGACAGAGCTTTCTCCCTTGGACAAAGTCTCTATTCAGTGCAGGCTGCACTGATTCTGGAGGAACAAGGCAGAGTCGTCCCTTCGCCTTACTGCTGCAGTGCTGTATGACAGCTTCACAACACAAAGTGCAGAATGCATTGTGTACAGAGCTGAGTGAGAGTCTACCCAAACAGTGGAACTATTAAGAATCGTTCCTCGTGTAAACATGCCAAAGGGACGGAGATTAAATTATTTGTGCAATCTACAGTTACTTTCTCAACTTGATTTTCATAACTTTTGATATTTTAGGTCATTTTTTGGCTAGAAATTCTAAAATATCTACAAGGAAAAAAGAAAAATTGAACTGTCTTCAATGCACCTGTGGCCTGTGTGCTAAATACCATCAGTAAAGCTGAAGCTTAATACTCTCCTTCCCTGATGAAAAAAGAAATCATTTTGTTAGAGAATCACCTCCCTTCTCTAACAAACACACATGGGCTCCACAGTTTTATACAAAGAGACACGGCTGCTGGGAAACTCAACACCCTTCTGGAGCTGCAGTTACCAACACATGCCCACTTCTAAAGTAAAAACTGGAATATAAGGTGGTTAGGTCACTGAATGCTGACCGTCTGTTGAAAGATGTGAGAATTTCCACTATTTTAAAATACTTAAGTCTGTTTAAGCTCTTGTAGGTACTTTTAAATTCAGCTTTTCCAGAGGAGCATTTCTGTTATAGGATTCATTTTCTGTGTTTGTGTGCTTTGAAGTTGTTACCATAATTTCCCCTATTTTCAGATTTTCAGCACTTTTCTATCAATGGCAGTAGTTACTTAATAGAGTATTGGGCATATTTTGGGAACAAACCACGTTTTCCCTCTTTTTGTCCTATATTAGGAAACCAGCCAGTGATGGTTTTGATAAATCAGAAAAAAGTACATTAAATTTTAGCTGAGAATGTGAAACACTGCAATATTCAATGACTGCAACTGATATTTTCTAAAATAAATGCATTGAGAGCCTTGTTAATGTGAGTTGATGTAATTATTGTAAAGATAAGGCATCAGAATGTTTACTCATCTGAGTAAGCTTATTAGCACATGGCTTCAGTGTGATTTACAGCTTGCCTTAAAATGCATAATACAGTAAGTTACATAGCTAAGTAAACATGTAACAAAGCAATAGCCTTTTAGGAATATTATTAACTAGTTTTGTTTGTTTGTCTACTATTTAGTGCATTCACAGGGATCTGGCAGCAAGAAATATTCTTCTAACTCACGGTCGAATTACAAAAATCTGTGACTTTGGCCTGGCAAGAGATATAAGGAATGACTCAAATTACGTGGTCAAAGGAAATGTAAGTATACAGGATACTTTATACACTTGTGTTAAGCGAGTTCCTATTGTCTTGACATGCAAAGAAAAGTCTTTCTTAGTTAGGTGGAAATCTAGATTTTCCAGTTCTGGTGTGTGTGTGTATATATATATATATCTGTGTTGGCTAGGAGGGGAAATTTCTGACATAGACATGTGTGCTGACAAAATCCTTGGTTTATACTTGTTATACTGGAAAATATGTGCTTATACATGAATGTATGTTGTAGTGGAAGAAATATTTTTGCTGCACCAATATAATGTCCAGTCTTCTTATTATACATGAATGTACTCAAACTTACTGCTCTGTAAGTAATTGCTAGTTTTGTCAAGGAAATACTCTGGTATCCCAGTCCTAAATTTTGGAATTACTTGGAAACTTCTTCCCTGGGCAACAAATTGCACTATTGGCCCATTATTGAAATAGTTTATTTAAAAAAATATCTAAATAATCAGAGAATTGAGGCTTATCCTTTTCTGTAAGGGATCACTCAGACAATGAAAACCCAAGTGTGAATTTACTGATTAGAGCATCAATGGGAGGCAAAAACGTCTTGGTTTTCTCTGGTTCCATATCAACATCCTAACCTCGTATGTGTAACAAACACAGCTTTAGCTTCCAGCTGGAGTTCAAACTCTGTAACAGGGTTGGAACAAGACACTACCTTTCGATGAGAAAGGTTTAAAACCACCCATGTAGAAGAGTACCAATCTCACAAGTACCTACGAAACCTCTGGAGGGGTACAAAGGCACTTTGAAGTGATGCCGATGATCTTGGCAGCACTTGCAGTCCCCTTTAAAGTGCCAGTGCAGTAAAAAGAGCCCTACTACAAAAGAAAATGGAGCTTCTCTGTGGTTAAGCTGGAGAAGTGTTTATGAAGTATAGGTGTTTTGCATCTCAGACTGATTTATGCTGCCTGGCTTAGTGTTAAGTGTTTTAAGTCTGTATCAGATAGGTGTAGCCAGCTGCTGCCTTCAGAGTAGATATGCTTTCACTTGCACTGTTTTTCAAAGGAGAAGATCCCTGTTCAGCAAGGCAGCCCTTGTCCCCAGTCCAGCTGAGGGCTCCATGATCTTAATGATGAGGGGCTGGTCATTACTTAGGGGCTTGACAACACATGAACTGAAGCTTACCAGTCCTGGATTTGGCAAGCTGATAAAGAGAGAAGATCCCACACCTGACCATCTCTCACCAAAGGGGTTTGCCACTCAGTTAACTTCAGTCAATCCATGGTAGCTCAGGTATCTGGCATAACTCTGCTGCTGTGCTGCAGCCCAGCAGGCCTTGATGTCTCAGGTGCCTACAGCATCCTTATTTTGGGCTGTGGAACAGACATGTTTATTTGTTTTCTTCAAAACAGTGTCAGTACCAGACACTGGTTGCTTAGAAGTTGAGGTTAGGGAGCAATAGGAGCTGAAATTATTCATGAATAACTGCTGTGACAAAATATTGAGTAGCATTTAGTGTAACCAAGCTATTTTCAGGCTCAGGGGCAGGTCAAGAGTTGCCTGATCATAAAGGGTCCTGGGAGCAGGAGGTTTAGACCATCAGCTTAGGAGGGAAGTGTGCAATTGAGTTTAATTTGTCTAGGTTATCCTTTAAGTTTCCTGAGTGCATAGAATCACAGAATCATAGAATGGTTTGGGTTGGAAGGGACCTTCTAAGATTATCTAGTCCAACACCCCTGCCATGTGCAAGGACATCTTTCACTAGATCAGGTTGCTTAGAGCACCGTCCAACCTGACCTTGAACATCTCCAGTGTTGGAAATGTTGCCCAGATGAAGTATCCACAACCTCTCTGGACTACCTGTTCCAGTTTCTCACCATCCTCATCATATTTTTTTCCTTGTTTCCAATCTAAATCCATGCCCTTTCACTTTAAAACCACTGCACTTGTTCAGTCACCACAGGCCCCAGTAAAATGTCTCTCTCCATCTTTGTTATAAGTCCTCTTTATACATTGGAAGGCCTCAATGAGGTCTCCCTTCTCTTCTTCAGACGGAATAACCCCAGCTCTCTCAAACTTTCTTCACATGAGATGTGTTCAAGTCCTCTGATCGTTGGAAGAAAGAGGTCTGGTTTCTTCCAAACCAGGACAAATGTTTAAGACAGAGGCCTGACCAGGTCCTGCAATCAGACAGGGAAAGGACAAACCAGGGAGAGGGCAGTAGAAGCAAATGCAAAGGCTTCCTTTGTCCTTTCTTCTGCTCCATTAACATTCATAAGGGATGTTTCTATTCCCACAGAAACTTAGATAAATCACAGAATCATAGAATTTTTCAGGTGGTAAAAGATCTCTGAGGTCATTCACTCCAACTGCTAACCCAGCACTACCAAGTCCCCTAAACCATTTCTCTAAGCCCCGCATCTACATGTCTTTTAAATATGTACAGGGTTGGTGACTCCATCACTTCCCCAGGCAGCCTGTTCCAATGCTTGACAACCCTTTTAGTGAAGAATTCTTCCTAATACCCAATCCAAACCTCCCCTGGCACAATTCAAGGCCATTTTCTGTGGTCCTGTCACTTATTGTGTAGAAGAGACAGATCCCCACCTTACTACAGCCTCCTTCTAGGTAGGTGCAGAGAGCACTAAGGTCCTCCCCAGCCTCCTTTTCTTTGGGATAAACATCCCAGCCGGCTCAGCTGCTCCCTGTAGGGCTTTATGCTCCTGACTCTTCATTACCTTTGTTGCCTTTATTTGGAAACACTCCAGCACCTGAATGTCAGTGTTGTAGTGAGGGGCCCAGACCTGGCCACAGGATCTGAGGTGCAGCCTCACCAGTGCTGGGTACAGGGGACAGTCACTGCCCTGCTCCTGCTGGCCACACCATTGCTGACACAGGCCAGGATGCCATTGGCCCTCTTGGCCACCTGGGCACAGCTGGCTCATGTTCAGCTGCTGTCATGGTTCAACTGCTGCCCAGGTCCTTTTCTGCTGGGTGGCTTTCCACACATTCTTACCCCAGCCTGTAGCACTGCAGGGGGTTGTTGGGACCAAAGGACAGGACCTGCTACTTGGCCTTATTGAACCTCATATAACTGGCTTGGTTTATCAATCCAGTTTGTCCAGATACCTCTGTAGAACCTTCCTGCCCTCCAATTCCAGCAGATCAACACTTCTGCCAAAAAAAAAATATATATATATATATATATATATAAAACATTTAATTTAATTTTTTCTACTGATAGACAGAGGAGCTAATGCAGATTTATTGGCCAAAGCCTTGAAGCATCTTGACTATGTGAATCTCACTTGTCTGCCTGTGTCAGCCAGTCCATCAAAGTAGATTTGCTTACATGCTTAAGGAACTGTGCCATGATCACTTACATTATTTTCCTCCGACTTCTTGATGTCCTTTATTAACTAGACAGAAAGAGTCAAAGAGTATTCAGAAAATCAGAGTGCAAGGAACTCTTATTAGCTTGGTAGACCCTCAGAAAGATGGATCAGTAGCAGTGCAGCACCTGGAGATGCTAAAATGCTAAAAGTTTCATTTTTGGTTGGGTACTTCTTGATTTTAAAAGTATTTAATGCACATGAAAAACAGAACAGGTTGATTTTACCTTGTTAATTCTGTATGCCTTATGTCCATTGTCTTACTTTATTCCCTCTTCCCCGGAAAGGCTCGTCTTCCTGTGAAGTGGATGGCACCTGAAAGTATTTTCAATTGTGTCTACACCTTTGAGAGTGACGTCTGGTCTTATGGGATATTGCTTTGGGAGCTCTTTTCTTTAGGTAAGCTCCTTCAAGATCTGTACTTCATATCTGCTTCATTTTGGGGTTTTCTGTAGATGCAGAAATCATGTTGTCACCTGCTCTCTCAACAGGAAGCAGCCCCTATCCAGGGATACCTGTGGACTCCAAGTTCTATAAAATGATCAAGGAGGGATACAGGATGTTCAGCCCTGAGTGTGCACCGCCTGAAATGTAAGTGAGCAACCAGCACCTCCAGTCACCCAAACATCAGTAAAGATGCGAAGGAAGGGAAGCAGAAGCTTCTTGCACTAAGGTTCATTGCACTGCCCCATTGTCATTTTTCAAAGTTCTTTTCATGTTTTAAATAATTCATATACTCTAACTAGCACAATACACGCCTGTGTTGTTACAAGCAATGAAATAGGCTCATGCCTTGTGCCATCTGATTGCTTTGTCATGGCACCTGCTCTCTGTCAATAAATTATTGACAGATCACAGAACATAATTAAACATTTTTACTTCAGATAAAGAAGTCAGTGAGATGTGTCAGCAGACTGTACAGCGTCTGCATTTGTGCTGTACTTCATGACAGCAAGAGGACTGGCTACTGGTCTTCTTTATGAGACATTCCTAATTCACTATTTTGTAGATGGATTGGCATTTAACAAGCTGTCAAAGAACACTGTGTCCAGAGCCTCCCATTAGTAGTGAGTTCTCTGTTGTCACAAACACAGATGTTAGCAGCACCATTCCTGTTCTTAAAGTAATTTAAAGATGCAAGACTTTCATTTCAAATAATAATGCAGAAGAGGTAAGAACTCTCAGGATTTCTTCATGAGCAGTACTTAGCTTTGGTATCTTTACAGGTATGACATAATGAAGAGTTGCTGGGATGCTGATCCTTTACAGAGACCCACATTTAAACAAATTGTACAAATGATAGAGCAGCAGCTTTCAGATAATGCCCCCCGGGTAAGTTACTGATTAAGCAGTTTCAAGCAAGATGTTTTACTAGACCTGTGAGAAGCAAAGAGCCCAGGCACTGCATTTCTAGTATTACTTATGTAGCTTTTCAGCATCAGTCTAGGTAGTAGGAATGATGTTTGGGCTGTTCCATTAGACAGTAGCTATCTAAGCCCATAGCCAAAATTTACTAGCTGCAGAACATTTTTTGCATTACTGATGTTTCTCACTCACAGTAGACCTGTCACAACAATTTTGATGTTATAAAATGCAGTGGTACTGCATAAATTCATCTTACCCTAAACTGTGAAAAATTCTGTTAATCTGGGAAACATCTCAGAAATAAAGTATAATTAGTTTTTATTAGGAAAGCTATTGGATGAAGGGTGGAGCCTTTGGCGCTCTTCTGTATCTTCTCAATTGCCTCCATATATATTTATATATATTTATATAACCTTGGAGGTACGTTGTGACAAATTGTATGTGCTGGTCTTCCAGCCATTCCATACTGAGAGCTTATTCTGAGCAGGCAACTGGACAAAACAGTGCAAAGAAAACCTGGAGACACAGCCTAAACTTGGATTTTCCCTCTTCATAACTTTGTGTGCTATTAGAGTTTACAAAACTCCATTTAGTTCAGAGTTTATAAAACTCCATTTAAACCTGATTTAAAAATAAAGCTTCCTTATACCTTCTGGATGCCTCGTTTGGGCAGAGAGTGCATGGCTTCCTGACAATTTGAGAAAAGAGGAAACTGAGAGCTGCTGGTGTTCGATTGCATCCTGTAGTGTATTTTTGGCAGGTGCAGGCATTACTAAAACAAAAGCAAGAATCTGAAGGAATTATTAGTGATGTTGCTCAGGGAGCTTAGTAATAACCTGAGCTTTTTTTTTTTTTTTTTTTTTTTTGAGCTCAGCTGAAATTTGGCATGCAGTTGGAAGCTAGTGTTTTTAGTAACTGAGATTGAGCTTCATGATTCTTTAAAATAGCAGTTAAGCCCAAGACCTTTTGAAACTGTTTTGATTTGCAAAGGAGCTCCTGAGCTGGAACCCTTCCACAGCAGTGTGTAGTACACAGTGGGAAAAGGCTAAGAAAAAGGAATGCTCTCCAAGAATGTGTGAGGGGAACAGTCTGCAGAGTATTGACACCAGTCTTTGGTTTCTGCAGGTTTATGCCAACTTCTCAACCCCACCTTCCAGTCAAGGAAATGCTCCAGATCACTCAGTGAGGATTAACTCGGTGGGCAGCAGTGCTTCATCTACTCAGCCTCTCCTGGTATGCGAAGATGTTTGAGTGGCATGTGAGGAAGAGGAGATCACATGTGTTAGCTGTTTGTGTTGTGCAGGGGCTGAGAGAGGGATGACTTCAATAATTTCTCTTTCTTCTACTCACTCCTACCACTGTGTAGCTGAAACGTTGTTGTAATACTGTCCTTTACCATGCACTGTTATACATAAACCTAATCTGCTGAGCACGGTTACAGGCATCATTGCAGTGTTAATTGAAGCTGTATATATTTCGCTATGTTGTGTGTATTTGCAGTAGAGAGCCAGATGTGAAGGAAAAAAAAAACAACCAGCAAAAGAAATCCTAAGCCAGGGGGTGGAATTAGATGTCTGTAGATCAAACCAAATCTTCAGTGATTCTTCTCTGGATCTGTGCCTGGAATGCATACAGTCATTTTCTAGTTAATCTTGTTTTTCTGAGTTTACGAAATAAACAAGTATTAAGTTAATGGTTTTTTAAACCCCTTTCCACATCGAGCCAAGCTTGAGAGGCTTTCCTAGGCAGGTATCAGAGGTTGGAGGCCAGGAAGGGTGCTGTATTTAACTGGGAAAAAGAGGTGAAGGAACCAAGACCCGTCCAAAGTTGATCTGCACTGGAGCTGGAAACCCTCCTGGGAGCTCTGGGGTTTAAGCCAGAGGAGAGGGGAGGAAGAGCACGGATTCCCATTTTTATTTCCCACCTGCACTGTCACCCTTGCAGACCGGTTGCACGGTTTCCATGGATATATGCACTGCTTCCCACCGGTGCATTCCCTGCCGGGATGAAGCTGCCCATTGCTGGGTCTCACTCCACCATGGAGCCTGAACTGCTTCTGTGGCCCTCTGCCTGGGGTGCCTAAAAACTTTGACATTTGTTTTGCTAATAGTTGCACCTAAAGGTGTTAAACAAAAATAGGTGGGCCCTGCCAAACTGATCAAAAAAGAGGAGGAAGGCTGCTTCCAGTAAGCTGTGTGGCTGGAGAGGAGGCCGTTTAACGAGCCATCTTATCTAAGGGAGAGCAGAGAAAAAAAGTGCTCCCCTGGGGGCCCTTTCTTTATCTTGTCCTACCCAGGTGAATCTTTCCCACAGGCAGTCTTGGGTAGTGCTAGCTGGAAAGAGCTATTTTCCTCCACACCAAGTTGTTTCTGTACTCCGGAGATGATAATGAAGAAAAGTCTTAATTGAGAAGTGCCAAATTTATAAATGGCATAAAGGAAAGAATCCTTTTATTCTTTGACAGACATGAAGCTTTGGAGTCAGCATCTGTTGAGCCCAGGGTTGTGCTTAAAAGTGTTTTCTAACCCCTTCTCACCAGGAACACTGCTGGTTCTTTTCTTCCTTTGTTTTTGACCCCTGAAAATAAGTAAAGGCGTTGAGAGAAGCACTTCTCAGAGGCAGAGTACCTGTTTATTTACAATGCACTTACGCACTCTGTAACTTTTACTTTGCCAGGATTTTGGTTGAGTTTACATGCAATTCAAATGTGTAACTAACTGCCCAAATACAAGGTAATTGTAAATACACACACTGGTAGTATATTTTGGGTTACATTGAATACTGCGCTTCTTCTATGACTGTGCATTTGGTTTCATGTTACAGGAATCCCTTTTTCAGAGTTAAATGAAAAAAATTAGCCATTTGCACTGAACTTACTTAGGCTGTTGCACCTTTCCAAAGTTAGCCAGTTTGTTTGGATGCACTCTTACGCATACTAGTTGTTGAGCATTTTCAGTTTAATGCTATAAAAGCTCTTTTGTAACGTGTTGGCTTTTGGAGCAACTGTAGACAAACTAGTTGTTATAGATGTCTCGGTACTTTACAGACACTTAGCTGAAAGAGGTTTGGGTTTTTTCGTTCTTGAAATTTATATTTTTATAATTTGGGGGGGGGTTGAAACTTATTTTGCAATGGCTTGGTGTTTTGAATGGGTTTATGCATTGTTTTTGTAAATATGGAAATGTAGCAATAATGTCCTTTTGACTATTCTCGGTCCTTGAGTCTCAAAAATATTTTTTTATATATATATGCAAAAAATATATGTATAAATATGTGTTTGAAAGTTTATGAAACACTTATGGATATGTTGCTCAGTTGTAGAATTGCAGTTAAGAAAAGTTCAAATAAATCTGTAAATATGTATTAACTACCAATGTGTATTATGTTAAGACAGAATATTTTCATGTATATCTTAATAAAGTCCTGGGTTGAAGCAAAATCTCAGTGGCTGGCCACACATAGGTCAAGTCTGGCATTCTGAAACACTTTTGCAAATACATGCCAGAAATTTTTATTTGCTATGTTAGTTCTTTACCTGTGAATATGTGGGGCAGATACTTAAAAATTTCAATGCAGCTTTGTTCTGGAAGAAAGTTGCAGTTAGAAAATTGATCTTGTAGACCATTGGTGCAGTTTATGTGTCATGAATAATATTTAAAATGAAGATGTCTCGATGTTGCTAAGGGTATAACTGCAGAGGCAGTTGGAGCCACTCAAAGGCTGCAGGGATGCTGAATATTCCCCCTTCCTTCAACAAGTGTGCATGCTCTTGACCCCTCTTTCAGAGTGGCACGAGAGCTTGTGCTGGACTGGCCAAGTGCAGCACTGCAGGGAGGCAGCAGGAGATATCTGGGCCTGCTGCAGTGGGAGGGGGGTCAAGAAGGGAGAGCTTCCCTTGCTTGAGCAGGTGCTCTGTGTCTTAGTGGGAGACCCTCTGGTGTAGTCACTCCATGTTTGAAATCTGTGACACCCCTGCTCACACTTGTTCCTGTGCTGCCTAAGGGTTTGCTTGGTTGGTATGTGATCTAATAGTAGTTATATAGCCTATAAGTCTCTAGAATTACCCTGCTAAAACCCTACTAACTTATATGAGCCTCCCAAAACCTCAACTCTCTTGGTCCTTAAACATTCCCGTTCTGTCTGCAGACCACCTTGAAAAACTCCACTCCTTCAGCTTTCTTTGTGAAACAGCTTCCTTATTTTTTTTTTTTTTCTTTCACACAGGCCTTCACTTTGCTTGTTAAAACTAAGGAAATTATAACCTAGTTTTGTCAGGAGCCATGAGGTACAAGCTTTGTTACAATTGGCATTGGCATTGTTTTTAATAATGCTCCAGAAGATACCAAGATGGTGTCTGACATGGAACCTTTTTTTATTTCCTATCTTGTCTACCCCCACATTCAAGCAGAGTAGAGTTCTTCAGATTCAGCTGCAAGAATCTGAGGGATTCTTGCAGCTGAATTGTACAAATAATTTGTGAATTCTCATTTAGCATAGCCAAAGGGGCTATTTTATGTATTTATTTGGTTAGCACATCATTAATTTTATTTTCCTGAAATGTTTCCCGTTCTGAAACACCCTAGGATATAGCATCTCTGTTTTCTGAAAAAACATTTTGCTCTTATTTTCTTACTACAAGGCTTGCAGTGGTTACCACCTCCATTCCTGCTCATGGTCAAACAGCGCATTTCCTTCTGCGTTATTTTATTGTGCCAATCCTAAGCAATAGCTTTCATGGAAAAGCACATGTTGACATTTAATATGTATTTTATCCGCCCTTCAAAGCATTATTGTACCCAGCTATAAAGAGCACTGATCATGGGAGAAGTTGGACAACAGCATCCTTAATTCTAGTGTTGTAGGCTGAAACCCAGAGAGTGGAATGTTTCCCTCTTCTTGTATATGGATTAGGGAACTTCCTACTTGTCCTGAAGGGAGGTATGAATCTCAACAGGGGAAGGAACAGTTGCACAGACTTTCTAGCTTCTGTTTTAGAACCTAAGTTGTAACAAAAATGTGATAATCTACTCTGCAGTTCAGTCCTGGCTTCCAGAAACTTCTGTAACTGTGAGTAATGGACCTTCAATTGCCATATTTCCTGCACACTAATTTCTTAGATTATGCTGTAACTAGTAATTTTCTGTCCAGAAATTGCTCTGAAGCTATGTTTCCTGAAAGATTGTCCGTATTTCTTAAATTGATTATCATTCACTCTTCTTGGAGAGGATCATTATCTGTCAGTCGCCAGCCGGGCAGCAGAGATTATTTACTAGCAGCGGTAGCTCCAGCCACTTGATTTTTCTGTCTGTGCCCTAGAAATCATTTTAGCTAGGTTGTGGCAGGCAGCAGGAACCAGTACACCCCAAAGGGCCCGCTGGGCTTTGAGTGTGTGCTCCCCACCAAGCGCTGCCAGCAGCATCAGATAAGGGCTTTGCATGGCACATTGAGCGTTATCCAGCCATCGGGTCCCCACATGGGAAGGCACAAGGTGTAGCTTCCCCTGCAGACCAGTAAATGTCAGTGTGTAGCACAGCTTACCCCCAGGACTTTCTCTAGCTGCAGAAAGTGCAAAATTTGTACGTTTTGAGACACGGGAGTGCCAGTGGCTGGCTGCTCTTCCGCAAGTTATACTGCACGTATTTTTGACTGGTTCAAGTACCATTACTGGGCAGGGGACCTTGCTCTTAATGTGTGGTTGTGAGTGGAGCTGGTGTGGCCACCAGACCCCTTCTCTGTGCCTAAAGGGTGCCCGCTTAGAGAGAGAGCCCCTCTCCTCCCCTCCAGGGGGGTTACCCAGCAACAGAGCCTTTCTGTGCATGTGCTTCTTGTGCTGTTACTGCTAAGGCGTACGTCCTTCTGGTACTTTTCCATTTGATAATCAAATAGCAGATTCATAACCCACAGTTCAAGAAATAAAACTAAACAATGTTGAAGCATTAATATTTTAAAATTAAATCAGTTCCTCACAGCAGGGCAATAAAAAAGGGCAGTGGCAACCTCACAGATGCTGGTTTTGGCATTTTCTCTTGAGTCAAAATAGCAAAGCCGATTCAAGCTGCTTTGTGAGATGAAAGCATAGTTGCATTTTCCCCTTCAGCCATTTTTCATTTAAAAGCAGTTTGCATTTTTCTTCTTTTGCTGGGACTAAACACTAGCCAGTTACTTCCAGAAATTAGAACTATTTAAAATTTCCCACATTCTTGTGTAACGTATTTTGGGTTTTAAGTCACTCTGGTCGATAGGATGTGTCTGAGCCAAAGGACAAGGGAAGGACTTGTACTAGAAACAACAGATCAAAAGTGGCAAATGCTGCACCAAAAGCAGTAAGTAGTTGCACAACCCCTGCTGTCTGAGGACAGCCTGGAGTTGCTGCATTGCTTAGAGAAGTGGAAGCCTGTCAAGCTTCTTGGGCTGGATACAGAGAGGAAGAAGTATTGGCTTTATCCCTTCAGAAGTCAGGCCTGTAAAAGTGTCTTCTCTAATCCTGGTGTTTGCAAAGCTTTTCTTTTGAGGGAAGAGGGAGGAATGACTGGTGTAATACATTTTAGCTGTTCAATCTGAAAACACCGACACTAAAATGGGTAGTGCTGGAGAGTTAAGTGCATTTTACAATACCTTCTCTTTTAATAATGAAAAGAAATGTTTGTAGAGGATGTTTGGCAGCATCCTTTGAACTATATTGATGAAATAAATTAAGTAGGATAAAATCAGATAGCTTCACTACAAGTAGTTATCTAAATTTTGAAGTAGGCTTTTGTTTGTTTGGTTGGTTTTTTTTGGTTTTTGTTGTTGTTGTTTTGGGGTTTTTTGTTTTTTGGTTTTTTGGGGTTTTTTTTTTGTTTTTTGGGCTTTTTTGGGTTTTTTTGTTTGTTTGTTTGGGTTTGTTTTTTTGTTTTTTTGGGTTTTTTTGTTTTTTTGTTTTTTTTCCTTTAGAGCTTCTAGCTTTTGGGGGCATGAAGAAAATACGAAAAATGAGCTGTACTGATAACCAGTCCCTCCCCATGAAATTAATAGAACATAAGGATTATAATTACGTTCAGAAATTTATTGTTAAACTACTGGAGACTTCAGAGGGCTGGAGCAATGCCAGGGAATACCTGAGCCTGGTAATGGGGAGTGGCTGCTCAGAAGTAGGGCACTGGGTTACAGGGAGGTAGGAGGATGTCTTGGTTTGAAAGACAGATATCTGCTAGGAAGGGGCAGGACCTCCCTAGAGATGGAGAATTCAAATCCCCTCCCTCCAAATTATTCCAATTAAAAGGAAAATTAAAGGAGCTTTCAGGCAGTTATGGGGGTAGGAATAACAGTTCTTTACTAATATATATGACAAAACGACAAACAAACAACAACTACAGCATCAATAATAAACAGAACCAAGAACCTTGAGGGCTTTCTTTTACAAAAGCCCAGAGCAGTTTGATCTGGATGCCCCTGCAGGACTCCGAGAGGCCGAACTGGAAGGAAGGAAAAGTCCCGGGCTGGTGGATGAGATGAGGAGCTCTGCGCTGGCAGCTGGAACAGCAGGGGTGTCCCGGCAGGGCTGGGCAGTGCAGGGCTACAGAGTAGCAGGAGAGCCTCAAAGGTCCGAAGAAGCAGCGGCGGCGGTGGGGGGAGAGGCTGGAGAAAGCGAGTTCAGGATTCCCGGGTACACAGCAGATGACGATAGATTTCCCAGGACGAGGCAGAGGCAGAGGGCAGCCTGACCGTCCTCCTCGGCGCTGAGAGCAAGAGTGCCTCCCCCTCCCCCAGATCTGTCTTTTTTGCCTTCCCCAAGGCTCATCATCTCTCCCCTCTGAAGGACACTCCCAGGGACTCAAAAACAATAGGTGTAGCTTCGTGCTGCCATATCCCTCAAGCACTCTTTTTGTTCTGACTAAGTAGTCATTAAGGCTTCTTGGAAACTTATGGGAAAAAATTCTGTGAGAAGAAAAAAAAACCAAATCTAACCCCCAACATCATCCACCCCGAATTTTTTTCCATACCAACCTATTACATTGAATTTAAACCTTTAAAATATATATATATATATACACATGCATGACCTAAATTATATACATCTATACATACAGATATGGGTACAGACACATGATGTGGGTAGTTCATCCTAAAACAAGGTCTCCTTGAGGTATGCATCGGGTCTCTCCATCCCTTTGCATCACCCACCAGGTGCATCCTGGTCCCTGAGCGAAGACAACCCCACGGACGGGATTGTCTTTGCTGGAGGCAGAATTAATCCAAACAGTTTTTCCCAGCATACCTCTCATGTGTACTACTGGAACCTTATCTCCATCTGTTGTTCTCAGGGGCTCAGATTGGGCAGGGCCTGCTCGGTTGGTGGAACCTCGAGTGTTCACTAACCATGTGGCCTTTGCTAAATTAATCTCCCAGTTTTTGAAAGTCCCCCCACCCAATGCCTTCAAGGTGGTTTTAAGCAGGCCATTGCACCGTTCAACTTTCCCGGCTGCTGGTGCGTGATAAGGAATATGGTACACCCACTCAACACCATGTTCCCTAGCCCAGGCTGCTATAAGGCTGTTCTTGAAATGGGTCCCATTGTCTGACTCGATTCTCTCAGGGGTGCCATGTCTCCACAGGACTTGCTTTTCCAGGCCCAGAATGGTGTTCCTGGCAGTAGCATGAGGCACAGGGTAGGTTTCCAGCCATCCAGTGGTGGCTTCCACCATGGTCAGCACGTAGCGCTTGCCTTGGCGGGTTTGGGGAAGGGTGATGTAGTCAATTTGCCAGGCTTCCCCATACCTGTATTTGGACCACCGCCCGCCATACCATAGGGGCTTCACTCGCTTAGCCTGCTTGATTGCAGCACATGTCTCACAGTCATGGATAACCTGAGAAATGCTGTCCATGGTTAGATCCACCCCTCGGTCTCGTGCCCACTTATAGGTGGCATCTCTGCCCTGATGACCTGAGGCGTCGTGGGCCCATCGAGCTAGGAACAACTCTCCCTTGTGTTGCCAATCTAGGTCTATCTTTGACACTTCTATCTTGGCGGCTTGATCTACTTGCTCGTTGTTTCGGTGCTCCTCATTAGCCCGACTCTTGGGGACGTGGGCGTCTACATGGCGGACTTTTACAGGTAGCTTGACTACCCGAGCAGCAATGTCTTTCCACTCATCAGCAGCCCAGATTGGTTTTCCCCCACGCTGCCAGTTGGCCTTTTTCCACCTTTCCAGCCAACCCCACAGAGCATTGGCTACCATCCATGAATCAGTGTAGAGGTAGAGCTTTGGCCACTTCTCTCTTTCAGCAATGTCCAGGGCCAACTGAACAGCCTTGAGTTCTGCAAGTTGACTTGATCCACCTTCTCCTTCAGTGGCTTGTGCAACCTGTCGTGTGGGGCTCCATACAGCTGCTTTCCACTTGCGGTTCATCCCTACGATGCGACAGGAACCATCAGTGAAAAGAGCGTAGCACGTTTCTTCTGCTGGCAGCTGATTATACGGCGGAGCTTCTTCGGCACGTGTCACTTGCTCTTGTTCCTCTTCATCTGTGAGATCAAAGTTTTCACTTTCTGGCCAGTTTGTGATTATCTCCAAAATCCCAGGGCGATTTGGGTTTCCGATACGGGCGCGCTGAGTGATGAGGGCAGTCCATTTGCTCCATGTGGCATCGGTGGCATGGTGGGTAGAGGGAACCTTTCCTTTGAACATCCACCCCAGCACAGGTAGTCGGGGTGCCAGGAGGAGTTGGGCTTCTGTGCCAATCACTTCTGAGGCAGCCTGGACTCCTTCATAGGCAGCCAAGATTTCTTTTCTCTGTTGGGGTGTAGTTGGCTTCAGACCCTCTGTAGCTCCGACTCCAGAATCCCAGTGGTCGACCCCGAGTCTCACCAGGCACCTTCTGCCAAAGGCTCCAGGACAGGCCATGGTTCCCGGCTGCAGAGTAGAGCACGTTCTTCACTTCTGGTCCTGTCCTGACTGGGCCAAGGGCCACTGCATGAGCGATCTCCTGCTTGATCTGGGCAAAGGCTTGTTGCTGTTCAGGGCCCCAGTGGAAATCGTTCTTCTTGCGGGTAACCAGATAGAGAGGGCTCACAATCTGGCTGTACTCGGGAATGTGCATTCTCCAAAAGCCTATGGCGCCTAGGAAAGCTTGTGTTTCCTTCTTGCTGGTCGGTGGAGACATCGCAGTGATCTTGTTGATGACCTCAATGGGAATCTGACGCCGCCCATCTTCCCACTTTACTCCCAGGAACTGGATCTCCTTGGCAGGTCCCTTGACTTTGCTCTTTTTGATGGCAAAACCAGCTTCCAGGAGAATCTGGATGATCTTCTCTCCTTTCTCAAACACTTCCCTTGCCGTGTTCCCCCACACAATGATGTCATCAATGTACTGTAGGTGTTCTGGAGCTTCACCCTTTTCCAGTGCAGCCTGGATCAGTCCATGGCAGATGGTGGGACTGTGCTTCCACCCCTGGGGCAGTCGGTTCCAGGTGTACTGCATGCCCCTCCAGGTGAAAGCAAACTGAGGCCTACATTCTGCAGCCAGAGGAATGGAGAAAAACGCATTAGCAATGTCGATTGTGGCGTACCACTTCGCTGCTTTGGACTCCAGCTCGTACTGGAGTTCCAGCATGTCTGGCACAGCGGCGCTCAGCGGTGGAGTCACTTCATTCAAGCCACGATAGTCCACAGTCAGTCTCCATTCTCCGTCAGACTTGCGCACAGGCCAAATGGGGCTGTTGAAGGGTGAGTGGGTTTTACTGACCACCCCTTGGCTCTCCAGCTCTCGGATCATCTTGTGAATGGGGATCACAGCATCTCGATTCGTCCGATACTGCCGGCGATGCACTGTCGAGGTGGCAACAGGTACTCGTTGCTCTTCTACCTTCAGGAGTCCTACTGCAGATGGGTTCTCTGATAATCCAGGCAAGGTGTTCAATTTCTTAATGCCCTCTGCCTCCACAGCAGCTATTCCAAAAGCCCATCTGAACCCCTTAGGGTCTTTGTAATAGCCATTCCTGAGATAGTCCATGCCCAGAATACACGGAGCCTCTGGGCCAGTCACAACCGGATGTTTCTGCCACTCCTTCCCGGTCAGGCTCACCTCGGCTTCTAACTGAGTCAATTCTTGTGATCCCCCTGTCACCCCGGCAATGGAAATAGGTTCTGCTCCCTCATGTTCTGACGGCATTAGGGTACACTGAGAACCGGTGTCAACCAAAGATTTATATTTCTGTGGCTCTGATGTGCCAGGCTATAGAACCCACACAGTCCAAAAGACTCGGTTTTCCCGTGCCTCTTCCTGGCTAGAGGCAGGGCCCCTCTAGCACCGGTTACTACTCTCTTCCTGTGTATACATAGTAGAGGTTCCTTCAAGGGGGTCTGACAGAGCATCCTCATTTCTGTAATACCTGACAGCCTGGTCATGGGAGGCTGAGGCTACCTTCATTCTAGTGGAACCCCCTCGGTTAGTGTTTCTCTCTTTGAGCTCACGCACCCGTGCTGCTAGGGCAGAAGTGGGTTTCCCATCCCACCTTCCCATGTCTTCCCCATGGTCACGCAGGAAGGACCACAGGTCAGCTCGTGGGATGTACTCTCTCTCTCTAGCTGAAGGACGTTGGGTTCTGACTCTGGGGCCTGTGGCTCGCACCGGTGCCACATGGGAACTGTTCCTCCTCATCTCCTCCCTCACCTCCCTTATCTCCTCTTGGAGTTCTTTAACCACGGCAGAGACCTGAGTCTGTATTGGGCCACTGATCATACTGTCAAAATTTCTAAGCTTGCTGGCTACAGAACCTACAGTCACTCGGCTGGTATCAGCATTAATCATTGACATGAATGTTTTATATTCAGATGGCCCTTTAGTTGCTAGATTCCACAACATTTGCCCTGTGCACCTGACATTGTCGGGGTCATTGTTATGCTGTCCATCCCTCCCAAAAACCACCTCCAGTATTGCCACTTCTCTCAGCTGTTGGATCCCTTCCTCAACAGTCTTCCAGCGCATGCTAAGGTGGTGCTCCTGCATTCTGTCTCTGTGGACAAACCTCTCCCTTACACTCATTAAAAGCCGGTCCCAAAGGTGAAGGGGTCCTTGCTCTTTTACAAATACCTGATTCACACCTGAGTCTTGGGTCAAGGGTCCCATATTCCTTGCCTCACCACCATCCAGTTGCACACCTCTACCCATAAGGTCCCAGACCCTAAGTAACCAGGCTGTATAAGGCTCACGTCCCCGTCGTGCAACATCTTTTTGCAGAGTACGGAGATTTTCATATGACAGGGACTCGGTAATGATCTCAACTTCTGGCTCCCCTGTGGGTTGTGAGGGCCTTCCTTTTTTATCTTTATCACTTGGGTGCTCTGATTTCACCTTATATTTCTTCCTTTCCACAGGGGCAACTGCTGCTGGCTGTGACTGCCCCTGTGGTTCAGCTGGAACCTGGACAGTTGTAACGTCTGTGGGTTCCACTGCTGCACCTTCAGACTCTTCCTCTTCAGGGCAGGGGGAGGGTTTGCCAGCAGCTGGGGCTAATGAGGCCACCACTAGGGAAGTGTGCTCTTTTAGCATCTTGCCCATCTCCTTCACCAGAACTCCCACCCAATCTGGGTGGTTCATTCCTGAGGTGGGCTTTATGTCAGGGTCAGGTGGTGGGGCAGCATCTCCAGTCTCTAGGGCAGTGTCAGGCTCCATGGCAGCACTCTCAGTCTCTAGGGCAGTATCTTTATTCTCTGGGGTAGGTATCAGGGTGGTTATCCAGGCCAATCTCCCCTTATCTCAGAATATTAAATAGAATAGGCCTGTGAGCAATACTAGCCATTGTATGATATCATTAGCATTCAGAGAAGATTTAAACCCTTCAAAAACTGGTGGAATAGACCCAAAGAGCTGAGTAAAGGGTTGGGAAAAAATTTCCCCTGGTGTCATTTCCTCACAATAGGTACCATTGTTAAAGTAACCCCACAAACAAACACTTAGAGTGTGATAGCCATGTATCCATGTGCCTGCCTTCCAGAGGAAGTTAAAAATCCATGAATTCCTCACCTTATTAACCCATAGTGCAAACTGGATAACAGCCACAGTAGCCTTAGTTATAGGGCCCATGTTTAAATAAGGGCCTGCAAATGGGAGAAACACAGCCACAACCACATGCCACCCAAACCAAGGTAAGCTAGACCACATGATGCTATTTAGGGAGGTTTCTATACCCAGTGCACAAGGTCACTTAAGAACTGTTATTCCTTTTCCTCTCAATGCCCTCAAGCCCCACAGTGGGCGCCAATAATCTGTCTTGGTTTGAAAGACAGATATCTGCTAGGAAGGGGCAGGACCTCCCTAGAGATGGAGAATTCAAATCCCCTCCCTCCAAATTATTCCAATTAAAAGGAAAATTAAAGGAGCTTTCAGGCAGTTATGGGGGTAGGAATAACAGTTCTTTACTAATATATATGACAAAACGACAAACAAACAACAACTACAGCATCAATAATAAACAGAACCAAGAACCTTGAGGGCTTTCTTTTACAAAAGCCCAGAGCAGTTTGATCTGGATGCCCCTGCAGGACTCCGAGAGGCCGAACTGGAAGGAAGGAAAAGTCCCGGGCTGGTGGATGAGATGAGGAGCTCTGCGCTGGCAGCTGGAACAGCAGGGGTGTCCCGGCAGGGCTGGGCAGTGCAGGGCTACAGAGTAGCAGGAGAGCCTCAAAGGTCCGAAGAAGCAGCGGCGGCGGTGGGGGGAGAGGCTGGAGAAAGCGAGTTCAGGATTCCCGGGTACACAGCAGATGACGATAGATTTCCCAGGACGAGGCAGAGGCAGAGGGCAGCCTGACCGTCCTCCTCGGCGCTGAGAGCAAGAGTGCCTCCCCCTCCCCCAGATCTGTCTTTTTTGCCTTCCCCAAGGCTCATCATCTCTCCCCTCTGAAGGACACTCCCAGGGACTCAAAAACAATAGGTGTAGCTTCGTGCTGCCATATCCCTCAAGCACTCTTTTTGTTCTGACTAAGTAGTCATTAAGGCTTCTTGGAAACTTATGGGAAAAAATTCTGTGAGAAGAAAAAAAAACCAAATCTAACCCCCAACAGAGGACAGGAGCCAGAGGACATGGCTGACCAGTGCCTTGCTGCACCCTGTCTGGCCATCAACTGTCAGCTCCTGAGAGATTTCTTAGCATTTCTCAGACCTCTTTGAATGGCAGCAGTTGTTTTGAGTTTCACATGAAAGGTTGCAGGAAAAAAAACCCAGCTGATTTGATTTTGGTCACTTGAGTGGAAGAAAAAAACAAAACTTTTTTTTTAAATTAGACATTCTTTCAAGATTCCTCCATTGACTGCAAGTAGTGTTGCACTGCCTGCACTCTGCTGTGTGGTTCCTTCTGGGAGGCACCAGCAGGATCAAGGCAGCAAGAGCAGTGGGATTCCACCATGGGATGAGCATCCCTACCATTGCTCACCAGACAGCTTCTGTGTGGAGCCACATATGGCACTTCTAGGGCCAAGAAGAACATCTGCACTGTATCTCATTGGCCCCTTGCAAGGAAGCCACCAGCACTTGACAGGGGCAGGAATTTCTCTAGCACTGAGAGGAGTTAACCCAGAGGATTTGCTTCCCAGGTAGTCTCTGTTACTCTGTCAGTTAATCCCAGCAGGAAGCATATTAGCTGCTTTTCTACAGTCTCTGGCCCAAAGAGCTGAAATGAAAAAAAAAGTGGTTTAGGATCTTTTATCCTTTGGGTTTCTTTGTTCATTTGTGTCTTTGTTGGTTGGTTGCTTGGTTGGTTTGGTTTGCATTTTTTTCTTGCTCCTTTATGAAGTTGCCTTGCCACCCTCAGGTCTTGCTGAGTTCGATATTTTTGATTTTTCTGTGAAGGAGTACAATACTGGAGAAGATCCTGGTTTTAGGCAAACTGCTCAAGGCCTCTCTCTAGCAGGAGTCTCAGCTCTCTCTTTAGGATGTGTGTGTCATGTAGGGCTGTAGCCCCAGGCAAACTCACTGCTGGGGCAGACAGCACCCTTTGACCCAAGCTCCTCCCAAGCTCCTCTGGCCTCTTCTTTGAACAGCTTTAGGAACAAATCTCCTTTTAATCATCTTTGTAAGCTATTACTGCAATTACACAGGATCCTGAGGCCGTGTGATAGTCATGTGGGCTGATCACCACCCCGGCACGTTTCCAATCACAAGTAATAGATTGATCCACCTCGTTGGGATCACAGCTGTCAGCTCTGCCCCAGCCAATGCCTTTGTGAACAGCCATGTGACAGTGGTTAGGACCTGCTCTTGTCATTTCTTCAAAGCAAAGAGCATTCCCCCCTGAATGGAAGGAGGGGAGGGAAGGGAGGGCTAAAGAAGAACCATGTTTTGTCATGTTCTTCATGGCAGTAAAATAATTCAGACTGAAAACTTACCTGCTTTGTTACACTTTGCCCTTAGTTCAGAGTTAGAGAGAGAAAATTTAGGGTCTTGATAGAAGGTCAAAGTATTTTGCATTATACGTTACAGGATCATTTGTAATGTAGTTACAAATGATGAAGAAAATATCTGTTCGCCAGTTGGAAAGTAAGAAATTTAACGCTTTCATTTACCATTGAGTAACTAGACAGCCCAAGGAACCACTTATATCACAAGAAATATTTTCAGAAATAAAATCACCAAGGATGTTTTCTGGCCTGATGCCCACATGTCTGGCAGAGCAACACACACGACTGGTGTTGCCAGCCCAGCGAGCATGTGCAGATTCATCATCTTTTCAAGATTTTTTCTTCTGATATCAACAGCCTCTCAGAAGCAGAGCCTGATTTTTGCCCAAGCTTATGGATATGGACAAATTAAAACTATGGACAAGTATCTGCACCCCTTGCCTGCCTACCCAAGCCTTCTCCTTCCAGTCAAGAACAGATAGGAAGAAGCTGTAGTTTTATACTTGTGTGCAGCCAGTTCTAGAGCAAAGATGGCCCAGAGAACCACGGACCCCTCTTGTGCTGTGCTGTGAGATCGTTACAGTCATATGATGAGCTATCTGGATTGTTTGGCACCCAAATTGTGATCTGTGGTTACATACAAGCCTAACCGCAGCAATACCTGCAAATATGGTTAAAGCTGATCTACAGCATGTCAGCTGGAGAAGGAAATGTGTCTGCTCCTTTGCACAAGGAACTTGAACAAAAACTGTTTTGTTTCTCCTTCATGATGAAAAAACAGCCTCTGGGGCTCAGTGCAAGTTTTAGAAAACAGGCTAAAAACAGCTTTCCTAGACTTAAGCATTACTATCCTCTGGGATGTTTCCCTCTAGTAAAAACTAAAGAGCTGAACCATCAAGTAGATGGTTATTTAAATTAAAGAGAGTAATTTTTCTGGTGGCATATTAAACATGAATTGCACACTAGCACACATTTTTCTAGGTTCAAATTCATATCAAAATATGAAATTGCTCAATGCATCAAAAAGTGGGAAGGAGAGGAGGCAGGAAAGCCAAGCTTTGTGATGTCAGAGCTGACCGGCTGGGCTGAGCCTCTCAGGGGACAGTTGTACCTGCTGTGAAATCCAGTGCAGCTGGAGGTCATTCCTTCAGTCGGGAGGCCAGGACAGACCTTTCGTAAACTCACATGAAAGCGGAAGGTGAGACAGCTGCAGTTTGCAGGAGGGAAGGAGCCCTGCACTGAGGCTGAGTTGTAACAGCCATACTGAGAATGTGGTGTCAGACACCCAACAAAGACCCCAAACATGGGGAGATCCAGCCTCAAAGCTGATCATCTATGGAGACTTCATCTGTTTACCTGGAAAATTATTTCTGGTATTTGGTGTCACACTCTTGGACAGCAGCCCCATCAGTTGCATCAGGGGAGGTTGGAAACACGTGGTCCGTCACCTGCACCTCGGGAATAGCTGCCTCATGGCAGGGATGTATCTTCTTAATCCAAAGCAGTGACCAATATTTGGTACTCTGCACCACAAGGCTGGATATTTCTTCTAATTTTCCATCCTGCCTAGTGTCACGGTGAATATTTGTGATTCATCTCTTCCACTAAATTTCTTTTTTAGGAGCCCAAAAGTAAGAGAAGCTTTCTTCAAAAGAAAATGAGTCAAATATTTTCCTACTTCCCTAAGCAGAGTTGTGCAGACTTGATGCAGTTGGTAATGAGGTTCCAGGTCATTTCTTATTTTGGGTACCATCTGCTGCAATGGGAAATAACAACCAAGTGTATTTTATAAACACCATATGAATACGGTTCATTTTGTCTGATAATGTCCAAAACCTCTCTCCTAAGTATATGCTGAACTTGAAAAGAGCATTCCCGAACATCCGTAAAGCTTCAGAAAGTCTATCACTTCCAAGCAGACAGACCCAATACAATTCTTTCGAAATAGATGTTAGCATTTTACCCCAAGTGTAGAAAGTGGGCTCTACAAGGCTGTTGTGACAGCCAGCTCTACGTCTATGCATCATGACTTATGCATATTATGCATATTATGACATGACTATGCATGCCAGACTAACCATGGAGACTTTAAAAGAAGAAGAAATACTTTGGAATTTGCATTATTCTTTCACCTTTCCTTTGTGCAGCATTTTTACTCTTGCTGTCAAGAGGCCTTTAGACATGAAAAAAAATCTGATTATTTTTGACAAGTCTGCCAAGAAAACTATTTTATTAAGTGCCTGCAGATGCAACTTGCTAAACTAACTGTTTGCTTGTGAGGATACTCATTGTTACTAGGATAGCTCCTGCCAAAGCATCTTCCTCATTACGTCCTTATCAGTGCTTTCCAGCACCCACCTGTAGTCCTTGCTACAGCTGCTCTTCTCCTCCGTGCTTACCACAGAAGTATGTGGGAAGAAGTGTATAGAAAGGATAAAAGTAGATAGGCCAAATGTGTGGAAAGCGTGGATTCTGTGCTATCTTGTCCATGCAATCTGAACAAGCTCCTGAAACAGTCTGGCGCAGGCACCACTGTCAGACATACGGCTCCCCTGAGAGGCACTCCACAGGGTAGATGGCACCCAGCTCTACTGCTTGGAGGAGTTGCTCCCAGGACAGGGACAGAGAGCAATTTGGGGTAATTGCACAGCTAATTTTGGCTGAAAGGAAAAAAGTCTTCCTGCCAGAGAAATAGTTTAACTACTGGCAGCAACATGGTATGTACCTTCCAGTTTTGTTTGTTCTTCAGCTGTAATTAATTTATTACTTTGTAAAATTCTACATCATGAATTATGAAATATATTAAATAAGCCCAGGTCTAATACTGATGCTTGTGCCATTCCATTAAGGGCTTTATTGAAACAGAGGTAGTTCCCACTGTGTTTTCTTTAAAGAAGGTTTCAGTCCATGCTTAGGCACCACACAAACCAGCATCTGGTGCTTGAGCAGGTAGGATTTTGTGCTGCATGGTATGAAGAACCAGCTGGAATGAACAAGTATCACAGGTCTTGCCTCCCAATTTGCTACCTAATCTGTATTTGCCTGTTCTTCAGAGAACAGCTACCTGTGGCTGTGATTGGAGGCAGATCATTCGAGGAATAATTTTTAACCATATTAATTGTATTCTAAGACTCAAAATCAGATGGATAATGATTGCAAAAGTACCCCTTAAATGAGGTGGTTAATAACCACCTAGATTGCCTCTACCTTTTATTTAACCTTATCTCCTGAACTTTAGCATTTTTATTGCAATCTTTCCCTTGTCCTCAGTGGACTGGGCACAGGCAGCACAAGGAAGAGACAATGCCACACATGCTCACAGGAGAAGGGGTGAGAGCTCTCCCCATTGCTTCCCACACAAAATGTACAGTGTCATTTCTGAGCACTGACCTCTTCCATGCTGAGCACAGATTCTCTTTTTGATGCTCTTATCTTTAGTCTGCATGCCACAACCAGCCATACCTTATGGGAAATTTTCTTCTGCTTTTCCAGCCCGAGTTCCTGTTCAGAAAGAGATCTTAAGTAGTCTATCACTAACAAGATTGGCCACTTCTTTCTTCTATTTTCCTCTTCATTGTGACATGCTTTGCATTTATTTCAATGTCTTATTTACAAAACTAACCATAGAAAAGATCATTCTCACTCCTTTAGTCTCAGACATTACTTCATCTAATTGCAGCACCCTGAATGAGGATCTGATACATGGGATTGAGTAGCAGGGAGCCCATTTACACCACTGGCTACTGCTGTTCACAGCTCACTTCCCAATTGCCTCACACCTCAGGCCTGGCCATAGTGAAAATGTGAACAAGGGAGAAGACAATGTATCTGCATCTGTGAAAGATCACAGAATCATTAGGATGGAAGAGACATTCTGGATCATCAAGTCCAACCCAGCCCTAACACCTCAACTAAACATGGCACCAAGTGCCACATCCAGTCTTTTTTTAAACACATCCAGAGATGGTGACTCCACCACCTCCCCGGGCAGATCATTCCAGTACTTTATCACTCTTTCTATAAAAACTTTTTCCTAATATCCAACCTATATTTCCCATGCCACAGTTTAAGACAGTGTCTTCTAGTTCTGTCAGTTGCTGCCTGGAGAAAGAGACCAACCCTCACCTGGCTACAACCACCTTTCAGGACGCTGTAGAGAGTGAAATAAAGCAGTTTGTTGTTTAATAAAAAGTAGCTGCCAAAACCAAGAACAGGAGTTTTCAGAATTCAATTAAAAATCAGCAATCCATGGTGAGATCTGATTTCTGAATAGCCTCCTGCTTGGGGCAGCAAAGCCTGTAAGTGGGAGGCTCAGCTTCACCAGGTGACACACCAGCCATGCTGTCCCTTGGTATGAGAGTGGATGCCCTCTCTGCTCAGGCTTTGCCCACCAGCAGCATGCTCTCGTTGACGCTCCTGCTGCATGGCATTGCACCAGAGGTGGGAAAGCTCCTTCTGCAGAGAGCTTTGCTCTTGAATTTGAAGAGTTAAAGGATACCTATGCACTCAGTAAGAAAGCTGGTCTGCACAGAACTGGGACCTTCATGAAGCTTTGGTCATATTGGTACTGGTGAAGGGCAACAAATGAAGATGGACAAGCTTATAGGTTGAGATAAACAATGATGATCACCATCATGGGTAAAGAAGACTCGATGTGGAGATGTGGTTTAGTGGTGATCTTGGCAGTGCTGGCTTAATGGTTGGACTAGATAGTCTTGAAAGTCTTTTTCAATCTAAATAAATGGCTCTGAGTCTATGAAGTTGGTGGAAACAGTCTGTTCAAAGTTTCATTTTCTTCGTAAGTTTTGCTTTTCCTTTTTTTTTTTTTTTTTTTTTTTTTTTTTTTTTTTTTTTTTTTTTACTATTTTTTTATCCCCGGATCTAAGTTGGATTGGAGGCCAGGTTTTGCATAGTCTGTTACTTTCCAAAGCAATACCCATCCAAAGAGGTTTTCAAATGCATTTGAGCCTAGTCAAGATCATGGCTTTTATTTACTAACTTTTATTTAGTTATTTATTTACTTATATGTATTTATTTAGCTTTTTTAATTTACCTTTGTTTATTTACCTTTATTTATTTAACGAAATGGGCACATACTTTAAAAAACTTACGTAAAACAGTGACTGTTATATTGGGTCATAGAAGCAGAATCAACATTTGAAAACCAGGTTTGAAAGACAGCACATGTTTTTGCATGTGTGTGTGTGTGAATGGGTGCTCTCTTAGTGCATATTTTGTCTGGTTTGGAAGGGTGGGATGCTAATTGTAGTGTGCTGAGTTCTTTGAACATGGGCTTTGTGTGTGGATTTCCCCCTCCTGAGTATAAGACTGTTTGGGCTGCATGTACTTTTAAAGTAAAATTAGATATCTGCGGAAGGTTTACAGTAATTCACTTTCAATTTATGGCTGTTTTTTGAACCAGAACAAATAGCTGAGCATCTGTTACCCTGAAAATGTTACAAAATGCAGTCACCAGGCAAAAATCAAGCATCTTTGAAAATTATTATTTTGGCTACATAATCAAGCAAGCAATTACTGCATTATCTACAAAGTATGATCATACATTATTAATACATTTTCAGAGAAAACGGTTTCAGTAAATGCAGTTTTTCTGGCTTTTATGATACTCAAGACCCAGCCGTAATTCTAGCTGATTGAAAATACTTCATGGCTTTTTCATTTCAGTCTAAGGTGCAGTTTGGTTGGACATGAGAGACAGTAAGTAGGGAGCAGGAAGAACAGAAGGATATGGACATTTGTGTAAGTGATTACAGACATCCTTCCTATGTGTCATGAATATCCAGAGCCAGAGAGCCAATTTTCCAGTGGAAAAAGATTTAATAAATGCAAACAGTATAGTGTGCTGTGCTATATACAGGACTTTGTATTTACATGTTCAGATATACAACCGGGAAGGCATTTTTCACTGAGCACCAGAGTTTCATGTGATACAGAGAGAACATTTTCAGAGCAGGGAGGAGAGCCCAAGAGAAGTGCTCCCTGACCTTTGATGTTCTAGGCTGCCGTGACTTTACAAACTAATTCCCATCTTCAAAAGCATCTTAAAGAGGGATTAATTTCAGTTAATTTTGGCTGTCTGAATGTTCGGCATCCTAGCCAAGCTCCCACCCCGGTTTATTTCTGCAGCCAGCAGAGACCATTTCACCTGTCTTGGATGCTTACCCTGTGACAGGATGAATCACTCAAGCTTACAAAGAAAGCATTTATACTGCTGAGGCTGTAGGAGGTGAATCCGTTAAACATTAACAATTTCAGTCACTTTGTGAATGACTTCTGGAAATGGAAATTAGTCTTCCAATTGACTTGGGGAAGCGAGTGTTACCTCAGCCCTGACATGACCGAGCAGTACACTCTTCGTATTGAGCTGCATGCCATAACCTAATGTCACCATGGTTTTGGACAGGTTCTTTCTGGATCCTGCTCTAATTCCTTTTCTAAAAGATGGCTGAAATTGTATCCTAAAATGTCACCAGGAAATACCTTTGCCTTATGGACAAATAACCCAGGTAGCATGGGAACTCATCTGTCAAGACTGTTTTAAAGATAAAGAAAACATAAGTGAGACCTAGATGGGAAAGATCTGCTCAGAACTTTTGCTAGTGCCAAAAAGTCTTCTAGAAGGAAGTTGGTATAGAGGGGGGTGGGGAGGGGGGTGTGGGTGTGTGGGAGTGTGTGTGAGTGAGTGTGTGTAAACATTGGCAGGCAGGCAGGCATCAAAATAATTAGTTATACAAATTTCCACTAATGGGTGGCAGCACCAAATGCCATGGGATAAATTTATCCTTGGCATGAAGAGAAGAAATTAATCCTAAATGCACCCTAGTGATATAGGTAAGTATTATTATTACCCCAGTTTGACAGACGCAGAGAGGTGATGTTTTGCCCTTGGCAATTCAGCTTTCCAGAAGACAGGCCAAGATAATTTATGGGGCAAGGATTACGTTATGCTCTTTAGATGACATTTCTTATAACTTGCAACACCATCTCATGAAGAAATGCATGGGGTAGTCAGAGATTTTGGAAGCTGATTTATAGCCAGAAAATGATCTGGGTGATCTGGAAAACCTCTAAATACACAACACTGTAGTGTTTATGCTGGCACACATGTGCCAGTAAGGAAAACTTGCTTGTCAGCAATGGAAACTTTCTGAGTGTCTCTTTTCCTTTGAAAATTCACACTTTAGGTACATTTAGCTCTGCTCCGCTTTTGAGGCTTTCTATTAAATGGTCCCTGATTAGGCTTTAGGCTTTTCCCTGCAGCATGTAAATCATCCTAATGCAGTGCTTGAGCCTGTCCCTCCATTGACCCCCCCCAGTTTATTTGCTGGTAAAGATTTGATGACCAGCAGCTCAAAGAATTCTGCTGCACATTGTAAGTCTCCCAAGCAAAGGAATATTTTAAAGTCACGCCTTCAAGGATGTGCTATCCATAGCATGAGGAGATTTAAACCGTGTACCATATGCTTAGCATATAAAGGTTTCAACACATAGCAAGTTACAGCTGGACAGACAGATTGCATGTTGAATTTCCCCCATACTGATCTGTAAAGCCCACAAGCTATTTGCATTTCCTGTGTGTTTTCAGTCAGAGCAAATAATTTTGATAATAAAAATCAAAATCTACTAGGACACACCAATCTAGCTTTCTTGACTGATAATGAAGCTTTGGAACAAACAACAACAAGCAATCTAGATTGGCTGGAATTTAAGCAATACTTTTGGTATGTGTTTCTATTGCTAGGATGCTGGAGAAATGAAAAGCCTCTCATTACCAGACAAAAGCACAATCAGACTGAATTATGGTTGCACGATGTTGACTTCATTACACAAGAAAATAATTGAAAACACCTTTATTTCTTATGCCTAGTTCAGCTTTTAATGGTTCTGAGTCAAAGAGTTTATCCCCTAAATTTTGCTCTTCCTTAAATTTTAAAAATAAAATGTTAAAAATACAAATTTCTGGTTTCTTTTCTCAGAGAACTGCTGCTTGGGACCATTCTGTAACTCTCAGAGGAAAATACTATTTGAATACTTTCTTAATTTCTAAACTCTAGGTACAAGACACAAGTTTTTTGAACTAACATGCATTAGTAGAAAATGTCTTACCAAAAATTGACGCACCCCAAGAGATAGCTCATCATAACATTCTCATGAGTATGTTCCCTTCTGTGAAGTATATGATCACCTTCATGTACATTGCAACAAAGTTTTAAATTAGTCTTTGGAGAAATCTTAGGAGCTGTGAGCATTTAGATAAGTATTATAATATATCATAATAAAATGCCATTTAAACTTATAGGTATCCTAACAACCTAAACGCTGGCACTAAACATTTGTACAAATGCCCATGTCTAAAAACATCCGCCTGCCCTCTAGGCTCTCCTCCCTTCTCAGAAGGGCAGGGGCTGAGAGGCACAGGTTCGGGCTGGGGCAGATTAGTGTGATGAACAAGTGCCGGGGACTACTGAAGATGCCGCCTGCTGGCCCCGTGAAATGTTTGGTTGCCAGCAGGGGTGCCTGGGCTGGCCACGGTCTCCTGTGAGGAGAGAGGCAGGAACTGGTGCCCAGAAACCGTATCAAGCTTCACAGATAAAGCTATCCCTTAAACTTCTTAAATAAGCTGGAAATGAATTTAACGTGCCAGGAATGAGCCCCTGACAGAAAGCAGCCAGGCTTTCCCCATCTCCAGCTGGGGTGTCACTGCCAGCTGCTTCCCAGAGCAAGGTCAAAGAGCCCTGTGTTGAGAGCCTGAGCACCAAAGGTAACCCAGCTTTGGCTTCTGTGATCCCTCTCTGAGCCCCCTTAAATCACAGGGAACAGAGCCACCAGAGTGCCATTTCTGTCCCTTTCTGAGTCTCTGTGGTCCATATGTGGGATATTTTGCAGCCTCCAATATCAAAGACTCCAAAAATGTTGGCTTTTCATCCACGCTCCGAAAAAGCCAGGATGCAAATCACTCAAATGTTTTCAGAAACCCTTGGGACCCAGATAATATAGAATTACTGCTTCTCTCATGGAGGCAGTAACTCCTCTCATGGAGGTTGTCACGCCGGTTAAAGTTTGAGCTGTGCTGTGCAGTGAGGAAAGAATAAAGATCTCAAATGTCTGGTAAAGAGAATTACAGAAGATTTCAAACTGAGTAGAATAGTGTAGAAATTGGGCTATCTCTTCTCAAAATTACATCCCATCAGTGAGAAAATCCCTGCTACAGTGCACTCTTTCGAGTGTATTTGTGTGCATATACACATGAACACACAAGGGGAGAGGAAGAAGAGAAACCCCCCGAACCAGGCGGTTTCAGTTTAGCCCCGTTGCAAAACGTAGGTGGTTTATTGTATTTTTGTCCGGGTGGAAAGGAAGCAAGCGGCCCTTGCTGGGAGGGCGGTGGGGCTGCCCGTCCCGTGAGCCGCAGATGCTCAGGAAGCCGAGGCGCTGGTGCAGTTGTGCATAGGAAGCGCTGCCCTCGCAGCGGCCCCGCCGCCGCCCGCCAACCCCGGCGCTTATCGAAGGGACGGCAGCTTCCTCGCAGCCCGCCGCCGCTGGGGCAACCTGCCGCCGCTCATTGCATAACAGGGCACTTGCACAAGAGGGTCTTAGGAAAGGATCAAATAATTAACAGTGAATAACTGCCGCTGCGTGTTTTGACGACCTGAGCCCGGACAATAGTTTGGGGCAAAATAAAGCGGTGTGAGAGGATCTGTTTCCTGAAACGGTGCACGGCTGATTTAAATGCCATGGCAGTTTTTCCAGCTAGACTCAGCCCTGATTAGTCTAGACCAAACCAGCTGGGGCTTAATCATTAGCCTATTTATCTAATGTCGGTCATCTTTCACAAGCCCAAGGGAAAACACAGATCCTTGCTCTTGTGACTGCTCACACATCTTCTGGGTTCTAGCCCAGCACAGCCCGTTGTGTCCCAGTGTCATCCCTCACCAGGACCAAAATGATGCTTAGTTGGTCCACTGACTTACTGCACTAAAGGTACCCAGCCATCACTTGGTCAAGTACAACTTTCTACTAAGAAAGAGATACAGAAACTTGCTCAGAGATGGGATAAATGGCATCAGGAGGGTCTCCTCCCACTGAAGTAGCTGCAGAGAACTTCCCTGTGGCTGCTAAGAGCAGGTATGAACGCAGGGGACAATTTGCAGAAAACCTGACTTTTCAAGTAGAGTACCATGGGGGGGATGAGCAAGCAAAGACTCTCTGTTAGTCCCCATCCAGATGACAGAACTGGAGACAATTTTTTTTTGTGGTGGGTTTTTTTTTTTTCTTTTTTTTTTTTCCCTGTTGTATCACTATATCTTAACTTCTGTAATGGAGAGAATAATATCCCCAAACTTCATAAAATTAGGCAGTTGAATTTGCAGGCGGTCAGTCACCGATCAGTTAGAAACCCTAGAATAGATAACAAATTGGAAATAAGATACCTCATACATGGGCATTCATAAAGACTTGTTCACTTCCACATTACAGCAACTTTCATTTGCAAACTAAAATAAGATTTCTCACTGAAGAAAGCAGTCTAAGTCCTTGGACAAGGAGCTTTATCTCACAGCTCTTGATAAGCACTGCCAACTTACAGCACAAAGCCACTCTTTTCTGCTGATGAATTCCAATGGGATGGTCAATGAGGTCTGTTGGTAGGAGCCTGAAATGGCACTACGTGGGAACTCATGTATCAGTCAAGAGCTTCCTGACCTTGTAATTGTGTCGTCCATAACCTTAGATGTGGCACTTAGTGTCATGGTTTATTTGAGGCTAGGGTTGGGTTGGACTTGATGATCCTGGAGGTCTCTTCCAACATAATGATTCTGTGATTCTGTGATTCTGTGATTCTGTGATTCTGTGATTCTGTGATTTGACATCTGAAGCTCTGGCAGAGGATAAGCACAGACTTGGGAGCCTTCTTCAGTCTTTTGGCAAGGGTAGGGAGAACTCTCAAAAACTAATACAGGGTACTGCCCTTGCCTCAGAGTGAGGTGGCAGATGTGTGCCAAAGTGCTGGGCAGGATGAGAATTCCTTCCTTGGTGTCCTAAGGCAGTGCTCAGGCATACAAAGAAAAATATCTGTTATTATTCATCATCTGTAATAAAACGGTATTAAGTCAGAATCTGCTATTAACTCTTTAGAGGCTGGACTTAGATTCTTCCAGCATGAGTTACACACTAATGCAAAATGCATTATGCTTTCATCGTAAAATCCCACTAACTGCACCAAGAGGTTAATTAAACTGGAGAGAAGAAAATAAAGAGGCTTTTAGAATGAATTATTCAGAAGGTCACTAAGAATCAGGCACACATGGGAAGCATGATACTTAGAAATCCTAAATGTAAACACACATTCCTGGATTAATGTGAGATTAAGAAGATAAAGAGAAGTTGTGTTGCTACTAACTATTGTTAAACAACAGAGTTAGCCTGCATGCCTTAAGAATTGAGGACATTCCTTGTGCAGAGGACTAAGGAGGGTGAGATGGATGCTCTAAGGGGAGCAGTATCAGGCCTCAGAAGGGTCCCTCATTCTGTGCTGGCCACTTGGGTCTGCTTTTGTCATGGACCTCTTTGTCCCTGCTTCAGGTAGCACAGGTTGAGTACAGTGACTGAGAATACATCCTAACTCTACTGACACCAAATCACCAAGTGCCTGATCCCTGGGCACCACCTGGCAGGGCTGGTGTGGGGTGTAAGCGGTCACTGCCTGCCTTTGCTGACCACTGATCCCCCTGATCCCCTGGATGTGCAGACTCAGATGTTCACCCAGCCCAATGGCACTGACTGCTCCTCAGTGGAGGAAATTAAAGCACATGGAGCCCAGGTTTTCTTGGGGGAGACAAAAAAAGTACCAGTAGCCTTCCTGCTGCCTCGGCCCCAGTGTGGGCGTGACTCTAACAGTGGGGACATTCTTCTTTCTTCCCACTCATGTCTCTGCTCTCAGAGCTGATTTTGACCAAAGCTGGCCATCTTCACTCTACACCAGCCCCCCACCCCACGGTGTGTGAGTCACCTCCTGAGCTATCAGATGGATGAGATGTCTAAAACACAGATGCTTTTTCTCTGAGAAGACTTTGCTTGATGAATGCTGTGGTGATCAGGAGATTCACCAAGCCTGGCCCTTGCGGTATTTTCTGAACACTGAATGCTTTCTTTGTCTCCTATTATGAAGCTACAGTGCAGCCACTGATATTTTCAGCTACACTACTGCCATTTTACACTTTGAAGAAACAACAAATGCATGAATTAATGAGAGCTTTCTGGGTCTGAGTCTCACAGTTAGCAAGTCTCCACTGAGGCAATGAAAAGTGAGGCTGTAGTATATAGAAATTATATTTATGCTACATTTGTGGTCCCTTTATACAGTCAGAAGGATATCAAAAGGTAGATGGACATTAGGCTCCCAGTTTAGATAACATCTATTTAAGTCAAGAGGATGAAAGGAGTTTGCAGTGATAAAGCATGATGCTTATCTCTGGCTCTGTGAGACCCTTTGTCTTAAGCTGTCTTGAGGTGCAGTTTGCAGACCATTTTAAGAGCTGTAATAGAGGGGGAATAGGAATAATGCTATATTACCATCTCAGCCTGGAGCTGTACTCTGTTAGTCTTCCCTCTCTATGCTTAATAGAAGGATTTGATAATGCAAACTCTTGAATGTAATTTCTTTTCATTATTAACCCGCCGAAAACAATTTATCCCTTTACTTTAGAAGTAACTCCCTTGTATTACCATTGAGAAATGGCTACTGTGGACATGAAAAGCTTTCCTGAAGCCAGCTCAAATGTTTGAAAATAAATACTGCAAAATATTCACTTGAATTCTTCTGAACAGACTGAATTTCAGGTTGAAGAGCAAATAGAGCACAAGGCTTGGGGATGCCATGTCCCAATGTGGTCGTTCAAAACGATGAATGTGCTGTAAGTTCAAGGATGTATGTCAAGTGTCTGCCACAGTGAAGGGGCATTCTTGTAAGGTGAGCTGCTGTCATGAGATGTTTGCTGTGATCCTCCTTCCTAAGTGGACAGACATGGGCAATTCTTCAGCCCGGATTTGGCCTGGATAAAGAGCCAGAGGGATAAATTTCTAGGGGAAGTTTGAATCCAGTGTTTCACAATGTTTCACAAAATACATACTCCACAGAAGACTAATTCCCTACAATCAGAGAAACACCCACTTCTCCCTCAAGACAGAGACGTGACCTTCAAGTTTTGAGGAGCTTTTCTTTCTGATCACCTTTGCTGGTTTCATTTTTAACTTGCAAGATGAACGTTGTGTTTGAAGCTAGCTAATTCACAATCCCTGATACCATAACCAACATTGTCACCTGAGAGGCAAAACACTAAGTGCCAAATAACCTTGGAAAACAGGCTCTTTGCTCATGAGTTCAGTCTACTAATGGTGGCCACACAGACTGGGCAGCTGGTGCAGTGGAGCTGACAGGCTACAGTGCCTCAGCATCCTGTGCAGGGTCCAGCTGCCACAGAAGCCAAGTGGGCAGGCTGAGCTGCACTGGGGGCATGGGATGGGCATGCAGAGTGATAGGGAGGGTTTATGGGAGGCATTTCAGTGGCTGCTGACTGGGCTTCTCCCAGGTGAGTTGGAGGAGGGGCAACACGGCACTGCCAAGCACTTTCTATATTTGCAAGAGAAAATGGTGGATGAGGCAAAAGGAGACTGAAGTCTGGGTGAGCTCCCCTAAAGCTACCACCCTCCCTATAGCCCTCACTTTGCATGAACAAAGTGGTTGCTTTGCCCCACCAAGACCTGCACCTCAGAGCTATTTCTGAAAAGGAGCCTTTTCTCCCTGCCACCCTCCCTGTGTGCTGCCCAACCACTCCTCCATCAGCTCCTGCTGCCTCCCCTGTCACCCCACAGATTGCCAAATGCATCCCACTTTTACAGAGTTCCCCCCTCAAATTCTCTGGCAGGAAGAACTGCTGATTCACACACACCACCATGATCCTCAAAAGCATTTCCTCCATGCCATGAACAGCCAGGAAACTCACATACCCAATTTTAGGAGCATTCTGTCATCTCAGGTACCACTAGCTTTTACTCATCTTAACTTAGAAACCTTTGCCTAGTGTGGTGGATACCTTCAGTCTGTTCAATGTTTCTGCCTTAATCCTTGTGACCATAGTCTTAAGACTTCACGGTCTAGCCAGGACAGGGCACAAAGCACTCCATGCAAATATGCCCCAGGATTTATTTTTTGAAGGGCAGAGTCATCTGCATACCCTGCTATTGTGGCTTTAAGTGCAGATGTCTCACAAATGTGCAGAATTTTTTCACTCTTCCTCCAAAAGGAAAAAAGAAAGTGACACGCCATGTGCTGTGTGCCAGGGTTTGTTTCTCAGGAGAGGATAGGATATGTGCCAGGACAAGGTGTCACCATTTAACTTACTTTCCTGAATATTCAGACGAAGCTGGTGGCACATCAGGTCCCTGCTTGCTCTTGGCATCGAGCTGTCCTGCTCAGTAGCTCCCCATCTTCTGCTGCTTGGCTGCCGAGTTGTCTAAGCTCATTTGTCCCCTCAAGACGGTGTGAGCCACACTCTCACTGTTTTTTCTGTTGAGATGTGAAATCTTAAAATGAGATCTTAATAGAGTTAAAAAATCTGTTAGCTATTCTTTTTCACTTGTGTCTACTGCTAACATGGCACAGTAGTTACACTAAGGCTTCCATGCCTTTTTACAGTACCTGCTATCTCAGTGGTTGTGAGAATGATGGAGTGGGATGGAGGAGGTGTTGAAATTCAGTTCCTTAAAGAGAGTTTTGGTTGTTCGTATGGGAAGACAATCAGTCCAGTTTGCAGGCAAAGTGAGATGGACTTACCTCACTCTTCCACTTTCCTGTGGTGAGTCAGTCATGTCATGGAGAGCAGTGGATGCCGAATGCACTTGAACACGACTGAGTTGGTGTAATCATCTCTGGGTGAGCCATATCAAACTGTTTGCGTGTGCCCCATGACAGCCACAGATGCACAGGTGATGAGGCAGAAAGTTAATCAAGGAGAGGCAGAACTGCTGGGTGAGAGTGTTGATCTGCTGGAGGGCAGAGATGATTTGCAGAGGGATCTGGGCAGGCTGGATTGATGGACCAAGGCTAATGGTACGAGGTTTACCAAGGACAAGTGTCAGGTCAGTCTTGGGGCAGAGTGGCTGGAAAACTGCCTGTCAGAAAAGTACCTGTGGGTGCTGGTCCACAGTGGCTGAACATGAGCCAGCATTGCCCAGGTGGCCAGGAAAGCTCTTCTACCCTCATGTGTGATCTGCAATTTCTAACCTGTTTCTGGGAGATATTTTCTAACCTATCCTTAAAATGATCCAGAGGATGGCATTTCCACAGCCTCCCACTTTAACAATACAGTACTTCACTGCATGGGTAGAAAGTGAAGGAAAAATTTTCCTGTTTCCTTTACTACTGTTTCTTGTTCTAATCACAAGGCATCTGGAAAGTAGTAGGTTTTTGTTACCTTTTGCAATGATCCTTTATTTGGCTTTTGCTTGCCATTTAACCAAGTTCAGCAAAAAGTCATTTGTGAAGGAGTACAGTTAAAACCATGTGCACATGCAGCCATACAGTCCTCACAGCCTGGAAGCAGGGGGCTTGCTGCTTTTCAAAATCTGAGCTCTGGCTCTGAGTGAAGTTCCTGCCATTCCTGCCTAACTTGTCTCCTTTGGGTTTGCTATTCAAACTGGTGATCAGTCTGAGACTGCTTTTGGAGAAAAAAACAGGCATGTGACCACTGAACCCCTCCTGTGCAGCACAATGCTTGCTCAGCTGGCAGGCTGGTGGTGTGTTGGGAGTGCAGAGGAAGAGGGAGAATATCTGGCCACTGGTTGCAGTGCCTGCTCCTTGTCTAGAGAAGAAAATTGTGGCGAGCACATGATCCAAGGACCTCTGAAGCTGTAGGCTTTCAGGATGCCTTGAGGGAGCCTGTAGACAAGGCTTGTCTCTCCCCAGTCTATCACCAATGTGAATCTAGAATAACTTCGAAAGAAATTTTACTTACTTTGCTATGACACAGGTCTTATAAAACTGAATGCCCTTATTGCTAAATGGACATCTGTGATTTCACAAGAAATGGAGACACATGATGGTCTAATACTACTGGATATTCATAAGAATAATGAAAAAGGATATCCAGTGCATTGCAGAAGAAAAGATAGAGGCTTCTCTTTCTCTATTCCAGTATTTATCACGAAATCAGATGTATTTGAGTCATGTGAAAGCAACTTGCTGGGCAAGATGTAGCATCTACAGAGAACTAGCACATGATCTTATACATAGGGTCAACACCATAATATGCAAAAAAAACCCTCCCCAGAACATATCTTGATATAATTCTGGTATTTCTGACCTTTCACATGTATGGCATGAGGCATGAGATTGTCATCTTTATAATACCATTTAAGCATGGCAAGGTTATGCATGTGAAGGTAAGCCATTGTTTCAAAGCGTGAGGGCAATAGGTTTTATTGAAGGACATCAGCTTTTTGCAGTAAGGAAAGCAAACACTTCCTCTCCTCCTCCAGACTGTTCAGGGAAAGTGACTCTCGCAATGGAAAATAGCATTCCCAAACTCATTGAAGTTCAACAGTCTTTAAAGCTACTGAAAACAGATATTAAAAATAAAGTTTTTGAATACCTCAGTAAAAGCTTATGGCATGGGCTAGAAGGAATTTAGACACTAAAATCAAGACTTCAAATTTTGAAAGAGTGGGGAAAAAAATCACCTTGAAACATAAGTATCATGTTATTTGGTAATTATAGCATGAGTTCAATGCAGGTGGAACTGGAAAACCTAAAAATGCACTAGTAAGTAAATTCAATAATGAGATCCTTTTTCCCAGGAACTACAACTCCAAGGGAAAAAAAAAGTAACTCATGTACTAGGAGATTCACAATAAAGTTGGTGGGTTTTTTTACATTACTGTTGATGGTGGATAGCTGCACCGTAGATTCCACTACACACTGGAGTAAATTGATTTTTAATAACCATCTCTGTTTACCCCCCATTCCTTATATACCCATGTGGCAGGAGCATTAAAACAGCAATATCTTGTTATATTCCAACCTCACACTCTGCTGAAGCAGAGCTTGCAGTTGTAGCTGTTTGGGAACTGCTGCACAAAATTAAGCCTCTGGGCTGTTTGTTGTACACAAGCCTCCCAAAGCTGATGTAATAGTTCCAAGCTTGAGAGAGGGAGCCAAGAGGGATATGCAGTGTCTTAATAAACATTTCAGTTCATGTTTACATAGTATACAACTTTGCAAATAACACATAAAGCATTCTGAAAAATCTTTGAAATAGAAACCGTCAGGTAGAACGCATTGATGATGACAACCTCCTCCCCCTTCTCCTCCCCTCTGCTGAGATCACAGGTGTCAAACACGAGATCTTAAGACACTATTTACATTTCTATTCTTTAGCACAGAGACATAGACTTTTCCAGGCTCTGAGTTTCGTAGCTTCCTGAGTCTCAGACAGCATGCCTTCCAAGAATCCTGTTCATGAACCTTCCCAGAGGATATCCTTCTTACCAGGGGCTGCAGGGCAGGCGCTTTCAGGGGAGTTTTTGCTGGAGACTTGAGAATGCTGAATGAGCCTTCAGGCACAGGTGCCTGCATTGGGATTTTGCTAGACAATTTAACTTCTTTGGGTCTTTTTTGTATTCCTGAAAGAAAGGAAAGAGAAAAAGTGAAGAGTTGCTGTCTTGGCCCATCTTCTGAAGAGCCACCTCCAGGTTTATGTATGCCACAAGACAGGGTAAAGATCTGTTAATGACACCATGAGGTAGAAACACACAAAATCTGCTCACAACCCTTCTAATCTTGGGTAAGAAATCTGAATTAAAGCCACACAGAAGTCCTAAGCATATTTCCACAGATTTTTTTTGATGTGCTGATGCCATTGGCTAAAAGAGGAGAAGGCACATTAGTAGGAGTTATAAAGGCTCTGTTCTTTTTGGGTCTGGGCCTGTATCAGAGATGGTGAATCAGCTGTGTACTACAGGAAAGCTACTGAGCATTTTTGATCCCTGCTTTTCCTCTTCAGAGCATGTGTTGCATTTGGCTATTCTTATAAAACCCTGTTTTAAAAATAACTGATTTCCTTCCTGACCAGGACACATAAATGACATTTATTGGCAATCCTGTACGCTTTGCATTTTGTTTCTCTAGTCACATTATCATCAAGTAGATGTGTATGTATAGGGTGGCAGGGCAGTCACTTCCAGAGAGGGCATGCTTGTTTTCCTAAGAAGCCATTTGTTCAGGTGTCAATACATTCACTTCCCTGTTAACAATACCTACTCATAAATATAAGACTTTTTACAAATATCTGCACAAAAAATTGCATTAAGGTAGATGAAAAGGATGTAAGCATGGTTGACTGAATTAGGAATCCCTGGGAAAACATCAATCACCTAAATCTATCCACTCAGTACTTTGAGAAGGACATGGCAGTGCTACACAGCTTGCCCTCCTGTCACCTGCTGCAGTGTCAGCACCCTCTGACCACAATTTGCCAGCCTGATTTAGCAGCATCTGTGCAGCAGGCTGTGAGCAAGCTGTGGTACAATCCTACAACAGGCATTAGCCTTGACTAACTGTCCAGGACCATCCAGGCTCATTGGTTTCATGGCCACAGGAGGATGCATTCACTATGCCACTTACAGTGTGGAGCTCAGCTTTACAGGGCTGGTTTGAAATAGAGGCTGCACTCTGGTATGCCAGACTGCCTGTGGTATAACTCAATTTGGCTGCTCAGGGTCACCAAAGTTTTCAAGGTTTTTTGCCTCTGTGCAGAACTGGAGCCATCCATTCGGCATGGTGCAAACATAACTAGCTGTGGGCCCAATGGGAACTCCTACAGGGAGGTCCTGACTGTCCTGTTAGGAAGCTCTATGTTTTCTCTAGACTAGAAGACTTGTTCAGTCTGAGCACATATAAACCCCATTATTTCAATTTCCCATACACTGGTCTCAGTCAGAAATGATTATTAAAACCACTTGGGTTGATTCTTTGTCACTGTGGTTACTTTGCCCTTTTTGACCCCCGAATGAGATGTGCACAGTGTGCTTGTGTTCATACCCAGCTGTTAGTTCTTGTATTACTTCTGGGATGGTAAGATAGTTGAGAAGGAGGATGAGCTGAACAATAGCATCAAGGTCGGTAGTGAGATGCCCTTTTAGTTTCGATTAACTTGCAGAACAACACAAGCTTGTGCCCTGACCCAGAGAGCTTGTAGCTAATTCAAGTTTAGCCCAGACACAAACCATGCTTAAAATTTGAGGGAAGGGGAAACAAGCTTAGCTGTTCCTTAAACTTGTGTATGTACCTTTGACAGTTTCTAAAGTAAAGTTACCATCGCAGAAGAGACTCTCTGTAACTTAAGATCTGTGAAAAGGCAGCATTTACTTTTGGCAGAGCAGTGCAAATCTGCACCATTCCAACATCAAATTTCTCATTAAAAATCTGACACACACTGAGAAATTTAAGCATCCACAAAGGATGTTGTTTACTTGTTTGTAGCAGTTTAGGAGCAATAGGGAATTGTGATGGATTCAGTACAATTTGAATTAAAAAGCTAGATGAAGCCTCACAGGCTTTTCAGACAGATAGCTAATCCCTGTGAAAAGGGCTATGAAATGAAATGATAGTTCCAGGGCTAGTTCCATTTGCTTACTTATCCTAAAAACCTTGTTAATGCCTATTAAAATGAAATCCAGTGAACAACAGCCTCCAATGTTTATGGGTTGTCAAGTTAATTTCCATATAGCTGTACTGTCTTCATTGTCATTGTTGACCAAGGGTTAATTCACTGCAGGAAAGAGTGCGACAAAATACATCACTTTAATCCTGTAGGAAAGGAAAAGTAAAAACTGGGAAAATGTTAAGATCCGGAATTTTTTATATAAACTTGTCAGCCATTCCTGACATCTCCTGTAATAAACACTTGACAATAAACAGTGAGGACTTTTCCTAAATCTCCATAACATAACAACTTTCAGAGGAAAAAAAATCCTGGTCAAAGACTTTTTCTGAATGCATTTGCATTTCCAGGCTTTGTTGTGTTATCTACATAAAATGAAGCAATTGCTCTTTCCCCATTAACTCTTTACAGAATACTCCTCAGCACCAAAGCAGAGTCTTGTGCTGAGTATATCAGAATTTGGAAACTGTGGTATGTAGACTGGTAAAATCCTGATTTTTTGGAAGCTTTATACCACAATTGCCCCAAACTTTGAGAGTCTGCATTTTATTAATTTCTTTCACCCCTGCAGTCTTTTCCTCCAACATTCCTGTACTTTTTACTGAACTGAGACTCTCCATAATCCAGTATTTGCAAAACTCCTGGCATTCCTTATCCATTCCCTAGTCGTAGCATTACACACACAGCCATCCTCTCCCATGCCAAATGTCACCATACACTATACAGCCTCAGCCACTGAGTGGTTTCTGTTTTCCAAGTCCATTTCCTACTAAATAAAAGGCAAAAGACCTCTACACCATTTGCTTTTTCTATTATTATCCAAGACAGGCTGCTAATGCTTGCCCAGCTTTTGCACCAAATAAACCAAACTAATGAATGAAAGGGTCAGAGGCACAGATGTTGTCAGAATAAGATGGGGCACTTGGTTCACACAATTGTTCTGCTTCTTTTTTTTGTTTTCCTGCATGGTTGTTTCCTGAGGATTGTAGGATATATTAACTTGCAGCCGCAGAGTACTTGAAACGCATCTACTGGATCAGCCTAGTGCATCAGTGAAAGATGGCTAACAGTCTTCCTTTTCCTGTGCAGCTGTTGTTTGCAGAAAGGGATAATTTTTAAGTTGATTTATTTACCTTAGCCTTTCCCCCCCCCCTTCTTTTCTTAATCAGTGATCATCAGCACGCTAATTGTTACTAGTAGCTTTGAAACAATGCCTAAACCTCATTGATACAAATAGGAATTTAATAGAAAAACATCCTTGACATGCAGGTGGAAAGCTAAGGACTTTGTCTCCAGAAGTGTTGATATCACAGTGTTGCCAGTAAAAAAAACAAACAAACAAAAAAAAAAAACAACAAAAAAAACCAACAAAACAAAAAACCCACAAAACCCCACCCCACAAAGGTCCATGCATTCAGTTAGGAAAAAACCCTGGGAAGTCCTCATCTTGGTCTTTTAATATAATCGTCAGAAATTATGTACGGTTTTCATGGTTTTAGTAAATCCCTATTTGCTGTAAATCATTCCTGCTCAGATTTGCCAGTCCCTTGTGCTGGGACAGAGTGGACAGCAAGGTCCCTTGGTTGCAGAAGGTGGGCTCAGGAATGGCCCGAGCCGTTCGGGGAGGGCACAGAATGCATCAGGATAGCTGTCTCTGCTGCCCCGGTCCGGACAAACAGCAGCTGCAAAGACAGCGCTGTCATTTCACACCAGATAAAACTTTCTGCCCGCACAGGTCGGGAACGCTTAGCCTTGTCACTGTGCGCCAAGCACCTCGCCCCAGCGCTGCCTCCACCCGCACTACGAGGCGCAGGGGTGTCTCGGGAGGTCAGGCTCAGCCCCACATACCGCCCATGCACTCCCTATTTTCCATTTATTGATGCTTCCTGCAAAGCTCCTCTTTCACATTCACAGCTTTGGTTTTTAATTTTTTTTTTTTCTCTTTCTGTCTTACTGGTGGAGGCTGCCTCTCTGTGGCAAGAGCTTGCATGGAAGGTGGTTCTGTAAAGTCCCCCTGGCTGTAGCTTGTGAAAAGGCATCGGTGCACTCTTGGGACAGTGTTCAGGAGCTCCCAACAAAACACTGAAAAGCGTCTAGGAAACTCCTCATGGTGCTTTTCAGCTGCGGGCTTGCACATTTCCTGGTCATTAACTGGATTGCCCTGCAGTGTCGTAGAAATCAGAGAAATCAGAGGAATCAGAGAAAATAGTGGCTTGGAAGGGACCTTAAAGATCACGTAGTTCCAACCCCCATACCATGGGGAATATAAAACTGCTAAAAATGTTTTTTGGCTGCCTGAGATCACAAAACACATTTGTGCTCTAGGTAGGGTTGGGGCCTCCCTTCTTCACCCACAGCTGCTCATTTCAGTAGCAGAAAATTTCAGAAGAAGTAGACCATTCAAGAGTCAACATTTTGTTACTGCAAGAGAAATCCTCTCCTCCAACCAAAGCATTTTTGGCTTTTAACATATGTCTGCCTCAAAGGATTGAATTTGGCTATAAGCAGATATGAATCAACTTTCCACTGAAGTGTCTTGCATGGGAAAGTACCCAGACATCAAGATGGAAGGGCTTCTGCCTCATCTTGCTCTGTCAATGTCACACCACTTCTTGACCACTGGCCTCAGGAGCTCCTGGGGAGAGCAGGGTACCATGACCCCTGGCTCCAGACCAGGCCATGCACTCCTGTCTCTAGAACACTAATTATCAAACTACAGACACTGATTATTATCGGGGGTGTGAGGGAGAAGGCTCAGACAAGAAAATTGTATTTCTGCTGCTGCTTTTTAACACTGCTGGTTGACCATTATAGACATGCTACAGCAACCTAAAGGATTTGCTTTTCCCACAAGCCAGTTCTTACAATTTTAAAAGGAAAAAATAAGTGGGAAAATTAGTTGATTCTCTTCTAAAAATAAGTGGTCACTGCTCTGTGGCCCACAAGAAGGAGGGCTGTCTGCAACACAGCAGATGCAAGAACTTGGCAGGAGCCACCAGGGCCCTTTATCTGTTTTCCCCTTTCAGAAGAAGGAAAGCTGCTGTTTTTCCTTTTCCTGTTTCTTTGCTTGGGGAAATCTGTTACTTCCCTCAAGATTTACATCCTGACCTATGTAAATCTTTGAACTGTTCTCTTTAGCATTTCCCTTTGGGAGGCTCCTTGCTGAGAAACAAGGCTTCAGGAGCACAGGATAGCATTATTTATACATCTGACATGAGTGTCTTATGAGGCAGTATTCATCAAAGAATTGCTTAGGTTTGTCCATGCTACAGTCACACAGTGTTGCTCACAATATGGGGTGATTTTCCTTAATTAATTTTCTTGCTACTCTTTAGAACAACAGCTTATGTTAATGCTGTCTGTCTGATTCTACTTGTTTATTTAAAATAGGATTCATCCAGAGCTGAATATTGTTTTAGGTATATTTCTCTTTGCATGAGTTTGTTAGTTAGTTAGTTTGTTTTAAAACAGGGTACAAATTCCCTATATCTAAGAAAAAATGCAAAAAAGAAGCTTTTTTATTAGCCTGTGGCCATGGAATATCTCTATGTCAGGTTTTGTACAGGTCCTGCAATCAGCAGCAGTAGAAAGAAAAAGAAGGGGACTCTTGAGAAAGAGCAGCAAGGATTCCTGCTTACATCTGAAAGCCCTGTGAAAGGAAGATGCAAAGAAGGGCAAAGTTCAATTAGTAAGAAACTAAGATTCCTAATCCTGTCAGTAAGCAGTGAAGAAATAATCTCTTCCTGAAAGTCTTTCGCTTTGGCACTGTTTTGGTTACTTCTAATGGCATCCTCTTAATTACCCTTGTAGCAGTTGTATCTAGGCATCTTGAGGAAGGATTAGATATCTGGACCACGTTCATCTTGCCCAACATTAGCCACCCACCACAGCAGTAGCTGCCTGCATCTGCACTTCATGTTGAGGTGCCCATCCTGCCAGAGATCTTGTCAGCTGAGATGTTGTAATCCATCTGGGCAAATCTAGTCAACTCCTTTAGGCAAGAGTAATTGCTTTCCACATTTCATTAACTCTGATTACTCTAAAGGGTGCTTAGCTGCCAAGCTGGAATGTAGATGTGCCTCAGAGGCACCTAAAGTCAGGATAAGAGTCATCTCTCTCTTACTACGTCATTGTATACAACAATCACCTGACTGCTGACCCAAGCATTTTAAAATCTGAACCTCTCATCTGCTCTATTTACTGAAGCTCATTTAAATGCTTGCGTATTGTTTGTTTGCTTAAAAAATGCTGAAGGACAGTACAAAATTCACCAAACAGCTCAATATTGCAATGTAGGAGAGGCAGTGGTGTGCAGAGTGGAGGCAGAGTGCCTCACTGCCAGTTTCAATAGTACTATTTTATATCTTAAAATGTGCTACAGCATGGAGAAAGGTTGTGAGAGTCTCCTAGGACTTGTGTTTATCACCTTGCTGCAGAGTGGCAGCTGAAAAGCTCCAGAAGAATGGCAGTGAAACACACTTCCAATAATTCTTTATTTGTTCAGAGAGGCTCGGGGCTCTGGTTACCCGTGCTTATTCAGAAACAATAATTCAGTGTCTCAGTAGAAGGGAACTCCCACTGTGTGGGACTGTTGACACTGCTTGAAAGACAAAAGATGGTGTTTCTCATGTGCTGGGCTTTTTACTAAAAATGAGCAATGATCTGCCACCATGCCCCTTCTCTTGCTATCAACCCTGAAACCCACAGAGAACAAGGGCACAAGACTATAGTCCTGTCATTGTTTCCTTTTTGTGGGAAACAGGATTCTTCCATCAGCCAAACAGCATTTGAACATCTCACATGACCTAATCAGACTTCCTTGCGTCATGTGGCTGTGATCCAACCTTGAGGTGCAGAATAAAGAGAGCAATCCATACCTCAGGAACACATCCAGAGGAGCAAATTGCCATCCTTGTTACACCAGCTCAGGTCTCTGCAGAGTTGAAAGACTGTCGTTGTTGCGGGGGGAGGTGAATTTTTCTAGGGGGATGTAGGCAGGTTAATCAGTGATGGGCAGGCCAGTCAGTGATCGGCTTTTCTGCTAGCACCTAGATTGGTCACTCGGAGGTTTGGACACGCCTCTGAGGACACAAGGAGTTAAAAGCAGGAGTCCAGGGGGGTTCGGCCTCTTTTAGATTCTAGTTTAAGCAGAGAGACGTCTCAGGCCTCCTTCCCCTGCCCAGCCACGAGGCTGGGTGGGGGAGGGGAAACACGTGGTCAGGCTCAGGTAAGCCGGAGCCCCGGGGGAGAGAAGAGAGTAGACAGGACTCTGAAACTGAGCTGCCCCAGCCAGGATGGAGGGGTGGAAAACTGTGGAAGTGTCATCTGTGTGTGCTCACCCCCCCCCCCCCCCCCCCCCCTCCGGGAGAAGGTGCCCAGCCACGTGGGAGTTGCCGAGCCTGGGAGTGCCTGAGCCTGCAGCCCTGCCGAGAGCTAGAAACTGTTAACCCTTGCTTGGCAGAAAGAAACTTTTTCTTAGACATTGATTCTCATGACTGGTGGTTTCGGAGGAGAGAGAGAAGCAGCCTGAGACCAAGATGATAAAGCACTATTGGAAGGAACCCGATGGGCAAAGAATGAGAGGAGTAGCTTTCTGAGCTAGACTTTTCTTGCATAATGTCAACCATAGACTGAACTTAAGTCTCTTTTGAACATAAACTGCATTTTGAGTAGATACAGCTGCCCCTGCTTTTGCTACAGTGACTGGCACTTTAAGAGTGGAGCAAGCAGAGAAGAGAGGGAGAGGGTGTGGTGGCGCCTTCTGCCCTCAGGGGAGACCTGCTCTCGGAACCTTGGCCCCTGGGTAAAAAGGGAGAGAACTCAGCATGCAAGTATCCTTAAAAGAGCCCTATATGTAGCTTCAGACTATGGACAGCGGTGAGAGCGCTGGACATAAGAAAAAGAGAGTGTCCCCCTGGCAGACTTCTCCAGGCGGTGCCACGGGTGACATGGAAACACATAAGGGTTGAACCCGTGTTTTCTGAAGAACAGTCTGTGGTGTGAGAGAGACTCCTCTCTCCCTTGCTGAATTGAAGATTAGTTTGTTTTTTTGAGTAGTGATTGTTTGATCTAAAACCCAAAGGTTTGGTCTGTAAAGAGTAATGTGTGGGGGGTAGAAACTGAGAGATGTTCTGAGAAGTTTTTATTTCTGTCTCTGTGTGTGTTTAAGAGTTTTTCTGTCTCTGTTCTTATGTAATGTAATAAAGTTTTAGTGGGTTTTTTTTGTTTTCAAGATTTAAGCCTGCTCTGCTCTGTTCCTGATCACATCCCACAGTAGTTGTTAAAGAAAAAACATATATTCATGGGTACATTAACATCTGGCCAGTGCCAACCCATGACAAAGACTCTGGAATGAAAATATGCCTCAATGACAAGAGATGAAGAGAGATCACTCACTGCCACTGGTGGCTCTCTAAGGACATCAAATGGACTAAACAGTTTTTGCTTCCAAACCAAATGTGATTCCCAGGAAACTCTGGCACCCGTCATGGTGAGACTAGGCTCTTAGTGCCTGGTAGTAAAAGCAGACAGATCAAACACAGCCTGACCTTTTGCAGAGGCAGGAACCTGGCCCCAGATAGAGTGAATGGTGGTTATAATACCACTACAATCTCAGTGTCTTCTTCCAGATACTGCTTATGTTTTGACAGGTATCTTCACTATTAATTCTTGAATAAATTTCATTCATCTCTTCATCTAACCACTGTTGCTGAAAAGAAAAATGTTCTACACACCTCTTTGCTGCACATGAATTAAAGGGTTAGTCTAACCAGCAATGGCAGTAAGACTCTTTAGTGCTACCTGCCTCTGTTCTATAGACAAATCCTGTCCTCACATCAGGCTATGATACTGGTGTAGATTTTTTGTGATGAATCAGTTCCTGTTTATGACCCAAGGTGCTAGTAATTACTGAGGAATATCCCAGATGAAAACCCTATTGTTTACAAGAGGGCTGATGGCTGGTGCTTGCCTGGTCTGAGTAGAGGCATTTTACCCTCCTAAGATCTGCCACTTCGTAGGAGGAAGCTGTAACTCAAGGCATGAAGGTAAGCTACGAACAGGGAAAAGGAAGCACAGGTTCATTGAAAGGCAGGCAGTGCAACACTGATCCAGCATCTTCCTTTGACAAGACTGATGATATTCCCAGCAAATTTGCTCTGTTATGGTTTCAATAAGCATCTCCCATGGTGCCATACAAGAAGCATCAATTAAGAGAGGAGCTATAGCAGAGCTATAGTGATGTGCCAAAGCTACAGGGGAATGAGACACTGGCTACTGAGAGGGGGGAAGCACAAGACCACACAGCAGTCACTAGAAAGCCTCATTAAGGATTGGTCTTTAATTAGTGGTTGCACATCCCAGCAGTGTGGGAAGGCCACTGCCAGTGCCATCAAGAACTCCAGACTGAGATTTGTTAAGGTGGGAGGTAGACAAGGATTTGGAACTGACCAAGGATGTGTGCACAAAGGCATCTGCTGTGCCACCAGCTCCTGCACCACCTGTGCTGGGCAGAGCATTCAGTGAACACAACCCACACTTTCAGACCACTGCAGACACTCCATATGTTGATCCAAATACCTTTTCCACTTTGGATACCATAAATGCTTCCACCTTCATCAGCATGGGAGCATACCAATGAGCCAAGAGCTGACAGTGCTGCTGGCTGCAGAGGCCTCCCAGCCCCTGGCTTGCCCAACAGGTGTGTCATGGAAGATGGAGAAGGACCTACTGTCTTCTTCTTTGAAAGCTGGGAATGCTCAGCTGATCACCTAGGGCATTACGTGGTCATATTATAAATACAGAGAACCAAAGAAGGCCCAAGGGGTTTACATGTGTGTATGCTGTATACAATGTGCAGAAATGGAGATTTTACACTGATAAATTGCGTTTCTCCTCATGTATGTCACAGCACTAAGGATAGGAAACAGTAAGAATTAAAAAAACACATTGGTTGTGAGGCAAATTAGTGGGTTTTTTCTTCTTAAAATAATCTCCAGTTAATATAATTGTTGGTTTCTAGATAGCTAACACAAACAAAAGATAGACAAATGTTTTATTTAAACAAATTATGGTTTTTTGTAGAATACCAGAGAAAGAAATATATGTTTTTTATACTGCAGAGGATCTAGCGTCTTCCACTCACCAGCAATAACAAGTGTAGCTCATATTCTGTGAGTAAGAGCTCCCCTTCTCAGTGTCACCATCTGTTTCATATTTCCCCTATTCCCCTGGGACACCCCATTTTGTCCTTGCAGCTGGACACAATAGAGCCCCAAAAGACAGCAGGCAATGCTCAGCTCTGCCTGGGTCTGCAGTGTGTGTGCACGTATTTATTTACAGTCTGCTCAGTATCTATTTACCGGTAGACCAAACTGTACCAAGAGCAGCTGACTTCGTTACACGCTTTGTCTGTCTACAGAGATACTTATTTGGGTCTCTTTCCATCTCCCAACAACTGATTTTCATGGAACATACAGAAATTTCATATCCTTGAGACTGTTAGCCTTCCATCCAACCTGCCTAGCAGGTTCAGAAATTACTAATGGGGGACAGACAGTGTGATCACACACACTGTCTTCCTTAGCAAACCAGCCTAAAAATAAACCATCTTGGTGGAAATCCAAGGTTGCCCATCTTCTTGTGGGGTGTTTTCGAAATTTTGTTGGGCTTGTTATTTTCAGATCCTAAACAGAAGCATGGGCGATAAATGCCCCTCTTTATCTAACGTGGATATTCACATGTTTGGGTAGCAATCCCTCCTATCATCAGTCCCTTTCAGGTTGTCATTTACATTTGCCTCTGTTCTTGGATAGCAGCTTGTCTGTCATTTATTTCTTCATCACTTCCAAAGCAGATCACCAAAGTCTGCTCTAGCTGGAGTCAAGTATAAAGGGCATCCCTTTGAGGTCCTGTCTAGTGTGGGATAGAGCAGCCTATCTTTTGGGAGTCATATAGGATAACATACCATCACAAATACAAATGAAACACAGCATCAGTAGACAAATCCCATAGAGTCAAATCTAGTTTTGAAATAAGAAAACTGTCTGGCCCCAAAGTTTTATTTCTTTTTTTAATTGTTGATTAATGGACCCAGAACAGACATTTACATAAACACTTTCTGTTGACTTAGAGAAGTATTTTGGTCACAAAGTAAAATTGCACCTACATGTAGCTGACCTGTTCTTCAACTAATCTGGCAAATTACACAGTTTTATTTCACCTCTAAAATTGTTGTTATCTTGTATCCAGTAACCTGAAACTTTTAGTAGAAAACGTGCATGTTTATACACAATTTACATATACCTCTCCTGTCCCAGAGGGCCACCAGCGTTCATAAGCCAGCTGGAACTGTAGATAATATTTCCCATGAAATCCTGTAGTCCTCTTTTCCTGAGCAACCTGCACTCAGACGTTCCTCTGCCTGCTGTGCTCTGGGTTATCTGCAGCCCTTCAGTTTCTGCCCCACCTGAGGGCAGAAGGCACAGGCATCACTAGTGCTGCCCTAATGCTGCACTAACAAAGCCTGGGCTGAAGCAGGATCCAGTGCTGCCACATTTCTGGGAGTAAGAGGTAAGATATAGAGAGCAAGAAAGCATGTCAGAGAGCTCCCACAGACACCCCCAGACAGGAAGGACTGTGAGAAAGACACTTGCTTTGCACAGAGAAAAAGTAGCGGCAGAAGAAAATCCACCAACAAGCAAATGATACAACAAAGCACTGGTCAAGTGCCTCCTTTTTTTCCAACAAAGGACAAAAAGAAGCCACCTAAACTTGCAAGAAACAGACTGAACCTATACTTGAGAGCAAACTTCCCTGGTGAAAAAGAGCAACCACAGGGAAAAGGCTGGCCAGAGAGAATATTAAATTCCTCCCTTTGGAGTAGGGATGTTCTGGATGTTTTTAGGGATGGGACAGATGGACATCTGCTAGGGCTAGCTGAGGCATAATTGACTCTTAGGTATTGCAGAGGTTTCAATAAAAAAATCTTGGCTGTATCTTGCCCTTTATTCCCTTGGTTCGTGTTCCTTCATCTTTTCTATTCTAGGGAAGAAGCAAATACAGACAGTTGGATGTGCCATAATTTGTGTACATGTGTATTGCAGTCCTTTCATGCCAAATTTCTAAAGACTGAAAAGAAAATGAAAAGGAAATAAGGTGATGCAGAGAACAAAAAGAGGCCCGAGAAACAGGGATAAAATCGTTAAGATATGGAATGACAACATATTCAAGGAATTAAGAGGAAATTGAAAGAAACTATGGATGCGAGAACCTTGGTCTTCGGACACTAGATGGCTCTGCAACCCCGAAGAAAGCGTGCCTAGCAAGATAGCCTTCCTTTCACTTCGGAAAGTAAAGGCAGCACATGGAAGAAATGATGGTGAGAATGCTGCCAGTCTGTCTTAATAAAGAGGAGCAACATGGCAACTGCAGATCTTCTAGGTTAGATGTTCAGTTATGCCAATCTATTTTGATTGTATATGCTTTGTGCTTCACAACAGCCTTTAAAACACTTTATTTACAGTTATTGGACGCTGTGTGTAAAAATATATATTGCATTGCTACCCAAGCAGTATAAACTTGGATTACCTAAAATATGTGAGAAAACAGTTTAACTGCTTGGGCTCCTAACATAAGGCTATGGACCTGCTGGAGCAATCCCAGAGGAGGCCACAAAGATGAACAGAGAACTGGAGCACCTCCCTATTAAGGCAGGCTGAGAGAGCTGTGGTTATTCATTCTCGAGAGGAGAAGACTCCAAAAAGACCCTGCAGCAGCCCTACAGTACTGAAAGAGAGCCTACAAGAAAAATGGAGAGGGGTATTTGACAAGAACATGTAGGAATAAGATAAGGGGCAGTGGCTTCAAGTAGAGAGTAAGCTTAGATTTGGTATTAGAAAGAAATTCACTGTGAGGGTGGTGATTCACTGGCATAGGTTGCCCAGAGATGTGGATGTCCCATCCATGGAAGTGCTCAAGGGCAGAGCAGCCTGGTGTAGTGGCAAATGTCCCTTCTCATGCCAAAGGGTTTGGAACCAGATGATTTTTACATCCAAACCATTCTGTGATTCTATGATTTTATGACCATGTGGCTCTTATAGCATGGTTCATTATAGTACTGGCACAATGAAACATTCTAGTAAGAATCAGTAATTTAATATCAGGTATGGCAAATTTTACAGAAGGACAGTGAGCAAGCAGTGAGTATTACAAGAACACCAGGAGATCTGAATGCAGCTTGGATTTAGGGAACTTAATAACCTATCTTTGATACAAAATTTTTAAACAACAAACAATGGAAAATAAGCATGTTAATTACAAAATAAACATATTAATTACAAGAATTATATGGTTTTTTCTTAGTATGCTTTTTACTTATATTAGAGCTGTAGAAAATGATCCACCAGAGTTTTCTATAATATGTTATGAAGCATTAGTACCCATAAAAAGCATTAGCAGGAAGGTAATTTAGTTTATGAGGATTTGGTTTCACTTGGCACAGAGTCTGTTCTTATTTTAGCATGCTGTATTAAGCTCCTAAAAAGATTCCTTAGATTTTTTCACTTTGCAGTTATCTTTCCATGTTTTTGTTAGTCTCCTAGTAGGAATGACATCTTTATCAATCCATCCAAACCACCGTTGCTAGGGAAGGTCACCTTCCTTTTCTTCTATTCTTCCTTTATCCCTTCACTCTGAAAACTGTCACTAGCTTCCTGTCAATTGGTACATCATATAAATTCTTCATTTTCTAATTTTTAGGGGTTTATCTACTGTTTTCTCTATGCATCCAAGTTATGAAGAGAAATTACACAACCTTGCATAAATGGCTTATTTTTTAGAAGCTTATTAAAGCTCATAATGCAAATATTTGATAATAACATGAATTACATGCATGAATGGCACTTGATTTGTTTTTTTACATTGTGATTTACAAATCAAAGTTGATTCATTGCACTCCTTAGACCTCTGGTTGAGAGAGAAACATTTCTTCAGACTGTGAGGTAATTTCTATGTAATTTCTATGATAACCATATCCAAGTGGAGTTTATCTTAGTTTTATTCCTATTACCTGTCACATTCTGCAATATCTATTAGTGATGACTTAATTAAAAAACCTTTTGATGCTGTGTATCAGAGTGAAGAAATGTGAAATAAAAGTCCAGGAGGAATCTCTGTGAAGAAGGTGTTTCTGAGAGGGCAGAGGCACTGTAGGCAAGGCAGGAGATGAGTGTTTGCGGTGGTATGAGACTGTTATGACTTCTCCAGGGTCTCCTTCACACATCTGAATATGTACATTTGAGTACACAAACTCAAGGACTGAAGCGAGTCCTTGAGTCCCTCTTTTCCATGGACTGGACACAACCTAACAGACAAGATGAAGGAAAGGCTCTGCTTTACTGCCTTGAGTTCAAATGGCTCAGTATCCTGGAATACCATAGTAATTATTGTGCACGAAAAATAATCCTGGTCTGTGGCAACCCCAGAGGTTTAGTGCAAAGTCTGAAGGCATATGTGAGGGAGAAGCAGCAGAGACCATTTTTTCCTGTGCAGGCAGAGATATGGGTAATGTACAGGTCTCTGTTCACATTTTATGAGAGATATTGCAGTTCATGAGAAAGGTGCAGAAGAGGGAAGCAGTAAAAGAGGGAGAATAGAAAAATGAAAGGTAGTTTGATTACCCTGAATTTACATTGACAAGGTAAAAAATTTAAGATCCAGAGACAGAGCAAGAGCTGGCGGCTGGAAGCCAATGCCATACACGTTTGATCTCAGGGCTTGATCAAGAGCAATTCTCAGGTGAAGTCTCCATCTCCTGTTGACTTCATATGGGTGCTGGACCTCTTCCAGAAACTGCTGAGGCAGGAGCACTCTCAGGAGAAGAAATAGTAATGCAGAAAGAACAGAGGTGAACATGCTTCGTGACAGATCCATGTTTGTCTGAGCTCTGCCAAGGGATGCTGTGGGTGAGAGGGAGAACCCCAGCAGCCCCCAGAGGCAGATGGCACATCATATACCACCTGCAGGAGTGCATATGTCCTCACACTGGTCATCCCCGGACTCCATCCAAACACCACCCAGTGAAATCTGAGGTTCTCATACATGTATCAGATCTTTATAGAGAAATAATGACCCTCTCTGGCTGGGTAGTAAAGCCAGGCAGTTTACAAAAGAGTTGTGGAAGGTCCTTGGGGTATCGTAGCCACTGCCTCCCACTCAGCAGGCAGGCGAGCCAGCTGGATGGAGGTTACATGTCTGCCCAAGAACCTGAGCTGGGCTGTGTGGTGGTGGGCTGGCCATTTCCACTGTGCTGCTGGCACAGTGCACAGCGCTCCTCACTCCGTGTGGGGAAGGAGCCTGCAGGCTGATGGGAAAGGAGCCTCTCCCACAGCCTGGACTAGCCACTTTAAATTTTCTTTTGAGTATGTAGCAGCTGTTGCTAATTGGGGGTTTTTTTCTCCTCTTGGGCTTTTTTTGAATAAAAACTGTCTAGCAACTCTGCATTTGAGAACTGAGCCAGCTGCAGGTCCAGCTGAAGGCCAAACAGCCGGGACAAACCTCATTCTGTGCTGAGAGCTGAGGAAAAAGAAATGCAGCAGTTTTGTTCCGAGTCAGGCTGTTCAAATAAAGCAGCATGAACTTTCACACTTTATACTATTTGTTATGATGTTTTTCAAAATGAACCACAGATGTTTTACTTTGTTGGGTTTTTTTATCCCTGGTTGAGTCACCTATTATCCAGGCCACATCTGGGCAGCTCAAACAGGAGTCTCAACAAAGAAGTCTCAGAGAGAAAGTCAATATTTAATTTGATTTTTAGATAATCCTCTTCACATACCTAAAAACATAATGAAATAAACATAATTTCTACTAATGACATGGTGTAAAATGTTGGGAAGCAATGGATCCTATTCAAACTGCTGGTATTTCCCATCATTTAAATTGAATCAACAAGGATGAGTTAGGATTAAATTTTGCCTACAGCTTGCAGCTTTTCTTTAAATATTCTGCTCTGATCACAACACAGGAGTAGAGGACATTGAAAAGTTTCTGAGAAACCTTAAATCTTAACTGTTTATCTTCGGCCCTCTTGAGCAAATGGGATCTAGTAAAGCAAATCAAAGTGGAAATATTATGTAAAATGTTAATATGTTGGCAAATGGCCAAGGACATCTGAAAAATGCCAAATGTCACAGCAGGGCATGGAAAAAAACACTTTTCCTTTTGAAAAAAAAAATCATATATTCTCTAACAAAATATGTCAACAGGTTATGGCAATATCCTTTGGGGTTGATACTGATGTGCAGGAAAAAAATACAAATTATCTGGCAAGAATTAATGTAACTCTGTCAATAGTCTGCTGAGTCCTTCACAAAAAGGAGAACAGAGACCTGGCTATAGAGAACAGTTTGAGAGTAGCAGATGTCAGTCCATTTGAAACAAATGTTCACATCCAAACACATCCCAGTGATTTTTCACTGAGCACTTCATTTGGTTCATTGTTTTCAAAGAGTTGCGTAATAATACATTCATATCCTCAGAATACATGTTATAGTTTTAACAGAACATTGTCCTTGGAAAGTTTTCAAAGTGGTTCTGTATATTTGCAATATCTGTAGCTAGCACACTCAGATCACAATGATTCATTTCCTGCCCAGTGGCTACTTGTTGTTTCACGCTTCTTCTTTTTTTTTTTTTTTTTGGCTGTATCTTTACAAATATAATGGAAAAATCACTACTTGCAGATAATGAAAGTGAAGGAATTAAAAATTAAGACATACAGCAGACAATGTCAGCCACAGAAATTTGTTTGCAAATTCCAGTGCAGACCAGTATTTTGTATTAAATAGCTGTGGTAAGTGCCTACATGTTTGCAGTTAGAGAGTCAGTTGTTTGAAATCTGCTAGAGCCTTGGGTTACTTCTACAGTATAAGTTCCTGAGTGGTGAAAAGAAAAAACCCAAGTCCATTTTATTGCTTAATAATTGACATTTCAGTGTATTTTTTTTTTTTGGAGTGGATCTGTGTTAATCATGACCCTGAGAGTAGCTCAGCTGGTCAGAGCATGGTGCTAATAACACTGAAGTCATAGGTTTGATCTTGGTACAGGCCATTCACTTAGGAGTTGGACTTGGTGATCCCTGTGAGTCCCTTCCAACTCAGAATATTCTCTGATTCTTGATTCATTAATCAAGAATTAATCAAGAATTAATCAAGAATTAATTTGATTAATTAATCAAATGCTTTGCATCTCTAGTCATCTGTAATTTTTCTTTGAAGGTGCATCTCTCTAGAGATTGTCAGGTACTATTCAAGTAGGTGAGGTCTGAAGAATAGAGCTTTACTTGTGACATCTTTCTTGGATCACCAAGTCTGGAGTTTACCAAAAGCAGGTCCTTGATAGTGAAGTAAACCTTATTATATGTTGGATTACCTCCCTAAAATTGGTCTATTTTTACTGAAGGAAAACATAAAGAAGCCATTGAACTCCCCTAGTTAGTCAGGTCAAAGCAGTTGCTGGCAAAACAGGAGTCCAGAGAAGGCTTTAACCAAAGCATTCATGTATTTCTATGGCTCACATCCTATGTTTTTCCTAGGAAGTGACCTGGCAATGCCAAGAGTTGTTGGGAGAAAAGGAGCAGAAAAGCAAGAGTACTAATTAATACTAAAGCTACACTAGCGATAGACAGTGAAGTGTCACTGCCCTCAGAAGGAGTTGACTGGAAGAGTCATATACTTGCAGAAGGACATCTGGGTATGAAGTCTGACCTCTTTTCTATTTGAATTCAGGAAAATCCAGGAAAAAGAGGCAATGTATCTCCGAGAGAATCCAAGATTATATCCAATCCCTGATTCTATCCGCTGATTTTATCTATCTTCCTGGGAAGATCTGAACTTCGAATAGCATGAGCTAGTGTCAAGTACTGTGACTGGTTTAATGTGGAAAGAGAACTTTGTGGTCCTCATGAAACATGAACTAACAGACAGTAGAAGTTCTCACATCCCTTAAGTTGGTCCATGGTGTATGAATTTCAAGAATCTATTTAGCACAGATTCAAACAGAATTTTAAGGCTTCACAAAAATGGTATATGAAATATATTTTGCCTGGGATGTATTTTTAAAGCATGAATAAAAAAACCAACTCCTAGAGAAATGGGAAGTCCACCTTGCAAAGCTTGCAAAAACAAGGACAGCAGCCTGCCTGACATGGACCAGAAGTATGAAGGCACTAGGAAGCCTCCACCCAACTTGGCTCTTGCTAGCAGAAAGGAGCTCCTACAAGGACTCAAGAAACAAACACAAATATTTCCCAAAAGAAGCCAGACACTTTGCAGGATATTGTAGAAGTCATCCACAACAATAAAGGGTCAGATCACATTTTTTATCATTGTGACTGGATTTTAATCTGTTTCTAACCATAGAAAGAGAAGAGACTGAATCATCCAGCTTCAGATACTGCAAAGATCAGAGAATCACAAGATGGGCAAGACTGGCAGGAACCTCTGGAGGTCACCTAGTCTAACTCTTCTGCTCAGGCTATTTTGTTCACAGTCATGCCCAGTCAGGTTTTGAATATCTCCAAAGATGGAGAGCCCACAGCTTTTGTAGGCAACCTGTACAAGTGTGAAAAAATCACCCTCACAATAAAAAAGTGTTTCCAGTGTTTCAGTTTGTGTTCTCCCCCCACTGAGTACCACTGAGAAATGTCTGGCTCCCTCTTTACTCCTTCCTCTCAGGTATGTACACACATAGCTAAGATCACCCCCATGCTTCTCCAGACTGAATGAAGAGTCTCAGCTCTCTCAGCCTTTCCTCATTTGAGACATGTTCCCGTTCCTTAATTGTCTTTGTAGCCCTTTGGCAGATTCACTCCAGTATGTCCATGTGCTCTTTGAACTGGTGAGCCTAGAACTGGACCTCCAGATCTGTCTCACCGATGATGAGTAGAGGGGTAAGATTCCCTCTTCAAGTTGCTGGAGATAGTCTTCCTAGTACAGTTCAGGAGGTTGTTGAACTTCAAGAGCTCATGCCTGTCTCATGTTCAACTTGGTGTCCACCAGGACCCTCAAGGCCACCTCTGCCTGATTTCCAGAGCTTAAGTCCCCAGCCTGTTCTGGTGTCTGGGGTTACTCTTCACAAAGTGAAGGACTCTGCATTTGCCCTTGTTGGACTTTAGGAAGATCCTGCCAGTCCACTCTTCTGACCTGTCCAGGTCCCACTGCGTGGCAGCACAATGATCTGGTATATCAGCCACTCCTCCTGATTAGTACTGTCTTCAAACTCGCTGAGTGTGCACTCTGTCCCATTATCTAGGTTATTACTGAAGCTGTTAAACCTGCTGTTCTCTAGTCATTGTTGTTTTTGGGAGATAAACAGAAGCAGGAGTGCCTGTCAATGCCCTTGGATGAGCGGTGCTTCCCTCAGGGTGCCACAGAGCAGTCTGAGCCACCTGGATTGTGGACAGACCATCAGTGAGTGGCTTGGAGACAGCAGCAGTGTGAACAGCCCAGGGAAACAGCTGAGTGAAGACAAAGGCATGGGGGCTTGGGGCTGGGAGGGAAATGGATTGACTCCCCCTGAGCTGCTGGAGGACCACCAAAGTCACGTATTCAAAGCGGATAAGAAAGCTACCAAGGATTTCCAGGATAAACTGGCTATGAACCAACTCAGAGGTCTTTCAGCTGGTCTTCAGTTTGTGGACCAAGGTCAGTGGAGGGATGCCAGATGACTGTGAATGGCTCTGGAATTTGCCATATAACTTACATTTTTTGTTGTTGTATTGCATCAGAAAAGGAAGCAGGTGCTAGCAAGGAAGATGGCTGCAGATCATTATGAGCCTAATGACTCCAGCTCTGTGTCTTGCTGAAAGTCAGCAGTTCTGGTGCAACTCATGACAAAGCATGAAGCACCAGAAAACAATTTAACTCACTTTGCAATGGCAACAATTCTGCTTCAAAATTTTGAGATGGTCAGACAGAAGAGGGTGGAGCAACACAAATACAGATCAGTCTCTGAAGTGGACACTGAGGAAGCATCTGGATAGATAAAAATCAGCTTTATGGTTGTCTGGGTGCATAAATAACAATTGTATGTTTTTCAATATTGAGTACATATTGCTTGAGATTAGCAAGCAACAAGACAAAACTTCAACAATTTTCTGGAGACTGAGGGATTTTGACTGGAGCTGAAAACCAGACATCTCATTCTTCAGTGAAGAGGTAAACTCAAACATCCATTTGGACATCATTACAGCTTCTGAATTTGCAGTAAAGAATTGGAATATATAACACACAGACAAATCCAAACATGATTATTTTTAAAAATGGTTTGCACAAAGTTTGGGTATTTTTCAGCAAAGGCAATTAACAGCTTTCAGAAAGTTACAGGATCCTCTCACTGAGAAAGATACTTTGCAAAGAAAAATCAGAGAAATATCAAGCTGCATCCTGAAACCAGTGTCTTGACTGGCTTTACTGACTGAAGTTCTTGTCAAATTAAACCAAGAAATGTGATTTTCTCATAGATATTCACTGTCCAGCAAAGGCAATCAGCTGTATAACTGGATTTTCCTCCTAATTTGCAGGACCCCACATGTTGTCTGACCATCTATATGAGAACCATGTACATGCTGTACATGCAGCTGTGTATATACATACTTCTCTTTGCTCCCCTGGCACCTCCAGACTGCTGCAGGTGCCACAGAGATTGTGTAAAGTCTGCAGAAGTCTCTCTAACACACCTCACTCTCCGCCTGTTGAAGCAGTCTGGACAAGAATTTGAAAAGGATGTTCTTGCTGTATTACAAGTTTCACCACCAGAGCAAACCTGGGCTGTGTTTATTCTGATTTTTGCTGTGTGAAAAAAATATTGTTTATCACTGATCTCAGCTGGAGCCATTTGATGGTTTCTTTTTGAGCTCACTTTGCTTCCAATTCAATAAAAACTAAAAATAATGACATGGATAATCTAATTGCAGATCAGTAGATATCCTGGCTGCTCTCAGTCTCAGAACATGTATCCCACGTACACTGGATGCACACACAGTGCACGAGCTTTCTAGCAGCAGTAGCTTTTCACCTAGGACAAGGGTGACATTTGTGAACCATAAAGCTTATCAATGTTACCCTGCCCAGTTGATATAGTGCAGAGGCTTTCTCAAAATAAATAACAAATGTTGATATCTCTCTGCGATTGCATACCACGGCAAAAGGGGAAAAAAAAGTTTAAGCCCTTGAATTTCATACGCTCTGAAGAAATCTTGGATAGAAGAAAACAGGAAATCATTTGTAATATTAAAAATAGATTGCTTCCTGGAAGTAACAACCACGATGTTCTGGTTGACTTTTTTTTCATCTTAAATGCCACATATAGAAGCAGAACCAGTCAGCTCCTGCTTTTGTTGAAAATTTGCCTGAAACACAAAATTCATATGGTAAATTTTAAACTTTGTTTTGATTTATTTATATTTATTTTAATGCAATACTTTTTTCTTTAAAATATCTTATTATAGGCCTTGATGTTAAGGACTGACTTCAGAGCACCCAGAGAAGCATCTTAACCTTAAATGTCATAAATAAGTAGGATAAATATTCTGTATGGTTACCTCAGTTTTGGTAGGTATTGTTGTGGATAAAAACTAAATACCAGAGCAGAAAAATTGTTACAAAGATAAATATTCTGAATAACATTAAAAATTCTACTAAAACCCTTGTCATAGGCATTCTAAGTTTCAGTGGCAACTTGAAGCACATTGCACCTTGCTGCCCTGTTGATCGCTGAAATACAGACTAATTCCCCATGAAATTAACTGCTTATACACACTTAAGTTGTGTCCCCATGTTTTGCCTTGGATAAACAATGGCCAAAGTGGTTTATATGCTATGGTTGTTTTCCTTATGAAAGGTGATTCCTAAAACAACTTCAGTCAAAGACGTGCAAAGATGAATGATGATTTTCTTCTTCCAAGGCTCTTTCAACCCTTGTTTAAGGTGCCTTTTTCAGTCAGGCTCAGGTTTACTATAAATGAATCCCTGGTTTCTTACCATTAATTGTAATTTTTTATTTGTCAAGGATCCTTACTTTTACTGTGTAAATATTGCACCTCAAGATTAGGTCATTGCCAGTCATCTTGTTAATCAGATAAATACAATGCCTTATTTTAAAAGCATGCACCTTAATTCCAGGGCAGATGAGTGTTGATGACATCCAAACAATGACAGTAAAATTAGTTTATCCATGTGTGACCCTTATCCTATAAGTGCTTGGAGATGGCTTGGCGTTAAAACCTTGTCCCTGCAAGTAAATCTCACTTCAGCTCTGTTGGCCCCTGGGGCTTGTCCCTGCTGGTTAGGATGTAAAGCCCTGACCAGCCAGAGTGAGCTCCATCCTGGTCACACTTCTCAGGTAATTTGCTACAAGTGCTGTGTGGAAATAGATAATAAAGGCAAAAGAAATCAAGGCTTCCAACTACACAAACTCACTGGATGACAGAGAGTGAGAAGACACTCTCTTATACTCTTTTTCCCAAGCCTGATCCCTTCCCAACATCTGACTGTAACATGCAGCTTGGCCAACTCCATAAGTCATCCTTCACATCACTTATTTTTCATGCCTTTTTACTGCATTCCTCCAGTGTCTCTGGGTAGCAGGGCCAGTTGGGCAGAAACATGTCTGCTACCCTTCCTAGTCATCTTTACCTGTTCTCACTTCATTCAGGAGATGAAGGGCATCATTTTCACAGGCCAGTTGTCTTCATCCCTGAGCCCACAATTGATGACTTCTCCCCTTACTCCAAGGGAGAGAAAAGGGAATGTTGAAGCATGAATTCAAACTCCATTTTCTCCCTGCAAATGTGAGTTGGGTTATTGCAAAACTTCTCTCCTCTTATGCTCCCTTGTAAAATCTTGAAATCTTAATCAAAATAAATAAAAATTACTCCCAAGAGTAAAAACACTAGAGGAACTTGACTTAGAAAAATGGAAAAAAAAACAGATGATCAGATAAATGCAAGCTAATGGGAGCAGAAGGAGAAGAAACTGTGTTTTACCTAGTGAGAAATGCAATGTTTGGAAATACCTTAAACTCCTTCCAAAGCACACCATACCCTTTAAGAATGAATTCATGGAACAACAACAGCTGATACAAAAAAAAAAAAAAAATCCTATTTCTTTGGAGAAACTCACCAAATGCTTTGAAAAAGGGCTGTAGCGTAGCCTCTAAACCATGAAACAGGAAAAGACTCAGGACACCTCAGTTCTTTGTAGGTCTTTGTGGAAACTTTCTGCCAGCTCTTTCCTCCACCATCTTAGGATCTTGATTGAGATGGCCTGGAATGGTGTGACCTTCACCAGCACTTCTGTCCAACATATCCCTCTATTATACATTAAATTCCCTGTGACACAACTACGTTTGAATGTACTTGTGAATGATGTGCCCTCTGATTATTTTCAGGCATCCAGAAACCAGGATGTCTTCCCAAAATCAAAGCAGAGAAAAACATTTATCATTAGAACAGAGACCATCATTATTCAAGGTGATGGTGCTGACAACTGCCCCCTTTCTCTTATTCCTGTTTTGAATGGTAGCTTTTAAGTTTTAAGACTGATTTAAGTGCATAATCCTAACTTTTCCTTTCTTTCTTTTTTTTCTTTTTAAAGAAGGGAAATGCAATAATATGTCTTTCAGCACAATTAGCTTGATTTCAAGCTGGTGAAATGACAACATTTCCATTAACTTCAAGGAGCAGAAGCTGACTTTCTTATTATCCTTGTTTGCTATCCATTATGATGGGAAGAAACCTGCTTAACTGATACACTACCTAATGGATGAGCAGGAGGTTATAGAAAAGTAAGCAGTAGGAATAATGGTTGTAATGGTAGCAATCAGAAGCCAATAAAACACCTCTGATGCTGACCTCAATTAACACCAACATGCTCTCTCATTTTAGCAGTAATATCAAGTGACTGCTACAACAGAGTTAAAACTCAGAGCTCTGTTTTCAAGGGATGTTGGTGACAGTTCTGTTTTCAAAACAAACAATTAGAGGCCACAAATCAGGATACCAAGTTGAAACGTGGTCTCCTGAGGATCTCATGATCCTGAGCTTGAGCTGTCAGATAAACACAGTACTGCTACAGAGAGAGTCACATTGCTTTTCTCATTCCAGATGATAAACAGGTGTAACCTGCAATTTTAAAATCCTGAATCCTGCCAGGAGTGGAGCAAACATCTACAGCTGGGATGACATAGGCATTCTTCCAGTTTATAAAGGCAGATAATATGAGATACTCTCTGAGCAGCAGGCTTAACCTTTGAGGTTAGAAAGTTCAAACCAATTTGTTGAGAAAAGCTAAAGGCTTATATTAACAAGTTGTAGGAAAGGTCTGGACAGGGAAAGGAACCTGGACTAAGAGTGATACAGAAACTCCTATAATTAAGACCAGTAATCAGGGTGTACTGACCTTAGTAGTTTGTTCCTGTTTAAAGGAACATTTTGGAAGCAAATCTTCCACTCCTGCCCATGGCTGAATTCTTTGATGCCATTATAGCATGTGTGAACCAGGATCCCTTCAGATAACAGCAGACAAAATAGTGAGATCAAGAAACACAAGTGACATGCCCCAGCCACTTAAAGGCATTTGGGCTCCAAGTCAGATCAGAAGTGGTTCTAAGCAGCCTCCTCTCCCCATATACAGTTTGGTCACTGAATCCTTGGCACCAGCTCAGGAATCATGCTACAATTACATTGGTGCTAATGCTGATGTAGTTTTATAGACAATTCCTGTTGGTTGTCAAATCCAAGAGTACTTATTTACAAGAGAACACCCAGGTACAATGGCAAAAAACCAAGAGATATCCTCCAGGATGACAAAAGACTTATTCACCTTCTAATAGATTAAATCTGAGCCTGCACTTTTTTTATGCTTCACCAGCATTTGTAAAGGAGGATATTCCCCACAAAGCAGAATTTTTGCTAACATGCCTGTCCTTCCTAGGATAATGTCTCACTTGACTGGAAAAAGGCTCTCAGAAAAATCTTGAGTCAAATAAAACTGGGCATGACTTTTGTATGGATCACAACTGCCTGTGGAAGCCCTGGCACTTCTGAGGATCCAGGCACTTTTTTTTCTGAGCTTTCCAAGGAGCTCCATATGAAATTACATGTGCTGACATCTTCCCAGCATCTGAAAGGCAATAGGGTCTGTGCAGTGGGATAATGTATGTAAGGATGTAACTGTGGCTCTGGCTGGGCTGGCTGCTGCTTTCTACATTGACTGCAGCAGAAAGGTCACAAAGGTCAGTGCAGAGTCCAAACTCGCCAGGCAGAAAATCCAAGAATGAAGCATCGTTAGTACAAGAGAGTGATGAATAATCCAGCATTAATTGCTAAAGTGTTACAGTCATCTATGGATGGAAAGAGCAGTTTACCTCCAGTCACATGGTGTGACTCTTTGGGATGGTCCTGCACATGGCCAGAATTTGGACTCTATGATCCTTGTGGGTCCCTTCCAACTCAACATATGCTGTGATTCTGCGATGGAGACATTTTACACTTGAGTTGTGAATAGATATACAGCTCCTTCCTTAGGAGATCACACTTGTTTCTCAGTTATTCCTGCTGTAGATATTTAGGCATATGTGAGCATATTTCCTGTTGTGTGGCATCTAGCTCTTTTTTAGGTTTTAGTATTGAATCCTCTCTAAATGAAAGGGTCATCTCATTTGAGTCAACATATCACCTGGACAGGAGCAACAGAAACTTAAGGGTCAGGTGTCATCTATAGTTTGATCCTTTAAGCTTGCTGTTTGACACCTATTAATCATCATATCTAGAGCCTTTATTTCTCATCTAGTATCATATAGACACATTGAATAGAAAATGTAAGAGATTAGACCCCTGTGGTAGCTCCTACAAGATCTCACAGGGCTGAGGACCAACTACCTTAAAACAGTTTCTTGGCTTTCTGGGGTTTAAGGATTGAAGTGACTCTGGTCCCTCCAGAAGCTGTAGCTACGGTCCACTGAGATGCAAGGTCCCCTCTTTATGATCTTTCGAAAGTCGGTGAAACTGGGAGATACCTCTCTCTAGTGACTGGAGAAGAGCAAATGCTATACATGGTCAAAAAAGACCAAAAAGGACAACCCAGGGCACTGCAGACAGTCAGTGTCACTTTGATCCCTGGGAAAAATTTGAAAAAAGTACTCTTGAGAGGTATTTAATGGCATATAAAGGAATGAAGGTGATTGGTATCAGCATGACTGAAGAGTCAGCATGGACTTAAGAGTGGCAAGTCATGCCTGATTAACCTGATTGTCTCCTGTGATAAAATAACTGGCTTTGCAGGTGCCTTTGGTGAGACTTTTGAGGCTGCCCCTCACAATGATCGTGTACCCCACATTAGAGCTCTACAGTCTGGATGAGCAGATAACTAGAGGGCTGAAAAATTGGTTGGATAATCGGGCTTTGAGGGTTAATGGGTCATCCTCTACCTAGAAGATGATAAAAAGTCAAGTACCACGGGTGTCCTTCTTGTAAACTCTTGTGTTTAACATCTTTATCAATGTTTCAAAGTGGGTGGTGAAGTCCACTTTCATCTAAACTGTAGTCCCTTCCAACCTCAGTTATCCCAAGATCCTGTGAGAAGACATTAAATGCAATCCATGCTGTCCTTTCAGAGAATATTAATGTTTGAAATGTAGCATGCATCAGCATTCTTTGCACTTCATCACAGTGCCTGCTGCAGGCAATTTCCCTTTCTGTTTTTCTATGTCATGGGCATGTCCATCACAGAAGACCATGATGGGTCAAATGGCTTTGTTGCTTACAGTTCACATGCTAAAGCTTTGATTTGGTTTTCTCTCTGTTTTTACTTATGCAATGAATTTCAGGTCTCGGCTCTCACTTCATATATTCTAGCTGTCACTATGGTTTCAAATCAGCACAAGGTTTTCCACTTAAAGAGTTAAAAAGAGAAGCAATATTCCAGCACTAATGAGTCAAATACTGTAGCTGAAAAAGGGCTGTGTGGCCTGAAATAGATTGGAGGGGATCAGTGCTGGAACCGAGTTTCCGTGTGAACCTCTGACTTTTATAAATACCAGAGACTCCTTCCTTTCAGATCCCAAGCTTGCCTTCCTCATCTGGCTTGTTGCTTCCTTTAGCTGCATTGGGAGGGGACTGCTGTTTTGCAGGGAGAAGCCTGGGTTATTGTTGTCTAATTGGCCTTGTTGTTTTTTTCCACAGATACTGTCCCATGGGCTTCAGAAACTGTGAGGCCAGTGAAAGGTGATTTTTCTATGCACTGTTCTTGCCGAGAAAGCAACACTTAAAATAATGTCTGGTTTAAAATCAAAGGTGAAACATTCTTGGGTTTCAATGAGGACAAAGTTTCACACAGTTCTTTCTGCAGGATGATGTTCCTCACAGGGAAAGAGTTTATTGGAGGGCAAAAATCCTGTGAACTTCAGAGAAAACTGGTTCCCTGGACTTTCTAAAAATGTATTTGGTCATTGTGGTATAATATGTACGGTATTTAACTTTTTTGCATCACATCACTCTGAAGGTTCTTGTAGACTCTGGGCAGGAAATCACTCTATTATGATCACACTGACTGCCTGTCCTCCCTTCCTGCCCCCTGCAGTAACGTTTTAGTCAATTAACTACTTGAATGTATTCATTTTCCATTTTATTATTTTTTATGCAGTCTAGTGCTGGGGAAAGAATTCAGATGGAGTTTGTGACTTATTAGGCACTAGGAAATCTGACTGCAAGAGCAGGAGCACAGCTAGTTCAGCTTCACTGATTCTAGGCTTAGAGGGCAGACCTGTCTGCTTTCCCCTTTTATTTCAGTCTCAGGTAACATTAGCATATTCTTCCTCTAATGAGTTTGATTTTAACATGCCCTTGTCTGCAGAGAGCTGAGTTGAGAGAAAACCAGATATAACTTGAGTTTTCCCTTCTGCTTTCCTAGCAGAACAGCAAATGCTTTTTCCCAGGGGCTGATTAGTTCCTGCTTGGACAATGCCAATCACAGCCTTGCTTCCATCTCCATCTATTCCCAGAAATAACTAAGGAAAGCTACACCAGGTTTCTAGAGTCTTGCTCTAAAGATAGCTGGGAGGATGACTGAAATGTTTAAGTGTCTAAGTATATGTGAAACAAGGCAAAGGAAGAAAAAACATATTTGAACAGTTAACACCTACAGTCTAATCTTAAAATTTTAAGGTAGAGTATTTTTAAGGGAGAGTAAAGTAAGTTGTGTCTGAAATTTCCTGGGGCTCCACCCCAGATCTACAGTGATATTTGCAGAAGAAACTTGAGTACAAGCTCATATCATACTTTTCTCATGGGAGAAGAATTAAGTGAGCCAGTGAATTGTTGGAAAAGGAGACAGATAGCAGTGAGGTGTCAGCTGAAACAGGGAGCTGGGTTTCCCAGAGGGCAGCTTTATCAGGCTGTCTTTTCTTTCTTCAGCCTTGTGGGAAAGGCCTGGGAGAAGTCAGACAGGTTAACTGCTGTGTTGCAGTCTTGTGAAGGCCTCCTCCCTGTACTGCATCACACATGGTTTGTACAACCCCTGGTCCAGATCTCTCACATACCTGCTGTGCATGGGCTGACAGAGCTGGTGCAGCACTGCAAGCTGCAAATCTGACAGGGTGTTTCTGCTCGGGGTCATATTCAGGGCACTTATTAATTTGTTTGCAGAGAGGCTGTGGGTGCACAAGTCCCACTAGCTGTAGGACTGAGCTCAGGGTATCTAGCTATGTTTTGTCACTGGGGATATTCCCAAGGCCAGAATACTCACTGTCTCTTAAAGGCTGATGCCACAGGGCAACATCCAAAGACACCAAAGTAAACAGCCTTTACACGTCATGGGCTTTCAGCATTTGTTTAGAATTTCCACACTTTGGCCTCGAGGAAAATTTTTCCTTGTAAAATTACTGACTAGACAAGCATCCCAATGGTGTCGAAGAGCTTTCCCTCTCTGTGCATTGCTGAGCATGGCCTCATGTTGTGTTCAGTGAACTTTGAGCTAGAAGCATGGAGTGATAAGAAAAATGTGATTTAGTTTTTGCTTTATGAATTACCAATTTACATTCACCTTTTGTTTTTTTCCATCTTAAAATAATTGTAAACAGGTTGACTTCTTCACCAAGACTGTGTGGAAATACAGGATATATATATTTAGCACCAGTCAATCTGTTGAGAATGAGTAGGAAACCCATCAGTTCCTGAGGCTGTAATAGATTTCCTCTGCACAACATGTCAGCAGCCTGATGGAGCTGAGGATGTATTGCCTGTGTACTTGAAATGTCAGGAATGCAGTGTTTATTTGCAGCAAAAAAGCTGAAAATCAGGGCCTAAAGTCTGTCACCCAGAGGTTACATGACTCTTCAACAAGCTGCAGAGAGAGATATAAGCTGTGCAGCTGGTACTTGGTGGCAAGGAAGCATCACTGAAATCAAACTGCAGGCTGCAACCACAATGTGAGGTGTCTGTGACAGTGTCTGGTCCACTGCCCTTCACCCTCTCTTTGGAGACACACTCATTTTCCAGGGGCTTGAAACCACTTAGAGCAATTTTAGCAGAATTTGTTTTACCAATGTATATGATGCTCTTTGTAGAGCAATTTAAGCATGTGTTGGAAAATACACATTTATATCTTTTACATGCAGCCCCAAAAGTGTAACTCTTCTAGAGAATTAGTGTCAAGACAATGTTTTAGTTAACAATAAGAGCTTACATGTTCACTTATAAAAGCTTCAGGGGGGTCTCAGTACACCAAAGCACCCTTCTAGGAGCTCTAGCAGTTGATGGTGGAAGCCGAAGTAACAGTAAATCAGCAGGATAAGCACACAGAAAACTTCTTCCTCAACACCCTGTCTCAGTTTCTCATGATTTGCAGCTCAGAGATTTCTTGAACTTGTGATATGTTTTATACATTTAGTAGCTCTGAATGGTTTTTTTCTTCCATTGATTTGCTCAACAGTTTGCTCAACTGATGTAAATTTTTACAACCTGTGGAAAAGAATTTCACAAGTTTACTGAGCACGGATGAAAGCTATATTAATGTATTTGCAGCTGATGCTCAATAGTTCTTATGCTGGAAGCAACAGAAAAAGAGCTTTTCCCTACAACTGTTTCTGTAAGATACAACCTAAGTGGGAAAAGAGTAAAGTATTATCTGTTCTCTGTATTATTTTATTCTCTGTAATACAAGTAAAAGGAATGCAGAGAACTCTTTTGATGAATACTTTTACACATCTGAAGGAATATCTCTAAGTTTCATTGAAGTTCCTTCAGCTACTGAAGACAAAACAAGAACATCGTGGACAGAGGAACATGTCTTTCTTACCACTTCAGAAAATGCCCCAGACGGGAGCAGTGGGTGACTCTCCCCCATTTACAGCTCACAGCCACATAGACACACTGTGCTGTATCTGAAGAAGGTTGCAGTGGTTTTAGTTTCACACTCAGCGTTAGCCGGAGGAAGGACTGAAGCTGTGCCTCTCCACCACTGCCAGCATTCACAGCTTTCCCTCCTGTAGCTGCCATGTCCCTTTTTATAGCTGTGATGTCAGTAAACCATGTCCTGGGAGCTGAGCTCAGCCTGAGAAAACCGATCAACCAACCAAATAACCCCATCAAAATTTGTTTTCAGTCAGCTCTGTCCTTTGCTGGCACAAAAAAACCCACAGAATATGGGGTAAGGGTTAAGCCCAAGAGTCCTAAGCCAAAGTTAAGGAGTTTCTTCTGGTGAAGAAACTGCCCAACTCCGACAATTGATGTTAGAGTGTCAGAAATGCTGGGCTGAGCTATACTGAAAGTATATATTCTGCAAGTACAGCCTGTGAAACAAGAGCTACCTGAGATGTACCTTGCATTTTTTTTACCATGATATTTAAGCTCTGATGAATTGTGATATGCCTAAACCTAGAAACGTGGTCTTAAAAAAAGAATCATCATATAATGAAAAATAAATAGCACTTCATCAATTCAGATGAGAAATCTGTCACAGACACTTCTGTGGCAAAGAGTTCTTCACCTTAGGTTAGGGAATTTTTGGAGTAACTGACTAACATGTTTATGGCATGGTGATTTGAGTATACATATTTATACAAATGTATTGATTTGCTTGAAAGCTATGTAGTGGTCAGGAATTTTAATGATGTTTAGGTGTCAGAAGGGGGGAGAAAGTTTTAAACATACAGCAATGATTTTCCACAGTCTACTTGTAAAACTGTTAATTGAATGCAAAGATTTAATACTGCAGACATATTTTGCAAGACTTTCTTCAATGTCTAAGACATCTATCTCATCATGCAAAGCCCAGTTTCAGCAGAATTATAAAGATTCCTCCTTATTTGATTTTAAGCTGGCCCCATAACAGACTCAACAAACTATAGCTATTAAGGGACTCTACATGATACAATATTGATTTCCCTAATAGCTATATAATTATACTGAGAAACAAATTGCTAATAAAACTCAATAATCCTCCTGAAAAATTAGCTACATTAGCCTTGGGAGCATGCTTGAAATGACTAAAGCCATTGTTGTGATAGCATTACCAAACAGACTTTAATAATTGTATTGCTTTAGCTGCATGCTCCCTGCTGTTTTAGTACTTAACTATACTGAAATGCTAAATAGTTGTTGCCAGTTTAAGAAGTTTATCGGACAATATAAAGGTGTCTTTGTGATTGTAATACAAAACTACACATAAGTGCACCAAAAAAGTTCTGCTGGTGAAGTTATCTCCTAAGAGCTCAGTTCATGGGTATTACCCAGAGTTTAAAGAGAGCTTTTATACCCCCGAGTCTTAGCTCAGTAAGTAACTGATAAGATAGGCCTGGCTGTCCCTCTGTTCAGCCCGTTCATGGTGGTAAATGGTGCTCCTGTTTATGCTGCATTTCAGTCATCCAGCCCTGCCTTCTGCCTCTTATCCCTCCCCGCAGCCAGCCAGGAGCCAGCACAAACAGCCTGGGAGCAGGGCGACGCTGCACACGGGAGACGAGTCCAGCCCAGCCCCTGGAAACCTTTCACCAGCCCAAAACAGCAGCGCTGAGAAGATGCCGGCAGAGTCTGGCATTGACTGACGCTGGCCAACGCCGCGGTACATCCGCCACGCCGGCCGCTCGGCAAAACGCGGTGCTCTGCTGGCCGTCCCACACCCTCCTTCCTCCCCACGGGCACCGGGGTCTTCTGGAGACCCGCCTGGGAATCATGCCAGGCAGATGGCACCTTCCCACCTTCCCACTACCTACAGGTTTGGGGAGATGCAAACGGATTCTACAGGAGTACTCTGACTTGAAAGGGAAAGACGGAGGGATAGCTGTCCATAAAATCCTGAGTAACACAATGAAAGGGAGTAGGGAAAACTTGGTCAGTATACTGGAAAATAGCTTGGGCCATCAAGTGAAAATCTGCATGCAAACAGCTCTTGCTGCAGGGTGCTGTTTGCAGCACCCTGCAGCTGTTAAGGGTTACACATGAGTTCAAAAAGTGGAAAATCCATTAAAGGATATTAAACATAAGGGTCCATTGCTGGTTCAGATGCTTTGCCCAAATGATCAGCTCTTAAATCATGGCCTGAACATGGTGAACAGAGAAATAAATGGATCAATTGTACAAGTGAAACCCTAGAAAACTTCAGGAATTATCCATCCCAGAAGTAAAGGGGCCCTACTTCTGAAATATGTACTATAAAGCAGCCTCTACACAACTAGCATCAAGCAGTGCTGATCATCCAATCAGACAGTTCAGCCTAAAGGTCTCTAACAAGCAACCCCCCTTTGTTCTTCCTCGGTTCCTGGTGCTAAAGCACAGCCTATGCATATTTGAAAAGGATATACACAATTATTAAAATTTACTTTCAGTCTTTGGCTCATCTCCTCTGCTCCATGCAATGCAGCAGTGCCAAGCCTAGGCAGAGTGTCAGTCCCAAAACCAAGGCCACTGCTGTCTTCTGGTCCCCATCAGCTGCAGAATTAATCAGAGTCTGGCACATTGCGAATAAGTGGTGGAAAAAACCCTGCCGTCTTCAGCCTCAAATGGGTCTGATAGAGGTGAAACACAACAGATAACCATTGCTGCTGGAGTACATGACACGACGGGGGAGTGGAATACACCAAGAAGTGCAAGAAACTGCAGCAGCCAGACAAGACTTGCACTCCTCTGGTTATTCCCAAATGGGGAGATGCTGCAGCTGAAGATGTGACTTCAGCACATACAGAGGTTACCCTGTGGCTGACTTCCTGCCAGTGAGCTTCGTGCCAGCAGCACAGACTTTGCTGTGTGCCCCGCTGTCATGGGGCCATCACTATAATGGGTGATGCTGGGCCTAGCACAAGTCCAGGCTGCCAAACCCTCACTGGTACTGCTGCTTAGCTGGGCAGGATGAAAACTACCTCATCTCTTCACAATGAGTGACAATCGTGCTTCTGACTGGAGTGTGAAAACAGACCAAGAGAAATAAAACTAAGCTCTCTTCGTGAAACCATTGCTAATCACACCACTTAGCATGACTATATGAAAGAGTATGGAGCCCAAGAAAACAGCTTTGCAGGATGGTGAACAAATTCAGCTCTCCTTGGAAAAGATCATTTCATTTCATATGTTCTACCTTTTGAGAAAGTCTTTTTTTTTAATCAGGACTTAGGAAACCCCATAGCACTGCTATTTTACCTGGCACCAGAGGCTGTGTCTGACATTACAGATGAGTCTGGAAATTGAATTCATTTCCCTCCCACTCTGCCCCAAAACTTACAGAGCAGTAATCATTCACCATAACAAGTCATCCTAACAAGCTGCAGGGCAGAGATACCTCACATTTGAACCAACCAGTGGCAGCCAGTGAACAATGTCTAGGTAATCAGAACACCATCATGAATCTGATATGTTTAACACCTAATTAAACCTGTGTAGGGATTAGGCTTTACATTGTACAGTTTTATGACAACAAAACCTGAGCTTCCTAAGATTACATTGAGCAGCTCCTTATCTCTGATGCCAAGATGTTTATCAGCACCATGTTACAAGCTCCTGCTATGTTTCCCAGTGACCTTCTGGGACTTAATCAGCCTGAATGTCAGGGGTGGAGGAGCTGAGGACATATATTACAACACAGAATGCAACACTCAGCCAGGCAGAATAAAAATGCAGGGCTGAAGTCCAAAGAAAAGGTCTTTGCTGGTTGACTTCTGTCCCTAATAAATTTGCCAATTAGAAAGAACAAATGCTAACTTTGTTTTCCTTGCCCTTGCTGTTGCTTTGAGAGACCCCATACTGCAAGGTAACACAGGGTGTGTACTCAAGTATCAGTAATGAGGGGAAACCTCAGATGATTCATGGTTTGGGAATGTTTTGCATAAAAATAGCAAATTCCATCTTTACATCTGGAGGCTATCCACTCTGCCCAGTTATGTTTTCCAGCCTTGGAACCATAAAAAGAGATGCCATAAAGAGGAAATATTTCTCCCCAATGTCAGCAGCTCTGTGATTTTAGTGATTTTAGTCACACACTGCTTTTAGCAATAATTAGCACTCTATCCCAAAAGTCTCCAGGCATGGTCTTTCAGGACGACCACATTAAGAAACATGGAGTATCATCTTAACATTTTTATTCTCATGTGAAATGCACTTGTTTGAGATTGGAGATGCTTTAATAAGAAAAGCTTAGGCAAGGACTGGGTTCACCAAGACATTTCCATGCAAATGATGAGATACATTCACAGTATCTTTTGCAGGGAGACAGACCTACCTTCCATGCTTGAACACCCCTGCATTCTCCAGGTGAGCTGTGTTTACATTGATAAGAGCTGACATGAGCCATCTCCAAGCTCTGAAACTGCCTATTTCTGTCATGGCTGTGCTTGATTCCCTACATCCTAACCTTCCAGCAAATACAGTTCACTCTGCCAGTTCCTCTGAACAGGATGAGTCCATCCCATCACTGCTTCTCCCCATTCCAACCCAGCTGCTCACAGTGATACGTTTGGATTCATAATTTCATACGTGTTCCTTCTATTTATTGTAGCTCATTGGGCTCAGATCCAGGCTGAATTTCATGGATAAGGATGCTGAACCAAATGCTGACACTTTGCTGCATGGCTGCAGGATAGAGATAAAGCTGGGACTGGTTTGCAAGGCATTTGCAAATCTGTGCATTATATGTCTGCTTTTTCATTGAAAATGTCCTTTTTGGAGTTTGAAGCATCTCAAAGACAGATGTGGCATGACTAGGGTTTAGCTGAATGTGCTGTATACAGAATACAACAAAAAGTCCAGGTGTTTTAAAGGATGTCATAGCCATGAAGAAAAGAATTGTGTTACTGGATGCCAAATATATGAACACATTTATGGAACCTTTGCTTGCTGCTGACAGTGAATATATGGTTTGGATTGATTTTTTTTAGAAACTAATTTCCTTTCCTAAAGCAGGTGTGTACTAGTTGCCACATTTTCCAGGCATATTTAAAACTATTTGGACCCAGAAGAGAGTTTAATTAGCTTACAAGGATTGTAAGTGTGAACTTAGTAACTGACATGTCTATGAAATTTCATTAGTCTGCATTGTGGTGGGAGGCTGTTTTAGAGGTACCATGAACACACAGGGAAGCATCTGACTGTGTATGTGGCACATATAGTGTGTTACACCAAGCTGGAGAGGGAAAAAAACTTCAAAATGAGATGTCTAAGTTGAACATCCCAAGCCTTGAGGAATGCAGGTCTAGGGCAGATGGATATCACTGACACATCTCCACCTCCACCTCCACCTCAGTGTCAGGAATCTCCAACATATGGCTCATCAAGGTCCTGTCAGCGTTAGTATTTTATGTCCATTGTGTAATAATATATAGAAAAGCACTTTCATTAAAGATATGGAAAAATATTGCAGAGGAAGGATATTAAAGGATGTAACACTGTCTGTTGAGCATACTCTGCTGGCTAGACTCTTGCCTGAGAAGCAAGACAAATGTAAAATATATATGTGAAAATACAAGTCCTTCCTAGATGCTCTTGTGCATGATCTAGGAAGTCTCTCCCTTTTTTTCTGTCTGACCTCCCTGCTCTTGATTTCCTCGCTGTAAAATGCTTTAGATTTAGAGGGAGCAATGGAGAAACATTTCCAGCTTGACATCCCATAGCCTTGTGTATGGGTAATGAACGTAATGTGCAGAAGGCATTAGTACCATGTTCCGCCTGAGAAGAATTTAGCAGTGAGACCTCTCACTTCCTGGACAAATGTTCTCAATATGCAGTAGCCTGTCTCATTTCAAAATGCAATAAAGAGAAGCTGAATTAAAGTCTGCAGTTTGTGGCTTTATGTCCCTTGCCCTGTTTTTTAGCATAAGCTGTTATGTCCCTAGCAGTGGGCAGCCTTGCCCTGAGAACGAAGGCCTATGCAGTGCAGCAGAGAAAGTCAAAAACTGGACAAAGTGAAAAGGTAGGAGCTTTAAGTACAGATTTAAAATAAAGGAAGGCTTCATTGCACAAGAGCAGGGGCAACATTAAGTCTGTGAGAAGTGAGCTAGGAGAAACAAAAGTGGGAAAAGATTAACCAGGCTTTAAGGGAAAATGCCACTCCCCAGGCAAAAGCCACAATACAATTAGATCAACCATCCCCAAATGAACATAAACTCTCAGGGGAGATTCAGCCTGTACAAGCAGTCTCTTCCTCTGGCTATTTCTCTAAAGGTATTTATTGCCAGTTGCTAAAAATCGCTGAAGTTTCTTACTACATATGCCTACTGCACGTTTGTAGACTTGAAATAAGCAGTACTTTAGAATCTTCCCAGTCCATAGAGGATATAACAAAAGAAAACAAACCTACTTGTAGCCCCCAGCTCTAAATTACCAGCCCCTTTTAATAAAGTGAAAAGTTTTAGCTATTAAAAATTCTGTGAACTTTGCAATGCTACAGAACACTGATACAAAATGTGAATAGTACAATATCTGTTATATAATATATATTTATATTTTAATATATTACATTTATTTCTACATAAAGAGGCTATAAATACTGTATATGCCTTATATTCATGGTTCCCAGCATTTGACATTATAGTAAGTACAAACAAAAAATACTTATAAAAATACAAAAAGAACTCAGTAGAAATAGCTTTATGTTTTAAAATCTTGTAGTCCTCATTGTGTCTATCAGTAGAGTCTGGGACTACAAGAGCACAGGTAAGAAGTTGTCCAACAGTTAGACACAATTTCATCACTCGGAGAAGATCGGAGCTGCCATGAAACCAGTCACAGATTCCCAAGGCTACATTAACTGAGATCTCTGCCACTGCAACACACTTTGAGTCTTCAAAGTGAAAGAGTCAGACCTACATCTGAGGGAAGGGGAATGAGATGAGAAGGCAGGGAGCACTTAGGATGCCCCACCAGAACCACAGTTCTTCCTGTGGTCCGAGGGTAAATGACATTGCCTTTTCTACCCGTTGCAGAGGCTGCCCAGGTGGTGATCTGCGGGGAGGGGAGCATTCTCTGCAGCAGCTTCAGGCAGCTCAGAGGCAGGCAAGCATCTGGCATGAGTGAAGGTGCTGGGGATGAGAGCGGAGCAGAGCCATCCACAGAGGTCAGGCATGGCCCTGCTATTTGAGTCCCATCACTTGGCTCAATGCTCTGCCTTCTCCCTACTAACCAGATTCACTGAGAAAATGCAGCTCACGAGGGCTTGAACAGCAGCCTTTTTCCTCTGCCAAGGACAGAGACCATCACCCCCGCCTATATTTAGTCCAGCCTATGTTTAGTTGCAGGCAGTCAGAGTGCCAGAGCCTTGAGCTGGAGGTTCCTTTTTTTGTTTGTGAAGGTACAAGCAAGGTACTCTGAGAAACAAGAAGCCAGTGCTGTGCTGTTTCCTTCCTGGAGTCCAGCCACAAGGGGAAAACAAACAAACAAAAGAAAATCCCACAAGAGCAGGGATGTGCCATTATTTCGTACAAGTAGGAACAGTGAAGTCGAATGCCATGATGCTGCCTGCATCAGGCAGATGCTCGACATCACCAGGCTCAGCCTCTGCCATGGGGTTGGCACAGCCCACACACCATGGCCGGGGCTTTGCACCCTCAGCCACCAGTGCCTCTTGAGGAAAGAAGCCCAGCCTGGCACAGCACAGTTCTTCTGTATCATCTTCAGGACAAACACACGTTTTTCCTTAGTCCCACGGATACATCACACCTGAACGCCACCAGCCCACGCAATGAAGGCACATCCCAGGGGGAGCTGGAGCTGCCAGCTTGGCCCTAGAGCGGCGCGGGGCTCTCGTAGGGGAGCCCGTGGGCGCGGCAGAGCGCGGGCGGAGCCTCCTGCGCACACAAGAGTTCGGTTTCCTCGCTGGAGTAGACGGTGGTGTCCATGTCATCCGAGTGGTACCCTGACTGGTACCCGCTGGTCTGGTTAGAGGCTTCGGACATGACGGATTCATTACTCTTGCTGGGCACCAGCGTGCTGCAAGAAACAATCAGAGACAGGGCTGAGAGAGCTGTGGAGACTGTGCTCTGGAGGGCAGGTGGGTGACTCTGGATGGCAGCTGCTTTCCATCACAGCAGCAACCAAAGCAAAAGGCCGTACTCAAACCTGGCTACAAGCCTTTTTAAACATGCATTTGATTATAAGGAGAGACCTTTTCATAAGCCCTAACTTCACCAATGCATGAAAAAGATGTTTAACTTTATGACGATACAAGGAGTTAGATTGTGACCGCAGATGAAATAGAGAGAGCTTTTGGAGGCTTTGCTTCAGCTGTGGTGCAATTGTAACTGCAGTATACCTTCATCTGCACTGAAGTTGTCCTGGAAAAAAAAATTCCTGAGAAGCTCTCAGAGAGCATATGTGAAGTTTCAGCTCCATGAATGCCACTGTGCTTCCTGTGAACTGCACAATGAAACCCCTGTACAATGCTCTGAAAATACACCCAAGTACATCCTGCAAACTTGAGTGTCAGCTATTAAAAAAAAAAAAAAAAACAAGCAAAAAACCAAGAGCTGTTCATTGGTTCAGACAGGTCCCCATGTGCTCGATTTTGTGCACCAGCTCAGTGCCTTTGAGGGGTAGTTGATGCTATTGCAGCTGATAAATACCATAATAAATTTCTGGGTGCTGACTGAGGCTTTCAAAAGCTGCATTACCTCCCCTCTCCTAATAACAAATGCAGATGACCAGGCACACAGGGCACAATTTTGCTTTCTGTTTTTGAAAATACTTTAAAAAAAGATTTTGTCTTCCAAACAATTTTACAAACCAATCAGTCTTCTGACACACTGCAGTGAAAGGTCATATTCAATCCTATGTGCAGCCCGAGCCTTACCTAAAGGGTATTTTCACTTGTTTTTCACTCTCTTCCAATGCCTTCAGCTCTTCAGATGCAAGAACCATCCCACTATCTGTCTGGTTCTCCTGCAAAAGTGTTGGAAATTCATTAAATGGAAAAAGATTAAAAACACACATAAAAGAATTATCAATAGAAGGAAAGTATGTATAAACAGACAAACTCACCTCCTGAACAACTTTTACAGTGGTTACCAATGGGACATCTTCAAATGTTTTCACGCTTGCAGGGCGACTTTTTCTCTTGCTACCTTGTCGGTACTGACTGCAAAGAAAACAAAATTTTTAAAAAAATTGTGTCCACTATCCACAACTTGGCTGCAAACAGCACAATGATATCAGAATCCTTTTATCTCTCTTCAGAGAAGTTAATCCTTTTGTCAAAACATATTATGCAAACTCCAAAATATCTATTTATTAAAAGGGATGAACAGCCTAGAAAGTGGCATATTTCTTGACCTTTTGCTCCTGACAATATTGATCTCTGAGCAAATTCTAAGAAATGGCTTTGAGAAAACAGCTTTTTTCCTCAGTTACACTGGAGGGCTTCGTTTCCTGCAAGCTTTGCTTAGAACTATAACAAACAGAGAAGCCTGGAGCACAGACATGTGTCTCTTCCTTTGGACTGCACTTCTGAGACCCCTGGCTGGACCTAGGACAACAACAGCAGAGTCAGCATACTGCTGCCCTTAAGCTGTGGGGATCAGGACAGAGAGTGCTAAATATTTCTAGAAGGCTCTTCTCCAAAAGAAGCCCTCTGGTTCAGGATGACATCCATAAAAAATATTGGACAAAAAAATAAAATTGACTTTCATGGAGATACTAGCACAGCAAACAAAACGGCACCCTCAGCTTTCTGCCTGAGTGAATATGGAATGAAATGGATGGTGTCCCAGTTAAACAAGGCAAATTTATGTTCTTAACAGCCAGTGAAGGAAAAGCCATGAAGTTAGAAGAGTAACCTGCATCCACTTGAAGTGCAAAGCTGGAGACTATTAAGAGCGTTCACACCTTTTCCCAGCTTTGCGTCTAGCTATGCTGAATCCTGCTTATTTCCAATAGACTTTTATTTAAATTGGTGGGGATTTTACAAGTTCCTTGAGTAGCCTGTTCAGGTGCTCAATCACAATTTAGAATGTTTTTCAAATATTAAATTAAGTATTTGCTCAAATCAAATTTGTCCTAGTGCAAGGGACACAGAACAATTATTTAACATCCTCTTTGGAGCAAATTTTCATACTGAAAACTGTTGCTATGTTCCCTCTCCATTTTCTCTTCCTAAACTTAAAAAACCCAGTTCTTTCAAGTTCTCTGCACTGGCCATGTCTTCTGCTCCTCTGCAGTGGTATCTAATTTATTTCTCATCAAGCACTTCCAGGACCAAAACCATCAAATGGACAATCTAGTCCATGCACCCTCCTGGACAGCCTGATCTTGTAAAACTAGAACTTCATTCCACAGCTTGCCTCCTAAGTTTGGAAGCTCCCTGTGTGCCTGCATTAAACATCCACACAGGCATAGAACTGCATGGCCAGGACTACAGTTTTCCAGGGTGGTGAGGGCTGAGAAGCCCAGCCTCTTGATCTGAATGACCTCCCAAGTGTGAGAGACCTGCCTCTGCTCAGCCCAGACAAAAAAATGCATCTTCTCTGCTATCATCCAGGACAATTATTCTCCCTAAAAATGAAACTTAGATTATTTTGACTTGATTTGTTCTTGACAAATCCATGCTGGCCATTTGTAGTTAATTTGTTTTCCTGTAGGCATTTACCATTATTTATCTGACCATTTATTCCACATTGTTCCTAGAATTCAAATTAAAGTGATTGAAGAATTACACTTTTTCTGTTCTGTCTAAGAGTAGGTATTATCTTTACACTTTACACTAACTCTTCTGTACCCCACCTGACTGTTTTTAATGACAATCTTTCAAGGTTCAGAAATTGCATATCTATTTCCTAAGCCAAATATGGCAGATGTTAGGAAGTCCCACTGATTTTAATTTACGTCAGCAATCTAAACATTCTCTAATATTCTTCATGTTTTCCCTGTGCTTGCTATCCTCCTTCAGCTTTGATTTAGAGATTATATTTTTTCATAGTTAGTACATTTGTGAAGGTTGAAAGACATCTTTGAACAGATCAATATTTTCCACTATCTGTATAGCAAGATCCATGCCTACAAAATCATTTTCAGCTACCAGAACATAAGAATGAAGCCCCTAAGCATGACTTAACCTCCCCGCTTTGCCTCTCCTAGCATGGTTGCCACAAGTGCTTTCACAATCCTGTTGTAATGTAAGACGAGAGAAAAGAGGTTCAAAGTCTTAAAATGTGAACTGAGTGCTTCTGTCATAACAGGAAATGGGGACCAAGAAAAGCCATTTAGGAAGCATTAAAAGTGGAAAAATAAGAGTTAGATCATGCTTTTTTGTCTTTTAAACATGTACTGAACTGCCCCACTACTAAAACATGGAGTTGAGAGCTGGACTGCAGGATCATAAGTTAAACTGGAGTGTGAAAGGCATTGTGCCTATGTAGTCTTTTCTAGGACCACATAAAAATGTTATCCTGTTGTGCCCCAAATCACTGGGAGCTCTGTCTGTGTGGGCATGATACAAGCAGTGAGGCAGAGGGTTCTCCTTCATGGAAATCACATGAAACCTGCCAACAGAGTCCGTCTCCTCCCTAATGGTCACATCCATCTTTCTACCCTCCTTCTTCTGAGACTGCATTGAACAATGCAGGGCTCCCAGCATCTCAGTGGCTGCACTGGATGGGAAAATGAGAAAATGCCTTTCTGCCTTACATCCCATGCCAGAGGTCCTCAAAGGGTCCAACATAAGCTCCTGAAGTGCATTAGTACAAGCTCCTTACTGGAAAGTCCCCCTTGCCATGTTATCCAACAGCATCTACCATTGTGGATGCCCTAGGAGCCCACCAGAAGCAAGCAGTGGACAAAAAACAGTGACAACACTGTTTAAATCATGTTCCTCTTGGCTATCAATTCATGAGCTATTTTCCAATGTTTCACTTTAGGAGGAGAAATGACAGAGAGGTTATTAATGATAGATCTATCTTCATTAATATTCCTGGCAGCTGCAACACAAGAACACTGCAAACGCAAGTGAACTGGACCAGTGAAACCTTCTATATATTCTGGTTCTTAAAAACAAATAACAGTTATTTTCATGGGGTTTGCTTTTTTGTTTGTTTTTGAATGAGACTACCAAGTCTTGAAAGGGTAGCAACATTAAAAATAAATTTAAAAATCACTAACTGGGAAGGTAAGAAACAAGCTTTTGGCTACAAAAGCTTTAAAATTCCTTCTTATCCCTATAGAGAAGGTTAAATATGGACCAGGCAGCTGAAGTCTCTTCCTTTCATTTTCCCTTCCCCCAGCATGAACAAAACCTTCCCATAGGCCCCAGTAGGATGTCCACCATATAATATACCTAATTCCTGCTGTGTTGTCATAATGGAATTTAGGATCACAGACTTCCTCTTCCTCCCTACAGGAAGCAGGTGAAGTTGGGAGAGAGAGACCCGAATCCTCTTCCATATTCAATGATACTGACAAAGGAAGGACAATGTAGTCTTTACCATCCTGTAGAATGCAGTGAAAAAACACAAAAATTAAATAGGCTACAGAGACACACAGACATAAACAGATACATGCACGTACGTGGAGAATACAAGCCCAACAGTGTGGGTGTTTTGTTAAACCATGAACAGTATACCACCTTTGCAGGAGCGGCTACATTAAAAGAAGGAAGATTAATAAAAAAAATTCCAACTAGTTTTACATTTTTTAAAAAATCATTTTTTCTATGATATACTGTAACATAATGTATAAACTGGACTTTTATTGATATATTTGAAAAAATGAAAGTAGATTTTGGTAATATTTGAATCACAATGCCACAAAGAAAATAAACCTGATAGTTTAGAAGGGCAGTGTAATTCCCATCATCACCAAGAAGTTAGAAAGGGAGAGTCTGTCTAACAGGGAGCACACAGCCAAATCCATCCTCCTTCATTCAGTGGGCTCACATCTATGGCCCTGGCCTTGTCCACTTCCGTAGTAACTGAAGAGGAAGCCACAAGATGGAGAGCTTGGAAGGGAGGCCCATGTCCCGTCCTGGCTGCAGTGGGCTCTCTTAAATGCATTGCCTGCATCACCTGCACACAGGTCATGCCTTAATGCATTAATTTGCATGGAGCTGCTCACAGGCACTGAAGTTCTCATATCCTCGTTTTCCAGGATAGCCATTAAAAGCATTGCAGCCCACACCTTCACACACACTAAGATAACCATCTTGGCACAGTAGGATCAACAGGAGCTACCTGCTGGAGTGTGTCAGCAGCGTGCAGAGGAATCAGCAGGGAACGGAGCCCGTGCCAACAACTCCCCAGCAAAGACAGCAGTAGCATCATGGGAAGCTTTGCTGGCAGGGCAGAGGGGCTTTTGGTCACCGCAGCACAACCTCTAGGATCTTTACACCTCAAGTTGCTCTCTGCCAGCCAGAGACCCAGCTGCTGGTCAGTAGTGGGAGCAGTAGAAGAAGCCCAAGCTCCCTGACAGCTCCAGCAGACAGCACCCAGCTATGGAATGCTGTGACAGCTGGCAGATAGGACAGATTCAGACAGTGATTTTAGCAACCAGGGAATACAGTTCACGTACCTGACGGACGTTGGCTTGCAGTAAATTCCCCAGGTGCTCCACCAACTCTGAAAAGGTTGGTCTCTGCTTAGGATCTCCATGCCAGCAATCCAACATTGTTTGGTACCTGGAATGACAAAACCAATTAAGATACCAGCGTAAAGAAAACAGCACCTATTGCTTGCTCCTGCACCTGCTAGTAGTGTGGGGTAAACGTGGGTGGATGGAAGAACAGTTTCTCACATTTCTGGTGTTGTGTAGTCTGGTGCTCTCATTCTCGTTCCTTCTTTCAGTCTTCTGCAAAATTCCTCATCAATTTTCACTCCAGGGTATGGTGATGCGCCTAAAATGAAAGCAACAGTTATTTTAATGCATTACTCTTACATTTTGGCATTAATTTTCAAGCAAATAACTTGCTATGGTTTGTGTTAATAAGACAATTTGGTATATTTGGATGTGTAAACAATTTATATGTACGATAGAAACAGCAACTGACTGAGTAAATGAGGCTCATCATCACATACTGAAATTGTATGAAGAAGCTTTTCAAGCATATGTTCCTGCATTTGCATTTTAAAGAAAAGCTGAGTATTTTATTTTGATGGAGAAAATATAGAAGAATTTTTCAAGAAGTAAAAAGAAAATGCCACAGAGGATCCAAGAACACTTTGACTCTTTTCTGCAGACTCTTTTGCTTAGAGATGGCTCAGTAAAATTCAAGTGACTCACCTAATGAAAATATTTCCCACAGCAGAACTCCAAAGGACCATACATCACTCTGAATGGTATATACTCTATCAAAAATGGTTTCCGGTGCCATCCATTTTAGGGGTAGTCTGGCCTAAAAGCATTTTCATAAACAAAATGGTATCACAGTTTAGCAAAACACTGAGTTTCCAAAAATCTCTTTAAGGAAAAAAAGAAAAAAGAATTCCTGATTTTGTATTAATTCTCTATCAAACAGATAATCTGAAACTTACATCTCCTTTCCTGATGTAATCTGGGTCTTTGTAGATGTCTCGAGCCAAGCCAAAATCACAGATTTTGACCACATTATTGTCTGACAGGAGGATATTACGAGCAGCCAGGTCCCTGTGGATGCACTGCAAAGAGAAGTAAACAACTTCATATACTGCCTGTCGTCACAGCTCTGTCCACAGGGCTGATCTCTTTCACATATGTGCTCTCCTACTCTCAGAGGCCAGATAATTCTTAAAACCTTTTAAGAAAAAGAAACCTCAGCATCAACAGTTGCTGATTTTAAGTGCTTTTTTGATGGTCACAACTGATTTGGCTCAGGGAGACTTGTGTTCCCAAGTCCAAACATACATCTGTTTATCCACTGTGCAGAGAGGGCCTTTGAAGTTAGCTAATTAATTATCCTAAGAAGCTGACACAAAACAGGTTCAGATCTGATTACCTTTAGATTTACTTAGGTTCACTCAAATCTGTGTACTCCACTATTTCTCTGAAAAACACCACAGTAAAATGCTGACTTGATTCCAACACAAACTAATCTTTACCACAGAGAAAGAAGTCCACATCTCTACCTATGCAGAACAACAGCTTAGTTAACAACCCAAACACTTCAAAATTCAAGCGTCAATAGCCTTAAGTAAAAAAAACAGGCTCTGAAAGTGTCTACAGATTCGTTTCTACTATGGATTGAAACTGCAGATTCTGTAAGCAGATATTTTTACATTCACACATCAGTCAGGATGTATATGAAAGGCAGGCAAAAGCACATCTTTTAGAAAAAGACTCTCAAGTCTGCTCTTGAACACCTAGTCTGTATTCTAGAGCAGTTGTATTTCCTGCTTCTATTTTCCCATTTCAAAGTACTTTTTGTTTCTATACAGCTGCAGCCAATTCCTCATTCTTGCTGGGATTGTCATCCTTTTAAATATGTGCTCTAGATATTTAGGCTCAAACCACAGAAAAATACTTCTAGAAGGCCAAAATGCAGGTGAGGTGCTGTGGACTGCCAGGGTGTCCTCAGCAAGAGATTCTCCCAGGAGTAATCCACCAAGTTTCATGGCTGAGTATTGTCTCTCCTCACATTGCTCTTCCAATCCCAGTGCACAAAATACAAGCAACATCCTCAGAGCAAAATCCTTTACTCTTGTTTAGCTCCTGTTACTAGGTATTTGTCCCTAATTCCTTTAATTGTCCTTATAAGTAAGTTCCCCTCCTCCAACCACCTAACCATTCTTCTATGAAGTGGTGGCCCATAAACCTTACACAGAGCACTAACATTTGTGTCAATAAATGCATGGGCTCTGCAGTATTAATGATTTGGGTATGTCTTAGAGCAAAAAGAAAATGTTGCGGATGATTGCCAGTCCAAAGATGAACATGCTGTTTCCTTCTATAGACCTACAGCATTACTTCCTGCAGTCAAACAAATAACATGCCACTCTTCCTGAGAAGTTCCTTACTTTGCGTGAAGCCAAGAACTCCATTCCCCTCGCCACCTGGAAGCTATAACAGATGAGGTCCTCCATGGTCAAAGGGTTCTTGCAAAGGTCTTCAGGACCAGCTGCAAAGAATCAGATGACAGTCAAACATGCCCTTTGTCACTGATTTCACCAATAACTGCTTGGTAGGTAAAAGTCCATCCAAGCCTTATGCCACACTGACTGCAAAGGCAAATCAGGCACTTTTTTTAGCTATACAATTATCACTAACAACATGTTTTACATCAGACTCGTCTTGTGCAAAATAAACTTTGAGATGACGGGTTATACCCCAGGCCTCCTTGCTTATTTCCAGAGGAAAGATTTGCGAGACAATCCCAAAAGAAAAACAACTGAAACTCAGCTTGCGAGTTCCTAGGACAGTAAAGCTTTTTGTGATTTCAGCAGATGAATTTAGAAACCAAGGAGAGGGAGGCCCCAACCTAGTCCCTTTACAGCAAGAATATGCGATAGGGAGAAAGACTTTGATTTGGCAAAAAGCCATGCTAATTTAGTGTGGAAGAACCCTAACCTCATCATCTAGTGACCTGGAGGAATAATATACTCAAATATCCAAAGATACCTAGGGATTTAGTTCCTTATGAAATAAACAACTCTGTGACTTTGTTCAGCTTTTGATTTTAAGCAGACATCTACCAAGAACTACAACACTGGTGGCTAAAACCTTCACTCTAAGGGCTGCTTCAGGTCTACACACTTCTTGTAAAATCCCTGGTCAGAGGGTCAATGTTTACACCAGGGAGTACTGGAGAGGGATCAAGATGGTGTGGAAATGCATGAAGTGCATGCCAGACATTACCTATTAGATTGCATTGAAACTTGAAGATCATTCTCCCTGTTCACATACTGATGTTTTCTTTGCACCAAATGATTTTTAGTAGCAGTGGAGGTACAGGCAGTAAAACTATGGCTTTTCTCCCAACTAGTCTGATCCCACCCCTAGGTGAAATTAGCAGTCTCTGGAATGGCAGCACTGAGTATTCTGTGCTACATCTGCCAAAGGAGAACATGGCAAATGCATCAGTGAAACCACTGCAGAGGATATGTGCATCCTGGGGAGGCTTTGAATGAGTGGATAATTCAGGCTTCCTGTTCCTGACAGAACACCTGGGCAGAGGGAAGGCAAAGCAAGCTCTCTGCTAATAAGCAGTGAATCAAATAGCATTTCACAGTATTTAACTTCTGGGTAAACATTACAGAAATTCAGTTAGCATGCTGGTGCATCCTTCTCTGCACTTCTTTCAGAGTTTGTACTCTGCAGTTTTCCCTGAAAATATTGGGGCATATCTCCAAAAGGGTTCACACTAAAAACAGACTCTTTTCATACAGGACATTGTCTGGCATTGTGCGAAGGGTTTGGGATGCTGATCTAGATACTGATCTATCTAATCAGTTCCATAGCTCAGGAACTTTGGTCATCCAGAGAATACCCCATACACAGTTTTGAGAGAGCTTCATAAATCACAGTGTAAGGACATCAGTCCCACCAATGTCATGTGCTCAACACCAGAAAATGATGTATCCTACCATCCTCCTCTTCCACATCACTCAGGGACCGCTCCTCCACAAAGCCAGAGCTTGCTGAGCTCTGGCTGCTCGCGATGCTGTCCAACCGTTGCTTCAGGTCAGAAGAGACATCACCAACGTAGTTCTCTTTCCCCTGCCGAAATCTGGCACATTTGGTCTGGAAATGTGAGGGGAGGGTGAGAAAAATCAGAAGTTGAAAGCATGCCAGAAGCGTATGCTGGAGAGGCAGTGATGCTCCCCATGGTCTGCACCAAGGTCACCAGGGAAGGCAGGGAGAGCAACCCAGTGAAGGCATGATCAGCTGCTCCGCACCAAGCCAGCTCTGCCTGGGGCACCGGGCTGGTGCACTGACAGTACCAGCAAAATCCAAGCCATGGCCATGCAGGTTCACCAGCTGGAGCCCTTCTGCCACTCCACAGTGCAACTTTCTCCTGCTTTCACAACCTCCCAGCCAAACCCTAGCAACATCCCCACATGCCAGGGGCTAAATGCACACTGAGGAGCTGGTGTGCTCAGCTCCCGGTGCCCCCCACATGTGAAACACACGAGGATGGATGCTGCCAAACCCTCTCATACACTCCAGCCTCTCTGCACTGCTATGGCTTTACCTCCTGCTGCTGCAAAGGTCCCTCTGCTAAACCTCTATCTTGGCCAAAACCCTAACAGCCATCAAAATCTGACTTATTTCCTTCTTCCCCATAGCCACTGCATGCCTCCAGGGAGGAATCCAGCCCCACAGGTGTCATCCAAAACATTTTCATTTTCTCCTGCTTTGGTTTGGTGATTTTTTTTCCCTGGCAGGGCTGTTTTTGACACTGCCAAATCCCATTCCCACTGCTTGTGTAAGCAAGGGTCAGCACTCTCATGAAACCCTGTCTCTTCCTTCAAGGCCTCTCAGATGTCTGTTTATCTTTTTACCTCACAAGAAGATGCAGCGAGTTGCCTTTGCCAATATAAAATAGTAAACAATGTCTCCAAGGATAAAGAAAAATAAACCCCTGGAGAACCAACAAGCAGTGGGAAGAAGCTCTGATCTAAACACAGCAGCTGCAGGAAAACTCAAGTCTACCAAGGGAGAGTACAGCCCAGGGGCCTCCCTCTTGGCTGTGGATGGAAAAGGGTAGGGTCCCCAGGGTGACCCTGAGTGCTGGCTACACACAGCCAAGTTCTTCATACAGCAATCTGACCCTCAGAGGGCATGGATCCTCCAGATGATGCTCTCCAGAAATAAGATCCCTCTCAGAGGTGCCCAGAAATGAGTTTGAAAATGACAGTCTCCATCTTCCCACTTCTTTCAAATCAGGGTGCAGAAGGGGTGCTGTGATGGAGCTCCTTTTTGCAAAGGACTCACAAGGTGAAGAGCCAGATTCAAACTCATGAGCTACATCTATTATACAAAACTATTAAAGCAGAAGAAATGTATAGCCTCATTCAGCAATGAGCCAAGGGGACAGCAGAACAGATAATCATGTGACAGATACCTGTGGATATCTGATAGATACATACACTAAGCAAGGAGTGCAGTTATTTAAGGTGGTCTGGAGCTTAACTAAGAAAGGAAAACATTCAGGCTGATTATCAGAAAAAACTTCCTGAAAGATACAGCCAAGTGTAGAATAGTCTGCCAAAGGAAACAGTGGAAGCCCAGTTCCTTTGCACATTTTAAGCTAACAATAACAAAACAGCTACATTGCAGGGGCCAGGGGAAAGACTAAATGACCTCTGATGTCTTTGCCATCTCTCATTCCCATGAGAAGTACTAAGACATTCAGTGTCTCCAGAGATTGCTGCTTCAGTCTGCACTAGAAAAAGAAACATTTTGTGTGGAAAAAACCCACCAGACCAAACAGTCACTGTTAACTTTGACTCCTTACCTTGTACGGGACAAATTCACTCCTCTTGCTCCGTAGGTAAGCTGACAGATTTCCAAACTTGCAATATTCCACAATCACCATGAGTGGGCCTGTAAAACACATAAAGCAATTCATTAGACTATTTATATCCCACCTTATCTCACAGCACAAATTCTAGCTAGAAATACATACAGTTCAAAGAGCATTCCAATAGCCGAAGGTTATCAGTATTAAAATATCAGTTAAAAATAAAAACAACTAATCAAAGCACCAAAATTATTCATTTTTCTGCGGTTTAAAGGGAAAAAACAAAGCACATATATTTGAAAATCATGGGCTTAATTTCATATGTCAAAAAATAGTGGTTGCTTATACTTGAAGTGCCACTAACAACACAAGTTAATTGACATTGTAAGGATGCAACATAAATATTTGAATGCACTTCAGTGCAATTAACCTCTGCAATAAAATACACGTGGATTACCCATACATTTTTCTACAGGTGGTTAAAGTACTAAAAATTTAAAATAGAAATCTCAGTTTCAGATATAGATTCCTTAATGTACAATCTAAATAGGTAATTTCATGTTCCACAGTAGGTTCCACATAGTGGCCATCTCTATTTTATTATGGAATAAACAAGGAAATAAATATTTATGGATTATGTTTCCTTCAACTACTGACTTCTGTCATGGAACTTTAAAAATTCAATTTTCATCCCACAGTAAGCCAACAAATCAGCTTCCTTGAAAAATTATTATTGAGTTACTTTACATTGAATTTCTTCCAAATTAGTTTGTAGTACTGGATTTGCTAAACAAAACATCTGTCTCTGATTATAAAATGAAATAGGTTCATCCACCCAGAGCTGGACTCCAAATTGCAATCTCCCCTCCTACACACACACAGAGGCCCCAACAGCCCATCCAAAGACAGAGAGGGAAGTCCCAACTTGCTGCCACCCTGTAGCTGGTGATAAGAGTAAGAGTAACTTGTTAAATCTGGCATTAGATTCAGCTCTGAAGTCTCTTGCACATGGGCTGTCCACTATAAAGGTGGATCTTAAGTACAGAAAAGCAAAGTGATAGAACAACTGAGGGGTGGAGATGCATGGCCCTTATTCCACCCTTATTCTGCCTTTATTCCACCTCTGAACCTGCCCACTCTTACCAGATTTTGTTGTTGTTAGAAAGAACTACTCTTTCCAATCCTTGATTTTGAATTTCGATTTTCTATGCAGCAGAAATTGAAGAAATGGGGTTGTCATTAGCACCTTCTCACCCACTGAGAAGTTACTCACCTCCTGGCTTTGTGCAGGCTCCAAGTAAATTGACAACATTGAGATGATGGCCGATATGAATGAGTATCTTCAGCTCTGACATGAGTGCTCTGTGCTCACTATGGGTTGCTCCCTCTGCAGAGGTAAAGCAATGCAGGTCAGGAGCATCACAGACAGAAAGGTTTTGCCCTCCTCCCCATTCTCTTCTGTTATTTATTCAGCCCATCAAGTGAGGAGCCTGATTGGCTTGTAGGCTGTGCCAGCTATGCCAGTACAGCATGCTGTGGAATACAGCCCCCAGCTGCTGGCAGCCCCATTTTGCTGCCCCATTATGTCTTCTTTAGGGACAATGTGTCTGGGAACCACACATTTCAACTCTTCTGTGGCAAATGTGAGGCTGTATAATATGATTTAAAGTGAGGAGAAAGCTATTCCAAACTACAGCTCAGTTTGGAGCGTGCCTAAGCCATTGTTCTGAGACTTGCAGAAAGCTTCCAACGAGGATGCATAAGGCAAAACATGGACACGTGCAAATTGATTGCAGGAGAAACTTTACATTGCTGAACCTAAGTAGAATTATAAAGCAGTGGCTGGGAAACCACAGCTGTTTTAGTGGAGCTGTGTTGCTCCAGTTGTCAATGAAGGAAAGGCATGTACTTTCTTTAATTATTGCTTCATTATAACAGCCATTAAGGTAAACTTTTACAGCGATGGGTACAATGGTTGTAGTGTTGACAAATATCCCTATATTGTATATTCAAGTTGAAGTTCTAGCCATTATTTTTACCTTTAAGCATTTTGACTGCCACTGTTTTGCAGGTAGCAGTTTTGTCAATCCCAAACGCATCTGCTTCTATGACCTGGCCAAAAGCTCCATGTCCAAGAGGTTTACCTGGAAGTGAGAACACAAACATATTCGCTTGGCACAGCAGGAAAAAGTTGTAGAATAAAAAAAGCTGCTCCAAAATGAGTTCATGAAGCAGAAATTAACAGAGGACTTAAAATGTAGATAGGATGCATCATATCCTATGGGAACACAGAGCCCACCCAGGGATCACACAGCAGAGCAGTCCCATGGAGAGCCAGGACATGAAACACCCTCCAGCACAGTGCTGGCTGCAGTACCACTGAATGGCTCATGCAATGAAAACTCACCTAGCTTTAGCCGGTCTCTGGGAAACTCCCACTTGCTGGCATCATATGGGAGCTGCTCACAGTGCTCGTCTATTGGGACTTCATCAGGATCCATGATGATTGACAAGTAGCCAGTCTTCATGTCCCCTCCATTGGCCTGGAAAATAGTATTAGTTGCAGTTGCACAGCTTTTGCTGGCAATGTGCAGGCAAAATGCCATTTTCTCACTTTAGAGTATTTCATTAGTTCCCAGAAATGCCAGGCTACCACTTCACTACACCATGTCATCATGAGTGTGACCATTGTTAATTACTTGCACTTTTCTGTCTCTCCCTCTTTTTTTTTTTTTTTTTAAATAAACAGAACCAGATGAAACATTTTTCTCTTGCAAGAGCCTGTTCAATTAAAAACAAATTTCTGCACCCCCGGCTCCAGGCAAGAATGTTATGGCATGGAGAGAAAAAATGTGTCTGTTGATTTAAGAACAATGGAAAGAAGCAACACAAAAGGCCTCAAGTCAGCTCTCATTTGTCATGCAAGACCAGTGCTGATAGGACAGTATGAGAATTTTTTCATTACCCGCTTAACGGTCCGGAGGATGATTACAAGAAGCAACCAGAAGAACATGGCAATCACTGCAGTGCCAACGAGGATAACGAGCTCCAGATTTGTTTTCTCTTCAGCGCCTGGGAAGAAATAAATGAATATTTGAATGATAGTTGAAAGCATATTTGTTTTGTTCATTCATTAAAGTAAAGAATGGACGTCCTTGTTCTGAAGGTTCGTTTTAAAACTGCAACATGGAGCAAGGAAACAAAAGCAAAACAAAACAAAAAGCTTGGGGATTTATGTTGGAATATTACAGTTTCATGCGGTTTTACACACCATCCCGTTTCTCAGCATCAACTTTGTTCCAAGGACAGTGTCTGGACCTTTGGCAAATATAAAAAAGTAAAATCCACATTTTGGAAAGAAATAATTGTTTTAGAATACCAAAACCTAATTACTCTTTCTTTAGAAACCAAAAAACTACCCCCATCATATAGAAAATAAAGAGCTGTGAGAATGACCTAGAGAACAATCTCTCTCTTGTCTCCTGACATCATTCATCTGGGGCATGAAAAATGTGGTTCTACCAGAACACATGATAATAAGGTCTTATTTCCAATGTTCCTTTTCCCATAAAACAGTGGCCAGCAGATACCATTTGTACACCTTTCAGTGCACAGACACAGCACCCTTCTTCAGCTCATTTGCCACATCATGCTCCTGTATTTCATCCCCTGCACCACAGAGATTTTCCTACACAGCAGCACACTCCATTGCATGACCCCCATGAGTTATGCTATGAATTTCTTGGAGTGAAACTGTATGTCCTACACAGATTTCAAACTTCTACAGATGTGCCCCAGCCATATTTACCACATCAGCTGAAATCTACATTGATGTCATCTGCAGATAATTTCCACCCCATGTAAACCTTGTGCCCAACATCTAAATATCCTAAAGGGACCTATGATAATAACATAATATTGCTTTAATTTCCTTAATGGTATGGATCAGACAATCACCCTGACTTTAAAGACAGACGTTTGTGAAGGGTTCAGTGACAAAAGTATGCAAATACTTTTTGTACTAATATCAAGAGCAAGGAGCTTCTACTTGGAAGCTTCTTGTTGCAACTCTTACTGGAAAGTCCATCATGGTCCCAGCTACCCACACTGCAGACTAACCTCTTGCTACCATTTACTGTTTGTCGTTGGAAGTTGCATTTTGGTGTGCCACAATAGGACTGGATCAAGTGAGAGATGAGTCTCACAAATGCTGCTTTCAGAGTGCAGTGGACCAAGGCTGGAGTCCCCTAACTCAAAGTCACTACCTGTTTCACTGAAAAAGGACAGCAATCACAACAAACTGCAAAAAGTCATCACTATGTTTTCTTTAGATGCTGTGAAAGCAATGATATAATTTAAAAAGGTACAATGCACTATGCTAAAAAACATTGTATGACCATTATGTTACCTACACAACAGAGATGCCCCAGGATATCTGCATGTTTACGTAGCTCTGTTGTATGGGTTTGCATGTAATATAGATTGGCAGAGTTTTCTTTGCAACCACAAGTGAGATAGATCCAGTTTTTGTTGAAAAGCTCTAAGCAGCATAGTGGAGAAGAAAGCATCAACCTCAACAACTGGGGTATGACAGCTATAACAGCACCCAATTTGAGCTTGATAGGAATGGTCAGGATTTTCCATAAATTTCATAGTATATTTCGAACTCCCATTGGGATAGCCAGTAGGTTTTCCTCTAGTTACTCTAAAGATTTTATACACAATCTGGAAAGAAGCTAACACCAACCTTCCACTGAAAAAAAAGCCATGGCTTTACTGCATCCGAGGACATTGCATGCAAGGCAGGTGTACAGCCCTCCATCTTCTTTCCTCACCCGACGGATGGTTAGTGTTTTGTTCCCATCTTTCAAAACAATACCTGAAAAAAACATGATTCTTAATTTTGTTTTTTAATGACTCTTGTTGTTAAGAATTCAAAATGAAACTTTTCATGATGAAAATTAATAGTCAGTCCCATGAAAGAAAGCCTTTTAATGACAATAGCAAGGGAGCAATCCTCACCTGAGTCTTCCACAAGGGTCTCGTTGTTTTTAAACCACATGATGCTTGGAGGAGGAATACCATTCACTGCACATGACACTTCTATAGTTTCACCAACGTTTGTTGTTTGATTTTCCAGATTTCCAACAAGTGTGGGTGCCATGCGCTCTGTTAGTTTGCAAATACAGTAAAATTGCTGATTATTAAGAAAAAGATCCATTTTTTTTCAGTAGTAGCAGTGTATGTCCCAGTAACAAAGTCTCAAATCCTTTTATTACACCAAGAGCCACAGTGTTCATGCTAAGATCATAGTTCAACTTCCACATGATGAAAAAACTATAATAGTCAAGAAAATTTCAACAGTATTGACATAACCTGCTTTAGCTGATTTAATTTGTGACTCCTCAGGCTGCTGAGGGAAGAGGGAGTAGTTGCTTCCCTCACATTTCTGTGTCCAGGGTCCTTAGGAGAGGCTTGACACTCTTGGTCCATTAAATGTCCATTCAGGATGGGTAGTGAACACGTGTAAGTATTTTCCTGAATCTACCTAATCAGCTTAGACATCTAGGTCCCAAAGCAAAGTCATCACTATTTGTGATGTGTGAAAAGCTGACTGATAATCAGCTTGCACTGCTTTTGCCTGAATACCAGTACCACTCATAGCAGTGGGTGGTAAAATTTAGGCACTACTCCAAACTCGAGAGTCAGTCACACAAAGCAACAGAATTAATGCTATGAACACACACGTTCATATACAGCTACAGAGAAAAATGTGTTCTGAAAAGTAAAGTTGAGAAGTTACTGAGCTAAACACATTACTTCAGCAGAAGTCAAACACATCTCCTTGCACAGTACAGTGCTCACTCAGTGTTTCCTCACTGGTATTAATGAAGTAGCCCCTGCTGCCTGGACAGGCCCCAGAAGTGTGTGTCACAACAACTGGTTTAAATCTATTTAACAAACTGAGCACACCATTAACCAAACACATGCAAAGCCTAACGTACCAAAAACTGCTGCTACTGCAATTGTTTTCATACACAACCACTCATTTTGCTTCAGAGTAAGAGACCTGTACCTTGAACAGTGAGGTGCTTCACCAGGCAGTGCTGTGTTTTAGCCTTTTTGTCCTGAGCAATGCAAACATAGTCCCCTCCATCTTGGAGGGAGATGTTACGAAGGATGAGCTCCAAGGTGACGTTTTCACCATTGGTGTTTGAAACTGTCTCATTCAGCTTTTGGAGAGCATTGAGGTTCTTGCAAACAGGCATGGGCAGCCCTCCAAAGGGGGTCTGTGAAACTTGAGCACTCAGTTTGTACCATGATAGCTTCTCAAAGGTGAACTTGTCTGCTGTGCATCGCATGGACATGTTATCCTTCTCTGTCACTTGATTCTGAGGCTGGACATTAATTTCAAGACCCCCTGCAAGTTAAAAAAACAAAATAAATTCCTATTTGATTGTGCATTTTGTGGCTAACATTAACTTGAAAAAGTCATTTTGGAAATACAGTTTTTGTCATCCTATCTGGTTGAAAATAAGGAAAAGAAGCACTGAAAAAGATCAATCAAATCAATCAGTCAGTCAACTAATCAATTATCTAAGGATTACAATCCCATTAAAAGCAATCCATTTCAAATGGATCAAATTAAGGACTGTGTAACGAATAAATTACTTTTCCTGTAGAAACTTACAGCAACCTAAGATGATTCTCAGCATTATCTTATGGTTCACTTCTAGATTTGGATTAAAAGAAAATTTTGGCATGTGAATATGGGGACTGATTGTTAAGGAGACAGAAATTCTTAGCCACTGGTTTGGAAAATTTTAGCCTTAGCTCTTACAGTAGGTCTTTACTCATTTTGTGACACTACCATAATTTCTCTGTTACTCTTTTAAGCGACGGCAAAAGCTCAAAAGTAGTCACTTTTGGGACAAAAGTGCCCATCTTCCATCACTTTCACTGGCCCGCCACTCCACTGATGCTAGTAGAACTAATCACTTGGCTGAAATTAGTGGCAACTTTAAAGGGTGCCTAAAGAAAACCTTAAGGAAACCTAAAATCCAAAAGAATGAAAGGATTTCATAACAAACAGGAATCAGGTAACATCACTGAAGTGCCTTTCCTTAGCAAACAGACAAATTAACATTAATTTAGCATGGCTATCCTTGGCAGGCTGCACTTACTGGTCACATGGAAGGAGATCACTCTTTCACTTGACCCAGCCCTGTTCGTGGCCATACATCTGTACAAAGCAGATACATTTGCTGCTTGAATCACGAGGGTGCTCACAGTCTAGAAAAAAAACAATCAAGCAATTTCATACCACATCAGTGCTAAAGTAACTCCCAACCACCTCAATAGCTCAGCAAAGGGCTCTGTAGATATCTGTACAACCAAAAATCCCTCCAAAGCACAAACCCATGGCATGGCAGAAGCACGGTCCCCTTCTGAAGTTTACATTTTAGTCCTTAAGAGTGTAAAAATCAGGTAAAAGGAAACAGGAAGAAGCAGAAGGTGGACTTTGGTATCCGTGTTAAAAAATGCTGCACCCACAATTTTTTCTGCTTTTCAGTCTCTCCAGCTTCTATTATAGTTAATTGACAAGATTATCTCATCTGACCTTAGACCACTAAAAGGTAGTTATTGAAATCTAAGTCAGTTATATTCCTCAGTGGAGATTCACTCTGGACCAGTGTTCAAAGGACCTGAAAGGGTGTATCTCTGCCTCTTGGCTTCAGCAGGAGCTTGCCGGCTGAGCTGAGAGTAGAACCCCAAGTTTAACAATAGGTGAAAAGAGTCTCATCTCTAGTGATGTATTTCCAGACATGGACTGCTGAGTCATCCCCAGTCAAGAGAAAAGAAAATGTGCTCACCTTTGTTTTCCCAGCAATCGTAATGACTCGGTGCTTGATTTCAACCTGATTCCCACCCTTTCTCTCCGAGATCACTTTCCATTTCTTGCATGCATATGGATTGGCTCCTGAGCGAACTTTCCTGAAATGTAAGTAGAGACATGCGCATTAGATAAGAGGAATTTTTGCCCTTCAAGAGAGGTATTTTGAGTTATAATATGCAGATATTTGTAAGTCAGATGCATCACTGGCCACAGCTTGCATCTGTGAGGGAAGCATATGCTTTTGGAAATATTTCTATTAACTTTCACCCTATAACCTCCTGAGACCTTCATGCTCTTCAAAGTAAAGGACCTCCAAGCCTAAAGGTGAATTTCCTAATTAATCTGCCTGTGTCAGCTCAGTTGGGATGGTTGGAGCAATGCAGCTATTCTGGGAACAAACCTCCATTCATAAATGGATGATTCAAGTTGATTTAGTTCAAAGGAAGACAGAGACATAAAAATCACTGAACTCCCTACAAGAACTTCTTGAAGACAGTAGCCATTGTGTAGGAAGCAACCAGGCACGAAAGGAAGAAACTAGTGGAATCATTTTAAAAACAACAACAGGAAAGAAGAATGCTTTTTTTTTTTTATCCTGGCCTTTTTTTTTTAAGGAAATCTGGGCTTATGGCAGGCCCAGATAAGGGAAGCTGAGTGAATCTCAGTCAGGCACTCTCTCTATCACTCCCCAACATCAATCAGTGCACTTCCTCCGAGATACACTTTCACACAGATAAAGAGCACCATCACACTCAGCACTTGAGCACAAGAAAAAAACAACCACAAGGACGCATAATTAGCATAAACAGCAAATTTCCTCTGTTTGGGATGGAGTTTTGGGCCTGCAGCCCACAGGGGGATCTGAGGGAAAGGCACACAAACAGCTGCATTTGGGACCCTGCACAAGTCGAGATGCCCTGGCATGATGCATGACAACAACATGCCAGCACTGCTAGATCCTCTCGGCGGGTGGCCCTCGCCTCTGCCAACAACAACGACCTTGGCAGAGCCTGCCTGCAGCAATCTGCAAATTAAGTACAACAACCTTTTTCTTCACTGGCCACTGGGTTTGCACTCAGTAACGAGCCTGGGTGAGGGGGGCAGCAAACGAACCCCAACCCAACACAAACATCCCTCAAGACCTACAAAAGCTGCAGAAGATAAGAAGGACTTGGCACTCACTGGGGGCTGAAAGTGCACTCCTCCTCCAGCTGCCAGTGCCAGAGCACGGTGCTGGGCGGCGGCACGGCGTAGACGGTGCAGGTGAGCGCCTGTGTGGAGCCGTACTTGTAGGAGTCCACGGGGGCCATCAGCGCGTTCTCACCGATCTGGGGGGGCACTGCAGGAGAGAGCAGCAGGTCACAGCTCCTCTGCATGCGTTAGACCCACGGTGGCCAACTCACACCATGCCCCAACATGAGTGCAACACAGAGCAACTCCAAGGACACGTGGGGAAGCAGTGAACCTCCCAACACTTTGAGGATCAGGATACTTAGGATCTCCTGCAAAATCTCCCTTCGATACTCCATGGTTTAAAATGCAGTTCCTGGACTCTCACCACCATTCCTAGCCATTAACTGCACGTTGTTACCCAGGCCTGACCCCACTGCACGTAGCCTTGCTGCCCTTTCCAAGACCTGCTGTCTTCAAAGCATAGGCTGTTTCCTGGGGAGCAGAAAGGAGGAGGTAGGGGAGGAGGAGGAGGGTTATAGAGGGCAGGGCAGAAGAGAAGGGATAGCCTGTGTGGGGCAGGAAGGATGGGTGAGGCGGGACAGGGCCAGGATGGAGCGGGGTGGAGGAGGACTCCAGCAGCACAGCCAGCAAGAAGGGCAGGAAAAGAGCAGGATGCAGATGCAAAGAATAATATACAGAAAAAACCCAAAACCAAACAAAAAACCCCACCCCACACAAAGTATCATCACAACACCAACACCCAGATTCTGCAGCCTCTTGACTGACACATCCCAGAGCCAGGAGAGACTAGTCACCTCTGCCCTCCCAGGGCTGAGGTTCAAGGGCTGATCTTCTTCAGTACCTAGATCTTCATAGGTATGGGGTGAATTAAGCCTAAGGAAGGTAATCCACCACATCCACACATGAAAGAAAGGCACCCCTTTTACCCCACTTACCATTTACCAGCAGGGAAAATGTATGTCTTTTCTGCATCTTGTTAATGGGATTTGTAAGGACAACTGTGTAATTCCCTGCGTCCTTTTCAGTTGCTTCAGTGATCACTAATGCATAGCCAAGTTTAACTGTATGATTTGTGTTGATGGCTTTTCCATTCTTATACCTGAATAAAATACAGAGCACTTTGAATATTCACTGATTTGCTTTAATTAAGAATAGCTCATTTTTTCAAACACATTATATCCTAGTTCTTACCATTTAGCCTCTGGTGGAGGATATCCTTTAAACTTGACAGGAATTTTGACTGTGTCACCTAGCCTTGTCTCAACTACATTCTCCATTTTCTCCAGGTGAATAAAAGGACTTTCTGAGGGGGAAAAAAAAGGAAGTAAACTAAATGGTCTTTTCTCATGGACCTAAGCAAAAGTGATTTCCATTTGGGTTGGCACCTAACAAGATGACAAATAGAACTTAGTGACAGGACTATGGGTCATTGGTAAAGCACAGATGGCTCTTAACTGGGCCTGGAGAGATGCCACCATGAAAACCTAGTCCTTTCCTTCACAGAGAGGTACAGACCAGTTCCCTCATGGAGGAGCTCTGGAAAGCAGAGACAAGACTCAGCTCTCAGGATAGTGTGCCAACTGTCAGACCTGTATATACACATATACATATACATATCATAAAACTCTCTCAATATACTCATTCCAGGAAATTAGACTATTCAAAACTACACCGTGATAAAGTTAAATACTCTCAGACTACTCTCAAGTATGTATTTGAACCACTGCAGTCACAGAGTACTTTGGAATTATTTACATTACTTGTTATAAGTTATAAACTTGCATTGAGACATAAGACCATGATTAGCCTTTTGACTAAATTAGCCTTTTGACTGAGATTTACAATGGTTTAGACTTAGTATCTGTTATACTCAGCATAACACATGATTTAATTTTGGCTCCTGAACAGCAGAACAGAAAGAACACAGGACAAAATTCAGTATATCTTGAATCACTATGCCCACAATGAGTTTGAAAGATTTTTGTTTCATTTTAAAAGTGCCATTAATATTCTGGCCCCTGAAATCAGACCTCAGGAAAACCAGTCTCCTTCAAAATATAAACCTCTTTGTCTGACTTGGTGATTAAAAATGAGCTATTCTCATGCTGGTAATTTTTTTTCTATAAGTAAGTTAGTGGAGCTGGGGCTGTGCCCAATAGGGGGCTGAGAAAAGGCTGTAGGATGTGGCCTTGTACTTGTCTATTCACTTAGCCAAAGCTGTTTCCCTTGCATAATTTCCGTATGACCAAAACTCCATTTGATTCATCTATTCATAATGAGAAAGCTGTAAGTCTTATTTTCTTAGCTTCATTCATGCTGACCCCAGACTCTTGTGTCACAGAGCCACCAAGATCTAGCTTAAGTTCACCAAGAGTGAGAACAGGCAGCTGTTGTACAAAGCCACCTACACAAATTGAGCTTTACAGGACCTTTAGGAGGTCAATGCAGAAGAGGGTCGGAGGCTTACATCAGTTTATTTTACTGCCCACTTTCCACTGGGATTCTACAGCTTTCAGTAAAATACAGCATCCTTTAAAATCCTATTATTAACTAAGGCTGTGGTATAAAAATAATAAGAGAAATACTTTAGCCTCAGTTTGGTTCATTTCTCTCATTTGACTCATCATGGAGATGCCTTCTACATCCCAGTAATTAATCCCAAATCTGAAAAAAACAACAAAACTGAAGTGGAAAATGTCACACCATGGATAACGAAGTAACTGCTGTTTTTCATGTTCATACGACCACTGGATGCTGCACAAGTATATCGGCCTTTGTCGCTTAAGGACACACTGTCAATGGTAAGGGTGCTCACAAACTTCTTTATCTCTCCTGCAGTGGTTTTTACGTCCCTAATAGTGGCTCGTTTTTCCTGTAACAGACAAAAGACAGAGATGTTTGGAAAAAACATTGTTATTCCTTCTGTCACCCTTTGCACACTTGTATATACCAGAAATTTCATTGTGTATTAACATCTTCTTTCTCAATGTTTTAAAAGGAGGTGACATTATACCCAAATAAATCAAACTGCTTCGTGCTGAAGGCACCTGTAAGTTTGTACGACTTTACCTTGATGGAAGGGTAGTCCCATTTAAAATCAATTCCCACATTCAGCTCTGTCCTTACAGTGCAATTGAGAATAAGTTTCTCTCCCACTGCCAGCTCTACTTGGTCATGTGGGTTCATTGTCAGGTCATAAATTCGGTATCCTAGAGAAAAATAAAGGCACACATGAAACATGGGGGTAAGAAGAGGTTTTTTTACAGTACTCAGCACCAAATTTCCCAGGTGAATTCACTAAAACTCCCACCAAAACCCCAGCTATGAAAATGCCCCTTGATGCCCCAGTGCAGCATGATAATGGATGTACAAAGGAGCCTGGAGAGAAGGGATCTGCCTACCCTGAGCACTTCCCAGCTGAGACCCATGTCAGATAGTGACACAGCAGGATGTGTGCACTTGATCAGAGTGGTGATCCAGCGGTGGGAGCAAGACTTAAAACTAAGGGAGATATATACCCATTCCCAGCAGTAAGCAGGAACTTTATAGAGAATAACAGTGGGGCATTAGCAAAATTATCCAAAGTTTACTTTGTGCAGTAAAATATTTCAAAACAGAATATTCTGAATGCAGAAATTCTACAGATATGTTGAAATTACTCCAAATCAGAGTGAGGACTTGGGAATTTGGTGGAGAAGTAAAAGTCTTCTGCACAGAGTAAAGAGAGAAGAGCTGCTATGCCTTCCTGACAAGCCAGGAGAGACTGCCTTGATGTCATTTGGATACTTGAAATGGTCACTGTGTCCTCAGCTGAAAGAGAAATTGCTGTATTTTAGCTCAGGGTTAAGCCTCCACAGAATTATCCCATTATTTCTGGGCTTTGATGAACATCTAACAAAAATATACCAGGAAAGCATAAAACCCTGTGAGAGTCAAGATACAGGTCTTTAGGGAGACAGGACAACCCAGCTGGTAGTGAGACCTTCAGATCCACCCTTCCCTTGGTACCCCCTCAGAGCAATTTCTTTTCATCTGCTGCTGATAGATGCTTGCCTCTCATTTCCTTCAACTGTAACTGACATTGTGGATAAGTGATTTTAGGAAAAAAGTTTGCATTGTCAGAAAAAAAATTAAAATCCCTGGCATCAGTGCAAAACACTAAAAATAGAAGCACTTATCCCAGCGATCAACCAGAAAGAACACAATACATTGCATTTAAAAGAAAAGTGATATAAATCGCAACATCCATTTTGTATTAGCTGTATTGTCAGTATTGAATAACCTAGTGTCCAACCAAATGTAATTGGTTCAGTATGCTGTAGAAAGCAAAAGAACATTGGTTATAGAGAAATAAAAACCTTTGGCTTACCTACAACTGCAACTATGTATATCATAGACTGGTAGCTTTCATCATCTATTTTAGCTTCACAGAAGACCATGCCTGCATAGTTGATTAAATGACTGGGTATAGTGAAGCCTTTTTTATTATTCCACGAAATGGATTTACCATCAGGAACAAATATCTTTTCTGGATATTTCTGTTTGGAATATTGATAAAACACATAGTCAGATCTCAAAAATCAAACAAACCTGAACTGTCACCTCCAGCATTTTCCACAACTGCAGGGCCCCCATTTTAACAGCCTAGCTTAGGGAATTAGTACATGCTTTGAGAGTGCAATGCCATAGGTGAGTACAGGTCTAGCACTCATCTTGTAATCACAGCCTATAAAACTCACAACGATGGAAAAAGTTTTTAAGAAATGTATTTATACTTCAAACAACATATTTATGCCCCAGTGATTTCAACTAACTCTCGAAAAATAACAGGCTTTTTCCTTACCGCATGTAGAGATACATTGAGGTTTGATACGGTTCCAAGGCACGGCACTACCACAGTTTTATTCTTTGTGATGTACACAATACCAAGCTGATCACTAACTGAGGTCACAAATGGTGATCTGTAATCTAGAATAATATTCAATTGATAAGTGAGGTATTATTCATCACATGACTGTGAAGAAAAACTTTTCCAGTTTTCTTCTTTCCCTATTTTTTCACAAGCCAGTGTTATTATTTTCCCTGTCATAAAGCACTGAAATAATGAGACTAAATAGACATGTTTTTATAGACACCCGAACCCCCCAGATTCAGAATATCATTATTCTCAAAACAGTTAGCAGTAGCAGAGTGCACTCTGGAGAATGGCTTCCTGCTATAGCAGTCCTTTTGCCGACAAAAACTGATTTACCCTAGTGTGACTTTCCTTGCATAAGTATTACAGGAAGTATCAGTTAAAAGTTGTGACATGTTACACCAACTTCCCTGATGGCAGCATCCTTTTCAAAGTCAGACGAAAATATAAAAAAATAGGTCCATGACATTCTAAGACAAGCTAAGTTATGTACTTCATTACATCTCATTTCTCAAAATGGTAACTACAAGTTAACAATAAAGAGGAAACAGGATGCATATGGAAACGAGGGTGAAGCCATCAGTGCAAAAAGGCAGATGCCTCAATGAATGCACTTATTGAAGCTGAGTGCATAACTGGAGGCTTTGCAGTGTCTGTGACAGTCAGCTGCACTGCTGCCAACACAACTGACAGCCCAAGTTTGAAAACTGAGCTCTTACAGCCTACAGAAATTTTACCACCAGGGTCAGCAAACGTATGGAAGTTTATGCTTTGAGGTTTGGGTGGTTTGGGGTTTTTTTTAATGGTATCAGTACAAATCGTACATGGGATCGGATCTGTAATTTTTAATAAATATAAAATCTCTGTAATCCTCTCTCATATGAAACTCCTGCTGAGGTCAGTAATAGCTCTGCATTCATGAGAACAGGCTCAGAGCTCAGCAGAGATATGTATGCTAAATGCTGGGTGGAGAACAGCAGACCATGTACTGCATATGGCAGGTCAGTTCAGAATTATAGGTACAAAGACTTTTGTGTTGATGGCAACTAGCATACCTGAATTTAATTACCCAACATGAAAACAAGAAAAATGTTTCATAGGATCAAAAATTCTAGGATTATTAAATTTTAGCATCCAAACTGTTTTGAGACACTTGATACTCCTTTTTTCTCTTGATGCTAGGGAAAGAGACACCTGACAGCTGTGTAAGCACTCACCTTGAACATAAACATAAATGGTTGTAGCTGCCTGGTTGTCCCTGTAAAGGCACTTGTAGTCCCCTGTGTCATTGCCAATGACTTTGCTCAGAGTAAGTGTCTTGCAGTAGGGGCCATCACTGCAGTCTGTCACAGAGATTCGCCTCTCAGCATTGCTCTGCTTGCTTGGCCACGACCACTCCAGAGGTCTCTGACCGCTGGGACAGCAAAGGTTAGAGGAGCAGACACCTGTGACATGAACCCCAGCCCCAGCAGGCTCTGTGGCTATGGACAGGGGTGGGCTTCACCCCGTCACAGAGAGAGAGCATCAAACCATGCAGGACAAATCCGCACACACAGCCTACTGGTAACAGCTACAAGGAAGCTACCTGAGATTTAATTCTGCTGAATCCAAGTGACAAAGCACCCAAAAGAGAGCATTGAGAGCATGGCTCACCAGCAGGATCCACAAGGACACAGCCGATGCTTCCTCCCCCAGCCACCTACCACTCCCCAGCTCTCTCTTGCTCCGACCCTCCCACATAATTTCTAAAACTTGTCAGGGAAAAGTGAAGCAGAAGGGACAAAGGGAGTGGAGAGAGAACAGGAGGTATGACAGGAGAGAGATCACATCATATGTGATTCTGTACAAAAGTCCACTACATAATTTACCAATCATCAAAATCATGCTGAACAGGCTTCTCCTTACCTGCAAATAATATTTAGTGTGTTGTTTGCCATTATTGTGAGGACATCTTTTTGGATGCTAAGGGTTGGCTGATCCAGAGAAAGAAATAAACCTGCAAAAACATGTATGAAACCCCTCAAACAAACTCAATAAACAAAGCAAACACCACTCAATCTGAAAAGTATTATATACAAAAATATGCAGCAGGCTTTAAGTGGACACTTTCACATCACCTCTTTAGCAGTGAAGGGTAAATCATGATTTTTCACACATCCCAAAAAGTTCAAAAATTCTGTCATAACAGGAAGCAAAGGCAGATGGTCAGGAGCTAGCTGCAGAGCACGACAATTCAGCCAGCCAGGGTGGAGTTCCTGTTTTCTTGCATTGCCAACTTCAAGGTCTAACAAGAGGATGTGGGGCATTGAAATTAGGTCAACCTTCATCTGATGATCTCACTCCCTTGGGAATTACAAACTTTTCTTTTAATAAATTGAGTATACTTCTTTGAGACTACTGATCAATGAATTATGCAAAGAAACTATTTTACAATTTGCACAAATTTGAGATCCCATGAACTTATTTTGTGCCATGATTTTCTAAGTTTATCTCTTTCCTCCTGGGCAGTTAGGTATCACTACAGACTATCGTCCCAGCGGCTCCCATCGCACCCACCTGGAGCCACCGGCACTTGTGAGGGCTGTGATCTGGGTGCCAGTGCTTGCTCTGAGGCACCAGCCCAGCTTGTGCAACATTTGGGAGTACCACAGGGAGAGATTTCCAGTCCGCCTCAGCTGCTGCCATCCCCTTCACGAATCCCGCCCCACCGGGCCGAGCCGCAGCCCCGGCCGTGACAGCTCCGCCGGCCCCAAAGGCAACGGGAAAGCGCGGCCAGACCGGGACATTCCCTGTTTCCCCAACATTTCCCGGCGCTTTAATCACTCGCATTCCGAGCAGGTTCTTCGCTGATGACAGGTTTCCCGCGTTTGGCTCCAGGGACATTTTGCTCTCGGAAACGACAGCTGATGCTGGAGCCAAGCGAGCAGGACAGTGCCATGGCAGGCAGCCCTCTCCGACGCGCCAGCACCAGCCGGCCGGACAGGGGAGGCCAAGAGGACGGCACAGGAGGGGTCAGCCAGCCCGCAGCCACGGGCGTCCCGTCCCACCCGGGGACTGGCACTGCCTCATCCGCTCGAGCATCCCCGACCAGCCCACGGGAACGCCGCACCCGCGCCCTGCGCGGCACCGCGCATCCCCCGCCCGCCCTCCTCGGGGCTCCGCGGGGCGGCCGGACCCCGCTGCTCCCCGACGGACCGGAGTCGGGTCCCCCCGAGGGCTTACCGGGATCCAGGCACAGCAGGACCGCCAGCAGCCGCGCCGCGCCGAGCTCCATCCCGCGGCCGCCGGGGCTGCGGAGAGAACCCTCTGCCCGACGGCAGCCGCGCCTCGTCCAGCCGAGCGGAGCCGAGCCGAGCCGGGCCGGGCCGAGCCGAGCCGAGCCGAGCCGAGCCGAGCCGAGCCGAGCCGAGCCGAGCCGAGCCGAGCCGAGCCGAGCCGCTCCGCACGCCCCGCACCGCCCGGCGGGGATGCGGGACCCCGGCGAGCGGCACCGCCCCTCTTGTGCCCGGGGCGGGGCCCGGGGCCGAGCCCCCGCCCTCCCAGAGCGATCCCGCCCCGCCCCGGCCCGGCCCCAGGGCCCCCTCAGCACCCCGCCGGAATGCTCCCCTTCGGAGGGGCAGCTCTCCCTCTTCTCTGTTCGGCGGCTGGAGGATCTCAGCAGTAAAATTCAGCATCGTTTGGGGCTTCATCGTGATTTTGGGGGGTTTCTTAAAATCTCTCCAAAAAAAAAAAAGATCCAAAGGCCAGCCATATGAGGTCCTGTCAGTGAGACAGAGCCATGTTCCTGCTGGCAGCGACTGTACCCCCTGTTTGAAGTGTCTGGCAGCATCAGCGCTGGGATCACAACGTGGAGTCCCCTGACCATGTAGCATGTACCCAATGTACCCAGTCACCCTCACTGGCCACATCCTGGCGAATGGGACCCGACAAGTGCCTGCCACAGCCGCCCTGCCCACCCGCCAGCACCCACATCCTGCTCTCTGGGAGATGCTCCCCATGGCAGGAGACATTGCCCTCTCACACCAGGTGTTGAGGTTTTTTAAACAAAAATGAACAGCCCAATCGGACTTTTTAATATACACATATTAATATACCTTTTAATCAAAATTATTAACTAGTGACTGTTTAAGAGACGTTTGTGAGGTAGTCCTTTGGGAAAAATAAACAGACAGTGGTCAATAATGTGTTATCCATATATACAATATAAAGCCTCTGGGGGAGATAGATCAGTAAAGAGAGGTATGTAGATAAGCAGGTAGATAATCAGGTAGACAGAAACACACAGCCCTGTGTGTGACTGTGCATGCATATACATATGTGTGCCTCTACATGCTACCTTTTCCTTTTTCCCTGCAAATCTGCATGGGAGTTTGTCCACAAAGGACTAAGTTAATGAAGCAATGATTTTATTTTGCATGCAATGCAATTCCAGCTGTTGTACTGTACAAATTTTCTTTGAAATTACACCCTTGTTACTCACAGAAAGATACAGGGAATGGGAGAAGCCAAAGTTTTCCTAGAGATCAAATAAAATCCATGAAAAGTCAAATAAGACTCATATGATTCAAGTGGTAGCAAGTCAGCACCATGCAAATAAAACCTGCACTTGCTATTCTTATGAATATTGGCAGCCCTCATTAATATTCCCACCTCCATTATACTGCAGGTCAGGTCATTGGTATTGCTGAGTGATTTGGGGAACTCTGGCAGTGAGTTCAACTACTGACCTTGCTGAAACTAGGCTGCATGTAAGGTTTCTGTGCTAGTGACATATTTCATGAAAACCAAAAGTACCTAATGTTAAAAAAAGCCAGTTTTGGTAACTTTATTTGTGGTGATGCTGGTTTTGTTGGGTTTGACTACAAAGAGAAGAAAATTTGATAAGGTTTGGATGACCTGCAAGAAGCCTCAAAACCTGCCTCAAAAGCAGTTTATGTAGTCAACAAAGAAAATTAAATTATAGGCGTAAGTTAAAAACTATTTACATGAAATTGTTACAGGATTCATAGAAAACAGTAAAATCACTGGCAGCTCACTTTAATGATTTCTGCATTCCTGTGTAAGCTTCCAAAATGCAGCTGTAGAAAATATGCCCCTATATTGATTTTAACAAGTAGCTTTTCTAAAATTTAGTCAGATGATGTGCAACTACAGCTTAGTGCAGTATCACTTGGACTCTGTTTTCATGAACAGTCATCGCTATTAAGTGAGCGGTTTGGAAGGCTGCTTTCATTGTCGAAAATTATTGTGGTGCCTGAGCTTTATGGAAACAAATACCTACTGTTTGCCCTAAGCACATCCAAGCCAAGATAAATAAATGCTAGCCCTCTACAGGCCCTTTGGCATTTGCCATGTCCCCTGCCTCCTTCTCCCCTGCAGCGTCCTGAGGAAGGGAAGGAAAGAGGGGCTGACCCTTTAAACACACAAGCCTGGTGAGTGCACACATCGAAATGAGCAGCTGGCGGAAAGGAGCTTGCACGTTGTGACTGTAGCTCAACCACAGGGAACTCTACATTTCAAAAGCACAAGTTGGTTTTTATCTCCCTGTGTGATCCCAGTGAGATCTCAGTTTTTACACTGTGCTTCCTAAATGGGACACAATCCTTCAGCACTTTGCCTGGCTGTCAGTATAATCTTGGTAACTAGAATAATTCTGCAGGAATTGTTGCTTCAGTGCATGAACTGCCATCTCTGTAATACCAGGGACATTTGTGGTACCAATGAGAACAAGAGGGTGACTTCTGTGAATAGGGCCCTAACCCTGTAAACATTTAAGCACAAAAGTAACTTTATTCTGAAGAGTCATTCAAGAGTCAGTCAGATGCAGGACCTCTCATCTGATTCAAATTACTTATATGGTGTTGGTGAGACTAAACATTTAGGAAGAGCAAATAAAAACTAGATCCAAGCATCACTGAAAATGGTAGATGTTTTGGACGAGTGAGAATTGGAAAAGATATGAGGCGACTTTATCAATACATGATGTATGATGTCATATGTACTTTGCCAAACTGATTTTTCTACTTTGAGCTTCAGTGGGGCTTTTGCAAGTGGATTTTCATTGGAAGATGCCATGGGAAATCTCTGAGAGAAAAATCAAGCAGAGCACAGAAGAAAGACTGTCACCTAAAATCCAAGTGAAAGATTCATGTAAATATATTGCTGCTGTCATAGCTATGGGACACAGATGTTTGGCTACAAAATCAAAACCCCAGTGGTTTAAGGGATGGCAGTTTTCTCATCCAGCCTTTTAGGCTGTGAGCTCAGCATAGCTTTTGTGTCATCCTTCAGACTTGTAGATTATCTAGGGTAGTCCAGATTGCCCCAGAGACTATCAGTGCTGAACCACAGGGATCTAGTGAGAGAAGCCAAACATATTAATGTAGTTCAGTGAGTACAGGATGGGATTGCCTCCCTCTCCAGGGATAGTGTGAATGTGAAAAACTTCCTGGGATCTACACCCAGCCTGCAATGGCTTCTAAAGGTACTCTGCCCTCTGTCTCAGCACTCTCACCAGCCTTGAATAACAAGAAAACCCATCAAGACTTTTTAAATGTCTTACTTCTGAAAAGGGCCTCTGCCTTGGCCAGAAAGTAACAGTGAAGAAATGTGGGGCTAGAAGGAGCTCCATGAAACTTCAGCCATCCTGGCACACTGAGCAGATCTCATCTCAGCATGAGACCAGACCTGGGGAGTTGTGGAAGAACTGACAGACAGAATGCAATCAAATCCTGTGCATCACTCCATGCTGTAGTCGTGCATTTCTGTACCCGAGCAGGTGTTTCCATATAAGGAAGTGAAGCTAGAATTTTCTATAGCCTGCTCGCTGTAATTGGCTCAGTACCAGCACAGACACAGTGATAGGACTTTAGAACTACACCTCAAAGCCTAGTGTCCATCTCATTGGGCCAAGAGCCAAAAAAGCCCACCTAGACCATCGAGTACTAAAGGGCCTGCATAAGGGTACACGAGGCTTTTTGGGAGTGCCTTAGCCTGTGTAGCTTTGCTTGGTACACGGTGCTCGGCTTATCTCTTTTCATTTTGTAACGTTTATTATTTTTCCTGTTATTAAAACTTTATTTTACAAAGCATATCCTGGGAAGCCGTCTCGCTATTTTATTAAGCCATTTCTCCGCTGGCTGGACCCTCGGAGTTATCGGGAGAAATCTCGATAAATGGCGCCCGAACAGGGACCCTACATTAGGGTAACTGAATCGAAGTTTGCTGACAGAGCCCTCACGTTCAGCTAGGCCATTTTGCTCTTGGTTTCGTTTTTTTAAAAGCGAGCTCGTGGTGGTTTTTTTGGTCGTGAAAATAAAACCACATTTTTGGGTCAAAAAGGCTGAGAGGGAGCCTTTTGACTGAACCCCTATACCGGTGAGAGGGGGTCTTTGCCGGACACCGATTCTGGTACAAGGTGGATTACTCTTTAGAAGAGAGAAGCTACAGTCTAGCAGAGCTGGAGACAGAACAGCTAATCACCGAGTGACCTGAGAGAGTCGGAGACAACCAAGAGCAGCCGGGAGATCACAAGAGCCATTCTGGTGAGTGACAATGGGGACCCGGCAATCCGTAGAACAGCGAGACACCTTTTGTTATTTTAATTATAAACTGACTATTCAAGACTATAAGTTTGAGAAGAAAGAACTTAAAAAACTTGTGAAATGGGTCTATAAGAAGTATCCGGACACTAATACAGCTGAAACAGTAACAGTGGAATTTTGGGACAAAATAGGATTAAAGTTGTATAATTCAAAGAAAAAATCTGTGTTAAAATTAAGACCCATCTTTAAAACTGTGTTAGACTTTGTAACAGAAGAAGGCGAAAGGCTCAGCAGTGAAAAAACACTTGAAACTGCAGAAAGAGAAACCTTGAGAAAAGCCTCTAAAAGCAACCATAAAAAAGGAGCCCAGAAAGTAAAATGCAAAAAGGCTCCTGCTCACCTTAGACATGAAGATAAAAATCCAAGTTCTGATGCCCCAAGTCCCAGAAAAAACCGGTTTGATTTACTCCCGAGAAGCAGGCAGGGAAGGGCTCAAAGCCCTCCCCCGAGCCGTCCTCAGACTCCCGGAGTGGGACCTGTGCCAGCCGTGGCCAAGCAGGCAAGGGTTCCATTCCAACCGCCCTCCCCACCCCCTCAGTCACCCAGTACGAGATTCGGGCGATCCCGGTCCGTTAATTTTGAGCGCGCGAGTTTTGAACAAAGCCCTGAAAACGCGGGCTCACAGAACAAAGAAAAACGTGGAATTCTCCCCATCTCTGAGGCAGAGGCTGCAGCTCCACGTGGGCGGGCTCAGTACAGCCCGACGCTGCGGCATGCTCCATCTGATGTGTCGCTCAGCTCCTCCCACTCCAGCACGGGAGGCTCCCCCTCCATGGGCGGTCCCAAGCCTCGGGCACCGCCCCGGGTTGCCACCCACAGCCTGGACAGACACGCCCTGGCTGTGACGAGCGTGGGAACCGGATGTGACATCCCGGAACTTGCCCTCCCCAAGATGGCGGCGCCCATGCCGGAGAAATGTAAACAAACTCCGATGAAAAATCAGAAAGTTTCCCACACGTCCTGCAGTTTCTCTGATGATTCAGAGGATTCATCAGCCAGCATAGACCCCTGGCACAAGATAAGGAAAGAAACCAGCACCCCAGAGCCAGCCCGGCTCTGGCGACAAGAGACCAAAACAAAACAAAAACAAGGACAGAGCAAGACTGAAGCAGTGAAAGTTTATCATCGTCTAAAACCCTCCAAGAAAACAGAACAGAGACAGCTAACAGTTCAATTCCAGCAGCCAAGATACAAAGTAGACTTTGTCCAAAAGAAGACTGTCATGAAAACCACCACAAGAATCCACCAAAGCAGCAAGCTCAAAATACCTTAAAACCCTGACCTATTCTTTTATTTTGCAGTTTTAACAAGAAACCCAGAACTTTGTAAGTTAATTTTTTCATTAAGATCTCACAAAGACTACCAAGTAATTCCAAAACAAAAGGTTTTTCTTTTCTGTTTTGTCAATTAAGCAAGAAGATTGTAATAACTTGCCCAAAAATTTATATTCCAAACTAATTATAAAAGCGAATTTCTAAATAATTTTTCCTTTACAGGAAAAGATTCTGCAAAAATATTTTGCTTGCTCATATCTTTAATTGAAATAGTTAATTCAAAATTCAAAAGTTTTTAAAAATAGCCCGTATAAATATTACAAAAAAAATTATTAAATTCATCTCTATAATTAAATTGAAAACCTTTCAAAATTCATACTCCTCTAAAAACAATTCGTTTTATAAATAAGTCAAGAAAATCTAAAATCTCATAACCATGTAGTAAAATCCTAACACCAAAAAATAAAAATCAGATTTTAAGAAAGTCTAAAAACTATATCTCAAAACCAAAAAAGAACAACTGTCTACATGTTTTTCAAAGTTCATATTTTATGTTTACAAATTTTTATGTTGCAAGTTTAGTAGAGGGAGCAGAGACCTCTCAAGAAAAAGTTCTAATCAATTGTAAAAAATACTAATCTTTTTCCTTTTTTCTCAACAGCAACTGTATTGTGTCACATGTTAAAGCAAACACTAAACTCCTAAGTTTTATAGCAAATAGCAAGGTAACAGCAAACTTTTAACCATACATCAAAATACATCAGCTCTTGTAAAAAGTGTCGCATATATCTCAAAATCAAATTAAGACAATTGTGCAACCATGCCCAAACTACCAAACACTAACTACACCATCAATAGCAGCAAAAGTTAACCCTCAAAATTAAAAACAAGTATCATGCAATATCAACCATTTAAACAATTCAAACAAATTCACTTGTCTAACCACACACTTTTTAAAGTATGTTCTACCTCAACACATAAAGGAGAAAAAGACCAAAAAAGACAATTAAAACATCTCTTGTAAACATTTCTCATTCCTAAATGTACAGTTCTTAAAATTACAGAAGTTTTTCAACATATCAAATTTACCACATATTATAACTAATTCATTCAAAAGCCAATCTATTGTTAAAAAGCACACAAAAAGCTAAAAATGCTCTTTAAAAGATAAAAATGGGAAAGGGTGTAGTGCTTTCTATTATAGAAAGGTTGAACAAAGTTATATATATGTTTTTTAATCTCTCATATTCATAAAAATTCTGAAAACAAGACAAATTTTAGAGCCTGTCCTTTATGGCAGGGAGAGAGGTTTTGTTTGTCTCCACAGGTACAGACTCTAAGAAAGTTCCTGCAAAAGAAGTTGAGTCACAACTACAAAAGAAGAAAAGAGCAGCAGAGCACACCTGAAGAAGAACATGCAAAAAGACCCAGAGTGACCACAGACTGTGTCTTCAAAAAGACTTCTGCATTTTGACACAACCCAGCACTATAGACACTGAAATACATTTGAAGCAGAGACTTAAGTTTTATAAAAGTTGCACTGTTAAAATTTCTGAAGTTATTATTGTCATGTCAAAATTGTTCGTTGTTGTATGTTAAAAGTTATTGTCAAATCTTTATGCAAAAGAAAAAGAAAATATAGTTCACTTGAAAAAATCTCCCCAAACAAAAAGTAAAATAAAATTCATATGTAATTTGAGACTAAATATTAAATTTAAAAAATTGGCTAATAAAAAGAAAGTACTAAATTTAAAATTTTGTAATCCATAAAACTACAGCTTAACTAACCAAATTGTTAAATAACAATAAGTTATTGACACAATCACAATTATGAACAAAAGTGAGAATTTTTTCAAAGTAACTATTTCTCTTTTTTTTTTCTTTTTTTAATATGATTTTACAGGGTGAGATGTAGTCGTGCATTTCTGTACCCGAGCAGGTGTTTCCATATAAGGAAGTGAAGCTAGAATTTTCTATAGCCTGCTCGCTGTAATTGGCTCAGTACCAGCACAGACACAGTGATAGGACTTTAGAACTACACCTCAAAGCCTAGTGTCCATCTCATTGGGCCAAGAGCCAAAAAAGCCCACCTAGACCATCGAGTACTAAAGGGCCTGCATAAGGGTACACGAGGCTTTTTGGGAGTGCCTTAGCCTGTGTAGCTTTGCTTGGTACACGGTGCTCGGCTTATCTCTTTTCATTTTGTAACGTTTATTATTTTTCCTGTTATTAAAACTTTATTTTACAAAGCATATCCTGGGAAGCCGTCTCGCTATTTTATTAAGCCATTTCTCCGCTGGCTGGACCCTCGGAGTTATCGGGAGAAATCTCGATACCATGCTTCATCAAATTAACTCCCAGTTCACACAGCACCTCCCAGAGCCCCTGGGAGAGCAGCTTCCATTGTGAAATCAGCGTGTTCCCAGTCCCTGGGCTCATCTTCCTCCTTCCCTGCAGCCTCTTTCTGCCGCAGCCTGCACGCAGGGCAAGCTCCGTGTCCATTCCCGGGAATGGTCTGTGCAATGGGAGGGGGCAGCAAGCCTTGCCTTGGCCAAACAGGGCAGCGAGCCTTTGTTTGTGCATCTGCTCCTGCGATCGCCAAAAGCTCATTAAAAACAAGACACAAAGAGGCAGCAGAGGAACCGGACAAGCCCCCTCCCGTCTCCTCCCCGAGCTGTCACGACTCCCCCAGGCTCCCTGGCTCTGTCAGGGCTTCCCGGGCAGCCCTGTAGAGGAGTCGGACCGGAGACCAGAGCAGCACAGCCCAGCGGCCCTTTGTTGGCTTAATTATTCAAACAACCTGGGGGAGATAAGGGCTGGCCCTGGCAACACTGATTATGTGCTTTCCTGCTCCTGCAGCTCAACAAGTTTGCAAGGGGTCAGCATCCCACGCAGAACACATCTGGAATGCGGCAGCCAGCAGCTGCACCGCCTCCCGGTCACACCTCTGTGCCGCAGCCGCGGCTGCCAGCACCTCAGCTCTAATGCAGCAGTGGATGTTCCCTTCAGCTCTGTCCACATTGCAGGCTGCACCACTGCAGCAGCCTGCAGCCCTGGCCCTAGGGTGCCTCTCATCAGGCATGCATCCCCAGCACACTGATAAACTTTGATGAGGCAGACATGGAAGTACATGCAAGATGCCATTTCGAGAAAATGAGATGGCATTGATGTAAATGGCATGCAAGATCAGAAGTACACTTACCACAACATATACTTTGTGTGTAGACCCCGCAAAACATGTTGGTTTGCAAGGGGCATTGCAAAGGACAAATTCTGACCTTCCAGCTAGAAATGAAATAATTGTCTCAGGTGAGAACAGAAGTAGAAGTAGGAATGAGATGGCATAAACCCACTAATTTTCAGACAGAGTTGCCTAAAGGTAGAGGTTTGAATGCTTCTATTTTCAGAGTATGCCAAAAACATTGACACCTTTGCCAGAATCTGGGGATATGTGCTTTGTATTTGGCTTTGCCCATCTATCAATAGGAGGTATGAGTTCTGTGTGCATGGACATCCCCAAAGCAGCTTTATTCTAGTTTGGCTGGATGCTGATAGTAACAAAATTGGAGGAGCAGGTTTATTGCTGTCAAGCCCCAGACTAGTCTAAAGTGAATTGGATATGTCTCTCTACTTCTAGGCATGTAATTATGGTTTGAGGCATGTGGACTCTTAGGGAAACATCTTTGAAAAACTCATTTTATTTCATTGTTTATTTACTTGTCCTTATTGTGTCCTAAAACTCTGCATAATTACTCCTGCCAGGACAACACGGTCCTACACACCTTTCATTCAAGGAGTTGTTCCTTTTTTTTACCCTAGGTAGTTGTTTTTTCCCACCAAAATCTTTGCAAGGCAAGGGCTTTGGGGAGAAGGGACAAATGCCCTTGTTGTTTATGTGGCTGAAGTCTATGGATTCTCTGTTGCTTGCGGCAGGAAGCAGATCTGAAGCATCACTTTCTGAGCAGGAAGCAGAGGGTGTTGGGGCCCCTGGTCAGTCTGGCTAATGGATGGGCAACTGGTGACAGGGACAAGCTACAGATTCTTACACAGAAGTGGCATGCAACTTTTCCCCTTCTTTTTTTTTTTTTCTTCATTCTTTTTTTTTTTCCCTTGAATTTTCTTTTTCCTTTTTGGGCCCCAAAGTTGAAAGTCTCTGAAAAAAGTCTCAAAGCCTAGGCTGAAAAAACTATTGGAGAAGGACAAAATCCTTTTTTCTCTAAGTTGCCTGATGCAGCATGTTTTCACTGCATCCTCTCCTGTGAAGAGATTTGCATTCACAAGGATATCCTCACCTCCATGCTGTAGGAATAGAAAGCAGCATCCTTAGGCACTTTGTCCAAATGGCTGCATTTTTACACGAATTCCCTTAATATTCACTGAAGGAAAACAAGGGAGCAAGTCTCACACTACTCACAGAGAAGGTCCTGGAGTAGAGACCTGGATTCTGGACCATGTACCTGCAAATATGGAAGGAGTTAGTTTGATGTGGAACAGCACCATCAGGAAACCTGAAATGACCACCTGTTATGGCATGGTGTCTGGCTTCCTAGTGACACAAAGCCAGGCCTACCACAGCTGAATTTCCATGGTAGAAAGTAGAAGTCTAACTTTGGGAAACAGTCTGCCACAGATATATGTTACTATTTTTTTATGAAATAGAGAAAAACTGTGAATGTATCTGAGAGGGAGCCAGCCAATCCAACATATTCTTACAAGTCATCTTTGCATTAGGCATACAAGCAATGCACCTCAGCTCCCAGGGTGTTTGTGTGTTCCATACTGCATAAGGAAAATCTGAAGAGGTTTGTGCTGTTTGTAGCACTTCTCTGCTATGGAGGTGCCTCAGTGTCTGCTAAGGATTTTGTCATGTTGCACCCTATCACCGATGAGCACTCTAATCAGATGTCTCTCCTACACCTAACCACTTTTTAAATGAAATAAATATGGGCCTAATATCTTGGAGACCTTTAACCACTGTCACATTTGCTTGAAACTGGCAAAAGAATTAAAAATTGTGAGTCAAGTAGATAGAGAAGTAAACAGACAGATATAAAATGTGATTAATAAGTCCTATTTCCCTAGGGAACTAGCTTAAAATTTAATGGTCACAACAACTGGAAAAAACTGCCAGCACTTCATGGAACAGCATTAAGAGCTGAAACTGGAGGAAACCCAAAGGAGAGCAAAAGGCTGTCAGGAATTGTGAAAACTTAGCCTGCAAGCAAAGGCTGACAGGTCCGAGACTGTTCAGTCTTGAAGAAGAGGAGACCAGACAGACAGGCATGATAACAACCTTCCAGTGGGGACAGGCTGGAGGTCCCTGATCAATTATCCTTATATTCACCAAAGGTAAAAGCGGAAATAATCAGTCTAATTTTCTGGACAGGAGGTTTATCTCAGATAATGGGGTACATTGTCTGATTTTCAGGGTACTTAAGCACTGAATAAAGTTGTCTGGAGAGTCTGGAACTGACATCAGTTGAGGTATTTCAGACGAGGTCTGTCAGATCTTTGTAAGGGATGAAATTTAATTCTGATTTACAATAGAAGTCAGTATTAGAGAATCTTCTCAGGTTTATTCAAGTCAAATGTATTCATAATTAATAGGAATACAATTTGTGGTTTCCCATTCTTCACCAAAACAGATGAAAATTAAGTACTTCTTTATTGGGTCAAGTGTAATGTTTCATTCAACCTACAACAACATTTCAGCATTCCTTTTCAGCTAGAAGAACAAATGTTTGAGTTGATACCTCTTCTATACCTTTTTCTTGGAAGGTATCTTGAAGAGACTGTATTTCCTGTCATTTTTTGTGTGTTTGGCAACATAACCCAAAAAAAATTTAAAACAACCCAACCTCCAAATCATTATTCACATCCTCCTACTTCCAGCTAGGAACGCCTGGGAGATGCCTGAGGGCAAAAATTGGTAAGGACCTCTGAAATGTGTCAACAGTTGCCAAAGTTCAAGCAGATTTGTATAGTGATGGTTCAAAATTACATCAAACAACTTTCCCAAACCAGAGCCAATGGCACAGAGAGTGACATCTCTTTCCTAACTAATGCGTGCTTAAACTGCATTTGAGAAAACTTCCAAATTGGTCCATTCCAGGGAATTATTTTTCTTCCCAAATATTTTCACAGCCAGGATAACTAAATAGTAACTGTGTTATGGGACATAATGTAGGCACTTTGGAACACAAAGAACTTTGAGATCCACAAAAGGCACAGCAAGGGCTCCTACAGTTATAGGAAGGATCTCCATCACTCTACCATTCTTCTAAAGACTTTTTCGGGTACTAGGACACCTGGTTTTCACAGTCCTTCTGAAGAATTATTTTTATCTCAGCAGTGAGGAACCCATGTTTTACAGTCAAAATTTACTTGCACAGCAGGTACTTAAAATGTGACTAAACCCTTTGAAGCTGTAATACGGGAGTTGATTTTTAACACCCGTGTCTCAAAAGCCTTTTCTTACAAAGTGTAAAAGGTCATCATGAGTAATTGTGTCTTTTCATGTTAGTATTTTTCTTTGTTTTACTTCATACCCATATTCATCAGATAATGGCTATTATTTGTTCCAAAGAAAAGAACTGTTCCACCAAGGGCAAGTTCAGCTTCTGTTCAGGCTTCCCTCCCACAACACAAATTACTAAGATTTGAAAAGGAACAGGAAGAATATCACAGCTTCTTTGCTGTTCAAAGTACTCTCTTTACAGGGGTACAAATAATGTTTCAACAGTCTGAGGAAGCAGACTACCTAATTTTCACAATCTAATTCTTTACCCCAGAGCCAGAAACCCTAACCCAAAGCTCTGTTTTCTATGTATTTTACCTGATTGATTACACTATTTTTAATCATCTGATTATTTTCTCACATCTCTCGCCCAAGAAGAAAAATCATAGCAAATATTTTACCACCTTCTCATTGTTTCCTACTTTGGCTGGAGCTAAATGAATCCTCTGAACATTTAGTAGCTGATGTGAGGCAATGTGGGACCAGAAGAAAAGCATCAACAGGAAAGGAAAGGAAGTGACCAGGCACTGACTGTATTCTTCACTGGGTTTGTCTCACCAAAGGTTGTCACCAACCAAAGGTTAAAAAATACATTCCACATTGTTTTCTGGAGGTGGACATCCAAACAAGCCATGCACAAAATTCATAGAATAATCATTAAGGACAAAAGGAAATATCAGGACATGTAGTTTGACCTTTGAAAACCACAGGCAGCAAAGGGAGCCCACTGGGACACAATGCTTCATTATTGAAGTACAAATTCTACTCAAAGAGAAGAGGAATATTTACTAGAAGCTTGAGCCTGGCTGAAGCTAGAGCCAGACAATTAATAGCAGATGAAGGGCTCAGAGCCTGCACATTATTCAGGTGGATTTTGGGATCATATATAATAGCAACCTTAGCACTGTGATGAGATTATTCTAAAAAGACAAACGGTATAATCATATATATGGGGGCTATAATATATACATTTATATTTATATATGTATATATCTGTACTTTCTGAGAGGTCAGGAATATTGCCAGAATTCTACAAGTATAACATTTATTAACTACACAGTAAACATCGCTGATGAGCATTTTGAAATTATTTAATTTCACTGACTTGCTGATTCAGTGTTTGTAATACATTACCATTCCCACCCTTTCAGTTGTGGGAGTAACCAAGGTGACCCTTACTTGTAACACTCATAGCCAGCAATGAGGACACTTTTTTCCTCCTACCCAGACTCAGAAGGAGCTGATTAAGGCTAACAATGCCAAGAAACAATAAGGAAAGCACAGAACCTTGAGAGGGGCTTCCTAGAGAACCATCCTGCAGCTGAGAGAGCAGTCAGGGAAGGAGCCCAGCTGTGTTCCTTTCCACAGTCAGTATCACATTTTCCAGCAAGCCCTGGATACAGAACACTACAGACTGGGAGAACTGATCCAGTGAGACTGCATGGTGGAGGCTTGCAGACTGTCCTCTGGTGCATTGCTTTCTCTGCAGAGGTTGTAATTCAGTGGTGGCATTTCCAGCTGAGACCAGCAGTGAAATGCTGGGCAATGGAGAAGAGGTGAGATGGGAATTGTGAGTCCAAGAATTACATGGTGCAAACGACACAGGTGCAGATGTAGAAAGTGATGCCAAATCTCCAGGCTTAAATTGGTAGGAAGGACTTTCTGTCAGTGTTAGAAAAGGGTGGTGAAACCCTTTGGGTGAAAAGGGTGAAAACCTTATGAAAGTGACACGGACCTCAGTTTATCTGGGTTTGGACTTTTGTCCATAAAATGCCACAGGATGTGAGTCAACAGGAATTCTCCATAAGCCTGAAATTAGACCTTTATTGCAAGAAATATTATGCCAACATTGAAATGTTGGCATCACACACGACATACTTCCTTATTTTTTGACATCTGCAGACTGTCATGTGCCAAGAAAAAGGTAACTGAGCAGTTCAAGGAAGGAAGACATTGAGATCAGGGTCACTGATATTGCCGAGAAGATTTATTTTATTTCAGACTTAGAAATAATTGATTTAGCAATATTTGATTTATAAAGGGTGAGAATCTAAGCATAAAATTATAATTTTTAATTCTTTAAAATCCCTATTATTTTAACCCAAAACATACAGCAACAGGTGTCAGCAAAAAACAAATCTGTCTCATGTCCAGAGATGCATGAACAGTCACTATGTAGAATAAGCCTGTCTCTTCATTTGTTTCTCTCTGTTTCACTTATAAGGTTATCTACTGTATTCACACAGTTTAACTGTGAATTTTTTATCCTCTTGTTACCATTTCAGTCACTAGATTTTTGTGTGTAAACCTATGAAAATATTTTGATTGAACCGGTGCAAAAATATTTCAGGCAAATCCAAGGTATGGACGTCAAAACACACTAGGAGAATAACACACCTACTGGTATATAATAACATTATCCAGTTATTAAAGGAAGCAAGTGGGAAAATATTGGTATATGGTTTCTAGGTAGTAGGAAAAAAAGAAAAAGATGCAGATTAAAAGTTGTTAAATGACTTTGAATACTGCTTGCCCTCCTTAATCCATTTGGCCTACAAAGCACGGCCCCAGCTGTCCAGGAGAACACACAGAAGTAGGCAGCTTTACCACACTAGCCTGGTGCAGCCAGAGAAAGACACTTTCCGTAGCCTCCAGCCTTCCTCTTGGATATGCGTGTCATCAGGAAAACCCAGTCCAGGCTCCCTACTTTCTCTTCCGCCCCTTTAGCTCCACATGTTTCCTGACCCTTGGCTCCTCTGCTGCGAGGGCTTGCCACCTGCACGCCGGCCCTGCTCGCACAACCACATCCTGTGCCTTCTCGTGGCCAGGGTTCAGCGTTTCCAAGGGCCCATAGGGTGGCTGCTGTGTGATGGGAATGTACTTGGGCTCAAAGTACCCCTGTGAATGAAAACAAGCCAGTGTTTCCACGGCAGGGTGCAGCAGGGAGAGCTGAGCAGTAAAAAAGGAACCAAAGACTGTACAGCATCAGGCTGGTTGCCTCTTTGGGTAGGATGATACCTGCCTCATGGGGATGGGGACCTGGGCCTTTGCAAAATGGCATACAGAGGTTACAGTGCGTGTGAAAAAACTGAGCTCTGTTTCTCCAGATATGTCTGTCCTCTTCTTCCAAAGGAGACACTGCTATGAGTGACAGGGATAAAAGTCATTTGCACTTTCTCCTACATTCCCAATCCCATTTCTGGCCCACACCCTCCTTTTTTTTCTCTGGTAATTTTGTCAGGATAAGAATCTCTCCGTGTGAGATGCTGTTTCTGAGGAAACAAGAGAACAGCCACATCTGGAGGGTGAACAGGAGACATCATCAAGGAGGTAACTTGATTGAGAAAAAAACAAGCCTAAAAAGGCAGTGCCAGGAGGAGAAACATATCTGTCTCCATATGTTCAGGCATGGAAGATAAGAAGTCTCCTCATTCCAGTTAGAGTTCAGCATGGACTTTTTCTTACCCTTATTGATCCACCTCCCCAGATGGCTGCTGCTCTGATACTACAGCAAATTAAATTACTGCCCACTTGCAGTTATCAGGCCGTATCATTGAAGGACAGTGACTGAGCAGTGGAAACAGGTCCTCCACACGAGTACCCAGTGCTGTGTTCCCCAAGAGGACAAGGCAGGCCAAGGAGTAGCACAACACTCTCTGGCTGTGTGGTGACTTTGGAAAGCCATGGAACTCCAGAACATGCTAAGGAGGGCTACAACAAAATCCAGTGTGCTAATGTTCATATGTACTCCAGGTGCCAAATGCCAAAGTGCCTTGGATTTATTAATTGCAAATCATAGAAAAATAAAAACCCAGTGCCTTCCAAAAAGAAACCACAGTGTTTCCAAAGGAAGTCCAGTTCTGACCTCCTGTGCACTGATGCAGACTGGAAAACTCTGCATGAACATCCTTCACTCCTTAAAGGTATCTAAAATGCCACTTAAAACTAACTCACCCTGAGAGTGCCAAAAGACAGAAAAAATTCCCCAACATTTTTGATAGGATTATTTAATTTATTAATCCTTTTGACAGTAACACAAATTCAATAACCCCTAATTTCTCTGAAGTTGATAATGACTTTGGCTCAATGTGATGAAAGAATAAATGACAAGCAGTCCTTCATAAGAAATATGATCTTCTGATTGCAGTGTAAAGAGTCCTCACACAGGACCATAACTTCCACCAGTGAGTAAAAAATAATTTTACCCATGAGCTGATATCAGATCTATTTTCTGAAAACAATGGTCAGTGTTCCATGTGAGAAAGAACCTACACAAAGAAGAACACCAACTTTCATTCATCAGGAAGTGTTTTCACAGCCTATAGAAATCTGTTGGTTTTATAAAAAACCCACAACTGCAAAAGTTATATACTCGGGGCAGGAACACATCTTTGGAATTCAGCTACAACTGGTTTGAATAAATGGTAAGGCTATTTTCACCAGTAAAGTTAATCTAGATTTCTTCAGTATGAACAGCTTAGATGTAATTCTTAATTGTTGGATTTTACCAATTATCTACCTGAAGTCCTTACTTTTAAAATTATAATAGAGAAATATATAATCCTCTACTGTGAGTGTGATGGGGCTTTTTATGCAGTAGGAACAGAGACATCATTTTCTTCAAAGTCATCAACTTTGATAGACACCGAATTCCAATGCAGGGAAAAATTTGTGTCAGATTTTGGAGGTGATATTTGGAGACTGCCTTAGCCTGGATGATATTTACTTTGGGAGAAGACACAACAACAAATCTCCACACTTTATCCATCACACTGAAGGGTTTGTACATTGTCCGCTTCCAGAGGTGAATGAAACTACCCCTTATCTTTGGATCAACTGTAATAATAGCTGTATAGCACTTTGGAATTGCAGACTTTATACACTGGAGGACTTGTAATGGACTGGATAAAGAAGAACTTCCATTTGATGTCAAACTCCAGGAAAGGCTCTGCAAAATAATTTTTAATGAAGGCTGGAAACATCTGGGTTTGGTATGTTTGGTGGTAGAAAAATGCTCTTGTTCTGAGAGAGGATGTTATAGTGGGAAAATAACACAGTATCTGAAGAGATAATCTTCTGAACATTTAAGGGAGAAAAGTGTCTCAAGAACTCTCACCCAGTTGAAAAAGGTCTTACAGGCACAGAAATTTTTCCTTCTATGAAATACTTTTCAAAATGATCGTTGTCAATCTAAGGGTCACAGTCTGTAAATATTTAGGTTTTTCTTAGGTTTTGTTAGAGCCTGACGGTCTTAATCCAGTGTTAGCAACTACAGTTCTGAGTTACCATTAACCATAAGGGGCATAAAACCCAAGCCACACTTTCTTGGCTATGTAAATTGACTGCTGTGTTGTATAACAAATGGGCTGCCATAGTGGGCTTTCCTAAGATAAAGGCCCTACAGTCATATCATAGCCCAGTGAAGCCAGCATAGGAACAGAGACACTCTGCCTAGTTTCTGAATCACAGTGGAGGAGAGGGAGCTGCTGCAGCCAGCGTCACTCTGGCCATGCAGGGAGCACAGCAAGCAGATACAATTTCCGAGCCCAACAGGGACACCCAGACCAGCTCAGAGGCTAGACTGAAGTGGTTGATCAATGGGAGTACTTTTAAATCTTTGGATGGAGAGTCCATGTAAAACCTGTTTGAGGTGAATAAGTCCTTTTTGTGCTCCTGGTCCTTTGATGCACAAAGGATTTAAAGACCAGCAGTGTATTTATTTTACAACGCATTCAGAATGTATACTTCTGAATGATAAGATGGTTTATCTGTTGTTTGTTTAATCTTTTCCTGTCATTCATGGAGATTAAGCACCATTTTCATTGTAAACATTCTCTCTGCTCCCCTGATAATTCCCTAAGGATGCACTACTTCAGATATCCCTTCAAATAATGAACAGGCAAGGACTAATAAATATTTCACACATAAAAGGAACCTTGTAGCAAAAGGCTCTAATAGCCCCCTTCATTATGGTGGATATTTCCATCTGATTTTTACTTCCTGAATCTTATAACTCAGAGACAAATATGGATTTCCAGTGAAAGTGGCAAGTACACCCAGACCTAGATAAAACGATGGAAAATTAACTGTCAGGAAGCAGAACACTCTTTTTGTGTGCCCACCCCACTTCCTATAAAGCATTTTAAAGCAGGGGCTGTTCTATATCCCAGCCCAATTGAAGTTTACTATACATTTTTCCGTTGTCATCTAAAGCACACTGTGCTTTTAAGGCTAAAGATTAAGTATGGGGAAATTGAAAACATAATACATGGTGAAATTTCTCTCCTTATCTAATCCGAGTTTAAAAAAAAGTAAAACAAGAAAAAATACCAGAAGGCTCATATAGTTTTCCCTCAGCTGGTTTTTAAGTAAGAGTTGCCAGTCTATTCCATTTCTAGTCATCAGAGAGTAATTAATTAGTAAGGCATAAGGCATTTCATTCCAATGGTTCTGACAAGCTCCCAATGCTGAGTCTGGGCAGAAATCATGCCATCTTTGGTGTTTTTTCACACATTTTGAAGGTATTGCTTCCTTCATTTTGTTTCTCGCCCAAGTACTCATTCTCTGAGAAAAAAACCCAAACAACAAAAGAGTAGAGGAAGCTGTGTGTGTCTAAACATCTAATTCCCTTTTACCAAGAATCAGTAACTTTATCTGGGGGAAGTAAGTTCACAGACCCAAAATTTTATGCATGGTTGCTTATTTTAAAAGAAATGTAAATGGTTAAGAAAACAGAAATTGTGGGTTTTCTTTGAAAAAGGTCTGATTTATCAGCTGGAAAAACTAGTGGTGATTTCTGTCACCCATTTCTCAGAAGCTGCTACTTTTGCTGTAGGACATCTCATTGCCCTCTGCGAATCCATGAGGTTTACAATCCAGCAAAATCTCAGAATGAGTGCCTATTTTGTGAAAAGATTGTAAACTGCAATGGCTCAATAAGGGCAATATCCTTTAGGAAAGAAGAAGACTGAAGAGAGAGGGACCTGGACACATAAATCCATCACATCTGCCTAGGTATGTATCCTGCCTCTGAGGTCTTTCACAACAGGGACGTAGCTGGTCATGTAATACTTAGCCAGTCCTGTGATACCTGTATCCAGACTCCTCTGAATGAAGGTGATGATGGAGCATCACTGAACACAGAAGTGGCTTTGGAGCTCCCCCTTCCTCTTTCTTACCAAACCATGCCTACCTTTTGCTAACAAAAAAATACTCAGCAATCCGTCACTGCCAACATGAGCACAAGACCTCTGTGGTCACTCAGAGGTGTGCTGTTGATGCCATGGCTTGATCCTTCATCTTCCTTTCATGTGGTGAGTGACACCGTGCTCCCTGCCATGGTAAATGAAACTGCAGGAGTAGGAAATTCTCTCTGCTGGCAGCTAAACAGATTTTTGACCACATAAATTGTAGCAATAGCCAAGACTGCTGGATGGTCAGCTTTCAAAATCTTGAGCTTGAACCATTCACCATGACATCACACATGAACTGATATTAGTGAAAAACTTTGGTTTGGGACTTGTGTTTTATTAGTAGTATCCATCTCAACCAGAGACAGAAAATTTAACCTACATTGCCCATAAACACAGCAGGTTCAGGTCCTGAGGTTGTGCTTCATATGTGGGCTGAGCTGAGACTACTTCTGAGGAAGATGGTCCCAGCCTCTTCCCCAGACATCCCTGTGACTTTCTTAGGGACACCATTAGTGCTACAGTCCTAGAGGAAACACAGATCCTTCCCACCCTCAACAGAGTATTGGTTTTAGGGCTAATCTGAGTATAGCTGGACAGCAGACATGGCATCTGAAAATGAAGCTGAATACTTCACTTTTTCCAGCCTGATCCAGGGGCACTGGAAGGGATCCCATGCTACACCTCCAGGCATAAATTGTCACTTCTCTTTATTGGCATAATCATACAGTTACAGTGAGTTGGTCAATTGAGTTAATCTGGCAGAAGACAGACCCAGTTCCAAGAAACAGCTTTCCATCAGCTCAGATCAACAGACTAACACAACCCATAACCATGCAATTATTAGAGAGTAGGGAACTTATGATAAAAGCTGAGAAGCATAGATCAACTCCTTGTTGGCAGTGAGCAGTCAGGTCTGATTTGGTAAATTGTGAAATTGCACTAGAATGCTGCTGCCTCAGCTGAGTCTAGTGGATCGTGTTCTCTGCAAAGCTTCCTGTTTTCCAAAAAATCATCTTCAGAACTGGCATAAGCAGCAATGTCACTTGCCTTTGCAGACTGAATCACATTCATGATTCCCTCTTTGTATTCTCCTGTTCCTTTCTGAGGGCACAGAGTCTGCAGTTTTCACCAACCTTAACTTCATACAAATTTCATACAAATACTTTTCTTTCTCCCTTTTGGAAGTTGGTGATTCAAAAAAGCTCAGACCTACGAAAAAGCAAAGTCCTGATGTGATAGAATCACATTTCAAGACCATGTCCAGTTTTGACCACTTGTGAGCACTCTGGTGCAGTGACCTTGTTCAGAATGCCAGCAGGCTTTCAGAGAGGAAACCTTGCCAGCAAGCTCTCAGCGAGGTGTGCAGGAATGGCAAGAGCAGATGGGGAAAGAAACAGCTCTGGGGCTCTGGCCTGTTTGATGAAATGAAAAAACATCAGCAAATTTGTAAGAGCTGACTGAGGCTTTTTCAAAGGAGCACAACAGCTGCAGGGCTGACTTTGAGGCTGTCATCCTGTGCTGTGCGGTGCACTTTGACCACACTCTCACAAAAACCATCTTCCAATTACAGGCTGGTTCAGTCACTTTCCTGGAGAAAATGTGGGCTGAAATGATACACCAGCACTGCAAGACATATAGCAGTGAGCAACAAGCAGATCCACAGTAAAAGTAATAACAATGAGGATGCTCATAATTAATAAAAGCAACGGCATCACAGCTCAGGAGAAGAGGTGGGAGGGGTCATAAATTTTAAAAAGGTTCATTGACAAAACCCTATTTTTCAACATGCAACTTTCTTTGCTGAAGAAGGTAATTTGATTTGGACATCACCTCTAACAACACTTGTGATTTGACTTCACATAGGTCCAATTGCTTACAGTTTGTTTTAGTTCAGTCTTGCAAGGTCCTGCCCTAGCTATTCCTGAAGAGGTTTCAGCTTGTGTCCTCGTTTTGAGGCATATGTGTATCTCCCATGGCTTTCACAAACAGGAAGAGTGTTTTGGGGCTGACATACACTATGTTGACATGCTCTATGGGACTGCAGCTTGGACACTCATCTGCAGAACGTCGTGAGATCAAGCCTTGCACCATTAAAGCTGTCACTCAACATGTTCTCCTTTAATATGGTCTCACTGGACTCGAGGAGCTGACCCTAGGCCGTGTGTCATTTGGAGAAAAACGACGTTTGCAGTGAGAGCAGGAATATGTCTTAAGGAGTGAGTAATTTTGCTGTGTGCTGCAGTTTCCACCACAGTGCTTTGCTTCAAGTGCTGCTTCTTGCCTCAGGGAATATTTTCCCACTCTCTGGTGTTTATAATAATGAAAAGGCTGGTCTTGATTTGGAAAGAGCAATGTGCACAGATAAGATAAAATTGCTGCTGAGGAACTAAGAGCAGTCCTTTCTTTGCATTACCATTTGCCAAAGGCCAGCCTCTCATACCCAGCCTCCCTCTATCTCAGGAGCAAGCAGCAGAGCCCAGTGCTGTATATGCTGTTCAGCCAGTTTCCCAGACATCAGGAAATGAACGTTTTGACAACTTGGCCAAAATAACAAAATAGCTGAAGTTAACAGGATGGCAGCTGTGAGGACTTATTTCTCACATGGGGCTTACCGACAACTGTTATTGCATGCTGAGGTGGAAGGATGGGACAACGAATTCCCTCTTTCTCCATTGCAACACTAGCATTTTCTGCCATCATCCAGGTGAACACATTTGGAAAGGGAAGATTAAGTTTTGCTACAGTTTTAAGTCAGTCCTAAGCCTAAACGTTTTAGCAATAGGTTTTTTGTTTGTTGTTGGATTAGGTTTCTTTAGAAAAGGGGACAAACAGGAAACAGTGATCTCTCCTGCACGAAGCTGTGCTCCTGCTGAGCTGTTCCACCCCACTGCACCAGGCAGGAGCAGGGCAGCCCCCATTCCCCACCTCCCTGTGGCAGCATGATGGATTATGGGGTCTCAAGGCTGCAGCTCAAAAGGCAGAGACCAGGAAAATCCTGCATCCCTGTGAATCGTGAAGACAAGATAGGAGAGCAAAGCCTTTTGCTGAAGGGCTGGGAAAGTTCCTGTACATCAGGACCGTCTACACCAACACAGGACATCTGGTGTGCCAGACTTAGACAAAATGGGCCAGCATGGTCTCTTACTACACCAGTAACCATAGCAGGATTTGTGGCCATCCATGCTGCTGTAACAGAAAGCAGATCCATGAACACATGGCATCACCATGAGTGACCATGAGAGTGGCTGGAGAATGAACCACTGGAGCAATGAATTTTGCCCAGGAGTAGAAATTTAAATTGCTAGAAAATTGTGCAAGTGTTTAGCCTAGAGCTCTGGAATTAGGAGCCACAGTGGCAGTGAGGAAGGACTCAGCATCCTGAGGCTGTATGATTAAAGTAGGATGCAAAATGATCTATATTGCCTCTAGAGGAGCAGGTCTGCATGCATTGCCACTGGAGAGGGCTTCTAGCACGACTTGAGGCATTCTCATTCCCAGGTTGGTCATGCCTAGCCTGGGTATTTCTGTACTGGGCTCCAGAGCACAGCATGCTCCAATAAGATTTTATGTCTATCATAAAAAAATCAAGACAGGTGCCTTCCTGAGATAATAAGATTTCCAAAGGGACAAGTTTTCACTTATAATGGTGGAAAAGAAGTGTCATGGGATAAAGGTGGAACTGGTATAAACTAGTGTTATTTATTCAAAGTCACTGAAACCATCTCCACTTATACCAACTGATTTGGCCTTCGAGGTATGAGAGAAGAATTTAGCCAGTGGACAGCTCAGTTAGAAGAACTGACAAGTGGAAGGCAGAGTACAAAGCTGTTTATGGGATGGCCTTTATGAAATTCTTCCAACAGTTCTCAGACATTAATGAGAAACACATCATGAGGTGACAGTGTTGGCAAGCGTTATCCTTGGTCCTAGTTACGCTGTAATGCAGAGAGCAGAAGCAAAGGCAGTGTTTGTGATGCTTCAGGACTTTTGTAAAGCAAGAAGCATTTATGAAAGATATGGCTTGTTCATTCTAGACTTGCAGAAGCTCTCAGTGAGCTTTTGTAACTATTTGATATCGATGACCCTGGCCCTTTACATGCCTTGTACCTTAGGCTTTTCATAATGCTATTGTTCTTAAGATAAACCACAGCCTCCTTCAGAACAGGTTGTTACTCCGGTAATTTTTTATGCCAGCTCCAGAAAAGAAAGTTGTATTTCATTCTATGAAGAAATAGCTGCTGTGTGGCATGATCCTGGACCTGCAGAGAAGAAAAATCCCTGGAAAATGTTTTTACAAAAATTGTATCACCATGGTGTGTGCTTTCCTTTAACTTGGTATAAGGATGAAATTGTATCTCAAACATCTTAGAGCTGTTCTGCCTAGAACCAACCAGGAGGGTGCTTGTCCCATACTGACTGGGGGTGGAGATGGGGTGCAGTATTTTAGGAGTGATGGAGAAGGTGAAAGGACCTCAGGGCTCTGGGATCACAGCCCCCTCCCAGAGCCACTGGCGTTTTGCTGCTGAGTGGGAAACTGGGGCAGGGGCTGGCTGAGCAGGGGCAGAGGTGCCACAAACACGGGGGCAGGTCAGAAGCAAGACCAGCACTGGCATCATTTTAAGGACCAAGAAGGGACACCCATTTTTTTCTTGATCATATAATTTTAAAACAACTTTTATTGCTTTTTCTTTTACACATGCTCAAATTAACTTTGACTTGGCTTCTGGGGAACTAATCTTGTCCTTAAAGTTAAGCACAGGTATAAGTGTTTTTTCTGGAACAGACACAGTGTACAATGCCCCTGGCAGGATCAACCACACACTACAAAGAATCTGCAGAATCCTTTATACACTCAAGAATCTGCAGAAAGTAAATATGCCTTTTATGCACACAAGAATTTCTACAAGAAACCTGATTCCAGGAGTTATATTCATTTAGCTAAGAGTGCAGAAATTTCTCATGGAGCCTAAAGAAAATCATCTCAAATGTCCAATATTAATTGCAAACTATTTGCAAATGGTCTGCAGCCAAAACTCATGAGCAGAAATGACACAGCTAAAAAATTATGACAAATAAATCTGTTTGCCAGTCATTTCACTGGGAAATAATGGGCCAAGTTCAACAAGTCTTTCAAATTATTTTGTCTAACTTTATTTCTAAACAAAGGTGCTTGCTGTCATGCTGAGAATGTCAGAGCAATGCCCAAACCAGGTGTGCAAGCAGGACTATAAGCAGAAGCATGGGCTGGGCCCAAAGGAGATCATCAGAATGTGAGGAAAGATTTAATCATAATTTAAATCATCAAGAAATGAGAAAAGTCATAATGAGAAGGCAAGATTTGGATGGCTGAAATAAATTTGGGTTTTCTTATTTTAACTACCCATCCTTTGTGGTACCAAAATATCTTTTATTTAATCGATCTTGACTGATGTAACTGTATTTATTCTAATTAGGCTCTTACTCTAATGCATATTCTACTAATATCCTCCCCAGCAGTGCAGAAACACAGCTTTGCCCAGATTCACCTCTGGTTGCCCTTGAGAAACCACAGTCACACCGCAGAGCCCACAAGGTCCTTTCCTTCTTGTGTCAGCTGGATCCTCACTGAGAACCTCCTGTGGCCTTCAGACTCTATGCTCTATGCACTACAGACAGGATGCTGCTGTCCATCCCACGGTAACAGCCCATATCTGCTCCTACCTGCAGAGGTCCTCAAGAGTAAGCTGGGGCCCATTAGGCATTTTTATTCTCTGCTTGTAGTCCTAGAGAAACTTGTACTCATTTTACTGGTGAAAGGAACCGCTGCTTTCGCGGCCCTGCTGCAGCTCATCTCTGGTAGGGCACCGTCCCTGGGTCCCTGAAGCCTGGGATGAGGGTAGGGCTGAGAGGATGAACTGAGGAGGTGAACTGATGGCCAAGGAAGGGTCTGGGTGAGCCAGAAAAGCCTCTTCTCCAGCAATCCACACAGCCCAGCAGAAGGCAATAGTTGTTTTTCCTGAGCATAATTTGAAATGCAGGTGTGAGGCAGCTGCACGAGAGGCTGGGACCATATGGAGGTACACCTTATTACCAAATAACCTTGACACACTTTACTGGCAGTTATGGTCTGGTGTTGGCTTAGTCACTTTTCCCTTCTTGGAAGATGGCAAGAAGTGTTAATGAAGAGGGTCTAATTTCACCATCTTTCTCAGAAGCCATCCCAATTCCAGTGCATGCCCACTGGAGATAGCCTTGCTTGCTGTCTGGCTGTTGAGGGCCTGTTTAGTCATCACTTTGCTGATCCCTACAGGAAAGAGCCATTGTTCCTGGGCTTCCTCGTCAATAGCACAAGTTCCTGAATTTCTGCTTGTAAGTTAAAGAAAACACCCCTGAAGAAAGCCTTGGTTCTGATTTATAATGTCAACATTTTCTGAATATAATCTTCATGAATTGGTCTGATTTTTTAATTCATAGCCTCTGAAGCAGCAAGGGGAATGTAAACAAACATGGTGCAGCTCACAAGAATTGAAATGCCAAAACAATAGCAACCAGCAAACATGTTGTGTGACTGCCTGGATGGTCCTTGAGTTTTGAAAGCTGCTCAGCCTTGCACTGCTGTTTGGAAGAGGAAAGCAAGGTGCTCCTCAGGGGGTACTTTCAATGTAGCCAACACATTTATCAGGTTAGATCACAGGCAAGGAGCATGGGCAAAAATAAATAATTTTAATTAATTGAGTTGATAAGCATAGTAGGTACCTGGTTCAACATAATAAGGGACACAAATTATTCAGTCATTTTCCAGTACCCAACTGGTACATTTGACTAGTATATAATGTTAGTATTGCTGTTCAGCTAGGAAGGGAAAGAAATTACATCTTCTGGAAATTGGGAAGAAGAGAAACAAACCATAGAAAATAGAAAGCAGGGGAAGCATCAATTTATCTAAAAAATCACTATGAGGGATGGGAATCTGAAAAAATTGGGTGAGAATGAGACTTTTTTAATAAAGCAGAGACCCATATGGGTACATTGCTTTTTCTGTAGGCTGTGTCCTGAATATGCAGTAGCCTTCTTTATCTAGCCAACATTGTAGGGAGATACGGAATTTACCTAGTTAAATATGCTTAGATAATAAGAGTTTTTCATGTAAGTGCTGCTCTGTAATAGACATGGCCTTCACTGAGATAACGAGTGATTTAGATAAAAGATGGGCATACTGTATTAACTTTGAAGATGTAATCTTCACTAGGAAATTCTGAAAACTGAAACTAAATTAGCATTTTAGTAATTGTACATGTCCAGGAACATTTCCGTAGATAAGTGCAACAACAGCAGCTGAAAGCTGTTAAACTCTTTGGCTGCTAAAACTCTGATCTACACAACATCTACATAAAATTACAGACTAGTGTCACTCATACTAAGTGGGAAAAAAAGCAGTAATATTGTAAAATATTTTGACATTGCTTTGAGTGTTTGCATTAGTAAAGGTTAGAAATTAAGGCTTTTATAGACTCAAGTCATGGTTCTGACTGCGTTTTCCTCTCAGACAGACAATTGCAGCTGTGCAGCCCTGTGCACACCCAGATGAGTAGCACAGCATGGGCACAGTAAGGCTGGCACATGCAGTGTGGTTTATCTGTAGGTGTGCAATAAACATTTTTCCTAACAGCTTCCAGCCAGCACTCCGAAGCCTCTGGAACAGCGGGACTGCAAAAATACAGGAAAAGACACATCCCGGATGCTTGTCATGGTGCATGGGAACTGGCCAGGCAGTGCAGGAAATCCTATGCAATCTGAGCAGTGCAGCAACCCTGGCACTGCCTAACATGCCTTGGGAGCTCGCATGTGGGGAAGGCAGTGGTGAAACCTGGGTTGCCAACCCATGAGCTCATACCTTGGGGTGGTACTGCCTCTGCCTCCTCGGGGTCCAGCTGCACGAGTGCCTAAGCATCCTTCTCACAGAGCCAGCAGCTCACTCTGCTGCTCTCACTGGTGTGAAGGAGGCGTAGAAATAGCCCTGGAGCAGGGCCAGACTTCTCAGCATATTATGGGACACAACTGTTGACAGATGATCTTAACTCTCTCACTTGTGGGAAGTTTGTACATGCTCTCAGCAGAGCTGCAGGACCAAGGCCTTGGCCTCACATTCTTGCTGAAAAGCCCATGGTGCTTTTCCTGACAATTAAGGTACCAGGATCATCAGTCTGACCAGATCTGATGTCAGTAAAACCCTCCTGCCCTATCCTCCCTGGGTATCTGCAAATATCTGTGGTGAACCAGTCTGCCATGCCCCAGCCCCAAGCAGTGACACTTTGAAACAGTTTGGTATTAATTTGACTTTGATACTGAAAAGTATTAACCAAGAAAGGAAATGCTCAGAGACTGATATTCCTGACTGCTATTTGTGTTCACATGTTCTGTGTTTGTACAGAGACAAATTAGGGAGCTCAGCTGAGGCATTCACAAAAAGCAAGGTGTTTATGTGGTGGGATTATGCCAGCAAGCAAGCAGATTAGTAGAAAAATTATACTGGAGTAATATTTCATTTGGTTGCTTGGCAGACTTTTCTTCTGCTGCTAGTTTGGGCAGAATAATCTGGCGAGGATGCTCTGGTTAAAAAAGAAGACTAAAAGGAAGGAAGACAAAATGCTTGGCCCCAAGAGGACAGCAGACTTTTGTCTTGCTAACCTTTATAATACTGATGTTTCAATGATGTGGCAAGGCAGAAGTGCCACGTGAGGCAGCCCCTGACCATGACCAAAAAAAAAAAAAAAAATTATAATAATAATAATAATAATTAAAAAATTCCTGGGCATCTTCTTTTCTTTATCTTACTTGGGCTTTTGATCTATGGATGAGTGAGTCAGGAAGTGGCCTGAAAACACCTCTTTAGCCTCATGCATGGAAATTTTGTAATTATAGGCTACATCGACAAGCTCCCACTCCTGTCATGACACTTGGCATGGTTTATGTGGTTTAAACAAGAGAGGGAAAGAACCCACCTCCCCAAACCAGTGAAATAATGAGGAACAAAATGCACTCTTTTATCTTTTTGTCAAGTGAGGCAAGTCTATTATCTGCCCAAGCCTGTCTGCCCAGAGCAGTATTTTACAGGCTGATTAGTGTATAGCTTCCTGCAGTAAACTGCCTGCAAGGACCAGAGCACAGGAGGGGAAGGAGAAATTCAGGGATGAGATTTAAGCACCAGCCCTAGTTTTTGTTCTCTATTCTGTATGTCACTACATATTTAACCCATTATTCATGGATATTATATGACATGCACATACAAACAAGCATGCAAGCACAAAACAGCCTACATCAACCCCAGAAGTCACTGCTGACTCTGAACCCAGAACAATGGTGAATCAGGAAAGAGAGAACCATCTGGCTTTGGAAAAAGACACTCTTGGAGCAGGTTGGTAGTAATGCCAGACAAGTTTGTAGGACAGTGCTGGAGTTCTGTAGAGCCATGGCCTTCAGATTTGAAAAGATCCAGAATCAATGCAGTTTGAAAGAGTTTCTGCTACACTAAAAAAAATAATAGCTCTTTATATTTTATATTCTTGAAAGGTGATTATGCCATGTTGAATTTGTAAAGGATTTCCTTGCATAATCTTATTATTCAGTTAGAGATGCCTGTTAAAAATGGCTGATTGTGTAGATACAACCAGATAAATGTATTTGTTACAACAGGAAGAACCAATTGCTCCTTAGATGTCTAATTTGTGTGGCAAAGTAGTGATATGACAGTAAATTTCTTACACCTCCAAACTGCTAATGCTTTATTGTATTCTGCAAAGCAGGACAAAGCTGGAAAGTCATCAGGATCCTTTGGGTTTAGTCACTAAAAACCTTTGAAAGACTTGGAAGTAGTATTTGCTGTCAGAGTGTATGACTGTATGGAGTCCATAAGCACTGTAACAGAAGACCTGACACAAATGATAAGCAAGAAAGTGGCATTATTCCTAAAAGGCTTTCTGGAGGTGTCTTAGCACTGGAAGAAGGTGACTTGAAGGCAAACTAGGGGCTTGTAGCACATCTCTTTGCCTGAGCCAAAGCACAGCCCACTCAAATGAGCTCTGTGGAGGCAGCTGCACTGCAGGGTTAGCAGGAGGAGTTTCTCTTCACTGGAACCAGAGAGATAATCAGCTTTTAGATCCCAGATGTGATTTGGTTAGGTGCATTGATCTTGATTTGGAGATACACTTCAAATGAGCCTTTGTAATAGAATTTGAAGAGCCCAGAACCCTGCTGTCCTTTATTTATTTGTTATTAGCAACATTATGCAGTTTATTTGATTAGATGTAAATATTTATTCCAGGTAAATGGGATAACCTCGGAAAACCATGGTAATGATACTGTGTGCATTAACTCTGTGCCTTGTGCAAATCAGATTTACTTCAAATATTTCTGTCTCATCTTTGTTGAGATTGCCACAAAAATAAACTGCTTTGGTTTCCCAGATGAAGGTGAGTTAACATAACTCCCACTATCCAGGTAAATCCAGTGGGCTACCAGGATCATCAAGGAGATAGCTTGGGCGCAGACCCTGATCTCTCAGCTCCCTGGGAGATAAATGAAAAAATAGCAGAAAGATAATGAGAAAGATAAAACTGCACAAACCTTCTCCCTCACCCTCTCAAGGAGCCTTAACACCCATTGAACTTGAGCTAGTCAGGCATGCAAACCTTTTGCACATCCAGAAAAGAATTATAGACTGGACAATCAGCTGTTGTGAGGAAGAGAAGCTCTCCTAGACCAACTGTTCCAGGCTTGTTTCACAAGAACTGTTGCAGATATTGCGGCCCTGGCAGGCAGCTGGACTTGGCATTACCTTCATGTCATTTGGCACCAGTCTTAAATTGCCATTAGTATTTTTCACAAAGAACAAGTATTTTTTTAAGCATATAATTTTCACCAGTAGATTTTCCCAATACAGAAAATTCTCTAGACATCAGACTATTGTAAGAACCACACTGAGGGGATTTGCACTCTCCCAATCAAGGTGTGATACAAAGAAAACAAATTTAACTTTAAAAGTCTGCCAAAATAGGGTATTGACCTATCTTACCAGAGGATTGTGTTCTCTCCTGTGCCAACTCCAATCACCCTTCAGAGGCACAGCATGAGCATCAGCAGCTCCTGCAGAGCAGCCAGCATGCTGCTGCCATTGGGATAACCTACCCATGGTTGGCCCTCACTCATCTTAAACCAGAGAGAGCAGGTACAAGGAGAACAGTAAATCCCCCTTTTTTTTTTTTTGTCTTTTCATTTTCCTGAAGCAGGACAAGCTAGCTGCTAGCAGGATGAGGCACCATGAGCAGTCAGGGCACAGGACTGCAGCCCAGGGATCTCACCTCCATCCATGCTTGGACACACAATCACAGCCTCACATTCCCTGGCTGCATAACAGAAGCCATGGTGCACACCCAGCTCTGTGAAAAAGGACCTTCAGATCTACACACCTGAATGACAGCAGAAGTGCTGTGAGCTATTTAATAATGTTAACTTTTCTTACTCCAATATGTGATGGGATTTTTTAAAAAAATAACTGCTGAGCAAGTACAGAGGCTGATAAGTGAAATCACAAAGATCCCTTCAATGCAGCTGAAATGAGAGCTGAATGATACACTTGGCACAGGAAAGGTTGGTGGCAGCACAAAAAGCACTCCAAAGAATACTTAAAAGGTGTCAGCTCAGGAGAGGATAAAAGCCCAAATCCATCAGGGCGGAGGGGGAAGAAGGAACCATAGAGAAGGGAACATGTGTGAGGATCACAAGGTGCAGAACAAATCCAGCCCAACAAAAGACTCAAGAATCCCAATGAGTAGAAAAGGGAAAACATCACTTTTTTACCCTCTCTCACATATGAAACAGAACAGGAAAGAAGTTAAAATTAGAAACATCAGTTTTACAACAGAATTTCATTTGCAAACTGAATATATGAACTGAAACTGCATCTGTTGTTCCTTTTTTTTCTAATGGACTGAAGAAGGTATTGGTGATTTGACTGACAGTGCAATGGAGACTTTCAGAAAATGAAGAAAACCTTTATCACTCATCAATCCTGCACTTCCTACAGTACAGGACTAGGAAAAAGCATGTGGACAAAAGCTTGTCTGAAGCCATCAGGATGTGATCCCAAGAAACCATTTTTAGCAACCCCCTATTCAGTTGGTTCCTGCCCAGTCATAAAGTTCATTATTGCCTCCTTGTTCTGCACATGGCCAGTAAAGGATCAGGGATTTACTGTTCTTTGGGATACATCCCTAAGAACAGTAAGTACATCCCTAAGTACATCCCCTTCTTCATAGAAAATACACATATGTATGCTAAATGTGTGATTTTTTTCAGCTGTGTAATACAGAATCAGATCCCTCTCCAACCCAGTGAGTAGAAGAGAGGTATTTATTTCAAGTTATACTTGATAAATACCTTCATTTGCAAATTATCAGGGACTGCAAAAAGACAACTGATGATAAGACTTTTCTTACCTAGCTCCTCCTAAACTGAAATGGGGTGTCAGCAAAGCTAGAAAGAGTTCTTTCAATTCACAAAGCCTCTCTGTCTTAACTGTACCTTAGATTTAAGCATTTAAGTCATAGCATAGCATTGGGGGGGAGAAGACAGAAGTAGGAAGCTTTGTTCAGTTAGATTCATTCGCTATGGATTTGGTAAAATGAAGAGTCCATAGGAGATAAGTCAGTTTATATTTGGCACGTGAAAAAGGGCAGCATTCACTGTGATAAGTTCTTGTGGATAGTTACATCCTGAAATGAAGGCTTTTATGCTATTTTTCTTTGGGGAACAACTTGCAGACATAACTAATTGCTTCAATGCTTACTGTAGAGATCAAAAGAACATATTTTTTTGTTTTGTGACCACTTGGTGCCAGAGCCCAGTGATGGGGGAGTATCCCATGAGGGCACTGAGCCCACTGCAGGAACTGAGGCTGTGCCAGACTCCACACCTCAGCACAGGGACTAGAAGCTTCAAGTTTCAGAGAGTGCTATATGATGAATAACAAAAAAACAACCAACCCACTCAAAAACCCCAAACAAACAAAAAGCCCCAACCCCTCCCAAAAAAAGAGGAGAGTCAAAAAGTAAGGACAAAACTTGTTTCCCCTAGTACCTGGAACTGCAACCCATCATCTTCCTTCCACATCTCCACATGGTGGCTGCTACCTCATGAGGCTCTATGAAGTGTTTGCCTGCCAGCATTTTGCAGCTTGCAATATATAGTTTGATGTCAAATCCAATGGAATCCTATTTGATTCCAAATAGGCATTCAGAAATGCCTATTTTTTCTACTCAGGTGCTTGTATTGGCAACCAGGAAAGCTGCTCTTAAGTGATGTTGGCTGATTAACAATACAGTTTAATCTGCGTGATACTCAATTTGAATTAGAAACCGACAATGTTATCCCAAGAAAATGTTTCAATCTCCTTTGGGATTTCTGCTCTTTTGCATTTTATGTAAACTGCACTTATGCTTGGATCTGGTGATGGGAAGTGTACAGGATCCTTCTGTTTTTAAAACAAAACTAATTTAAGTCCAGCAGGAAGAGCTTAACTATGGAAGAGTCTATATTTAGATTATTTTCCTTTTGTGTACAGCTGAGTGTATTTCCAGATCCCTTGAGTGTCCATCATGCTGTGGACAACTACAAAACATATTCCACCCTTGAAAGTCATTCCAAAGGCAGAAGGAAGACAAGCAAAGAGTAACTGGCTGCAGTGATCACAAAACTTAAGAAGAAATCTCTTCCATCCTCGGAACACAAATTTACCTTGTTTGACAGCACCATTGTTGAATTACTTTCAAAATTTGTCATAAGTGTTAAAACCCACACATAAAAGCACAAAACCATTGAATAATTTAAATTAGAAAGGATCTCTGGAGATCATCTTGTTCCCCACTCAGACCAGCTCCTGGATTAGACCCAACATAAAAATTAGATCAGATTCTCATGGCCTTGTCTAGCCTAGTTTTTAATATCTTTAATATGGCCTTTCTGGACAACTAATTCAAGTACCTGGTTATCCACATAGTGAAAATTTGAAAAATTTCTTGAACAATGTCTAACAAAGAAGGACTGATTTAAATATGAATAAACCACTTGATCCTTTGTGAATACCAAGAGGCTTTAACTCCTCAAGAATGTATCAATGCCAAAGGTCTCAAATAGCTAATTTAGCATTGGCAGCAGCATAGAATTATAACTTTTATAAATTAAAGTTAATTCAGCACATACTTATTTTTCTGTTCCTACTTACTGGCCTTTCTTTTGATCCAGTCAAATACTTCTAGAGAACAAAATTTACAGTTTCCAGTAGTAACATTTTAGTAATTTTTGTAATATTTTAGTAATAGTTTAATGGCCAAAATCACACACATTAACTTCAATATCTCCCTCTCTTAAACAGAAGAGAGCTTTAGGATGTGATATTCCAGAAAAAACTCAAACTAAAACCAGTTGGTTTCTTGCTAAACTGAAATTAGTTTGGCTTTAATTTCTGATTTTCATTCTAGTTTTTGTGGTTATAGTTTTTAGATGGATTTTCCTTGTATTTGTTGTACAATATTTATCAGTATTGTGTTGAATAATACAAACTATATTTGTATGTACAACAAAAGACAGGAGAATAAATGGAATCTTTAGACATACTTCTTTCAAACTTTCAAAGCCTTTCAAAATCTTCAAGCATAGAGAAAGATAGTCAAAAAAGGTATGAAAATGTGAAATTTGGAGGTAAAAACATAATCACACACTGTATTTATATAGGTCATAGGTAGCCTCATTTAGAAACTCAATCTTACAGTGGAGGTGATGTAAAACATGAGGTCATATCCACTTCAAAGTGACCTCACTGAGAGGTTAAAATCATCTTTCACACAATTTTATAATTGAACCAGTGCTCTATCACTATTTTGGAGTTATTTTGATTTGCAGTTGCATAACACTCTGGTTTTCATATATCACAGCACAAGTTTGACCCTCAAGCTGCTTACAGTTTTTGGAGACTTGTAGAAATGAACTAGCTGTTTCCTTTCCAAGAAGATGTGGATCATGGTACAGCTGAACAGGATCACAGAATCTTATCTCCATTGTTATGACAAAATAAACAGTCATTACTAGCTGCAAAGAAAATAAGCTCTTCTGTAAGCTTGGCCCACCAATTCACAAATAGAAAAACAATGCTTTATGAAGGAAAAGTGTCATGAAAACCAATTGATCATTAATTGTTGAGGAAAGAAAAATCACATAGTAGAGACACCTTGAAGGCTCTTGGTGGACCTCTAGCACTGTGGTTCACACAAAAGGAGGTTTGATTTGTTCCTAAAGCTCAGGATTTCAAGCAAACACCTGGTGGGCACTCAGCTGTATGGGGTGTAGGGGACACTACACATGTGCCTACAGCTGTCAGTGGTGGACACCCAGCCCTGGGCTTTGTGCCCAGCGAGGTATACACTGCTAGGGGGAAGAGTAGTTGACCTTGACGTTCCCACAGTTTTGTCAGAAAGTCCACATGTTAACTAAACACACACTTAATAGCTGTAGTTTAAAACGCTCAACATTGTCTGACAATTTGCACAATAAGAACAAACTCAGGATGAGCAAGCAGTTGAACCACTGCTTCTAGTATGTGATAGTGTATAAAGGGTCCAAGCAGGGATTAAATCCTCCTTCAGCTAGATACTGTACAAACAAACAGCAGAAAGAGAATCCCCCAACCGAGTTCACCACCCTAAGCAGTGCGTTGCCAATAGCAGTATCACTTACAGCTGAGACTTGGCCACATTTTCTGAGTTAATGAGCAGGGAAGAAGTATTTGGTTTTAGATTGATTCTGTGAGAAATCTGGAATATAGCACTTAAGAGAGAAGTACTGCCAAGCAAAATGTAAAGAAACATAATTTAAAATCCAGCCATCACAAAGGGACCAAAAAAATCATGTAGTTTATTGTATGACGAACAGATAGTCCAGGGAGAACAAGTAATGCAAAAATAATCATGGAGTGAAACACAGTGTGGCATTTATGTAATCCAAAAAAAGACTGGAGACACGGTGTTTCTTTCAGAACAAAGACAGTATAATTGGTTTTTTCTTCCATTAAAACCTTAAATACTACTGCAGAAAGGTGTGACAAGAGGAGGAAAAATAAAAAAGTTTTTTTCAAGAGACACCTGCCTGTGCCAAGGGAGAGGAAAGAAAGGAGTCAAGTAGCACCCAGTCCTCCCAGCATGGCAGGAGCTTTCTTCTTGCTCATCCCGACTTGCTCCTCACCCTGCTGACTCCCCATGCACCACAGGTCTCCCCCTTTTCCTCAGGACATGGCCCCAAACTGGCAGCTCCCTTTGCCTGAACTAGAGCTGCTGGGGCATCCCCTAGAGAAAAGTCACTGCAACTATGGCCAGTACTGCTCCACTGTGTCATAGGCAATGCCATGCCTTGAGCGAAAAGCTGCAGAGGGGCTAGAATAAAGCTAGAGAATTAAACATCAAGTAAAAGGTAATGCATTTTCTTTGTTCTCCTGTCATCCTGTTACCCCTGTCCAGACCTTTTTCTCCATCTTCTCTTCCTCACTTTAAAGAGGTAACTAGAGAGATCCCAAAGTCAGTGCTGCCAGCCCCTAAAGTAGCTTTTCCTTTGGACTCGTGACTTGTGTTGCTTGGATCCCCAGCAGTCCCACCACAGAGGGCTGTCCTGGCCGCTGAACACCCAGCTCCATGCTCCATACTCAGTATGGTATTTGCTGCCAGATGTCTTAGCAGCACTGCAATTAAGTCATAAAGCAGATTCCAGTAAAGGTGAGCTGCAGTACTGGCACTTAAGTTCAATCGGAAAAAGGATGTGAGGGATCTCTCTCTTAATCCTGGTAAATAATATAAGCCCCATGAAATCAAGGCATTTGAGATGCATCGTTATCCTAAACAGCAGATTTGGTCATTCCTGTAGTCCTACATCACATTGACTCTTCTCTCGTTATTTAACATTTTACAAAATATCTCCTGGTGTGCAACCACACAAAATAGAGGCAGAGCATTATCCTCTAGCACCACAAACCCCTTCAGCTAAACCCTTCAGAGCCACTGAGGTCCATCGAGCAGGGGCTCTGCTCTGTAGCTCAGACACGAAGGTTGTGTCTGCGGGGAGGTGATGTGGGGATGATTAAGTTACAAAAGTACTGTGTGAAAACCATTAAGTGTCACAAGTCATCTGGAGAGTGATTTTTACACTTATCAGCTTAATGGCAAGCAAAGGCCATTAGATGCACTCTAAAAATTCCTCCCTGCTCTTTGCTGGTCCCCACAGCGTGCCGCGGACACGCGCCGAGGGCCCGCGTCGTGAAATCCTGCCCTTCTGGGAAGGTGGAATCAATTAGCATGTGAGATGTGTGCTTGGGGGAATGAGCATTGTTGTGAACACCCGACAAGAGGTATCAGCTGGGCTGTTTGCTCACATGGAGCCTGTTAGTTACACAAACACAAGGAAAGAAGATAGTATTACAGGTGAAATCCTTCAGTTCTCTTAATGAATTTGTTTCTCTTCCTGTTTTTCTGACTTATCCTTACTATTTGACCATTATTAGAGTGTGGCTTGTATGCTGGTTGAATGACAGTTTTCTTCCTCCCGTTCAACCTTTTCTATCTCTCTCACTGATTTTAACTCAAACAAATTGCAAAATAAGTACCTACACTTTTCTTGGGAGCAACACCAAGGAAGTTGTCACTGATCCAGAAAGCTGTTACAAAATACAGCGGGGAAAAATAAACTCTGAGAAATAGACCAAAAGCAGCAATTTCAGAAAGAAAAGCATGCTTTTTCAATTTTCATGTTCCAATTATCTTTGACCTTCCCATTCACATTTATGTTCTTCAGTTCAAGAAGGAAGCAGTGATACCAGTATGAAAAAGTAAAGCCCCAAGAACAGTAACTGTTGGGGAGAGAAGACTTGCCTTATCAGAAATAGCATAACCTGTACATTGATCACTCATCTTAATGCCAAGTCGAGGAATGAAATTCTCTTTTCTACCAGAGGATTTTGGGATGAACAAATGTTAATTCCTCTGTCTGCTCTAGAGACACCCCTAAGCACTACTTAATCCGTGGGAGTGAGATATCAAGTCAGTGTTAAATTCCATCTCTTATTCTGAAAGATGGAGTCCATGGACAAGGGGAAACAATCTTGGCCTTAATGAGGTTTTCCACTTCTCCTGGCTGCTGTCTTACTCCCTAAAACCTGGGGACTGACAGTCAATATACTGGGCACAATCTGCCCTGGCTGGCTGCTGTCAGCTAACACCAGTGCTGAGTGGAGGTGGTCTATGGCAAGAGCTGAGGCAGAGGTAGTTCAGCAAGATAAGACTCTTCTGAGGTCTTGGCAATAACACCTAGATCCAATTTGCAGATCATGGCTACTTTTCAAAAGATTTGTAATTTGAAAAAAAAATGTAGATTTTTTAAGGACCAATACATATCTTAAATTTCTTTATGTTAAAAGTGATAGTTTTCCAAATGAACCCCAACAATTTAAGACTCGAAAGCAGATGATGATGATGATGATGATTACTATTACTGAAGCACACCATCAGCATGGCCAATTTCAATTCAAAGGGCTGACACTTGCAACAAGTAATAACATGTAGCATTAATAATAGCCACTACTAGGAAGCAAATAAAACTGTATTCTTCTTACTTTTGGAAGTTGAGGAGCAAGTAAGGCAGAGAATCATGAAATGCTTCTCTCACCATAGAAATAGAAACTATGAAACTATGAGACATAGAAAACTATGCAAAGCCTGTCATTAATTTGAAAAATCCACAGGATTTTTTTCTTTGTGTTATCAGCATAAGTGACATTGACCTCAATATCAATTCACATAAGCTTCAATTTTCAGGCAGCAAGAGGGAGGAGTGGGAGTATCTTGAACAGAAAGCAAGAACTGAAAAATTCAGTGCAAAATATGAATACAATGAAGAACATATTAAATAGGGAATTTATAATACAAGCACTTTTTATTCCTTCAGCTCTGTAACACACAGATATGCTGAGTCTTGGGTGAAATAAAACTAAATATGGGTGGCACAACATGCTTTCTCCTTTGCACAGAGTAAATGCATAAAACATTTAGGGTCTTGAAGAAACAGGATGGGTTAAAATTAGAAATCAGCTCTTAAAATAGGAGTTACCACTAAGGACTGGGCTTGTATGGTTACAGAGTAGGACTGGGAGCTGAAAAGGGAGCAGAAAATGCTGAAAGGTTTTTATTCTGTTTTGTTTGGGACAGTAGTGATGAGCTGTTATGGTTAAATGGTAATTTTAAAAAGTGATGGAAAGGAGAGACAGACTGAAGACACAACACAGAGTCAGGAGAAGTATCCTTAATTATATATCATTTTTTCCCCTGAAATAATGAACATGCTCTACCAATCTTAAACCTCTTGTTGCTCCACAGGATATGGACCTGAAAGAAAGAATTACCAAAGTCCATGCCTCTACAGTAAATAAAATTTCAACTAATTACTCTACTATAAACATATTTGCTTTTACAGACGGATCACAGGTTTTGAAAAGTTTGGAAGAAAGGCTTCCCTTCCTCCCAGAGCGTCGAATTTGTATTGTCCATTTGATGAAAATATGAAGTCATGTTCTTCATATGACAATGCAGGGGGCGGGAAAGGGAAATGAAAAAAAAAATCAACTCAGCACCATAATTTCAGAGAATTTTGGCATATTTTATTGTTTCCTCTTTACTGCCCCCTCCTTCTTATCTCATGTACAGGCCCATCTACAGTAATGTTTTAAATGAAAAACCTTTTAGTGAGCCAACTGCACCTTTCTCTAGGGAGTTCCCACTGAAATTCCTGATAACACCAAACAATGGAAGCTTTTTCAGAGTTACAAAGCGCAATGAAAATGACATAAATTATAATTTAGAAATTTCATCCCTTTGAATACATTTTTCTTTCATTATTCAGAGCATTTTTTCTAGAAAAACAAACCATGATGAAACTTTCCGCAGAGTAACTTAATTAAGCCAGAACATTAGCAGAAGGAGTGGACTCCCTCAATTATTACCATTCTGTATTTCTGTATTTATTTAGAATGCTTTTTATAAAGCAAGCAACTAGAGAGCTGGGGAACTCAGGACCCAAAGTTTTCCAAATATTTACAGCAGCCAATTAAAACCATAGCAGAGGGGACACAGACTTGATGCAGTCTTGACTCAGCCGTGCGTATCTATTGCATTTAGATAGATTTGGATTTATGGATACATGGAAATGTATGTCAATAACAATTTGACCTCCAAAAAAAGAAATCCTGAGCCTCGTTCATGCAGCTAAATCAGTGTGCTGAACAAACTTGTGTTGCCTTTCTTCATACAGGTACATAGGAGCTGGAGAAGTGTAGTTGCTTGAGCCTGTTTCCAGTGTTCCCTCAAAGCCATGCTGTCAGGGATGAGAATGGAAGTCCAGGAGAAAGGGGTCACCTACAGAGATCAAGGGACTCTGTGTGGAACATCTTCACCTGGTGGAAAAGACGGGGTCATTTCATGTTTTAGCTCATTGACTGCCCAGTCTAGATGCCTAATATACCTCCATGCTGGCAGAGTTAAGTTCTCCAAATGTGGATAGTTACTTCAATTGTACATAAGCAGAAGTAGGGGATGAGTTAGTCCTCTGAAAGTAAGCTCTAAATACTCCAGAGGCCCTGGCAGGAGGAAGCAGTCTCTGACAACCCGCAGGAGCAGATTCCGTGCAGCGAACTGGACTTCTCACCCGCACGGGGAGAGCATGCCTGCTCAAGGGGTGACTGCTCAGGCCAGGTTTGGTGTTCATGCCCCTCCTGGGTGCCCCTAAGATGGGAAGAATGACCCAGGGGATACTCCTGCCTCGAGGAAGGACATCCAGCCTTGAAAGGCTGCTGCAGGCTGCGTTCGCCACGGCTGTTCAGCAAGTGGGTGAATGGATGCTTATCCAGTTGAGTGAATGTAGAGGGCTCCTTCAGGGGCAGACAGGGACTCTGTTTTGGGGGGATCTCTAGCAATTTGATTATTGCCTAAAAGTCTGGGTTGCTAACACTATGCTTATAATTTCTGGCATGAGTAGAGATTAGCCAGTCCAAGAAAGTAGGATCAGTGTGGGGTTTAAGCAGACTAATTCCTATCCCAGGTTTTAGGCTATTTCAATTTCTTTAGTCTTCTGCCAGGCCAATACACAGATCTGCAGGAATCCCTCTTCTTCCAGCTTCACACAGGCTTACAAATGCCAAAATTAACAAATCAAGATTGCATTTAATTCCAGATGAGCACATCTGAATTTCCCCATCTTATGATAATATTTTGCATTTTACTCAGAAGAAATGCTGGCATACTTAAACAACTGAGCAAGACACTTCAAAAATCAACTTTTAGCTCACATCTCTGTTCCTGAGTCCAAGACTATGCATGAGTCTTCTGACTTCCCAGTCAGTGTTGTCTGGTGCAAGGGAGAATTAAGGAATTGGGCTCCAGCAGTGTCAAACAGTGAAAGAGAGCAACTGCAGGCCCCTCGTGGGTGAGACACAGGCATCATGGCAACATCGGGACTGGGATCTGTTCAGACACTTCCAGCTGTGGGAGCCAGTTTCCAGCTGTGGGAACTGCTGGAAGTGCAGTGGTGAAAGCTGGGGTGCTGAGCACCACACTCCTGAGTGCTGGGGCTGGTCATCCCATCAAATCATGGCATGCCCTGTCATTTACAAACTGAAGTCCCAGGGGCTTGGCCACAGCTGCACAGGACTGCAGCAGGAAAGCTTATTGCACATGTAGAGCCTGTGCTCAAGGATAATTTCCTAACCACTGTAGCCTCCTTTACTGTTCTTGGTGCTTCTTCAGCATGCAGATGTTGTATTTGCAAAGACAGGTGCAGAATGGCAGGGAGTATGTCTCCCTAGGGGTAACACAGGACAACTCTTGCTGAAGTTCAGACCTGACCTGCACCAGCTCTAAAATATTTCAGATCTGAGAAGACTTGGCAACAATTCAAGAGGTTTGAGTTCTGGATTGTGTAGTCTATAAAACCACCCCAGAACATTTTGTTTAAACATCTGTTGCCCACACCAGCCTTCTCTTTCCAATGATTATAAAGGACTAGCAAAGCCTAAACTGCAGAATTTCTTAAAAATACTTCCCTTGAGTACGGGACTGTGACAAATACCAGGCAAATCACCAAGAGATGAGGACCTAAATCCTTAAGACCTTATACATATGGATTAAAAAGAATGGTTTGAATGTCAAAATAAATAAATATAAAGCTGATTTTACACTACAGGATTATGCTTGGGAGGGAAGGCTTTCCTCCTGTCTTACACAACTAAACTTCAAAAGAAAACTCCCTGTTAAATACAACTGGGTTTCTGCTGTCACGTGGATGACTTGGTTGGGTAGGACAAAGCTTTTTTTTTTTTTTTTTTTTTTTTTTTTTTAGGGAAAAGCTCCATTAGGAAGGTTTAGAAGCAATTTCTGCTCTCAGTTTGCAAAGTGCAAATCAGGACAGTTTGTAACAACACAGAGCTATTGAGATGCAGGGAACTATTTACATAAGTAAGGTAAGAAGGATTTGACCCAGCTCCATGAGCTCTGCAGATAGCATTGTCCTGTCAATTTTCACTCCCTACAGCAATGAAGCCAGATAAATGGCTTCCTGCCATATGGCATCACCTTTTTACAAGAGATCATGAGGGCATTGCCACTGGCCGATAGAGGAGGGAAAATCCCACTTCGCTTCACACAACAATTTCCAGAATGTTTTCCAAATCTGCCACGTACTATGAGTTCTCTGCTGAAATGTATAAAGATATGCTGGGTAATGGTACCAGGAAAAATGAGGCTTGTGTGTGAGGTTTGGTATCTTCAGCCCTCACCACTTGGCAGGTCAGAGATCAATGAATTATGTGATCGCTCAGGGTCACTATTGCCTATTTTTGTTAGGCATGATTCTGTATGACCCCCCCCATGGGCCATTCATTTAAGAGCTGGACTCCATGACCCTTGTGGTCCCTTACAACTCAGAATACTCTGTGATTCTATATTCTGATCCATTTCTGATGCCTTCAGGGAGAGCAGATCCCAGCCTGAGTTTTGAACACAGCCTTTCAACAGAAAACTTAGACTGTCACATAAATAAAGTTTAATAGAAAAGTTTTGCCTGTTAGTCAGAGATCTTCCTCAGTATTTCCAGGCTGTGCTTTATCTATAGGTGCTGCTTGTCATCCTCTACTATCTATCAACTATAGACTAGCTAGTTGTGATGTGTCTCATGATTGTGCTAGGCCAAAGAAAATCAGAGAAAATAAATTATGTTATTAAAATCTGACTTCAGAAAAGAGCAAATCTGTCAGGAAAGCACTCCTCCCCTCTTATTTATGATATAAAATTCCAGAGTCTCACACCTCAGGAAAGCATTGCTTTATATTCTCACTCTATGTAAAATTTAGCCTGCCAAGAAGCAGTTGATAAACTCAAATCTCTTCTCACAGCATGAGTTTCTTAATGCCTCTGCCTCATTTGTTCATCTGCACTTTATGAGAAGATAAACAAAAACACTGTCTGTTTGCCCATTGTCATCAAGGGCATCTGAACACTTCCTACTGGGAGAGGTGGTTGTACCACCCTTGGAGCAGGGGGGATCACATCTTTCCTCTGCCTCTGCATTTACAATGGCCCATCTACAAAGCTGGAATCCCAGGGAGCTTAATCAAAAGCCTGAAGACACCCCAGGGTACATGTTATTGTCTAATAAGAGCAAGCAGTGCACACTGTTAGCACCAGCATCAGGCTGGTGTCAGCATCTCTGCATACTTGGGCATCCCTTGGAGGAATCCTACCTCTGCTCCTATGGAGCAGAAATTGTTACAGATGTAAAAAGCAGACCATAGCAGTCATACAGTGATTTTTGATAAGGTAAAAAACAAAAATAAATCCTTGGTGTTCCCCTCTGGAAACAGTTTTCTTTCTCACATCAGTTTGAAAAGGACATTTTCAAAGGTTTTTTTCAATTCATCCTATCAGCTACCATAGTAAAGCAGTGCAACAGTGCCCCAAAATATCCTAGAATTACAGGTTTGAGTTAAAACCCACAGATTTCATCACAAGTCCACTGGCCAACATGTTAATGTTTTTTAAAAGGCAGTTCTGTGAGAAGCTCAGTGCAGTTCTTACCATCCATCCCTCAAACTAGGCAGCGGTGAATGTGCAATTTCCAAATGATTTTTCTCCAAGAGAATTGTTTTCTTTTTGTCTGCTTTTTGCAAAAGATTCTCCCTCAAATCCATTTTTTCCCTCCACAGTCCTTTCTAACAGTGTTTTTCTTCCTTGTTTTTAGCTTAACAGGATAGACATGATTATTTGACCCCGCTTCTGCACCCCCCCATGCTCCTGTCAGAGAAGTGAGGGGCAGCAGAGGTGCAGTTGGCAGGGACACTGTCCACGTGGGCATTGCTCATCCAGCATCTCTCCAAAGAGAGGCAGGAAACTGGTTTGTAAGAAGGACACCTAACAGCACTCATTTACCTCCAACCTCCATGTGAGGTGCAGCATGGAAAAGGTGCTGGGAAGGGGATTCACAGTGTATGGGAGGCTCCTGTGCCCAGAGACAGAGAAGACAGAGGCAAAACAAGGGCCTGCTTCTACCCTGCTCACTGCACCCTGAAAGTGAGAGGCTGTACACGAGTTGCAGTTCCACACTAGAAGTGCTATAATGAGGAAGGAATACTCTGTTGAGTCCTGTTTATACCATTCTTAGGCAAAAGGGGACCTGAAGATCTTGGCAACCTTCCTTTTCATCAATTAGCAAGGCAAAGAGGTTCGAAGCAGAAGTGTCCTGGGCAGACCCACAGCAGTGCAGCCATTCCAAAGAGAGTTCCTTCAGTCACACATGTTGTCCCATGCCTCGCTCCGCAGTGCTCCTCGTCCTCCACAGCCACAGAGGAGCAGGTGGATCTCCAGCACGCCCCACCTCCACCTCCATCCCTGGACACTGTGTTTGTGTGCAGCTAGCAGGGTGGAGTGTGACAGCCTCCCAGAGCTGCTGGAAAACCTGATGCAGAGAGCACTCTTCCCAGCAGAAGCACATCCTGTTAAAAAGGTCTTTGTGTTTGCAGTCAATTCTGAAGTGATTTTTGAATCCTTTTTTTTTATTTTTTTTGCAGTCTGCTTCAGTGAGGAACTGGGACTCCTAGACAGATTTCAAATGCCCCTCTTTTGAAGTGTTTATAATCTGCTACCAAGCATTCTTCACATAGGGATTTTGCATTTTAACATTACAATATTGCATAAATATACCCAGATACATACGTACATACAAAGAAATAGATATAGAAAAAAGTAAAATAAAATAGAACACTAAGAAAAGTAACCAAAGCCAGGAATATCTCAGCAATTCTCACTGAATCGGTTTCTTGTACTGCCAGAGATCATTCTAGACGTCAAATTCTCATCAGATACTGGGGAGGGAGGGAGGGAGGAAAGGGAAGGAAATTCATGACAGATTGTGCTGCGAATTCCTAAGCCTGGAGTTTTGTTTGTGATTTATCATTGCTAAGCCTTATCAACCACTGATTGAGTCTTTCCTCTCTCAGCCCTTGAGGGTGCAGTCTGTGGTCTCCTGCGGCTCCCTCCCAGATGACCAGCTTCTCTAAATGCTAATCAGATGATACAGACCCCTCTGTGATCTTGTGAGGGGCTCTATCAGCAGTTTGGTAGAAACACCATCATGTAAAAATGATACTCCCCTGTCATCTCTCAGAGGTGTCTGCCAGGAAGCAGGGTAGAAACACAACATCAAATGGTTTGTATATTGTCAGCTCCTGCAGTTCACCCTCTGATGTGTTGAATTGTGGACAAATACTTTACCTGACACGGCTTGTTACAGAACTTGGGCTTTTGTGAAGAAAATAGATGTTTTATAACTCAATTATTTTGTTTCTTTATTTGCTAAACTGAATTAAATTCAAACAAACAAAAAAACAAACAAAAAAACCCTATGCTGTTCCAGATAAACTTGAGGCCAAGTTTCTCGCAACTTTAGTTTTCTAATGAAATATGTCATGAACATCTACAGGCCAACAATCTCCTAACACATCAGCAAGCATTGAAGTGTCTCCCAACACATAAGTAAGATGGCAGCTATGCCACCAAACCACTATTCCTTGGTACTGCCATGCTAAAGGACAAAAGAGGAATTCTGCTTTTCTTCTTTGAGGGATCTGGCTGGTACAAGGTATATGTGATCCTCCCATTGCCAGCTGCTGGCTGAGTGGTTCTGGAATCAGAGGGGGGCAGAGGCTGCCTAGAGAACTCTGTGTCTGCCCAGCACCTCCGCTGTGTTACATCCACCAAGGGCCACCTCTGTGGTGGGTTATGGGCAGACTTGTCCAGGCACTACCTGGGATGCAGCTCTCCAAGGACTTCTTGTACAGAGCTTGTGGGGTACTTCTCAGGGGCTTCTTCACAGGGCTGCAGCTCCCAGACATGGGCAAAGCCACCACCTGACCATATCAATGTAACCCCATTTAACCAATAACCAAAATGTAATATATAATATATAAGGTAATAAAAATGCTGGGTACTGCCTACCCTTCCCTTTCAGATGCCTTTCCCTATCACCATGGAGGCCTAACCAGGAAAAACAGGCTGGAGACACAGATCTGGGTGCAACAACAGCAGCAGGGCAGAAGACCTGCCCTTAGTTTATTTTTCCATTATATATCTGTGGCAAGGTGACCATGGATTGGAGAAGGGTATCGCCACCTCTCCTGTCACATTGGTCCAGGAGGCTGTCATTCAACCTCCCCTTCTCTTAGAGAAAGAATTCATAACATTGCCAATATTTACAAAACATAGTCCTGTGTTTACAATTCACCAGCGTGAGAAACTGCACATTTCTCCTTTAATATGAACGCTCAGCAAACCAAGAAAAACTCATGGCAACATTTCCCTATTCCACAAGTGCCCAACCTCAGCAGAGAGGACAACGGTCTACTCCTCTCCTGCCTCAGAGGAGGGTCTGGATTGCCCTCTGTGGACAATTGGGTTCCTGGGATAGTCCAGGGAGAGAGGAAGGCACCTTTTCAGGACTGGATTTCCCTCCAGAAACAAGCAGAGGCACCCACTTAGAATTTGCCCAAGGAGCTACAAGGGAAATCCACTCCAGCTGTGCAACATTATTCCACTATCCAAATACAAAAACCATTCAAAATTTAATTAATTCCTTTAACCTACTATTTAGATTAAAGTTAGCTTGTGTCATTGAATATAGCAAAAAGTTTCAACCTGGGATCAGTTGATAATCATTTATTAATTTCAGTTTGGTCAGATAGCAAATGAAAAATACCCCACCCTATAGCCAAAAGTACCATGACAGCATCTAAGGAAAAAGGCAACCACTTCAGTCACAATATGTTAGAAATCCTCTTCAGTCAAGCCTGCTGAATTTAAGCAATCCATAGAGATACTAGCTTCTAAAAATAATAAAATGTGTCTTGGGAACACAGCGGCATCCCCAAACCTAAGGCCATGAGGAACTCATTCCCCAGCCCAAGAATTGCTTATGTGTCAATTTTGGGAGCAGATCTGCTACCAGGCTCTCACACACCACCCACCCACAGACCATGCACAGATCCACAGGTCAGTTCTTCTCCTTCAGCTCTCTGCCCCTGAAGCTGCAGTCTCCAGGAGAGAAAAACCAGTGGGGTTTCAGGGGCAGCACAATGGCCCCAAGCTACCCACAATCACCACGCATTACTGGAGTTATTGGGGGGTTAAACTCACTGCAGGGCTGTTTGGCTTAATAAGTGGCAAAGCCGTTTCAGATATTAATTACCACTGGCACTGCAGGGCCAAGTTCAGTTCCCCAGGCTTTATCCAGAAGTGTAGGAGACTGTGGAGATACAACCTGATATGTTTATCTTTGTGAAGCACGCTCTCTGCCTCAGTCGTGTGCCAGATGTAGCCACAGCTGCAGGAAGTTGTTTATCTGCCCTCGTGACCTTGCAGAACTGTCGGGTGATGGTAAAATCATGTTTTTATTGAGCATCTCTTCAACTGGAAATTCTTCACCATCAGTTAAAATGTATTTTAAATTCTATAAGGAAGCCAAGCACTGATACTGCAGAGGTCTGTAATCCAAATATATCCTTTATGGTGTGCTTGCTGAAAGAGTTTATTTTGGTGAGTTAGCTTGAAAATGTTCACCTTAGGGAAAAAAATTGAATGTTTGAACACCTGTGGTAGCTACTGTTATTAGCACCCTTTCTAAATCTCATAAATCTGTGTATTTATTGCTCTATACATCTCCACATGTCATAGAAACTTTATCTATCCCATTAGTTGTGCTGTGACATTATTCTGGAGCATAGGGAAGATCCTACGAGCCTTTGGTTGCTTTGTCCAGGACTACTGGGGCACAGAGGCACTTGGTACCCCTAGGATTTCACTAAGAGATGGAAACCAAATTATACTAGGTTCCTCTGAAAATTTTGTTCTTTACAGTTCTCGAAAGGAGAAAAAGGATACCGTGTATCAGATAATTCTGTCAAAATAAATTTACAGCTGCAAACGACACAGCAAGAGCATTTGTCTGTAGAGCTAGATACTAATATACATTGATTGATCAACACTATGGTGTAAGTGATAGTCCTGAGCATGGGAGAAAAAGGATTAAGCAAAATACAAATGGTATGTATCCATCAACCTTATCACTCAGGAGAAAAAATAACAGTGTCATTAGCTAAGTTTCCAAAATAGCCCAGTTTCCTGCTTGAAAGTCAATCCTTCAGAAACAGGTTAAGCCTTCATTTTGTTATGACATGCTGCTAAAGTCACAAGGGTGCCTTTGGTCTTTTTCTGTCAACATTAACGTGCTAAGTGAAAATAATTGTTGCAATGGAAGATACTCGCTTGGCACATAATACATTAAAATTATCAATATTTCTTTTTAGTTGAGCAGAAATATCTTGTTTACCAAAAATAGTGAGTAAAAGGATTTGGTAATGCTTTGTTTTCATTTTTCCCTCTACCTTTAATCCCTTCATTTGAGTCGAATTAACATAGTAATTTTAGTAATTCTTTACCTTTTTCATTTTCAGAATAAGCAATGCAATTAACAGTAATGTAGTCACTTGAATATTAAATCTTTCACATAACATTAAAATCAAGGCACATTCATTATGCCTGCTGGTGCTGTATTCAATTAGCTGCTTCTGCCTCCGCTGGTAACTTCCAGACATTCACAGTAGCTATGTTTAGACACATTTACTATGTGTTCATGACAAAACCAGAGCCATGGATGCTTTAAAGCTTGGAGTAGATCCCCATAAAGACGAGGCCGCTCTTGAAGGTTTGCATTGACCGGAGGTCAAATTTGAGAATTACATAATTCTTTGCTGCAATCTCATTTGTTAGGGCCCAGAGATAATCTGTTTACATTTGGATACAGACCTGATTTTTTTTCTAAGTTAATTTAGTGTTCTTGAAAGAGCTGGGAGCAAATATCTTATTGAGCCACAGAGGAATGACATCTCAGCTAGGAGCAGCGTAAATTCCTCACCTGTTCCTGGTGAGCTGCCTCATGTCTTTTTCTGATAGACATCCTGATGGGGATGAATGGGTAGGTCTGTCTCTACAGCCATTTTGGCCCTGGAACATTTACTCAGTCCTTGGGAAAAATGACTGCTAAGAACAGCCATGATGGCAGTACAGTGGTGTGGATACTTGCAGTTATAGGACTCAATAGTTCCTTTCACATGGGACACCCAGTAAGCATTAAAGGCCAGTAACTCTCACTTACCAGTGACATGAGGACAGACTAAACCTAAAAGTAAGTTCCTCATCCCAGATCTTCTGGCTTCACAATGGAAGGTAAATCTTAATTTGTTTATCTGGGCAATTAGATGCATATACTTAGACCACCCATTTTTTCATAAGATTAGCTTGAGTCTGTGTATTATATGAATCTTTATTCCTAAAATCCCCTTTTCCAAAGGCAAAGAGCTCCACTCTAGGTAAAATAATCCTCAAAGTAGACCTAGAACATCATATGGTTATATGTGAACACAGTAGAAACCTGCTGACTTCACAAAATTATCCTCATGCATTTTCAATGCTATATGATTTTGACATGCAAAATATTTGTGGTTTCAAAACAGACAATTAGGTGGGCCAAATGAACACACTGTCATTGAAACTAAACTGTATTCAGGTATTTATGAAGTACTGATTGAACTCCAGTAGGATGCCCTGTGCAATTCTTGGTCATATAATAAATGCTGAGTAGGAAGGTTAAATTTCTTCTTTATGTGTCATGGATTGAATTCCTGCCAGAGCAGGGGGATTCATTCTGGTGCTTGCAATCAAGGACTAATCCTGTTCAATTGAAAGAGATTCAAAGAACAGCCATAAAGGACATATGTCTTTCATGGACAGATACCAGTGGAAATTCTTATTAACAAATCAGAACAGAGATTATTTAATCACAGTTGCAAGCACTTGTGTTGAGCCTACAAGCTGGATATTTTAGTCTGTAGGAGACCAAGGTATAAGTCCATAGAGTGAGAAGTTGAAGCCACACAAATTCAGTTTAGAAATAAAGTGCAAGCTCTTTGGCTGTAAGGATAACTAATCACTGGAAAAACTTACCAGAATTTGTGGGAATTCTCCACCACTGAAAATTAGTAAGTCAAGAGTAAATGTTTTGTGGTTGGTTTTTTTTGTTGTTGTTGTTGTTGTTGTTTGTTTTTGTTTTGTTTTGTTTTTTTCCTAAAAGTTGTTCTAGGTCAAACTTTCATGGAAGCCTCACATCTCTGCTGGAGAGGAAGGCATCCTGTATGCCCACAGAGGCTTTGGAGTTTATGTCACTGTCAAAACTCAAGTCAAAAAGATTAATTTTCATTAGAATTATTTAAAATACCATATGCAGGAAAAATAAAAGATAAACAGAAATGATCAATTTATTCTTTTCTCAATTAAATATCATGTCAATATACATATTTTCACAAAACATTCCATCTGAAATGAATCAAAAAAGTTCTCCTAAATGCATCATTGGGACATTTTGGCCAGCTCTTGTTTAAAAATACCCCATGAGCTCTCTGTGCTTGCTGGTGCTTTTTCTTTAAAAACCTCCAGTTGAGAGCAATACAAACTGTGGTGCTGGGAGAAACTCAGCGCTGCACTCTATAGAAAATTTCAACTCAGGCATAAAACAAGAGAGGTCATATCTTATATGTGGCATCAGTAGTGTTCAATAGTTTCCTTAAACACAAACATTTTAAAAATTAGTGTTCTGATCTTTTCTGTTATTCTGTTTCATTAAGAGTTCTAAAAGAGTTCTAAAAGTTGAACAAACTCTTTTATGTCTCCTCCAAGGATTTACCTTTTCATGTCTCTACTGTCCATATTCCTTTTGTTCAGACCATAAATCAAGGTTCCAAGCCAGATATTTGTAATATGTCTATAAAGAAAACAGAAAGAGGTGTGGTGAGTTTATCAGCTTGAACCACACATTTAAGTTTCTGGTGTACATAAAAATTCCAGACTTAAGTCTCTTGACTCTCCCTTCCAAAACATTTCCTGTATAGTTGGGAGAAAAAAAAAACAATAAGAAAGAGACAGGGAGAGAGAAAGACCAAGAGGGAGATTTCTGGAAGGGCACACATAAAAAAGCTATAGCAGTAGACTTTATTAGCTCCACAGCAGTAGCATGGCATGTTCAGACTAGTGCAATGTGCTCCCATGCAGGCCAGCCTGGGAGCACGTTCTTCATTTCCATCGCCAAATGAAGAAAGAATCCTCTTCTGTTTTTCTGGGAGCCCACAGGAGTTTTGGGACAGGCCAGACTGGAGCTCCTGCAAGGTGAGAGCCAGCCCCCACCATGGGCAGGGGCTCCAGGCTGCTGGTGGACAGCAGCAGGATAGCTCCGTGTCAGCCTCACAAACAGGAATCCAAAACCCCAGGGTGGAAAACTTCGTGCTGCACAGAAATCCCTTTGTTTTTCCTTCCCTGGCATCTCAAAAATCCTGTACAATAACAGCTTAGTACTAGTCACAGAAAGGCTTGAGGAAGCAACAGAGAGCTGCACAGATTTATTTTCATTTCCTCCTAAGTAGTGTCTTCTAATTCATCAGATCACTTTCCAAGTCTCTTCAGAGCTAAGTGGAAACAAATGCTGCATGCAAAAGAAAGGAACTGACCAGAGAAAACCCTCCACTTTCACTGCATTTTTAGGTGTGACAAACAATGACACTGCCTCTCCAGTACATCACTCCAGCAGGGGTCACTGGGAATTAATCTATGCTTTTCCTGAAGTTCCCAAGCCAGACGGAAGCTGTTGATTCAATTTGGAGGTGAACTAGGGAATTTAGCAGGCTAAAACTGTCTGTATTGAGGTGAAATGAAAAAATATGGTTTGTCAGCCAGGATGAACTTTTGGGGAACTTAAGAGCAGATCAGGAGTTGAATTCAACCACAGGCAACCTTGATAGTAAGTGCTGAGTCCAAAAGTTTCCAAGAGACCCTCAGATCACTAAGATCTGGGAGGCAGACAAAATACTGCTAAAACTGATTTTTGCAGAGGTGGGGAGGAAGCAAATGCTGCCATCCCCAGACACCTGGTCAGGCAGGCACTGAGGGCAAGCAGAAGGACTCTGCATGACTGTTGCACTGGTGGTCCCAACAAAATGCAGGAGTGACAGGCAGCAGGCTGGCCATTCAGTGAGCATTCACAGTTCTTTCATACACTGTTCATGACAGTCAGACCTCTGACTATTGTGCTTATAAATATCAGAAAGGTCCTGAGCTTAACTGTATCCCAGTTCAGCAAAGCCACTGAAACTTGTGTTTAATCCCTTGCTGAATAGGGAGGGAATAGGGACTCCTGAAATAAGATCAAAGTCAGCTGCAAGATGACTGAATTTAAAGGAATCAGAGAGAGCCTCTCTTGCCCAGTTAGAGCTCTGACAGGCCACGGTCTGTCCTCTTGGCCAGCAGCATCTGCACACCTTCTCAGGCCAGCCCATCAAGCCCAGACCCATGCAGGATGCCCAGGGCTTACATCCCTACATCCCTGCCAATGACAGTGGAGACAGGGCCACTTGCACCCCTCTGACCTGGTGTAAACGAGTGGCACTTAAGGAGAGGTGTGTATCACTTACTGTCCTGTGCCCTGTCCGCGCCGAGCACTGGCTCAGACAAGCTAGCCTAGAAGGTTTAAAGATTTGGCTGTATTTCTCCTCACACCCATGGGCTGCACAGTTGGAAAGGAAAACCTAAATTGTTTACATAGTGGTACAAATTGCTGCGGTTTTCACCTCTCTCTCTCTTCCCTCTCTAACTGCTTCAGGAGTGATTTCAGCAGGAATAGTATTCTTTATGTAAAGCTCAGCAGAGCTACGGGTAAAGCACATTGCTCTGAGTTCCTGGCACGCTGCTGTGCTCCTGGCACAAAGACCAGAAGCACATGCAAATAAAACATCCCTGTTGCTCTGACAGTCATCTTGTTGCTCTCAGCCCAAGGGGTTTGAAACCTGTCAGGATAAGATTTCATTAAAACAGCCAAGAAAACAGCAGTCTGGAGAGCACAGCCTGCACCTCCTCCTAGGTAACAGTGCCAGCCCCATGTGACCTCAGCTTTGTTTTGAGTGTGGACAATAAGAATGTTTATTAACTGCTGTCTCGGCTGCTGAACCGAGATGAATCACACAATGACTCTGGCAAGCAAGTCGTGACGTTAGCCAAAGCTGCTTGCAGTGTCTGAACACAGGGGCTGGGATTATTTATCACCAGAGACCCCCCATGCCTCAATCATATCTACCCGCTCATAACTTTATTTTCCTAGCCCTCAGTTCAGAGAGCAGCAGAGCAGCATGTGTCAGTGCAAATACACAGGTAAGGCACTACAAGTAATTAACTTGTGGATGACCTTTCATTTGCTTTAACACTTCCAGGGCTCTTTTAAATTGTTTTTTTCCAGCCATACACACAGATGCCAAGGAAGTGGACACCAACATGCTTGTCTAGCTGTATCACAAGAAACCCTTCTGGCTTCCCACATGTCTATCAAATCCAGATGAATGTTTCCACTGGGAGAAGATGCAGCGTATTTCCAAAAGTACTTTAAAACCAGGGCCAGCTTCCAGCTCCTCTGGTTTGCTGCTGCCATTTTAAATGACTTGCCTCTTAATTCTGTGCCCCCAACTCAGAAACTAATCCTGTGCCATCATGTGTATGACAGACCTGGTAGGTAAGGAAATCTCAGCTCTCCTACCTAAAAATCACCAGATATTTGTCACTGGCTGGCTGCATCTGAACATGCCTGCAGCATGCAGTGCTCTTCAGGCACAGTTTCTCTCTCAGCTGAAGCCAGTATTTATCATAATTCTACTGGCATTTGTAGTGTTAAGTCTCTAATAAATATTTATTGAGAAAATTACTAATATAACACCTTCTGGATGAATATTTACCAGAGATTTTCAGTCAGGAAGGACACCAAGGAAAAAAATCCTTTAAAAATCTGCCACTGCAAAAAATTAATTGGAAAAGCAAGACAAGATAAAAATTATTCAAACAGCTGGCAAAAAGGAATAGAAAACTCAAGCACATGCCAGCTATGTAAGAAGTACACAGCAAAGGGTTTGAGAGAATAAAAGAAAATGTGTGAGCTTAAGTGGAACTGATTCCCTTCTCACTCCAGATTTCATTCAGAACTAGGCTGGGATTTATAACAAAAGCTACAGATAAAATTGATTTCCTTTGAATAAAATCCCATTCTCTTGCATCTTTACTTGAAAATACTGCAAAGCCAGCACTAGTTTGTCTCATTTACCACATCAGACTGAAAGGTTGAGCTCAGATATATTTTGGATCAAGTCCTGCCAAGGTAACTTAGCAGTTTGAAGTACAAACCATATACTCTTAGCACAGACCTTGCAGATTTTTTGCCCTTTGTAGCAATGTGGCATTAATAAGAAAGTGAAGATGTTAAATTGTCTTTCCAATATCACACTAAATTAGTTAATCAGGAAGAGTTAATTTGCCCAGATTATATTTATACAATAAAGACAAATGAAAAAAATTTGAATATTCATCAACAGCTTTCATTTCCCTTGTGACATGTTTACCTTTAGCAACACAAATTATTTTCTACAGCTGTTTTTACAGCTGTTAACTGTACTTAGTAGTTGAAAACCTGAATTTCTTTCTAGTCACAGGTCACAGACAGTAAGGGTTCATTGAGTCTCTGCATCTTTCCCAAGGCAGATCACCAGTATGAGCAGATCTGTGAATTTAGCCTATGACTTCATGTTATGGCAGACCACTGATAACATAGGGAAAAATTACACATCTGCATTCTGGAACAGGGCAGTAGCCTCGAATTTTCAAACCTAATGTTTGTCTTTTTACAGCAGATGGTATCCCTGGGACACAGGAATTTTCTTTAGCTCCCATACAAAGGGAGAGGTACCCACTCCAGATAATGCCCAGTTGAGAAGGTGCTTCTGCTACTCAGTAACATCATTCTCATAGTCCATGACAAATGTGAGTTCTGCTCCTGTTTATGATTTCATGTATAGACTAGAACATCTGCCACCACACAGAACAGGACCTATTCCTTCTGTTTCTGACATTAAATTGGTACCAGGATTAAAATACTTAATATTCACAGTCCCAGAGGGTGTAGGAAAAGCCCACTTATGTCATCCATTTCCACGGAATGTTTAAAACAGCATAGAAGTGGTCTGTGTTTCCTTGAGGGAATTTTGATTCTCCCCAGTTGTGAGCGACATATGTTGTTATTACCTTTCTCATTGCCTGCCAAGTTTATTTAGAGCTTTCCTTCTTCAGCTGATATCCCTGAGAAAGCCAACTGCCCTCCATTATCCCCTTTTATCAGCCTTGGTCTTTCTCCTTTGGCAGGCAGCTAGTGCCCCTGAACTCTCAAATCTTGTATTTGAGTGTGAAAGTTTCCAAAGGAATCTCAGGGAGGAACTTTAACTTTTGAACCCATGCCTGAATGCATCTATTTCAGGAAAATCACAATCATTTTGCAAGCAGATATGTCCTGGCAGATTTCTAAAAAGAAAAAAAAATATACAGAAGACAGAGATAGGTATGTCCTTTGAGGATTTTTGTACAGTCAGACAATTATTTGCAACTCTTGGGCCCTGTATTCTGTCCCTGCCAAGCCCTGTGGCTGTAACATGGACCAGTGCCCTTTGACAAAGAAACTATTAACAACTCATTCCTGAGAATTTTAAATTATCTTCCCAGCTCTCATTTTAACCATAACTTACTTATAATCTTAAGTAAAGGTGTATTTACTTCTCATTAGGCTAGATTGAAAATCAAAATAATTGAAGTAATAATTATGAGCTTTAGGTAGTTTTCTCCTTTAAAAAATTCCTTAGGTAATGATAGTTTCTCAAAAATCCAAATGCCAGTTCGTACAGCAAACAACAGCTTGTCCAGACTTAGCCTTCACAGCACATTACCAATCTGAGATCAATACCACATCATACAAGCTGAATAAAGCTGCTTGTATTCTCAAAGCAAAACTCCAAACTGTCTCAGACTCCAAGTTGACTGTGTTAGTAAGATACTGGCTAGCTGTGTTTGGTGAAAAATCAGCAAATCATTTAGCTGAATGATGAATAAATCATGTATCTTAGTATCATGGCTCTAAGACATGTAGAAGTCACACGTTGAAGTCTATGGATTCCTGTGCATGAATTATGAATGAAGATCTATGCAAATATAACAGTGTTTATCCCAGGAGCACGGCACCAGTCCTGAGCAGGAGCTCTCATCAGAGACTGATTCCTGCTTTCTGTCAGCAAGTGGAAACACTCACATTTTATAATTTGAAAGCCAAGGGCACATAGTCATCCTTTGAATGGTGGGAAGTGTGTTTCAGTGTTTCTCACATCCCTAAGTGTGTTTTTTTGTGCTCTGCAATTTATTTTTTCTTGGCCACAGTATCTCAGTGGATTCTGCCACTGATCAAAACCAGGAGAGCACAGGCTAGCATTTTAAACTTCAAAATGCAGCAATCTGATGGCTTTCTTGGTTTACTTGTCCACAAATGACAGAAATGTATGACTTTACCCCATTGTGTTAATTAGTAGAATCAAAGAATGTTTTGACAACTAAGGTTTCTAGATCCACTAGTACCAACCAACTAAACACACACCATTACATCCTATAAACAAGTGTATAGATTTTAAAATCCTTACCTATACTGGCTTTAAGCATTTTGATATAAGTCTGAAAGACTGTGGCTTCTAGTTCTACTGTCAGGGTTGTCTTTGTGCTAAAGATTCACATTGAATCCTGTCTCAGAGATGAACAAGAAACCTAACTGTAGCTGTTTTGCTCACAAAGTTTTTGGGCTTCATTAGCAAATAAAAATATTTGTTGGAAAGAAAAGTCTGAACAAAGCAACCAGCAAAAAGTATCTGAGTAACTGAATCATTTCCCTATTCTCCCTTACAAATGGAAAAAAGCCAACAACAACAACAACAAACAAACAAACAAAAAAAAAAAACACCAAAAACATCACACAAAAAAATAAAACCAAAATCACTATATAATGTAGGTGGGTAAGTCTATTTAGTCTGGAGTTGCAGTGAAATCTGCTGTGGGCTGGCCAGTAAATGACACTGATTTTTGTCCCTCATGCAGACAAATTCCTTTGAATAATGTGATGGCCTGAGTTGAAAATCTCCAGTAGAGAGCTTTCCTGTCCCACACCCTACAAGCATTTCATGAAGCTCAATCAGACATTATGGTCCACAGGGGCCCACTCAAGTCCAGCTCTGTGACACAGAAATCTGAGCTCTTGTTTGACCTCTCAGCTTTCCCTATATGGTTCAGCCAAGCCATGATCCTCCTCTGCTTTTACACACCACCTTTCCAGGCTCTCCCTCCATTCTCTGTATACTAAAACTTAATAAGTTTTGTTATAAGTGATGTCTCACAGAAGCCTATAATCTGTCTGGGTAGGTCTCCTTTAACAGGCAGGAAACACGAAGCAGTGACATTTACAGATAACCCTCTTGCATGAGCCAGGCTTTTTGTGAAAAAGTTTTTCTTTTCTAACTTTGTGAAAACCTCTTTGCATGACACTTATCAAACCAACCCTATATCCAGGAGCATAAATAATTTATACCCACTTTTATTCTGGATCCTCTAAGATTCTTTTTCCTTCAAGCAGATCTTCAGCAGGCAGGACAATGCAGCTCAACAGCTGAGACATCCATGCTCAGGAAAAAAAAAATTTGGACTCTGGAGATACTTGTCTCTATCAGTTATATCAGGAACCCACCAAAATAGTTTCATCTCTTTATCTAATTTTCAGATGGATAAAGTTAGGTAAGTTGAACTCCACCCCCTCCAGATGGAATAAGCGTCACGGAGCTGAGAACTAGTATTAGCCGCAGAAAGCCAACAAGCAACCACAAACGTCTGCAAATTGTCGAAGTTCAAAGCCTACAAACGCAAAAATCAGCTGTTCCAGACAGCTAAGGGGAGGAGAGGCTGCGAGGTGGGAGCCCCGCAGCGCTGCTGCCGGGAGGATGCTGGAGGAATTCCCGGAGCACTCCGGGGCAGCAGCAGCCGGAGCCCAGCGCAGGGCGGCCGGGCTTCGGGAAACTGAAGGGTGCTGGTGCCACCTAGAGGGAATTACTCGCCTAAAAAGTGGGGAAATGGTCACTGCACATGGTGTCTCACAATTTGCCACGATTGTACAGCACCGGAGGAAAAAACCTAGAAAGAAGGGCTCTCTCTTACTGCTGTACAAACCATTTACACAATGAGCAGCAGCAGTGTAAAACTTACATCTTCATCTCAGTTTAGCTTGAAATTATAAATGCAGACAGTGTATTTAAGACAACCAACTACTGATTCCTCTTCCTTTCAAACAATTTCGCAGTCACACAGCTGTACTCCTTCCCTTCTTCCTCCAATTATCTGAACTCTGAGGAAATAGCTAACAAGCCGACCACACTGGAGGTTGGATCCTGCTTTCCTGTAGCATCAGCCATGGCTGGAGCCAGCTGGCATGGAGGGTGCCGTGGGCATCCAGGAAGCACTGACTATGTGGTCAAGAAAGCTTTGGGGATACAACTCCACAGCCCTCTGCAGACCACCAGCTTTTCCAAATGATCGATCTGGAGCCTAGCATCTTCCTGTGTAACTTAAATCTGCTCTGCATTATAGCAGGAAAAGGGCCAGCATCCACAAGCAAAAGAAGGATTCAAGCACAAACATAAACCATTTTAATTCTTTCATCATTAAATCTGCCACCTACAACCTGTATGTTTTACCATGATTACAGCAGTGACAATGACTTGCAGGGACACTGTGGGGCTTGGGGAATTGTTGCTGACAGGTGGACTCTGCGACCCTTTCATTGCAGGTTAAAGTAATTTCTGAGTAAGTGTTGACCAAAACATTGTGCACCACAACACTTTCCTTTGAGCTTCTGCTCATGATCACTGCCATGGGTTGGTCCATAGGCACAGCATTCATGCTGTGGCTCTTATTTGCCCCCTAGGCAATCCCACATATCAACCGTGCTGAAGCTGATTGTTAAGATATTAAAAGAGACCTGTTCTACCTATTATGGCTGCAGTTTTCTCAACACTAATTCTCTCTCTTCAGACCTTGTGTCCTGTGCAGAACAAGTGTCAGGCCATGCCTACTAAATCCCTTTTCGGCAGGCTTTACTTCTAGTAACACTGCAGTCAATATACCAGGCTGGCAACACAGCTTGCCATGTAGAGTTAGTGCCTCACACACTCATACTCACACATAGAGGATTCCTGATCTTCATTCCTTAAAACTTAGTTCATGAAAAAGTTATTTGGTATTAAATATTTGGTAGTTCACTGACCTTCATGAGACCTGTACCTCCAAGGCACTGGGCTGGATAGATTTGGAAGATTATTGAAGTGCTGAGTACCTGTCACCCTAAACAGGAACATGGTGAGATGCACTGCATGTCTTTGGGTATGTGGGACTGTCCTGCTGGAGTCCTGCTGCCATATACCACATCTATTCCCCAGCAGTGGGCACTCTGGCCTCCACTGTCTCATGGGCACTCTAACAGCCACATTCCTTATCCTTCACTTTACAAAAATGCCCAGAGACAAAACTCCACAGAAAAATGTATCTTGAGTGTTGTGGAAGCCAAGGATCCACTTGAACTGTTGCAAAGCCATGCCATACACACAGCCAGGAATGTTTAGACCATGACTTCATGAAAATGGCAACTGCACTGGCCACCAAAATTGCTGGGCAAAGTTATTTCAAGTTTTAGAAGGTTGCTGCTCAGACAAAGGACTTATTTTACAGGACAGACCATTGCTGCCCCTTGTCTTACCTGTCTTGTGGAAGCCATAAAAGGAGCAGACTGCAGCAACATGACAAGGCAGCAACGTGTCTCCTTTTTGTTTCAGAAAGGAGATGAGGCTGAAAAGAGGCACATCTGGTGTGTTTCAGGGAGACACACTGCAGGAGTGGACAATGTCCAGCTGAGGGGAATGTGCAGCACAAGAAGACAGGGTGCCTCAAGTCAGGACCTGCACGAGCACACTGCAGCTGTGACCTGCAGGCTGTCACAGACAGCCCCTGTGCCATCACTGCCTGCAAAGCAGGCATGGCTTACACATGCCCTGCTTACACATGCCCTGCTCTGCCAGGGCCAGTCACCACAGCAGCACTTTGGAAATGTGTCCGTGTGGCACAGCAATTCAGCAGCTGACTGAGCTCCCCAGCTGCAGGGCTGGGAAGCAGGGATGGTGACACCCCTACCTCCTGCCCAGCACAGCCTGGACATGCTCTCCTTTCCTCTGCTCTCACCAGCTGGAGGATTGCCCACACACAGCCAGCTCCTTCCTCCCAGTACCCAAAGATTTACACCCACCTGCCTGATATATTTATCTCCTGCTAATTACCAAAACCATTTGGCCACAAAATCCTTGAACCAGATTTAGGTTTCAGTTATACAGAATTGACAAGAGAATTAGACTGAGCACCAAGCATTGACATAAATGATATTGAATTAAACATATTTATTATAACCTGTCATGCAGACAGAACCAGAGAGTGTAACTACTGACACATTTTAGCAGGAAATACGAACTTCAATGATCTTTTCCCAAAGCAATATTACTGATGTCATGAGTGCTTCAGCAGTGCATATGCTGCTTTGAAGGATTTGCTGATAGGATTGATTAATGCGGTCATATCTTAAAATAATCTAGGCAGGGTTTATACCTCTGCTTAGTAAAGTACATTGGTAAAACATAAAATTTGCACCTCAATGTCCTTCTTGTAGTGAACGGCCCAGAACTGGACACAGCACTTGAGGTGTGGCCTCACCAGAGCTCAGTACAGGGGACAGTCACTGCCCTGGCCCAGCTGACCATTGCTGACACAGGCCAGGATGCCATTGGCCCTCTTGGCCACCTGGGCACAGCTGGCTCACGTTCAGCTGCTGTCAGCAGCACCCCCAGGTCCTTTTCTGCTGGGCAGCTTTCCAGACACTCTGCCCCCAGCCTATGGCACTGCAGTGGGTTGTTGGACCCAAGTGCTGAACGCAGCACTTGGCCTTGTTGAACCTCACACTTTTGGTCTTAGCTCATCCATCCAGCCTGTCCAGGTCCCTCTGTAGAGCCTTCCTGCCTTCCATCAGATAACTCTATCACCCACTTGGCGTTATCCATGAATTTACTGAGGATACACTCGACTTGCTCATACAGACCAACAATAATGATATTAAACAGGATTGTGCTCAACACGGGGCCTTGGGGAACACCACCGGAGACCAGCTGCCAGGTGTATGCAGCACCGTTCACCACCACTCTCTGGCCCGGTCACCAGCCAGTTCTTAACCCAGCCAAGGGCACACCTGTCCAAGCCGAGGGCTGCCGGCTTTGGCTGTTCCCGGCGACTACCGCGGGGAACGGCGCCAAAGGCTTTGCTGACGGCCGGGCTCACAGCACGGCCCGGCGCCGCTCTGGGCGCAGCCGCAGGGACAGCGCGCAGCGGCCGCGGCTCCCGCAGCGCCGCTCGGGCCCGGGGCCGCGCTGCTCCCGAGCACGGGAAGCGGAAGGGACAGCGCCGCCGGGGCGGGGCCGCCAGGGACCGGGGCGGGGAGCAGAGCGGAGCGGGGCCGGGGCCGGGGCCGGGGCCGGGGCCGGGGCCGGGGCCGGGGCCGGGGCCGGGGCCGGGGCCGGGGCCGGGGCCGGGGCAGGGAGCGGGCCCGGGGCCGGGGCCGGGGCCGGGGCCGGGGCCGGGGCAGGGAGCGGGCCCGGGGCGATGCTGGCGGCCGCCTGGTCCCTGCTGGCCGCCGCCTTCCTGGCGGCGCTGCTGCTGCTCCGGTGGGCCCCGGCGCCGCGGCCCGGTGGCGCTGGGCTGGTGATCGCCGGCCTCTTCCAGGACCTCATTCGCTACGGGAAGACGAAGCGCGGGTGCGCGCAGCCGCCGGGCTGGCTGCGGCTCCTGCAGGTGCCCAAGAGGTGAGGCAGCGATGGCCGTGCGCGTCTCGGTCACCGCAGCCGGAGGCGGCGGCAGGGAACAGCACCCGCAGAGAGCACGGCACAGTTCATTATAGAGTTGGGCTCAGCTTTGTTGCAAGGTGTCACTTTGGTTCTTCAGACGGGGAACCGAGGAGCGTAGAGGACTCCGATACAGAATCCGTGTGTTCCAAATCGGGATAAAAGCCTAAGTGAATCCCAGTCGCATGCGAGGTTTCCAAAACAAACCTCCCTGCAAGGCTCAGGTCAGGCACCTGGGAACGTGGAATCCTGAGTAACTTTGACTGTGCAAATATGCTGCAGGTTGACTGTCTTACACCAATTCTCAGTGGCTACCTTCTCCCTTCAAGGCTTCTTTCTGAAAGGTGCCCAATAACAGCATAGGAACACAGCAATCTAGACCTCGCATGAACAGACTCTGATAAGGCAAAAGAACGACTGCGTTATCCAAACCCATCTTAACAGATGTTGGATGAAACGAAATTAAATATATGTATACATATAGATGTTTAATGAAATGAAATAATGAAATTAAATAAATGTTTAGTGAAATCATGAAATGAGGCCCTCCCTCCCCTCCATTACAGCTTCTTACATGCTTCTGGTTTTATATTATGGGATTTCTTATTTTTTAATCAGCTGAGATTCATGACGAGAACTAGTCTCTGACTTGAGCGTAGGCCAGACAGGATCTTGAAAGGCCGGCAGGACAGGACTGGGAGGCTACTTAGCCTGAAGCTCTGATCTCCCCTATTGTAACAATCTCTGACATATTTTGTACACAAAGTTTTTAAACCAAATGTTAAAGAGTTTTGTGACACAGCCTGTTATTCATGGAAATGTTGTAATGTAGTATCTTGGTTGTGATACAGAAAATACCCAGGGATGTGTTTAAAATGTGCAGTACCCTGAGTGAAAATAAGGATTCATAAAGGCTTTTTCTTAATCACTCTGTACTGTAGGTTCTTGTCTTGAGTTGACCTTTCTCCAACAGAAGTTTCCCAATACCCCTTCTTAGGGAGATTGGTGTCTGGAGAATGTGCGTTTTCAGGAAATTGGTCTCAAGGTCTCAATATCTACAAAGCAATTCTGTTACTTAACTGGTGAATCCATAACACATCTGTCTGAAGGAATAGAGAAGATCTTGAAGGTAGTCATCGAGGTGTTTTCTATTCTTTTCATCAGTGTCTTGCTTCCAGAGAAGCATTGTGTTTTCACTAGCCTGGGCTTGTTTTTAATTTTGCCATTCTGTCTTGTAAAATATTGTGTTGCATTACAGGTTAGATTGGCAAACAGTGAAAATTTGTCTTGTTCAGGAGGGATGGCACACGTACCTGCTGCAATGCTGATCTGTAGGTCAGATATATCCCCAGTGTAATTAGGATTGCTAAAAGCTCAAAGGGTGTGCCTTTTTTAAGTTGCCGGGGCTTGTTTGTGTGCTGGTAGCAAAAATCAATGTGTGGAGAAAGTTCCCTGGCAAGTGACAACATATGAGTCAACTGAGTAACAGGACTGCAGGGAAAGAGATTGAAACTTGGAGGTGATGGTGATAATAACTTGGTATTGATAAAAACTTATCAATATAAAAATTCTGTTTGTCTTATAAACAGAAAGTGAGGGAGAGGGGTTAGATTTTAGTTCTGCTGTGAATCAGCAGACAGAATATTGCAGTTTCTGCTTGGTAGCAGAAGGAACTAAGGAGAAGTCATAATCTATAGGGAAGGCCAGCTGCTAAATTGGCAAGGTGCTCTGGAGCATGCAGGGATGCTCACTGCTGCTGTGATTCTGACTTGATCTCCTTTGTGCTCTTGAGAGATACCTGAGCTGCTCTGGGAAGGGGTCACTTTCATTGGTTTCACTAAGCAAGGGTGTTTTACCCCTTCACTGCCCCAAGGGAAGAGTTTGCATGTTCAACAGAATTATGGTCTTCCCTTGACTATACAGTTATATCCTAGTTTTGTACCTATAGTTACATTGTGAGGTCAAGGCCATCGGTGTCATCCCATGGGACATATTTTATCTCTTTGCAGATGTTTCCAGAAGTCCTGATTTTTCTTCACTGCCAGAAGGACTTTTAATTTTCAAGGCAAAAGGAAACACTGGATCACCTAGTTTGAGCTGGATATTGTACACAGCTGTAGGCTATTTAACTCAATCCAGTTACCTGCCTTGACTGTCATGCATTTTGATAATGCACAGTATGCTTTTATAAGTGCATTACAGGGTTGGGAGATTGTTTTCTTAAAAAAAACACACCTGTGGTCTTGCCTTGTAATCACCCAGCAGTGTTGATGGTCATTGCTTTTTTTCCTGTATGATTGTTGCAGACCTTGAATTTGCCGAAGGACAAGACATTTTAATGTAGAGTAATTACTTCTGGGTTCCTTTGATGAACTTTAACATGTTACATAATGCACCCACTGTGTTGGGGGTTAGATTTGGTTTTTTTTCCTTCTCACAGAATTTTTTCCCATAAGTTTCCAAGAAGCCTTAATGACTACTTAGTCAGAACAAAAAGGGGTACTTGAGGGATATGGCAGCACGAGGCTACACCTATTGTTTCTGAGTCCCTGGGAGTGTCCCTCAGAGGGGAGAGATGATGAGCTTTGGGAAAGGCCAAAAGACAGATCTGGGGAAGGGGGAGGCACTCTTGCTCTCAGCGCCGAGGAGGACGGTCAGGCTGCCCTCTGCCTCTGTCTCGTCCTGGGAAATCTATCGTCATCTGCTATGTACCCGGGAATCCTGAGCTCGCTTTCTCCAGCCTCCCCCCACCGCCGCTGCTTCTTCAGAGCTTTGAGGTTCCCCTGCTACTCTGTAGCCCTGCACTGCCCAGCCCTGCCAGGACACCCCTGCTGTTCCAGCGGCCAGCGCAGAGCTCCTCATCTCATCCACGGGTCTGGGACTTTCCTTCCTTCCAGCTCGGCCTCTCGGAGCCCTGCAGGGGCACCGAGATCAAACTGCTCTGGGCTTTTGTAAAAGAGAGCCCTCAAGGTTCTTGGTTCTGTTTATTATTGATGCTGTAGTTGTTGTTTGTTTGTCGTTTTGTCATATATACTAGTAAAGAACTGTTATTCCTACCCCCATACCTCTGCCTGAAAGCTCCTTTAAATTTTTTTTAATCGGAATAATTTGGAGGGAGGGGATTTGAATTCTCCATCTCTAGGGAGGTCCTGCCCCTTCCTAGCAGATATCTGTCTTTCAAACCAAGACAGATTTATTGGTGCCCACTGTGGGGCTTGAGGGCATTGAGAGGAAAAGGAATAACAGTTCTTAAGTGACCTTGTGCACTGGGTATAGAAACCTCCCTAAATAGCATCATGTGGTCTAGCTTACCTTGGTTTGGGTGGCATGTGGTTGTGGCTGTGTTTCTCCCATTTGCAGGCCCTTATTTAAACATGGGCCCTATAACTAAGGCTACTGTGGCTGTTATCCAGTTTGCACTATGGGTTAATAAGGTGAGGAATTCATGGATTTTTAACTTCCTCTGGAAGGCAGGCACATGGATACATGGCTATCATACTCTAAGTGTTTGTTTGTGGGGTTACTTTAACAATGGTACCTATTGTGAGGAAATGACACCAGGGGAAATTTTTTCCCAACCCTTTACTCAGCTGTTTGGGTCTATTCCACCAGTTTTTGAAGGGTTTAAATCTTCCCTGAATGTTAATGATATCATACAATGGCTAGTATTGCTCACGGGCCTATCCTATTTAATATTCCGAGATAAGGGGAGATTGGCCTGGATAACCACCCTGATACCTACCCCAGAGAATAAGGATACTGCCCTAGAGACTGAGGGTGCTGCCATGGAGCCTGACACTGCCCCACAGACTAAGGATGCTGCCCCACCACCTGACCCTGACATAAAGCCCATCTCAGAAATGAACCACCCAGATTGGGTGGGAGTTCTAGTGAAAGAGATAAGCCAGGTGCTGAAGGAGCACCTTTCCCCAGCTGGTGGCAAACCCTCCCCCTACCCTGAAAAGGGAGAGTCTGAAGGTGCAGCAGTGGAACCCACAGACATTACAACTGTCCAGGTTCCAGCTGAACCACAGGGGCAGTCACAGCCAGCAGCAGTTGCCCCTGTGGAAAGAAAGAAATATAAGGTGAAATCAGAGCACCCAAGTGATAAGGATAAAAAAGGAAGGCCCTCACAACCCACAGGGGAGCCAGAAGTTGAGATCATCACTGAGTCCCTGTCATATGAAAATCTCCGTACTCTGCAAAAAGATGTTGCACGACGGGGACGTGAGCCTTATACAGCCTGGTTACTTAGGGTCTGGGACCTTATGGGTAGAGGTGTGCAACTGGATGGGGGTGAGGCAAGGAATATAGGACCCTTGACCCAAGACTCAGGTGTGAATCAGGTATTTGTAAGGGAGCAAGGACCCCTTCACCTTTGGGACCGGCTTTTAATGAGTGTAAGGGAGAGGTTTGTCCACAGAGACAGAATGCAGGAGCACCACCTTAGCATGCGCTGGAAGACTGTTGAAGAAGGGATCCAACAGCTGAGAGAAGTGGCAATACTGGAGATAGTTTTTGGGAGGGAGGGACAGCATAACAATGACCCCGACAACGTCAGGTGCACAGGGCAAATGTTGTGGAATCTAGCAACTAAAGGGCCATCTGAATATAAAACATTCATGTCAATGATTAATGCTGATACCAACCGAGTGACTGTAGGTTCTGTAGCCAGCAAGCTTAGAAATTTTGACAGTATGATCAGTGGCCCAATGCAGACTCAGGTCTCTGCCGTGGTTAAAGAACTCCAAGAGGAGATAAGGGAGGTGAGGGAGGAGATGAGGAGGAACAGTTCCCATGTGGCACCGGTGCGAGTCACAGGCCCCAGAGTCAGAACCCAACGTCCCTCAGCTAGAGAGAGAGGGTACATCCCACGAGCTGACCTGTGGTCCTTCCTGCGTGACCATGGGGAAGACATGGGAAGGTGGGATGGGAAACCCACTTCTGCCCTAGCAGCACGGGTGCGTGAGCTCAAAGAGAGAAACACTAACCGAGGGGGTTCCACTAGAATGAAGGTAGCCTCAGCCTCCCATGACCAGGCTGTCAGGTATTACAGAAATGAGGATGCTCTGTCAGACCCCCTTGAAGGAACCTCTACTATGTATGCACAGGAGGAGAGTAGTAACCGGTGCTAGAGGGGCCCTGCCTCTAGCCAGGAAGAGGCACGGGAAAACCGAGTCTTTTGGACTGTGTGGGTTCTATGGCCTGGCACATCAGAGCCACAGAAATATAAAGCTTTGGTTGATACCGGTTCTCAGTGTACCCTAATGCCGTCAGAACATGAGGGAGCAGAACCTATTTCCATTGCTGGTGTGATGGGGGGATCACAAGAATTGACTCAGTTAGAAGCCAAGGTGAGCCTGACCGGGAAGGAGTGGCAGAAACATCCAGTTGTGACTGGCCCAGAGGCTCCGTGTATTCTGGGCATGGACTATCTCAGGAATGGCTATTACAAAGACCCTAAGGGGTTCAGATGGGCTTTTGGAATAGCTGCTGTGGAGGCAGAGGGCATTAAGAAATTGAACACCTTGCCTGGATTATCAGAGAACCCATCTGCAGTAGGACTCCTGAAGGTAGAAGAGCAACAAGTACCTGTTGCCACCTCGATGGTGCATCGCCGGCAGTATCGGACGAATCGAGATGCTGTGATCCCCATCCACAAGATGATCCGAGAGCTGGAGAGCCAAGGGGTGGTCAGCAAAACCCACTCACCCTTCAACAGCCCCATTTGGCCTGTACGCAAGTCTGACGGAGAATGGAGACTGACTGTGGACTATCGTGGCTTGAATGAAGTGACTCCACTGCTGAGTGCTGCTGTGCCAGACATGCTGGAACTCCAGTACGAGCTGGAGTCCAAGGCAGCAAAGTGGTATGCCACAATCGACATCGCTAATGCGTTTTTCTCCATTCCTCTGGCTGCAGAATGCAGGCCTCAGTTTGCTTTCACCTGGAGGGGCGTGCAGTACACCTGGAACCGACTGCCCCAGGGGTGGAAGCACAGTCCCACCATCTGCCATGGACTGATCCAGGCTGCACTGGAAAAGGGTGAAGCTCCAGAACACCTACAGTACATTGATGACATCATTGTGTGGGGGAACACAGCAAGGGAAGTATTCGAAAAAGGAGAGAAGATCATCCAGATTCTCCTGGAAGCTGGTTTTGCCATCAAAAAGAGCAAAGTCAAGGGACCTGCTAAGGAGATCCAGTTCCTGGGAGTAAAGTGGGAAGATGGGCGGCGTCAGATTCCCATTGAGGTCATCAATAAGATCACTGCGATGTCTCCACCGACCAGCAAGAAGGAAACGCAAGCTTTCCTAGGCGCCATAGGCTTTTGGAGAATGCACATTCCTGAGTACAGCCAGATTGTGAGCCCTCTCTACCGGGTTACCCGCAAGAAGAACGATTTCCACTGGGGCCCTGAACAGCAACAAGCCTTTGCCCAGATCAAGCAGGAGATCGCTCATGCAGTGGCCCTTGGCCCAGTCAGGACAGGACCAGAAGTGAAGAACGTGCTCTACTCTGCAGCCGGGAACCATGGCCTGTCCTGGAGCCTTTGGCAGAAGGTGCCTGATGAGACTCGGGGTCGACCACTGGGATTCCGGAGTCGGAGCTACAGAGGGTCTGAAGCCAACTACACCCCAACAGAGAGAGAAATCTTGGCTGCCTATAAAGGAGTCCAGGCTGCCTCAGAAGTGATTGGCACAGAAGCCCAACTCCTCCTGGCACCCCGACTGCCTGTGCTGGGGTGGATGTTCAAAGGAAAGGTTCCCTCTACCCACCATGCCACCGATGCCACATGGAGCAAATGGACTGCCCTCATCACTCAGCGTGCCCGTATCGGAAACCCAAATTGCCCTGGGATTTTGGAGATAATCACAAACTGGCCAGAAAGTGAAAACTTTGATCTCACAGATGAAGAGGAACAAGAGCAAGTGACACGTGCCGAAGAAGCTCCGCCGTATAATCAGCTGCCAGCAGAAGAAACGTGCTACGCTCTTTTCACTGACGGTTCCTGTCGCATTGTAGGGATGAACCGCAAGTGGAAAGCAGCTGTATGGAGCCCCACACGACAGGTTGCACAAGCCACTGAAGGAGAAGGTGGATCGAGTCAACTTGCAGAACTCAAGGCTGTTCAATTGGCCCTGGACATTGCTGAAAGAGAGAAGTGGCCAAAGCTCTACCTCTACACTGATTCATGGATGGTAGCCAATGCTCTATGGGGTTGGCTGGAAAGGTGGAAAAAGGCCAACTGGCAGCGTGGGGGGAAACCAATCTGGGCTGCTGATGAGTGGAAAGACATTGCTGCTCGGGTAGTCAAGCTACCTGTAAAAGTCCGCCATGTAGATGCCCATGTCCCCAAGAGTCGGGCTAATGAGGAGCACCGAAACAACGAGCAAGTAGATCAAGCCGCCAAGATAGAAGTGTCAAAGATAGACCTAGATTGGCAACACAAGGGAGAGTTGTTCCTAGCTCAATGGGCCCACGACGCCTCAGGTCATCAGGGCAGAGATGCCACCTATAAGTGGGCACGAGTCCGAGGGGTGGATCTAACCATGGACAGCATTTCTCAGGTTATCCATGACTGTGAGACATGTGCTGCAATCAAGCAGGCTAAGCGAGTGAAGCCCCTATGGTATGGCGGGCGGTGGTCCAAATACAGGTATGGGGAAGCCTGGCAGATTGACTACATCACCCTTCCCCAAACCCGCCAAGGCAAGCGCTACGTGCTGACCATGGTGGAAGCCACCACTGGATGGCTGGAAACCTACCCTGTGCCTCACGCTACTGCCAGGAACACCATTCTGGGCCTGGAAAAGCAAGTCCTGTGGAGACATGGCACCCCTGAGAGAATCGAGTCAGACAATGGGACCCATTTCAAGAACAGCCTTATAGCAACCTGGGCTAGGGAACATGGCGTTGAGTGGGTGTACCATATTCCTTATCACGCACCAGCAGCCGGGAAAGTTGAACGGTGCAATGGCCTGCTTAAAACCACCTTGAAGGCACTGGGTGGGGGGACTTTCAAGAACTGGGAGATTAATTTAGCAAAGGCCACATGGTTAGTGAACACTCGAGGTTCCACCAACCGAGCAGGCCCTGCCCAATCTGAGCCCCTGAGAACAACAGATGGAGATAAAGTTCCAGTAGTACACATGAGAGGTATGCTGGGAAAAACTGTTTGGATTAATTCTGCCTCCAGCAAAGACAATCCCATCCGTGGGGTTGTCTTCGCTCAGGGACCAGGATGCATCTGGTGGGTGATGCAAAGGGATGGAGAGACCCGATGCATACCTCAAGGAGACCTTGTTTTAGGATGAACTACCCACATCATGTGTCTGTACCCATATCTGTATGTATAGATGTATATTATTTAGGTCATGCATGTGTGTATATATATATATATTTTGTTTTTAAAGGTTTAAATTTAATGTAATAGGTTGGTATGGGAAAAAATTCGGGGTGGATGATGTTGGGGGTTAGATTTGGTTTTTTTTCCTTCTCACAGAATTTTTTCCCATAAGTTTCCAAGAAGCCTTAATGACTACTTAGTCAGAACAAAAGGAGTACTTGAGGGATATGGCAGCACGAGGCTACACCTATTGTTTCTGAGTCCCTGGGAGTGTCCCTCAGAGGGGAGAGATGATGAGCTTTGGGAAAGGCAAAAAGACAGATCTGGGGAAGGGGGAGGCACTCTTGCTCTCAGCGCCGAGGAGGACGGTCAGGCTGCCCTCTGCCTCTGTCTCGTCCTGGGAAATCTATCGTCATCTGCTGTGTACCCGGGAATCCTGAGCTCGCTTTCTCCAGCCTCCCCCCACCGCCGCTGCTTCTTCGGAGCTTTGAGGTTCCACTGCTACTCTGTAGCCCTGCACTGCCCAGCCCTGCCGGGACACCTCTGCCGCTCCAGCTGCCAGCGCAGAGCTCCTCATCTCATCCACCAGCCCGGGACTTTTCCTTCCTTCCAGTTCGGCCTCTCGGAGCCCTGCAGGGGCACCGAGATCAAACTGCTCTGGGCTTTTGTAAAAGAAAGCCCTCAAGGTTCTTGGTTCTGTTTATTATTGATGCTGTAGTTGTTGTTTGTTTGTCGTTTTGTCATATATACTAGTAAAGAACTGTTATTCCTACCCCCATACCTCTGCCTGAAAGCTCCTTTAAATTTTTTTTAATCGGAATAATTTGGAGGGAGGGGATTTGAATTCTCCATCTCTAGGGAGGTCCTGCCCCTTCCTAGCAGATATCTGTCTTTCAAACCAAGACACACTGGAACTGAGAAAAGTGGGAGTGGTGTGAGATGCAGCAGCTTGGAAATACACAGAAAACCAATCTGGATGTGCTTTGAGTTGTGTAAATTATAAAGAAAATGTTATGTACATCACGATTAGTTGTAAGCCTTGAGGAATACTTTTGCAATGTGTGGATTACACTGTCTCCTCTTTAGTGCAGCTATGGTTAGTAAGGTAAGCTAAATTAGACTTTATTCCAAGAAGCATTTCACCGGGGTAAAATGTGTTGAGGTTATTCCTGCTTGGTACCACTGAAGTCCTGAGTTCTCTACTTGGACATTTGATGTGGGCACCCAAATGGAATGTAGTCACCATCAGACAAGCATGTCCTGCAGCTACATTTCCAAGGAATTATGAGAACATTAATGAAAACCCTTTTTTGTTCCCACAGGTGGTTTACTCACTTGTATGTGGTTTCTGTGCTCTGGAATGGTTTTCTGCTGATCTGTCTTTTCCGAGCTGAGTTCCTTGGAGAGTCACTCCCATCATGGATTCAGGACATGCACCATGCTCTTGGCAGAGATTCTCAGAGCAAGGACATGGGCAAGTATTCCAGATATTATAATGTGGCTATATAAATATTAAAAAGCTGTTATTACCAACACTGTGCTGAGTTTGTATCCAAGCACTACTTCGTTGGTTGTTATTCAACTTACGGTCCAAATGACCTTCCTGGTGCACCAAGTACCTTTGTCATTATTGAAGATACAAATATTTCTAATATATGGATATGATGGCTTTCAGCAGTCCTTTTAACAGAAAGGGCCATTAGCACCTTCTGGAAGAAATCTTGCTCTGGTCAGCAGTGCCTCACCTGTACAAATATTTTTCTCAGTTAATTTAAAATGAGGGTAAAATTCTGCTGTGGGAAGAGGGAACAACAGTCTTTTTGAAGCACTGTCAGGGTTAAATTGTTCCTGTCTGTTTCAAAGTTGCTGGTTTTTATCTGCAAGCAGACAGTGAGTACTTCTCTGCGCTCCTGGTCCTCTTGCTCCTTTGGCTGCATAGCTGTCGCAGACTTGCAGAGTGCCTGTGGACCAGTGTGTTTTCCAGTGGTGTCATTCACATCGTGCAGTATTGCTTTGGACTTGGTTACTACATTGCTGTTGGCTTGACTGTGCTGTGTCAAGTGCCTACAAATGTCAGGAATGGTAAGTGCCCGCTTAGTTATCATCAAAGATGCAGTTTTGCTCTCATTTGTTTCCATTGTGACAAATGGTTTCATAGAGGGCTGCTTGTTTGAGAAGTGTGTTAACTGATGAGACATATAAGTACTTCCTGGCAGACTTCAAAGTAATTACATTTCAGTATATCATACAGTCAGCCAGCATTCTATGCAAACACAGACAGGGGCACACTTTCATGTTAACCATCACAGTTATTTGCTGAAGGGATGTAGATCATATGCTTTGTGAAGGACAATAATAGGTACCAGTTCTCAAACTGAAGAGGAGTTTTTTTGTTGAAGACTTCTCTGGAAGCTGAGTCTGCAAGGCTGTCTTGGCCACCTCCTTTTTCTTCCATGGAGAACTTGCCACTGCTCTGCCTTGACTCAGGCAGTGTCTGCTTTCCCTTGGTACTGTAATGTTTCATTTAATACACAAGAAATTTGTATTATATGACTTGTTTCTGCCAACACATTCCATTGGGTCTCACAACTGAGCTGCTAAATCCCCTGCACAGAAAAAACATCAGCTGGCTGTAGCACTCTTCCTGTGATTAATTTTTGTGAGGCAGTCATTACCAAGATGGTAAAGTTTTTAATCACCTTGAATGATGTCCGTGGGTATGTAGGTGTGTGTATGCATGTGTATCACTGTGAGGAAGACAACTGTGTGCTTGCATGTTGACCTGAGCCATGACAACATGTTTAATTAGGATAATAACAGTTACAGTGTTGATTATTGAAGTCTTAGACTAACAGTTATGTATCATTGTATATCACACTGTATTTCAAGCTGCTGGATTAATAACTAGGTATTTTAGTATAGAGCAGTCAAGGGAAATGAGCTACTAGCACTTAAATGATACAGGATTCAAAAACATCTTTCAAGGAATTAGAGGCTCACTACTAGAATTTTGTAAGAGAGTAACATTTGAAAAAATGTATATAGTGTTTTGGGATGATGTTTGGTAAGTTACTTCCTGGCCATATATTAATAAAACATGTTTCATTCAGGAAAAAAGCTTTCTGTTCAGATCTGCTGGTATCACGTTATAGGAGTTATGATGTACATTTGGGCCTCTCTTCACCAACACAGATGCCTTGCAATTCTAGCTAATCTTAGAAAAAGCAGATCAGGTAAGATGTTTCATTTCTGTCAGCTGCTTACTGAAGTATTTTTTCTGGTTGTTTCTGTAGGCTTCTATAGCTTCTAATACCTTAAACACAACTGTTTCTCAGTTCCTGTAATGTGTAGATTAAATGAGGCTGTTTGGATGACTGAACTGGGGAGAGGGTGTGGTATATCTGTATATATGGTTCTGTAAAACTTAGCATGAAGCTCTATCTTCTAACATCTTAAGGATAGACATGATTTCTGTACTGTGTTTGCACAGTCAGAGGTGGCATCTTATTTCATTAAGTGGAAAGATGCCAGATCAGATGGAGGTGGATGATGACGATTAATAAGCATATTGTTCTGTAATTGTGAGAAGAAGAGTTTAATTCATCTTCCCAATTAATTTCTTTCTGTTTGCTTGCAGGAAAGGTTGTAAGTCTAAGCCACAGTGTACCTTTTGGAGACTGGTTTGAGAGCGTTTCTTGCCCTCATTATTTTGCAGAGCTCCTCATATATGTTTCTATGGCCATCACACTTGGAATTCACAATGTGACGTGGTGGTGTGTAGTGATGTATGTTTTTTTTAACCAGGCACTGGCTGCTGTTTTGTGTCATGAGTTTTATCAGAAAAACTTCAGCTCCTACCCAAAACATCGAAAAGCATTTATACCACTTGTTTTTTAGAGAATTTTTTCTAAAGTATCTTCATGCAAACGGGGAATATAAGAGATTAATGGTTTATTAAAGCCAAGGTAAAGTTGCACACTTTCTCTAATTCTACCTCAAAAGTTCATCATTTTAATGATAATCTCATCCATGTAACCAATTTGTGAGGAAATGTAATGTCTCTGCATATCATGCAAGCTAAAAAAGGTTTACTGAAGACCTTAATTCAAAGTGGAGAGATAGTAATGTGTCTTTTCTCTGTTATTATTATGTCTTATGCAGAAAACACTTGCTGTTGTGCAGCAAGTCCAAATTCATATATGTGAAAACTATTGAAACAAGGGAATCATTTGAGCTACTGTATTTCATGTGTTGACTAATATTTAAGCACATTTCTTTCCAAGTCTCTTTTCTTTGAATCACTTCAGAGGGAGGCAAATTGAGTATCTTTCTGTGCTCCCCTGGTGACAATGAAACCAGCCACTGCTTTACAACTGTAAGCACAAAAAGCAATGGGGAAAGCTGGGTGGAGGAGTGACTCATGCTCAGCAGTGGAGACAGACCCATTTGCTGCATTATCTCTTCTGCACCAAAGTGCTTTTGTTCATTGATGAAGACTGCTTTATCCCTAAACTGTGAAAACAGTGGAAGGTTCTCTGACTAAAAATACAGTAGAAGAGAATTTGCAGAAAATTAATGTTCTTTGTTGTGGTTCTGTTGTCTTTATGATAGGTTATTGGAGTCCCTCATGTGTTAGAGGGGACCGCTGTGCAAAATGACCATGACCACGACTACATTGTTATTTAAATAACCATTTTTTAAAGGCAGAGCACACACAGGAAGCAGTACCTGACAAGCATTGCAAAGAAAATCTTTACTGGGGAGATGATATCACCCATCACAGGGACTTTTTTTGCACTTAACGATTGAGTATTTTGGTCCTTCTCGTGATACTGGTGTGAATGATCAGTTTGTGTGATGAGGTTATATGGGTGCTGGTGTTTCAGCATGTTGTCTACTTACATGCTTGCATTATTTTGTATATAAGAAGTATTTTTATACACTGAAGTATATCTTATGAATTGCCTAATTAAAAGCTTATTACACTCTGTTTCCATTTTGTGCGGTTTTTCAAAATTGACCTTACGTATTTGAAAAACATGGGCAATCACTTTACACAAAATCTTGCGCCTCTCTTGGCTGCCGCATCCCTCTCTCCATGAACGCTCCTGTAGTTTCAGCTCACCATGGAACGCCAGCAGCCATGTCTTGGAACTGTACCTACCTCTATAACTTTTTAAAGTGGTTCTCGAGAGGCTCCTTGAGTGTATGTCCAAACATCTTCTGTTTAAATGGTGTTCCTGTCCTGTTTCCTAAATTGCCCCTCAGGAAACACATTCCTGCCTTGCCTGGGGGAGAGCATCAGGGCACATGGCTATCCTGGGATCCCAGGGAGAGCATCATCAGCAGTGCTGTGTCAGGTTCTGGGCTCCTCAGTACAGCAGAGACGTGGAGCTCCTGGAGCAGGTCCAGCAAGGGCAACAGACATGATTAAGGGATTGGAGCATCTCTCTTACACAAGGAAAGGTGGAGGAAGCTGGGCCCGCTCAGTCTCAAGAAGAGATTGACAGGGGAACTCCTCAAAGTCTACAAGTATTTAAGGGGACGGCTGGTGTGAAGAGGATGGATCCAGGCTCTTCTTGGTGGTGCGAACCGATGGGACAAGAGGCAATGGGCAGAAATTGATGCACAAGAAGTTTCACCTGAGGAAGAACTTCTTTACTGTGCAGTTGGCTGAGCACTGGAACAGATTTCCCAGAGAGGCTGTGGAGTGTCCCTCACTGGAGATATTCAGGCACTGCCGGACACAAGGCTGTGCCATGTGCCATGGCCCTGCTGGCGCAGGGAGGCTGGACGGGATGGCCGCTCCCAGCCCGACCCGTCCTGCCATTCCGTGCTCGGAATTCCCTGCTGGGGTCACGCATACACCAAGCTCTGCCGTGCACTTGGCCACTAACAGAACCGAGACGTGTCCGGGCCGTTCCTACGCGGATTCTTTTGCTGCCTTACGCAGCCGCTCCCCGCCCTTCCCGCTGCGCCCTTTCCCTGCCCGTAAGCTACTCCGAACGGGGAAGGGACGCGCTTGAACTCGCCCGCGCCCCGGGCGCCGCACAGCCAGCTCGGCCCATCCCCTCACGACGCCGGGAGCCGGGAGCCGGGGGCGGGGCTGGCAGCCCCGGCCGGGCCCCGCCGTGCGCCCCCGGCAGAGAGCGGCGGGGCGGGGCGCGGCGCGCGGCAGGACGGCGCGCGGGCGGGGCGGGGCCGCGACGCGGGCGGTGACGCGGCGCCCTGAGCCAGGGCTGGCGCCGCCCCCCAGCTCCGCGCTCGGCCGCCATGGGGTCCCCGCTGCCGCCGCTGCTGCCGCGGACCGCCGCGCTGCTGCTGGCGGCCGCGCTGCTGCTGGCGGGCCCGGCGCGGCTCCGCGCCGCGCCCGAGGAAGAGCCCGGCAGGAAGAAGGAGCCGCCGCCACCGCCGGCGGCGCAGGGAGCGGAGCCGCGGGCTGAGGTGAGGCGGGGACGGGCCGCGCCGGCTGCCCGCGCTACGCCTTCCGGACACCACCGGGCTCCCAAATTCCCCGCTTTTAGTGGAAAAAAGGAGAGCTGCAGGGCCACCGCATCCTCCCCTTTTGCTGCTAAAAGAGGGACATCTATGTCCGACGTAGGAGAGGAGTCAGTGCTCTCTTTCCCCCGCAGAAGCAGCTGAAAGGAGGTTTTGTTGCTACTCCAAAGCTGCCAGTTTTTTTTTCTCTCAAGCATTAATATCAATTCCTTTGCGTTAAAATTTATTAAACAGTGTTCTCGATGAGGGGACTCTATTTCCACTAAAGACACAGAGGGATGGAAAAATTACTGACATGTGGCTTGGTGTAGCACACCGAGCGCACCAGGTGTGATATACCCAACCCAGCAGACAGAGAATGCTGCGAAAGGTGAAGGAGCTCTGGGCAGCCACAGTGTCACACAGAGCGTGGGAGCCAAACAGCAACACCAGAAAACTTGGAGCACTGCTGAGAGAGGAATGCCGGGAAGCCGTCATGTCAAAACACGATGCGGGCTGGCTGTGCTGTGGATGTGCTGGAACAAGCTTTCTCAGCCATCCCTGGGCAGGGATGCGAACGTCGGTGTAGAGATCTTGGGCCTTGCTTTTGATCACAGATACCTTACTGTGTGTAGAAGTAAACACTTCAGTGAGTGAGTGGGAACTGAAGTGTGCTGGTCTGGTTTCACCACTGTAGAGTCTTAAAGTTTGTTTTCAGCAAACATAGAGCAAGGACAGAGGAAACTGTTGAAAATTGGCACAAAATTTGGCTTGGGCTCAAATGGAAAGATGAGAAATATAGGCTAGGTATTAGGAAGAAATTCTTTCACGTGAGAGGGGTTACACACTGGAACAGGTTGCCCAGAGAAATTGTGGGTGCCCCATCCCTGGAAGTGTTCAAGGCCAGGTTGGATGGAGCTCTCAGCAACCTGGTCTAGTGAAAAATGTTCCTGCCCATTGCAGAGGTCTTAAAACTAGACGATTGCTAAGGTGCCATCCAGCCCAACACATTCTATGAATCTATAAAATTTAAATGCATCTGAGATGCAAAGATCTTGCAAGGGAGGAAAATGATCCTGACTGATTTTGAATGGGCTTCTTTTTTTCCTAATGTATCATAGTCACTCAGTTTTATTTTGAAGCACTCATTAATATTTATATCAGAAAACTGTTCAAGATTAAGGTCATGAAATAGGTAAGGATTTTAAAATTGGCAATATTGGACCTGAGCTGACCACGTTTTGTTGTGATGGTGGTTCTCATGTTTGGTAATAGCATGCATGGTGAAGTGATGTTTCGATAATCAGCAAGACGTGATCCTCTTGCCAAGGTCCCAACTGGCAATTTGAGGTGGGTGGCAGCCAGGAACTAGTTAATAATCATTAATGAGCATGAGAGATGTATCTACTTAAAATGTCACTCTACGCAGGGTGGTATGACAAGAGAAATGCAAGGCTTTGTATTTCTGTGTACTAAGCATTCAAGCCTCATTGACGAGTGTTGAGGATTTGTTTTGTATTTTTCTCTTGCCCCCCTTCTTACAGAAAGGCTCCTCCCTAGTTGCCCCAGTCCACGTTGTCAGTGAAGAGTCAGCTGACAAGACTAACCTGGGCTTTATCCACGCCTTTGTGGCTGCCATTTCGGTCATCATCGTGTCGGAGCTGGGGGACAAGACCTTCTTCATCGCGGCCATCATGGCCATGCGCTACAACCGCCTGACCGTGCTGGCCGGTGCCATGCTTGCCCTGGGACTCATGACCTGTTTGTCAGGTTAGCACTCTGGTTTGCATTTTGTTTGATCTCTTAAGAGGTGACAGGTATGTATTTATCAATAAACCTTAATTGGAATGCAGGTAATACATATATGCAGTTTGCTGTTTTGAGGAGAGTGTGAAGCTTTTCCTACAGAGCATGGAGTTTCAGGTCAAGTATTTAGGCTCTTTCCTCTAATGAAGTCTTTGTGTTCCCTAGGCTTCAACTGGAGTTTAAGGAAGGGGAATGACATGGAGAGCCTAAGCACTTTGATTTCTGGACTTTTTTTTACTCTTTTACTTTATTTTTTTCCCCGCTATTAAATTAGTGTGCGTAAAGGGAGTGTGGGAGTGGCTTCTGTTTTTCCTCCTAAGGCAAGTGATTCTTTAGATGATGACACGTTTTCCTCATCTGACTTGTGTTCCTGCACACGTAGCTGTTTGGATTTGTGCTGGGAGCTGCATAAGTGGAGGATGGAGGCAGCAGGAAGTAAGGTATCAGGTGGCACTTGAGGAACCTGTAGCCACGGGCACTTATGTAACTTTGATTGTAAAATGTAGCAGCCTTCAGGTACATCACAGAGTTTGTCTGTGTGCTCATTTCTAACCATGCCCATTTCAGAAATACTGGAAATAGTGGTGATTGGTTTCTACATGCTGGAGACAGCCAGTTCACTGGCACAGGGTGCTTGGCAAACGTTTCTGTGAATGATTTTTGGGTGTGTTGCTGTGTGGACTGCTGGGATTATTGCAGTTTTAGTTAGAGCAGTTTCCACTTGCATTGTGTGTAATTTCTCTTGCCCATTATGGCTCTCTTTTTCTATTCGAATTCTTTCTTCAAATCTTTCTTAATACTTTCTCATAAAACGCTTCCTTTTCTGCTTTTATCCCCCAGTTTAGAGGTTCCCAATTATTTCTTCCCTTTTCAGAAAGGAACTTGCTTTCTTGTTGGGTTCTTCCTCCCCCACACCATTTCCTTCTATCTCTTGCCCTTGTTTTATACAAGCTGAGTTTGGGAATTCTTGGGGGGTTTGCCCACCTTGATTTTAGGAAGACATGCTCATTTAAACCCATTAGTTCTAAGTAATCTACTTGGGATATTTTTCAAGCTGTGCTGGATAAAATAAGCTGTCTTACAGTTCTGATTATTTCACTGTGCCCATGCTTATATATGTAAGAAATGCTAAGAAAAAGATAGCTTTTTTATCTAGCTTTCTTGCATTGTTTTACTGCCGTATTTTCAGTCTTTTTAAAGAAGTTTAGTTCAACTCTTGGTTTATTTAGCTTTGCAAATAGTACTGCTATTTGTGTATGTGCTGTGTTTAAGAGTAATAAGGCTGATTAATTCTGGTTTCATTCTTAATTCTAGCAGTGGCAATACAGAATTATTTCTAGATCGTGTAGCAATTTCCGAGTGTATTTTTCAACTAAAAAGGTGTGTACAAAAAAGCACACATGGTAATATGCTTCTTTTTAGCTAAGTGCACGTGGAATAAAGTAGCAGAAACGCTTGTGAGTGCATGGTCCAAGTAACTTTGAGTACAGGGTGTGAACTTTTTTATTTTTCCCATTTATATAGGTCTTTTTCTGTCAAAAAAATGCTAACTGGTCTTACTTAAAAACTAAGTACTTTGTTCCGGATACATGCTTCTTATTTAAGAAATAGTTTTGGTTTAGTTTGATCACCCTCAATACCTCTAAAAGATGCACTGTGCAGGTTGATTTTCAGTCTGTAGGTGGGATCTGCCTTTGAAATAAAGAAAGATCAAAGTTGGTCACATTGTGTGTATGTGGGGAATATGAGGGACAAGGGAATAGTAATGTGCACTTGGCAAAGGAAGACAGACAGGGATTCACCCAGCTGGATAATTTGTAGATATGCCTGGTAGATTTACCTTGTTGAAAATATTATTCTAACTTTATCTGATAAATGAAACAATTGGAAAGAGATGCTATCCAGCATGCAAATGGAATTAACTGGGGTGCACTATGACTAATGTAACACGATTACAGATGGTTGTTTCATGATGTGCACGGAGAAAGGCAGGACTTGCATTGTCCTTGATGGGAAAGATAATGTTGTTTGGACTGGCTCTCAGGAACAGCAGCACCTCAACTTTGGCTGGAGTGCACTGTCTGTGTCTTAGTGGACTTCAGTCTCTGGTATGACCAGTAATGGTTGGAGTTTTGAGCATGTTATCTTCCAAAAACATAGAAAATTATACAAAACTTACAAAAGATACAATATTTATTTATCAGTGGGTATTTGGATTGCAGACTTTGCTAGCAAGCATTTCTTAGATGTGGGAACAACAGTTATGATCCTCATGCTTATTTTTTAAATGACACATTTGTTTTCTTTTCAGTTTTGTTTGGCTATGCCACCACAGTTATTCCTCGTGTGTACACATACTATGTGTCAACAGCACTGTTTGCAATCTTTGGCATCCGAATGCTTCGGGAAGGCTTGAAAATGAGTCCAGATGAGGGTCAGGAAGAGCTGGAAGAAGTTCAAGCAGAAATTAAAAAAAAGGATGAGGAAGTAAGTAATAAAGTTGTGTTAGTTACTGCTGGTGGAATAATTACAGCTTGTGAAGCTGCAGAGCAACACTTGTCATGTTTGGAGTGTTCAGCTGTGTCTGTGACTGATAAACTAACACAGCAATTGTGTGGTAGATGGGATGGAAGTGGCCCCTGGAGGCTCTTTCAGCAGGTGATTCCAGTCCTGTGGCAAGCCTGGCTTCTGAGGAGAGAAGGCACCTTCTGCTTAGTGTGGGTGTTTTTAATGCATTACTAGCAGAGAGGACACCAACAGTTTATTCTTGGCTCTACTTTTATTTCTTTTTATGGTCAGACACTTTATTTGTAAGGAATACAAGATGAACAATAATCAGAGGTTAGAGCTGATTGCAATTATATATGTGTGTATATTTCCACACACATACATGTGTGCATATACTTAGCTGGTTTTTTGTAATGGTGACTGTATAAATATGTTGATAATGCAGCAGGGAGTGGCTAATAACATTCTAGAAACTGAATGTCTAGTTTTATTGTTAAGTATTTCATTTGTGTTGTTTAGATTACATTTTTAATTTTATGGTTATTTCATGATTTTTCTCTCTTGACCTCTACAGCTTCAGAGAACTAAACTCTTAAATGGGCCAGGAGATGTGGAATCTGGGCCAGGCACCACTGTACCTCAGAAGAAGTGGCTACACTTTATTTCACCAATCTTTGTTCAAGCTTTTACTTTAACATTTTTAGCAGAATGGGGCGATCGTTCCCAATTAACAACCATAGTCTTGGCTGCCAGAGAGGTGAGTGTTGCAGAACCCCTGCTGCTCTTTTGCCTTCCTTGGGTTGCCCATGGAGAGGTTAGAGACCAAATACTCTTGCAGGAGGTACTGGATTCGCACCTGCTGCCTTGATGTGCCTTACGTGGTTTGTGTCAAGACCTGGTAGTAAATGCACTGAGGCTCTGTGTAGTATTAAAACTACTGTTACATGATTGGGACTGCACTGGCATTTCTGGAAACAGCTGCTTCATGTTGTGCAGCTGAAATCAGTTGGGTTTTGTTACAGTGTTGAGAGATGTTACAGAAGAGATGTTTCTTTGCTCTTTGTGGTCATTCATTTTTAACTGGGTAACTTTAAAAGATACTTCCATTTCAACAAGCTTTAAACTGTTAGGAAAATACCTCCTCAGATACCTCTTATTAAAATATGAGTTAATATGATACAGTGTATAGAAGGACATTAAACTGCTGGGCACTAAGTGATGCTGTAAATTAAATTATATTCATTGTGATGGTTAGTGTGTATATAACTGTATTATTAAGGGAAGATGAAGGCTTATAGTCAAGCTTTTAATAAACATAAGTAACTTGCCTGTGCTCTTTCATGCATTGAGATAATTTACGTTTTTTTCCCTAGGACTCTTGCTTCTTTCAGGTGCACTTTCAGACATCCCCTAGGGATAAATAAGGGCTGTGTAATGAAGGAGAGTGTAACCTGCAGGGACCTCCTGTCTCTGTTACAGTGTAGGGAAGATGTTTAGAGCTAACAGCAGGAGAGGATAATCTCATTGTTCTTGGAAAAAAAGGAAGCACTACAGCCTCTGCCCAATTTGCTAGGCAAGTTGCTTAAGCCCTTCTTTTTTCAGGGGATTGTTGACTTCTGGTTTGCATTTCCTAAGTGTCCCCTTAGGAAGTGTCTGCCAGACTCCTTAGTCTGGTTTGTGATGTGCTGACTGTTGTAGTTAAAGCCTGGGGGCTGTACCTGTAGAATATGGAATGTTCGTAAGAGCGCTACCAAACAAGAAATGAACTGAAGGTTATCTTGACACTGGCTCTCAAAATCAGTGAGTAATTGTGATGGAATGGGGGGATGAGATCCACGTTCTGCCAGTGAGGGCTGGCTGTAGGGATATCCAGGGACTCTAGGTCCTGATCTTGGGGGCCTGTTTGTTCTGCTGGCCCAGCCCTGCTTCTTCCTGCACTTCTTGGTGCTTTCCAACCTGTCAACTGCTTGGTGCTTGCCACCTTTTCTTACTGGCTCGTGGTTTTGGTTCTTTTGAGCCAGTGGGTGTTGTTTTCAAACCACAGAATTTCTTTAACAGTTTTACTGTTTGCCTCTTTGAGATTCCTCAGGTGATGGCAGCAGCTTTTTTTTTTTTTTCCTCTTGGAACTAAAAGTGTCACATAGAGATGAGCAGAGGACATATGCTGTCCTTAACTGTGTAATTTCTAAGGAGATCTGAGAAACCTCTTTATGTAGTACAGTTGTTCACACATGAAGGGGCTGCTTGTTACTCAGTGATGTGAAAAGCTGTTGTTGACAGTAAATTATAAAATAATTTATTATTCTCTGAACTTCAAGTCTTTATGCTTCCCTTTTCGGTTGATGGAGTGGAGCAGAGTGTAGAGCACAAGTGGGTGAAGCAGGGCAAAGAACTTGAAATGTTGTAGCTGCTGAAAGCTTTCATTTGCAGTTCAAGGATTTATTTCTCTCTGTATAGATAGGTTGATGTTCCTCCAGCTGATACATATTGTGTTTCTCAAGAGCTGCCACCTTCCCTCTAGAGGTTGCTTATTGGTTTAACTACAGCAGAGCGATTTCTGGATCTATAATAAACAACCTAAAGATGCTGCTTGGCTGAAACGTGCTATATGCTCCTATCTCAGGCTGGATTTAAGTCTGTCTCACCAGCTGATGTTCACTATTACCAGTCTTTAAGACAGTGCTGAACAGCAGAGCAAGGAATCACTAGACTGTATCCTCCATGCCTGGCAATCTGCAACCAGGGAATCAAAGCACTGCTCCGAGGTTGTTGTAGGACTGGTGGGTTTTCAGCAGTGCCAATTTATCCCTTTGTGCTTTTCTTTTTCCCCCTTAGGACCCCTATGGTGTGGCAGTAGGAGGAACAGTGGGACATTGCCTATGCACTGGTTTAGCAGTTATTGGAGGCAGAATGATAGCACAAAAAATTTCTGTTAGGACTGGTAAGTAAAGACTCACTCCAACCAAAAAAACGTAACGCTGGTAATGTTTGTGGTGTAAAGAGCTGCATGCTTGGGAACTTCTGGAAAACGCATGAAAACTGGTGGTTTGTTTTGGATTATTTGGGGATTTTTTTTGAGTCTGTTTTACCTCCCACCTCGTTTTGCTTCACTATTAGCTACTCCTTTTAGGAGACCAGAGAAAGGAAATACACTATTTTAAATGGTCAGTATTTTTTGTTTGACAGTGGGTAATAGAAATTCTGTTGCAATTCTGAGTCTAGACCATCAGGTGAGCAAGAAAACTGCATCCTAATGATTTACATCAGGCATTTAAAAGCCATAAAAGCTACTCTGTGTGGCATAAGTGTTTTTTCATCAGACCTGCTAACTGCCACAGGCAGGACCAGTAAGGCTACATTGGGTTGTTTATTTTTTCCTTAAATTAGGTTGCAGCTTTCTTCCACTGTCAGTCCAATGATGTGGTGAGATTTCTTGCTCCCAAGAATAATCCTGTGAAGCTGTTTCTTATATATGTTCATTCAGAATATTGGTTTTGTAGTTGCAGAGGTGGTAAAAAACCAACTTCACTGCTAGAAGTGAAACATGCACTCCGTTGTGTTTGTCTGCCAAGGAAATTGGTGACAAAATGCTAATTAACAATGGTTTCATATGCTCCAAGCACAGTGTGGATCTGGAGCCACAGGAATAGCCTTAGATTAAACCAAAGATCCTTCTAGCATGTTAGTTTATTTAGAGAGTTGGGGAACATATACAGTGCTGCTTTCCCAGAATTCTGTCCCAGCCTCTAGCAGACTGTGGCCATTGCAAGCAGTTCATGTTTTTAATACTTTTTTTTCAATACAGTTGCCTAAAAGGTGCAAAAAATGCTGATTATATGTCAGTCCCAATTGATGGCTTGCTCTGGCGTGAGAATATTCTATCCTGTTTTGTGCCATACAGCCAAATACTCAACAGCAGGTGTTAACCTAGTTTTATACTGGCTCAAGTAATGAGTAAAACAAAGCTTCCTTCTGTGGGCCAGGATATATTCTTGGAGATGCAGTTAGACAGTGGGTTGGCAAATGGACATCCCAATACTTAGCATGAATTTTTAAGTAAGGTTATTTGGGAATCAGACATTTAAAAAAATGAAGTCTGTAATGTGTCATGGAGATAATTACTTTTTGATATCTAATTTCTTCTTGTTTTGTTTTCTTTTCAGTGACAATCATAGGAGGCATTGTCTTCTTAGCATTTGCATTTTCTGCACTATTTATAAGTCCAGACTCTGGTTTTTAAAATTTTTCATTGCTGTAAAAGAACAAGGATTGGAAGCATCAAGCAGTTGTCCTTGTGCATTTTTGTATATAATGTACAGAATTCTAGTTAAACAAGTGCTGAAGATGAGACACTGAACTTTTTATAACGGATGATTCATGGGAGTGATGCATTTATGGACAGCTTCTGCAGTGGAGATCTGCTTATTGTCTGGTTTGTCTGTGCTGTGGTGCCTGCTCCCATGGTGGGATTTGAGTGGTTTTCTCACTTTCTGGACCTGGCTTGGCTGAGTTTAAGGATCTACTCTGAAGTATTGAGAATTCCTCTTTTCTTCCTCCGATACACACAACCACTTTTCCTGTTTATTCAAGAGCTGATTCTTGAGGCCTCTTGAAGCAGACTGTGTTCAGGAGAAAACTGCCGGCTCCCACCTCCAAAGGTGGTGGTTCCATGGTGCACCTGAGGCTGGATAATCTAAGCAACAAGAAACCTGGGAGCAGTTCCTATACCATCCAGTGGCTGAGCCAACCAACAGAGAATGTTATAAACTTAATTTAGAGGGAAAACTTCTTAATCAGGGATTTTTATCAGGAAATTGATGTGGGGTGATTAACAACCTACTGTGTTCAATATGCAATCTGGCTGGAGCTAGTATTATTTGACTTTTTTTCTTTTTTTTCTTTTTTTTTTAATATTAAGGTATACAGAAAGTAATGAAGTGGTCCAGCTTAACCATGTTCTCTTCCCAGGACTGAGCAGTAATGGAATTCTTAGGTTTAGATGCATTCCTGATTTTTCTTTTTAGGAATAGAAATGTAATCTGGAGGAGTATTAATAAAACAGTGTCTCCATTTGTGTTATTTTCAGTTTTTGATGGCTGCCACAATTTCTGCCACAAAGGTTTACCTAGTAATTATGTACTTCAGGTGAGGAAAGTTTACTATATTTATTTTGGTTATTGATAAATGCCAGTGTTTTAAAGCCTTTGAAAATGTTGAGCACTGAAGATACATAGGTTGCAGAAATACATGTTTATGTCTCTTCTCCAATGGTGATTTAGATTCTGAGCCTGTATAACCCACTAAGATCTTCAGCAGTCTTGGAAGATAGAAGACATGGTTTCAAATACTATGTATCTGCCTTTTTTTGAAGCTGAAGTACTATGGAGCGTTACAGATTTGACCATTGCATTTGTAGATCAGAAACAGTGCAGCTCCTCATCCTTCTCTTAGGTTTCTCTTTCCAGAAAACCTTAAAGCCACATTTCTAAAACTCTTAAGGCCATAGCAGTGCAATGCCAGGCACAAACAGTGGTATGAAAACAGGCTGCCATTTCAGGCTGCAGGTCTACGTGTTCATGTCTGGGCCCAAAGGAACTGTATGGTTTGGTGGTTTGGAGGATTTTTGTGTTGTTTTAAGGGGTTTTGTTTGGTTTTTGGGGGGGTGTTGTTGTTGTTGTTTTGTTTTTGTTTTCTTTTGAAACAAACTTTATAGCTAAAACCTATAGCCTGTTCTTTCCCACAGTCTGAGGACCCACTCTGTCAATGACAAGTTTCAGCTCCTGTAGGGAGTGCATTTCTCAGCAGAGGTCGTGTTAAAACAGGGCAGGAACAGGGATTTGCAGGGAAGAGCCACAACTTCGGACAATTCGTGGGACAACTGTTTCTTTCAATCAGAAGTGGTGCTGCTGCTGGACATTCATACAGATCCATCCAGGCAGGGTAACTGTGGTGCCACCTAACTCTGCTTTTTAGGATCAGAAATGTAATATAGAAAAGACACAGACATTTTTTTCTCAAAATCCAAAAAGCCAACCCGGTTCACCATGGGTTGAAGCTTCCCAAAGTTTGTGGGTGCTGCTTAATGCTATTTTTGATATGAAAATTTAGGATCATTGGATCAGCAGAAGAATGAAGCTCTTCCAGAGGTTTGTAGAGGTGAGTGTTATATCACATCAATATTTTACTATTACACAGATGCCAAGTACTGCTTTTGCCCAGTCAAAGCAATGTATTTGGCTGCTTTCAAAGACCAGCTGGCAGGTTAGTTTGAATAGAGTAGCTTTCTGATGGGTTTTTTTTTGTTTTGGTTTTTATTTCTTAAAGCACAAACATTGACTTGTTGGAAGTCTAGCATGAGATTAGATGGCTTGTGAAATTTTAGTAAAAACTTTGAGGTGCTTTAGTAGTTGCTGCTAGTTACAGTGATTTAACATTGTCGAGTGCCTGTTGGAATTTTTCAGTTTAAAGAATCAAGTTGGGATGTAAGGAAAGACTGCTGAAGGTGATAGCGGGATCCAGTGACATATTCTTAGTGCTGTGTCTGCTGTGCAGTTTCCAGCAGACTTGGCCTTGTCCCTCCACAGTGTCTCAAGGACTTGCACCCTGGCTAGCTCTCACCTGTTGGCTGATTTGGCAGCCGGATTTTAGCAGTTTTTATCAGACTTGTAGCACACTGCCAGTGGAGAGGGGCGTGCTGCTGTTCTGTCAAAGTACCTGGAAACTTGAGATACAGGCAATATGGAGTTGTATGGGCATTTATATACAAGGGAAGCAGCTGAAGCCGTGATTGCCACAATCCTGTGCGCTTTCTTGTTCTTTTCTAGCTGCAGAATGAAATGCAGTGAGTGAGAGCTCAGCTGTTAAAGGGAAGGCTCTGCAAACCCTTGTGTCTGCAACATGGGAAACAGGCCACTGTTCACCACAGGTTTCCATCCATCCTGCAGCTCTCCCTGCTGGGGTGAGATGCGGCTGATTTCAGCTGCTGCCAAAGGAACCTCGAAAGCAGCATCTAAAGCAGGAATTTACAACTCTGACTGCACATTGCACACAGCAGAGGTTTGTAAGTGCACACTGCCAGCAGTTCCTCACTTCCAGGCAGTAGAAGTAAAATGGGGATGATGGTCAGTTCTACTGGGATGGAAAATTTGGAGATGTTTACAATGAGAAAAGCCTGTGGTATTTTCAAAGGTGCCTTGTTCCCAATCCTTAGGTAAAGCCTGTCTCATTAGTCTGTATATGGCAAAGTGCAAGTAGCCAAGACTAAGGTAAAGTAATCTTCCATCCTGCCAGGATAAAGTTTTTCAGAGGAAACCTGTTGAACCAAAGTACAGGACCAGATCACCAGCAAGCCTGCTCTCCCTAGGGTAATGGCAGCAGGTGTGCGTGTGCTGGGCTTGCTGTTTTGAGATCTGTGAGTCAGACACCAAGTGGGAAAACTGGGAAGTGAGTTGGAAGTGAGAGAGGGGCAGTGTTCCCTGACCCCACTGCAAGAGGCAGCTGCTGCCGTACAGGCTGTCCTTCACCTCAGCTGCTCCTCCAGCTCAGGCTGGCTCTGGAACACTGCCAGCCAGATTCACATGAGCAGTTTTGTTTCTAGGAAGAGTGGGTAGTTCAGTGTACTTCCATGTTTGTCCCAGATGCTGTGTATTTAAAAACCATAATCAGATCTTGAATTGAGAGGATCAGACTGTTTCATCCTAATATAATCCAAGTTATCCTTAATTTCCAGAGCCATGGAAATAATGATGCAATGGCACTTTGCTGTACTGACGTGGCATTTTTCCAGAGATGACCTTTTATGGCCCCTGAAGTCAGCACCCTTGGCAAGTTACAGCTACAGGCTTCTGCTGGTGGAGATGCAGGGTTCCTTTCCACAGCATTTCCCTTTGATGTGGGCATGTACAATAGCTGTGCCTTTCTTTGGGATTACTTCCATTGCCTTCCCAAAGGGCCTGACAGTGATGGAGACAGTGCTACAAAGAATGCCAGTAAGGCACTTGCCATTGTACGTTACCCTCGAACAGCTGAAATCTGGAATTCGTATCACTAATGCCTGAGAGTCAGAAGTGCAACTAACCTTTGGATTGCTAACCTTTACAAGTACTTAACAGCTTCATTCTCATATAAACATGAGGTTTGTTTGAAGCTTGCATGACAGCAAAATGCCATTTAACAGAATTGCTTCAGGTGTGGCAGCAGTTGTAATTACCACTCTTCTTCTTGATAAGTTTATGAAAAATAAACTATTTCCAAAGTTCAATTTTAGGAAAACTGACAGTCTTGCTTGCTACATGCTCTCAGTCTTATCACTGATGGGTGGTGACAGTTCTTAACTACAGCTACAGCACTTCTGCAGCTGATTTTGTTTCACTCCAGGGGCACAGGGGCCTCATGGCATATAGGAGTAATATGCAGCTTGCACAAGTATTTAATTCTCAAAAGCAAAAGATCAGTATCTTCCTCTGGGTATCTGGTGTGATATTACACAAAAAAAAGTACTGCAGACTGTAAAAATAGCTAGTGTATTTATCATTTTCTCCGGGTATTCAGCTTCAATTACCCAATTTTCTTCCCACCCTCCTTTCCCTGAACATTTAATCCATTTGTTATTAATCAGTTGTTATCATCAATTATTAATGTTTACACTTTGATCATTGAAAAGAGGGTCACACCATCGTGACAGGTTACATATTATCACAGCTCTTCCAGACGGGAGCTACATGCTCTCAACAAGTTGTGCTTGCAGCTAAATGCAAGTCTCTGTTTCTGTGCTCAGTGGCACACCCAACACTTCAGACCTCTACCCCTTTAAAAATACGATTCTTTGACATTTCAGCAGCAGAAGAAATATGCAGTGAGGGGAGTGGCACCAGTTTAAAGAGAGGGGTTTTGCCCATGCCAAAGTGAGGGAAGGGCTCTGCCCATCCAAACCCGCTGCAGTGCTGCTCTGTCCTTTGGGAAGAACAGGGACTGCAGACACGAAGGTATGAAAGCAGTTCTATGTTGTGCACACTCGGTCAAGTACTGTGTGAGTAAATTGCAAGGTAGTAATGTAAATACACAAATCAGAGGTCTCTAGCCTTTAGAGTGGGGCATCAGTTTATAAAGAGATACAGAGAGAAGACAAGGAAAAAATACAGTATGCATTTTTACTGAAATCTCACAAGTCATTTGTCTGGGTAGGGGAGAGAAGATAAAAGTGACATCAAGCAACTTCTCACAAGTCAGTTCTGTGGGTGGGGGAGAGAGAGTGCCTTTGGTACAGTCGTGGGAAGGGTAAGAGCGCTTCACTGTGAAACTTGGATAAAACTGACATCAAGCAACTCAGAAAAAAACTTCTAGAACCTTAGAAGCTACAGAAAGCAAAATTTTAAATGAGTTACATTTATTCAAAAATTGACAGTTAGTAATGGTCACATGAACACCAGGGAACTGCATCTACATTTCCTGACGTCAATATGAACGGCACTAGGGTTTTTCTGTTTGTTTTCTTTTATGTATATAAATCTAATGCCAGTTAAAAAAATACAAAACAAAACTGAAACCCAAGACACTGTGAAATCAACACTGCTTAAAAACTCAAAATTCAATCTGATATATTTGAAAATAAATATTTTTTACCTTTCTTGTTAGAAAAAGACAACTCGCTAACTGCTTTCAAAGCAGTTACATCTTTAAGACCATTCCCAAAAGTGTTTCATAAATAATTACCCATTGATTGATTGTCTATTAATGCAGCATCTCTCAGTCATAGCTGGGGTCTCTGTTATTAGGCCATAAAGTATGTTTTTCAGACACAGTGTTTTGTTCCCCCCCCCCTTCCTTTTTATTTAGGTATACTTTCTTTGAATATAGCATATCATGCTGGCAAAATTCATGCAGATGGCATAGCATGAAGTATCGCAGAGTTTAAAATCACCTGTTTAAAAAAGACAAAAAAAGACAAGGAATGTAGTGTTAAAAATCATGGTAGTGAAAAAGCAACTACCCCGTCTCATGGACAACCAAGACAATTTCAAATCTTCTCTCACAGTTGTCTCATCTGCTATGATTTAAGTATGTCTTTTTAAATCCAAATTCATGTCATTCTCTTCATTTTTTTTCCACCAGGGATAAGTAAAAAAATAAAAGGTTAATTATTAAAACTAGTCTCTTTTCCCTTTTAATCAAAATAACCATTTTCCAGCCCTCTGACTGTACATCTAATTTTAATAATAATTTCAAATAGAGAAGCTTATGAATCTGACATGTTTGACATCTCCTGATGCCGTGACATTTAAAACACTCATAACAATACTTGGGTTAAATCTCTGAAAATATAAATGATTCTTGAATTCACTTTAACATTTGAAAAAGGCCACATCTTTAAACCTACAGAACATTTTCACACAATTTATAATCCTAAGGGACACTTAGAATTATTGAGTAGGCGAATGAGCCTCCAGATGATTCTCTCTCATAGGCAACTGTGCAACTTAAAAAGCCTCCTTCCAAGGAAGCTGTCATCCCTAATCCCTTCCCCTGGCCATATAAAACACAAAGGCAACCAGTTTTAGAAGCCTTTTCAATCCTGCACTTTAAACCTCAAAGGATCACCATAATAAAGAAACATTTTCCAGAAATGTCTCTCTTGACAGTTTTCTCTGTTATTCCTCAATGTGCCCCCTTTTTAACAGTTTCACTGACTAAAGAAATAAACTGTTTTTCAAATAGTCTTTTCAGTAAAGTGCTTGTTATTACTCAAAAAAACCCAAAAAAAAAAACCCCAAAAAGAGAAAGTGCTATTTAAGTCTTAACATAATTTCTTTTTCCTGTGAAAAACTGCCTGATATATCTTTACTTTATTCATTTTTACATAAAGCTGAAATGAAACCTATTTCTCGTAAGGATGCTGGGTTACTAATTTCGGTGTTTGGCAGTAGGCAAGATGCCCACAGAAGGTGGTGACACACTGGAACCATAGTGCAGAAGGTAAACCTTCTAGATGAAGTGGAAGGCATATGGAGAGCTCCTACTAGAATCATTTCATATTTATATACAAATATAATATATATTAAATATAATATAAAAATAGCTATATTCTTTTTTCTCTCTGAAGTTATCCCAGACACTTTTCTTCAAAGCCTCACCCATTGCAGACAATGTCTGTCTCCTACACGCCATGCAAATGCCATCCTTTTCACTCCATTATGTATCACCAGCCCATTTCTTCACAAATCTGATCATCCCCTTATCAGACTCCTTCCCTTCTGTCAGAGCTGTTCTGCAATATTTCTGCTCCAGATAATGCTTCTGCACCATCACAGCATTCATTGTCATGCTGTTTATCAGGATGTTACAAGTGAGTCTGTAACAAATGAGTCAGGCAGAAGCAAAAGGCTGATTAAGAAAGAGGCAACAGCCTGGTCCTCTTCTCACTAGAACTCAAGGACAGTTCAGCAACTGATTGAGCAACTGGGGAAGCTGCAGACCTGTTAAATACACACTTTCTAGTCACTACTTGTGAACAAAGCATCTCCATACTTGTGCACAATCTGGACCAAGTTCTACACACTTGCCTTTGTAAAGTTTGCCTGATTCACATCAGGAATTCTTCAAATGTGTGCTGTAGTTTTGCAGTTCCTTAGAATTTCCCCATCTTCTATCCTTTCTCTACTACCTGGCAGTTCTGTAATTGAATGATCTCTCTTTGAGGCTACAAAAAGCTGCTTGATCAAAGCATACATTTCTATATTCTTTCAGCAGCCACACTATCCCACCATCTAATTTCTCTCTCCTAGTTTAGCCTTTTTACTGACAGACCTACAGCAGCACACCAGAGTATTTGGGGAGGGCAGAATGGGAAGAGAAGTTGAAATGAAGCTTTATATAAAAAGCTGCATCATTAAGTGTCTGGCTGGTATCTCTAATTTCTGTAATTCTCAGTATAACAGCTTAATACACCTATTTTACCACTATTCAGTAGTTCTAACAGCACTATTAAAGCTCTCCCAGTTTTGTTTTTTAGTGCAATATTTTTATTGTACTTGGTTAAAGAAATTTGTATCTAACCTATTTTCCATTAGGCAAAGAAGTGATAGCACAGACCTCTAGTCAATGCAGCTTTGTATGGAAACAGGTGGAATGGAGTGGTAGGGATAGCAGAGCAAGGCAGGATTTCTTTATATAGAACTTTACTGAAACAGGTCTCTGACAATTATCCCAGACTCAAGAATGCCAGAAATCCCTTTAAAGAAGGGAAAGAGTTTCTTGCTATGTTTGGTATTGGCATCGGTTCCTTGCTCCAGGTTGCAGTAAGTCTCGTGGAGCAGAGAGCAATCTGATTTCTCTTTGGTACTTTGTTTTTCACACTCTCCTTCCTTGTTCACTGCTTGGCTTTTTGGTGCCAAACATTTGCTTTATGACTGGGGAATAACAAAGATCTAATGCTGGGACACGTGCAGAGGCAAAGGCTTGCCCCAAAAACGTAACCAACGGCATCAAAGGCTTGGCTGAACTGGTGTTACCTCCTGCAGGTTTGGGTCATCCAGTAATACAATCAAACTGTTCCACAGTACAAAATAGAACCATCACCATTTGGTTACATTCATTCAACTCCTCCTTAGTATTCAAGATTAATCCAGCTTTCTCTCCCTAGCACTAGTTTTAAATGATTTTACTGGTTTTTGTTTTTAATTAATTATCAGATCTATCAGCATTCATTAATTTTCCTCTGAAGTTCTGGTTTCCACAAACTAGTACCATAAAAACCTACCAACATTTACTTAAATAGCACATATCTGTTGGAACTTTTTATTTTCTTTATAAAGTAAAGTTGCCTTCTGAAGTCTTAGTTCAGTGATAGCTCTTAAATCAATACCTGGCAGTGTTAAATGCAATCATGATCTCCCCCACAACACACTTTAAATGCTTCCAAAAATGATTTTAAAAAATCAGCTTATTATTCTTCCTTCTGCAAAAGGAGTCTTGTATTTGAAGGTTTGCTTTTTTGCCTTTTTTTTTTTTTCTAAGAGTATTACCTTAAAGATCTGAGATTTTTGAGACTCCTATATTTCTGGCTGCTGTCTGAGGGGGAGTACCAGTCAAAAATATTCATGGTCTCAACTCAGACCACTGTTAAAATTAACACAATACAGAAATATCTATGAAGTAGATACACAAGTTTGGTTGACAATGTGCTAAGACTTCAAAATTGAAAATGGTTACAGATTGAAGACATTGTAATTCAAGATGTTCAACATTATCACCTGAATTAAAATCAAGGCACTATGGGTTTTGTTGTTGTTGTTAAAATGACCCTGAATTAGTTCTGACTAATTTTTGAAGGAGAATAAAAAGATTCCAACATGGTTTAACAAGTTACAATTCTCACCACAGAGAAAGTGGTTAAAAAGTGCCCAAAAGGTTATTAAATGTAAATATATTTTTGTGCAAATTACTCCTATAACTGAAACATTCTCGAAAATTACTGTCATTTTTTTTAAACCTTTTACATAAATATTTCCAACTATGAACTATATCAAAAGATAGCTTTGGGGAATAAAATTCCAAACCATCCACAAGAAAGCAGTGCAAATTCCTATTTTTCAAATAAAATGATGAATTCATTATGAAATGATGGATGATACTTATGAATCTGAATGTCCTGAACCCTGATGCATGATCACCAGTTCAAACAGCTTCATCAATAATTTAACTTCAAGCAGTCAACTAACCAACATACTATACCTCACCGAACAAACCCTGACATCACGGACAAAGCACAAACAAGAGACTTGTGCCCACATTAAGGGTGAAAATAATGATGCATCATGTTGTAAACAAAAGGGTAGAACAGAGGAAAACATTAGTCTGAGTATGGCGTGAGAATTTAGGGAAACATATTCAAACCTACAAATAACAGATTACATTTTCATGCATCATATAAAATATTTTGCTCTTTCTCCTTTTATGCAGACATATACACAATATTTTACAGGATCTGTACAACAGAGAACTGGATTTCACACAACATTTTCAAAATATTTACTGTCCTGTAATCACCTGAAAAAAAATTAGATGGTTTTTGGACTATATTTCTGGCATTTTTTCCTGCTAATTCAAAACAATTGCTCCATGTCCATTTTAATACTTTAAAAATGTACAAGATTGATAAAAATACCAATATTTTCAGCATCACTCTCATTTCAGTCACATTTGGAGATTTCACCTGGACAAATTACAACATGGCAGCAAATCCTTTAGAACACAGAAACTGGGGCAACTCTCAAAGTTGGCCGTGTCCCCACCGTCATCTTGTGGCTTTTCTTAACAGATTCCAGAAGTTAGAAGCAGGTCTCAACACCACGGTGCTAGAAAGCCTTCGTACTGTTACCTCTGTGGCTTCAGTGCAACTGTTTGTGGGGCAGCCCCTCCTGCAGTTTGCTTCAAAAAGAGGCAGCACCCACACTACTGTGGCTGAACTTTGGAAGGATCAGTCATCTTGTCAGTTCTATGTCGTGACAGCTGCTGCTGCTGAGACTGATGCTGCTGGTGGTGGGACTGAGTGAAAGTGCTTTGTTGTAGTGGGAAAGCAGCAGAGAGAATAAGCTGAGCCGACTGATTTCCATGAAGTAACCTGGATGTCTAAAACATGAAAATAAAAGAAAATTATTTTTCCTGTTGCGCTGAGAAACATGGGCCTAGCTGCTTTTTAACTTTTTGTAAGGGTTCAATCAAAATAAACTTTGGATTTAGCCAGTTAAACTGAGCAATGCAAAGATTTGTTCATACTAATGCATTTAAGCAGTGCATCTGACCAATTAATAAAGCAGTTGTAATTGGTCTTTGGAATTTCTGTGGCATTGATAGGTAGGAACACATGGCAATTTGTCTTCATTTCAAACCACGAAAGCATAGCAGGGCATAAGGAATCTATTTGAGTAAGTGTAGGTAGCTGTCACTGCAGTCAAATGAAAAAATAGTGCAAGATTTGGCACACATCACATTTATTCCCCACAGACAAAATGTTCAGTCAAGGAAAATGGTGCATCTGCAGACCCAAACATCCCCTTTGAAGGAGACTTATTACTACTGGAAATGGTACTTAGTTTTAACAGTACTCTTAGAACAAAAAAAAATTGATTACTGAAGAAAAACAAGGATGAGTACAAACGCACTAGGATATCTCAATTCTGAAATGTTCCGCAGCAGAAAGTACATCAACTGCTCCACCTACAGAATCAGACCGTAAGACACCCCAGAGAACAGAAGCAGAAAAGGCACTTTTGTCCTTTTTAAAGAGCATTTGCTTCACTTCAAAATTTTTGCACTTTAATAGTTCGTATTAAAAATACTAGACTTTTTCCTAGAACAAAATTCTAGAGTAGGAACAGAGCTTTTGAGTTCTTCCTATTTCACATATCTGTTTCGCCAGAATTAGGTCAAAATTGTATAAACATTTAAATTTAGAAACAGAGACACAAACACTACCAACCTGCTAAACAGCCTCTCTAGCATTCCAGCCACCACATCTCCTTCACCCATGGGTCACTCAGCTCCAGATGCTGGGTGACCCATGTGCCAGTAATTAACTGGAATCAAAAAATGGAAAGAGATTTCCCCATCGATTCCCTCTACCTTCTGTTTCTTTTACAGATTTCCTATTTCTACACTCCTTGGGTTTTGTCTTCCTTCTCTTTTGACCCAATCTCTCCTCTCTCTCCACTAAAACAAGGTTCTTCCCTACTCTCTGCTTACAAAGCTACCTGCTGCTCAGCCTCCCCTGTAGCCTAGGCAGAATTTCATGCCTCATGTTATAGGGACATGTCTTGCTTTGGGCTGTGTGCTGCTTTCCAGACCAACCATCATCTCTCATACCTTACTGCATTAAAGCTAATAAAAGAAAATGTAAATGGTTTTAAAGGAAACACCTATTTTTTCATCCCACAGTCAATTAAGAGTAGCAATTCAAAGGGAAAAAGATGTAAGACAGGACAATGCATGGAAAGACCACCTCTGCTTTAAGTAATGGGATTTTAGAGAACAGCTACAGAATAAACGTACCTCATGCATCGGGTTTTTTCACAGGTTACTACTTTAAGTGCTTTGTTTTCAGGTAAAGCATCCCTGAATAACCCAGTAATGCTGAAAGTGCCAGGACTTGGAAAAATTTGTAGACCAACCAGCTCTACATTCATTACCTGTAGGAACTGTTGGGGATGCTGGGTCAGCTGTGACTGAGCTGGTTGTTGCACTGTGGTGAGCTGCTGCTGATGGTCCTGCTGACTTTGCTGCTGCTGTTGCTGCTGCTGTGTTATAGACAAAGTCTGTGCCTGCTGCTGTTGGGCAGCAAAAGTGGGATAAGCTGTCACCACCTGTCCCATAAACATAGTACTTGGTACCATTACTGCTCCACATGCTACTGGGGCCGTGACGAGTTTTGTTACAAGTTGCTGACCTTGAGAAAATCTGTTAATAGAAAAAGACACTTGGAGTCCCTTTAGGAAAAAAAATGAAGCATCACAAACAGTTAAGATAGGCAGATTTCTCAAAATCCTATTTTGCTATAACAGGTTTTGATAAGCCTGCAAACATGTTACTTTGGGCAGTTTCATTTCAAGGGTTGTATCCATACAGTTGAAACACAATTCACACTATCTTTTTAATGCTTCTTTACTTCTTTTTGTATATGGTGCAGCTGCATAAGCATACCATTATAAGAAGTAATCTTAAATATCTGGAAGATTTACCTGATTTGTCTGTCCTGTGTAAAAGTGGTTACTGCAGCAGCATTCTGGTTGCTGTTCTGTGGTAAGCTAGAGGGAACCTGCACCACGTTTCCTGCTGTTGGCTGAGAAATCACCATAGTGTTGTACAGAGGTGCCGAGACTGTGTTAGGTGACTGACTGGCAAGAGAAGACTGTTGATTGTGTCCACTAAGTACATTTTGTTGATTATGCTGAAAAGAAAATATGAGATAGTAAGTTGAAAATAGTCAAGTGCTACAGCTGTTCTCACTGTTACTGCCCACAGTTCAAAACTACCAGTGTTTTTTATCTATTCAAAAAAATTCTTAATTCAAGGTACACTGGTATTTCTACTGACTGAGGATTTAGAGGTGGGACTGGACATCCGAGATTCTTACATTAACTTGTTTTCCTGTTCAGGTTATTTTTTCCCCTGAATTTTTCAGCTACTTGCATACTGTTTATTCAAAATTATCTTTTGACTCCTTCAGCATCTCTGTGCCCAACTTAGACTAAAATGTGCACATAATGTCAAGAATTTCTTACTTGAAAGTTTGGAACTAGCCTACTGCTGAGAGAGTAAAATGCATCACTAGTCTGCCTCTTCACAAATCTCAGAAAGAAAACACAGAATGTGGAAAAGGGTACAGAGGAGGGTGACCACAAAGATCAGATGTGTATGTAAGTCTCCATACACGTAATGGTCAAACAAATTAGAAGCATGAAGAACCAGCCTCTGTGGGGATACATGGTGTTCAGTGTTATTCCTCTGCTAAATTGTTACAGTTAAATTTAAGTATAAATTAAGAGCTGTTTCTTTGTTACATTATTAGGTTTAATGTATAAGTTCAGTTTGAGTTCTGTTAAGCTTTTAGGCCATGTTCCTTTTTATCTTTGCCCTTGCTGTCCTTTTGTCACGTGCATGGAAACACACACACACACCACACACCCTCCCCTAGACAGTTCTTGGTTCACTTCGGTTTTGATTGTCTGGATTTTGTTTCGTTTTGTTGCTGCTTGTTTTATCCTTGTCGTGCCTTAACTGTTCTGTAAGTAGTAGAGTGAATCTTGCCAATGAACTTTGTTGTGCTGCCACTTAAATCAGCCTTTTGCTGATACCCTTGCAGATGATTTTTTAAGTGATCTCAAACACTTGTTCACAACAGGAGAATGTCAGGGAAGCTGTTGTGTTTCAGCTGTGGTTTTGAGCAAATATTCTACCCAGCAAGTAGTAATAGTCAGTAATAGAATTTTACCTGTGTTGCAGTACTCTGCAAAGGCTGCTGCTGTATCATGTGTGGAGTACTTATATGGCCTGTGTTCATCCCACTTTGAGTCTGATTACTCTGAACAACTTGACCTTGCATGTTTATTGGCGTAAGCTGCTGAACGGTTGAAGAATTTCCAGAAGGAAGCTGCACGGAACCAAAGTTGAGTCCAGAAGCTGACTGCTGCAAGAACATCTTAAAAAAATCCACAAGTTATAGGGTCAGTATGCAGAGACTCGACTCTAACTAGTAAGAATCAGAATCCTGATTTCTAGAGTTCTAAACATAAACGTTCGATATTTGTTCTTAAAGAAAAAGCACCATTTAGAGAATAAGCAGTAATGCAGTCTACAACTATCTAAAGACAAAACATATTTGAGATGACATTTCTATTTTTAGGACCTTCCACAGTAACACTAAATGAGATGAAGAGAATCTCTGAATTAGTAGATCCAGGCATAGCACCAAGAATGTAATCTTCCCTGACAATCAGGAAATCATAATAATTATACTGAACTTTCCAACATTGTTGTAATAAACAGATTTCAGCACCAAAATATTAGGTTCTTTACAAAAAGTTGGGCCCAAGCCTACAACAAGGCAGAATGTGCAGTACTCAAGTATTTTCTCTACTTTTCATATTCCTGAACAAGGTCCCTCCACATTGCATGGGAAGGAGAGCTGTGAATCTCTCCTTTTGAGACATGGATAAGGCAAGTCTGCTGTTAGCATGTTTACACCAGACATCACACAACACTGAAAATGGCACGCAGCAGAAACTCCTACTCTTCCAACAAAATTTACACTACATACTCAATATTTCCAGGATGTATTTTTTCTACTCTTTAGTCACAATCCTGACTGAAAATATTAAATTATTTCCTTAAAACATATCTTAGTTTGAGGTAATCAGCTTTTTTTTGTTTGGGTCTTTTAACTAGAAAAACCCAATAGGGCGATTCTTCTCTTCCAAATATAGCTGCTGAAAAGACAACGACAAATACAGAAAAAATACATACTGATTAAAAAAAATCAGTAATCAGGTAGTCAGCTGCTAGACTGAGTAATGCACCCTCTAGACTTCTTGTCTTTCTGGCTCAGTAACTCCTTCAAGTTTACCATGCAAAGTAGAACCATTCAGCCTGATAGGACAGTTTAAGAAACAAAGAAACATGGATTTAACATCCTCAGAGCTAAAAGGAAAAAACCCCAGATGCTCATCTTGCAGATTTTGGATTAATAGTCTAATGGCTGCAAACTTTGCAAGAATTAATAACCATTCCATCCTTTTACATTTAGTTAGGTGAAGTCATAAGCTAGGCTTGACCTGCTCAACACTGGGGCATTTCCAGATACATTTGGCAGCAAAACATCAGGCACCTGTGCAACAGCAGCTTCAGATTCTGTGGATTTTAGACATATTAGGCCCAGGTGGCAACTGACAGCGAATATGGAGGATCACGTTGTGGAATTAGGTGCCCAAGACACATTTCACATGCCTAAATTCTCTACAGATGAAACCTGCAAGTGAATACACTAACTCACCTGGAGTCCTTGGCCATGAACAATCTGAAGCTGCTCTTGTATCTTTCGCAGCTCTTCCTGCTGCCGATGAATATTTGCCTCTATCATGCGTGTTCTTTGCTCTAGCTGGTCCTTTAGATGTTGCATAGCTCCTAATTGAGCTGAAAACTGAAATACAGGCTGTAGTGCAATGAATAAATTAAAAGGTGAGCAAAAATGACATTTTATTATGAGAGATAAGTACAGTCCTTCACACAAGCAAAGAAATCAAGCACTGCTCTTTAAATTACTAACAAACCATAATCTGAGGATCAATTCATGAGTATGAAAACATCACAGAATCAACATTTAATCAATGCATGAGAATTTGTGAACTAAAAAATCCACAGCACAGGAAACTGACTGGTGTGCAAATCACATATATACATATGTGTGTGTGTGTAGCCTGAGTAATTTACATGGTAGTGTGGATGTTAAAGCTCTCTCATGTTAAAAATTAGAATTGTGCCAGTTTAGAAATAAAGATTCACCCAGAGCTAAAACACACAAGTAACTCTGGAATACTCTCAGCCACAAAAAGCTAAAGGCTGAGCCCATACAGAGACTATTTGCCACTTTTGTTCCTCCTCAGACATCTGCTGCAGGCCTCAAGACAGTATGACCTTTTGATACTTATATCCTGTTCTTATTACACAGAAGCATTTTATAGACCAAGCAGCCTTATAAGCACATGCCTGAAAGCTGCCAGCAGAGTTAATGGATTTTTAAGTTCATGCCCTAAAATGTTTTAGCTTTAACTGTTTTTCTATATCTATGTTGCTAATGCACAAGGCTGAAGATTATATCTACAAAAATAACAGGAAAAATAAAGGAAGCGTCAAATTACAGAATTTGCTCATTTCAAGAGAATAACTGGCACCAAAGGACTCAATTTCTAACAGAGAAATTAACTTATATTCAGAATATAGAAGCAGAGAATTGTTTAAGATGGAAAAGACCTTTAAAATCATCCAGAATAACCACTAATCTAGCACTGCCAAGTCCAAAACTAAACCATGTCCCTAAATGCCACATCTACATGGCTTTTAAATACCCTCAAGGATGGTGATTCCACCAATTCCCTGGTCAGCCTGAGCCCATGACTTGAAGCCTGTTCCAATGAATGGCAAGCCTTTCTGTAAAGAAATCTTTCCTAATATACAATCTAAACCTTTCCTGGTGCAACTCCATAGGTGCAAGACATTTCTGTCACTCCGTCCCTGTCACCTGAGAGAAGAGGCCAACACTCATGTTGCTACAAGCTCCCTTCAGGATGTCTCCCTCGAGCCTTTTCTCCAGCCCAGCTCCCACAGCCATTCCTTGTCTGATTCACATTCCAGACCCTTCACCAACTCCACTGCCCTTCTCTGGACTTGCTTCAGCACCTCAATGCCTTTCTTGCAGTGAGGGGCTTAAAACTGAACACAGCACTCGAGACATGGCCTCACCAGTGCTGAGTACAGAGGGACAGTCACTGCCCTGCTCCTGCTGGCCACACCATTGCTGACACAGGCCAGGATGCCATTGGCCCTCTTGGCCACCTGGGCACAGCTGGCTCATGTCCAGCTGCTGTCAGCAGCACCCCCAGGTCCTTCTCAGCTGAGCAGCTTTCCAGACACTCTTACCCCAGCCTGTGGCACTGCCTGGGTTGTTGGGACCCAAGCTCAGGACCTGACACTTGGTCTTGCTGAATCTCAGCCCATCAATCCATCCCTCTGCAGAGCCTTCCTGCCCTCCAGCAGATCAACACTCTCGCCCAACTGGGTGAAATCTGTAAACTCACTGGTGATCTCAATCACTTTGTCTAGATCATCAATAAATATATTAAACAGGACTGGCCCCAGTACTGAGGACTGTGGAAACCCACTAGTGACTGCCTGCCAGCTGGATGTAACTCCATTCACCACCACCCTCTGGGCCTGGCCATCCAAAGTGTTTTCCACTCAGTGAACAATGCATCCACCCAAGCCACAGGCAGCCCATTACTCCAGGAGAATGCTGTTCTCTAGGAGAACAAGACTGTTTAAAAAATAATAAACAATAAATTGAGTAAATCCATACCTGAGTCATTCCAGACTGGAGCTGTAAAGTTGCAGGCTGAGATATTGCTGGCTGTGTTACTGGCTGTCCAAGAGATTGTGAGCTCAAAGACTGGGGATAAAAAAAATGTTCCATAATCATAAGAGAATGAACTTTATACTTGGCATGAAGTATTTCTTTTAAGCGTCAAATCCAAAACAGCATCATATGAACAAATAATAGAAACCAGTAAATTGTTTCCTGAAATATCTAATCTTAATTATTAGAGAATTAAGAAAACAAGACCAACTGATTAGCTACATAATATATACATGAGTTTTTCCACTGCTAAAAATATATATAAGCAGTAGGTATAAAACAGAAATTACAACTATAACTATTTTAGAAGTCTTAATTGTATTAAAGATTTTTTCAACAAGTTTGGAAGTTGACACCTTTGATTTATTCTTAAACTAATGATTTTTACCATATTTTAATAAGGATTCTGTTTATGAAGTGAATGTATTAGTTCAACAGGAAAACAAGCACCAAGTACATGAAGCATGACAACTTCTCAAACCACAAAGATTTCAGAAAGGATATGGAAGTATTCACTAATATTCTTAGCCATGAATTTGTATGACTTTTTCACAGGGACACACACAGCATTACACTGGCAATTTTATATATATATATATATGTGTGTGTGATCCAGAATCACAGAAAGAAGTTCTGTGCGAGTGAAAGCAGAGATTCATTCACATTCTTGCAAATCCTAAGGACAAAACGTACATACATATATTCTTAATTATTGTATTCCTTTAAAATCTAGTATACCAAAGTTGCATACTGATTATCCAATTCTAAGAGACGTATTCCAAGAGAAGCTCTTACAGTTTAAATTGTGTTTTTAGAAGAAATAAAACAAAGCTTATATGGACTTAATAATAGCTTTTAAAGGTGAACTCCACTGTTTAAGTACAACATTTTCCTCTGAAGTTACCTGACTGCTTAGAGAGGATCTTCTTTGCGCAGTCTTTTCATGACCAGATAAGCCTTGCCTTGGAGGAGTGCTAGTGTCCACTGTCATTTTAGTTGGTGTTGCTGACAATGTTGAGAGTAAGAACAGAAAGAAACATGTTAATTGTTATCTCAATTCTTTAATGCAGTAATCTAATTACAGAAAGCAACAAAAAAACTCTTAAGGCTTGGACTCTTTTTTCCCCCTGACTATCCACCAATAGTGCAATCTGACGGACTGAAATAGGGTGTACTAGTGTCTTATATTGTACTCCTAGAACTAAAAGTCTTTTTCAGAGTAGAAAAAGACTGCAGATCTCTGAACCATCAAAAAGGGTATTCTCACTTGCTCACTTCTCATAAAATGATTGTGAACTGCCAGTTATGCATTTAATTAAATTAGGTAGAGAAAGCCTTCATTAGGAAGGCAATTATGTTTTCAACAGTTGGTGCTTACATGAATGATCCGATACTGCAGTATGTGAAGATTTTCTTGAACTCCTGGAGGAAGCAGAAGGTGTGGGGCTGGTATCAAACCTCTCCAGTGCTTCTTTGAGACTCACTGTATTTATGTGATTGTCAGACCCAGAGTCCTGACTCTGAAGAGATACACATAAGAAACAATCATTTATCTAACCCAGCACACAATATATATTTCTGTTAGAAACTATCTCAGACCTTTTTGTTTCTAATGTAGAAGTGTTGGCCTGTTTGATGGCTGTAAGCTCTGTTTCCATTTGAGGCTTTTATCCTTGGAAACCAAAGCTATATAAGCTTAGAAATCAAAATTTATGCAGTCTTAGGCCACAAACTGACTACTGAGCTGACCTCTTTCTGTAGCCACTCAATTCACTCTGAACAACAGAGTGAACTGCTTATTCTTTTGAGAACGGATGAGTTTGTTCCATTAGGAGCACTGATAGATGAAACTTGTGAAACTGCAAAAGGAAAACGTTTCTGAACTATCAGACTAAAACATGTCAGATCATCTCCACAAGCTGGTAAGACTCATTGAGCTTCCAAGCACATTAATTCAAAATGAATTTTTTATACTTTTAAGAAGTGGGACACAATTAAGAAGAGTCACACAATTAAACAGCTGCTATTTTCCTATTGTGAATTCCTTCTTGGTGTGTTGACCTTGGTTTTTCAGATTATGGGTACTTCCAGTAAAGGAGACCATTTATTTAGGAATCTAGCACTGCAGAAATCAGATCTTAATGAAAACTTAGGGGTGCTACCATGTTATAACTACATGTACATTAACTCCTAAAAAGAGAAGGGTGTTATAGGCAGAGTACAGTTAAACACTCTTTCTAGACTTCTTTGATAATTTTCAATAGTCATATTATTTAGAGATCAAATGATTATTTCAGGACAAATGGGACTAAACACTTTTTGCTGCTGTATATTTGCTGGTGTATTATTTTTGCAGATGTAAAATAAAGTCATATAAAACACTCACTTTATCTGCTGTTATCTCTGGAAGAGATTCCTCAATACCAAGTTCTCGTCGTCTTTCTGCTCTGACTTCTGCATAACTAGAAGAATAAACCAGGGATGACTACTATATCACAGGATGATGTAAAAAGACCAAACTCCCAAACCCAGCTTGCTTTTAAAGCTTCCCAGGAACCCTTCTAGTGATTCTTCACACTGCTATAATTTCTCTACCTCCCAAATACCATCAAGGTAGCCCCCATGCCAATAGGATTACTTCAGAAAGTAACCTACCTTACAACAGTGTGCGTACAGACAATAAACTCTGGCCTGGAATTCCACTGGTGATACGTGATATAGTAATGAGTTTGCAGCCAAATCCACTGTTGTCCCTTTGTGAGGAATCTGTAGTAACATGACTTCCCTTTCCCATATTGCATTACTATAAAGATGAAGAATAAAGTTTACTGTCTTGCCAGGTTGTAAATACTCCAATTACATAAAAAAGAACATTACCTCCCAGGTTCATATAGCCCAAATTCATGTCTAAATCCAGTATTAAGACACTGACTCAGAACAAGTTTGAAAATTTTTCACCAGTTTTTGCACTTATTAAACATTATAAAGACTTTTAAATGCTATTGGAAAAATTGGAAAAGTATTAGTCATAGAGCTGTGCACTCCAATTTACCACAATGAAAACCCCAGAACTGTAAGATAAAGTTAAATCTGTTTCGTAGTTCCGTATTAAAAGAAAAAAGACACAGAACAGCAGCACAATAATGTCAAACGAATGGGAGTACAGCCAATTCACTCAAAATATCACAGTTTCACCAGAACAGTCGTACAATTTAACAAACTTGCTCATTTTAGTGACTTAGTTATACTCACAATGCTCATGACATTTTGCCAGATTATCTAGATCATCCACATGATAATAATCATAGCCTGATGTTCCCAAAACTTCAAATGGAAGATAACCTATTATCGGAGGTGCCCTAATTAATAAAAAAATCAATGTCATTTTATATTCACACACATGAAACAATCTTAAAGAAACCAGAATTAATAATATAAACTTTCTTGTTTACAGTATGTGCTCCAAAAAAAAAAAAAAAAAGAAAAAATTAAACTCAACACAAGCCCTAACTAGTTAATGCAGATTAGTGAACTTCAAACACTACAGCCACCACTGATTCAGCTGCTATTGCTACTACACAGAAGTGAATGCACCTGTGATCCAAGAATAGGAACTTCCATTCTAAGCTGTGTCTAGATGTGAACTCTTCGTTGGGTTCTTCAACAGTGCACATTTCCTAAAAAGGAAAAAAAATCCCTTAAAACTGCTCTATTCTTGCACCTAAGCTCTTTCAAAATTCAGACATAGCTAAAGTTAGTAGATAATTCCACAATAGTTATAATGTTATTTTTACACAGCTTCATTGGTTTTGCTTGTTTAGATGCACAGTACTGAGGTAGAATCTAATCTACACTGTGCCAAGCTGATACTCAGTTGATTTAAATGGACTAACCAAGTCATGAGATAAACTCAGTATCTACAAACACAGTAGTACAAGCAGAAATCCACAGTTCCTGCAGCTATGCTTTTAAACTGTAACACGCAAAAGAAGAGATGAAACATTCCCCACCAGACAGTCTGATTATAGTCTGTGTTTATAAGGGGTAAAACCCAACATTAGTAAGATGGTCACATTACTCTGAGTTTAGGAATACAATTCTTCCCTTTAGTGAACACAAAGTAAAGTACTCTACATCTCTTTGAGTGCACAGACATGTACTGCAAATAACACACTATTCTTATGTTTAGAACTCATGAAAAGCAAGAGAATGGCTGTATTTCTGTTACAACAAAACCTTAAGGTATTCTGCACATAATTCTAAATGTATTCCACTCCAGTGTATTCAGAGCATGTCAGTAAACTTCTTCTCTTTGAGAAAGGTAAAGATGCCTCACTGAGTATTTATCGTGCCTCATATGCAGGGACAGTCACAACACCATGCACCCCAGGCCAGCTAATTCTTTTGCAAACTCCTCTAGTACTTACAAGACGGAAGACGGATGATGGAATACATGCATACAAATACATCCCTCAAAGAATTACATTAAAATTAGAGATAAGTAAATCTTTTCTTTTTTGGACAGCGGCACACATTTGCCATTTGTAGGAGTTTGCAATGGTATTCCCAGTGCCAGGAACACACTGGAATCTATTGATGATCAGGTACAAGAGTTTCCTAATGACTGCAATGTGGAAGCTGCTGCTACACTGGCAGAATTCTCACAAGTGTGGACAGACAAGCACACTGCTGCCCTGCAAACATCTGTAACTAAAGCAGTCCTGCAGAAAAATACAGTAGAAGGCCAACAGAGTGACCACCTATCTTTTCATTCTTTCAGGTTATAATCAAAAGAGTTTCACTGGATACTTTGCCGTTTTTTAAACAGATCTAAGTTTTCTTTCTGTGAAAGAAAAAAGTGACCATACCTAGGCAATCTTTTTTCTCATCTTCACCACTGTAAAATCTAAAGACAATGACTTAGAAAATGATGGAATGATGAATGAATTAGATGGAGTCAATGAACTAAACAACTCTGGGCACAAATTTATTACTCTTGATGGGAACTCCAGTCAGCAAGACTTAAGCTTCAAACCTGAAACTACCCCCAGAACCCAAAGCTCATCTACCTTTCTAAAATTACAGCATTTAATAAAGCACCACTCAAAGTAAGAGAAATGACAGAGCAAGAGCATATCCTCGAGATATACTTTTGATTTGTTGTCTCTTTTGATCTAATTATTTTGGCATAAGTCAAAACAAAAGTAAAAATCAGTGGAGTGCAGGCAGTAAAACCATAGTAAAAACATCATGGTTAGAGAGGAAATGGCAGCAGGTTAGTATCCAATTACTCAATGCATTTATATTAATGATTTGCATATATTCCACTGTAAAATACCCCTGGGCAGAAGCCAGCTTGTTCAACAAGGCGTCTTGTTGAAGTTGTCAACAAGGCATCTAGAAAAGAAAGGACTTTCATTTGTAACAAAAAGTATTCTGTAGAATCCTTTTGGCTGGATTAATCCTGCCCTCTTGATAGGATGCAATCATCAACTAGCCAAAATGCAAAAGGAACGTTTTAACGAATGTGTACAACCAAATGCCTTCAGTAGGGAGCAAAATCTGTGACATGCTTTGTTGCAAAAGTGGTATGGTCATATGCATAAAATAAAAGTCTGATAAAGGTACAAAAAGCATTGCATATCTTGAGAATTTACATTTGAGGGGGAAAAAAATCCAGAACCATATATCAACTGAAAGAAAGAGAATAAGTGACAGATGAGCAGGAAGGTTCTACCTTAAATAAGGCAAGTACTGAAACACACATCTCCTTACTGGCTGCATCACGCATTTGTTAGTGAAGTTACTGGGATAGTAGAATTCCTGACATACACTCATTTGCTAAAGTCTAGCCAATGCCAGCCTCAATAATAACAGAAGGTATCACAAGTATAAACATGTATTGCCAGAGTAAGTCTTTAATGTAAGTCTTCTTCAAAAGACTTCCCAAATAAACAGCATCAGTTGAAAGTCTCAGGAAGATCTTAGAACTTTTGTAACATGGAAGCTTCCTTTGGCACTAGGGGCTCAGAGGTTCAGGTACAGGAATGAAACTTTGGCCAGAGTATAATCTGTAAGACTTTAGCCTGCAGGAGGACTGAGACACTTGAAGGTCATAAATGGATATTCCTCAGCTTCCAGAAGTACAAAACTCAGAAGTTTTACTATGAACTGTCAGACTTTAAAAGACAAAAGCAATTGCAAATGTCACATTGGTCTTTTTTCCACAGCTATTTCATGAAGCAAAAATCCCACATATAACATCTTTACCAACTGTAGGCATAACAGGAAGAATATTTTTTAGACCTGCATGGGAGAAAAAGTGTCAGATGAAAGATTTCCATACCTTCAGAAAAAAAAAAAAAACTTTCTCTGATATGAAGTCTGGAGAGACAAAATTCCTATTCAGCCTGACAGACTGAAGAAGTTTATATGATTTCTCCAAAGGCTCCCTACTATGCTTTTGAAGTGCAAAGTGTATAAACCAAGTCTTCAGAAGCTACCACCAACAGTCTTCAGCTTAAGACATCAGTGCTTTACACTTAAGAGGCAGAATGTTTAAATGTTCGGACAATAGCTTAACATTGGGCCACATACATTTCATGGCATTACCTTACAGCTGAATTGCAATAACAAACATGAGATGGCAGACTATCCTGAACCTTGATTCACATATTTGTATGAAACATATAATCGAAATCACAATCACAGATTATACTGTACTGTATCTTGAGTATTTATTTTGATTGGTTTTGGAGAGAAACAGAACTACACTTACTGAACTACAAGTATCATATGGACTCCATTCTGAACTTGGAAAGGCACCTTTGTGTTGTACATAAGCAGCTAAGCAAAATGTTAGGTTTAAACCACTGAATCACTGGATAACTACATTGAAACAAAAGATTCAAACCCAACTCTTCATTACTGACAAGTAACGTAAGCTTTCATTAAGCCCTCCAATATTTACTTCTGTGTCAAACTGCAGAAAGACCACCAGCAACAAAAAATTCACATCCAAGTTTCAACTAAAATCAATCACTTGTCCAGTGAAAGTAGAATCTCAATGCAATCTTTCATATTGTTTAAGTTCATCTTGCTAAATTATATTCCTGTAGACTTCTTTGAAATTTATTTCTAGCATATTTCTCTTTTATATTACTATTGAAAATTAGTGTTCACCATAACTTTGATACTTTGCATAAAACTTATTTGAAGTAAGAAACAGACACTTCCAGTTTCATATCACAGAATTCCTTATGGTTTTCATTAATATTTTTAATGTTGTGTGCATTCTCTCTGAATTCCCCATTCAGAGTCCATTTAAGAATAATAAAAAAATGATTTCATTTGTACATACCTTGATAAATTGAGGTGTAGCTAATCTAACTGTGGCTACAAAGCAAACTTTCTCTTCATATGAAGGCCGGTGTGATCTCTGAATAGTTCCTTCAAAACCATTGTGCGCTGAGTTGGGAACTGAAGGCAGACAGAGGAGATGACAACACAGTTGACAATTTAAATTTGGAGGAAAATGGCAGTAATATCAGAAAACAAGTGGCCCAATATTTATCTGTGGTTTGCTTGTAACTTAACAGGCATTAAGAAAAATGCTACATATCTACTCTCATATGCACAGGAATAGTACCATAGTAGTCACAGTAGTAATGGGAACACGGCCATCAAGGAACTTTCTCAAACAACTAGAACTACAATTAATATGATATTATTACTGACAAAGCATTTTTAAGGAACCAGTAAAAGTTCTAATCCTTACTAACTGGTAAAAATTACTGGATTACACTTTCTTCAGAAATATCTTTAAATTTTATCTTTTGTATCAGTTTTTGTTAACCTTCTCTTTTGAACTCTGAGGTAAGTATTTATTTTCTAGACTTCCATCACATTTAAGCAACACATGCTGAAGACACACCGAGGGACAGAAGAATCTGTAAGTTAGATTTATAAACTATTTTGTGCTCTTGCTGCTCTACTCTAAACTCTCCAACTTCTTTACTTCTGACAAATAAGTATCAAAAACTGGATGAAGACATGCAAGTGCTGACAAGTGCAGTGGGATTATTACATGGGATTTAGACTATATTTTAGAAAAGCTTTTACATTTTCCCAGCTTGGTGGCTGGTCAAGGTGATTTGGTCTTGTTCAGTTTACATTCCACAGTAACTTTTTGTCTTAAAGGACTGCTATGTAGCTGGCTGTAACCATCCCTGTTCATATAGTTTGATACTCTTAAATGTAGTAACTTGCATTTTTTCTTAGTCAATTTTTCTGGGGTTTTAGCAAAAAAAAAAATTATTTTCTAAATTTGGGGATGAATTCTACTCTGGTTTATAAAGGATTATTTCATAACTGCAAACTACGTTCCATTGTTCATAACATTAATGAAAATACTGATCAAATCCAGAAGTTGCCAATTAAAATTGCACTTTGATGGTGAACACTGGTAACCTTTACAACCAGTTTCTGCAGCTACTCTCCAGCTACTCTTTCAATATTTATATTGAAAATTTCTATTAACATGTGCTTCCCTTACATATTTGTGAGAACAGAATATGCTAACAAAACCATTAAAAGTCCATTATTTATTTGTGCTTCATCCTCTTAACCACATAGTCTGTTATTTTTTGGTAGAGGAAGCTGAACTGATTTGATGCTACTTCTACCTGAAAAATCCCCAATGGTTGCCATTCAATTCCCTGCTAGCTTCCTGAAACTCATACATAGTTTAATTATTTGTTCCAGAGTATTTCCAAATATTGAATTGCAACCAATAGATCTGCAGTTTCCCAACTCCTCATTCCAAGACTAGCATTATACTTGGCCTTTTCAGAATTTTCTCTTGCCTTTCGTATAATATTACATAACTGCATTTGCATTAGGACTCAATCTCTTCCCATTTTGTGAGAGAAATACTGGTATCAGATAACCTCCCCCCAGATTTATTTACAACATATTGTCTTTTACATAATATTTTTGAGTGAGCATTCTAAGAATCTACTTAGTGATCACACTGCAGAACCCACTTGGACAAATAAACAGGCTTTCAAGTAAATAGTCAGCACAGTCTGGCCAGACAGATTTGAGATGCAGTACAGAGAAAGAATACTATACATAGCTAATAAAACTAATTTCAATGGAAAGGAGTAGGAACTCAGTGCAGAAAACTGTACAGCTCACCCACTTATCTGAATGGTAACTCCTGTCAAGTGAAAGCACAGAACTGAAATGAGGGGAAAACCTACATTTTCCTTCCCAGTTGCCTGTGTAATGAGAACTGCATGTACTCAGTACCTCTAATCTTCAAGTAGTCACCTGCCTAAATGTCTCTTACATTCTTTTAAACAATGTTTTACAAAACACTTCTTTAATTGAAAGCACTGAGCATAATTACTACATTTTGCACTCAAATACACAGATCTGTAATACCTGATAGGCAGTTTTTCTTCTTTTCCATTATACTAAGATGGAAGTTATAAAACTGCTTCAAGATCATCTTTTGAAAGCCTGATTTTAGTTCACTTACATTTTGCACCATGATCCCAAGACAGTTTAGCTGTGGAGCTGCCTACATATTCCATTCCAACATTGCTGAAATTACTTACCATGATTCAAACACTTGAAATTTCCTATAAATTTTACGTATTCATATGTAGGTTGCTCTTTTGGATCTATTGTTCCTCGCCGCATATGGCAACAGAACTCTAGCTGATTTTTTGCTAGAAAAGAAAAAAACCAAAGTAATAGGCTGTATGCTTGATGAAGCACAAAGGCAACATGAAATGGGAAGCAGGAATAATTAAGCTGAATACATATTGAAATACTGTAAGTGTAGTGATTACAGCTGGCCACAGTGATACCTTGGAGTGGCTACCTAGAACAGAGGCTAGACAAGATGAGGAGAATAAGGTGGGTATTTATTAAAGGCCTTCAAACAGGCACACCTTGGGCAGTCAGAAGCCTTCCAGAGGATACACCCAAGACGGATGATATTCACAAGTTTTTCAGACAGATATAAGTTTGGTCCATTTACATATCAGGGGTTAATTCTCCAATTACAGCTTCAGGTAATGAAGTCATATATCCCCAGTTTGCTCTCCCCCTCAATTCACTTTTGTTTATACTTTTTGGGGCCGGAGGCTGTACGGCCTCCTTGAATCTCAGACCTAGAGGGATTTTTTTGTCTGATTAAAATGTGAAGACAGTTAACTTTATGTGGAGTTTAGAGTTATCCACTAATGCAGTACAGGATTTGAAAAACATGAAGGCTAAAATTCTAAAGCATCAGCAGTGTCTGCTTTTAACCAGCATGACAGTAACTAACCCAAAGAACTCCTTAAATTTTGTGCACGAAGGGTTTACATATTAGTGACATGAAAACCTCTGAGAACTAGAGCTGTATTAAAGAAAATGCCCTGAACTTAAGCTCACTAAAGCACATGCTCCTTAACTCCATTAGGCTGCTATGTATTTATATTTGTCAACAACTGCTAAAACTGTCTAAATAGAAGCTCTACAAACAATATGAACACCTCTAATACACAGGAAAGTTATAGTCTGAAAGGCAATGTAACTTTGAAAATTCTACTCTAGAGCAGGAGTGACACAAAGTAACACTTCTGTTCTTCAGGACTGAAGTACACATCTCTGCTTAAATAACACTGGAAAAACTGATCATGTAGAATTCCAAGTAGACAGTTTTAACACAACTACTGTACTGGTTTTATCTGGGATAGGGTTAATTTTCTCCACAGCAGCTCACATGGTGCTCTGTTTTGGATTTTGACTAGAACAGTGCTGCTAACACAAGGATGTGTCCATTATTGCTCAGTAGCACTTTACACAGGGCAAAGGCCTTCTCTTTATCTCACTCTGCTCTGCTTGTGGGGAGGCTGGGGGTGCACAAGCAGCTGGGAGGGGACACAGCAGGGAGAGCTGAACTAGGGAATAAATATCCCTGTATGGCATTGTGCTCAGGAATAAAAGCTGAGAAAAGGAAGAAGGGGGAGACATCCGGGTTTATGGCACTTGTCTTCCCAAGTAATCATACACGATAGCCGTGCTTTCCTAGAGATGGCTGAATAACTGCCTACTAACCAGACAGGGCAAACTAATTCCTTGTTTTGCTTTGCTTGTGCAGACAGCTTTTGCCTTCACTTGTTAATCTGTCTTTATCACAACCCACAAATTTGCTCACTTTTACTCCTCTGATTCTTTGCCCATCCAACTGAGAAGAGTGAGTGAGTGGCTGTGTGGGGCTGAGCTGCCTACAGGGGTTAGCCCAAAATGACTACTTACATTTTAAGTATTCCGGTGTCAAGGAATCACTTTCCAGCAGATGAGAAGACAATATTTTATAAATTTCTGAATGTTCCCCCTCTGGGATAAAATTAAATACACTCTGATCCACAAGATCGGACTGAAAGAAAAAGATTTAATAAGCATTAATTCAAGGGGCACAATGTCACAGAGCCTACTATTTTAATGCAAAACAATTCCACGGTTCATTACTGACTCAACAAAGCCACCTGCTGGAATATATACTAATATTTTGCAAGGAAAAAACCTCACACTGATATGCCAGCCCCATGGGGAGTGGTAAATGAATTCCTTGCTTTGACTTGTTTGCATACGTGGCTTTTACTTTACCTATTAAACTGTCTTAATCTCAACCTATGAGTTTTCTCACTTCTACCCTTCCAGCTGCCTCCTGCTGAGGGGTGATGAGCGTGCTGCTGGGTGAGGATGAGTTGCCAGTTAATTTTATAATCAGTTCTACAGCTATGTCCACAGAACTGCGAACATCTGAGATGGGTGCAGCGAAACTGAACAACTCATCATATGCATAAATACATTTGGCTAAGTATTCAAAATAGAGGAATCATAAAAAGTATGTTTAGAATTCATAAATCACACCTAAAAGCCAAGAACAAATGTGCTTCTGAGAACCTGGCAAATTCTACTAAAAGAAAAAATAAAAATCACCTGCACAATTTTAAAAATTCTCAGACTGTTATCATGCATACCTTAAGAGAATTTATTTTGTCTCTTACTACAGTAAGACAACTAGGCTTCAAAGAGAATTTGTCCTTCTCTTCTAGAAAAGCACTCAATTTTACTCATCAATTATTTGCACTAATTAATTTACCTCACTTCAGAATAACATTATTCAAAGGTAACTTTAAAAACTAGAATGTTACATGTACCAGTGAGCAATACCACCCAGATTAAAGGTATGATAAAACCAAAAGTATACATAGAACTTAAAAAGCAGAACCAGCAAGCAATGTATTTATCAGAGTGCTTTGTCAAGAAAGAAGTAAAAAACTAGTTTTAAAAAATTCAATTTTTTAGATCTTTCATAACACTCTTTTGACTCATGTAGAGGCTGTGAACTCTAAAGGGTCTCCTGCAATCAACTGTGTTACTTCAGTTACACTGAAACTGATGGTAGGCACTTCATAATCCTTTCTAACAGTGCTGACTGCATTCTGCATTTCCAAAGGAAATGTTTAAGATAGAAAACAGACCAGTACAAAGCAGTTGTGCTGAACAAAAACCAGAAACATTAAAACAAAGCATACCTGTGTCCTACAATGCCAAAAAGGCCAACAATTAATTAGTACTCCTATTAGAACACCAGTCAACCACAGACAAACCGATATGTCACTGAAAGCAATTTGTTACTTACTGGCAAATGTTCAAGTAAGGGAGTTACACTTTCAGATACATATATTATATTTCCATCTGTCATAATTGCTAAAAAAAAACCATCAAGAGCCTGAAATTAAACATAACAGGCAGTTAAATAAAAAAGAAACAGAGAATATTAAAAATTTTACACTATATTCAATACAGAAAATAATGCAGACCAATTTTAGTTTAGCTTATTACAGAAATGGGAATGTCTTTCCCTACTAAAAAATCCCTAATCTCGTTTTCACCAAAAGCATTACAATTTCCATACTGTTCTGGTGTTAAATAATCTGTGGTTTCAGAAGCAAGTACATATATAGACAGACACTGTTTTCCCCAACTCCCACTCTGCCTGCCTGTTATTTTTAATTGTCACCATTTTAGACCTCAGAAAGCTCATAAAAATAAGCTAGAGACAAAAGCAAGATGATGTGGGAAAACTATGAGAAAAACAAGTAAAAGACCCAGCTAAATCAATGAATTTAGTATTTAAAAATCTCAATATTTCCAATCTCAAAGAAAGAAGCTTGCAGTGAGATTTAAGACTTGAAACCTGTGAAACAGTTCTGACTGCCTTATCTTCTACTGAACTCAAATTTCTTTCCTCTGAATACAACACAACATTTCAGTTGAAAGCTACCAACAAAAGCATGACAGAAATGTATTTCTAAACAAAAAATTTTAAAGCTCACGACTTTGAAAAAAACTCTTATATCGGGATTTTTAAAAAAAAATTTAAATACCAAAACCTAGAACTTTTTTTGTATCTGTGCATCAAAGCAAAGGTTTAACTATGGAATGAAAATAAAAAAGTGTTTCTTAATTTGTAATATTTTTCATTGAACTGTAATTAAAATTTGTTTCACTAACAAGATATAAATAACTTATGTTCATTTTCAATTAAATACTAGCTTATACTTGAAGTTTCTTTCTGGTAGTTTTGTAGCTATTCATGTAATCTTCAGCAAAATAATGCTCTCACCAGTTTTGGAAAGCATAACAAGTAAAGAAATTAAACACTTACTTATTGCTCACAAGTTACACAGATGTGTTATGCCTTTTTCATAATTAGGATTTTAATGTATGCATAATAGTTCTTTCTCTAGTACCTTCCTTAAGTTGATAATTTAAAATATCCACTTGGACAGTAAACATGTTCATTTACTGACTTGCTCTGTTACTAGCTTTATTTAATTGAAAATGTAGTTCAAAGAAAATCTGCTTTTTTGAAACAAAATTCTGAAACTGAATACATAGGTATTTTGATGATTTATCTTCATGAAAACATATAGTTACAACTCAAATATGAGAATAAAAAAGTATGTCATCAAACTGAAAAATTTCATAATGGAATGACTCCTGGTGAGGAATTATTCTACTCCCATAAAAACAGAAATAATATACCTCTAACATCAACTGTGTGAACTCTTCATTACTAAGGAATGTTGGTTTCCAGTCCTGTCGAATTTCACTGGCATCTGATTGTGCAGTAATTTCTGCAATCAAACACATACACAGTATAAGGATTAATACTTCCAAAAGCCATTTTTCCCCCTAAGCTACATGTACACAGTTAAACAGCAGAAAGTTCTCTGTTGTTCATTCATTACATAAAGATATTGCTCCTTAGAAAGAAAATAAATGTCTTCTTCTGTGTAATAATTAAATTTGTCTTCTCTTTCCTTCAGCCCGTTTGTGCTACAGTCCTGTCAGACTTCAAGGTAATACTGAAGTAATAGACTTTGATAATGAAAAAATACTATTCTTTCCTCTGAGACTATAATAAAATGTTTTATTAAGAGTGTTGTTTATAAAGATTTAGAAAGCCAAAATTCCTGATCTGTTTATGTCATTAAAATGGCTAATGTTCAAGTATCCTGGCAAATCCTTGTCATTCTAACCCTTGTACAAAAAATTGTCACTGTCCTTTTTCCTCTTCCTGCTCTTTCCTGGTTACACTTCAAAAAGAGTAGTTTTTCAACAGAGACTGTTAAGTGCTCTATGTCAGACTCCACTCTAGAATTCCTGCCTGTTACAAACACACAGTTGAATTCGGATGCAAATGAATCTTAAGCAGAGATTCCTGCAGGAGTTGAGAAATACATAGGTTAACTTCATATACAGGTGAGAGAATCAACAACTGCTCAGCAAAGCCTGACCCTGGGTTCTGAAAGTGATGCTTCCGTATAAACTTGTTGATGAAACAACAAGAAGCGAGACTTCATGGTGCTTCAGTTTTGATGAATAACAAGGGCATCAAGTGCTGGTTTTAAGAACAATCCTGGACAAGCAATCAAGTATTTAGGCAAATCAAAAGAATCAAACCAACTCTTTAAGGTTTTTGATTTTTAAAGGACAAATCTGTACAAAGATCATAAGCTAGAGTCTTAGTTCAGATGGCTTAAAGAGCCAGAAAACCTAGAATTGAGTTAATTATGCAAAGGGCTGGAGCAGTTTCTAATTTTGTTTACCACAGTGAAGGGGGAAAACTTTACAAAAGAGCTTTAGACTTAACTAAAAGAACAGCAAACAACAGCAACGTCATGCAAGGAACTGGCCAAAAGTGGAAAGCTGCAAGAAGAGTGAAAAAAATCAACAAATAAGACCTTCCAATTACCATATCTCACAAAACATATAAATTCATCAGGCTCTTCCAATCTGTTTTGAAATGGTAGCACAAAGAAGAAAGAGTGGGCTGAAGAATAAAGAAAACCTAAGCATAACCCCAAATGTAGCTTTTCAATCAGTACAAAGATACTGAACACTGAGGAGCAAGTCAAAGGACACAAAAATGAAAAGCTCTGCCACCAAAGTTGAGGCACAATTCCAGGAACTTAGTGCATTCATTCCACAGAACACAGATAATCTTCACTTTCAACTGGAAAAGTCTGATTCATTGGCTCATTCTGGCCCTTATAACAATCCTACTTCAGAATTAAAAAGACTGTCTTCTACGTTAGAATCCATTACACGGATTTATGCTAAATGAAAGCTGAAGTTGGTGCCTTTAACAAACCATTCTGAAATACCACAAGCGCAGGTGTTCCTTTACATTTTCCATCATTAGAGCAGGTATGATACTGGCAAACAGAGCCAAAGTAACCGAAAGAACCTGTTTCACTTGGTACCTTCAGAGAAATGCCTAGTTCTGTCAGAAGGTTGCACTCATAGATGATAAATGGCACTAAGGCCACATTCCTGAGCTAGGTAACAGAAAGAGGAGCATAACTAAACCTGTAAATTAAACTTCAGTCTTCAAGTTCTGTATCTGAAGTAACTCTGCACCAGCACTGAGATTTCTCAACAGAAATCAACAGAAAAAGCCAAGATCTGTACCATTTCTCTGTGGGCCATAGGAGTATCAGTCTAGTACCTGCAATTATTCTATCTGCAGTTAAATTCCTCAGTATTTACTAATTTTAAAAAAATTACTGTTTACAAATTCAAAGAAAGATGACAGGCAGTATTAGTCAAGGAGAAGCTCCCCATGATACAATTTCAGAGTGTTTAGCCTCCTGTATTTTCCCAGTGAGAAACGGAATTCACATCTCACACAGTTCATCTGGAGCTGGTGCCAGAGTACCAAGATTGGATAATGTGGAAATAGTCCAGAAAGAACCAGAAGCAATGCAGTTAAATCTTGGTGGCTGAACACAGTAGGATTTCAACCAACTCAGTGCTGAACAATCCATTTATTGCTACGTCATTTGGCTTTATCGTAACATACCCAAGCACTTCAGGAGATAAAACATTCTTCTGAACTTTGCCAACACTTTGTCCAAAACCTTTTTAATGTAAAACACTACACAGCAAGGCTAGTAAGCACTGGCAGCCAGAGCTTTGGGGAACTTAATATGATATGTGCAGTCACACAGAGCTGCATTCTGTCACACCAAGTGAAGGACAAAAGTGCCATGCCCTAAAAGGCAACCATCTTCAGAGCTGCTTTTTGCATCTTTATTAAAAAAAAAAAAAGAAATAATCTCAGAAAGCACTTTGAAGAAAAAAATATGACTGGTGCTACTGGCTAACACACATTTGTTCTGCATTCTATATTTTTTGTCAGGAATTAAAAATACAAGACAAAATAATTTTGAAACAGAACTGATTTTCACAATGGCCTTATCTTATAATCTAAAGAACTGAATTTTACTGAAGAGGGCCTTCATACTGCTTTTCTTTTTGTTATGAGACACACATATCTCAGAAAATTAAAACAGCAAAATCAATATTTGATTAGAAAAAAAAACCCCAAAGCTATGAATTCTCATACGAATTATAACCCCTTCCTTTTTCATTTAAGTTATGTTTACAATTCTAATAGCAATATTCAGTATACATTTCGTGTTACTGGAAACATAACACTAATGGAAGAGATGTGCTGAGCATGGAAAAACATTTCTCATACCTTAAACTGACACACATACAGTTGATAATTACATAACTATTCATCCACTTAACAGCTTTATTTATTTTATAACCTGATAGTTACTTCTTTTGACCCTATTGCTCTCTAGTTAGTATGTATTCCAAGAAATTACTCAATTAGCAAAAGAGTCCACTTTCTTCAGTTTTCATCTTATTTTTGGTAGTGTGAACCACAAGGTGCTATATTAAGAACAAGTGTAGGAGCAGGAACAGGGACTTTTTACATATATTTCATATATCTAACAGCCACAAACAAGCATACACTTGGTGGAAGAATTCTTTTCATGACAGAAATAACAACCCGTAACAAACTTCAGTACAAAATATCTGGGTATATCCCACCATCAGCTGATGCAAACATCCAGAGGAACAAAGCATAGCAAGGATGTTCAAGGATATTGATCTTTTTGACATTTCACATGACCTTTAAAGAACAACACACACATACACTCGTCAGCTTATACATCCATGGGTACATTTTAAAACTTTAGCAGTTTAGCTAAAAGTATTTCTAGATTTTTCTGGCATTTTTTCCTAGCTAAAAGGAAAACAAAAAAGCCAAAATGCCCGTACTTCTGGTGTCTATGCCCCTGTATTTCACTTTCTCTTATTAAGCAACCAATCCAGAAACATTGCAGGAAACCACAAATACCCTATTGCCTTATCACATTTGTTTAAGCAGCCCGTTGTGTAGGCACTTGACATGACAAGAAGGAGCACTAAGTTCTCTTGGACTAGCTTTTCAGTGATTTATCTTGCTTCATGTAGAACCTGGAGAGATGAACCAACTGTTCAATCCAGGCTTATCTAAATAATCAAATAAGCATTTCCACCAAGTACTTCCACTGAAACAGATCAGCAGTTTTCTTGTGAAGCAAAACTTTAACACTTTGGACCAATGTTTGTCCAGAACAAAAAAACTTTCAGGTTATTTCAAAAATAAATCTTCTTTTTGTGAAACAGATTTCACTGACTATGGGCAAAACAAATACTACTGGCTTTTATTAAGTATTAGCAGAAGCATAGCTACATCTCTGCTACCTAAATGATTTTAAGAATATCTTTCTCCAGGAGCGCTTCACATTTTAAGAACTTATAAATAACATTTCTTGTTACCTTTGTGCTTCCGTAAAAAGTCAATGCTCTTCTGCAGCACAGTGGATTTATCCATCTTCCGAGCATTACCTGGAAGCATGGAACCCAACTCTTTGATAAGTACATTAAACTGATCTCGACGTTTCTTCTCGGACTTGTTTCTAGACACTCTGAAAAGGAAATCAGAAAATGTTTTATAAAAACTGAGACTTTCTTATAAACTGCATACTAGTGCCAGGCTCCTGATGCAAACAGCCCCTTAAGAATTTCTGCTGTGATAACTGTCACAAGAACACCTACTCCATATCTCAGACACTATTTTTGAAGAATGGCTTCCTCCTCAAGGAACAGTGCAGCAAAGACTTTGGAATGAAGTACCCTTTCACAAAACACAAATAACTGAACCACGATTATAAATATACAATAGATCTGAAAAATCACAATAGAAGGAATGCTATTGAGTAATACATTTATTTGAAGAGTAACCTTTTGTTGTTTAGAAATCACACAGGTAAGTTAAAGCATACAAGTACAGGACAAATTCTTAGCTTTAAATAACTCTGAAATTTACCTTTTTGCTTTATCTTTGTCATCTTCTTCCACCAGCCCATCAAAAATGCTTCCGTCATTTCTAAAAGAAACAAAAAGAAATAAATGTTGGAATGGAAATTCCTCTCCTTTGAAGTCTAATCACAAAGAAGAAAGAAGGGGAAAGAGCTGACTATTCATCATCATCATCATCTCTGTTACATCAAGAAAGCAAGGAACTTTTACTGTGATCTCTCATAAGGACCATCATCAGTAACTCACAGCTAAGTCTTTTATGTTCTGCTTGCATTTACTAAAGAAAAAGAAAAAACCTTGTATTTCTGACACAACTCAAAGGATTCTTGGACTGTTTCTCAAAAGAACTTACACCCCTATACAAACACTTAACTGAACAATGCTTAAATTTGGTTTTCTGTCCTCTTGATTACTTGCATTACACCTTACCCTTTTGAAAACATGGGTGAGGACATATGTAATTTATTTTTACTTACTGCCAATTTCTATTCCAATTACTGAAAATGTATTTTTCAGAAATTCTGAAATATTATTAATGCAAGAGACCTAAGGAATGTGCTATACTTCATCCACATATGTAATTTCATAAATACAGAATTAATATCAATGTTTAACAGTAGCATCACATAACTTTCTTAGCTTGACAACTGTCCATCTACTTCTAAAGAGGTGTTAAAATACCAAAATGAGCATGAGTTTTCCTTCTAAGATGCCTCAGTATCCTTCATACAATTACTTTGTTTCACTTCCTTTTGCTTTCAAAGTGAAGTGAAAACTGTCCTTCTGTTTTCCAAAACTGCTGTATAATGGACTTTCATATGTTATTTCTCTAACTTCTCCCTGCTTTAAGTCTGTTTAGTGCTGTCCATGCTGACCTCTGTGTGTCTATCCTGAAATGTCTTATCCTAGATTCCTTACCTTAAGCCAAGTAACCTTTCTAAAATGCTTACCTCACCTCTGATTTACAAACTATCAGGCAATTGTACTGTACATCATGATAAATAGTGATTTAGGAAGTTACTATTTTGTATGCTACTACATAAACATCAAGCTTTTAGAAGCAATTCCTATATTTCAAAGGCTGAAGTTTCAGTGAGATGCCACAAAATTTCACTAGAACTGACAAGTTAGACAAGCATTATAGAAGTTTTACCCTTTGCTTTTATGTTTATTTTTTTCAATTGTGTTTAACTTGACGTAGATTAGATGCAAGTTTCATTTCCCAAAGTCTCAAAAATGGCAATATACAGGATATTAAGTATACAGGATATTAGGATGTTCACCTAAGCTGCTAAGAAGAGTGCAGCTCAAGGCATCAAGTCGAAAACATACCTCAGCCATTACTTTTCCCTTGAAATAGGTTAGCAGGTCACTTTACTATCATCTACAGCAACACTAATTATTTAAATGTATTTGCTTTTATTAATCAAAAACTGAAGTACTAAAAAAATTAAAAGTTCAAGTAAACATTAAAAATCAGCTCAACTTGCACAGATGTTATTCCATGGCTGAAAACAAGTAATGCATTTTAAGATTAACCTCAAGCAAGTGAAATCACTATTTCCAGTGACTACAGAATGACACATCTAACGACTACCAAATAAACTTCGTTAAAAATAACCAAAACCTCACTCTAATTTTTGCATAGGTTAACATCTAAATCTATTAACTATACAAAAAAGACTATTAAAGAAAGAACTGTACAGTAATTCTCCCAAAACTCTCCATATCTATTAACATACCTGTCTGCAATGGAGCTCATTTTATGGGTGCTTATGGTAAAAAACATAACATATCACACTTTAGTCTTGTGGTAGACATTTGTACGTTTGCCTATAAGAGAAGAAAAAAATATCAAAATGTGACTGAGGGAAAAAATTAGTTCTTTGTTAGAGCATACTGACATTTTCATTTGCTCCTAATCCTCCCCTCTCTTCCAACCTTCTGCTCTGCCCTCCTACCTTCTCTAAAGCAATCTCCATCACCAGTATAACCTGGGCCTTAATATTTCATTTTACATGACAGAGTTCAAGAGAACATCATTAAAGGCTAGAGTAAATATGTCTGAAATAAATTAATACAAACCTTGTTATGACTCTGAATTCAGAGATAGCTTTTAATTTTTATTTTAACTTTTTCCTAAAGAACCCTCATAAGTTTGAAGACCGAGCGGATGCTAAACACGGTTACAGTACATTCTATTTAGAAACAGTGCAAACAGAAAGCATTTGGGATATATTACAACTATAATTTATTCTTACTGTACTTTTTCTTGAGCACATTGTTATCACAGACACGTGAAAAGATAACAAGAAAGCGATTAGAATGTGATCTCTGTACTGTGAGAAATCTAATCTGACCATTTCTTAAAGCTGTCACTTACTCGTGACAGGAAGTTTTTGGTTTTCCAGATATGCATCTGACTTTGAGTTAAGAATGTGAACAAAATATTAATAGTGAGAGAGGGAATATAATGCAGGTTATGAAAATTCAAATATAAAACTATAAAATTAAACCTGTTTCTTTCATATGGAAAAGCTAGTTGTCAGAGGCTGCTCAAATGGAGAAGCAAGATTGTAACATTGGCAGTGATTAGCGAATTGCATGCAGCAGTTTTTACATGAGCTGAACTTGCCAATGTTCAGGAATTTTTAGTAGACTACAAACTTAATAGTAAAAAGGCAATTTATTTCAAAGAAAATGATCTTAGTCCATTTAGTGACTCAATATTTTCTGAGAAAGATTTGTTTGTTTCTGAGAGTACTAAAACCAGTGGAACTTGCAGTGTCAATACCACAAGAAACATGGCAGCAAATGCATGAAGGAACTGAGGAAGAAAGCTTGTGATTCAACCAAACCGTCTCTACATCTGCAACAGCCACACACTGCGTGGGTTTCCTTTACAAGAATAGCATTTTTCACCACAAAGTTTCATAACTTGAGTGCAGCAGGAAAGTAAATGGAGAGCTGTGCTGCAGCAGAATCTCTTTCAAGGCACATCACAGGGCGTGGTGGTGTTTCCTCCCAAACACCTCACTTCTTCAATAAGTACGGGCCACCTTTCTCTTGCCTTCACCCTCCAAAATCTGGTGCTATGAAGACACACCAGGAGCAAACCACTTCTTTCCTCCAACTCATCAAAGTAACAATTGCACTCTCCAGACTGAGAAATTAAATTCCCCAAATTAGTTAGCCAAGTAACAGAGTTGTGCCACTTGAAAGCCAGCCACAAATGGCACACAAAAAGTAACTTATGAAGAAGTGTCTGTTCGAATTTTTGTCAAAAATGCACAACAATAGACAGGTTGCTCAGCAGCAAAAGCTAACTATCATGACTGGCATGGAACTAAGTTTACGATCAAGACAAAAGCTATAAACTTGTTTTCATTTAGCTAGCATGGTAAGCTCTAATACAGCTATGCACTAATTACACTTATAGCCCTGTGCTAATTTTTATACAAAAATGGTATCTAAAATTATAGGGATCAAGAGCAATATGAAATTCCGTAAGACTAATTATACACTTTCCCTAATCTGCAAAAGAAAAACACCTGTACAGCTAAATACAGAAAATTTTCTTGTGACATAAGTGACATATTCATTATGCAGAATCAAAATTTAAGAGTCAGTATTTTTCACTTTAACAGAGTACTCAATTCCCAGAATTCAACAAAATCATTCATTACAATATACAGATCCTATGTCAGAACTGTCAACCTAGATCTGGTATCCAAGACAAATAATTTAAAGTACTGAAAAGTACAGGAAATGCACCTGTAGCACACTGGTTTCTCATCTTTCAAGGTCTGGACTTTTCATCCAAATTTGCAAGACACCAAACACTCTCAGTGCCTATGGATAAGACTGCAGAGAGAATGCCACCAAAACCAGTCAAGTTGAAAGTAAACACTAGGTAAATAAATGTCTATGTCTATTTCTAAAATTCAAGTTCAGTCATGTTCTGGAGAACACAAGACATTTCTTAACACTGCTACTCCGCCCGTCAGTGTTGATAACTGAAAGCCATGGGAACCTTACTAATTATAAAAACACAGTCTTACCTTTTACACTTTGGGACTTGTTAAAGTATGAGGTTTAGGGATGAAACCTGGTTCCTGTGAAGAACAATATGGAGTTAGATGTACCCTCTTCCACAGAAAATAAATTCCGAACTGTCAAAAAATAACAATGGAGAGCTTTAAAATCAGTGAGTTTAAAAATTATCTACTTAATTTTTTAATAAAGACAAGCAATTGTTTTAACGAGAGTAATTTCCAAATGCAATATTCTGCTTATCAAATATATCTCAAGTATTTTACTATCTGAATTGACATTTCTTTAAAGTTCTTCTTGATAAGCAGGATATTCTGACACAGTTTTATCTTGGCTTTAAGCTATCACTTTATGCCTATCTGTAGTCTTGATGTCCTTTTTACTTTCAAATTTGGTATCACTTGTACTATCTAGATCTTCACATCCACTTACTGCCTTCTAAGTGTATTATACACCATTATTTAAACATCTTTTCACTGAAGTTCTTACTAGGGTCTCTTCTGGCTTTCTGCTACATCTTCTCCTCTCCAAGTCTCCAAAATTGTTATTCTCAGGACTCGAGCATGTGCAGAATGCTGCAGCTGCTGACAACTAGCAAAGTTGCCCAGTTGCATTATTGCTTCTCCCTCAAACACAGCCATTAACTCTTTGTTTCAAAACCCACCTCAAAATCAATTCCTGGAATGTATCACAAACTTGCTTCACAACTGCACTTCTTCCAAACAAGAACTCAGCACGGACGTAAGTGATCGCCTACTTCCAGTTTCTTTATACCACTACATTTCATTTATAGTTACTTCCCTTGAACCATGTTGCTTTCCACATTTTTATGCTACATGAAATCAGGTTTTTTCACTCATCCCTGTTTCCATCTGCCTGCCTTACAGGTCTTAACATAAAACAAACCCATTATAACATGTACTTCTTCATTTCTGAAAGACTTTATTTTAAAATGTAATAAATTCTAAAAAGGATGCTGGAATCTCTAAACTACGGCCACGCTACTTGTAAATTTGTCGATGACTTTTATGGAAAACACCAGAATTATCACTTATTTGATTTGAAAAGTTAAGCGCCTTCTCCTGCACCTAAAAGAAGTTCTCAAGTGGTTAAAATACAGATGCAAATATTAACATAGGAAGTTAAAGCATAGCAGAACAATCTGCCAACAGGAGAAAAACAATTACAGTATGATTCAGTGAAGCCACTCGTTCTTGTCTGGCCAAATAACCTGCTGGCCCATTGACCTACTTTTTTAGGTGCTTACAGCCTCCTTTCCTATTCTGTTTTGCTCCATTTGACAAGTGCAAACATTAATAGTGACGAAGAGTCCCGTGGAAGTCTGCAACATGAAACCAGTGTTTTTAAACTGCTTGGAGTGGAACAACTCTGCCAACTCTCACCTAGTGCCTAACAGAGTTCTAATGATGAAAATTTTAGATCTCTCTGCAGTATATAGAGGTACATTTCTTTTGAATCACAATTACACACTTAAGATAAACATTACAGGTCTTAATCACAGAACTATCTTTTATAATGTCAAAAAATGGAGCTCTTACACATATTTCAAAAAAAGATTTTAAGAAAAGAAGGAAAGGAATATGCTTGTATCATAAATAAACACAAGCAAGCTTAAATCAGACCAAACGAGAGGCTAATCACAGTGGAAAAGCTTTTGTTGCCAAAACCACACAGATCTCTAACTCAGTCGAAATGGCATGTCTGTGGAAGCCAGCAGAAAGGTTAAAACGCCTACATGCCAGCACTGGCAGCCACAAGTGTTCAAAGGTCATTGTTCTGTCTCCACAACTCATTAGTTTTTTAACAAAAATAAATTATGTCTGTCTGTCGCTTGATACTACGTGTTTTGAACACACTCAGGCATGTTTTCCAACATTTCTGTAACCAAGGCAGCTAGAAACTTGCTATCTTAAAGGAAGCTGAGGTCCTCAATCAAAAATGTTAGCTGCTGCCGTGGATGTGCAAACCATTACTACACAGAATTGCTCAATCTGTAGAAAAATTACAAAAACTAGCAATACTACAGATTCTGCACTATGCTGACTTATCACTCACGAAGAGGCAATAAGTTACTCGGTCCCAAGTCATTGCTTGGCCAAATAAAAAAGGTTCTGAATAAGTTATAGGGTAAAAAGTCATAATGTAACCTAAGGCAATAAAGTTCACACCATCTGATAAAAAACACCATTTTTTTAGACTGAAAGAATTTCAGTGCCTTCAGTTCAATTTTATTATCAATATTGGAATGCACATTGGTAATATTAAATATCGGAAACAAATTCAAAGATTGAACAAACTATGAAATTACAGTACAGTCTTGCTAATGATAGATGTTGTGTCAGGACTGGACTGAAAAATTAGTGGGAAAATGGTGAATGCATTGCCTGTATTTAATTTTGTATAGAGCCAGGAACTGAAATCCCTATGTCTCCAGCACTCTACCATAATGGTAACACCAATGAATATTTTTGAGGAAGAAAGAGTATTGTCCATATTCTGTAAAAACATTTTTATATAAAAGCCTTGATTTATGTACAATTTATGTCATGCCATACAAGTAATTCTTACATGATTTTGCAGATTACAGCCCTCAGAAGAAATGTGAGGTGGCTTGTATTCTTAAGACAAACAATTTCATACCAGGAATGTAACAGGAAAAACATATCAAGCAATACAGTTTTCCAACCCTACAGTTTCTTCAAACAGAAATAGACTAAACTTTTTAATACAACCTGATTTCTGTGCTATAATCCAATTTTGCCAAGGGAGCAAACTAGTTATTAAAATCATTGGGGATTAGCTGTAGAGAAGATCTTGTTTAAAGAATCAAAGCCACAGCACCTAGTGCCCTGCAGATCTCTAACACTAGTCACCCACCAAGGTAAGAAAGACCAAGAGCAGAAACATCACACCGAGAAAGAGCAGAGCAGAACCTGACTCCCAATGTAAGCACAGTGTCAGAAGCCCTGTTCATTATTGAGATTCTGAAGATAATTATAAACCTTCTTGATACTCCTTTCCATGAGCTTCTGATGATTTGGATTACGAATTTCAGGGGTTTTTACTCTACTAGGACATTATAACATAATTAGGGCAAGCAGAGATCCAGCCATTATCTCCTGCCCAGAAAAGCACATCACTTATAAGTGATACTATCACTTATATTTTCCATTTTGCTTTTTGCTTCATTGGATTACCTCCAGCTCAGCCATTTATGTCTTTACCTTTCTCTTTTTTGGAGGTGGGGTAGGAGAGGAAGAGGAAGAATTTGCTCCGGTTTAGTTTCTCTCCAAGAACCATAGTATTTTGTAGAGCAAGAGATTTTTAGACAGGTAAACCATAATCACTTGCTCTCTAATCATATATATTTTGATCTAATAGAACAAGCAAGCAGGTTTCAAGATAGTTGCTCCTTTGCTTGCAATGGCATATACACCAACAGAAAGCAAATTAGGGTAATGACTGATTAATTTTTTCTTGCTAATCAAAGGCTGTCTGTGAAAACACTATGTTTTTAAAAGGGATATGTTTCCTTTTTTACCTCAAAAAAAAAAAAAAAAGACAATTGAAAAAAAAATCCAAATATAGGGCTTCAAGGAACATTGCTCAAACTGCAGCTGAACAGGTTATTCCAGCAGCTGGGAATAGTCACATATTGCATGCTTTCCTCTACCACATCAACAGATCAGTTTTTGGTCTGTGCTTGTGCAAAAGAGATGGCACATCCTAGAGATGTCATTTTCTGAGATAAAACATGCTATAGCAGCAGGTGTTCATCTTCCACAGCTTCACAGGACAACTGATGAGAGGGCTACTTCTAGCATGGATGGACCCCAGATGGCTTTCAATAGGAAAATTTGTGAGTGGCCATGAGTAGTCTGCTGTGGATGAGCAGCTTCCTTAGGTCCATCACCTTTTCAGGGAGTACTCAAGGATATATAACGGAGAAAGCGCAGCAGAACAGAAGACTGGTGGTGTGGGTTGCCATTACCTGAATGGCAGTCTCATGTCCGCTACTGAAGGACTTTTGGGAAGAGGGTAACTCCAAGCAGTCTACGGGAGAGATTAAATGCCTGTTAGAAGGCCTGTTACAGTTTGCAATTTACTTCTCTAGCTCACAGAAAAAGAAAACACCCCTGCCCATCACTCCTCTGCTCTAGATTATTTCTGGATCACTGCTTGACCAGCTGTTCTGTGGCCACACTTCTACCCTTCTCTGCAGTCTGTATCTTTTTGCCCTTACTCAACACAGAGATGGCCCCATAGCTCCCTCCCTGATACAGTGCAGTTCCCTAATCTTGGACCAGACTGCAGTGAAGAAAGCTCTAATAAGCCTCAGGGCTTTACCTGGGCTACAGTGATTACACACTGGAGTTTGCAGCCCCGAGGGATGTGAATCAGGTGAGCTGTAATGTTAGGCCTCTGGAGCTGGCCAATATGAACCCCAGGGAAAATGCCCTCAGGGACAAGAGAGAGAAACAGAGCTGGCAGATCTGTACAGATGTCCTCCATAGAAAACACAAGAGCTAATGATCTCCAGGCACAAGAAATCAGGCAAAGAAGGCAAGAGTCTAGCAAGGATGAGAAGGGACTGCTTGTCAAACTAAAGGGAAGACACAAAGGCATCCCTCTACTCTGTCCCAGGACAGGTATCCTAGGAAGAGTAGAGGGATGCAGTCCAGTTCTGAAGGAATGGGATGAGGAAGGCCATGGAGAAACTGAAGTTGAACTTGACAAGGGATGCAAAGAATAATAACAACAGCCAAAGTATATTAACCAGAAAAGGAAGGTCAAAGAAGGTGTACACACCCAATAAACAAGGCTGGTAGACTGGTAACAAAAGATGAGGAGAAGGCTAAGGTACAAAACAACTTTTTTGCTGCAGTCTTTGCTCTCTTCCTACACTTCTTGGATGGATGGACTGCAAGACAGAAACTAGAGGAACCAAGTCCCTTCCACTGTAAGGGAAGATCAGATTCACCATTACCTGAGGAACGTGATTGTATGTAAGTCCATGACACCTGATAAGACGCATCCAAGAGTCCAGAGGGAGTTGGTTGATGTATTTGCACAGCCACTCTCTTGAAAAGTCATGGCAATCAAGCTAAATTCCAGGTGACTGGACAAAAGGAAACATTGAAACCAGATGACCTTTATGGTGCCTTTCAACCTAAACTATTTTATGATACATTTGAACCTGGCCCACACTTGTCCATCTTCCCCACAGATCTGGTCTCTGATTCACCAAACTGACTTCTCAAAACATCCTGAGACATGCCATCCCACCAGGAATTTGCTAGCAATCTGGGCTCTTTGCCTGAGCCTGGCTTCCCTCCAGCTCCCCGGGAGTGACCAGGAAAGCACTCAGCAGGTTGCCAGGTGTCTAAAAATTGGTCCTTGGCTGTGGGATGCTGAAGCACTTACCACACTTATATCCCACACCATCCCTTTCCAGGCTGCCTGTATTATCTTAGCCTTCCAAAATTCCAACTAACTACACTTATAGACACCTGAGGTGCTGTTTATGTGCCTCCATCAAATTACTAACAAAGATACTAAAAGAAAATTATACAATACAAATTTTTGGAGTCATCAGTGAACAAGCTCCCCAAACCAGAATAACAAAAAGGACAATTAAAAATAGTACAAACCTAAGTTTATAAGATAAATTTGAAAGGCAGCATTTAATAACCTAGCCATGAGAAACAGCTGCTATTCTTCTATAGTCTCACTTAAAATATTTTCTCAGTCATTTGTACACACAGTTCCTTACGAGAGATTCCTTTTCTTCAATAACAAAGCTGTAAGAGTGAGTGGCAGAAATAATGTTTGCAAATCATGTGCAACTAGTCTGTACAAAAACAGACAGTGGCTACATGTTATGATCCCTTCTTGCTCCCATTCTTTTAAGGATCCATCCTTGATTCTCACCGGACATGTGCACCCCTTTGGCCACATACTGAAGCAGATTTGTGAAAATATCTGTTTAAAAGAATGCATATATCACACAGTTTTAATAAGAACAAAATAATAAAGATTGTATTTTAAAAGTGTGGCTCCATCTACCTTTGAAAATTGGCACAGCTAAGAACAGTACTCCTCTACAAAGAGCAGGAAGCTCTTAGCTACATCTCCCACTCCTAGTTCTATAACAGGATACCCTGAGTTCGACTTGAGTATGTGTTGTGTTTGCACATCTAAAATACAATATATATTTCATAATCAAGTCTGGCTTAAAAGTACACCTACTGTCTCTCTTTAAATGGTGCTTAACACAAACCCAGTATTTCACTACAGGCGTTTAGGTCGAGAGAAGCTAATTACTAACCTGTTAGTGTTACAATTCAAAACTGAAAACTTTCACATCCCTGCATAAATCTCCATTTCCTTTAATGGAATTCTGGGAAGATAAAACCTGCAGTCAGCTAGCCAGCTGAAGAACAGATCCTAAATTAAAGCTCACTGTGCTGAGGAAAATAGTGCTATAGATGGTATAAAATCTGCAGTCTGCTATTCTCTAACAGGACCCATCCAAACTTGGTACATTTCACAATGAACAAATAAAAACAAGCTTCCTTCTTCCAGCATCTTAGATGGAACTGAGAAGGTAGATAATTGACAGGTTTTTTTCAGAATTTCAAATGGTGAAAAAATTCTACACACACATTCCAAAGTTCATAATTCCTACTGAATATTATAACTATCCCATAAAACTATTTACTACACACAAATCATTTTTTTCTACAGAATTAAGTTACCAGACAATAAAAAAATCTTCACTTGATGATTTCTCAATATCAACAGAAAATTTAAAGAGAAAATTTTAAAATACAGTACCAAGATACCTATCCTGGAGTTAAAAATACTTTGAAATAATTAATCCAATTAAAAATGTGCATATTTATGAAATTGAGCATTATGAATTTTAGATGTTTTGTACCAGACACAAACAACAGTTTAACAATCAATTTTTCTAAAAGAGCTTGTCACATTTTCCTCAAAGCAAAAATACTGCAAAGAATCTTAATAAATCAAACCAAAGAAGAAAAATCTATTAAGCATTTAATTCCTACACTGAAAATAAACATGAAAATTCAACAAGAAATGAGACAGATCAAAGAGTCAAATATTGGTTTTCCTCTACCCTAATAATAAAATGGAAGTACTTTTTGAAAACTGTCCTGGAGAAAATTAATTATCAATTTCAGCAGACTAGTTATTACACATTCAAAGCAAGATAACACCAAGAAAACTCTTCTTCTATTCCACGCAAAATTTCTGTTTGGTGTTGATATAAATAGAGGCTTAAGTTTAGAAAATCAGACTTTACCGTTGTTATTATTACTGCAACAACGCTCAGCTATCCACCTCAATTATTCTTCCTGAAATACATGAGCCTACACATTATGTGAGCACTTCAACTGCCAGACTTTTAGCACGCAGATATGTCTTAAAAGGTAGGAAAGGAAGCTGAAGAGAGATGATGAAATTCACACAAATGAGTCTTTCTAAAATCCTATCTTAGACCAGAAAAAAAATACCCAATAAAGATTTATTAGCTTTTACATTCAAATGAACACTTACACTTTTTACTTAAAAAATTCTGACTAATCAAGAGAAAACTTCAGTCAAAATTTCCTGCTCTGTTCTCATTATGCCATTCTAAAACTTCCAGAAATCAAGAAAGCCATCAGTTGGCCAAGAGGGTCTGTGAGAAGTTATGCAAATTATTTCTGCACCCAGTGCCTTTATCACAGAATGGGTCAGGCTGGGAGGGACCACACTGGGTCATCCCATCCACCCCCTCTGCTCCAGCAGGGTCCATCCCAAAGCAGAGGGCACAGGGTTGTGTTAGACAGTTCCTGAGTACTTCCAGTGAGGGAGACTCCACAGACGCTCTGGACAATCTGATCCTGTGCTCGTTCACCTGCACAGTAAAGAAGTTCTTCCTGTTCAGGTGGAATTTCCTGTGCATCAGTTTCTGCCCACTGCCTCTTGTGCTATCACTTGGCAACACCAAGAAGAGTCTGGATCCATTCACTTGGCACCCTCCCTGCTGATAATTACATATTCGTAAGGTCCCCTCTTAACTGTCTCTTCACCAGTCTGAACATGCCCAGCTCCCTCAGCCTTTCCTCACAACAGAGATGCTCCAATCCCTTACTCATCTTTGTTGCCCTCCACTGGACCTGCTCCAGGAGCTCCATGTCTCTCTTGTCCTGAGGAGCCCAGAGCTGACACAGCACTGCTGATGTGCCTCACCAGGGCTGAGCAGAGGGGCAGGATCACTCCCTCAGCCTGCTGGCAATGCTCTTCCTGGTGCAGCCCAGGACACCATTGCCCTTCTCATCCACACGGGCACACTGCTGGCCATGGACAGCTTGTTGTCCACCAGGACCCCGAGGTCCTTCCCTGTGCAACTGCTTTCCAGCAGCTCAATCCCCAGCCTGTGCTGGTTACTCACGCGGTTACTCCTCCCCAGGTGCAGGACCCTGCACTTGCCTTCATTGAATTTCCTTTCTGCTCATCTCTCCAGCCTGTCAAGGCCCTTCTGCAGGGCTGCACAGCACTCTGGGGTATTGGCTGCTCCTCCCAGCTTTGTGTCATCAGCAAACTTGCTGAGGATGTCTCTGCCTCTTCATCCAAGTCATTAATGAATAAATTAAACAATTCCCAATATTGAATTGTGGGGGACACCACCAGTGTCAGGCCTCCAAACAGATCCCATGTCACTGACAGCGACTCTCTGGGGTCAGCCAGTTCTCAATCCATCCCACCATCCACTCATCTAGACCATGTTTCCTGAGTTTGCCTACAAGGATGTTGTGAGAGATCAGTGTCAAAAGCCTTGCTGAAGTGGAGATAGACAATATCCACTGCTCTCCCCTCATCCCTCCAGGTAGTTGTTTCATCATAAAAGGCAATCAGGTTGGCCAAGCATGATTTGCCCTTGGTGAATCCATGCTCCTGATTAACTTTTGGTCACCCACATGGATAGAGATGGCCTCCAGAATAAAACATTCCATCACCTTTACAGGGATTGGGATGAGGTTGACTGGCCAGTAGTTCTCTGGGTTCTCCTTTTTGCCATTTCTGAAGACCAGTGTGACATTTGCTTTCTTCTAGTCCTCCAGTTCTTCTCCTGATTGCCCTGACCTCTCATGTGCAGCCTCATTATGCTGTCCACCAACACTCTCAGCACTTGTTGATGCAATCCATCAGAGCCTATGGACTTGTGAATGTTCAGTTTACCTGAGTACTCTCTAACCCAATCCTCCTTGACCTCCTTGAAGGAAAGTCCTCCTTCCAACATTCCTTTACCCTCCTCTCCTGAGTCAGATATTCCAGAAAGCTGGACCAATGCAAAGAAGGCGTTCAGCATCTCCACCTTCTCTGCATCCTCTATCATCAGTGTCCCCTTCCACTAAGTAAGAGGTCCTCATTATCTTAGGTTTTCCTTTTGTTATTTATGTATTTGAAGAAGCCCTTCTTGTTGTCCTTGACATCCTCAACCAGATTTAATTCCAGGTGGGTCTTGGCCCTTCCTGTCTTGTTTCTACTTTGGCAAGCACTCTATACTGATTCCAAGCAATCTGCCCCTGCTTCCATCTCCTGTGTATTTCCTGATTACACTTGAAAAACAATAGAATTTTGTTATTCATTCATGCAGGTCTCCTGCCTCTGTCCAATTTCTTGCTCACTGTTCTTGAGCCTTAAAGGAGTCATGCTTGAGTATCAACCAGCTCTCTTGGACTCCTGTTCCCACAGGATTCTTTCAAGAAGATCCCTGAAGAGGCAAAAGTTAGCTCTCCTGAAGTCCATGGCTGTAATCTTACTTCCTGCCCTGCTTCATCCTCACCTTTTACAGTCCATAAAGGATATAGCTTATGAGTCTTAAATCAGTTTTAAGCGACATCAAATTATTTTATATCATCAACTTACTGCTTTAAGATGCAATTATCTAGCACATCCAGAAGCATCTTACTGATTCTCAGTTATGCCCACAAGAAAAAGCAATGGAGGGGTCGGAAGAGAACTGGCACGCCATGCCAGACAACTAAACAAAATGAACTCAAGAGATTTTTGTAGGTGGTTTTGTTCTGTTGGGAGATTTTAGCTTTTTTTTTTTTTGTTTTGCCCTTTTTTCTTTTGTTGGTTTTCTCTAACTAGGAGACAAAGACTTATTCCTAACTTGTGGTCAGGGTATTCACCTAGAATGCAGGAGAAGTGAGACTAAGTACTTCCTCTGAATCTGTCCACAGATGAAGAATTACCACATGAAAGATAGCAAGAGCAATACACACCAACCACACCAGTAACTCCATGGCTACAGAGACCAGGCACTTCACGCCCTAACAGCTACTTACATTTGTAAGCTCATTTAACAATCTCCTTGATCAAGCCAAAAGTTTGCGTAATGTTAACCTTTGGTCATTACTCTGACCCCTCATTTCCACGGCCACATTAAGCTCCCTCTCTTCACCTAGCATAAATATGTGATCAGTCAACAGAGCCTAAAACTGATCGAGCCCCAAACTAATCCAAATGTTTCATTCAGCTAAATCAACTGTATTTGTTGATTGCTCAGACTGCTCAAAAACTATGTTGGCACAGGGGAAGGGGAAGCAGCAAATCACCAAGTTAGACATCTTTTGGCAACAGTGGCATTTCATGCTGACCTACACCATGTGTTAAATCACAACCAGAGAGCAAAATTAGGAAAAAAAAAGATTCAAATTCGTGCTCAAAGAAATGAGCATTGTAGTTACTACTTGAGAAGCCTGCATCATATTTAAATGAAACATCTTTACTTTCCCATACGCTGTTGCCTCTCACATGACAATCCATGACAAATTAAACTTCTGGGCAGAATGCGACTTACTCTTACTCATCCAGACTCATGGATCAGCTTCTAGATATGAAAACAAACTCAGAACTCAGCCTTAGAGTAAATGTGAATCTCAAGCAAAATGTAAATATATATACCTGATGTGTTGCTTAGTTGTCTACCTATTTATCAAACAGCATGTTAATTGGCACCCACTTGGATGGTTTTAGGATGATCCTCAGTACAGACACTTTTACAAGGATATTCCTCTAAATTAATAATTTGAGACTAAGAAAATCTGATGAATATTTTATACCAACGGCAGCTATTTGTAATACAATTGTAGAGGTATACCAAATGGACATAATTTTAAAAAAATTACAACAGCACCATCCAAGAACATATGACAGGTGTTTCAGAAAGCTAATATTTTATCTGAAACTTAATTATCTATATCACAAAGAAATGCATACATGTAAGTAAAACACTTCTAAAAATATTTAGTGATAGTCACCATTTTTTTTTTTACAAGTTGATTGCACAATCCATGACTTGTGCAGCTGTGGAAGTGCTTCTGGTACCTGAATTTCCCCGCATGGGTGACTCATGCACAGCTAAATTATTCTGTAAAGCTTTTGTGAAGACTGGACTTTTTGCCTGCCTGAAAAATGGAGTAGGCAGTATACTTCACTGGAAAGCATCTTCAAAAACAAAGATGTGAGAGTTCAAATTTCCATAAAATGAGACAGTTGGAAAATTTTAAGCTACAACACTGAAGCGCAGTCCAAGGCAAAAATTACTAAATAAGCAGCTCCTCCTCCCTACCTCCACCCACCACTTTCCACAGAAGTCCTGCACATCATTTTGGAGACCACAAAGTGCTAACAAAAGGAAGATGAATGAAGTAGCTGAAAAAAGAACAAAACAAAACACGGGAAGCACTAGGGGATGGTCATTTCAGTGTATTTTCACTGTAAGAGAAGAGCAGGTTTGGGACCACTTGATGAAACTGAATAGCCACCAATCTATGGGACCTGATGAAATGATGTTGCCATGCCACTCCCCATTGTATTTGAAAAGCCATGGCAGTCAGACGAAAACTCTGCTGACTGGAAAAACATAAACATCAGTCCTATTTTTCAAAAAAGGGAGCAATGAAGATCCAGGGAATCACAGAACAATGAGCCTCACCTCTGTGTCTGGGAAGATCATGGAAGCAATTTTAAGGCACATACAACACAAGGAGGTTATTAGAGAGAGCCAGCACAGCTTCACTAAGGGCAAATCATGCCTGACCAATCTGGTGGCCTCCTATGATGGAGCAACAGCTGACAAGGTTAAGACCAAGCAATATCATCTAACTAGACTGTACTTAGAGGTAAGGCCTTTGACATGGTCTCACACAACATCCTTTTTGCCAAATTGGAAAGACATAGTTTTAAATAGTGGACTGTTGGAGGGAAAACTAACTGGATGGATGGACACAGCCAGAAAGTTGTGGTCAAATGACTCTATGTCCAGATGAAAGCCAGTGACAAGGGGTGACTGCATCCAGCTCTTGGAGCCTCAACACAAGAAAGATGTGGGCCTGTTAGAGCAGGAGCAGAGGAGGCCACAAAGATGATCAGAAGACTGGAGCACCTCTCCTATTGAAGACAAGCTGAGAGAGCTGAGGTTCTCCAGCCTGAAGGAGAGAAGGCGCCACAGAAACCTCACTGCAGCCTTCCGGTACTTGAAGGGGGCTTTAAATAAAAGGGAGAACAATTTTTTACACAAGCAGATAATTACAGAACAAGGAGGAACTGTTTAAAACTAAAAGAGCAAAGATTTAGATTAGATATTAGAAAGAAATACTTTATTCAGAGGGTGCTGAGGCACTGGGACAGGTTTCCAGAGAAGCTGTGGATGATCCATCCCTGGAAGTGTTTGAAGCCACGTTGGATGTGACTCTGAGCAATATGATCTAGTGAATGGCATTCCCTACTCTTGGGGGAGGGGGATTGGAACTAGATGATCTTTAAGGTCTTTTTCAAACCAAGCCTATGATTCTATCCAAAAAATTTGTGGCAAAACACACTTCTGTATTAGCATGCTTACTATTATATGCCTATGGTTAATAAGCTTTAACAGAAGTAAAGGACTTAGTTTTCTAGAATTCTAGTGTCTGCCAGATTCTTCAGTTTATCCCTCAATACAACTACCTGTTATAGAAAAAACAAGCTTACACTGTAAATAAAATTCAACACTATACTTACAGAATTCCAGACTTTAATTTCACTAAAGAAAACACTGGAATTACTCTTTTGTCAGAACTCTGAACAGAAGAATCTGGGCTCAACTGAAATTACAGTGATTGCAAGATTTGAGATAAAGTACAAGTACTTCATATTACAAAGGCAAGAAGTGCCTTAACAAGGGGATAGCCCTCCTCCCAAAAAGAAAAACAATTAAACAAACAAACCCAACCAACCAACCAATCCAAAACAGAAACACAACTGCCAAAAAAGCAACAAAACAGAAGAGTTTTGCAATTGATACAGAGAGGAAGTAAACTCTTGTTTTGGCTAAAGAATGAATAAAACTAAGAAAAAACAAGTTTGGTTTTATTGTCTGTAGAAACTTTTGGCAAAACACTCAGTAACCACTTCCAGTATAGATGCTAGGTATCCTTTTGCCACCCTGCTACAAGCAAGGATCCAAAGGAAATGCAATCAGCCAGCATTTAGTCAGTCATTGGACTTGTTCAGGTAGAAAAGATGCTACATTATTGCAATAAAAAAGATATTTGTGCATGAATTAAACAGAAACAGCACTGCAACAACAGGGAAAAGTATATAAAAACAACTTCAATTTTAATTTAACTTTACTGTAATCACTTTGCATATATTCTTACGTGGAAATAAAGGAAGAATATCTACTTAATTCAAACATTAGAGCACTGAACAAAACTGAATTTATGAATATTCAGGAAATGAAGGTTAAAGAAAAATTATAGTTCAAAGTAACACTGTAACATTTAACATTTTTGAACATTCTTTGCTTCTGAAGTATTATCTATTTATGTAGATAACAAATTTTCTCACTTTTTCTGTATTCTCCTGAGCAGTAGAAGCATGCACTCCCTCTGAAACTTTCAGAGCTTGTGCTAAGCTAAGTCCAGAAAACCTAATGAATTCACCTTCTGAGGGTCACCAGAGAAACAGCAAAAGACAAACAACAAATTCCTTCTTCTCATATATCAGTATTATCTTCAAAATATTGGCTCAAATCAATTTAATTATAAATTAAGTTGATTAATTATGATGAGAATATTACTTTTCAGGCACTGGGAATTTTTATAAGGAAGACTTTCAATACCTAGCAGACTAATTCTATGCTCATAGCATAATTCTGTCATGTGTCTCCTATTCTTTCAAAAATATTTTAGGATCACAATATTGACTGAAAGACAAAATGTATCAGGAAATTCTACTCCAAGCACTTATAAACTTTGCAGCTACAACATTTAAGATAAGAACTTTCAAGATTAGATTAAGGGTGGGGAACAGATCACAAATTCACCTCCTTTTTGTATTTTTGTATTTTGGAAATTCAGATTCTATCCTGACATGCCATATAAATGCTACAAAGTTTCAAATGAGTCCTCCGAATTATTTCTGTGAGAATTATTAGTCCTTTTTACCATCTACAATACTTAATAAAAAAATCGTATCAACTATTTAGGATCACACTTGCTACATTTGTGTAACTTTAAAAGTCCTTCCTCAGTTTTTAAAATTTTTATCTTCTACAATTCTCACATTTTTCTTTCATAGAACCATCAGACCACATTATTTCTATGTACCAAGGCACATTTTTCTGAGTGCTTATTTCCTGCCTCTCAAAGTCTTCCCAGCACTCTTGAGATCCCAATGTCAAGCAAAGTTCCCTGTCTGACCATCCAGGAGCCACTCTGGCAGTGACTCCCACCATCAGAGACTTTCACTGCTGGGACCAAGGCCCCTTCACAGTGGGTGGTTTTATCCCTCAGAGGGCTCTTTTCCCACTTAACTAACAAACCTGACTTACGTCATCCAGCACTTAAGTCCCTAAAAGCAACACTAAGAAATATTTATAAAAGTATTATAGCTATTTCATTTTACAATTAATATATCAGTTATCAAAAACCAAAATTACTATCAGGTTTTATTTAATTCCCTTTTGCTCACCACACTGAGATAATGGTTTCAAAGACCTAGGATCTTGCTAGTGGCGTATGAAACACTGGTACTGAGAAATGGGACACCAAAAGTTATCAATATTCACAGGAAATCCTGAAACTAACATGAATTTTATGTTCAGGCCATATGCTAACACGGTAATAAAAAACCAGGTGTATTGTATTCAAGCACACATTAAAGCTTGAAACAGTTTACTCACAGCAAACACATTAAAAAATACACAATTCAATATTTCAATATAACAGTGAAATATTCTTAAGGCAAGATTACTTAAAATAATGAGGAGTCTTCAGAACTTACTGGCTTACAACTCACATTTTGACTCTCAACATTTTTCTTCATTTTAAATTGAGGCTTATATCTCAATTTTGAACAAATTAAATAATACTGCAAATAATTTTATTGTTTTTCTTAAAGCCGGTGACTTTTTTCAAACAGTTTCAAAATGCTGCTGCTACTTATGCTGTTACAAGCTTAATAGTTTTGGGTGGATTTTAATGATTATATTAAAAGACTGTAGGTTTAAACATCCCTGTCAACAGAAATCTTAATTGAATGTTGGAAATTTTTTTGAAAAAAGCTGAAAGCCAAGGTTGAGATTCTGCAAAAATCTCATAAACAGGAAACATAGCTAGTCCTAATTAGGAGTAGCTATGAATTTAGTGAATTTAGTCCTAATTATTGGCTTAGATATGTGGGATATAATACTACAGTTAAGCATGCAAAATTCTTGGGAAACTCTGAACTTAAAATTAAACAGGGCAGATGGAGAGTACTCTTTCAACTGCTATTTCAAGACAAAATGATTTAACACCAGTCCCTAAATATTACTTAGATTTTCAACACCTTAACAACTGAGGAATTCATTCCAGGCAAAAAAAAAAAGTCTGTCATTATTCATGACAGCTAAGGCACAAAAAAGGGTAATAAACTGCAAAAAACTGCAAAGACCATCTCTTTTTCATTTTGTGTCTTGTTCTTACTTAATGACTGCCATAAAACACTGGCCTTGGGATTTTATCGATGCAGATGAGCAGCTCAAGCAAACTATTTGGGGCAGGAAGCATACATATTTTCAAATTCTATACAAAAATTATAAAATCAAATACATCAGAAGACTCCTCTGTTTAACTGTTAAAACTATAAGCATGGAAAAAACCCAAACTAATCCATCAGAATTACAAAAGGCAGTTATAACTTAGTTGTTTGAACCACCGGCATTTACAGTATTTATGTGCTTCATCGATGGTTTATATTACCAAAATTGAAAAAGAGTATTCTTGGCACTTTAAAATTTTTCAAAATCAGCACCCAAGCTTATGGCTGGACTTGTAGCACAGATACATATCTTAGTGTTCACTGCCCTCATCTACTGACCTATAACCAAAGTGAACAACTATGGCCCTGTCCCCATTAGAAAGTAACCTGAGACCACAGAAATGGACCAGTAGATCAAAGCAGCTGGTGCTGACACTCCTATGCTAGCTGTTCACGAGGGCTTATTTTGGATTAGATTTCATCTGGTCTCCAGAAGCAAACATCACTATCACATGGACCATTCAAATTTCTCCAGGAATTTCATGATTGATGCAGAACTCTATGTCCCCAGTAGAGACAGAAGAGCACTCTGCACCTGCAGCAGAACTCACAGACTATTTTTCTGAGAAAGGAATGTAGTTCAAACACACTGAGCCAAGCAAGTGGTAAGGGGAGACAACAGTGAGATTTTCTCCAAAGCCATTTTAATCATCCAAATCACAATTGTAATGCGTACATGAGAGTTATACCCTACCTTTTCAAACCAGACTAATCAACAGAGATGTCATGTCACAAACAGAATACTTGATTGCACTAAAAGACTCCAGAAAAACTCTGTAAGCATTCCTCATAATGCCCCACAATTGAAAAATGAAATAATTATAAAAGACCATCTACTGGCTTCCACAAAAAATTTATTTCCTCTGTGCCAGAATTCAGCAGAAGCCATAAATTAAGATATCTCTACTCCTTAGGCTTCATTTCTCTTCTCTTTGCTTACTTACTTCATCTTTTATGTCCTGTTTTCTCACTTCAAATATTTTACTTCTCTTCTTGTTTCTACCTTATTTCTTTCAGCTTTTCTCTCATTTATTTATTCATTTCCTCCTAATACCTGTGCTATTAAATACAGTAAGGGAAAAGTAAATATTCTTGCATCTCTGAACTTTCAGACAGAGGTGTCAGTATTGTTTTTTCCCTGGAAATTCAGATAGTATAGTCTGAGACAGGTTTATAAGCATTGCAACTGTGATTTAACTTGCCCTAACTCAAACAAAATTTAAAAGGGGTAAAAATGATCATGCATTTACTGCAATGACTCAAATCAGTCTCTAAATCCCATGCTAACCAACTATGGGAACTGATAAAAATCAGCTAATGACACAGGAACGTTAGTCTACAGTAATACTGAAATTAGCCTGGTTATAAACATCATCTCAGAGAATAGCCACAGGAACAAAGAAATAGTAAGGGAAGCTAATCAAGCAATTTATGTAATGCAAGAACGTCATTAAAGAAACACTAGATAAAATATATTTGGTGTATACACACCTTTTTACCTTAGATGTAAAGCCAGGAATATATTGCTTAATCGCTGCCCTTTTTTTTTCTAGGCTATGTAATTTATGTAACAATTTAATCTTCTAGATTTTAGATTAGATGCCAGAGTTTCTCCAAGAACTGTAAGTTACAAACAGGATTTTTTAGTCTTTTTTTTCTACATACAATTAATTCATTAGTTGCTTAGAATAACCAAACTATTCAGACTCACCTAGTTTCACTGACACTCAGTATACAACATCCAAATAAATTTCCAGAAGATTTTGCAAATGAAAGAATGGGCTTCTCTCTGCATTTGCTAAATTTAGTTGAAAACAAAAAAAATCAGACCTCTTTAGAGCAATTCCTAAAGAAAAATTGTCTTTTAAGAAAAACAACACTATACAAAATTTTACATGTACATCATCTGAAAATTTTAAGTATATTGCTTTGCCATTTCAGAAGAAATATGGTCTTCATGTTCTAAAAATATTAGCTGAAATGCAACATCAAAGATGCACAACAAACAGAGGTTTTCAGGATGCTCAAAAATAATTTTTCATAACTTTAAACCACACACAGCCTGCACTGTCCAAAAAGATCAATTTTATTCTGATCTCTTGTGAAGATTAGAGTAGCAATAAGGAAAAAAAGCAAAGAACAGAGAAAAATTGAATGAAAAAATGGACAACAGTTATGGAAATATACTGCTGAAGCAGAATTTGAAGGACAAATCAACAGCAGATGGGTAATAAAGTTAAGGAAAAGCACAAAGAGTACAGAAGAAAATCTTACTCGGTGTTTGTACCTGACACTACAATGGAGTCGTGGAGATTAGACCTGTTTACTTCTCACAGTCCAGCTAGAACATGCTCAGTAGCTCTGTCTGCTTATGACTAAAAGGATTTGGAATATATCTATCTCATTTGATTTGAACAGATGAAATGGATTTAGGAAATTCATTGAACTGGTACAAAACATATTTTCAGAAATCTATCATGCTGCCTAATGTAAGTGGGATAGCAGAAAAAAATACTGCAGCATAACAATTGGTTTCTCCTAAAACCTTGAGTGCTTCCTCCAGCATATGCAGGTGCCTTATTTTTCCAGTGGCAAGATTTTCATTGCATTTTGCATCTAGAAAACAGTATGTTCTTCCCTCTCAACTCATTCTCAGGCACAAGCTGATGTTTGGTCCAATTTTAGGTGAAGGAGACATGTAACAGAGTCTTAGTAAATTATAAGCAACTAAAACCAGGGTTCTGGAACAGAAAACGTCAAGCATCATTAACCACAAGCACTGCTACCTGTAATTCCATTCATGACCAAACTTCATGCATGACCAAGCATCTCCAATGCATTATAAACCACTAGGAATACAAGAAGGCTTTCTGTCAGCAAGACAAAATCTCATTTCAGCAAGATTGGCACAATGTCTGTTCTACATAAATAGATCCATTTCTTGGGGTTTTTTTTTGACCCAGTATAAAAGTGTATGTTTTGACCAAGTCAAAAAAACCACACCTACTTAGAAAGATAAAACATAAAACACATACATGAAGTCTACAGAGGGCCATGGCCATGATCCTCATGATACATTGAATCAAAATCCCTTTGTTGCTCAAAAGATGGACCATAAACAAACTAACCGGTTGTTCTGTGCTTCCTCTGTGTGATGCACACAGCAATCAGCAACCTTACTGCAAGATACAACATAGACAAATCTTGCAAAGATGAAAATCTGCATCTCCTGGCCTATCCTCAGCTGGACAGTACACAGTGCCTAATCAAGGAAGCAAGGAGAGGCAACTCCTTCATAAACAAGGTGACATGTGAACAGAGGTAGTGGTACTTGAACTCATTAAAATGCATTCTTCTGCAATATCCTTACATGAATGGGGTATTAAGCCATCTCAACAAGAGCATCTGCAAAAACCACACCCTTCCCCCCCGAAAAAAAACAAAACCCACACCACACAAAAAACCCAAACAAAGAGGAAAAAAGCACTCAGAAAAGCAGTGAGCATGGCTCATTCACCGCAACACATCCCCGGGAGAGATACTAGTTTAGTCTCCAGAAACCACAGGGCCACATCAGCATGCTGGACTGCAGAGGACAGTGCCTTCATAAGGTCTGGGTCTTTTCTTCCTTCTAGTTTCCAAGGCAGCTCAGGTACAGCTCAGTTGTTTCATTCCATGCTCCAGTGTACAGGATAAAAGCTTATAAAAAGCTTATTTGAAGTTTATTCTTGCCCACACACACCATTAATTTGAATCTCAAATTGAAGTGGAATGTCTACCTTGCCTGAGGTTGAAAAAGAGATATTTCTGTTTAAAACACTACTGTTCTAGTAGCAATAAAATCTACATACTTACTTAAATTACCTAGAAATGCATTGTGCCTTGTAGAGTGGGTAGGTAGCATTAGTAGTCCAAATGTGATGTCATCTGAGTAAAAGTCTTCTTTGGCACAGTCTTCTGAAAAACAACAAAAAAAACCCTGGTTTAATGAAAATTTATCTGTTCGAAAAAACTTTTGGGGATGAGCCCTTGATTATTTCTGTTTTCTCTCGTGCCATTTCAGTCATTTTACATCCTTAAATTGCCCACAATTTCATTTTCCAATTTTTCTTTTCAATAGAATGATGTAAATACTCATGAAGGAGAACTTCAACACTACACATCAGCTTTTATGTAGCTCTGGCACTGTTTGAAATCCAAACCTGCAAGACAAATGCAATAGCCCAATGGCAGCATGAACTTTACAGATGTAATGATGTCTACAGAATATTAATATTACAATTATTGCATTACAATTGCTTTGGATTGTATTATGACCTTGCAGAACAGCAATAATGTACTATGCAAACTTCTGGAAAGAAAATGCCATAAATAAAATCTTAACTGTGTGTGCTAGGGTTCAAACAGTATACATGAAGTACCTAAGAATACAAGCTGAAACTCTCAGAGAACATGGCATGCAGCAGCGCAAGACTCCCGTCACTAATCAAACACCCCTCACTAATAAAAAACCAATTTCAGTAAGATGTGCTGAGCAAAAGTTAACTATAAAACAGATTTCTATGCACAAATACTCTACTGGTTCAAGAAATAACTCCCCACCTGCTACAGACCATAAATTCTATATTCCTACACACCATGCTGTGTTTTAAATACACATGCACCAACTTGGTAATAACATCTAACTGATGATAAACCTGCTGGAAAAATCTACTCCTAGTTACCCACTGCCGATATTTTCTATTCAGTACTCCCATGTGGCAAAGTATACCCTTTATGGCATAGATAAATCTATTCCCTTCCATTGTATGCAAGGATAGGCAGATTTCCTTTGACATAAAATAACCAAAACAAAGTAACTTCTAAACCCCTGTTCTTTACCACCTTGTCCCCCAATACATCTAACACAGAAAGAAGCTGTCAGCTTGGAGAAGAAGAATGCCCACGTTCAAGGAAGATCTACTGCCAAGTCTAATGGGATAAGAAATGCAGACTGTTATCACCTACATATCTGTTCTTGTAATGTCAAAGGAAATATTCTAATGTTAGAAATCAATGATTTGAATCAAATACCAGTATGTAGACAAGAAATGGCAAGCTATATTCTATAGGGCAGGAAGTTTAGGTGTATTTTTTAAAAAAAAATCTATGCCAGTTTATGAAAGATTATTTTTCATTTCTAATGTTGGCAACAAAGTTTAATGTAACTCAATCTAAATCAATCACAAATCTAATTGTCTATATAAAGGCAGTACAAATTTAACTAAAATAATTTGGAAAAGTGACTTCAGTTATTTTAGTGAAAAGGGTTTGTGATCCTTTTGACACAGATAAAATGTATGTCAATCACCACTGATATTAAAAACTTCTGCAGTCCCACCCTGAATTGTACTGAAATTCATATGAAGTCCTCCAGCTTGTAGAAAAATTGTGTGTAATAGAAGGTAGTGACAGAGCAACAGGAATGGCTGAGATGAAATTTTCAGGCACAGCTGCCTGTTGTTTTGCCACTCACTTTAAAAATAAGTTCAAGTGACAGCTAAATTGCTTAAAGGATTAAAAAACCATATCTTAGTACTAGAATTTGTGTCCTAAATTCCCTGCCAAATGGATAAAAACAGCATATTCTCAAATCCTTCTCATCTCATTTTTTTCTCTTTAGAAGAGCTAAACCCATCAACATAATTTTAAAGTTTCTATAGATCTTTTTCCTGTCTTATTTCATAAAACCTTCTAGTTACTCTTCCTCTTGATTCAGACTACTTTTCTGATTTCATTATGCTTTCCAGATCCTGCAAAATATTTTGCTTCTTTTCCTCCAAGTCTGCATATTATTTGGACTTGCTTTATTCTTGTCTTTTACTTCTATATTCTCATATTACTTGTTGTTGATCTATCTTATGTTCTTAGAAATGAGAACTTGTTTAATTCACTCACTATGACTTGCTTATTAATTTGAATCCTTGTCCCCCTTTCTGAGGTCACTGTTATCATTTTCTATGTCAGTGAAATTCTGATCACAAGCTTCTCAAGGCTCAGACTACCTTATTATCTATGAAACATCATGAAAAGCTCTAGGACAGCACAAAATGTGTAGCTAAAGCTTCTGAGCTGAGAAAAAAAAACTATCTAAAAATGAAGTAGAACTATTTAACAACAAAAACACTTCCAGAAAAATATATTATATGTAAACTTGCTGAGAGGTTAAGGAATTATCAGTGGAACTACCAAACTAGCTCTGAACTGTTGTTCTCTAATACACAACTGCTAGCAGTAGCTTGATTACACATAATGGATGTTGCTGCTGTGGATGGCAAGAAAACTTCATTAAATCCCATTACTACATTAAAACTGACAGGAAAGTGTGTGTGTGTGTGTGTGTGTGTGTGTGTGCATGAGAGAGAGAGAGAATCTGCATTCCTATTCTGACAGTTCTTGGAAGCTGTGATTCATGCTGCTACTTGCTTTTCTACTCACAATAGAGGAAAACCCTTTTTTCCTTTAGAGTATTTGTTGTTACTATGAAAACTAATTTAAAATAAGCACAAGTCAAAACCACCTATTTTGCAGTCCACTATGATATTTTAAAAATGAACTATTTTAATACTCGAAATCAATAAATTAAAATTTGTGAAGATTATGTCAGTTACTAAAGGCTTGACAAGTATATTTCATATTATACAGCAGCGAATTCTCCAGAAATGAAAGCAGCACAAGCTAATAAAGTTTTCTTCACTTTTACCATTACTAAGCTTTTCAGTTTTTCTAAACCAAGCAGTAGGACACTCTACATTTCTCTGTTGAGATAAAAATCTTCAAGTTGATCATAATGAGGCAGATTTCAGTCTGCTGTTTATTATGACAAATAGGTAATGCAAATACCGACAGTAAAGAAGCTGAGAAATGCCATTCCAGACATAAATTCAGCTCCTGCTTTTCAACAACTCACTCTGTTACAAGACAGAGGAGTGGGTTTACTGGAAATCCAATTTGGGAAATACTGTCTTTTTTTCTTATGCTGACAGAAAAACATTATTTTATTATTATTTTGCTATACTGTCACACTGCTATATTGTTGGTCCCCATTCCTTTCCAGCCCAATATTCTTCCTGTCTCCTCAAGCCCTGATGACGCACACAACCCCTGTTCTCCTATCCAAGACAGACCCAGTGCATGCTGAAAAAAACAGGTCAGTACCAAATTCCCATTGCATTATCTCTCTCTCAAGAGAGGGCAGTGACACATTTCTCTCTACCCAGCTTGCCCATTTTCCCAAAACCTGTGGTTACATCACAGTCTGTGATTTCCATCCCTCCTACAAACATGGCTACAATTGATTAACTATTTCAAAAGCTGCTGGTGAATATGTAAGGAAAGAATGAGAGAAAACAAGGAAAAAGCATAAATCACATTTTCTTAGGAAATCAGGCTGAAAAAAAGGCAACACCCTACAGCTTCCAATCAAGGAAAATTTCCTAGTTATTAACTGAGCCAAGGAAATAAGCAGATTTTGGCAAAATATTTTTTTATCCTTTTACAACTTCACATGTAGGTTTCGAATTAAGCTTTGGGGAACTAAGGTCTGGGAAAGTTACCACATGAAACAAGACAGGTTTTTTCTCCTAATGTATCTTGAGGCTTTTGGATGGCTGATAAATATCCAAGCATTTAACATTTCTCTAGCGAGAGTAATCTGAAAAATTACATCCCATCTACCTTAGCACACCAGCTGGAGTACACCTTCTCTGTATTCACAGCCATCTTCTCAACAGCAACCTCCCAACTGCTGGAACACTGTTCTGCCAGGGTGCATGCCAAGGATAGCCAAAACTCAACAGGCACTCCCTGACATTGCAATTAACATGCAACGAAATAACCACCAAACACTTCAAATGCCCTTAAATGCCAGAAACTGTTATTAACTATTTCATTAAAAACTTTACTCAAGCACAAAAATGGAGACTTATGTTCTATTTATAACAGCAACAAGATTCTCAGAATTTGAAATATTAAATTAGCTGTATTACTGTGTTTTGAAGTATCTTTTTTTATTAAGCAGCTTATTATCTTTTACTCTCATTAAGATCATAATTTAAGATGAAAAAATACGTATTTCCTCAGCGTTTCTAATGTACATTAGGAAACTCACACACTAACCTCCCACAAGAGCCACTTCTTACAGGCCAGCCTGGCTCCTCTATGTTCACAAATACTTGAATAAAGTGCTGCAACTTTCTGGAGATCTACCAGTTCAGCAAATAATGACATGCTTATGGGGTCTGGGATCATTCTACAAGCACTGGAGATACACTCACTTGTGGTGCTGCAAGCTCAAAACTTACAGATGAGATCGTTAGCAATACTACTCCTTACTACAAAGCACTTAAAATAATGACAGCATGCTGGATGATCAGCCCATTCCCAGGTATTCCTCCTTTTCTAAGTGTCCCACAGCAAGACCACTTCCTAACCACTTCCTAACTTCCTAACCACTACAATGCTACATGGTTAGGAAGTTCTGTGGCCTGCTCTGGCTGTAACAGGCAGCACAATCCCAAAGCAGCACAGCCTGCACTAAAACAGGAGATTCCATACAAAAGGATCTACAATTCTTAAGTACCAAAGCCAGGGAGAGTTGCATGAATTATGCAAGACTTTTTCAAAGTCAATAAGAGATGTAAACTGTGTAAGTAACCAGTGAACACAGTATTTTGCCTTCACCTGTTTCTGAAGGCCTAGGACATAGGTAAGGTTAGTACTCACAGTCCTGGTCCCTGTCCTTGTCATACACATTGCTAAGCTGCTCCCATCAAAGCAGGAGTAATATATTCTTCTAACATGCCAGCTGTGGGAAATGTAGTTGTTTAATTCATGTTCTATAAATAATTATAGATTGGGAACTGTGATATATATATTATATAAAGGTATGTGTGTGTCTGCTCAAACCCGCACGTTTCACGAACTTCTGGAAAGCACCTCCCTGATCTTCTGGGTTCCAAAAATGGAAGGTGAGAACGACTTGCCTCTGCCTACGTGCAGCTCAACTCATCGGGACTCGCAACGGTCAAACGCTACGTGCCAGCAAAGACGTGCCAGCAAGGACTTACACCGGTCATCACACACCTCTACGGCAGTTACTCAAAGCAAGGACTAACTCTGGACATTAGCATTTGAATGTGCCCAGGGACCCTTTCGAGATTTAATGTAAATAAAGTTAATGGTCGATGATTAGAGAAACAATGGGAGGAAAGTTGCCGAGAGGGAAACTAAGTGTATTTAAGTTGGGTCTTTAGGTGGGCAAGTTTGTGAACCCAGCTAGAGACAAGGCTGCCAGGTCCTGTGTCTCTGGGGTCACCCTTGGCTCTACTTTTCCCGGGAGAACTTCAGTCAAGTAAGTTTGCTGTTCGTGGGGTTCGTATTGTTTTGTTTTTATTGTTTGAAATTGTTATAATTTGATTCTAAATTTTGTAATTTAGATGTTAATAAACCAAACTATTGAATTTGGCAATAAATTTGTCCTGGCGTTTATAACAATTTTGGCGCCCAACGTGGGGCCAGTTTTAAATATTCTACAGATCCCTGCTTCTGACCGGGAGGCGTCCCGCCGTAAAAAGCGGCCTGGCAGAGCGGGTAAGTCCGGAAGAACGAACTGGCTTTACGAACCCAGAACCCACAACAGCAAAGAGATTAGGCATTAAGACAAGCTAGCTTGGGGAGACTCGAGAACTCAGCAGGGGTTTTCCCCTAGAACCGTGGTATTGTTTCACTCGTAAAAATCTAAGTGCACGAAGAATCCACGCAGGAAAAGAACCGTAAGTATAGCGTGGTTGAGTAAGGGTGACCAAGTGCTTGAAAACGTGTATGTGCGTGTGAGTGTGTGTGTGAATGAGACGTGATTTATCACGAAGCGAGAGCAGACCTTAAGGTCGCGTTTCCGCTGCTCCCGCAAGGGACACAGCCGACCGACAGGGAAGCGATTAAAACGTGTGATATTTCGCTTCGTGTGTGAGTGTTACCCGACGGGGTGGGGGAGGTCACCAGGGGGTCCTGAAGGAAAGAAGACGTCCCTTTTTGAGTTCGGAGACGAGTAAGCCTTCTTGACCACGACCAGGGGGGTCGCTTAATTTTTTCAGTAGCGGTTACAGAGCCCCGCCGTTAACCGAACATCCACGGAACGGTCATCCGTTAGATCATTAAGTTAACAGCATCGAGTTCGGAAACTCGAGATTTAATTTTTGGTATCCCATAACTTCTGTGCCACGGAGAGTATGGGATCAGATCTCAGCAGAGATCGGGAAGATTCCTTAAGGGAAACCTCAGCAAGAGCTGCTCTTGAAATTCCTCGGAAAAGTCCATTAAGAAAGTTATTGCAAAGTTGGCAAGAATGCCCAATTAAGAGAAGAGCATCTAAAGATCAGATGATTTATTTGTGTATGAATGTTTAGGGAGGAAAGGAGATAAGACCTAATATTATATAGCCTGTGTTTGGTACTTTTGACGAATGGGCATGGGAAGCTCTGTGAGAACATGTAGCGAAGAAGAAAAGGAGAAAATTTGAAGAATTAGCATACGTTCTGTTATGGTATAAGGTACGAGTAAAGCTGTGTTCTGAAGAAAGGGAAACACAGAATGAACTAGACTACAGGATAAACTTCTCTCACGGCTCAGTGGCCCCCGTCCTGCCAGCCCCTACCCCTACCACTTCCTCCTCCCCGGCCTTCTCAGGGGCAGAGTTAGCACTGCCATCCGAGACCCATGCGGAGCCCCGAGCTCAGCGGCCACTCCAGAAACCTCCCTCCCGTTCAAGGAGATTCCCGAGAGGGAATCCTGCCCCCGTTTCTGGTCCTGACCCCGCACCTCGGCCACCGACGCTAAAATATAGAGAGAAAGAGAAGAAGGGTAAGGAAAACGAAGGGTGGAAAAATAAACCAGACAGGTATACACCAGTTAGAGCCCTAGCTAAAACCAGGACCCCCGAAAGAGATCTTGAAGAGCCCGGGAAGGATTCGGAGTGAGACAGTTGGTGTGAGAGCAAAAATGGCCCGGGAAGAAAAATGAGAGAAAAGAAGCATTCCCGTAAGAAATTTGACAGTAGAGCAAAACAGAAATTACCAAAGGTGAATTAGAATGCATTAGAGAATAACTAGTAGTGTTGGGAAGCGTGCAAATTAGAAATGCGAGAATTCACGTGAGTCTGCAAAAGGAGAAAAAGATAGAAAAAGGATTAAAAAGAATCTTGCCTACTCTTTTCCTTAGTAGTAGTAGATCTTTTACTTCAAGCTGAATACATTTTGGAGACTCCCTAGAGTTGTGTATTTTGCTTTAAGAGTTTTTTTCTCCTAGACGAGATCAGCTGAGTTGTTTTTTTTTTTTTTTCACTAACGTGAGAATAAAACGAAACCCGCCCCTTCCCGCAAGCGGCAGGGCAAGTCAGTCCATAGTTACCGGGAGACGAAGGAAAGCGGCAGTTTAAAGTAATTAGACGAGGCTGCCCGGGGCAGAAAACCGCCCTGTAAGGCGAAATAGGAAGCAAAAATAGATAAAAGTATTGAGAGAAGAGACCAAGAATGAGAGCTATACTTATGCGTAAGAAATACCTAGGTGTTTGTTCTTAAAAAGCTGAAAATATATCTTCCTTTTAGTTGTCTGTCTGCTGCATGTGAAGATTTTGTGCAAATCAAAAAGTTGATAGTATAGTAGATGTAGCTCGTCTATTGCTACATTTTGAATTCGGCTTGTTAGCTTGAGCAAGAATATAGCATTTGTGTTAGCAGACAGTGTACTGCAAAGGTTTTGTGTGTTTCAGTTTTTCTTTCAAAAGGTTGAAGCATGTGGCCAGTGAAGCCAAAATTAAAGTAGCTGTTGAGAGGCAAGAAACTAAATCTTTCTGTCGAGATAGTGTTAGAATAGTAATTAGAGTCAAGATTCTAGTATTAAGTTGGGAAAGTAGTATAATTCTCTGTGTTGGTAGTTACAAGATTTTTCTTTATTCTTTGCAGTTCCTATTCTGTATGTATTTTATCTAGTTAGGAACCGAGATTCTTAATTTTAATTATTGACTCCTTAGAAGGAGATAGTTTGTGTTGTCCCTTTGATATTATGTCTTCTTACTTGCTCCTCAATTTAGAAGATGTGAACCTTGAGGTTGCCCTAGTGCCTGTGTTTTCAAGAGTAGAGAGTAAGTAATGTAAGAGAAGCAGCATTTTGTCACCGGTGTTAAGTTTAGTCAGTGTTTGCTTGTGTATTCAAGTTTAATAATACGCAAGAATAAATAGCAAATACAAGAGCTTTACTTTGAGAATTAAGCACAAGTTATCTCGAGTTTGCTTGTTAAGAAAGGCTAAGTTTGTGAAGTTTTTTTTAGACTGAAGTAAAAAGCAGTAGTGTTAATGTTCTGATAATTGTACTAGATAAAGCTGTCTGATTACCGGGGCCTGATGTTTACAGTGACTCCTGGCTTTAAAAAACTTTTCTGGGTTTTAAGTTCCAAATTTAAGTAATGTATAGTTTATTACAGAGTAAGTTCTGCTCTTTGTAATAGTTTCTTCTATTTAGTGTGCTTTGTTTTTTTCTGTCTTGTTAAAATACTCCCCCGGGATTATGGGTGAAGTCTTAAGTTTTTCTCTTAATTTGTACAAATTTTGCTTAAAATTATCCTTTATTAAGTTGTACTGCTCACTGATTGTTTGAATTGGCTCTCTGATGAAGTGAAAAAGTCACTTCAGCTACTGCTGCAAGATTGTATCTTGCCACGCTGAAATAGGGGTCTGCAGCTAATCCTGTCTGTGAGAAATGGTTTGTAGACAGATCTGCACGAGTAGCTGACGGGAACTGCCCCGGTATATTAACCGGGAGTTCCAGCTTTTCGTAGATGTTAGCAATCACACGGCGTATAGAGTTCTTACACAAGAGTGAGCGAGAGCCAGGAAACCGGTGGAGTATGTTTTAAATAGCTTACTGAATCCCGGCTATTGAAATATGAGGCAATTCTGGTAAATTCCCCGGAGTTAGAACTCCGTTTCGGTCCTGGGGAAGATCTGAGGAGTGTAGTCACAATTGCTACGAAGCAGTAGAATTACAAACCAAAATAAGAAGTGTCGCCATCAAGCTAACAGCAGAGCTGAAAGGTCCGATAGTGCTTCTAGAATTGTGTTAATTTTGCTGATCATTAGAAGTAGCTGAAGCAAAAGTGAGAAGCAGTTGTGAAGGCAGATGCTTCTTAGAGGCTGAGTGAGAATGGCCATAGCAGGGTGCACATCAAAAATAAGGACAAGGTGGTCCCACTGTCTCACTCAAGTTGCGTCCTTCTTTTAGCTGTGTGTATCTGAAGAATGTGCTGAGTAGAGGTCTAGAATATAAATTTGTAGTTCAGTTAATTAGCAGTAGTGCAGACTCATTACACTGAAACTGTAGAAACTGAGTGAGGATGTGTGTAACCTTAACAGCTGATTGTCCTAGAAACTGCTGTTGTCACCGAACATTGTAAGATACTGAGTTTTATGAATGTTTGTCTGTATGCCAAATCACTCTGAATGTGCTGAGTTTGGTTCTTGAAATAAGCCCAAATTGTTTGTGCTCATCTATGATTTTTTTTAAACTGAATTTTTCTTTAAAAAGCTAAAACCTGTGTTAATACTATAAGATTTAGAGTAGTCTTAGTGTTTATTGTTTGCTCGCTATATATCCAGTAGACATTATCAGAAGTATTAGTAAGATATAAAAAAAATTGTTTGTATGTTTCAGTATAAACCTCGTTTAATAAAAAGTAAAATTTTCTTTCTGATTTTTCCTGTAACAGTACAAAAAAGAAGAAAAATTCTAGATTGTATAGTACATTGAGTGAATAGTGAAGTGAAAATCATAGTGATCCAGGGATTGGGCTAGTTTAGAATTTTATATCAGGTAAATTCAATCTGAAGAAGTTGCAAGATTTCGATGTATAATCATGAGATACAACCAAGAGATAAAGTACTGATCAAAGCTTAGAAAGCGGTGTCATTAACCCCTCATTGGGAGGGACCCTTTCTTGTCCTTTTAACTACAGATACAGCCATCCGAACAGCTGAAAGAGGCTGGACACACGCCTCCAGAGTTAAGAAACTAACAGCCCCGAGAGAAAACCCCGAATGGAAAGTCATCTCTTCCCCCAGAGATCTGAGGGTCCGGCTACACCGAAGATGCCAACACCCTAGAAATATTAAGCTGCAGCCTAAAGGAGCCTCAAAGGAAACTTAATAACCACCCGACAAGGAGGACTGAGAGAGGGAAGAGTAACCAGAAAGAAAGTGTTAAAACATCAAGAAGAGTGAATCCAGAGCTCCAGAAATTTAAGGAGAAAGAACTCCAACCCCAGGATATCAGAAGCAAATGGCAGAAGAAATATCCATGCGCTGCTCTGAACCTAGATGCCCCTGCAGTCCATATATCCATTTCAAATACAATTATTGTCTTAAAAATTTGGGTAGTGCACTGCAAGTGAGAGTAGGAGGGGGGCCGCTGGGGTTATGCCCCAAGTGTTCTAAAAAAAAACAGACTCTGACTATGCGATTCTTAAACTGTGCCACACGTTTGGGATTGATAGAACCAAATTATCCCGGGTAGTATTCAATATACAAAAAGGAGTTAAAGAGAAAATTAGATCTAAAGGCCCAAGTGTTAGCCACGGAGTGCCGTCGAACTAATGTAGTGCCAGAACAAGTAAAGTAATCTCGGTGGGGAATTTTTGAAAAAGAAGTATGCCGTCCGAACCACCCCGAGGGTCCGAGCAGAGAGCCCCTGCTGTCGCGAAGAAACTTCCCCGTTGTTCAGTTGCAACCCGACAGACGCTAGGCCAGACAGAGGGAAGCTTCTGCGGATCACTCTAGAGAGTGTGAACCAAGCTGTGCGCTCGGTGAAGAACTAGCCCTGTGACCTAAGGCTCCTCCAAAAAGTTACCCCTGTTAAAGCACAAGTAATTAGCTGGCACTCAGAGGCAGTCAGGGACATGGGAATTAGAAAGATAGAAGAAAAGCAGAAAAGGCAAACATAGTTCAAGAATCGCTAATCAGGTGTTTCTCCAAAGAACAAGAAACTCGAGGGAAGAAAACAATTAAGTAAAATACAAAACATGAATTAAAATTATTGACAAAAGAAAAGAAATGGGGGAGTTGTGAGAAATGTAGTTGTTTAATTCATGTTCTATAAATAATTATAGATTGGGAACTGTGATGTGATATATATATTATATAAAGGTATGTGTGTGTCTGCTCAAACCCGCACGTTTCACGAACTTCTGGAAAGCACCTCCCTGATCTTCTGGGTTCCAAAAATGGAAGGTGAGAACGACTTGCCTCTGCCTACGTGCAGCTCAACTCATCGGGACTCGCAACGGTCAAACGCTACGTGCCAGCAAAGACGTGCCAGCAAGGACTTACACCGGTCATCACACACCTCTATGGCAGTTACTCAAAGCAAGGACTAACTCTGGACATTAGCATTTGAATGTGCCCAGGGACCCTTTCGAGATTTAATGTAAATAAAGTTAATGGTCGATGATTAGAGAAACAATGAGAGGAAAGTTGCCGAGAAGGAAACTAAGTGTATTGAAGTTGGGTCTTTAGGTGAGCAAGTTTGTGAACCCAGCTAGAGACAAGGCTGCCAGGTCCTGTGTCTCTGGGGTCACCCTTAGCTCTACTTTTCCCGGGAGAACTTCAGTCAAGTAAGTTTGCTGTTCGTAGGGTTCGTATTGTTTTGTTTTTATTGTTTGAAATTGTTATAATTTGATTCTAAATTTTGTAATTTAGATGTTAATAAACCAAACTATTGAATTTGGCAATAAATTTGTCCTGGCGTTTATAACACCAGCAGGGGAAAAAATGTGCTCTCATTTTGTCCAGCAGCACAGGGTTACGGTGCAGTAACCTGGAACACAAACTGGCAAGCCAATCTCTAGTCTGCCAAACAGACATAATCTCTCAGCAGGCTCTGCATCACAACGGGAAGATGCATCAACTCCTAACTTTCCATTTCAGCGGCAATTTGCAGAATATGGAAGCAAAAATAAAAAGTAAAGCTTTACTGGACAGAGGAGCACCAGGAGTATGCGTGCCTCTCTAGGCAGAAGGGCAGCAAACAAGAGACATCAGCCATGGGTTCCAGTTCCTAATGGCATTCAAAATTTTAAATGTAACACAGGCCAGAATACAGGTATATACCAACTCCTTTTCCTGCAAGAAAACAACAGACCTAGAGCATCTCTTTAGCCCAGTTAGACTTTTATCATTTTGTCTCAAGGAAAAGCGAGGTTATAGGCTTTGGAGTTTTGTTGGTTTGTTGTTTATTTTCGGCGTTTCTTTTTTTTAAAGGAGACATGAGCAAAATCTCTTCCTCCTCACTCCTTTGTGCTTCTGAACAAAAGGGAGAGTCACCACAAGGTTTTGGTCCAAGTCCAATTCCATAGGTGTGCCTGAGGTGTGGTTTGAACATGCCTTGGAACAAGTGAAGGCCTAATTTACAGATTGCCTAATTTATGAATAGCAAACAGATTTAGATGCCAAGATGCTCAGCTGTGATAAGATCCTGGAAGATGTGAATGAGAACAAAACTTCAGTATTCAACTTTGGAAAACTTTACTAGTGAAAACCAGGAAACTTCTAACATGGATACAACTTTTATTTGGGCCTGGACACACAAAATCCACCTAAATCAATTCTGACTCCTCCATATTATCTCATGGATCTGGCCATATACCAAAATAACATCAAAAACCACCTCAAAGGCACCTGCAAATAACCTTTTTAGTGGAACTCTAGAAGGAGCTCTATAGAAGAATGATGTCACATATATTTATTTTAAAAATCCACTTTAATTGGATCTGTCTTACTCTAAGAAGTGTTTTCTTCTGTTTTAAGAAAAGGATAAAAGTTTAATGCCATTTATCTTGTGGTACTAGGCTGTCATTATCAGTAAAATGACATGAGCTTCAAAACTGAAGCCTTCTCACATACTCTGAGATTATCAAAAACACAGTTATAGGAACAAAGCATTGAAGCAGCTATATTTATGCCTTATTTGGCTACATTTTTGTCATGAATATGAGGAATACCCACAGTATCTACTAAGCTTCAAAAGCACCACTCTCTAAATACATCATGATCAGTCTTGAATCTCGTATATATACTAATATTTAAGGATTTATATTTAATAAAGTATTTATACTACTAATTATGATTCCAAATTATACTCAGAACATCAGTATAGAATAAGGAAATTTCTTCACTGATTTTAATGACAAAATGTAACACCTGAAGAGTCCAAAGTGTGCAGCTCTAAACTGTTGAAAGAATCTGTGAAGCCTTATTATTTCCACATAATATTAGATATATGACAACCACAGAGGACCAAAACGTTTTATGTACATGATTATATATTCTAAAAGTGGCCATAATAAAGAATTTATAATATACACAAAAAGTATGGTAAGAGAACACCTAGACTATAAATTTAAACACTCAGGGGTGAGGTATGCCAAAATTAAAGTGGCTTTTACATGACAAAGGAATTTTGTGGCAGCACTAGGGATAGAAAATTCAATCCTTCAGGGCAGCTGAATTAACCCTGAGTCTCCTTTCTCTTCCATGATTTTGCACTTCACATCTTGTAAGTCCTGCAACAAATAAACAATGTAACGTGTGTCAGAGTTTTAGATTATTACCTATTTCCAATGAGTTAACAAAATAACTAACTATATTAGTAAGTTTCTTTCCCCAGGTGGACCACCCACAGAAGTGAATGAGGTATAATACAGATATAAGCAAATCTACTTGCGCCAGAGTTACAGAGAGATGCTGAGATTTTTCATTTCAGATTCTGCTAAGGGTCTGAAGGTGTGCTTCCAACACGTCTTTTTATTCTAAAAGACTGCTGAATCCAAACTAATAACACCAATGCTACTAACAATAAATCAGAATTAGTTTAAGATGAGAGAAACAGTTGAGTGGTTTGGTCACTATCTGTAGTCTCACATTTTTTCTCCTCTAGAGATAAAGCTACTGTAAAACAGCTACTGTTCTCCCAACAGCCTTGTGGCTGTCCAGAGGTGACTCTGGTGGTCTTGTGCCCCTTCTTCAGTGGTGAATCAGTTCATTAACACTGAGAGGTTAAAAATACTTTGCAAAGTAAACAAACAGAAAGTAAGAATAGCAGGAACAATCACTAATGTCTTTGCTATGCCACTACCTACTAATATCACCAATCGTCAGAAACAGTTCTACATCTCGTTTCTCATTCAGCCTTCACAGTTTGCAGTGCTCATGGGGAAGCTAGCACGTTAAAAAGGCTGAAACACTAAAATGAACTTTTCTTTACTTCAGAGGCCTACCAAAGTCTTTGCCTCAAGAAAAACTAACTCACTACAATGTGATAAAAAAGCACCTTTCAGCTGTAATTCCACTTCTTCTGAATTGTATCTTGTATTAAAAACTGTATTAGGATATTAATTTTCTGCTCTAAGACGAAAACTATCCACACTCTTCATCTATAAAACTAAGCTGAAACCATGAGGGACTGACAACAAATTATATGTATCTCTTGAAGGAAAGCTTAGATAAAAAAGAAGCTGCTTTCAAATGAGGAAATTACCTAGTGAAGAAACTGCATTTTTGATTCACAACTATTTTCAACACGAGTTTATTAGTTTTTAATTAAAAATTCACAACTTTCCAAGTTGATAAAAACATTTCGTATAAAGAACATGTGGAGAAGGGGGGGAGGCAATAGCTCTACTATTATTTTGTATCTTCAACTTTTTGCAGAAAGTTAAAATAGAGGGGGAAAAAAAGCAAAAGCTCAAAGTTCTTAAAAGCATCTATTTCTTTTGCAAAACCAATACAACCATGAAGATTCATGACTTCTGTGAAATTCTAAACTAAGAAGTTAATTAACCAACACTACAAATTAAATTTAAGGTAATTACCACTCAGTTTTTAAATTGCTTAGTACAAAGAGAGTAAAGTTACCTACAGCAGAGGTTTTGGGGTCCTTAGAAGAGCATTAGTAGTGAAAACACTCTGCTTTCCTCACATTCTTTTGTTTTGCCTAAATGTGTTAAACTTTTCCATGTAAGAACATGAAGCGGAAGAAATAAAAAAAACAAGACATGGCTGAATGGCACCTTAAACTATTAAATATCAACCCGGAAGTTTGGGGGTTTTTCCCTGTTTGAATTGTTTGTTAAGAAGCAGTAACCCTTGCCTTACCAACAAAATTCTCAGACAAAGTTGCCATATTCTACAAAAGGAAACTAAACCAAATACATTATGTCAGGTAATCTGAAGGCAGTATCTGTAATGAGTTTGGGGAAGTGTCTTAAGTGGATACATGTGAAAATTAACAGTTTAATTTTAAAAATTAAAACGCAGAGTTACTTTCAAATAGAAGTCCTCTATTACAACAATGCTGTCCAATTTTAAATAACAGGCCCAAATCCAACAGATATTTATAAACAAAATCAATATTATTTCTGTAAAACTGAACATTGTGAAACAACTGCAACTGTTCATACTGAAGTTTGCCAGGACTATTACAGTAGAGGTGTATTTCTCAAGTACTTCTTTCACTAGGGTATTTGCTTAAACAATCTTCTTGCTTCCTGACACACCTGTTATCCAAAGAAATTATATAGGTTAAATATAACCCCATTAAAAAGAAAAAACAAAAACACAAAACCAAGGCAGTTAATTTTAACCTGGATCATTTCCTCAATCTAGTTACAGGACACAATTCCATGAACTGTTGTGCTGCTGCAGCTGGAGCAAGGAAGAGGCAGGCCAGGTCAAGTCAATACTGCCACCAAAAGCACCCCTTGTCAACCAGTCATTTAGGAAGTCATCTAAGAAAAAATACCTACTTTAAGGATTTAGAGGATCAGGTTCTATGATTGGCCTCTACATGCAGTTTCATAATCCAGCCAAAACCATACCTGACTTTCCCTGTAGCTCTCGGTAGGTTAACTCTTAACAGCACATGAAAATAACGGCCTGACAAAAATCTCACTGCTATTATATCTGATTAGTTCAAAGCACTCCTCCTCATGGCAAAAAAACCCCAAAACATTTCCAACTCATATCGAGGCCTAAAGTAGCTAGAATTTGAAAGTGAAACCAACCAGAAATCCTGATCCACCTTAACCCAAACACAAAATTGAAGTACCACGGATTTCCAGTCCCTCGCTGGTCATATTTCACACCTGCATGCACGGAGTATTTACCACACTGAGTTTAAGGCCGCAATAACTCAAAAAAGGACCGGAGGCTGCTGAGAATCCCTCAGGTTTTACGAGCATGAACACGCTGCAGTTATCGCAATAAAGTTATCGGAACTAAAAAAAAAAAAAAAAAAAAAAAAAAAAAGGGGGAAGGAAAAAAAAGCCTACGAAGTGCATACGCAACCCCACGGCTCCAGCCCATCTGCCGCAGGGACAGCGCGGGGCGCGCTCTCGCCGCCGCCCGGAGCCCGAGGCCCCGCAGAGCTGTCCCGCCGCGGGGAGGGCCCAAGCGGGCACGGACCGCCGCCCGCCCGCCGTGTAAACACCCGCGCTCCGCAGGACCGCCGCGGAAACCTCCCCCGCGCGTGGGGCGGCGGGGCCGGGCGCGTCCCCACGGCGCCCGCGGGACGAGCCGCCTTGCGGAGCGGCGGCGGAGGGAGCGGCCGCCCGCAGCGCTGCTCGGTCCGGCGCGGCGCGGCCCGGGGGATGCCGGGGAGTCCCGCGCCCGCCCTGCCCGGTTCGCGGGCGCGGGGCCAGGCGGGCAGCGCTCCCGACGCGCCCGGGAGTTGTGACAGGAGCAAAGTGGGTCACCGGGCCTAGCGGGTGCCCCGCGAGCGCCCCCCGCCCCCGGCCGCGGCCGTGCCCGCCCAAGGGCAGCCGCTGCACTCCCGCCCCTCGGTTCGCGGCGGGAGACACGCCGGCGCTGTCAAACTTCCACCGGTCCCCTCCGCGCCGTGCTCCCGCCTTCCCCTCGCCGCCGCACAGCGGGGCCCGGCGGGTCCGCCCGCCCCGCGCCGCGCTCGCTGCTCACCTGGCCCCGCGCTGCCGCTGCCCGCCTGCGGTGCCCCGGCGAGCGTCGCTCCCCGCGCGCAGCCCCGCGCCCGCCGGCAGTGCCTGACTGAGCCTTCTCCTGCTCCTGCTGCTCCGGCGGCGGCACAGCAGCACCCGGGCCCGGGAGTCCCCCCGACACCACCACGCCTGCGCCGCCGAGCCCCCACCGCCGCCGGCCGCCGCGGCGCCTCGCGGCCTCGCGCCACCGCGCGTGCGCCGGCGCGCACTGCAAGCCGCGGCACCCCGGGGCCGCCGCCGCCGCCGCGCGTGCGCAGGAACGGCACACCGGGGAGGTGATCCCCGCGCTGCGCGCGCCTCCCCACGCGTGCGCAGAGGGGCGGGGGAGGAGTGCGCGTGCTGCGCCGGCGCGGCGGGCGCGCGCCTCCCTGACCTCGGCTCACCTCGCCTCAGCTCACCCCGCGGCCGCAGCAAATGGCGGCGGCGCGGGGCCGCCGGGCGGGCAGCCGGGCTGCGGCCGGGAGCGCGGGCAGCAGGCACCGGGCACCGGGGGCACCGTGCTGCAGGCGCAGAGCCTCCGGCCGAGCCCGCGGAAGGGGCTCCGCTGAACGGAGGCGCTTCCCCACCGGCACGGTGAACCCGGCACAGAACGCGGTCACACGCGCGTTCCCAAAGCGGAACAGGCGACATCCCGAGTCCTCTCCGGGAAATGAGTCTCGAGGTGTTCAGGGCTTCAACGAACCCGTCCCGGCGAAGTCCGTGATTTCTTCTTTCCTGTGAAATTCCCAGAGCGGCAGAGACCAGACGCGTTTGCCTCAACCCTTTTGTGTGCACAAGGCTTTTAATACCATTCGATAAATATGCGACGACTATTTAAATGTAAACCTGTTATGCGTGCAGCAGAACATTGCGCTAAACCATTTTCTGTAAAATAAAACGCTTAGGAGTAATATTGTGTAAGTAATCCCAATCTTTTCTCTCAGTTAAAAGGATTTTATGTTTCAGTTGATACTTGAATAACAATGTATCTAAAAGTATCTATAGGAATTTAATTCGTGTTTGTGTCTAGAACGAAATAAAGAACTTGACTACAAATTGCCATGGATTTCCTTCCTGGGTTACTTGTCAGGTAGTTCAGTTTCCCCGTTTGGTTCACAATTATGTCCAAAATCTTATGTAAAGATACTGTAGGGACAGGAGCTTCTTTAGCAATAATGCTCCCGAAGAGCTAACCATAGCTTTTCCACTGGAAGAATTCTGAAAAGCGTTAGTAAAAACACCTACTTTTCTTACTAATTTATAATACTCTTAATTCTAACTTTCAGTTGAGGAAAATGTGACATAAGGAAAACTAATAATGTTATCACTCACACAAAGAAAACTCTTACGATGAAATGTAGTAGAGTTAATAGGTTACATCAGGAATGGAGAAAATGTGGGAATATTTTCAACAAAAATGCATAATTATCAGAACTAGAATATGGCAGAGAAACCAGAGGCTACAAATAACATCAGGCTCTTATCTATCGAATTTGCTAGTAGATGTTTAGTAACCAGTGATAATTCTTCAGAAAAAGTGGGGGTGCTGCACTGTTTCTTCACACTTTCATCAGTGCATCATGCACGAATGGAAGCATAAAACCTACTTACTGCAGTGTTGCAGTAACAAATTATTCTTTGACAAGATCAAAACAGGCAACACAGCTGTGGAGATGATACATGTTATAAACGCCAGGACAAATTTATTGCCAAATTCAATAGTTTGGTTTATTAACATCCAAATTACAAAATTTAGAATCAAATTATAACAATTTCAAACAATAAAAACAAAACAATACGAACTCCACGAACAGCGAAACTTACTTGACAGAAGTTCTCCCGGGAAAAGTTGAGCCAAGGGTGACCCCAGAGACACAGGACCTGGCAGCCGGTGTCTCTAGCTGGGTTCACAAATTTGCCATGTTCGAGGCTTGGTTTTTATACTCTTTATTCTGCCTCTGGCAATATTTCCCCATACTTCCCTTTGTTTCTTGGTTAGCTATTCAAACCCAAATTCGTCTCCGGTCGGATTGAAAAAGAGCTCCCCTCCCAAGTCCATGTGTTAATATTCAGTTTTTATGGATCCTTATAGTTGATGAATGTTCGAGATATGGGTGATATTGTTTGATGGTCGGTGAAAGTGGCTCCCGAGGTGTGAGTTGCTGATACTGGCTCATCTCAACAGGTCCCCTCCCAATACTTGAGAAGGCTGCAAAGTCTTTTGTTCCCTTCTGAATGGAGACGCCTGATTTTCAGGGTGCTCAGTTTCACCATCTGCTGCAGAAACCTCCTGAAGCATAGACTTTTACCTGATATAAATTTATACAGCTTTATAATTTCCAGTTTATCATAAGAACATGAATTAATCATCTCACATTTTTCACAATTCCCCCATTTCTTTTCTTTTGTTAACCATTTAATTCATGTTCGCATCGTCATCATTTTAGATTTTTCTTTAAATCTACTTAAAATTCCTCTCTTGAGTTTCTCGTTCCTTGAAGAAACACCTCACCAGCGATTCTTGAACCATGTTTGCCTTTTCTGCTTTTCTTCTATCTTTCCAATTCCCATGTCCCTGACTGCCTTTGAGTGCCAGCCAGTTACTTGTGTCTTAACAGGGGTAACCTTTTTGCAGGAGCCATATGTCACAGGGCTGGCCCTTCACCGAGCGTACAGCCTGGTTCACACTCCCTAGAGTGATCCGCAGAAGCTTCCCTCTGTCTGGCCCAGCGTCTGTCGGGTGGCAACCGAACAACGGGGAAGTTTTTCTCTTCGCGACAGCAGGGGCTCTCTGCTCGGACCCTTGGGGTGGTTCGGGCGGCATACCTCCTTTAAAAGCTCCCCACCGAGATTACTTTACTTGCTCTGCCACACACGGCACTACCTTAGTTCTACGGCACTCAGTGGCTAACACTTGGGCCTTTAGATCCAATTTTCCCTTTAACCCCTTTTTTCGTATATTGAATACCACCCGGGATAATCTGGTTCTATCAATCCCAAACGTGTGGCACAGTCTAAGAATCGCATAGTCAGAGTCTGTTCTTCCTCAGAACACCTGTGGCATAGCCCCAGCGACCTCCACCCCCACTTGCAGTGCACCACCCAAATTTCAAGACAATAATTGCATTTGAAATGGATATATGGATTGCAGGGGCATCCAGGTTCAGAGCAGCACATGGATATTTCTTCTGCCATTTGTTTCTGATATCCTGGGGGTGGAGTTCCTTCTCTTTAAATTTCTGGAGCTCCGGATTCACCCTTCCTGATGTTCTTCCGTACTAACACCTGTTAAAAACAAAACAGGGGAACCCTCCAAAACTGAGGGGTTAGCACAGACTACACCTTTGTCACATGAACAAAAAAAACCCCTCTTTTTCCAGAATCTACCTGATTTTATAAATTAACATCTTGAAGCTCTCTCACAGCTGGCTTCAAATTAAATTTATCAATTCAGATCTAAGTATAATGCAAGTTTAATTTTTAACCATACTTTTTGAAAAATCTCCGGAAATACCTTACAGGAAGAAAACATGCTACGACTATTATTCAGACAATCTGAATATTTGAAATAGTTTTCTAGCTCATAATTCACTCATCCCCTTTATACAGAATAATTTACAATTTTTCATACGACTCAAAATCTTCTTTTCACCCAAGAATGATTTAATTCCTTATCTAGAATTTAAAGAACTCAATACAAAATTCAAAAAAAAAAATCTTCTTGTACTGTTACAGGAAAAATTAAAATTAACAGAAAGAGAATTTTACTTCTTATTAAACGAGGTTTATACTGAAACATACAAACAATTCTTTTTACATTCTACCAATACTTCTGACAATGTCCACTGGATATATAGCGAGTAAACAATAAACACTAAGACTACTCCAAATCCCATAGCATTAACACAGGTTTTAGCTTTTTAAAGAAAAATTCAGTTAAAAAATCATAGACAAGCACAAACAATTTGGGCTTATTTCAAGAACCAAACTCAGCACATTCAGAGTGATTTGGTATACAGACAAACATTCATAAAACCCAGTATCCTACAATGCTCTGTGACAACAGCAGTTTCCAGGACAATCAGCTGTTAAGGTTACACACATCCTCACTCAGTTTCTACAGTCTCAGTGCAATGAGTCTGCACTTCTGCTAATTAACTGAACTACAAATTTATATTCCAGACCCCTACTCAGCACATTCTCAGATACACACAGCCAAAAGAAGGAAGCAACTTGAGTGAGACAATGGGACCACCTTCTGTCCCTATTTTCGATGTGCACCCTGCCATGGCCATTCTCACTCAGCCTCCAAGAAGCATCTGCCTTCACAACTGCTTCTCACCCTTGCTTCAGCCACCCCTAATGATCAGCAAAATTAACACAATTCCAGAAGTACTATCGGACCTTTCAGCTCTGCTGTTAACTTGATGGCGACACTTCTTATTTTGGTTTGTAATTCCACTGCCTCGTAGCAATTGTGACTACACTCCTCAGATCCTCCCCAGGACAGAAACTGGGCGGGGTTTCGAGCCGCAGGAGTACGGAGTTCTAACTAATAAATTTGAAACATACCCCACCGGTTTCCTGGCTCCCGCCCACTCCTGTGTAAGAACTCCATACGCCGTGTGATTGCTAACATCCACGAAAAGCTGGAACTCCCGGTTAATATACCGGGGCAGTTCCCGTCAACTACTCGTGCAGATCCGTCTACAAACCATTTCTCACAGACAGGATCAGCTGCAGACCCCTATTTCAGCGTGGCAAGATACAATCCTGCAGCAGTAGCTGAAGTGACTTCTTCACTTCATCAGGGAGCCAATTCAAACAATCAGTGAGCAGTACAACTTAATAAAGGATAACTTTAAGCAAAATTTGTACCTAATACAAATTAAGAGAGAAACTTAAGACCTCACCCATAATTCTGGGGGAGTATTTTAACAAGACAGAAAAAAAAAAAAAGGTACACCAAATAGAAGAAAATATTACAAAGAGCAGAACTTATTCCTTCACCACTTATAGAATATTCTCAGGATATATATATATATATATTAGACAAGGGGCATCAGAGTGGTAACTTTGTTGAGGGTCTGATCTCCTTTAGCTTTTATCATAGGAAGTGGATAAAACAACAGGACTAATTCATCTGTTTTAGATGGAGGGCATCAAAAGCTATGGTTAAAATGCATCAAAATACTCTGTAATAAACCATGCATTACTTAAATTCGGAACTTAAGACTCAGAAAAGTTTTCTAAAGCCAGGAGTCACTGTAAACTTCAGGCCCCGGTAATCAGATAGCTTTATCTAGCGCAATTGTCAGAACATTAACACTACTGCTTTTTACCTCAGTCCAAAAAAACTTCACAAACTTAGCCTCTTTTAGCAAGCAACTCGAGATAACTTATGCCTAATTCCCAAAGCAAAGCTCCTGTATTTGCTATCCATTCTTGCGTATTATTAAACCTAAATACATGGCTCGAAGGACCACAAGCAAACACCGACCAAACTTAACACCGGTGACAAAATGCTGCCTCTCATACATCACTTACTCTCCACCCCTGAAAACACAGGCACCAGGGCAACCTCAAGGTTCACATCCTCCAAATTGAGGAGCAAGTAAGAAGACATAATATCAAAGGGACAACACAAACTATCTCCTTCTAAGGAGTCAATAATTAAAATTAAGAATCTCGGTTCCTAACTAGATAAAATACATACAGAATAGGAACTGCAAAGAATAAAGAAAAATCTTGTAACTACCAACACAGAGAATTATACTACTTTCCCAACTTAATACTAGAATCTTGACTCTAATTACTATTCTAACACTATCTCGACAGAAAGATTTAGTTTCTTGCCTCTCAACAGCTACTTTAATTTTGGCTTCACTGGCCACATGCTTCAACCTTTTGAAAGAAAAACTGAAACACACAAAACCCTTGCAATACACTGTCTGCCCACACAAATGCCATATTCCTGCTCAAGCTAACAATCCGAATTCAAAATGTAGCAATTGTTTCAAACATAGACAAGCTACATACACCATACTGTTAGTGTAGGAAAACATATAACCACACGAAGGCGATCATATGCGGTTCTTTATTCCAGCGCGCGGGACACCGGGGTGATAATACACCCAAATCTGATGTCCGAAGGATACAGAGTCGATTCGTGAATTTTATAGTTTAAATTATACACATGTTAACTAACCCCCACCCCTAGATACTGATTATCCTATTCCTTAGTTACTATCTTAAATCATACCTACGCTTCTACCCTGATCCACACTTGATCTGGTTAAAACAATAGCATGGAGCTGTTTACAGAAGCTGACGCTTGTTCCCAGCTAGCTGCGTCAAGTTCCAGTTGTACATTCTCTACTTTCCTCCCCCTACACATTACTCAATCCAGAAATTACATTTTTTAACCCTCCACCAACATTCCCCCCTTTGAAAGTATTTTCACTCTAATATACTAAGTGTAAATGCTTTCACTTAATACAGTCCATTAGGCTTCAGAGTTCATATTGGATGTTCATCTTCAAATCCTCTGTTGTCATAGGCTTTGTCCGGGATGTTGTTGCGGATTGAAGGTGCTGGGTTCCGTGCCAATGCCTTCATTATGGTCCTGTTCCAAGATGCCTTTTTCTGTATCTCTCTCTTCAGGATTCTGTAAACTAACCAAATTACTAAAAATATAATCAGTAAAATTATCAGATTTTCAAGGATAGACTTTATCCATGAACTCACATTCCATCCTAATCCTTCAAAGATTTTACCCAACCAGCTAGTAGCTAAATCCTTTTGTTCCCTTTGTGCCTCATGCTCTATTTGTTTTAACTGACTGATGTCATGTTCTACATCTGCAGTTACATTTGGGATGTGGATGCAGCAATGGTCGATTTGTCCCTTTAAATATCCACACACTCCGTGTTCTTTCAAAAGTAACATATCTAAAGCCAAACGATTTTGCAGGGTCATTTTGGTGGTGGCCTGTAATTGCACATTGAGTTCCCTAAATCCCTCTCGTGTGATTCTTGCTAATCTGTCTACCTGACCTGTGAGTCTATATAGCATTTCTCTATTTCGATAATTTGCAATGGGACCAAACAAGGATTCTAGGGCCCACCCAATCTTTACTCCACTAGAGGGTTCCTTCCAGGTGTCATCTGGGTTCTTGTCTTCTGAGATGTCTCGCTTTGCTTTTATTTGCAAGGCTTCATTGCTCCTGTTAAATGGGGATTTCTTCCAAATTGGACATAAAGTGGGAAGGCCTAGGGTGATTTCTCTTACCTCCCCGTCCATAGGCAAGTGTGTTGTCCATGTGCCATCACTCATTGCCCATACAAATGGTCCTGGACTTCGAATTGTACTCCTGCTACATCCTACTATAATCTTAGAATCTATTTTGCCTTGTTTGTGTTTAATTTTCCTGCAGGCACAACCAATTCGTAAGGCTATTGCCAATGGTGACCACTGTTTCATTTCCAGATTATCAGAAGTGCAATCATAAATTTTCTTACATACTCACCAACTTACCTTATTTGCCTCTTTCTGACTGCTAGTATCAGTATTCGTCACTGTGGGATCTGTCTCATTTTCAGAGCCTTTCCATTTAATGCACCAGGGTGTGCTTTCCATATATTGGAATTTCTGGAGGATGCTCACAGACCATGCACTGTCCCAAGGTTCCAGTCCTTTCCAATCCTTCTCTTCACATTTCCACACCACAACACTTTCTGTAGCGTTGTCCCTGATCTTTTGATAGCGTAGAAACCAACATTGTCATTTTGCAAGGTCTTGGTCCTTAACCCACCACTCTATGATTTGTCCCAATTTGCCATTACTAAGAATGCACTCTGACTTTCTCATGGGTTGCATATAGGAATCCTCTGTTATCTTCCAGTATTCTCTGACCACCACCCTTGACTCTGGTACTTGTTTACAGTTAATTGTTTTGTTCCCTCCTATTTCAGGTAATTTTGATGTTATTATTCCCCAGCTTACTGGGTCCCCTGCTGCCTTTGGTATTGGCAGACAGGCCGTTATTCTGCTGGTATTATGCATTTTGGCAAAGTCTCTGACCAATCCAATCATTACATTCTCAGCCCGAATTTCATTAGAAATTTCTATTACTTGTGTTTTTGCCTGTATCTCTCTCTTCATTCTAAAATGAAGAGTTGTTAGTTGACCCTTCTGTATCCCATATCCCAAAGTAACAGCAATCCCTACTGGTGACATTAGTATCCATGAAATTAACACTACCCACAGGAAGAGCATGAGCACAGTTACCAATACCATTTGAACAGTTACAGACGTTTCAGCCTCAGCTTTGTTGGTCCAAAAGTTTCTACAGCCCGCGTCTGGACTCCACGAGGGACCTTCTTCACACGCGTGTAGTGTATCTAGGGTTCCACTCCAGCCACTTTGACTGCTCATCTCCTGGTTCGATATTGTGGACTGGATTCTCCAGGGCCAGTGGTCTGTTCCACACGAGAACACTTCGAAGTCGAGCTAGAGTTCTCCCGAGGGACAGAACATAATTATACACATCTTGTTTCCCTGTGACATGAACATTTGGATTGGGATTAGGAGATTCATATGGTTTCCCATACAATATTTCATAAGGACTAACTGACATCCCACTCCTAGGCTTTATCCGAACCCTCAGCAATGCGATCGGTAAAGCCTGTGGCCACTGCAGTTTGGCTTCCTGGCATATTTTACTGATCTGCCTCTTCAGTGTCTGGTTCATTCTTTCTACTTGCCCACTTGACTGGGGTCTCCATGGTGTGTGGAGGTCCCAAGATAATCCCAGTAACTTGCTTACCTCTTGTACCACCGTGGCTATGAAGTGTGGGCCTCTGTCTGATGATATCCCTAGGGGCACCCCAAACCTGGGAATGATCTCCTGTAATAACCACTTAACTGTTTCCTTTGCTTGGTTTGTGCGACAGGGAAGGGCTTCTGGCCATCCAGAAAACGTGTCAACCCCTACTAACAGGTATTTGTATCCCCGAGTTTTTGGCAGTTCTGCAAAATCCACTTGCCAATAGTCTCCTGGTTCTATTCCTATCCGAATTCTGCCTAACTGTGCCTGTCGTCTAGCTACGGGATTGTTTTTCAGACAGATTTCACATTTAGACATTACTGACTTGGCCATTGTTTGCATCCGTACTGAGATTAGGTATTGTCTTAGCCACTTTACCAACGCCTCTGCACCCCAGTGACACTCATTATGTTTTACCTGTAAAATTTCTCTCATTACCAAAGGAGGTACCACTATTTGCCCTTGTGCGGTTACATACCACCCTTCTGCGTTCTTCTGTGCCTTCAGCAGTTGTGCTAGTCTGTCATCTTCGATTGTATAGTTTGGCTTCGGAGGCAAATTAAATTGAGAGATATTAAGTCTTGATGGTATCAACGCCATTGTTTTCTGCACCTCTCGCGCTACCTGACGGGCTGCCCAATCTGCTTTTCGATTTCCTTCACAAATTTTGGAGTTGCCTGATTGATGTGCCTTGCAGTGCATGATTGCTACTTGTTCAGGTTTTTGTACTGCATCTATCAATTGTAGGACTGCATCTTGATGTTTAATATTTGTCCCTTGGGAGGACAGCAGTCCTCTTTCTTTCCATAAAGCTCCGTGTACATGCACTACTCCGAAGGCATATTTGGAGTCAGTCCAAATATTCACTGTCTTCCCTTCACTCAGCTCGAGTGCTCTGGTTAATGCGATTAGTTCTGCCCTTTGAGCAGACGTGTTAGGTGGTAGTGATTTTGCCTCTATTACTACATCAATTGTAGTTACCGCATATCCCGCGTATCTGGCTCCGTTCTCCATGAAGCTGCTTCCATCTGTAAAGAGTTCCCACTCTGGTTGCTCCAGGGGGACATCCTTCAGATCTGTTCTTGCTGAATAAGTGTGCTCGATGACTTCTAGACAGTCATGCTCTAATGGACCTTCCTCAGCTGTGGCACCTAGAAATAGAGCTGGATTCAAGAGGTTAGTTGTTTTTAGTGCAACGTCATCCTGCTCAGTCAGGGTTACCTGAAATTTCATCATCCGGCTTGGAGAGAGCCAATGGCCCCCCTTTTGTTCCAGGACTGTAGTTACCATGTGTGGCACATAGACATCTATGTGTCTTCCCATTGTGAGCTTCCTGGCTTCTTGTATCAGCAGCACGGTAGCTGCCACTGCCCGCAGACATGAAGGCCATCCGGCACTTACGTTGTCGAGTTGTTTGGAAAAGTAACCCACCGGCCTTTTCCAGCTTCCCAGTCGTTGGGTCAGGACTCCCAGTGCCAGTCGCTGCCTTTCATGCACGTACAGCTGAAAGCCTTTAGACAGATCAGGTAACCCCAAAGCAGGAGCAGTTGTCAATGCTTCCTTTAACTTCTGGAAGGCCTCTTTCTGTGGTTTGCCCCAGGTGAACGGCTGCGTCTTCTGAGCCTCGTACAAGGGTTTTACAATCAGTCCATAGTCCATGATCCACAGGCGACACCACCCTGTCATTCCGAGGAAGATCAGCAGCTCGTGTAGATTCTGGGGCTCTGGAATAGCACAGATAGCTTGAATACGATTAGTACCCAGTTTTCTCTGCCCTTGTGAGATTTCACATCCCAGGTAAATCACAGTCTGTTGGGCAATTTGTGCTTTTTCTCTGGATACCTTATACCCTCCCATTCCTAATGAATTTAAGATCTCAATGGTTACCTTTATGCAGGTCATTTCTTCTTCTGTTGCAATCAAAATGTCATCTACATACTGGAGTAATAAATACTGGTCTCTTGGTACTTGCCCTTCTCTGGTCCAGATTTCCAGTTCTTTTGCCAGTTGACTTCCAAAGAGAGTGGGGGACCCCTTGTACCCCATCGGTAATCGAGTCCAGGTGAGCTGAGTTTTCCTTCTACTTTCTGGATGTTCCCACTCAAAGGCAAATAGTTTCCTACTTTCTTGGTCAAGGGGTATACAGAAGAAAGCATCTTTTAAGTCAATTACAGTAAACCATTTATATATCTCTTTTACGGATGCTAACAATGTATAGGGATTGGCAACCACTGGATGAATGTCTTTTGTTATTTCATTTATACCTCTTAAATCCTGTACAAGTCTATACTCACCATTGGGTTTCTTCACTGGGAAAATTGGGGTGTTGTATTCCGATTTACATTCCTCTAGAATTCGATATTTTAAAAATTTATCAATGGTCTTTGCTATTCCCTGTCGTGCTTCTGGTTTTATAGGGTATTGTTTGATTCTTACAGCCTTTGCTCCTTCTTTTAACTCTACATGTACCGGTTGTGCCAATTTAGATTTTCCAGGTACATCTGTTTCCCAGACAGAGGGAATTACTGCATCTTCTACTTCTTTAGGAATATTAGAAATTGGTTTTTCTTTTATCATCAAAATCTTTCCTGTCTTAGACTCCGGAATTTTCATTACGAGTTCACCATTCTCAAAAGTAATTACTGCCTCCAGTGCTGCCAGTAGATCGCGCCCTAAGAGCGGAGTTGGGCAGTCTGGCATGTATAGGAATTCATGGGTCAAGATCTTATCTTCAAAGCTCAATTCTAGGGGTTGCAAGAATGGCCGTACCTCCTCCTTCCCTGTGGCTCCAATGACTGCTGCTGACTTGTTCCCGATTTGCCCCTCAAGATAATTTAGTACAGAATGTGTGGCCCCCGTGTCAATGAGAAAATCTACGTCTTTTCCTTCTAAATGCAAAGTCACCATGGGCTCTCTTGATCCTGGCTCCCTCTCATGTAAAACCATGACCCTGGCTACACCATCCAGCTGATGCTCACTACTTTGATTAAACATACTGTCTAACTGAGGCTGACCATTCTGGCTAAACCGGTTTGGACACTCCCTTTTCCAGTGTCCCTCCATCCGACAATATGCACACTGATTCAGACCTAATCTACCATGACCAGAACCTCTGCCAAAGCCACCTCTATTAACGCCACGACCACCTCTATCACTTCCCCGCCCCTGTCTCTGTAAGACTGCCAAAAGGCTTTGCCCCTGTTTCTTGACAATTTCTCTGTCCCCGTTATTATAAACTTTCCAGGCAACCTCTAAGAGTTTATCCAAGTTTCTTAACTCTTCACCTTCCAGTTTCTGTAGCTTTTTCCTAATATCTTCCTGTGCCTGACCCAGAAAAATAAAGGCAAGCTGAGTCCTTCCTTGCTCACTGTCTACTTGAAGATCAGTATATCTTCTAGCTGCTTCCTTAAGTCTTTCTAGAAAGGCAGTGGGAGATTCTTTCTTTTCCTGTCGAATTTCATACAACTTAGACCAGTTCATACTCTTAGGTATTGCCTGTTGAACACCAACTGAAATCCACTCCTGATATCTCTTTAGCCTTAACATATCCACTCCAGAGGGGTCATTAGCATCCCACTCTGGGTCTGCAGTGGGAAAATTATAATCCAGTGTCCCTGTCACCAAACCATTTCGTATGTCTTCTCTAGCTCTTTCTCTTGCTGCTCGAAGAACCATATCTCTCTCTGTCTCATCCATCAGAGTGTCTAATATGACATGAATATCTTCCCAATCAGGGTTCTGAGTTTTCATTATCATCTTAACCACACGAGCTACCTTATCTGGGTTTTCTCTATACGTTCCGGCTGATTGTTTCCATATAACTAAATCAGCAGGTGAAAAGGGTACCTTTACAAAGACAGGTCCATTAGTTCCCACCCCTTGCCTTAGTGGTGCAATAATCGTTCTCTTTTGTTTGCCTGATTTTAATATACCCTTTCCTGCCTGAGGCCACTCCAGGGCCAGTTTTCCTCGTGTTCGGTGAGCTACTGGGGCGTCTAGTTCATTTGCTTCACTGTCACTACTTTACATTCTATCTGTCTTCTTCACATTTCCCCTTTGCTTCTGCCTCACAATCACATCCTGGATAGGGGAATCTGGAAGGGGGGGGTACAGGGGGGCAGACGGGACAGGAGCTGGTGAAGGAGGTGTAGGTGGGAGCGGAGGGTACCCTTGAGCTGGTGTTAGAGGGGGGATAAATCTTTCAGCGGGTGTGGGCGGGGGAGCAGGATAGCTTTGAGCAGGTGTATGTGGAGAAGGGGGGGTTCTCTGAGCAGGCGGAGGAGGGGCAGGCACCTGGGCAGGCGGAGGAGGGGCAAGCGGAGGAGCGGCTGGCACAGGCAGAGGAGGATAATTACCTTCAGCAGACAAAGGTGGGGGTGAAACATATTGTGCTTGCGCGAGCGAGGGGGGTGTAAGAGAATCAGGTGGGGTCAGGGTGAGCGGGGTAGAACTTGGTGTTGAGGGGGCCGTGGTGGTTCCGGGAGCCATGGGAGATACCAATAATTCCGATTCCAGTTCATCTCTTTTTTCCCCTAAAATTTCACTAAAAACTGCATGTTCCATACAATGCTTATTTTGGACGCAAGCCAGACACTTATTATTCTCAAGCTTCATTGCTTTCATTTTGTCAAGCCACAAAACCGGTTTCTCAAGCAAGCACAGAAATAAGTCAATATATGGTAATTGTTCTACCCTTCCATCTTGTGTACAAAGCGATCTAAGTTGCATAATAACCTTCACATCAAAAGACCCGTTTTTCGGCCACCTCTGATTTTCAGGCAAAGCGTATTTTGGCCAGTGAACATTACAATATTCAATCAACTTATCTTTTCGTAATTCCTGACCGAAGTTCCCCTCTTTCCAATGTGCCAACAAACAACCCAACGGAGAAGAACTTGGTATAGAGGCATTATTGCTGCCCAAAACCTCTTTTAACCCTTTTAGTTTCTCCATATTACAGATACATAAAAACCACAGATGCCGAACCTGCAACGCTTTCGCGATGTCTGACGGACGGCTGCCTAGGCAATACCACCAGGAATTCCTTTTGCCCAACCAAGCGTAGCTTTCGCTGCGTCTTAATGGCAGGCCCCCAGACCAGAGAATAAAGAACCTTACCTCTCACCAGGGGTCGTTGTGAGCGGCGAGGGTCGCGGCTCCGATGGGCTCCCCGAGAAATCACCCGGTGCCGGCTGGAGCGTGATCGGGTCGCGGGGTCCTGGCTGCGCCCACAAGGTCCCGTCCTGGGTCGCCAAAAATGTTAGCGTAGGAAAACATATAACCACACGAAGGCGATCATATGCGGTTCTTTATTCCAGCGCGCGGGACACCGGGGTGATAATACACCCAAATCTGATGTCCAAAGGATACAGAGTCGATTCGTGATTTTTATAGTTTAAATTATACACATGTTAACTAACCCCCACCCCTAGATACTGATTATCCTATTCGTTAGTTACTATCTTAAATCATACCTACGCTTCTACCCTGATCCACACTTGATTTGGTTAAAACAATAGCATGGAGCTGTTTACAGAAGCTGACGCTTGTTCCCAGCTAGCTGCGTCAAGTTCCAGTTGTACGTTCTCTACTTTCCTCCCCCTACACATTACTCAATCCAGAAATTACATTTTTTAACCCTCCACCAACAATACTATCAACATTTTGATTTGCACAAAATCCTCACATGCAGTGGACAGGTAACCAAAAAGAAGATATATTTTCAGCTTTTCAAGAACAAACACCTAAGTATTTCCCACGCATAAGTATAGCTCTCATTCTTGGTCTCTTCTCTCAATACTTTTATCCATTTTTGCTTCCTATTTCGCCTTACAGGGCGGTTTTCTGCCCCGGGCAGCCTCGTCTAGTCACTTTAAAACTGCCGCTTTCCTTCGTCTCCCGGCAACCATAGACTGACTCGCCCTGCCGCTTGTGGGAAGGGGCGGGTTTCGTTCCATTCCCACGTTAGTGAAAAGAGAAGAAAAAAAAAACTCCGCCGATCTCGTCCAGGAAAAAAAAAAAAAACAAAACAAAACCTCTTAAAGCAAAATACACAACTCTAGGGAGTCTCCAAAATGTATTCAGCCTGAAGTAAAAGATCTACCACCACCAAGGAAAAGAGTAAGCAAGATTCCTTTTAATCCCTTTTCTATCTTTTTCTCCCTTTGCAGACTCACGTGAATTCTCGCGTTTCTAATTTGCACGCTTCCCAACACCACTAGTTATCCTCTAATACATTCCAATTCACCTTTGGTAATTTCTGTTTTGCTCTACTGTCAAATTTCTTACGGGAATGCTTCTTTTTCCCCATTTTTCCTCCCGGGCCGTTCTTGCTCTCACACCAACTGTCCCACCCTGAATCCCTCCTGGGCTCTTCAAGATCTCCTTCGGGGGTCCTGGTTTTAGCCAGGGCTCTAACTGGTGTATACCTGTCTGGTTTATTCTTCCACCCTTCGTTTTCCTTACCCTTCTTCTCTTTTTCTCCATAGTTTAGCGTCGGTGGCCGAGGTGCGGGGTCAGGACCAGAAACGGGGGCAGGATTCCCTCTCGGGAATCTCCTTGAACGGGAGGGAGGTTTCTGGAGTGGCCGCTGAGCTCGGGGCTCCACATGGGTCTCGGATGGCAGTGCTAACGCTGCTTCTGAGAAGGCCGGGGAGGAGGAAGGGGTAGGGGTAGGGGCTGGCAGGACGGGGGCCACCGAGCCGTGAGAGAAGTTTATCCCGTAGTCCAGTTCATTCCGTGTTTCCCTTTCCTCAGAATACAGCTTTACTCGTACCCCATACCATAACAGAACATATGCCAATTCCTCAAATTCTCTCCTTTTCTTCTTCGCTACATGTTCCCACAGAGCTTCCCACGCCCATTACCAAACACAGGCCATAGATGCTCCTCTCCTAATTGGGCATTCTTGCCAACCTTGCAACAACTTTCCTAATGGACTTTTCCGAGGGATTTGAAGAGCAGCCCTCGCTGAGGTTTCCCTTAAGGAATCCTCCCGATCTCTGCTGAGATCTGATCCCATACTCCCCGTGGCACAGAAGTTATGAGATACTAAAAAATTAAATCCCGAGTTTCCGAACTCGATGCCGTTAACTTAATGATCCAACGGATGACCGTTCCGTGGATGTTCGGTTAACCGCGGGGCTCTGTAACCGCCACCGAAAAAATTGACCGACCCCACTTGGTCGCGGTCAAGAAGGCTTACTCATCCCCGAACTCAAAAAGGGACGTCCTCTTTCCTTCAGGACCCCCTGGTGACCTCCCCCACCCCGTCGGGTAACACTCACACACGAAGCGAAAATATCACGCGTTCCAATCGCTTCCCCGTCGGTCGGCCGTGTCCCTCGCGGGAGCAGTGGAAACGCGACCTTAAGGTCCGCTCTCGCTTCGTGATAAATCACGTCTCATTCACACACACTCACACGCACATACACGTTCTCAAGCACTTGGTCACCCCCACTCAACCACGCTATACTTACGGTCCTTTTCCTGCGTGGATTCTTCGTGCACTTAGATTTTTACGAGTGAAACAATACCGCGGTTCCAGGGGAAAAGCCCTGCTGAGTTCCCGAGCCCCCCCCAAGCTAGCTTGTCCTAATGCCTAATTACTTCGCTGTTGTGGGTTCTGGGTTCGTAAAGCCAGTTCCTTCTTTTGGACTTACCCGCTCTGCCAGGCCGCTTTTTACGGCGGGGCGCCCCCCGGTCAGAAGCAGGGATCCATAGAATATTCAAAACTGGCCCCGCTGTTGGGCGTCAAAATTGTTATAAACGCCAGGACAAATTTATTGCCAAATTCAATAGTTTGGTTTATTAACATCCAAATTACAAAATTTAGAATCAAATTATAACAATTTCAAACAATAAAAACAAAACAATACGAACCCCACGAACAGCGAAACTTACTTGACAGAAGTTCTCCCGGGAAAAGTTGAGCCAAGGGTGACCCCAGAGACACAGGACCTGGCAGCCAGTGTCTCTAGCTGGGTTCACAAATTTGCCATGTTCGAGGCTTGGTTTTTATACTCTTTATTCTGCCTCTGGCAATATTTCCCCATACTTCCCTTTGTTTCTTGGTTAGCTATTCAAACCCAAATTCGTCTCCGGTCGGATTGAAAAAGAGCTCCCCTCCCAAGTCCATGTGTTAATATTCAGTTTTTATGGATCCTTATAGTTGATGAATGTTCGAGATATGGGTGATATTGTTTGATGGTCTGTGAAAGTGGCTCCCGAGGTGTGAGTTGCTGATACTGGCTCATCTCAACAGGTCCCCTCCCAATACTTGAGAAGGCTGCAAAGTCTTTTGTTCCCTTCTGAATGGAGACGCCTGATTTTCAGGGTGCTCAGTTTCACCATCTGCTGCAGAAACCTCCTGAAGCATAGACTTTTACCTGATATAAATTTATACAGCTTTATAATTTCCAGTTTATCATAAGAACATGAATTAATCATCTCACATTTTTCACAATACACATTTGCATTTTCTGCCAAAGCTGTGGTCTAAGGTCATTTTTTTAATGCTACTTCTCCTTTGGCAGTATTCTGTAGTATCCTGAAGAAACAGGACAGCTTAGAGATGGTGTGGTTTTATGAAACTATTCTAGAAATACTATTGCTCTGCTCTTGTCATCAGTGTGACTTTGCTGGGTAATGATTGCTCTGATTCACTCACACGGGCTGTGTGAGAACCGGCATAACTTTTAAACAATGCTGGATTAGGAGCAGCAGATCTTTTGTGAATTGGTGAATGATGGGACTGCATTGGGCTGGAAATGCAGAAATTTCCTGTGCATTTCCAGTAACTATAAATGTTTCCTAGAGAAAGGCCATCACCATCCTGCATGATGCACTTCAGAGCCACAGAACGACCACCTCCTTAGGATGTTCCTTTTTGATCCATGCTGGCCTGCTCAAAAGAGGATCTGTTTGAGGAAACTGGTTTTGAAACTAAACTTCACATCACTCCAGAACATTAAAATGAGTGGATGTTGACTTGAAAGCCTGTCACAATCCACATAATCCTTGTAAAGCAAGGTTGGCTAACCTTCCTGGAGCCTTTTCTTCTGAACAGTGTAACTGACTCAGCACCAGAAACATCTGGTTTTAACCTGCAGATTACTTTGGATTTTGCTGCTGCTTTGTCACATCTGACGTCACATCTCTAATTACAACCATGTGGTCGCTTTGCTTGGACAAAGACAGGGTCACCGAAGGGGAGCTTTGGCTCTTCTCCTGTCGCATCTGCTTCCACTGTCACACACTGCCTGTGTCCCTTGTAGCAGCCTCAGTAGTGGGAAGGAGGCTCGCTGCTGAGAGGAGGCAATGCTACTTTTATAGCAGCCAGCTTTGATGCTTGAAGGGGCTGTGCAATCGTATCTAAAGTCTCTGATGACCTATTTACATGTAAAACTACTAGCTGGTGTTCTAGTTTGAAGTGGCAGATAAGGCATTGTCTCTGAAATCCATCTACTAGTTCTCTCTTTGAATCTGCAAAATAAAACCTTCCAGCAGTGGTATCTGCCAGTAGGTATCTACCACCAGGCTTACCAAAGGAGTAAAAAAACATATTTGAACGAACTTATGTCAGAACACATGATCTTAATTAAAAATTTTTCAAGCAATTCGTTTTTATCACATCACTGCTTTTTGTATTGTCCAACTTCTGCTGTAATAACAAGTAACAATTTATTCTGATATTGCAATGAATTCTCACAAGAAAAAAATGAACTGACTTTTAATGAAGATCAAGACACATCTCAACAACAAAAATTAGAGCCAACCCAACTTTATCTCCGTAAGGTATCTAACCGTGAAATTGCAAAATACCCGTGCTTAGGCAATATCCTTACCACAAAATTACAGAAATTCTATGCGATTTGTTTGCTTTTTTGAGATCTTTTTTTCCCTTCAAAAATGATCAAATACCTTTTCAAATACCTTTCAAATACCTTTTTGAAGAAGTGGCCTAATGATTACAAACAACATTAAAAATTTCTATAATGTGAATTATTTAGAAATATTTCTAGTACCTTCTGCTTTCAGATATATTCCCCCATGTTTAGCTATTCCAATGAACCTGCCTTGTATTTCACCAGTTTATATACAAGCATTGTGGGTAAACACCTGTCCTGGTAATCCTGAATGTAACAGTTTACAATGGCTTTGAGAAACTTGCCTGCTGGAAACTTTCAGGTCAGCAGGTTGAGGTGATCATTAACCTCTAAACACATTGGGATACTAGAAATGAATAAGGAAATATAATGACACTTTTGGTGTAAATGATTTGTAAAATAACTGAAGTTATTAAAGCATTTGAAGAATACATGCACCTTTTCCTATAGTCTGCTTCTACTTTAATTTGTTATAAGAATTGTTAATAGCTATGAGAGACTTTGGGGATACTCGTACTCACTCCTGAGGGATTACAAGTTTCCTCAGATGTTCTTATGTATACAATGGAAAATTGCAGTATTGGTTCTCCATTGTACAAATCAAATGAAAATCAAGAAAGGCCACTATTTGCTTTCTTCAGACCTTGAAATTTAAATTGCTGTAATTCTAACAATTTCATTTGCTTTTCCTATTTCTTTTGCTCCTGGAAAAAAAAAATACTTGATTCCCGACAATTGAGAAGAAACTCCCTCCCAAAAAAACTTAAAAGAAGGAAAAAAGAAAACTGATCTGAATCTTTAAAAATTGTTAAACATGCTGTACTAATTCTCAGTTCTTTTCAAAAACATCTAATGGAGTTGCTAATATACACAGAACTACTCATGGGAGTAGTTTGACATTTCTGCTGCAGCCTGTCACAAGTTCTGCTACCATTAGAGAATTTACAGGGCAATTGATAAACTAACAAGTCCCCCAGCTTTCCTCAGTTTGCATAACTGAGACTTTTCCTGATGGGCTTTTGATTTGTTCAAGTCAAAGGGGAAATAAAGCTAGAATAATCCTGTTAGACCACTCCCACTGAGAAAAGAAACTGCAAACAGTGGACACCAGTTTCTTAGTGAAACTCAGAGATCTCACTAAGGTTGCATACGTGGTGATAAGCATGAATAGCAAAATAAATCTTTCATGTATTTGAGCAAAAGTGAACGATTAACTCTCACAAAGTGAATTAACAAATTGAGTAGGTCAGATGGTCTATGATTCCATTGCTTCCAAAAGATTGCTATTCCATTAGCCTCTTGTATTTAATTACCAGTTCAATTCTTTGTATTGAAGTATTGTACTTCTTACACAAGAATGTAATTACCTTGACCAATAAAGATGAATTATAACCCAAACATCCTCTGGAGAATTTGTAAACTACTTCTGCATACTGCTTTCCACAACTTTCTCCTAGCTTCACATGCTTTTGCCTCCTATGAAGACATTTATATGTCTTCAGTACAGGTGTTACTGCCTGATTAGAAAGTAAAAAAAAATAATAAGCATATTTGGAACATTTTACATGCATTTAAAAATAATATGTAGTGCATCTCAATTACTTACATTATTTGAGTAACTCTTGAGCTTGTGGTCTTAAAATTTTAGAGCTAGAAAGGCTTCTATGCCAATCTTTATTCAATAGTATAACATTAAAATTAATTTTCTTCATTCATCAGTATCAGATTTGGGAAACTTTAGTAACAAACAAACAAATTGTACAAGCATTTACAAGATTCAAGAAAACATTAGAGCAGGTAGTAAATATTTGTGTGATTATGAATATGAAATTAGTTTAAGGAAGAATTACAGTATTTATACTAATATTTACCAGACAGTTTTAAAATAATTAATGAAAACTGAAATGCAAAATCAGTAGATGGCAGTCTTTGTCTATAAAAATACTTGCAAGGTAGAAAAGGAAAATGTTTTACTGAAATTTATTGAACTAAAAGCAGCTATTAATTACACTAACTGAAAGCCACTGTGGAATTGCTTTTCACACATACAAAAAAAGAACTAAGAAATGTACAATATTTTTATACTCTAGCAACTATACAATATAGTTGTGGTTCACAACTTCCACATATTTAAGTGAATTATTTTCTTTCTCTGATAGTACATTCTTAGATACACTATGTTAGTCCTAGAATTATTTTAGTCATTTTAACAATTCAACAGCAGTAAGTACAGGTAGAATCTAGACAGAGGAAATGTTTTGATCACATAAGCTTTTTTATTTTGTGTAAACTGAATGCCTCATTTTCCTTAGTTACAATACAGTGCTGGGCAGAACTTGAAAGAGTACCTAGTAAAATATGTGCAATAATATACGTGTGAATGTCTGGTATAGCAACAATTGCTGCAGTCGGTACAAGGTGCCAAGGTTTTCTGAACCCAAATTCATAACCACACTGACTCTGTTTGGTACTGTATGTAAAATGATTGGTGTAGTCCTATTAAATAGTTGAATAAGGTTGATTCTGTCACAGTTAAGCCTAAGAAATGTGCGCTGTGTATTACAGAATTCCAGAAATGCAGCATGGCTGGGCTTGGAAGGGAGGCCACCTGATTCCATCCTCCAGCTCAAAGAGCATCGACCTTGGGCAGGCTGTCCAGAGCCATGTCCAGACAGCTTCTGAACATCACCAAGGAAGAAGACTATGCAACATTTCAGCTCACAGTAAAAAGAGTGTTTCCTGATATTCAGAGGGAACCTCCAGTGTTTCAGTTTGTGCCCACGTCCTCTGGTCCTGTCACGGGGCACCACTGGAAACACCCTAGCTGTTAGCTTTATACCCTCCATTTATAGACATTGTTTTGGTCTATCCCGAGTCTTCCTTCAATATAAACTTCAAATGAACATTTTCCTGAAGTAAGAAATAGAAAAACCATTAAAATCTACCTTGAATAAGAGGCAAACCAAACACAGTACCTGTTTATTAGGAATCCACAGCTGGCTTATAAAACCACACAAATTTGTTGACTGGAGCATCTCTCTTGTGAGGAAAGGCTGAGGGAATGGGCCTGTTCAGCCTAAAGAGGAGAAAACCAACAGGGGACCTGTTGACAGAACCTCATCAATGTCTACAAGTATCTGCAGGGAGAGTGTCAGAGGATGGAGCCAGGTCAAGTTCTCAGGGGCGCCAAGCAATAGCAGCAGAGACAATGGGCAGAAACTGATGCACGGAAGTTCTACTTGAATATGAGCAAGAAGCTCCTTACTGGGTGGGTGGCCATGCACTGGAACAGGTTCTCCAGAGAGGTTCTGGAGTCTTCCTCACTGGATATAGTCAAGAACTGTCTGGATGCAGTCCTGTGCCATGTACTCTGGAGTGACCCTGCTGGAGCAGGGGTGTTGGACCTGATGACCCACCATGGTCCCTCTCAGCCTGACCCGTTCTGTGATTCTGTGATTCTGCAGCTACCACCATTACAGCACAGAAATTTTAATGTATGATATAGTGAAACTATAGTAATTACTATAGAAATTCATAATAAATTGCATTTTTATTAAAGTAATACATTTAGAAACCATTTTGTACCAGAAATGAGTGCTATCCTAGAGTAAGAAATATATTTTGTTCATAATAGTCAAATTAATTACTTAATCAATTGAAAATTCTTAACAGTTTGATTCCTGCACTAAAATACAGTTTTCTCCTTTAATGGCATGCCATCCTCATACAGATGGTACCATACACAAAACATTATCCATCACAAAACTGGAGCCATGTATGATGAGATCTTGTTTTTCCTATTTTTCTTGTGCACATGAGAGTAAAGGAATACCCAGAACCGATTGTCCATTCTTTCTGGCTTGAAATGCACAGAAAACTCTATCCAAAACAGAAGAGAGAAAATGGAATTCAGAACTTCCTTCTTTGAGAATTTATCATTCTTGCACAAAGTTCTAAAGACTAGCAGAATGTATCATTAGTGTGGAAGAGCTGTCTTTGGTGTGGCAAGAGTGAGTAGTTTTTAATCAGGCAGACAGAGAATGAGCCCTACTTGTGTAACTTGGAGAAATGTTGACACTATATCACTTCAAACATAGAACACCTCCCAACACACTGTGGCCCAATATATCTTCAGTTCAGCTGAGGATGCATAACAGTGGTTTCCACTGTGGCCTGTTCAGCACTTTCTTTTAAATATCCAGGTTTCAGAGTAAATAATTTTGTTCTAACAGAACATCAAAGCAAAATGTAATGTAAACTGTTTCTCTGTGCCACTGGCAATGAGGAAGAAGTAGGACAGTAATGTGGGTGCTATCTGATGTCAAAAGAGTAGAAAGTAGAAAAAGGCAGTGGTGTCAGTCAGCAGACATTACTATTCAAAAGATTCCGAGTTTATATTTTAGGAGTTTTACATATACAATAATCACATGTGCCCTGCTAATCTGGATAGATATCTCTCACTACACCTGTACATATCAATAGCTATCCTATCAGTCTCATCAGAGCCACCTTCAGCTTCCTTTAGTTCTTCAAGATTCATTCTTTCACATGGTTTCACTAGAAACACAAAAACCCAACCCAACCCAAACCAAACCAACAAACAAAAGAAGTCCACCTTTTGTTCTCCAGAGTCGCCAAACATTTTAAATGTATGAAAAGTAATAAGCAGATGTGAAACTAATGAAAGAAAAATATGTATATATTTCAGAAATTAGTTAATTTTGCCATAAGTCGGGGTAAGAGAGAGGGGGAAAAATAAGGACTTTATTTAATTATAACTACATAGGAAAATACAGAAATACAGGAGTGGATTGCTACCAATAATTCAGAATGGTAATCTTTACACTGACTGGCTCCTTTATGAAATTATGTAAGTTAGTTATCTGTGCATGTTAGATGTCATACTGCTTGTCACTATCTGCATTGTATGTTTAATTCAGAATCTTTTTTAAAATAAACAAAAGAAAATAATTAAAATTAAACCATAAATATTGAACAAATTTTGTTACAAGAAGTGTTAATTATTTAAATGCAGAGCAAAAACAAGTGGGGTAGAAGAGAAAAAGGTCTTCTCAATTTGGCCTCCTCTGGGGGTATAATTTTTCCAGCTACCTTCTGAAGTTTCATTGCTCATCCAAAAGTGCAGAAGCAGGAGTAGTAATGCTGAGGCCAATTTAAACCATGACCAGCCAATACAATGTTAAAAACTTCAGCTCACTTCTAAACAGAATCACAGAAGTGCAGAATGGTTTGGGTTGGAAGGGACTTAAAGATCATCTAGTTCTGAGTGATTAGTTACTTTCAATATAATTACAACCTCAACAACATGATATAACACAATTTTGGTGTGAAAATAAACTGGGAGAGAGAAGCTGGGAAGATTTTAAGGCTAACTTGTGCTTCTGAGTTCAGTCTCCATCAAAAGCACTTGAGTTTTCAAGTGACTTGTGATCCCAGTTGCAATTAAGTCTTCTAAATGAGAACCATAGTGCATCTGTGTTCTTAATTGCTAAAAAAGGATGCCATTATATTTTAGTTGAATCAAAGTCATGATATTTCTTCAAAACTTGTTCAGGTTCCTTTTATTAAGGGAAAAGGGATTCTCTTTTTTTTTTTTTTTTTTTTTTCAGAAGATGAAATACAAATCACAATGTATTCTGGAAAAAACACAGTAGTCTGGATTGCAAACATTCTCATTAAATCTACTCTCTGGCTGAGGGCCTTTGGAGGGGAAAATTTGCTTAACAGGGTTGTTGGAGGCAATGTCTGTTGCATGCAAACACTGACTCTTACAGTTGAATTACATGTGGTTGTAAACATCATAACACTAGGAAACAAATAATTTTAATATGCTTTTAATATAATCAAGATAGTAAAGACCTTCTTAACAGAATCTGATTTAAGAATATTTACATTCGAGTGATTTCTAATTGTACATTAATAATGAATAATTATTGTAAGGAAAACAGTATGTCCGTGTACTCGGCATTCCTGCAGTTTTAGTTCTAAGTCAGGAATCTACAATCCTGAAAAATAAGATAGAGCATTAGCTGTTGATATACCACTAAGCTGGATACAACATTTAAAAATGATGGCAGTATAAAATACATTAGATAAGAGAGCATTATACTTTTGGTCTACATTTTTACATCTCTCCAAATAGTTGCAGGCACTGAAATGAAACCCTGAATACCTACAGCTTCTGTTCATTTCATCTGAAGATAAGTGTATCTAATACATCTACGTGTATTTGACACATCTGGAAGAAGTTTGTGAGTGGGAATCTAAGCCAATTACACAGTTAAAGGGTTTTTTAGACAACTTCTCAACAAAAATAACATGGTCTCTTTGTCTAAAAATGAAATAATTTACATGTAGATGATGATTAAAAGCATTAAATAAATACCTCCTTAGCGAAAACCCACTGATCTCCTTCCATTACGTGGCTGAAAGACAAATATTTAGTAACATATATATTCTATAAAATGAACAGAATTTAGTAACAAAGCCCCAAACAACTTGGTGTGTATAGAAATCGGTGAATTTCTCAGTAGTGTCATTGTGATTATTATCAAAGATAGACTAAGATAAGTTATTGTTTAATCTATAGCTACCTCTGGAGGAAAATTATACACTAAAATTTACTGCGTATCAATTGAAAAATGAATTGTCTATCTTGTATGATTTTATAAGGAGGAGAAAGCCGTAAGAAGTCACTTCAAGAGATAGTTAATGCTTATTCTTTTTGCATTTTCTTAAAATGTGCTTTCTGATTGCTGTCATAATTGCATTATAAGTGATTGTCGCTATTAATAAACAAATCCATGTCATTCTCAATGATCTTCTTTTTAGACTGTATTCTTTTAATAGGCGAGGCCTTTCTCCCTTTCCACCATGGTGTTTTTCAGAAATATTTTGCACCAATGAGGGACTTGATACAACTTCCACTAAAGCTGATAAAAAATTTCTTCCTGGGCTTAATAAGGATTTGTCTTTTACTCTAGAAGCATGAATGCACCAATGTTACTATTACCCATTACTTTGGCCTTTCATAACAACTCTAAGGATCCAAGCCTGATACATAAGAAATGTAACTGTAAAAATCTGTGATTTTTTCATTAGAATTACAGAATAATTTAGATTGCAAAAAGACCTTTAAGATCATCGAGTACAACCCTAGCCACATTTTTATTTAAAGCCATTAGCCACTTTCTAATTTAAGTAGAAATACTAATGAAAATCAAGAGAACTATTCAAATGTCTGACTTTTCACCTTCTCAATTTTGCTAAAGTGAAGTTAAAAGGCTCTATGGTGTAAAAGCTGAACACAGTAGATTCAGTCTCATGAGAATTTCTGTATCTAGTTTCTTACCTTACTGGTCAAAACAGGAGGGAAATGGCAAGGTCAGACCCAGCACAGTGTGTAAGCATGGAATCATATTTATATCATGTGCAAACATACCCTGCTGAACAATGCTTTACAAAGATTTTCCAAGGTGCTGTATTTCCTAGCATGTTCTCTGACAAATAGATACAAAATAACCAATGACTTCTTAAGGCATAGAATGGCATCATGTATACGCAAACCTAGGAGTATGATTTTAAAAAAATCCTTACAATGCCTTTATTTTAATACAAGGAAATGTCAGGGACAGACCTGGAGATGTCCTGTGGGGTGGAATGCTCTAACTGAGAAAAGTATCCTCAATCACAGTAATTCTTTCTGTAATTCAGTTATCTACTTTGTTTTGTTTTGTGGGCTTTTTTTGTAACTCTCATCACAAAACAAAAGGAAAAAAAAAATCAAACCAACCATACCCTGTAGAAAAAGTAGCCTCTGCTTTGAATCACTCCAGGTCCTTGAAGTTCTTCCTGAAAAAAAAAAAAGGTATTTCAAATTATATCTGCAGCTGTAAATTAATTCATACAGAGTGGTTGTTTATGTGTATATAAAAAATATTTCTTCAGTACTACATACAGTCTTAATCCTTTAAATGTTTTGTATTTCTCCATGTTAGTAACACAAAGTTTATGTTGTTATGTAGAAATAGCAGATAACATATGAATGGAGCCAAATTCCACCTGAAGTTTTAGATCAGCTCAGATTGCTTTTGAATGGTACTAGAAATGATTAACAGCCTTTGCCTCTTTTTTTCCAGGGTTCATTACCCAGGCACAACAAAAGTGTGTTCATGGTAGCAGAGTCTCTACAGATAGAGTTGCTTCTTGCCAAATAAGAGGACAAAAATATAAAGTTTAAATATCAGAAGTACTTGGGCTGCTCCCAGGAATGAGACCCCAGAGTGTTCCCAAAGATGTACCATACCCACTGCCCTCACATTAACTCCCAAAAAGCAGTGCTCACGAGAGTCTATCCTGTCCATGCTGCACACAGGATGAAACACCTGCCTAGAGATCCATACAGCAAGGAAGGTAACAAATGATGAAAACAGAAATTCCATTTAAATGTAACAAGTACAAAGCATGAAGCATCCAGTTGCTTTAATGAGACCTTAATGATTAAAGAACACATAAGCTTAATCACAGTGTTTTATTCCCTTCAGTTGGTGTCAGAGTGATGTGTCTGTCCTGCAGGTGGGGACACAGTAAATTAGAGAAACAAAATAGACTCAGTATTATGCTTACCAGAACATAAAATGAAGATGGCTTTTATTTAGCAATGAGGGTACTTCTTAACTAAAATCTGGGGTGCTGTGATCTCTTGGGTAAATACCATAAGGTGAAGTGTCAAAGAAAGGAATCTTACCATGCTCTACTCTAATGCTGTGAGAATTGTGTAAAACTGGATGATTCCCATCATTTTCAAACTACAGAAGTAAATGCAGTCCAGGGGAGCTTTCAGAGGAAGTAGAGTTTAAACTACACATAATTTCTTGATTTTAATTCTGATTTTAGTTTATCACATAGAGCATTATATTCAGTTTCTTGCTGTACATAAACCATCTGTACTTTTATTTCTACTGTTTTCTCGTTCTAGCATAGTCTGCATTTGAAACACACATTTTGTATTTATAATCTGATAACTACTATCCTTTTTTTATTTCGAAAGGGTAAAAAATGTTATGTACATTGCCATTTGAGTCTTATTTGTATGTAATTTTTTTCTACTTTTTCTACTCAATATGTGAACAAAACTGAAAACAGGAGCAAAATAGGTGCTACAAGATTATTAAATTTATCCAGAACAGAAAAATAATCAAGAGTACAATTACTAGTGAGAAACTGTGATTTATATTAATGTCATTTTCCTCTTACAACCAGACGTGAGACTTCTTAAAGATTACATATTCTTGTTTGAGTTCATGTCAGAAGTTTGGTATTAGAAAACAGCTGAAGCTAAGAATCTGTCATTTTTGTAACACTCTTCTAAGGGTTTGGAGATGTAAAAAAAATATGCCTGCCATAATAAATATGCAAGTTTATTCACAAACATGCATGTATATATGTACACAGAAAAATATGTATTCATGAAGATGTATGATTACTTAGAGTTTATTTTAATGCCTGCCCTCTAGAAGGTATTTTGCGCAGGCTTTTATATTGACTAACCAAGAAAATCCTTGAGTCTTCTTTTTTAGATCATATCCTATCAGGCAGTCTGTAGCTCAAGAGTAATCAAAGCCATGAAAATATCTGGTGTTGTTTAAAGTGAGGAGAAAGAATTAATTTAATAGAGCATGTTTCCTCCTTCACCCACTCATATTTTCAATTCCTTATCTAATCAGGGAGAGAGGTAGATGTGTTTATGTACAGCAGGTTCTGTTTTTCTTCCCAATATGAGGAAGAAAAAAGATCAGCAGCAAGATAACGCCTCCTGAAGCACGTTCTGTGACACTGAGATTTGGGTAGTCCAACCAAAATATATAAGCAGAAAGGTCTACAAGGGCATTTTTAGGAAAGCTAAAGAGTCACAAAGTGTGAGAACATAAGCATGCAGAGTTTAAGTTTACATACGTCCAGTTTGTATCTCTTCAGTCTTCTCTCATTAAGCTGAGGAACGAGTTGCAGTAAAGGATGCAGGACAGACAACTGAGAGGACACGAACACACACATGAGCAACAGTGACATTTGGCCCTTATGATGCAAAAAAGTCTCTTTCTGCAGTATTGGCTCATGGACCAAATACACACCAAAAAAAGGACTGAAGACTGAGAAACTTATTAATTGAAAAACTTACTTTTTTAACATTTTGACTTGACAGCAAAGAGGCATCAGCATTTATATTTACTTTACACAGAGTGATGGAGGGGAAAGCTATGTATCCTCACCTTTTCTAACTGAAAGTCCAGTTACAGACTCCTGGAATTCTTCAAACTTAGATGAGTCTCTATGAGTGGTACTGAGAATATTTCCACACAGTTTTCCTACTAACACTACTACGATTTTCTACTATGGAAGTTAGCAGCTTCAACCTCTGTTGTACTGAAAAGTTCATTTTAGTTCAAAATAAATGGCAACAAAAAAAATCTGATTTTTTGCTAAAGAACAGTGTACAGTAGAAATCCATTCTTAAGGGACATTTGTAACCGTGGCACTGGTCACTCTGTATAAGATCCAGTCATGAAATTCCTTGTGTTCAACAGGACTTTAAGCTTCCAGACAGCCTAATTGTGCACAGTGGCATTGTGTGCAGCCTTAGTGCTCACCCTGGAAAAACACAACTATGTGGGATTTTGGAGAGAGGTCCACAGGAAGAAATAAAGTATAAAAAAACGTGTTCCATTTACCAATTTAAACCTTCAACGTAAAACAATGCATTTTTTGCTACAATACTTCTTAGAAAAGTAATGGAATTAAGAGAATTGTAATATATGGAGTAACCAGGGTTACCAAAATGTTATTGTACTTAATAGGTAAAAAGAACTTGCTTATTTGTAGCCAATTTTTTGCTATCTGCCTAAGGCAGGCAATATGGGATTATAATACCTAAAAAAAATAGGAGTCTGATGTGATTGAAGTAGTTAATGGACATCCCAGCTGTCCACTCGGGCTCTGTCTTGCAGCTAGTGGAGAGAGCTTATAAAGCCGAGGAATGATGGATCTCACCTAAGTTAGTATCTCTGAAATTGGCTGGAACATAATCGTCTGAAAAGCTAAACCAGAAGGAGTGAGAAAGCAGTAATCTCTGGGGGCAGTGGCAAAGGTATTCAGGACGGGGGTGCAGTGGGATGCAGTAACCTTTTAAGCAGGAGCAGCAGCAGAAATAACTCATTTCACCGTGCCTTAATTACCATTAAAGCCTCCAAAGCAGCTGTAGCATGAAAACATTGATGCCAATATGAGCAATATCACTTTCTAGGGAATACACCACGTATTTCTGGAGAAATGTAAAGAACAAGGCAAAAATGGACAATGGCATGTAAGAGTGATTGTTAAGAAACAAGGATATATGAATATGTTTAACTCTCTCCAAATTTGATGGTGCATAGATGCACATGGATAACAGAGTATGTTTGCACTTCAAAAGAAAGAATGGATCACGTACTTGGCTTGCTGGTTTATGAGAATACTTTTAAGGCAACAATTCTGGGCTTTGATTTAAATTATATTTTTCATTCAAAATATAATCCAAAGTCCAAGTGAGACTTAAAAACTATTTTGCCTGCTACATATTTATGACATGCAAACGAATTAATACAGTTTAATTAATACTTAATAAAAATGCTTCAAGAGTATCTAATTGTTATGGTCATGTTCTCAGGTCCTGTAAGTCCACATTGTTTCACTGCATGTGCTGTGTTCCAATACCCAAAGAAAGTATTTGATCTCATTCTTAAAATTTGAAACTGCAAGATTTAGATTCAGTTGGGATTCCACAAATGCTTGGTTGAGTTTGTTAGATCTTTTTTTCCACACTTCTACAGTACTGATCATCCTCTCCCCTATTATTAACACACCGTCTGTACTGTAAACATACAACTCCCAGTCTTGAACTTGCTCACAGTGGGAGAGCCTACTGCAAAAAGGAATATTGCCTTGGTTTTATATACAAGCACACGTACTCACTCATAAGGAGGTGCTATGTCACTTACCATGATGTCTGAGTTGCCCGAGTCATGAGTCTTAGAATAATGAAATAAGAACTGTTTGAAAAAATTAAAGGTGGGGTTTTACTACAAAACAGGGCAAGAGTTTTATGATTTTCTTGCCTTTTTTTAGTGTGATTGTAGGATATATAGACATCTTACCCTTTTGGTGTTGTCTTTCTCATCTAAACCCTGTGGGAATAATAGTTGGTAGAAAGGCTTTTATTCATTAAATAAAAAGAACAATGGATAATTTTGATTACATACATAATCTTTTCAGCACTGAGTTGAAATATCCTTCTTCCTTGGCAGATGTATTTTATGTCTTTGCTTATCAAACTAACTAATCACTTCGGACTCTGTAGAGAGCATTGGTTACTCTGCCCTAGATGAGTTAGATGTGTTTAGCAGATATTGCCTTGTTCATCCCCAGACTCTCCTAAGTAAATCTCTTTGTCTGTTGAGGATTCATAGTTTTTCTAATCTGGAGCAATAAAAACACCTAACACCTTGTCCCCAACCTGGAGATAATTTTCCAAACACTGATGTATCCCGGTTGTCTTTACAAGGCGTTGGCACGTGGCATTTCAGAGTAAAAACTGATAGAAGTACTTTCCATGCTGAATGACATTTTGCATACTGGGTCCTCAGAAATCATTGTAGACAACGCACAGTGAGAGACCAGGCTTCAAAAATGCTAAGCAGTCTTTTGTGTGTGGTACCTGTGGTTTCTGGAGAAATCCCAAGACCAAAAAACAAAGTTCTTCCACTGTACTGGACACCTAGTGCAAAGAAAACAGGAACCCAGGTATCACACTTCCAATTCTACTGCATATAACAAACAGTATAACAATAGTAGAGTTACCTCTGTCTGACTCACCTGAGGCTGAGAATCAGTGGACAGGTAAGCAGAACACACATCATCTATCTGTAAGAGTTCACACAGTCCTTTTAGGAAGTCAAAGTAATAAAAACAAGTGAAATATGCATATTTTCAGAAAAAGGTAAATGCAGCTAACGGCATGGCAAGCTTGCATCCTTACAGGTCCATTCATTAAATACTTTGCATTCAAAGGAGGAAAGGGCCTTAACTACATAAAAAAGAAAATAATAATAACAATGAACTTATGCTTGCTTGACTTGAACAAACATAACATCTGTACACAACACAACATAACACAATACAACATAACACAACACAACATCTGTACATAACATAACATAAAACATAACATAACATACATCCATGACCTTTATTCCCTACCCACCACATACCCCTCTTAACTGCAAACTTCTCAAATTAAGTCGTGTTTTAAGTTATGATTGTAAGCATCTGGGAGATGAGCTATGAACTTGAATCTCTTCTGTAATATTTTTGAATTATACAAAACTGTGAAGAAAACAACAAAACTAAGGCAATGGATTCCAGGATAAATCCTCAAACACAACTCTGTCAATTGGATTACGGCATCCCTACAGGCGTATGACACGTGTGTCCATTGAGTGATTATGATATGTGCTCGTACATCCTATGCACACCAGTCAATTCATGCCAGAAGTTTCCTAAACATTGTGTGAAACTCCACTCCTGTTTGTCTTCACCAGACTTTTCAAAGCTGTCTTCATTCAGTGCTGCCATGATCTGGTCTTGGAAAAAGTGTGACTGAACAAGTCATTCCTACCCATCCTCTCCCTGCAGTTCACAACCTTGTATTAATTACAACCTCCTTCTGTCTCTTTTCCAAGATGAAAGAACAATGAAATACGGACTAATTTTTAGTGGAGTCGTTAATAGAGGGGGAATAAGAAATGGAATAAAAGGTTCAGAGTTCAGAGACATAATATTACCAGTGCTGAAAGCTCTGAGTATTCTGTAAGGAAAAGTCTCCAGCACTACAACTGAAGTTGCACACTTTAATAATGATGACAAAAAACAACTTACAATTTTATTAAATAACTTCAGAGTTGTATCAATAGTAACCTCCATCAGTATTTGCTATTTTTTCCATGTAATATTTGGTAGTGTTAGATGAAAAAAAAACCTTTGCCATTTATGTTGTTCACAGGCTGCATAAAAACATAGTGGTTTTTCGTTGTTTTGTTGTTTTTTTCTTTTTGATAGAGCAGGCAATGCAATTGTTCTTGCAATGTTTTATAGATAAAAATCCCTAAGTGACACATTAGCACTGAAAACATTAAAGGAAAAAATAAATTTCAAAAAAATAATGCTTATCTGATCACTTCACAACAGGAGATGATTCATTTCTCCAGAGACAATCTATGAGAAAGCATTAGCAGACACAGTGGGAAAACTAATAGCTCACAGGATTCCCTTTTCAAACAGGTATTGTTGGTAACACATCCTCTCCATTCTCTTTGTCCTTCATCCTGCATGTGTTTGAGTGTATCAGTTCAGCTTCACTCCTTCCAGAGTGAGAAAGTATAGAGGAAGAAGTCAGCAATGAATGAGATAAAATCAAGCTGAAGTCATTTTGGAAGCTTATGTTAAAAAGGGTTGTTTCCTCTTGGGGACTGTTTGAGTTTGGGTTTTATTTGTTTATTTACTTGACACAGAGAACTACCATAATTCAGTAGCAAAATAAGCCAGAGACTGCTTTGTGTTCAACACAGTGGTATCTTTTAGCTGAAACCTTCACAGACAAAGTAGGGCTGAGGAAAAGCCACAATTTCTGTTAATTACTTTTTAAAAAGTAATAGTTTCTATCCTTTATGCATCTTCTCCAAAATTTTCTCTCCTGTCTCAGAAATGTGGCCTGAGGGTAGAAGATTGCAAGTTGCTTGGGTGTGGTTAAATAACATAAAGAAACATAAGGAAATAAGAGACAAGTAAAGAAACAAATACTTAATTACAAAGTTCTCAAATTTATAAACTCAGAGCCATTCCTAGAACATACTAGGTTTATTTAGAGACAGGGTTTCTCCTGAATGATCCACTAGTAAAGTAGCAAAGAGGGAAGAATTATTATTTCCACTTTGTGAAAGCCTGGTGAACTAGTATGAATGAGTAATTAGGTTGATATAGGGTATATAACTATATATCTAATTCTCTTTCTTTAGATTCTTTCCAGTCCAGCATAATTGTAGTTCTAATGGTAAGTTTTATATTGTTTCTATTACAAAATTTTACAAAATTTCATATCTTATGCATACTGTTTTCTTCATTGAAGTCAACAGGACAAAACTTACAGCTAGCAAATCTGATCAAGACGTACAGAAATGTATAAAGCAGCTTTTAAAATCCAGAATGTAAATAACTAATTTTCAAAAACTCCTTACAGTTATCCAGATCTTACTTCGCAAGAGACCATTTTACCCAGGTGATGAACATCTCTAGGGCTCATTCAAGTGCCCTCTGGAATAGGCTAGGTTTTGAGTCGCTATGTCCAATATGGACTGTGGGGAGATGACAGTAAGCAGAATGTCTCCAGTAATGGTCTCAATCAGAAGAAATTTGCTCTCTGCATCTGGCCCCCTGATGAGTCATTTATTTCCCAATGTTATCAAAAGCTGCTAAATTAAATGTCAACACAACAGTTTTCAGTTGCAGCAACACCAGGGCATGGAAGTTGCAGGATAAACCCTCTCCACATGTTATGCCCTGCCACTCCATCTGTTCCAAAAGGGCAGGGAAGAGTCTGTGTTAACACGTGTGTCACACTCCAGAGCCAAAACAAACGTTCATTTCAGAGATGAGAGTGGAAGTTACGGTATCAATCAGTGGCCAAATGTTAGAGGGGCTAATTGACACAGTACATTGTCCTTTGCCTAGTAAATTGAGAGGCTGGGATAGGACTGAACAGTGCCCCAGCCTTGTGTGCAGAACAGAGGATGCAAGATACAAGACTGGGTGAGTTGAAATCATTTCTGAATTTCATGTACAGACTATAAAACTACCAGATGGGAGGGACATTGTGATGCTTCCAGGGACAGTGTCTGCCTGGTCATGGACAGTTATCAAATATAGAATGACATCATTCAGAATGACATCTCAACTCACAGTCCCAACATCCTCCTGAAGCAACTGTTGGGAACATCTGGAAAATTAAATATTCCACCTCTTTGCTGATGCCAGGATAGGAGGCATACAGGAAGACATACTGGAAGAAAACACAGCTGAGCTCTGTGCAAGAGAAATACTGGATGGTGAGGTGGGACTGCAGCAAGGACAGGCGCAGAAGAAATGGGAGGATACCACATGGCAGATGATGCTTACCTCTTTCAACAGCTGCAAATCCTCATCTGATTCAAGTGCTTGGGATGGCATTGGTGCACCTGGAAGCACAAACCAGGCTTAGCAATGCTGTACAGCAAAGGTCATTTGTATAAGTTCCCCATGTCAGACATACTTAGCACAACCATTAGCTGCAAAGTCTGGGAGCTGCTGGGCCAAGGGAGTCTGTGACCCTGGGGGCTTCCTGGTTTGTTTGGTATTTTTTGCCTGCTCTGTTTCAGCAATACAGAGGATGCTTTTCCACAAGTTTACAGCAGATATGGGCGTTCACATGTCTGAGCAATAAACAGTGTGGAAGTTCTCACTGAGACCTGTTCAGAAAATCACATTCCAGTTCCTATAACCTCGAGCTTTCTGAGAACTCTGCTCACCTCCAGTGCACACACTGAGTTGAGTATCTGGACTCTACTTCTTGCCCTCTTGTATGCTACAGCTGCAGAATTGAACATGCACTATGTAAAGTATGATTGCATGGAAATAGTGCCCATGATACGATCAAGTTGTTTTGAGAAGCTGATAGACAATACAAGTCTAACTGAATTTTTCCCTCTGTTTTGCATATGTAATATGGAAAAGCTTGTCCCTCAGTAGATTAAATGTGTTCTTGGTTGCATAATGATGCAGTGAAGTTGTGCTTAACTTGGAGCAGCTCCTTTCTCTATCTCTACTCACCCAGGCTGCATGAAAGTTACTGTCCCAGGATCCCTTCCAGCTCAATGTCCAGAATATCCCTTTTACCACATTGTAGCTTTACCTGGAAGTGTATTTCTGATAGTAGTGTTTGTTAGAGTCTCTGCAAATAACAGAAATGAGCATCACTGCCCTGTGAGTATGTCAGACACCACGCAATGGCATCCCCACAGTGAGGGCATGTGCTGTAACTCCCATGGGAGAGAAACTGGTGCTAGATCTCTAGATCCAGCTAGAATGTCCAGTGAGCAAAAAAGGGATGGATTTCAAAACCATGTTTTTGTACTGGCACAGACTTAAGGTGACTAATTAGTATGGATGATTGCTTTGCCCCAAAATAGAATTAGAGGGGCTCTTAATTTTACACTATATAGAAGTGGGTTTTTTAAAAAAATCTCTGAGTTGTTCACATAAAAAGGAAACTGACTTCCAATAATTTGTTTCATTTAAAAAAAAAAAAAAAGCCAAATAAATTGAAGGTGCTACCGTTGTCTTATATTGTCTTCAGCTCTTAAATTAGTGTATTCAAACTGGAGTACTACCTGGGATTATTATCCTAGTTAAAAGTGGAACAGGGCAGCACTTCAAATTAGCACACACCTTCCCCATTGAAGCATTGCCTGCCTATCTCTGAACACTGCTTCTGCCATTGACTGGTTCCCAAGGCTTTTCAAGGAGAGCTAAAGAAATTCATTAGCATGAATTAGTAAACCTTAGGGCAACAAGCAGGAAAGCCTGAATATTATAACTCTTTTTTTTTTTTTTTTTTTTTTAATGGCCAGTAGCATAAACTTCTCGACAGAGAAGATAAATTATTTTGTCCATTCCTCAGGTTCCTTTACCCTCCTCTACATATTCAGAATTTCTTATTTCATGTGCACCTAGGACTGTGTTCCTCCAAAGACTGAGCAGCATTCCTCCATCACCCCACCCAGAACAGGGCTGCAGTAGCTACAGGACTTCACTCATTTACACAACAAAACACACAGTGAAAATTAAGGTTTTTTGTAACATACACAAAATAACCATAGGGGGAAAAAAAAAAAGAAGAAAGAAGGCAAGAAAGAGGAGAGAGAGAAGAGAGAGAGAAGGAAGAGGAGAGAGAGAAAAGAAAGAAAGTATGTGCTACTGAAGAAAGAGTCTTATTTAAAGGGAACATAGAGGAGGAAATGCTTCTACAAAATCAATTGTCCACAGCACACGTGCTCTCCTATCTTTCAATTCTGCCATCTTCAAGAAATTTGGTATCTTTCAAGGTAGTAGAATGCCAGATACACAGCCTGGGACTCACTTCTTACATCTCTTCCCTCCACTGCGCCCCTAAACAAGCTCCTGGCAATCATTTGTGTAAGAACAGGGATGAAATACTGTGTGCCACTGCCCTTCATTGCACTCCTGTTCCTTCCCTGCCTTCTTCCACATCTTCAGAACTTATTTTTAACATAATATTAAGTATGCTGCAATTAGATTTCTTTGGTTATTGATATTAAAAAAAAAAAAAAAAAAGCACAACAAAGCAGAACAGAACTCACAACTAAAGTGAATCACATAAATATAACACAAACAAAATAGAAATAGTTCTTGCATAGCATTTTGTAATTTTACTTTACAAGGTGTAAGTAGCTAATCTATCTAAGGTGGGAAAATAGGGTAGAAAAGAGTATGGTTTGTTAAACAGTCCGCTAGATGTTTCACAAGAACCTCCTGCTACAAAAGTAGCAACTTTCAGGATTCCTTACCTGATAAAATAATGCTAGAGGTTGGAATGAATGCCAGAGGGTCCTAATTCGTCCTGCAATTTTGTGATACACGTCTTTTCTTACCTTTTCAAAATCAGAGTAAAAGATACTTAAATCTCTTTTAACAAAAGCATGTTGGCCAAGCTGCTGGAGTGTTTTGCCAGGACAGAGTAATCCTGCCGGGACTGGGGAAGAAGCCGCCCAGAGCCATCCCCGGAGCCCAGCAGCTGCCCAGCCCCGGAGCCCAGCAGCTGCCCAGCCCCGGAGCCCAGCAGCTGCCCAGCCCCGGAGCCCAGCAGCTGCCCCAGGCTGGCGGGCTGCGGGCGCCCTGCTCCCGCTGACGTGCACAGCTGGCGGCGCAGGAAGGCACTGCCAGCGGGGTGATCCTCACCTTTGCAAGCAGAAACCGAGGAAGCGAGGAGGACGAAGAGGAGGAGTAGCGGGGACGCGGGCAGCGCCGCGCCGTCTGCTCCCTTCCTGGGGCTGCGCTCGGGGGCGGCCGCGGGCGGCTGATGGTGCCAGAGGTATCCCATGTCCGCCGAGCTCCGCCGCTCCGCCAGCCGCTCTTCTGGGCATGTCCTAGCTCCCTGCCCCAACTCTTTAAATCCTCCCGACACGTGGACGGCCCCCAGCCCGGCTCGGGAGGGCTGCCCCGCCGGCCCGGGGGCCGGGTTGGTGACTCAGCCCGCTCCGCCCCGCCGCAGCGAGCCGTGCTGGAGCGGCGGTGCCCCTGCTTGGCACAGGGGCGAGGCGCTGGCCGGGCTCCAGGCCCTCTATTAAACCCCCTCCTTAAAAAACCATAAAAATTCCGTGTTTTAATCCCCCGGAGCCCCGCAGGAGCGGCGGTGGCTGGCGCGGGAGGTGCTGCTCCTTCACTGCCGTGGATGTTCGGAGTGACGGAATGAGGCGGCTGAGGGGGTGTTCAGACACCGTCCCAGCCCGCTGTACGGGGAACAAGAGGCCTGATTTCCCGGGGGTAAATCGGACCCACTGGCTGGTTTGCCCCCAGCTAGCTGAACTTGGGAATAAATCTCGTGCAGCTTGCATGTGGCAGGAAGCGCCGGTGGCTCTGGGGGTGCGGGGCTCTGGGGATGGGCCCCCCCCTGCCTCGGCACCACCGACTGCGCACGGAACTTTCTGCAGGCTCCCCGGCTGCAGGGGTGTGACAGCCTTCCGACTTCTCCTACTCCTCCCGACTTTTCCTATGCCTTAAATACCACTCAGTGCCGCACCACGCAACAGAACTCAGCGATACGGTAATATTCAGTGATTAAAATCCTAATACTGTGGGCTTAGCAAGGTATTTTACTTATAATACAGCTGCAGACCTTGGTCTCAGTTGTTATTTACGCCTGTAGATAATGAAAGCCGCTACATTATACGACAGTCAAAAGTACACACACTCCAAACCTGTTATGGCACTTGGGCAGTTCAGCTCAGCCCAGCATCCCTGAAGCACAGCAAGGTCTGGCTTAGCAGAGTGGCTACCCACTTACCCAGAGGAAGTCTGCCCTTCCTCCTGCTATCAGACCCAACACATGATGATTGCCACTGCCAAGAGTCAGCAAGATGCTCAGGCTGGTGCTGACCTGTTCCTCACACCAAGCCCATCAGCAAGGTCTGACTCTGAAGTATGAGGAATGTCTGAATGTCTCTGCTTTCTCACCATTTGCTCCAGGAAGATCCTGCATGGCTGAGATGCTGCTCCAGTGCTACAGAGATGGTTTCAGGACAGGAGATCCTAGTTTAGAGTCCATCTTTGTGGTTTGTTTTCCCTTCTTTTCAATTCACCCATATTTTTTTTGCTTGGTTGCCTTTTTCTGTCAAAGGAAATTAGTACGTCACAGTTCAGCAACAGGACAATAGTGCAATAGTAGAGATTGTCATTTTCCAAAACAACTTGCAGTTCATTTTTACCGTTTCAGTGGGTTTTGACTGGGGGCTAAATAGTATGTGGTGGAGTAAATCTGCCTGACAAGAGCAGTGGCTGTTGTTGTGGAACAAAGCAAAACTTTGATTTATAGCCATGGTGTTGGTATCTGCTCTTTGCCTCCACCTTTATCAGTTGTGTGTGAAACAAAGTGGGCTCTGCCACCCTGGGCACTTTGATAGACCATCAAAATTGCAAAAGCTTTGCCAAGCAACATGCTAAGATACTATAAAATTCTTTTAGTAATAGAAGCATCTTCTCTATCAGACTCAGTAGCAAAGCTTTCCTTTATATGTCTGGGGACAGAGCTAATCCTCATGTCAATGGAGAGCCAGTTATCACACCAGTACATAAATTGAAGAAGCCTGTATTTTTTATGGATGATTGCATTTATATCTACCTAATTAAAAGAGGTTTTTAAAAACAGTCTTAATTGAGGGATTGCATTTACTTCTGTTTTTTTGTTAATAAAAGCAGAAAATATTTATTTGAAGAAATTACCATAAATGGGGAGTCATCAGTGCTGAAAGGTATCTCCCTAATCCATCTTGATTCAGCTGCATGAATCAGTGTCCCAAGCTTTAGCCTAAGGAAAGATTTAATTTGTTATGCATTTTAATTATTAGAGTCTTGTTAAATATTTAATAGATTGTGAAATAAATTACAGTCTATTATAATTTGAGCACAGGATACCTGTAAATATGCTACACCTGTTGAATACTGCAGAGTGTTTTAAGAATACTGAAAGAAAGATACATCTTGAAGTAAACTTTGGTTTCAGGTGAAAGGGTTCTGATTAGGCCAGAAGTTGCATTTTGCACAGTGTTTTAGCACTGAAAACTGAAAAATTTTGCTGAGCCCACTTGCACAAAAACATATCAGGAGATTTTGAAGATGATGGGAAAAAAATTCCCATCATCTTCAAAGGTAGAAAATTTCTGGTCTTCCATTTATCATTAAAAAAACCTGTAATAATTCTCTTTTGCTTGGATTTGTATTGCTTGATAATCCTTCATCTGAAATGTGATTTTACAGCAGATTCCTGCTAATGGACAAAAGCAGTAGCCATTACATATTCAATCCTGTTTGTGCCATGAGTTGCAGTGTCTGAATCCTAACAGGCTACACTCTTCCAGTACTTCCAACCCAGTATGAGCTCCATTTCATTTTAGACTATGCCTTAAAAACATTGTGTAGTTCTGCATTTCCTGATACGTGGGTAAGGTAAACTGATTTGGGCATAGTTATAATACTTCCCAAAATATATTAGAAAAAAACAATATAACTTCCAAAAAAAGTGTACATTTGCACTAAACTCAGACTATATATTATACCAAGATAATATCTCTAATGAAATTGGTACAAATTTTGACAGAGCAAGTTCATCAACCTTGAATCTGAGTTTATAGGAAGCTTGTATGGTTTATGACAGTCATCTTTATTCAAGGAACTCACTGAAATTCAAGTAAGCATTCTTGTAAACAGGAGAAAAAAATATGTCTTTTTCTATTGTATCTGGTTTTGTCTTCTTTTGTTTAATTGCTTGATGAAATTAATGTTACACTATTGCAGGAACAAAACACATCCTCATTAAACGAATAGCTTGGAGGATGTTTTGGATGCTGTAATTAGCCTCTTTGAAATATTTATGTTCTTCCTAATGTTGCTTGAATAAATGTTAATTATGACTAGTGGAAAGGAAATCAAAGAGCTGAGTATGTGAAAACATCATCATCTTTGTCTCTGCAAAGGCAGGGTCAGGAGGCACGTCACTGAATCCACTCACTGCATACACGCACACGCAGCCTGTGAAGGGGTCAATGCATTCTGGTTTTTCTATGACTTTAATTCAATTAAAATTATGAGAAATCACTCCTCCTACATCTGAACGCAAGCACTAGGAGTGCTTTCATCCATACTGCATTTCTTTCACCAATGTATTCCAAACTCACTGGAGAGTGCTTGAAATGGATGTTCCTCACACTTTCACATGGGTCCATTAATAACTTGTCAGTCCTTCTGTGCAATGGGCAAGTTATATATACAGATTTTGTTCTTACTTGTTTATGCTCTATGGAATTAAATTTTGTGTAGGCAAGTCTCAAATATTAATTAATGGCTGCTTGGATACTGTGCTCCTTCAAGGTATTCTCTCCTTTTGTTCCTAATAATGAATAGAAAGTTTGTGTGAGAACAGAAAAAAAGATCATAAAGGAAGGTCACTGGAGTCTCAATTCAAGAGAAAACATCTCTAAATGGGCTTTTATTACAGTGTTGACCTAACAAAAAGAGATAATCACTCAGTAGTAGTCTTTAGGGATGTCTCCCTAGAAAGCAAACAACAAAACCCAAATCATATTGGGCATAATAGACCCTGTATTTTCTAAAAAAAAAATCCTTTTTTATTTTATCTAAGATGATGCCTCAGCTCTCCCTTTATAAATAAGTAAAACATAAATGACCCCCTAATGAATTAGACCTTGCCTGAACTACTGGAAATGAGGACAGAAAACCCAGCCCCTCTGCTAAGAGAGACTCCACTGGAGAACAGTGATGGGACTGATTGCAGCAAGTGTTCAGGGCTCTCTTCAAACTTCACAGAATGTTTTGCGTAAAAAATTCCTTGTGTAAAAGAGAGATGACTGAACCCTTTAACACCTGAAGAAAATTTGCTGACAGTAACTAAATTCAGGAAAAACATGATAACCTTTCTTAAATGGTGGCTACCTGTGAATACCCAGAAGAAATGTGTAATTTTTATGGACTTGAGTTTGTTTTAGAAGTGGAATAGGTCACAGATGATAAACCTTTCTCCACCAAACTCACACCATTTTCCATGTTTTCCACCAGCACTCATCATTTATTCTATACAAACATGGGACTGGAAACAGAAGAGATGATTGTTTTATGGAGTCCTGATGATGGTAAAAAAATTATAAATTTCTCTTCAAATGAAAGAGATAATTATCTACTATAATTACTATGTAAGAAGTATAGCTGCATAATTTTTTTGATAAAGGCTAATCTTCAAGATACTCTCATCTCACTTTCGTCTCCTCAATATTGCTTTCAGAATCTACAGGTTTTATTAACTGAAAAGACCTTAAGCAAGAAAATAGAGGAGTGAAGGCAGAAGAGTAATGACACTTAGAAAATGTCATTTTCTCTTCTACACCCCTGTGAAATGAGTTGGTTTTACAATGGGATCATTTCTCTTATAATGAGAGACAAACTCATATCCTCACCTCACAATGGTTTTGTGTAATTTTTCCACAATATTCACATAAATCCAGCAGAAAGGAAGGAATTCTCGATATTTGGTTTATAAAGTTCATATTTTGCCAAAAGTTTTGAATTGTCATTGGCTTCAGAAAAAAAAATATGCAACCCAGGGCTGAATTTGGTACACTGTCTAAACTAGTATTTCACCAAAAGTTTCCTCCCAGCTTCCTAGTGATGTACAACTAATGCCAACTGCAGGAGATTTCTTTGCATGGATGCAACAGGTAAGAACTTGCTTGAAAGTCTGAAGGAAAAGACCATAAGGAAATAATTTGGAAGAATGGATTAAAATTCCCTGAGTGTTTTCTAGTTTGAATCGTTCAGAGATTCTCTGCCCAAACTGTGAAGCAATGGGGTCCCAGTGGTCTGTTGTTTGTCCTGTTTATCTGCTCACTGTCTTCCTAAGACCAGAGCACTTGGCTCATGTCAGATTTATTTAGAAATTGTATTTATTAAGACAGCAGAAAACTGAAGAATAATTCATAGATTTTGTTACGTCAAAATAATTGTAAACAAAACCTCAATTTTACCAATCCCTTTGTTCTTATCCCAACACCACAAAGCTGCTCTGACTGTGGGTTAATCAGCAAGGCACCTTACTGTGCAGGATATTATTTCTGTACAGAGCCTGCAACTATTTTTTTTTTATTCTACCAACCACTGAATGCAGAAGAATGCCAAATCCATCAGTAGAGTCTTTGCCCTCACAGCTCAAGAAATTTCCCTTTCCTTAGTTTTAGGTTTTTTTGGAGTCTATCATAAGGAGGGTTTTGTAAGGTGTCTTACCTGTCTAATGTGAGACACCATGATCAGACACTCTTCAACTGCAACTTTACTGCAAATAATAGAGTGCAACTTAGGGATAACTAAAACCTTTTATTCACACCACATTCTTTATTATTATAAAATGGAATAGTTTTCTGTACAGATTGATCAAATCTATCACTGATGATCAGTTCATCAGCCTTGCCCACTCCTTCCAGACTTTGTTGAAAACAAATCTGGCTGCTCCAGATGGGGTCACACAGTTACTTCCAGGAAAAACGGAAGGTGACTTTCCTTATAAAAATGCTGCTTAGCAGGAAGAAATGTTTGCAAATGATGAATAATACAGATTCTTACTACTGTTATGAGTGGCAGCTCTCCCCATAACTGCAAATAAAACCCAACTGTCAGCACCACTCTTGCACTCTCCATCTCAAATGACAGCCCTGGAGTGAGGAGGATGATTATTTCTTATTCTTGTTATGGAAGGGAGCCCACAAGAGCTATAAAAAGTACAGTAACCTAATATTTTAACATATTGTAATAGGTGAAAATGGATTAATGTCAGGAGAAAGACATAGTTTTGGTTTTGGAGGTTTTTTAAATACACTTAGAAATTAGTGTTTAGGACAAGCTAGTTTTAATTGTCTTTAAGGAGGAGCATGACACTATCATATTCTTCAGGGAAAAATAAGTCTACACTAATGAGATTTTCATTCCTAAATTGTTTTAATTTGGATTTCATATTGCTGTCTTCCCAGACAAAAGAACTCCTCAAATATACACATCATCTATGAAAAACCTCCAGTTTTACTGATGACATGAGATTTTTAAAAAGTGATTATTTGTTTCTGTTGGTGAATGTGATCAATCAACACTGAAGACATCAAGTATGACAGAACAACTCCAATAAAAATATGAAGTTAGGAAATCCAATAAAAAATAATACATCAATTCAAGAAGTTAATCCTTAAAAATACAGATTGTTTTTTAAACAAACTGAAAACTGACAGCAACTTATGAAAAGAAAAATTAATTATCAGCCTAAAGCACAGCCCCTAAAATGGAAGAAGGCTGAAACACATATTACTGCATAATAGGCAAAAATATATAATCTGTCAAATTGTGTCTTTTCTTGAGCAGATGTGATAAAATTATCAGAAAGGGTTATTTAACAAATATTACTAGAAAGAGAGTTCTGTAGGGGTTAAAAGGTCTAGAGCACACTCCAGAAGACAGTTTATCATTTCTGCATGCATTGGCACAAAGGGGACATGTAAAGGTTATTTTCAGACTCGCCCTGGGCTGAGCAAGTTTTTGTAGAATAATGTAATGTAGCCTTTCCCAGGTGAAAAGAGAATCAAAGCACTGTTAAATCAAAATGAAAACTATATGCAACTTTTCTGCAATAAGGAAATTGGGGTAGAAAACAACCAACTTTTTCAGTCAGGTCCAAATCTACTTTTGATTTACATTCTGTAGATGCCAACATTAAAGGGACTTCCCTTTGAGATTAAGGTCCTCAGTGTTGTGCTCCTGAGTAACAACCACTATAAAAAGGCCTAAGAATTTCAGTCAGGAAACTTCAAACTAACATATGCAGTCTGAAATCTGGTTATACTCATTAAGGAACCAAAATTGCTTTACAACGATTTTTGACATTTGAGGTTAACATCGTTTAAGGTTTAAACAAAACAAAGTTTGCCTGAGCTTGAATCACCGTGCAAATTAATGGGATGCTTGAAAACAGAGTTCAAATAATAGCAGCACTCAGTGACACATAATCCTGGGGGTTTTGTCCCTTCTGGGCAGTCTTGTAATGACACAGAGAACACGGGCAGCCATCAGCTCCATCAGGAGTGACCATGCGTTGATGTTCCTGAGCTCTGCTTTTGCCAGGCTTGTTTTCACCGTGGCAGATTTTTGCTGACAGATCAGCTGAACCTCATTACTTCAAGGAGTCAAGCTTCAGGAAGTGAACACCTTGAAATGTCACGACCTTTCCCTGACAAGAAAAAATGTCACCAAAGAAAACACATTAGAAGTGAAAGACAGAGGCTGAGGATCACAACTAAGGAAAACACATTTATTGCACTCTAATAAAATAACAGACCTCTAAATGGAAATACAATTTCCACTTGAATGGCAGGTATAGAATACATGCAGTGGTTTATCAGTCCCTCAGTCCCCTGTGAAAGAGCATCTGCTGCTCTGTTACTCTGGTTTGCCACAGGTGAAGCAGAGAACTAATGGAGCCACATTGACTTTAAACTGAGACTGAGCCAATCATTAACATATTCTCTTCTGGAAATTTTTATTCTAAAGCTACAGCTGCAGTGTATGTCAGGGTCGGAGAGCTAACATTTCGCTAAACATTTTGCAAGACATACATGATCTGGAAGGGGGACATTGCAAATACTGGTGATCAGTCATTCTGCAACAGCTCCTGGTGCTAGTTCCTTGTTACAAATGCTCTGAAAGTAGAGACAGCTTCTGATTTTCAAAAGTACTGAAAGAAAACAAAATTCATGTGCTCTGTTGGCATGAACCACGTGGTTATGCTAAGGACAGGTATCAGGGGACTTACATGAGCTTACACTAGCTGAAGTTTAGCTCCAGATAATCTTACTGCCTGGTTTCTTAGGGATAAGCTCAATATACAATAATCTATGGGGAGTTCTTCTCTATATTTATATACAATATTTTATTTATATTTATATTTTATGTTGCATATAGAATTTTTGTACTTTTTTTTTTTGTAGAATAGATGTTTTGTAGAATTTTGTTCATAGAATATTGCATATACAATATTCCATGCTGCATATAGAGGTTTTTCTCCATCTTCCAAATAGCAGCAGAAATTTTGGAGCTGATGCAGCAAGGGAATGAAGCACCAGCATTGGCTTTCCTTAGCGGCCAGCATCAGCTCTGACATCTTAAACTGGAATTTACAGCATGTGACTCAAAGCTGAATAAAGTCCTGGGCAGGTATGTGAGGGCGAGGGCAGCTACAGGGTGAACTGCCCTGCATTATGAAATCAGCTTTTCATCACCATGTGCAGAATCATGCAACATGATAACCCAAACTCGTGAAGCTCCAATAAAAAGTAGTATTTTTAGCTGATGAAAGTGGAATCCCATAGAAGTTACATGGAAATATTTCCCAGGCTAATTGCCCAGATGAGTTCTGTTGTCATTGAAGAACACAATGCCATGCCCTGCTTCCTTTTCTGGCTACGCTTTTCTGAAAGTCTGTGTGCATTTTCCAGTGCCATGGACAAAAAATATTTGTGCGGGATAGAACTTCTACAGGAACAGATACCTAAAGAGATCAACCACTCCTGGTGTCCCCCAAGAAGGAAGGTAAAACAGAGTGTGTGTTACCTACTTTTCTCAAAATCAGAGAACAGAACTAGAAATTATTAATGAAAGGCCAACAAGCACAGCCAGTAAAGTTTGAATTCCTAGTCTTGGTTTCAAAACATGGAAACAAATACCCTTCCCCTAGTCAGCTAAAAGAGAAGATCACAAACCACCACACACACTCTGCATTACTTAGCTTTAACAGGCAGGATAAAAAAGAAACAAGGGATCAAAAACTCCTTCCTTCCACTGGGGCAAGGCTCTGTACACATTCAGGAGGCTCCTACCTGGGAAAGGGGAACAGTCTCCTCCTTTTGCTCTATCCAAGAAGGTTTGAAGGGCAAGTGCACTGAGGTCGAGCTCCCTGTAATAGATGCCCTGGTTGCAGAATGGCTAATCACCAGTATTTGCAATTTCTCCCTTTCAGATGGCATGATTCCATGACTTTCTGTGTTAATCTTCTGGCCTGCTTTGGGACCAAAGTGGTAATTTTTCTGTCTTCTTAAAGTTTGATTCAGAAGTGGGAGTTGAGATATCTTCCACAAAAATTAACACACTCCAGGTATTTTGAATTGATTCAAATCACACTGCATAATTTACAGATTAAAGATCTGAAAAAATGTAAATTCCTCTGCATTAGACAGACTTAAAATCTTTCTTAGCTGAAGAACACAGTCTTAATACTCATATAGGCTTAATTCCATATACAGTGGGTGACTCATTCTTTCCTTCTTTTAAAAATCTGAGTTGATAGCTGTCAGAAAGCAGCTGTAATATATACATTATGCCTGTGCAATGGGTAGAGTACATAAACCTAAGAATAACCTTTTATGATACATTTATTGTTTGAAAATAAAGGTTCTTAACTTTGATTTTTATTTTTTCTCACCTTTTCCCCTATTTTGGCAGTATGCCATTCTGCAGCCCCAAACATACATGTCTTCTCTTTGGGATTCCTTGATATGTCTCCAGCTATGGATGATTCTTTGACATGTCCACTACTACAGCCTCCTGTTCCTGCAAACCATTTCACTTACATGGTAGACAGAAGATTTAAGACATTTTTGCAGCCTCTGTATCTCTTTCAGTTTACCAGTCCTGATTCATCCTGAATTACAATACACAACTGTTTAGGAGAAGATCTTTAAGACTGAGGCTGATTGCTAACCCAGCACTAAACTATGTCCCTAAGTGCCACATCTACATGGCTTTTAAATACCTCTGGGGACTGTGACTCCACCACTTCCCTGGGCAGCCTGTTCCAGTGCTCAGAAAGCCTTTCAGTGAAGAAACTCTCCCTAATATTCCATCTAAACCTCCCCACTGGACATTGCATAAAGATTTTCACTACGTACAAACTTTGCTTAGAAAAAGAACAGGCTTAGAAATAAGTATACTCAGGAAGCACAAAAGATTATGTTAAAGTCTCTAACAAATCTATTAATTTCTCACTACCTCTAATTACTCATAAGTATTTCTTAATCTTGCAGTAACAATGTAAAAGCACATCTTTCTTCTTTTGTTGCTGCAGGCGTATGGGTTGATCAGGTTACCTCATCTCCACCCCACAAAAAAATAGCTGAAAAATTATGTCCCTGAAGTCAGCTGATTCTAAAAGTCAAGCAGGAGTTGAAATCTCTTCTCTGGGCAGATCTAAGTCTTTGAAATGTCTTTTTAAGGGCTGCAACCTTTGTCACTGTGGCTCTCCTTTTCTGAATTACTTGATGTTCCTCACGTTGTCAAGGAGACAGTGGGATGATTACAGTCCAAACCCAAGGAATTCAAACACAATGCTGTGTTCCAGCCATTTAAAAAGCAGTAGGTTTGTGATGTAGGAGTTTAAAATGAGCTTTTATACTTCTGTTGTGTTTTCATATATGTAATACCTGTGGGGAATAATGACTGGAAATTTGGGTTATAACAATATGCATTCAAATACTTTTAAAGATATGTGAGCTCTCTCATTTCAACCTAGAGAATAACCACACACACCTGTTACAGGCCTGTTCTTTTCGTTTACATTCTCAAGATACTCCTAAGGAAGCAAGTCAGTGAGCTTTTAAAAATAATATGTCTGATGACTTTTTATTGCTAATACCTTAAGCAAAGACTTTTAAAAAAATTATTATTATTATTTTACTAAAACCAAATGAATTTTAAGGAAGGTAAATCACTTTTGGGAAGGGGAAAAATATTCTTGGTTTTTTTGCCAAACTTGTGACTTTGAATTAATTTGACACATTTCCTTGCTGCTCCCTCCAATCACCTCATCCAATCAGGTGGATGTAAGAAAACCTCAGCAAATTGTTCATCTTTACTAGTGAAGTAACTGGTAAATGTTAAGAAAAGAAAGAAAACAGGTTTTAGGTAAGAATATTTAGAACACCAGGGTGTGAAAATCTCTGACTTCAAGGAGGCTGTATTGTTTTTGAAAAGAAAAAGATTATAATAAGAAAAAACTTTAGCTGTTAGTCTAAATTTATGCATGGAGTAAGTGTGGATATCCCAATACCTGTTTTTCCATCTTTATACCAGATCCAAATGTAGTCCAGTGTCAAAGCAAAAGTGGCATTTATCTAAATGCTGCCAAATAACCTTGCACTTTCACACCAGATCATTTTCAAAGTCAAAGGTTTTTTCATCACGTCAGCTGATGTGATGCCAGCTACATGCGACAATGCTCTGGACTGCAGAAAATTGATTTTAAAAAATGGAACTGAATTACATAGGTACATGGAATGCTGGCAGTAGTGTTAGCGTAGGAAAACATATAACCACACGAAGGCGATCATATGCGGTTCTTTATTCAAGCGCGCGGGACACAGGGGTGATGATACACCCAAATCTGATGTCCAAAGAATACAGAGTCGATTCGTGATATTTATAGTTTAAATTATACACATGTTAACTAACCCCCACCCCTAGATACTGATTATCCTATTCCTTAGTTACTATCTTAAATCATACCTACGCTTCTACCCTGATCTACACTTGATTTGGTTAAAACAATGCTTCTCAATCATCCCGAGTTGCAGTCACACTTGATTCGGTCATTACAATAGCATGGAGCTGTTTGCCGAAGCTGACGCTTGTTCCGAGCTGAGCTGCGTCATGTTCCAGTTGTACGTTCTCTACTTTCCTCCCCCCACACATACCTCAACTTAACCCAGAAATTATATTTTTTAACCCTCCACCAACATTCCCCTTTGAAAGTATTTTCACTCTAATATACTAAGTGTAAATGCTTTCACTTAATACAGTCCATTAGGCTTCAGAGTTCATACTGGATGTTTATCTTCAAATCCTCTGTTGTCATAGGCTTTGTCCGGGATGTTGTTGTGGATTGAAGGTGCTGGGTTCCGTGCCAATGCCTTCATTATGGTCCTGTTCCAAGATGCCTTTTTTTGTATCTCTCTCTTCAGGATTCTGTAAATTAACCAAATTACTAAAAATAGAATCAGTAAAATTATCAGATTTTCAAGGATAGACTTTATCTATGAACTCACATTCTATCTTAATCCTTCAAAGATTTTACTCAACTAGCTAGTAGCTAAATCCTTTTGTTCCTTTTGTGCCTCATGCTCTATTTGTTTTAACTGACTGATGTCATGTTCTACATCTGCAGTTACATTTGGGATGTGGATGCAGCAATGGTCGATTTGTCCCTTTAAATATCCACACACTCCGTGTTCTTTCAAAAGTAACATATCTAAAGCCAAACGATTTTGCAGGGTCATTTTGGTGGTGGCCTGTAATTGCACATTGAGTTCCCTAAATCCCTCTCGTGTGATTCTTGCTAATCTGTCTACCTGACCTGTGAGTCTATATAGCATTTCTCTATTTCGATAATTTGCAATGGGACCAAACAAGGATTCTAGGGCCCACCCAATCTTTACTCCACTAGAGGGTTCCTTCCAAGTGTCATCTGGGTTCTTGTCTTCTGAGACGTTTCGTTTTGCTTTTATTTGCAAGGGTTCACTGCTCCTGTTAAATGGGGATTTCTTCTAAATTGGACATAAAGTGGGAAGGCCCAGGGTGATTTCTCTTACCTCCCTGTCCATAGGCAAGTGTGTTGTCCATGTGCCATCACTCATTGCCCATACAAATGGTCCTGGACTTCGAATTGTACTCCTGCTACATCTTACTATAATCTTAGAATCTATTTTGCCTTGTTTGTGTTTAATTTTCCTGCAGGCACAACCAATTCGTAAGGCTATTGCCAATGGTGACTACTGTTTCATTTCCAGATTATCAGAGGTGCAATCATAAATTTTCTTACATACCCACCAACTTACCTTATTTGCCTCTTTCTGACTGCTAGTATCAGTATTCGTCACTGTGGGATCTGTCTCATTTTCAGAGCTTTTCCATTTAATGCACCAGGGTGTGTGTGGGATTGCATTTTATGGAAATGGTTTGCTCTGGCTCACCCTTGGAAAATGTATGGTTTATCCCCAGTCCGTACCCTCCCTGCAGTATCCTGTATCTGTAACCTCATTGGCTGGAGAATGTTACCGCGCCCCTTTGAACCTCTGTGATAAGAATGCTAAGGCAGAAGGCTCTGCCCCTCTTGCCCCTCTACCCCTGGAGGCGTCCGGACGCTCCTCTCTCCTCTCCCCCCCTTCCCCCTCCCCCCTTCCCCTCTCCCTCAGTGAATAAACCCTCACCTCATCAGCATTCCACCGGCGTCTGAAGTCTCCTTGCCTGCCAGCACGGGAACACCACGACCCCAAAAGACCCCGGGGGTCTCCGGGGGGCACTCCCCGGGAACCCCCCATAAATTTAAACAACAACAGGTGTGCTTTCCATATATTGGAATTTCTGGAGGATGCTCACAGACTATGCACTGTCCCAAGGTTCCAGTCCTTTCCAATCCTTCTCTTCACATTTCTACACTACAACACTTTCTGTAGCGTTGTCCCTGATCTTTTGATAGTGTAGAAACCAACATTGCCATTTTGCAAGGTCTTGGTCTTTAACCCACCACTCTATGATTTGTCTCAATTTGCCATTACTAAGAATGCACTCTGACTTTCTCATGGGTTGCATATAGGAATTCTCTGTTATCTTCTAGTATTCTCTGACTACCACCCTTGACTCTGGTACTTGTTTACAGTTAATTGTTTTGTTCCCTCCTATTTCAGGTAATTTTGACGTTATTATTCCCCAGCTTACTGGGTCCCCTGCTGCCTTTGGTATTGGCAGACAGGCCGTTATTCTGCTGGTATTATGCATTTTGGCAAAGTCTCTGACCAATCTAATCATTACATTCTCAGCTTGAATTTCATTAGAAATTTCTATTACTTGTGTTTTTGCCTGTATCTCTCTCTTCATTCTAGAATGAAGAGTTGTTAGTTGACCCTTCTGTATCCCATATCCCAAAGTAACAGCAATCCCTACTGGTGACATTAGTATCCATGAAATTAACATTACCCACAGGAAGAGCATGAGCACAGTTACCAATACCATTTGAACAGTTACAGACGTTTCAGCCTCAGCTTTGTTGGTCCAAAAGTTCCTACAGCCCACGACTGGACTCCACGAGGGACTTTCTTCACACGCGTGTAGTGTGTCCAGGGTTCTACTCCAGCCACTTTGACTGCTGTAAAGGTGGTTAGCAGTACCTGATGGGGACCAGTCCACTTCTCTTTTAGTGGTTCTTCATTCTAGGTTTTGATGTATACCTCATCTCCTGGTTTGATATTGTGGACTGGATTCTCCAGGGCCAGTGGTCTGTTCTACACGAGAACACTTCGAAGCTGAGCTAGAGTTTTTCCGAGGGACAGAACATAATTATATACATCTTGTTTCTCTGTGACATGAACATTTGGATTGGGGTTAGGAGATTCATATGGTTTCCCATACAATATTTCATAAGGACTAACTGACATCCCACTCCTAGGCTTTATCTGAACCCTCAGCAATGCGATCGGCAAAGCCTGTGGCCACTGCAGTTTGGCTTCCTGGCATATTTTACTGATCTGCCTCTTCAGTGTCTGGTTCATTCTTTCTACTTGCCCACTTGACTGGGGTCTCCATGGTGTGTGGAGGTCCCAAGATATTCCCAATAACTTGCTTACCCCTTGTACCACCGTGGCTATGAAGTGTGGGCCTCTGTCTGATGATATCCCTAGGGGCACCCCAAACCTGGGAATGATCTCCTGTAATAACCACTTAACTGTTTCCTTTGCTTGGTTTGTGCGACAGGGAAGGGCTTCTGGCCATCCAGAAAACGTGTCAACCCCTACTAACAGGTATTTGTATCTCCGAGTTTTTGGCAGTTCTGCAAAATCCACTTGCCAATAGTCTCCTGGTTCTATTCCTATTCGAATTCTGCCTAACTGTGCCTGTCGTCTAGCTACGGGATTGTTTTTCAGACAGATTTCACATTTAGACATTACTGACTTGGCCACTGTTTGCATCCGTACTGAGATTAGGTATTGTCTTAACCACTTTACCAACGCCTCTGCACCCCAGTGACACTCATTATGTTTTACCTGTAAAATTTCTCTCATTACCAAAGGAGGTACCACTATTTGCCCTTGTGCGGTTACATACCACCCTTCTGCGTTCTTCTGTGCCTTCAGCAGTTGTGCTAGTCTGTCATCTTCGATTGTATAGTTTGGCTTTGGAGGCAAATTAAATTGAGAGATATTAAGTCTTGATGGTATCAACGCCATTGTTTTCTGCACCTCTCGCGCTACCTGATGGGCTGCCTAATCTGCTTTTCGATTTCCTTCACAAATTTTGGAGTTGCCTGATTGATGTGCCTTGCAGTGCATGATTGCTACTTGTTCAGGTTTTTGTACTGCATCTATCAATTGTAGGACTGCATCTTGATGTTTAATATTTGTCCCTTGGGAGGACAGCAGTCCTCTTTCTTTCCATAAAGCTCCGTGTACATGCACTACTCCGAAGGCATATTTGGAGTCAGTCCAAATATTCACTGTCTTCCCTTCACTCAGCTCGAGTGCTCTGGTTAATGCGATTAGTTCTGCCCTTTGAGCAGACGTGTTAGGTGGTAGTGATTTTGCCTCTATTACTACATCAATTGTAGTTACCGCATATCCCGCGTATCTGGCTCCGTTCTCCATGAAGCTGCTTCCATCTGTAAAGAGTTCCCACTCTGGTTGCTCCAGGGGGACATCCTTCAGATCTGTTCTTGCTGAATAAGTGTGCTCGATGACTTCTAGACAGTCATGCTCTAATGGACCTTCCTCAGCTGTGGCACCTAGAAATAGAGCTGGATTCAAGAGGTTAGTTGTTTTTAGTGCAACGTCATCCTGCTCAGTCAGGGTTACCTGAAATTTCATCATCCGGCTTGGAGAGAGCCAATGGCCCCCCTTTTGTTCCAGGACTGTAGTTACCATGTGTGGCACATAGACATCTATGTGTCTTCCCATTGTGAGCTTCCTGGCTTCTTGTATCAGCAGCACGGTAGCTGCCACTGCCCGCAGACATGAAGGCCATCCGGCACTTACGTTGTCGAGTTGTTTGGAAAAGTAACCCACCGGCCTTTTCCAGCTTCCCAGTCGTTGGGTCAGGACTCCCAGTGCCAGTCGCTGCCTTTCATGCACGTACAGCTGAAAGCCTTTAGACAGATCAGGTAACCCCAAAGCAGGAGCAGTTGTCAATGCTTCCTTTAACTTCTGGAAGGCCTCTTTCTGTGGTTTGCCCCAGGTGAACGGCTGCGTCTTCTGAGCCTCGTACAAGGGTTTTACAATCAGTCCATAGTCCATGATCCACAGGCGACACCACCCTGTCATTCCGAGGAAGATCAGCAGCTCGTGTAGATTCTGGGGCTCTGGAATAGCACAGATAGCTTGAATACGATTAGTACCCAGTTTTCTCTGCCCTTGTGAGATTTCACATCCCAGGTAAATCACAGTCTGTTGGGCAATTTGTGCTTTTTCTCTGGATACCTTATACCCTCCCATTCCTAATGAATTTAAGATCTCAATGGTTACCTTTATGCAGGTCATTTCTTCTTCTGTTGCAATCAAAATGTCATCTACATACTGGAGTAATAAATACTGGTCTCTTGGTACTTGCCCTTCTCTGGTCCAGATTTCCAGTTCTTTTGCCAGTTGACTTCCAAAGAGAGTGGGGGACCCCTTGTACCCCATCGGTAATCGAGTCCAGGTGAGCTGAGTTTTCCTTCTACTTTCTGGATGTTCCCACTCAAAGGCAAATAGTTTCCTACTTTCTTGGTCAAGGGGTATACAGAAGAAAGCATCTTTTAAGTCAATTACAGTAAACCATTTATATATCTCTTTTACGGATGCTAACAATGTATAGGGATTGGCAACCACTGGATGAATGTCTTTTGTTATTTCATTTATACCTCTTAAATCCTGTACAAGTCTATACTCACCATTGGGTTTCTTCACTGGGAAAATTGGGGTGTTGTATTCCGATTTACATTCCTCTAGAATTCGATATTTTAAAAATTTATCAATGGTCTTTGCTATTCCCTGTCGTGCTTCTGGTTTTATAGGGTATTGTTTGATTCTTACAGCCTTTGCTCCTTCTTTTAACTCTACATGTACCGGTTGTGCCAATTTAGATTTTCCAGGTACATCTGTTTCCCAGACAGAGGGAATTACTGCATCTTCTACTTCTTTAGGAATATTAGAAATTGGTTTTTCTTTTATCATCAAAATCTTTCCTGTCTTAGACTCCGGAATTTTCATTACGAGTTCACCATTCTCAAAAGTAATTACTGCCTCCAGTGCTGCCAGTAGATCGCGCCCTAAGAGCGGAGTTGGGCAGTCTGGCATGTATAGGAATTCATGGGTCAAGATCTTATCTTCAAAGCTCAATTCTAGGGGTTGCAAGAATGGCCGTACCTCCTCCTTCCCTGTGGCTCCAATGACTGCTGCTGACTTGTTCCCGATTTTCCCCTCAAGATAATTTAGTACAGAATGTGTGGCCCCCGTGTCAATGAGAAAATCTACGTCTTTTCCTTCTAAATGCAAAGTCACCATGGGCTCCCTTGATCCTGGCTCTCTCTCATGTAAAACCATGACCCTGGCTACACCATCCAGCTGATGCTCACTACTTTGATTAAACACACTGTCTAACTGAGGCTGACCATTCTGGCTAAACCGGTTTGGACACTCCCTTTTCCAGTGTCCCTCCATCCGACAATATGCACACTGATTCAGACCTAATCTACCATGACCAGAACCTCTGCCAAAGCCACCTCTATTAACGCCACGACCACCTCTATCACTTCCCCGCCCCTGTCTCTGTAAAACTGCCAAAAGGCTTTGCCCCTGTTTCTTGACAATTTCTCTGTCCCCGTTATTATAAACTTTCCAGGCAACCTCTAGGAGTTTATCTAAGTTTCTTAACTCTTCACCTTCCAGTTTCTGTAGCTTTTTCCTAATATCTTCCTGTGCCTGACCCAGAAAAATAAAGGCAAGCTGAGTTCTTCCTTGCTCACTGTCTACTTGAAGATCAGTATATCTTCTAGCTGCTTCCTTAAGTCTTTCTAGAAAGGCAGTGGGAGATTCTTTCTTTTCCTGTTGAATTTCATACAACTTAGACCAGTTCATACTCTTAGGTATTGCCTGTTGAACACCAACTGAAATCCACTCCTGATATCTCTTTAGCCTTAACATATCCACTCCAGAGGGGTCATTAGCATCCCAATCTGGGTCTGCAGTGGGAAAATTATAATCCAGTGTCCCTGTCACCAAACCATTTTGTATGTCTTCTCTAGCTCTTTCTCTTGCTGCTCGAAGAACCATATCTCTCTCTGTCTCATCCATCAGAGTGTCTAATATGACATGAATATCTTCCCAATCAGGGTTCTGAGTTTTCATTATCATCTTAACCACACGAGCTACCTTATCTGGGTTTTCTCTATACGTTCCGGCTGATTGTTTCCATATAACTAAATCAGCAGGTGAAAAGGGTACCTTTACAAAGACGGGTCCATTAGTTCCCACCCCTTGCCTTAGTGGTGCAATAATCGTTCTCTTTTGTTTGCCTGATTTTAATATACCCTTTCCTGCCTGAGGCCACTCCAGGGCCAGTTTTCCTCGTGTTCGGTGAGCTACTGGGGCGTCTAGTTCATCTGCTTCACTGTCACTACTTTACATTCTATCTGTCTTCTTCACATTTCCCCTTTGCTTCTGCCTCACAATCACATCCTGGATAGGGGAATCTGGAAGGGGGGGGTACAGGGGGGCAGACGGGACAGGAGCTGGTGAAGGAGGTGTAGGTGGGAGCGGAGGGTACCCTTGAGCTGGTGTTAGAGGGGGGATAAATCTTTCAGCGGGTGTGGGCGGGGGAGCAGGATAGCTTTGAGCAGGTGTATGTGGAGAAGGGGGGGTTCTCTGAGCAGGTGGAGGAGGGACAGGCACCTGGGCAGGCAGAGGAGGGGCAAGCACCCGAGCAGGCGGAGGAGCGGCTGGCACAGGCAGAGGAGGATAATTACCTTCAGCAGACAAAGATGGGGGTGAAACATATTGTGCTGGCGCGAGCGAGGGGGGTGTAAGAGAATCAGGTGGGGTCAGGGTGAGCGGGGTAGAACTTGGTGCTGAGGGGGCCGTGGTGGTTCCGGGAGCCATGGGAGATACCAATAATTCCGATTCCAGTTCATCTCTTTTTTCCCCTAAAATTTCACTAAAAACTGCATGTTCCATACAATGCTTATTTTGGACGCAAGCCAGACACTTATTATTCTCAAGCTTCATTGCTTTCATTTTGTCAAGCCACAAAACCGGTTTCTCAAGCAAGCACAGAAATAAGTCAATATATGGTAATTGTTCTACCCTTCCATCTTGTGTACAAAGCGATCTAAGTTGCATAATAACCTTCACATCAAAAGACCCGTTTTTCGGCCACCTCTGATTTTCAGGCAAAGCGTATTTTGGCCAGTGAACATTACAATATTCAATCAACTTATCTTTTCGTAATTCCTGACCGAAGTTCCCCTCTTTCCAATGTGCCAACAAACAACCCAACGGAGAAGAACTTGGTATAGAGGCATTATTGCTGCCCAAAACCTCTTTTAACCCTTTTAGTTTCTCCATATTACAGATACATAAAAACCACAGATGCCGAACCTGCAACGCTTTCGCGATGTCTGACGGACGGCTGCCTAGGCAATACCACCAGGAATTCCTTTTGCCCAACCAAGCGTAGCTTTCGCTGCGTCTTAATGGCAGGCCCCCAGACCAGAGAATAAAGAACCTTACCTCTCACCAGGGGTCGTTGTGAGCGGCGAGGGTCGCGGCTCCGATGGGCTCCCCGAGAAATCACCCGGTGCCGGCTGGAGCGTGATCGGGTCGCGGGGTCCTGGCTGCGCCCACAAGGTCCCGTCCTGGGTCGCCAAAAATGTTAGCGTAGGAAAACATATAACCACACGAAGGCGATCATATGCGGTTCTTTATTCAAGCGCGCGGGACACAGGGGTGATGATACACCCAAATCTGATGTCCAAAGAATACAGAGTCGATTCGTGATTTTTATAGTTTAAATTATACACATGTTAACTAACCCCCACCCCTAGATACTGATTATCCTATTCCTTAGTTACTATCTTAAATCATACCTACGCTTCTACCCTGATCTACACTTGATTTGGTTAAAACAATGCTTCTCAATCATCCCCTGAGTTGCAGTCACACTTGATTCGGTCATTACAATAGCATGGAGCTGTTTGCCGAAGCTGACGCTTGTTCCGAGCTGAGCTGCGTCATGTTCCAGTTGTACGTTCTCTACTTTCCTCCCCCCACACATACCTCAACTTAACCCAGAAATTATATTTTTTAACCCTCCACCAACAGTAGAAATCAAACATAATGAGAGATGAAGCATTTTGATTAAAGGACTAAATTTGCTGCTAAATAACCAGTGGAGTCCAAAATCAGCAACTGTTTTCTGCTTAAGAAAACAGTGGCAGACGAAGTTGCAGAGTAAGTCCCCCTCCTTCTCACTACTAAGAAATTATCTGCTTTTTCTGGTCACCAGGACAAGACCAACATGTACCAGCTTCGACCGTGCTGCAGGGATTAGGTCACCAGACTGTTCTCCTGGTGCCTTGGTACTTCAGGAGACACTTCATGTTCATCACTGTGTAAATGAGGGACACCGGAGGGCATCAACCTCCTCTGCTGTGTCATGCTGAGAGAAGATCCTTTAAAGGTGAATAACTCTGTGTTGCCTGGACAGCTTTTCTTGATCTCCAGCAAGCCTTGCTTTTTGTCTCCTTTCTGACCAAGTGTCAGAAATTATATCCTGCAAGCAAGAATTATCCATTACAAGGCTTCATGCTGGCATTCAGTTAACTTCCAAGGAAAGGAAAGGTACATGTGCCTTACCTTCATTAGTAAGGCACATGTACTTTTCCTCAGGAAAAGGAGCAGATTTATACAGCAGGTATGCAGCACAAGCACTGAAGTGATTGTCAATATGCCTGTCTGTAGGATTTAGCAGTAGTAATATTGGATCTTAATAGAAATAATAACAATTTCCAGCCTGCTTTGAATTTGTTTATTTCATGGTATCAACAACACACATTGAAATTGTAGTAATAAGCCATTTACATTTTTAACGATTTAAATTCTTGGTGCTGGAACTGCACAACACTAAAGAACAGCTCAAAACAATTATGAATCCTCAGACTCATGTTCTACCCTTTTATGACACCCAACCAAAGTGCTAAATATTTAATGGTGCAATGAGTAGTAGTGTAGAATGGGCCAATTTAATCTCTCTTTCCTTGGCTGAGATGGCTCTTTTGTGATCCTGTGCATGTGGCATTAGCAGTCGTGTATCATTAACCAGAACGGCAGATAACAAGTTCATCTGCACTCTGCTCCAACAGCCCATTTTCCTACAGCTCTAAAGGCCAAGTTTCTTTCAGATATTTTCCTCAAGTGAAGAACAAATGTCAGGTTGACTTAAGAACTGTTATTTTCTTAATTTTCTTTGTGGTGATTTTTTTTCCTAGCTAGTTACAGGGTTTTTCTCCTTACTAGACCAATACAATTTGAAAATAACTATTGTGAACAAACTCCCTGCAACTCGCTGCACCACAAACTTCTCACACAGGTTTTTAAATTTTGCCTCCCTCACTGGTGCCAATGGTTGAATGTACTAATGTATTACTTCAAGCAGCCTAAATATGATACATGTGAAGTGGTGACTCTACAAGTGATGCCCGATACCTTAAGCATCCCTTTTAGGAACAATAGTCCTTTTGGACTAGCTCTGCTGTGGCTTATCATCTAGCATGTGTCATTTAACTTCACACTCCTCTTTCCAAGTAATAGGGGAAGTTAATGCACTCACCCACAAATTATGCAAAGGTAACACAGGAGTGTACAGCAACAAAACATTTGATCCTAAGGTGATAAGGAACTCTGAGACAGCAGGAGGCATGACGCTCCTGAACTGATTATGACAGGCTTCTCTCTCACACCTACTCCCCTTTGCCCTGGAGCAGTTAAAAAAGGAATAGAAATTGAGCACCATCTAATTTACGAGAGGAACATAAGGAATTTTCCATCTGTCAAATATAATCCCACACTGAAAGCTGTAAATGAATCCTATCATATTCAAACGTTTTCTACAATGACAAGAGTACTCTAAATTATAGATGATGAAATCAGCTACAGATTTACAGAGAGAAAAGTGTAATAAAGTCTCATTCATTCCCCTAAAGACCCTGGGAGAATTTGATATACTGTGAGAAGGTGTTTCAGGGTAAAACTGTCCATTGAACATCCTAAGATGCTTTATAAGACCTCATCAATTCTATATTTAATACTTCACCAGTGGAAGTCTGCAATAGATATATAATTCCCACTAAAATTTCAGGCTTTTGGCCATTGTCAGGCTGTAAAAGTAATCCTGAACCTGTAATAGTGAATCCTGAAACTGCCCCTATAACTTAGCAGACAGCCTGGGAAAAAAAACCCTTTGGGAGTGACCGTGGGGGCAGAGAGCAGAGGGCTCTCCTGGGGCTCCAGCTGGACCTGGGCTACAGCCTGTGTGCTGTTAGGGGCAGGAGAGCCCTGTGATCTGGGGAGATTGTCTCTCATGGTGCAAAGCTAAATACTTCTGCAGGGCTGATGTCTCTTAAAGAGCTCTTGGCTCAGGGCCCAAAGGCCCTAGGCCAGGATCCCTGGAAAAGCGGCTGGCTTTGGAGAATTCAGCAGAGGCTGTAGTACAATAAGGATAGCAATCAGGACATAAGGACCTGACCAGGGATGCCACTTGGAGGATAATCCTGAAGTGTCCTAGGATTTTTGGGCTAAGGCTGTCCCCACACATTCCCCCTACATTTAATGTGTGACAGTTCTCTCTGAAAGAGTGCTTTGCCTGGGAAACAAAGTGTCTTGGATAACAAAATACCAAAAGCCAGTTCCTGCTGAGTTACACCTGAACCTTGAGCCTAACCACAGCATGAAGAATGCAGAGCAAATCATATGTCTTCAGTTTAGCCCACGTTTGGTTTGGTAGTTTATTCTTTTTTCTTCCTGCTACAGCTCAGAGCAGAATATGGCCCCCAGCCTGATGAGTAAAAAAAATAAGGAAGATGACAAGAACAAAGAAGTTTGGTTCATACCAGAGTAGGAAAGTTGTCCTGAATTATTTGCCCTGCAGCCTTTCCTTCACAGTTGTTGCTGCACTCCCATGTTCACACTGTGACACTTCCAAAAAATTTACCTACAGTAAACAAGTAAAACATCAAAGATCTATATTGTGTGGAACTGGCAGTAAAATGTTCGAGCTCAGAAAGCTTTCTCCCAAAATCTGCATCACCCAGCTGCCTGCTTGTTGTTCAGAGGCCCCAGAGGACCTGTTTTACTGCTGCCTTTCCTTCTGCCCAGCCTGGGAGAGTTGCCTCCTTACTTTCCCTTATGCTGTGCCCACACTGGGGGACACACTGGGGACTGGAAATGTCTTGCCAGCTGGGAGCAGCTCTACAAGAAGGACAACCCATGGAGCCCTTTGTGGCAGGAACCCAGAGAGGGGAGCAGCTGCCCCAGCAGCTGCCCACAAAGCCTTCACATGGGAATGGCTGTCACTCCTGTCTCTGCTCACTCCTCATCACACCTCACACTTAAGAGCTCTTGGGGCACAAGTGCCTACTCATTACATGAATATTAATTACAGCATTACATGAAAAATAATTGCAGTTGCTGTAATACCTCCCCACTTTCCCAGCTTTGCCCTGGAGCTCAGAAGGCCTTATCATGATAATTCCCCTATCTGCCTGCTCAGTGTCTTTCTGGCCCAGGGTAAAATTGGTTTCTCACAATGAATGCATTCAAGCACAGCCATGGAGCTGTTATCTTTATTCAGCAGGGGTTTTTAATATTCTTTTTAAATGAACTGCTATGTAATCACTATCCTGAAGTCAAATCCTGGAGCTCTTATTAACATTGTCTGAGTAAAGGGGTACAGGTAGCTGTTGGGAGAGTTTCTCCAAGTACATCTTTGAATTTTGACATCCAAACTGTTTACGCCTGTGTTTATCCCATGGAGCACTGAAAGTTCCTGTTCTGGCTGTGGGAGCCTGACTCTGTGATAGTGTCCCTGGCCTGGTTTCACTTAAGTCACACCTTTCAGGCAGAAGAAATGAAGAATCAGTGCAGGTTTAACTTTCCTTGTGTATTCAAGACACAGCTGAGGTAGGAGCCAGGAAGGACTAAAATCATGAACTTAAAATCCTTAAATAGTTATAATACTTGTGGAAATCCACAGCTTGGCAGTATAAGTCCCCAGCTGAAGAGAGGACAAAGGTTGACATGGACTAGGACTACAGGAGGATGCAGTGCAACAGATGCAGCAAAACTACACAAGAGACAGCTCCTATCATCCCAAAGCACACATCCACACGAGGCACAAACACACCCCAGAACCACCAGGCAGGCTGGATATGTTGGTGTTGTTTTCTCCAGGGTCATCTTCTCTATGGACATCTGCAGACCTTACACATACACAGCAAGTGCAGAAACTGTAGCACTGATCACTCTGTCTCTCCTAATTGTTATTCCAGACATGATCCTGAGGGATGCATTAATAGTAAGAATGACTTTTTAAATTACACAAATGTCTCAAGAGGCATCTTCTATTTCTAGAGGCACACTGTAAAAGGAAGACTCCTTAAGGCTGTTCCTTCAAGAGACTCTTTAAAGGTCTCATCAGGAAAGAACAGTATTTGACTTCATATTTAGCTCTCTCTCTTTCAGTGGTACTGGTATCTTTGCAGGCACTTTAATGGATCTTGATCGTAACTTTCCTCTTGCCCAGATTCTGATAGTGGATTTGCCTAAAAAGCCCTGAAATTTCAACTCAGTATTTTTTGAGGGAGAATCATGAGGCAAAGGCGTGCATTTCCAACATCAGTAGCCCTCATTTCATGATATAAAATAAGACAATAAAGTAACTGTCAATGGCAACACATTGTTAAGAGGTTCGCTCACCTTCCTCAAGGCACAATAATTTTTATAGACTCACGTGGAAAATAAAAATTTTATTTTCCAAGATCTGTCCTGCCTCTCATAAAAACCTTTGAATTTACTCAATTTCTATCTCTGGGAAAGCAATTTATCTCACTTTTTATGAGGATACTGGAAAACAGGAAGTTGTGGGTATCTTCCAAGCACAGGCAGGATCTTTATGTGCATACCTTTCAGGGTGAAGCCATAGCACTTGAGGCCATTTTTTACTGAGTGTAATTGTGCATACAGCCTACAAACATTATGTCAGCACATGCATGCAAATCATATGATGGCCTAAAATTAGTAACTGGGGGGAAACTTCTATTGTCTTTAGCTCTGAAAAGAGGCTGTTCAGAGTTAAGTGTGCTATATTTTAAGATAAATATGATGGTCTTTGTTTATAATAAATTGTGTTTCATAAACATGGGCTTACAGGAGTTCATTAGATCTGCAAAATGAAGATTTTCAAAAAGGCATATGGTATTTGGGTAGTGTCTGGAGGGCATACATACAAGTTTTAGACAATAAAGGATTATGCAAAACTTAGAAGAACAACACATCTTCTTTTCTGAAGATTCATGAGACTATATTTTCACCTTACTATAAATATAATCAACATATTACATTGAGTATTTATGTATAGACTACTGCCAAGTATGGGATTTTTATAGTCCAGTTCAAACTGCTGATGAAAAGTAAAACAACTGCAGCTGGTTTGCTCAAAGAAGACAGAAAGCAAACAGAAGAACACACACCAACATATAGAGCCCATAGAAACAGACAATGAAATAGGAGTACACACAAATTTCTAGAGTATCTACATTATAAAACACATTCAAATTACAGTACTACTTCATTTGTAGGAAAACAATATTTAATTAAAATATTTTATTTCTTGTTTTGGAAAAAGAAGTGATACCTTTTATTCATTGCATTTCTACATTTCTCAAGTCCTTAAAATCTAAAAAAAAGCCCAGTTTGTTCTTTGAAGCGTAACTAAAATAAAATTAACATCCTGAAAATCTCTACCTGAGGCTAAATAGTTCTTTGCAAGTCCTTCAAATTTACAACTGGAACATGCATTTAACTTTGGTTCATTTCTCTTATAGCAAGTTTAACCTATTTCACTATATCCTTCCCAGATATAATGCATTTAAAATGTGTATCTCTGGCCTTAGAGGAGCCTATGGCCATAGGCTCAAAATTAAAACAGGCACCTCTGCAGAGTGGTGCATTAACTTCTTGGTTAGCTCTCATCCCTTTCGATGTGTATTTCTAGTGCTTAATGCAGCCAAGGTGTACCAAAAAAACAAAACAAAACAAAACAAAACAAAACAAAACAAAACAAAACAAAACAAAACAAAACAATTTTCCACCTAGAAAAAAAAGTCAGCATCTGTACCCAAGTAAAACAGATGGCTACAGCATGCACCTCAAAGGCAACTCTCCCCTGAAACTGGTATTTGTTTATTACAAGGCCTTCACAAGTCCCCACAACACTCCATGACCCACTTGGTTGCTCCACAGTAGTCCAGTCCAGTGTGCAAACACCAGTGGGAACATTCCTGTTCTGCCTTGGTTCCCATGCACAAGTGCAGAAAGATTTTGGTTTATATATTGCGAGAGCTCCTACCTGACCTGCAAGACATAGGATGGTGTGGTAGAGCCTGCCAGCTCTGAACCTGTTTGCTTACAAATGGCAAGCTTTCCTTTTCCATTGTACTATTATTGGGACTGCTAATATTAGTGACATTAAATTCTTCTCCAAGCCTCTCTGATTTTCTTTGTGTTCTCTTAAAAGATGACATAAATCCGTATGGTTTAAAAAGACTTTCTTCTGACATTGGAAGAAATTGCTTCTGTTTCCAGTTACTGGTATTTTATGACTATTTTCACATAACACAGATATTCTGGTGAAAAATCCACTGTTTTCCCTGTAGTTCATACATAAATATCTCAGTTTACAAATTCTACACTTACACAGCTGCATTTACAGTAACTTTGCAAACTACTTCCAATCAAGTGCTGATCCAGCTCTGTTGGGAAGGATGAAGTAGAAAGACCTTACAAATATAGTGGTTTAAATTCTGGGAGTCTGAGTTCCACAAGCGAGATAGAAATGAAAGCAAGCTTTGAGATTTAGGGTGTGGGGTGCAGGGCCATCAGCTTGTGAACAACGACCTGCTAAGCTGAGGGCCAGCCCCCTTGATTAAACAATATACTCCTGCTAAGCTAAAGGCCAGATTGATTGATTAAACAATCCCCTTCTGCTTGCCTTGGGTGGTGGGACATTTCTATTGGCTGTATATGTTGTCATCTTGTATTAGATTGGTTAGTCCAACTCATACTCTTCAACTTAGAAAGATATTTAATGTACGGGATTCAGGGCTCTGTCTCTCTCTCGGCTCGGTTCGCTGTTCCTGCTCTCCTGGCCTGCTTTAGCTGTGCCTAGCAGCTACAAGCAAGGCCTTCACAATAAACCACGTGTTACCCTTGCTCATTGCTTATAGAGATACTTTGTCGCCGGTTCTACCGTCACGGAGATACTCCTTCAATTGGCGCCCAGCCGTGGATGAACGACGGATCCAGCCTTTTCCACCCGTAGGAGATTTCTCCATGGACTGTAACTAAATAACCAGTTTTAGCCACCTGAAAGTGTCGCGAGCACAGCTTACGGCTGCAGCGCAGCGCCATAGCTGGAGCTCTTAAAATCTGCTGAGGTACACCTGGAGCACGGGAAGCTGTTACTGCCGTAGCAGCCTCCTCGAGCTCTCAGGGGAATCTACCTGGCAGTCCTCGAGCACGGGGCCGCCGCTGAGCAGCGGCTCCTTGGAGCTTTCCTGAGGATTTGCGTAGCTACCCTCGAGCCCTGTCTCGCCGTTGCTGGCAGCGGCGTGCCGGAGCTCTGCTGAGGGAATCTGCTACGTGTCAGAGCACACGCGAGTGTTGCTGAAAGCACTGCCCGCACTACAGCTCTGAGTAGGACGTCCCAAGCACGGCAAGCCGAAGCCAGTGCTCTGAGTAGGGACGTGAAGCAGCGTCCACGCCGACGGGAGTGCCCGGCCAACACTCCACGCCGTTTGAGCTAAGGACCCTGCTTTGGCGACACACAGGTGAGAAAGAAAAAATCAGTCTAATAATGGGGCAATCACACTCTACCGGTGATAAATATCTTTATAAGCAACTAAAGCATTTATTGTACTCTAGTCAAAGTAAGTTACCGAAAGAAGAGCTAAAAAACCTCTTACAATGGACTTTGATTAGCTTCCCAAATGTTGACCGGTCAGCTGTATTTACCAAAGAATTTTGGGACACAGTCGGAAATAAGCTCTTTAATAACATTTCCCGCCGTGATTTCGCGGCCGCGGAGCTCGTCCCAGCCTGCAGGGCGCTTGTAGAAATCCTTGCTGCGAAGGAGCGACCCGCGGTAGCTGCTTTGAAGAACGCCGTTCCCACCGCGAGTTTGCAGCAGGACACGCCCACCGCCTTCCAGCCGAACCTCGTAGCTCCGGTACCCACGGTCCCGCTAGATGAGCTCCCAAGCCATCCCCAATTCCAGTGACAATTTGCTCTGGGAGGGTGGTAGTCCCTGTGAGTGCCTGAAGCAGATTCCCACAGTACTGCTTTGAAATAATCATACCATGCAGAGACTGAACCTAAGGACACAGTCTGAGGAGGGTCAGTGAAGACCGAGGCTAAAATACACTATAAAACTTATTAAACCTAATTTACTGTTTTATCTCTGACAGCACATGATAGCAAACAGGATATAATTGCAAACTCATTGGTAGGTACCAAGCAGCAAATAAATCAGAACTCCAGCATGTGTCAAAAACATGAAATCTCAAACTCCATGTGGAACATCTGAGATGTTCAACCAGGACTGCAAGGTACTTTAAGTAAGTGTTTTGGTTAGGAAAGCATTATGATTTCCTACAGAAACAGGTTAAGGTAATGCTAGATAGAGTGGAAACAAAGAAAGTATTGCTTTGAAGCAATTTAGGATGATTCCTAATTTCCCTTTCCATAGTAATTGAGCATGCAACACTGCCACAGTGAAGAGGAGGAAAAATGAGCCTTGAAGGTGCATAAAGATACATAGACTGGTATAAAGCAGTCCAGAAGTCGTGATTCAGGTTGTGGTTGCTGGGCTGTGCAAAGCTCCAGACATGATCCCTTGGGTACTTATGGACTAAGAGCAGGAGGCCAGGGCAGCCCTCCAGCCACATCTTAGCCCACCCAACAAACTCTTCCACCTGCAATGTAAATACTACTAAAATAGTAGTATTGTGCTAGGAATTACTGGTTTTAGAAATCTGCTTGTTTTTCTGCTTGTTTCAGCTGTGAATCCCTAGAGTCCCTAGCACATGCTGACCTGGTGTTTTGGACAATGACAGCAGCCAAATAATTAACTCCTTTGCCCTCTGCTGCTCGCTCTGTGTCTGGCACTATGTCATTTATTTGTGACTCTACACATTAACCATGCAGATGTCAGCACTGCTCAGCACACACATCACATCTTACAACCTGCACCAGGGACACAGGCACCAGGGTTTGGGCCCAGAGGTGAACTGCACAACCTTCCAACCTGGGTGAGCTGCTGAGGCAAGCAAATGCAGTGGTTCTTAATGGAAAAAAAAATAAAGTGACTTTTCAAGAAAAAAACCTGCTGTTCCTCCCTACCCTCAGCCACGCTGTAATCTCAGAGAAACACAAGCTCTGTCTGAGATGGTCTGCTTTTGCCTTGTGACACATATGCACAGCTACTGGCTATCACCCCTGAGAAACATGTATGGTCAATCACCTTTCTTCTTTGTTTTATTGCACATAAGGTCTTTATATATTAATATGAATTAATTCACTATTAATTTTACTGAGAAATAATTTGTTGCTAATTTAACAGCTAACTTTCTCAGAAAAAATCTGTATTTCAACCTCTATTAACTTGTATTTTAAAATCATAATATGCTAATTTGCTAATGCCTGCCTCCTTTTGAATCGTGGGAATGTTGAATACTAATTCACATCTTGAGCCATACAACATGAAGCATCATCTACTGAAAATGCTGGTAGAAAAAGCCATGGTGGGTGATGGAAGGAATCACAGCCTATGCAGGAGGACTAGGAAAGTTATTATGTTGTTATTTCAATCCTGCAGTAATTTTTATCAATGAGGCATCAGTCACCCAAGACCTAGTACATGCAGCAAACAAACAAGGGCCAGGGTTCAAATATATGCAATCAGAAAGACACCAATAGTTTGGGGATTTTTTTGTCTGGAATAATTATTTTGGTTGGAAAGAGCTGATTTGTTGCGAGCAAAACACTTGCACTTTGAAAGTTAAAAAATTTTTTGAAAAAAAACCCAAACCAAGCCAAACCAAGACTCAGGGAGAACAAGAAAACTAGGAGAGGATACTGGTGAATGTGGCAATCATATAATTAATATAAGCCTGGCACTAAGCTGGTTTTTAGACTTGTATACATGCAATGTTAATAATCTAATGAATATTATTTTTATTGCAGCCCTCTATTATTCTGCACTTATTAAAAGAAGGAATATATTATTAACTTTTATGTCAGTCTGTGTTCATTGAGCATATTGTGTGTGTGCTTGTGTGTGTGTGTGTGCACAAACACTGTGAAGAGCCTAGCTATTTTCTCTAACAAACAGTAAGATCCCAGTCTCTTTTCCTCCTTCCCCACAGAAGCATTAGTCTCTGATGCAGGATGTAGTAGCCACAGCATCAGCTTTACCCAAGAGACAGATTTCCATTTAAAGCCACTGTACATAAACAGTATCTCTAAAAATCCTGTTCATCAACCCTTTGTTTTTGTGGAAGAAGTCAGGATGACATGAAAACAAAACATTACCCAGATTAATGAAATGCTGAATGCTTTAAAACAATTTTCTCATTCCAATAAGGAGCAAAGAAGTTTCCAAACTAATTTTCCTAAATGCATGTTGACAAGCTTCACAAGGGAAAGCTTTTTATTATTTTACTCCTCAATAAAACAAAATTGCATTCAACTTAAAAATCCCCACAAATCTGGCTGACAGGAATCTTGGTAACATTCTTGAGGCTTACAAAATGCAGTAGAATAGAGGCCACTGCTTTCAGGGACCAACAACCCGGTGCAGAAACAGCGCCCTGTGATCCACTTTGTAGCTCACATTGCCACAGCGGCAGCAGCAGCAGCAGCAGAGCTCAAGTGCTGCAGTTGAAGCCCTGGTTCTCCAAGGGTACTGATGAGATACCTCTGCCTGTGTGCTGAGAGCTGGAAGGCTCTCAGGAGAGCACAGGAGTAGGGTCACTGTCAGGTCAAAGCCTGGCTGGGGGTTACTGTTGGCTTTGTAAGACATTTTCCTGACTTCTTTATTCAGAGCATTAGAAGGCAACTACATCTCTGACTCTAAATTCTAGCTTACTTTGATTTGCCAGATATTTCCATGCCTCAGCCACATGGCACAAAAACTGAAGTGGCTTTAGATCCCATTTGCTGTTGTATGTTGTGATCATGAGAATACACCTCCCCTGTTGTACCATCACCCTGCTTCCTCCAATGCTTTCTTTATAAGGTAATGGCCAAATTTTCTGGGTTTCAGCCTGTAACAGTTATACTATTTTAAAAATTATTTTCTTGATAATGACCAGAATATGTTCCTCTCTTTAGTATGAAGCCATTCTCTTAAACATCCACTTCACTAGACCTTCACACATGTGTACAAAACTTTACAATGAGATCTCCACCAGCTAAAAAGTATTACAGCCAGTGTTTTTGTTGAAGATACTGAGACTGAAAACCTAGATATGTCAGCAAAATGAAAGGCATAAGGAATATAAATAATCTGTAATCTCAGCTATTCTAGGAACATAAAACACTGTAAGGAATATCTACAAATTGGCCATTGGAGTCAAATTATTATTCAAGACTTATTTTTAAATGGTTCAGAAAGTAATAGACAATGCGTGTAAGGGTGAGGAGAGAGGGGTTGCATGATTTATTCTAATTTTTTTTTGGTGGGGGGAATATTGAGAAAAGAAGGAGGAGAAGGAAAAGCAGTGGCATATGCTTTTAAACTATTGTACAAATGCAGTGAAAGGGAAGCTTGCCTGGTTTAGTCACTGCTCTATTTCTAAAAGGCTACAGGAAAACAAATGGATCTGACAACTTGCTAGACATTTTTGTGCTTATTTAAGAGTATAAATTCTTGTGAAAATAATGACCAAGAGAAACCCCCAGGTTAAAATCTTCATCTACACTCAAGAGATGTGGTGCAGTTTCACAGGTAAAAGAAATATTTTATAAATCAATTGAAGAGCACAAGGCTGGGCACAGGAGAGGAACTTATTTGAAAATGTGGCTTTTGATACTGTTGCTGGCAATGCAACAAATCCTCTAGCAAGAACATTTTAAGTATTTAAGGGGGTAGACAAAGCTTTCACTATTCCCTTAACTTCGTGATTGCATTTTGAGTTAGTAGAGGTATGACGAATCTCTGGCTTCAACCATCTGCTGCTGATGAGGAAGAGCTGCCCTCAGTCAGAAGTTCTGCCTTCACCCTTTGGCTTTCCAACAGAGCTGCCAGTTCCCAGAAATGCTGCCTGCTGTTTGATCTGCCTGCAGTGCCTCGTTTCCTCTCCCTGCCAGGTCTCCAAAGGCACCTCTGGCCAGCAGAGAGTGACACGGTGCTGCCATTGTCTATTAAACCAATTGAGTAAGATGTTAAAAGAATAAAGTGTTTGAAATATTCATTAGTTTTTAGAAGCACATATATCTTCTTAATTAGCTTTGTCACTGGATCAAATTAACAAGGTTTTAATGACAGTTAGCGAGTGATGCATTCATTAATTTAGGAAATTATTAATTTTCTCTGACTTTTTAAATTCCCTTCTAATAAAATAAATTCTGGCATGAGTTTTTCAATTAGGCATGATGTCCTTATTTCACATGCTGTAATGCTGCAGCTTGAACACCAGGATAGGATGAATACATTCAAGCAAAAAAAAAAAAAGTGATTAATTCCAAATAATTGTGTGATCTCTGGAGTCAAGTTTTTATTTTACAAAAAAAAAAAATTGTTCCATTTTGGATAAAGATTTATCAATTACAGTACATTTACTGTACTTACAGTTCTTCCATACCAACCTAAAATATGCTTAAGTATCATTTGATTAATATTATTTCTTAGACTTTTTACATATGCTCAACACCAGCACTTTGCAAAGAAAAAAGAAGCACTAATCATAATAAAGAGCCATTATTTCATCATTACCTGGCTAGACCATCTTCCTGTCCAAATTAATCAAACTGCCCACATTAGTACCAGGCTAGAGCTTAGTAAAACATATTTATTATGATTATGCATTTTATCAGTATTTATGCAGAAACATGCAAGAAGGTCAGGCTAGCAGTCTTCTAGTAATTTTTAAAACACAAGACTTTCTGTTTTGAAATCTCCAGCCTGAGAAATTGCATAAGACAGTCTGGTCTGTGAGGTGTAGGAACTGCAGGAACCCATACAGTTTTGCTTTAAGCAATACAGATTTTTACCTTATCAGATTATATGAAGAAAAAAATGAAGGTAGAGCATTAATTATGGTATTAACAAGCAAATACCAGCCCTATGTACTAAGGCTGCTCTGATTACCTAGAAAATTCATGCTTGCAAAAGATGCCCTCCATTTCAAATGCTGTGGGGCCCTCAATCAGCCTTTCATAAAAACATAAAACCTTAGCCATAAGTCTTGGCTCTAGAAATTTGCAGTGCTTCCCAGATGGCCCTTGAGGTAACATCTTCCCATCCTTGAGAAAGTCTTTATAGCTGAAAAATTTCTAATGACTGATTACTGAGATGTTAGAGCTACTTCCAGCTTGCAGTGGCTGTTCCAAGTAGAGAGTCAGTAAAGAGATGAAGCCATGTGACACTTCTCTGCATTTTGTTTTTTGACAGATGAGCAAAATCCTGCATCCTGACTGCACAAAACTGTGCAGAGCCTGCTTGATAGGAAAACCCTAACATGGAAATGGGGGAGGCCCTGTCAGTCTAAGAAACTTTAAACCTGTCAGACTTTCATGGCTGTCAGACTTTGCATTAGCACTGTCACAGCAGCCCTCAGTACTGTGCCTTATAGTGGCTTTAAATGCACCTTCTGGAAAGTAGTGTATTTAATATACTCACTGATATGACAGTGGCCATTTGAGCTTCCTGAGATAATGCTTGTTCCTCTCCTAGAGAAAGAAAAAAACCCCAGGAATTCATGGGAGCAAAGCAATCTCCAAAATTACTTAAAGGCAATATCACACCAGAGAAGTGAAAGAAATTTGTGCTTTCCAAGCTGCAAAAAGCTGACTTGAAAGCAAATCTTTTAACATATTTTTCAGTTCATGGTGAAATTTGAAGCCTTGTGAGTAGAAACATAGTTTTATGTAGCTTGTTACAAGCCATATGGTACACATTTTAGTTATAGGACAAGTTTTTAACAGTGTGTTCTTCAGTGTACTTGGAACAATGCAAATCAGGAGCAAATTTACAATGCCAGTAAAGCCAGGACCAGCAACACAAATCCAGGAAAAGTCTGGCATATAATGGTGGCATATCAAGGCAGATAAATACACTAATAATGCAGCAAAGCAATTGTTTTATGAGCTATTAACACTGGGTACATTTGCATCTAGTTATTAAAAAATTCTCCCCACTGTTTCAAGAAAAAGTATTCTTTTTTAAATATTTGATTATGTTACATTTCAGTAGCAAGATCTGTAATATCTCTACAGGGAGCAGTGTACTGGTGAGACTCTATTTTTCTGGAAAAGGCACTGCAAATCTGTTAAAAATGAAACACAGTTTAATGCTTGTTAATAAAGCTCCAAAGCATTGGGATGAGATCTTATTTTTACTGAAACTGAAGTGAATTACACTTTTTAATAAGGATCTTCAGATCTTTCTGTAATACATAAGGCAAATAACAATGGAAAGTGAGCCTGAAGTGCAGAGGCAGTGCCTCTGCCCACACCTTTGGTTGCCTTTTGCTCAGCATTGTGAGAGGTGTTTGCAAAAAACTCCAGAGCCCTCAGCCTTGTCTGGACTCTGGCTTACTCTGTTTTACGTTTTGCTTAGCTTTGTAGTAGTGTGTGGTACAAGGCATACGTGACTGCATTTGCTAAACCTATCTAGTTCAGTATAATTAAAGATTCATAGGGGTGCCACAATAAAATTCTCAATGATTTTATGATTTTATCTATGCCAGTTTTCCCTGTGATCTACCCTTTTCCAACCGAGCAGCAGTATCTGGAAATTATGCTGTCATATGGCAAATTTAAGGAGATCTGCAAAGGAAGGACCAATGAACTCATAAGGTGCTTGATTCAATTCTTTTTATTATCCAGAAGCCACAAAAAAATTTAATTTTTTAGGGCTTCTGTCCTGCAAAATCCAGACTAGTTTTGTTCTAAATTAAATTGGACCCAGACAAAGGAAGAAAATCTCCCTGTAAAGATTAGCCAAATATGAAATAACATTAGAAATGACCTGCTAAAGACTTTATGACATCTAATTTCATGATACATCTGCTGCTTAACTAAAACTGCATTGCACTGCAAAGTGATGGCTCAATCTGATTTTGGTGTCATTCTTTATTGTCATAAATTTATAGTCATAAATGACTCCATTATTGGGGCAGTATATTAGGGGTCTTTAAAGCAGAAAGGGATCAGCAAAGATTGCTGTCGAGGCAATTCTTGTCCCTTGTATAAGGTGTAAAGGGACACTCTGGGGGTAGCAGTGGCAACTAGAGAAGTGGCATCTTCTTAACTGAAGTAATTTTGTGTTTTGACTTTTGTGGCCAGCTTGGTAGTCAGAGGACCAGGTGAATTTGAAGCATCTGCTGTGAAAGAATAGCTCAAGGCATACGTTCGCTGCAAAATTGATTTTGTTTCTCACACGCACTTACCCACAGTTTCTTCTCTAATACAGGAATTAAATAGGACCCATTTTATTCAGTTAGGTGTATAATTGCATCTATTTTGCACATCCTCAGTAATCCAGCCACGAGGTTACCATCCAAGAGCTTCCTAACCACCAACAAGACAACAGCATGCCCAAAGCTGTGCTTGATCATGCAGCAGGGAATCTGTGATGTTATATGTCTTAGGAAGAAAATTAACTCTATTCTAGCCATAGCCAGAACAGATGTATATTGGTGCCATTGAAAATATCAAGGCTTTTTCCTTGCTGTATTTGAACCCACTGACTTGGTCTAAGTCACAGGAGCAAATTCTGTAGACAAAAGATAGGTGACGTCTTCCATTGCTGAAATCAGGAAGCAATATCATAGAATTTCAGGCATCAGCTAAACAAGTTCCATATGAATTAGAGCAAAGTCATATTGGGGCTGGCTTGGCAACACCTGCTGCTACCAGAAGGCAGCTCTGTCACCTCCCTCCTCAGTGCCATCCAGATGGACCCAGCTGGGTGTGTGCTCTGCCCATGCTTCCAGCCAGCTGCCTGCCAGCCATGGGCCAGGAGCCATGTAACTGCATCAGCACTGCCTGTGCCTGGGGGACAGAGGCTCCAAGCACTGCCTGTTCCTGGAGGGGACAGAGGATCCAAGCACTGCCTGTGCCTGGGGGACAGAGGATCCAAACACTGCCTGTTCCTGGAGGGGACAGAGGTTCCAAGCACTGCCTGTTCCTGGAGGGGACAGAGGATCCAAATACTGCCTGTTCCTGGAGGGGACAGAGGCTCCAAGCACTGCCTGTTCGTGGAGGAGACAGAGGTTCCAAGCACTGCCTGTTCCTGGAGGGGACAGAGGCTCCAAGCACTGCCTGTTCGTGGAGGAGACAGAGGTTCCAAGCACTGCCTGTGCCTGGGGGACAGAGGATCCCATGCACTGCCTGTGCCTGGGGAGGACAGAAGCTCCCAAGCCAGGATGGGCTGCCACCAGCAGCTCCTGTCCTCTGGAGCCAGGGCACATCAGAGCAGTGGAGATGGTGCACTGGCTCAAGAAAGTTCAAGTTCTTACACCAGTTTCTGAAGAAAAGCTCATTAATTGCTAAAGGCTAATTGTGCCCCAAGACATGACTTTTCATAAATATGGCTATCACAAACAGTTCAAAGCGCTCTGCAGTGCATAAAAGAATTTAGATTCTGTCCTGGTTTCCTGCAAGGACAGGGCTAGGTTTCTGCAGTAGCCATGAGGGGCAGAGTCTGGAGCTGTGTGGGCATGTCCAAGATGTTGTGCTATTCCGTAGCATCCTATGTCATGGCTGGGCAGTGGGCAAAAGGGACTCTCTCTTCCCAGGTCCCTTTTCCAGAGGAGCAAGCAACAAATGGAGCAGTGGGGTAACACTGATCCCAACAGGATGGTCTGCCCATCCCATGTTCATTGTCCCTCTCTGTGAGCAATTTTTGTCTGTAAATCATCCTCTTTTTGTATGTTTTTATTTATATTGTTGCAAAAACACAGTAGAATAAATTTAATGACAAACAAATGTTGAGAATAAAATTGCCTACTTTTTTGTTCTTATTGGTTGTATCTAGAAAAATAATTGTCTTACTGACTTTTTTGAAAGCAAAACCTTTCATTTAGAAACTTATTACAGAGCAAATATTTTAAATGTTCAAATAATCACTTGAAGTGCTTTTATTGTTTTCAAAATGAACAAATGTTACAATAGAAGAACACCTACACAGAGAAACCAGACAAAATTAGCTCCTGCCTCAAGTAAGGCTTATCTTAAGTAGAAAAATGGACTACAAGTATTTCCACTGGCAGAGAAGAGAGCTCTTGGAGACAGTTTTCATGCTCAGTTTCACTCACTTCTCAGACACTCATCTTATTTTCACTTGACTTTGTCTGGTTGCAGTTTCTGGCCCCTGTGATGTTTCACATCTGTCAGTCACTGCTTTGCCCAGGTGCAGATTAGCTGTGACCTGGATGCCTTTTGCAAGTTTGCAATGGGATTTCATGGTCAGTTGGCTTTCTACCACAAAGCTGCAGCATTTCCAAGTTCCCTATTTTGTAGGATGCTATGCAACAGCCTATAAAGATGCCCTGCCTACTCTCATATCTATTTGTGTAACTCTATAAAAAATACCAAAAAAATGTATTCAGTTACTCAGTGTTGTTTTCCAACATCTTTAGATTTGGTTGGTATCCTGACTTTTGCTCAGACAATACTAGTTGTCCTAAGACCTCTGAAGTGAGGATACAATACCATATTGTTATTAAAATTACTCCTCATTGCTCCAAGAATTAAAACTATTTCTGCATTATCACAGAAAATATTATCTCCCTTATATGAAGTTTTCCCCAGAAGAGAACAGAAATATGTAATAAGCAATTCTTCCTTTGGAAAACTAAAATTAAGAATTCAAGCAATTGCACCTAAAGGGCTCCAGTATCATCACCAGACAATTCAGATAAGTAGAATTCCTGTTGGTCTTCCCAGATTTGTTCACTTTTACTTTTGCGTTTCAAAAAATGTTCTCTATTTTTTCCTGACTGTTCCTTAATTCTTGCTTTATGATCTTAAACAATACTTCTAGAAGAAGTATTAATTTTTGATAAAACATCTGGATTGTAGGTTCAGCATCTTGTAAAATGCACTTGAGTGACTGTTAATTGTTATTTTCATTGTTCTGTTCAAATCTTCTCTCCACTTGATTTTCCTAACATTTATTTATGAGCTTTTAGAAACCATTCCTTGTAAACCACCAAGTACAACTTTCTTTAGAATGCTCATTACACAGACCACATTCATATAACATACATATAGTAGACACCAGATAATTATGCACCTTGATCTTTCTTTATAATTTTGTCCTAAGAATATTCAAGACCATTTGCTACAGGAAAGCAGACTGAAGACTTAGAGTACACTAGCTAATAATTTCCTTGCTGGACTGAAGTCAAACAGCATAATTTCTTTGCTAGGAAATATTAGAAAAAGAGAACAAGCAATGTTGATGTCTGGTGGTGAAGAATGAAATACAGCCACAGAATTTTATAATTATTAAGGTTGGAAAAGATAGCAGAGATCATTGCATCCAACCATTGTCCCAAAACCTGCCAAGTACACTGCAAAGCCATGCTGTCCTTTTATTTGGCAGGGTAGGAAGGAGGTAATTGGTGAATTAATCAGGACAAAGGCTATTATTATCCAAATCCTCCTTTTAATCTGTGTGTGTGTGCATGTGTGTGTATGTTGAAAGAAAATGGAAAATCTCAACTGGAAGAGAATTGCTGGTGACAGTAGACAAAAGATACAAAAAAGTCTGACTGTCGAACAATGGGATTTGAGAAAAGGCCAAGATTGTTATCCAAAATTGAAGACATCTTTCCTCATTACAAACTCTAGTGACAAGCTGATGAATTGAAAAATCACACACATATAGATATATGACTTTAGGCAAGAGGAACTTCTTGGGAACGCAAAAAAAAAAAAAAAAAAAAAAAAAAAAAGAAGAAGAAATTTAACCACAAAATGGTGGATTTTATTGAAAAAAAGGAAAACATTTTGAAAAATCAATTTTTACCTGTCCAAATCTCAGACTGACAAGAGCATTGGCATCCAGCTTCTTTGAAACAACAACAAAACAGAATGCATGAGCCTACGAATTTCTCATCTTGTTAGTTCCAAGAGATCATAAGATTTTACGGTTCTTTTATGAGAGTTTTATGTACAAACAATGAAAAAAAACTCAAGACGTGGCTTTCAGTGGGATGCATGAGGCTACCTCAGCCCAGCTTTTCAAATGGAACCTTTGCAGAATCATTAAACCACTGTCTGCTTGAAGCACTCGGACATGGATAACCCATGAGTTGAAATCTGAAAGGGATGAATGCATAGAAAATGCTCTCAGACAATTTTCTTCTCACTTGCTTCAGGAGAAATGTGAATGCTGTTCAAAATTAAACCATGTCCACAGACAGAAGTCACCCTGGGAAGGTGCTTCCTACCCCCTCCAGCATTGCTGCAGGAGGAGCAGAGCTGGAGCTGTCAGTGCCCTCCAGAGGGTGCTCAGCTCTTGGGCAGGTGACAGGGCGGGAGGTACCAGAAGTGGTCTGAGTGACACACAGGTCAGTCAGAGCTCTGCAAGTAAAGTCCTCCAGGAACCCACGAGAAAACCTGTCCAACACAAGGAAGCCTGGTGGGTGAGGAAGCACAAGCAGAAGATGAGATTGGACACGTGTCTTAATGGGCATTTGAAGTTATCTGCACTTAAAACTCTGGGGGCAGATTGTACAGCAGCTGAGTTATTGCCAAATGGCTAATTCCCAATGACAGTGTGGACAGCAACCTTTTATTTTCATTGAACTATGAAGATATGTGTTATAAATGCCAGGACAATTTATTACCAAATTCAATAATTTGGTTTATTAAAAATTCAAATCACAAAATTTGGACTCAAATTACAGAATTTTAAGCAATAAAAAAAAAACCCCTACAAACAGCGACACTTACTTGACAGAGTTTCTCCCGGGAAAAAGAGAGCCAAGGGTGACCCATAGACACAGACCCTGGCCGTCTGTGTCTCTAGCTGGGTACACGAATTTGCCATGTTCGAGGCTTGGTTTTTATACTCTTTATTCTGCCTCTGGCAATATTTCCCCATATTTCCCTTTGTTTCTTGGTTAGCTATTCAAACCCAAATCCATCTCCGGTCGGATTGAAAAGAGCTCCCCTCCCAAGTCCATGTGTTAATGTTCAGTTTCTATGGATCCTTATAGTTGATGAATGTTCGAGATATGGGTGATATTGTTTGATGGTCTGTGAAAGTGGCTCCCGAGGTGTGAGTTGCTGATACTGGCTCATCTCAACAGGTCCCCTCCCAATACTTGAGAAAGCTGCAAAGTCTTTTGTTCCCTTCTGAATGGAGAAACCTCCTAAAACATAGACTTTTACCTGATATAAATTTATACAGCTTTATAATTTTCCAATTTACCATAAGAACATGAATTAATCATCTCACGTTTTTCACAATATGGGCCTTTCTTTTTTGATTAATATCCTCATAAGTTTATTGTAGCACACGCTACATGAGTCAGCATCGTTTACCTATTGAGAGCTGAGGCAGGCACAAAATGCAACATTAAAAGTTTCATGCTGAGGTTGTAAATTACACCAGATTTCCTTCAGGAACAGCAGTGGTTTCTGCTGTTGACATAAATATCTGTATTTAATTACAAAATCGACAGAATTTGACAAGTCCTAATAATCATACTGAGGTGATGAAGTGGTTAACTGCTGAATCCTGTGAGAAATTTATATGATCATGTATAAGAAAAATTTTTTTGAAAGAAATGTTGTCTACTGAAGAATGAGTAATTACAGTTCTTAGATGAGAGATGTAATCATGAATGCAGATTTTTGTGTGCTTATATAATGTGTAAATATCTTTAAAATACATCATTCAATAGAGTTGCAAATTTTGTTTAAAATACTTTATTCTGAATTGCCATTTTTGTTTACATCTACTTTCAATAGACTTAGGACAATAGAGGGAAAAAAAAGAGAGAACTGAAATATTTGCTTATAAAATACCACATCAGTTCTAAGTTAAAAAAAAGTCATGTCAGCGATTGTTTCAGTTCCTGCTCCAATGACACGGTTACTGTCTCACCACCACTTCTTTTAGGAGACATCAAGCAGTGGGTTTTTTTTGCTTCTCCCAGCCCGGATTGGGTCGATGAGCGATCAGGCAGCACCATCTGCTGGGCATTTTTCCTCCCCATGACATCCAATCTCCTTTTCTCTGAAATAAATTGGCGAAGGTGAAGGCAGAGCAGATCGGCTGAGGTCTGTGCAAAATCAAGCGTTCTCATGGGTTCTAATCTGTTCCCCCTGTGTCTCTTGGATAATAATTTCTTTGTGTCAATTAGTGCTTTTAAAGTTTATTAACTAAAAGCAAATATTTGTTCAATTTCACAGCATTATTTCAAAATAACTGGGGTGACCTAAAATAAGAGGATTTGCCCTGCTTTCTACAAAGATGTACAATCACACAGAGAGGTATTTAAAAGTTTATTGCTATTACAGATGGGAGAAAAATCAGACATTGCCTTCTATAGGTTACAAGATAGTGCATCTCAAAGCTAGCCATTTATAGGAAGTAAATAAAAAATAGCAGTCTTTTCAGCATGTGTTTTGTACCATGTGAGCCTAATCCCAGACACAAACCTTTTTCCACCATCTCCTTGTTACGAAAGCAGCACCAGCTTCCATCTGTCACAGGGAATCCTGTCTGTAATCTTGGCACCAGATGTCAGCAGCTGCATAATTAAAAATTGCAACTGTGTGGCAAGAAAGCACTCTTCTGCTGGGAACTCCACACATATTTAGTGGTAAAGAGCCTGGCCTCCACCAAATGTGGTTTTGCTGCTTACAAAGAAATATGTTTGGTGGGCATCTACTCCCTTTACAGTCATTTAAATCTTTCATCAGTGTTAAGGAGAATAGGCCTAATGTAGTCTAGAAGGGAATAGCACGGGACACATGGGCATATATTGGAAAAATGGTTAAAAATACTGAGCCAGCAAAACATGTAATCTGTTTGCATTCATGAGAAGGACCTAAAAGTGTTTCTGTTTGAGGTATTATGCAAATCAACAAGGGAGATTTTGTCCACAAATACACATTTCTAGGGGCTTGGTTGCTCACCAGAGGTTTAATTTAAGATCAAATTAGCCAGAAGTTATTTCACCTCCTGCTGCTGCTCCTCCCACATCTACATCAACCTCTCCTGCTGGCAAAAGCAATTGTGAGGCCAAACTGGTCTGGGGACATTATTGCTTCCTGCTACTGTTGGATTGTTTTCAGCTTGGATTAAGCCCTCAGTTCAGTTTCCTGCACAGCCAAAACAAACCTGTGCTCTCACAAGGGAGACAAGCAAATCTCTGCACATGGATGATATGCTGGTAACACACAAATCAACATGAGAAATTTGGACAGGATGACAGATATCAGTAACAGCAGCAATGGAGCATCTCCCTCTCTCTGGTCCCTCCTAATCTCCTTCATCAGTTACACCAAAAAACCCCACATCTATTCCAAGAATAAGAGTTTAAAGCTCTTACTTCAAAATAGTACTTCTAGTACAAGATGTGCATTTTTATTTCATCATATGCATGGAGAAAAAAATATTATTTGATTAAATCTTCTGTCTTTACAAAAGTTATGTGAACAAGTCCAGTCACAAACTGTTACCAAAAATGCCTGACATATTCCAGTCTTCTTATGGAAGAGTGAAATATTTAAGCAAAATAAAGTAGAAAAATTCTATAGCCAGGTTTAAACACATAGAATTTCTAAAAATAATACTGGGAAAAAATCCTCTCCCCTCAGCCATGTTTGCTGAGTTACTGTAAAAAATAAGGCCACATCACACTGGGATTCAAACTACAAGTATACATCAGTAATGTGCTCACATCTAAAAGCAAAACTAAACAGCAAATGTGGTAATGGAACATTAAGCATTAGGGATGGACATGATTTATGCTGCTTACCAGATGTGTTTCTATCTGAGGCTGCCAAAAATAACCCCAGAACATATTCTGGACTTAAAGAGGGGTGAAAGAAGGTCATATAAAAAAGAGATGGTAGATACAGAAAAAAAATAGCGTTGTCAGAAACTAGTTCCAGAACAATGTTTTGAATGGTCTCACAGCTTCTGAAATTAGACTCCTTTTGTTCCATTTACAACCTATGTTCCAGGAGATGGAAACATCCAAAGTTCCTCATAGTACAGCCCCATAGGTGAAAGGAGATGCTTGGGGACCAAACAGGAACAGCAACCACCTGTGTAACCTGAAGGATGGAGCAAGAATTTGGACTATGGAAGTTGTTCAGGAAATGCTTTCCCTCCAGCTTCATTAACTTAGTTTCTTGTTTCTGATCGAGCTTTAGAGATCTCATCATCACACTCAATGTTTTACAAAGGGAAAAACCTGGTTTCTGTCCAGACCCTTTGCAACGTCTGGCAGCTGGTATACAAACCAGGGAAGCCTATGTGAATACAGAATGAAAAAATTGAAGAGATGGAAAAAATTTAGAGGTATATAATGAAATATATTGGCAAATTGAAAGTATAATTATTAATAATTAGAGTAGCCATGCTATCTCATTTTGAGACACATTGTTTTTTCTGTATAAATTTAGGGTCCATTTATTTTTTGCAGTTAAAAACCCAAACTCTTTGGTAGCAAATTTTTGTGGGCATATCTGGGTAATGGCATCATCCCTTATGCACTCAAAGACAAAAAGAGTGGGAGGTCCTAAATAGTGCTCTGTGTATGTTGTTTTGAAGTGTTTGAGATGTTATAGAAAAAAGACCGTGCTGACCCAGTAAGACAAATGGAGACATGTGGTGGACTATATCCAGAAAGCAGTGAAAAAATGTTATTTCCATAAAATTATTACAGAAATAAGCTGTGCTGTTATTAACAGAGGGTCCCTCACAAAATCGGTAAAAGATACCAGAGACTTATGTGGTGGAAGAAGCCAGAAATCAGAAAATGGCAGGCTTAATATTAATACAGCCAGTTTTAAAGACCTCTGAGTGCAGATCAGTGCAGAACAGACTGCTGTCATTTTGTGCTGTAAGGAGAACTAAAATTGGGATTTTTATCTAACAATATGAAAAGTGTTGTCTTGACAACCTTCACTCAGTTTAAATCTGGCTGCTTCTCTTTTGGTAACTTAAGAAGCATAAGAACATTTTAAAACCAATAAAAGTTTATCTTCCAACAGTTTGTGACAGTTTAATCACCGTGCAATTAAACCAAATTTTAATTGTTTGCTGTGACTGATATTTGTAAATTTGGTGTAACATACCCATTTTCATTTATTTGCAACCAGTCAGCAGTGCAGTGCAGTTTATTATTATAAAGATTTTATAATTATAAATTACTAAGGAAATGTGCCTCGATGACATGCACTAAGCTCCTCATCATGACTATTGTGTGCTTTTATTTATATTTGAGATGTAACTATGGTGATATTAACACAATAAAAATTTTTAAACCCCTGATTGATACAAGAAATAGGCATAAACCAAGCATAACACTAAATTAAGATGCTTCAGAAATATCTATTGTTTTCCCTTTATGCTGTTATGCTTTTCTTTCATGTTTCTATTATGTTGCTCTTTCAACTGATGCATGTTCCACTACCTTGCCTTTTATCTTCAGTTTCCAAATCAGACACCTCTCATGAAATCAATGCTGGTTTTAATACCACAAGTGAATTTATTAGCAGCATCTCTGTGGAAGGGACATGGTTAAACTAGAGATGGATTTGGCTCACTAGACAGGAATAGTTATCAGCACTCTGCAGTTGCCTATTCATTATGACCTGATTCAAACACCAGCAGTCAACTAGAAGATTCCAGTTATTTTCAGTGGATTTAGACCTGATTGTCAATGAAGCTTAATAAAATCCAAAGAAAATTAAGAAAGACAAATAGATCATCTTATCTATAACACCATAAAGTATTATAGCCAGGTCTGGCTGTCTGACTGAAATCAGCTTTTTAAAGAAATTTTTACCTTGGGAAGTTATATACTGTGCAGTGTTTTTTATACAGCAGAGAGAATACTAAGATTAGCTCAGTGTGCTGAGATTAGCTCAGCTGGCGAGAGCATGGTGCTAATAACACCAAAATTGTGGGTTCAACCCCCATACAGGCCATTTATCCAAGAGTTGAACTCAATGACCCTTGTGTCTCTTCCAGCTCAGAATATTCTGTGCAAGTTGTGAACCTGCGAGAAAAAAATCAAAGCCATATGTGAAGAGTAAGAAACAAAATATCAGTAAATTTCATGCTAGAACAGCTGGCATCAGGTTCCTGGGATGTGTTAATTAGCTTTAATGGTGGGTCTCCAAAGAGGATTATAAGAAACAATATAACACTGACATGTTAGTGTCAGTGTTATGTTATAAACATGAATGTAACATGACAGAGTTAAATTGTGTGAGGCCCATATCCACACCAGATAAGAAGAATGAGAAAGGTTGGGATCAGTTTGGGCAGTCACCCATGCCATAAACCACGTTCCTCCTGTTCAAACTTCTCTAAACACACCTCTGGGAACAACGCGGCCACTCCAGGAGATGCTGTATCACGGGGACCAGCCACCACCAGCAGAACAGATGTACCCATGGAGGGTTTGAACATCAACAATTTTAAGAAGAAGAAGAAAAATTTACTCCATTTTATAGAACATGAGAGAAATGTACAGTATGAAAAGGCTTTTTAAAGATGAGAGTATAATACCAGGATTAAATTTTGGAAGATCTTGAATGTCAAGCCCCTTTTCAATCTATTTTGCTGATCTTCTGCCTTATTTAGTTCATGATTATTGTTCTTTTAATGCTTTAACTTTAAAAAAATTACACTGCCATCTGGCTGATCTCATGCAATAAATTACACCTGTAACTCCATTTCCTTTCATAGCTTTTATTAACAAAAATGAGAGAGGCATCTTACACAACGTGATTTAGGTTTTGTTCGTGAGGATACTCAAACCACAGCAGTCAGTTTGAACCTTGCTGGTGAAGGCTCATGTGTGGTCGTTCATTCTCAACATAAAAGAGAATTTATTCCAGATAGGAGGGTGTATCCATCCTGACCAGGAGGATGCACCCTGCATCGAGGAGTTAGTGACCCACACTAACTCATTAACCTGAGCTGGCAGCCAAGGTGCTGCACACCCAGCATGGCCACAGGGCTGGGCTGTGCTGAGCCACATCCCTTGTCTGCAGAACAACTTCAGCCACCACACTGCAGCACCAGAGCCTGTGGGCAGCACCCATTCAGTACCAGAACTACATCACCTGCACGACCTCACCTGTATTGAAAAGTACAGGAGGAAGTGCTCACCTGAATATCCTTCATGTCTTACTTTCTTGTAAAAAATGCATATAATAGCTTGTATGTATAGAAAGAAGGAGCCTCTATCCATGAGGGGTACAGACTGCCAAGAGAATATCATCTGGGATCTCTCTGTGTGCTCAGAACCTGAAGGGCATTTACTCACCATCCATAATCCCTTTTTTATGATATCTTATTAAAGAGCTATTTTCTTAAGTCATTTGTTATTAGCCATTTCTTTAGAAAGAGCACTGCTCCATCTCTTTCTCACCTCACGAACTGTGTCGCTGGTGAGCAATAGATTTAAATATGAGTTTGCACTTATTTAGGTAGAATTATAAATTAACATATTATTTCAGTTCCAGCTTTTGCCAGGAATTCTTTAACTCAAATATACCTCTAAATCAGGTGCACCTGAGTGCACCTTTCACCACCTTTTTTTTTTTTTAAATCTGGTGAAAGGAACACCGAGCTACCTTCCTAAAAAGATACTGTTTTTAAAATATGAAGCACAAAACACTGTCACTGAAAATTCTTGGGGCATACATCAGTCTGGAAGCTGCTGCTCAGTAACACTGAGAAGCCATAACAGAGCTTCGTGCTGCCTTCTCAAGGAGCTTCATGGGCTTGGAAAGACCCCTCAAGCCCTTCATGCTTGGTTTGCTCCTCCAATTACAAACTTCTTGCAATTACAAACTTCTACAAAGACAATCTAGCCTAGAGGTGACAGTCATGCACCGAGTAATTAAAGAACAAAACCTGAGAAACAAAGCTTTAATTTAAAGAGCATGTGGAAGCTCCACGTTTCCCTCTGCCAGCGTGCCCAGCAGCAGGGCATGCCTTCAGTAAGACAGAACCTTTACTTTAAAAATGTGCCATCAGGTCTATTAGGGAAAGCATCAATAATTAAAGTTAATGCCTGGAAACTGGCATCAGCTACGGGCATGATGACTCAAGCTCTTGGAGATCCATTCATTACGTACAACTACAAAAGCTAGAAGTTATAAAATATGCATGAATAAATTCTTTAAGTATTAACATGCTACTTCTTTAAATGTTTGCTCTGACCCAGGTGGCGCTGCTCTGACTTTTTCTGCAGCTTCTTTTCTCTTAAATGACCTTAGATTATTGTAGCTGCTCTGACTTTTTCTGCAGCTTCTTTTCTCTTAAATGACCTTAGATTATTGTAGCTGTCTCTCAGGATTAAACAAATTACTCTCTTTAAAGAGTATTACTGAAGAATCCTACTTAGTAAGAAATAGCAAATGGTCTCTGGCATCCTCTCCTCCAACTCATTATAAAATGTTAGATTTCACAGCAAAATTTATAATCTTAAATTTAAGTCTTTTGAGCTAGATAATGCCATTTGCTAAATACCCTTCTGGGCTTGGCAAAATTAAGTAAAAACAAGCTAAATACTACAGAAGAGATCCCTATTTTGTATTTCTAAAACTCACCAAGGTAAAGCAGTAGACAGAGTTGCCACAGTAAAACTTTTGGTCAGAGGTGGTAGCACCACCTCTGTGTCTTCCACATTAAACCAATAGCAATAACAAATAAAAAAAACTTCATGGAAATTTGGGCATTTCTGATATGGTAGAGTAAAAACTTTTTGTTTTGCAGTTTTTAGGTTAAAGTTTCTAGATGGCATTCCTTTGCTGTTTAGATTAAGTTTCTTTCAGGGTGGTATTTCAAGATTCCTCATTGATGGGTTAATTTTGGCTAATTTTTTTCATCCCTGGTAGGGCTTGGCTGAAGTTTCTAAATTCATGAAGTCACAGAGTGTTTTCCACTTCTTTCTGCACTTGAATTTTTATTTTCAGGGCAAGAGGAGTCAGTAGCATTTTCCAGATGAAAGAGGAGTCAAAAGTTTCAAAAAAAGAGAATTTGAACCTTTCTGTTTCTAGGTCTGCAGCCAAATATCCAGAAGTTGCAAGCTATATATCATTCTTTTTCAAAAGTAATCTAAAAATAATCCAGAATTCGAAAGGGATTTGGATGGGTCTAGAAATGTCTTTAGAGATGAGATTAAAAATATGAGAATTACAAATTCAATGCTTGTAGTACTTTTGCAAAACAGAATTACATTTTAACTCAGTATGATAATTTTGCTTTACTGGGTCTCATAAGACATCTGAATTTTTTTCACTGAATTCCTGAAGAATTCACATCAGCAATCTACACGTCTGAATAATAAACTCTTCAAACATTTGCTGCAGTAATTAACTGTTTATTAAATCTAATTATTCTGCACACATTATTTGTTTAAAAGCAATAAAAATATAAGCCAAGTAAAATTACAGAGGATTGGCATTTAGCATTAAAAACAGACACTGTCTGACCTTCACACGACTAACTATAGGAAAAAGCCTATACCAGGCACATAATTTCTTTAAAGAATCTTTGGAGTTGAAAATGGATTAAGATATATCCTATTTTGACTTCAAACACATTTTGTACATGGTTTGAAATCCCTTTAATCGACTTTTAGTGACAGCTTTGTACAGGATTAAAAGGGTTGCCTTTGGGAGCAGGTGGGTCTGTCCGGATTTAGGGACTAGTACTTTGGTACCTAGAATAATCAAAGATACAGCATTTCTAGGTTCTGGCCCAGAGATCAGAAAATTATCACATTATCATAATGTGGTCAGTATCACAACTCCAAGAGCAAATTAGCTGTCCATCCTGTCTGTTTTATCTGTTATGAAAAAATATCCAATTAAAGTGTTTCCAAAAACCTTCCTATGATCAAGTTCCTATGCTCCACTGTCTTTATAAAGAGTTTTGAAGTACTAATGGAAATCTTCTTGTTTTGATCATTATAGGTATGACATGACAATTTCATCACCCTAACCTTCACAGAAAGCTTCTATACACACTGATAGTTTTATTTGGTCTGTAGAGGAAAAATTATGAGAAAGTGAAGCAAATTTTCTCCTCAACAATTTAATTTTCTAAATCTCTGATGACAGTTTTGTGGACTCTTGGTATTTCTCTTTCCTGTGGATCTCAAAATAGGTAGTGTGCTTCAGGCACCAGTAATCTCTAGGAATGTCTTCAGGATTTGAATACCACAACGGTGGAAAGGATGTTCCTGCAGTGCTTATGGTAGAAAATGAGCCAGCAATGTGTCCTTGCTGCAGAGAAGGTAAGGGGCATCCTAGGCTGTGCTAGAGAAAGCACCAGATCAAGGTGGGTGATTCCTTACCCTCTTACTGAGGGTGCTTACTGAGCACGGGGGAGGCTGCCTGCATACTGTGTCCAGTACTGGGATGCTCAGGACAAAATACATATGAACATACTGGAGAGAGTCCAATGAAGGGCCATGAAGATGATTGAGAGACTGAAGCATTTCTTCTATTAGAAAAGGACTATTTAGCTAGCAAAGAGAAAGCTCAGGGGCATCTCATCAGAATGTGTGTCTGAAAGGAAGCTGCAGAGACAACAGAGCCAGGCTCCTGTCAGGTGTGCCCAGTGACAGGACCAGAGGCAGTGGGCACAAACTGAAATGCAGGAATACCCCTCTGAACACCAGAAGACAGGTCTTTATTGTGAGGGTGACCCATTTTTAATCTCATCTGTAAAGCACTGGAATGGGTTTCCCAGAGGTGCTGTGGAGTTTCCATCTCTGTAGCTGTTCAGGGTCTGTCTGGGCATGGCCGGGGTAGCTGGCTCTCCATGGCTGCAGTTGAGCAGGGGGGTTGGACAAGAAGGGTTCCCCTATCCTCAACAGTTCTGTGATTCTGTGATAACAGCCTTGATATGCTTCATGGGACTTACTATAAAAGAAACCAAATTTGATCTTTACCTGAATATGACAGAATTTTCATTGCAATTTGTATCAGCTGTTACTGGACAGTGCTGACTGCTATGTAGCAATATTGCAAATGGGGGAGTTTACAGCAGATGCTGCTGCTTTGAGATCTCTTCAATATATCTGCTGACTGTAACTGCCATTGCTAAAGTGCTGAAGAAATTTGTCCATGCTTTAAATTTCTTCCACATCAGTTTATTCATGCAAGAGGTGAAATCCTCCATACTGTGCCTCCAAATCCCAAGAGCTGAGCAAGCTTTTAAACTCTTTTTCTTTATTCCATTACCTAGTTCACCTTAAGTAGACAAGTCCTTAAACTTCATTTTCTTTCCCTATAAAACAAAGAACCACAAGCCCTTGCTGAGTCTATGACATTAATAATGCATAAAGATGTAGATGGACATCTACCGTATGAGTGGAAGACATTCTCTTAGCTTTAGAGGGCATTTCCCCATCAAAATATGCATAATGAAATTCATAAGGAGCAAAGGAAAACAAAGGAAACATTTCTTTTAAATGGCTAGACTACCCTTCTTGAGCTGTAGATATATTCAATACCTGTAAATGCAACAAAAAAGTTATTGTTAAAAGTTACATTTTCCCCCAAGGCCACTTAAACTTTTAAAATGTATCTGTCATCGTAAAAAGAATCTCAAAGAAGCTAGCGGGTTTAGCAGTTCTGAAGATGGTCACTGTCTCTGTAGGTCTGACTCAAAACACAGATGCCTTTTAGTGGCTGGGTGGTAGCAGAGGGAAGAGATGGGTTTTCCTCCTGCATATATCAAGAGAGATCTGCAGACATGAAATCATACCTGTCTTCCACATACAAAGACTTAGTTTGTCCTTTGTGGAAAGTGATTTACACGACTGTGTGGGTCAATAGCTGGCTTTTGAGCTATTATGAGGCTTTCAAAGCAACCAGCTTCCCTCTGGAAGGGATTACAAGGTATTACAAGACTGGTGAAAGACTGAGTTGCCTGGAGAAGAGGAGCCACGAGGCATTTCCAGCCTTGACTGTGGTGCATCAATTGAGACTAGACCTATTTCATCTGCAAAGGAAAGCTGTGCAAGTAGTGTCTTCAGGATTAGCTTCTCCTTTACTACCCAGTTTTCCAAGGTGTATGAGATGTTTCTTCCAGTACACAAAGATATTGGCATTCAGCTCATAGAAAAGTTATCTGTCTTGGAAACAGTTAACATTAAGGGAGTGAATTATAAAAGTATGATCTTATTGTCTCAGGACACAGGATGGTCTCCCACACTCATTCCTATCTCATGATGAAATGGGATGATTCTCTTCCTCTGCTCCTTTGAGCACCTCTGTCTCAAACAGCACTTTCAAATCTAAAATCAATCCAAAAACTTTGAATCCTAGACCAAAATACCAAAAAATTTCATCTGGTTTAGTAAGTATGATACTCTCCAAAGTTAAAATTAACATAGTTTTGGTTAAAAAAACAATAAGAGGGGGAAGGAAAAAGATATTTTTCTTGTTCTGTGCCTCAAGGGCTCCACTTATCTCTTTTGGCTTGTCCTCAAGCTCTTCCAATTCCTGGATGCAGCTTGCTCTTCAGGCTCTCCGGGGAAGTGGTCACATCACCAAGCCTTATAGAGTTCAAGAAGTGTTTGGACAATGCTTTCAGGCACATGGTGTGACTCCTGGGGTGTCCTGTGCAAGGCCAGGAGTTGGACTTGATGATCCTGATGGGTCCCTTCCAACTCAGGATATTCTATGATTCTTCCTCCATTCCTCTCTACAGTATTTACATATGGAACAATATAATTCCTTCAACAGCATATTCTGCAGCACAGGAGATGATTATAAATCATGTACTACTTTCACAGGTTTTTTTAAGAACAAGAAAATTGTTTTAGATATTATGGTTAAATTATTATTTTTTAAAATCCTCAAAACCAAGACCATCACGAACCAATACACTTTGCTAAAATTTACAACAAACAATATTGCCATTGACATTCTCAAACTGAGTTACATTATTGTAGAGTAGTTTGAGCATTATTCAAAGCATGATTTATCTTTGAGAATGTTAAATATTGACTTTTATTTGTTTAGCATTGACAAAAGAGCCTGATTAAAAATACTCAACCTTTTATACCCATCTAGAACCATTATTTGATTCCATTAAATAACTCTATGAAGTCTCTCCTTGCTTTCCTGTGCATATCATTAAACACACCAATAACCAAGAGCACTTTTGGGCTATCACTGGAGACCACAAAGTATCCTACAGATACAATGCAGTGTTCTAATAGGGTCAGGAAGTTCCCCCATTTCTCCATTCTCAATGGAGATAAATCAGGTTTCTTACTTCAAAGTTTCCAACAGAGAACATAATCAATTAACTCCAGTACCTGGCATGTCTTGATATAAAACCTACTGCTTTCATTAGAGCAGGAATACACTGGATAAATAGCATTAGAAAACTACTCAGAGAGGATTCTAACCTCAGGGACTCATCATTTGAATAACAACTAGGACACTTGAAAATGCCTTTGGTAAATAGATTAGAAATACAAAAAGAATCCTGCAGCAGCCAACAAAAACTTTTGGTTATTTGCAATCTTTAAAAGAAAAAGAAATCTTCAGCCTTACATCTAAAATGACTTCTATATTAAATTGTAGAACAAAGTTTTCCCCAGCTTGCCATTTCTTCCTGTACAGATGTTCTTTCTGTAGATGTAGAACAAATATTACTGTCCAAGGGGCTGTAAGGCCTTCCACTTCAGTTTTCCCATTCACCAATATAGATGAAGCTGTGCACACCAAAATTCTCAGATGCAATTAATCAATATACATTCATGTGTGCAAAAGTGCAGATTTCACTATTTTATTTTATATTTTTTATTTTTTTTTACTATTTTATATTTCACTATTTATATTATTTGATTATTAATAAAAAGGACTGCAAGTATTGTTAAAGCACTGACCTACCTTCTTTGCCTTCGAAAATAAAACTTTAAGTATTTTAAGGGCTTTAAAATTATTTGTTTTTAAATTTGAAAGTACATACATAAAATCTCCCTCTTCAGCTTTCAGAGGCAAAAGTCTGAGCTTTAAAATTTTAACTGTTTCAGAATTTTCTGAACAGTATTAAATAGCATTCACCTGGGGCATGGCCTTATCTTATAACAATGGTTCCAACTTATCCATAAATAAGTACAAAATATTGGCAGCAAAATGCAGACCTTGGAACTTCCCTTAGAAAACCAAGCATAAGATTCCCTCACTGAGACTTTATTAAGGGTCATATGGCGAGCAAGACCATGTCACACCAGGGTCAGAACAGTCCAGGAAGTCACTGATACATGCTCCTCTCCTGTACAATTACTGTCAAACAAAACAACACTGAAACACTTGATGAGTAACCTGCAGTCACATTGACTTCAGCTATCCTCCAACATACCAATCACACTTTTATGTATTAAACACATAAATACCAATTTTCACATAAAGCCTTGGCACACAGCATTCTAAAAGACTGATTTTTCATTCTTTTTGTGGAGGTACTGATCTTCAAGGTCTTTCAAAGACCTAAATAAAGGAAATAGCAAAGTAATTGGAAAAAATCACTTATGCTGTCTTGAGACACATCACACATGCAAGCCATCCTTTCAGAAATGTTTACAAAGGAAGAAATTTTCCAGTGTAGTGGGTCCCCCAAACCGGAGAGGAGAGGAGAGGATATAGGATAGGATAGGATAGGATAGGATAGGATAGGATAGGATAGGATAGGATAGGATAGGATAGGATAGGATAGGATAGGGTAGGATAGGATAGGATAGGATAGGATAGGATAGGATAGGATAGGATAGGATAGGATAGGATAGGATAGGATAGGATAGGATAGGATAGGATAGGATAGGATAGGATAGGAAGCTAAGAAATCTCTTAAATGGTTTGAAGGATTTAAAATCTAAATAATCATCTTCAACATTTTAAAGAGTGTTCTAAATGTCACAATGGTTTTGCTATGCAGCATAGCATTGATTTTGCCACAGTGGACATTTATTTCTTAACTACTTTGGACACAGTTTGATGGGGCTGTGGATTAATTTGCAAAATATCAGAAAGATACTTGTCAATATTTTACTTCACAAAGTCAAGAGCCTGAAGTGTAATAAACATTTTTTGATGAGACTTCGGGTATGGTTTTATTTGAAAATACTGCTTGGAGAAAGGTGCAATTTTCTTTCCTTTAACTTTCAATAAATTATAGTTTGGAGGTCCATTTTGCTAGATACATACGGAGATGTTCTACTCCTCTTTGGAATTATTTGTAAAAAAAATCCATATATTTATTCAAAAGGGCTCTTTGAAACTTAGGAAATTTTAAGAAATATTTGGCAGAACAGAACACTGATTATACTGCCAATTCTGTGAACTGACCAAAAAGAAACACCACCTTTAACTGCACATGTTAGAATATATCTAGTGATATCTGGTTTAACAGTCACCTTCATAATAAGTCAGACAGCTGATGTTGCAACCTCTTAAAGGAGGCAACATTTGTCAATATTTACCAAATGCTATAGACCAAGTCTCATGCTTGCAGAAAAGGTTTATCCTATTAATGTAAATAAACAAAAACCAATTAACTCTAAAAAGCCTGTTTATTTTGTATCCACTAAAAAAATGGAATCAAAATTTCTTTGCTCTTTATTTTAATAAAAGAGGATTACTCTATTTACATAAACATATTAAAACGTAGAGTGCAGAAAAACATCTTGTCCCTCTATGTCTTTCTTGTCCTGCTTAATTGTGAGAAAAACACTTGATAACCCTATAAAGAATGTCTATGAACTAGTTTGAAAGTCTAAAAACACCCTCCCACAATCAGAAATAAATCTCTCATTTTGAATATTCATTGCCCTGCTATCAAAGAACTGTTTTCATTCATCCTTAATTAGCTCATTTCACCCTTGTTCTCTCTCCTTATCCTCTGCAGAATGTAAAGTAACAGGAAAGGCTCGAACCAAATTGCTGCTTCAATATAAGTAAGAAATAGCCACAGCTCTCTGAATGTACTGGCATATGTTAGTACTCTAGTATTTATGTTTAATAATATATACTGAAGGGCCAAGTTTCCCCGGAGTATGCACACTGCCAGTGGTCAATACTGTCATCTGCTCTTCTTTCACACCACAGCAAAGGCTGCCAAGTGCAGCTCCCTCAAGCCTGGGGAACTGATCCCAGCTAGATCAGCACGCTCAAACTCAAGGCAGGAATGACAGCTCCAAGAGAAATAGTCTAAAACTCAGAACTGTCAATAATATTGCACACTCCAAGCAAATGCTCTTTCTCCTTCTAAATTATATTTGCATAAATACAATGGTTATGTATATGGGGCAGCAGCATTACTGGATTAATTATTTATCAGCAGAAATCTATTTTCCTTATCTGCCTGCAGTCTTGCTGGCTTCTTTGCTTGGAGCAACTATTCAGTAAATACTTAAGCTTTTCAAAATCTATGCTCTGAAACAAGGGGAATATGCAAACCTTGGATCCTGCAAATACATGGGTTGCATCCCACTTTCCCTAGACACTTAACATATTTTAATTATAAAAGTTTCTACAGTAGTGATAGGGAAGTATCTGAGAAACAAATTTTTGGTTTCTTCAGAAAGTTCTGAGGTACATCCTAATCTATAAAACACATTCTTTACAAAATACAATAATATACAGGTTGTGAAGTACTTGATATTTGAATGCTTTCTACTACGCAAACAAAAACTCAACCAACAGCTACAGCCTTCTGAGTTTCAGCTTTTATACAGTAGCTGATTTTTTACCTGCTCTGTCCACTACAGAGTCGGTGTCTGAAACCTGTTGAACTTCCTGGTGGGATTTATTTTCTTACTACCACTTCAATAAATAGGAAAAAGTATAAAGAATTTGTTGTGATCTGTCATAGGCAGACTGCTGCACCTGGCCAAGTCTCCTGTAAATGAATGAGACTTTGCATATATGCAGGGTCAACCACATGGGCAGACTACAGCAAAATTGGGGACTGGATGGGTAAAATGAGGAATAAGTTTCCTTGAGTAGACAAGATTTGACAATATTTTGTGTCTGACGTTGCATACCACAAAAATGGGTAGAAACTATATTATTTCACAGGATAAAAAGTAACTTGTGAAACAACTTATAACAGAGGAAACCACATGCTTTGCAGAGATAAGTTTTAAACTGTCCAGAAAAGCAGACAATCCTATGGTCACATTGTGCAGTTGAAGGAGTATACCCAGGCTTCTGAGACATTTCTCTGAAGAGAACTAGAAACAAGGAGACATAGGTAAGGCTGGCATGAGGTAAAAAGGAAATTCCTCCCATGAACCCATGAAGATAGAGGAAACAAAAGGCAGAAATAAATGGTTAGCTTTCACTGAAAAAAACTTACTTCAGGTCTTTCAGGGGCCACTGGAACCTAAACTGTCCAATATATAGACAAGCAAATTGGAAGAAAAGGTACTAAATTATTAGGTAACACATTTTATTGAGAATACTAACTTCTCCAGGTTGGCGAAATCTAGAGCTGAGAGCGAGTAACAAACAGCTGGCATCTTGATGGGCTGCTACATTCAGCTGAGAAATACCCTTCAACAATACAACAAGAAAAAGCTTGAGGCAAATGTAGAAAAATTGATCAGAGATATAAGGAGACTGTAAAAAGGTTACCGTCTTTCAGTTTGCAAATAAAATAACTAAGGGCAAGGATCTAGTATAAGCTACAAAATCACAAACCATTTGAAAACAGAAAACCACTTCTTAAAACACTTTCTTTACCATTACTGCAGAGTCAAGGCAGGATATTGAGAAGCAGGGAAAACTCTCCCTTTTGGCTTAATATGACTGTTTTATCTTCTTGGTATCAGAGCTACTCTTCCTGTGTACTTTTACGGTGAAGAATAAAAAGACAACAAGGTTAACCAGGTTATCTGTAAAATAACCACTAGCTTTGAGTAACAGAGCCCTTCCAACATGAGACAGCCCAAACTGAACTTTGCCCAGGGCACTCCTGTCAGTGTGTCTAGTAAAAAGAAAAGCAGTACAAAAAGTTATTACTTGAATGAAAGAAAAACACTTCAAAACATATTTATGAATGCTCTTTGTTTTAAACGAGAACAGCTAATCCAATGGGATTATTTATTCACTTCAAGGGTAAACAGCTGGAGAAAAGAGGAGCAAAGCAAAGCAATGAAAAAAGATGCATCAAGGAAAACAGTGGCATACGTGTTGCTATGTGTACATTATTTAAAATGTACATTTATAATTTAAACCGCCATAATCATCTGCAACATTCTAGCCTAGAAATCATTTTTACAAAAGGCAGCTGCACAGAAGGCAGACATGCAAGTGCATGCAATCGTAATTAACCCACCTCTTGGTTAATGTTATTGATAGACATTCCAAAAGCCACCCAGGAGAGAGCACACCCAGACCAGCACGTGCTTCAGCAGGAGCCCATGCTCTGTCAGGGCACTCACTCCAGGAGAAACTGAAACTGGGGTGATGTGCTTTATCTGGTGTCCAATAAGACATTAATTACAACCAAAACTTCCTCATAGCAGCCCTCCCCAGTTTTGTGTGATATCCAAGCAGGGAGTAGGTCCCCCACAGCCATAACACAACTCTGCTAAAAAATCAACCACCCAATAGGAAGAAATTCTTTGGAAATCAGGTTTAATTAGTTGCAGAACAAATTATTTAATTAGTTCAGTGAAAGGGCTTGATTCTGAAATGTTATGCTTGGCAGACATAATGAAAGTTCATTAACCTGTTGCAACATGCTTGAATCGTTGGTGTGGGAGGACAGATATATTTGATACTTTTATTCAGTATTGTTTCCAGGCTATTGGAAAGGTTTACCAAAATATGAAAACAAAATCAACAGTCTTTAGCTTGGATCCACTAAACAGTGGAATTGAATGACTCTTCTCATTATTCTCTAGTTCTAACTCAAATTTCAGAAAAGAAAAAGTTACAAAACCATCCACAGTTTTATTTTACTGATCTTACACCAATATGTAATTTCAGTTTTTTATTTTCAATTCTGGAGTGAAATAAAAGAATTGAATGAAGACCAAGAAAAAAAAGAGATAATGAATCCAAGTTTTCAACATCAAATTTTACGGAGTTCTCAGGTTATAAAACCCAGAAGTTTGGCCTGGACACCTACTGTGTTTTTCAAATACCCTGCATCAAACCTTCCTCAGTTTATGCGCCCAGAAAGTTCTAAGAATATCCACTGGGTAAAGCAAACAGAGGGTTAGAAATCTTTAAGTGCTGCAGTTTGGTATGCAAGAAATTAGACTTCATGGCTACTGCAGAATTTGTGGCTCTGATTAGGAGCAGACCAGCTGAACGAGCTAGATCAAATTGATCTTGCCTGAGAAAGGTAAATGAGCTACTAGTCCTGTGAATAGTTTCATCTTTGAGTAGTTTCTTCCATGTGCAGGACTCCACTAAACTGGATGATGCAGAATGGCCATTTGTGTTCATTTAAACACTCCAGGAAGAGGAAGCTAGAAACTTGTTTAAAGTCAGATCACAGAATTTGCAAATGCTCATTTATTTGCATTAATGTCATTACATCTGCATTAATTATCTTTGTACAGAACTCCGTATTTTATAATTGACCAACTGACCTCTTTGACAACGGCAGCCACCTCTGAAAGCATTTGGAGTTCTGTCCACCAGTCTTTTATCAGTATTTTGCCATGACGAATTAAATTTACTCTCAACATTTTTGTATTTTATTTCTTCTCTTAATGTATTTGACGTTAACATTTTTGAGTAACTGACCGGATAAGAACTTATAAAGATCTATATAGAATAAAACATATTTTAAGTCACACAACTGTCAGATATGCACTCACAGCCTAAATACAATAGCCATACAAATTATGCAGTGGTATAGATTCCCGACTCTATGAATTTTTAAAAAATGGATTGGATATCCATCAGAAGTTTATAGTGTTTTAGGAGTGCTTTGTATCACGTTGATGTATTGATTTAAAATATAAATCCACATTAACCTGAAGTAATTGACTATCTACATTAATAATAATGTTCAATTTTTATGAGGGAAGAGAATGGCTCTTGTGCCAAGACAAATGAAATTTATTACTTGCAACTACAGAAGTAGAGATGAAAATCATTATTAAAAAGTATAAAGAGGCTTTTGACAGAATATCTGTTAAAGTTGCTCTGGGTAACTCTGCAAGAAAAAAATCCATTTATTAAAAAATTTACAAGGAAATGAGAACATAAAAGGGCACTTTGATTGGCATCACAACCTAATTTACTTCTAATGTATTATCAAGATACTTCTTAACTTCTTGATCAATGTAACTCTACTATGTGTTCTCCTCTGTATTTTTATAAAACGTGCCACAGCTGTCAAAATCCTTAGCTAAAATTTCAAAAGCTTTCAGCTGTCAGAAGATGAATGGTCATTTGTATGCCTAAAAACTCATGGGATTAAACTTTTTTTTCCTTTTTTTTTTTCCTTTTTTTTTCTTTATTCTTATCTTTATGGTTTTATCTCCACAAAGAAAACTGTGATATTGAATGAGTTATATTTGAATAACAGAGTGCTGAATCCATCATGCCAGGATTTCCCACTGTTAATTAAATGTGGCTGCAATTCATCAAAGTGTTATTAGGTGCTCTGCTGAATAGGAACTGAAAGTCTTATTATTTGAGTTAATGTACTTACAGCCCTAATTTTTAGTTCGTATATGTATAAAATTCAACATGTGTAAATTCTTCATAGAAGAGCTGCATACTTCATGCTTTTGTGTTATGTTTCAAAATACACTTTCAAATTCCATCTGTAAAACAGCATCTGGTTACTATTCTATGAAAGACATGTCTATTTTCCATTGAAAGGAAAATTTTGGATGGGATGTTGACATGGTGTGGGACCATTTATCTCAATAACTCAATGATTACATTTTGAAAATGATAAACCAATATAGTCAATATAAACTTGAGGAATCTGAGCATCAGTTAAATAAAATCAAGAACAAACTCTTTTACCTCCTTTCTTCCAAGAAAAGAGTACAGCACTGCTTTTTAAAAACAAGTAATTGCATGATAGCATTAGAGACACCAGCCATATTTGGGGTTTAATGTTCTTTACCATAACTGATGAAATCTTGAGTCATTGTCTGCTTGAGCACTCAAATATCTTGGTATTGGTATGAGACTCTTTTATTGGGCTCCCCAAAACGTTCAGGAGAAAAGCAGCTCTGCAAGAACATTTTAACCAACTGATGTCTTCTACTTCACATATTTTTATGCTTCTATTTTAAAACTGAGTGTCTCAAGCTGTTGCCCTACTGAATAGCATTTCTGCATGAAACCCTGATATCCCTGCTGCTTCAAAGAGTGTTCAGGACAACACAGCTAGGTTCATGCTTCACTGCACAGAGATCTAAGTTTATTGGCATAGCCACAAAAACATGGGAATAACTAGCCATAATTAGGAGCCAGATCCTCTATAAATGCCAGTGGGGAAAGAGACCTGAGAATAAATCATTAGTAAATCACAGAGAAAAAATGATGATTGTCCAGAAATAGTTTTCTGAAGTCAGCTTTGGAAACTGCTCTGTACAACTAGGTCACTGTAGAATGTCATCCATAATTACACTACCTCTTAAGGTGTGTCAGGAACTGAGAGAAAAATCAAAGGTACATCTTCTGGAGGGCTTCAACATGCAGACCACAGTGAAGTCCCACCTAAACACAGGAGTTATTCTACTGGGCCTGTAATGACTACTCTGAAGACAACCAGAATCAAAGACAATTTTGCTATTGACTTAATGCATTTTGGATCAAGCCTCAAATAATTACGCTACATGCATATACTAATGCTCAATGGTAGACCCAAGGAAATAGAAGCACCCATCACAAATATTGTTTCTAAAGCTGGTGAATAGATTTTTGCCACAACAGTGTGACTGAGAAACAATGAAGATCAAAGAGATTTATTCTTTTAGGATCTGCTGTTACATCTGTTAAAGTTAATATCCTGGGTACAGTAATGAAAACTGCATTTGGTCATGGGAAAAATTTGCAAGGGAAAAATGGGGTAAAAAGGTACAGAAGTAATTAATATTTAGCAGAAGGGACTAAGACACTTCCCCAGTGACTACTTCTCCCTTTGTATGCAACTGTGAGCCTGGATTAGGGGTTGTGTGACTTTCACAATCATCTGTAATTCATCTATTTGGGCAGTTACATGTAAATCCCAGTTAAATTTGGATGTAAATTTCTTTGTGGTCATTGTAACAATTAGTTTCATTTGTTCCGATTTATGTCTATATGACCCACATTCAGGGGTGGTATTATCTGAGGTAGGGATGGCTGGCTGGGATTTTGGGTGTCAGGTAAGTTGTTCCCAGTCCATAGTTAGTGTATCCTTGCTGGCTGTGTGAGTTACAGCTCAACTGTTGCCTTTCAGACTGTTAGGATTTGGGCTTATCGCAGCTAAGGTGGATCTGAAATCTGCTACCTTGTAACAGAGGGTGGGTGAATAAAGAATCAAATTAATCAAGAGCAATAGTGAATCACAAATTTTTGTTTCCTATTAAAACATTACTCATTAAAATCATCATTGCACCTTTCTACCTATATACTCAGAGGGGTTGTTTAATACAGCATTTGAGAATACAATAAAGGATATTGCAGAAGAATATTAATATGTCAAACCTTAAAACACGCTTGTGGAAACCCACAGTATGATCAAACTGTGAAAAACGAAAATCTGATTTAAGGGAGATTAGATCTATGCACCACTTTTGTCTTAGCTCCATCATGTCCAAGATGCCAGCGACGCCTCACTTGCCCTCTACGTTGTTTCTCTAATACCAGTCAAATCTTTAACAAGGGAAAAACTAATTGAAAATTATTCCAGAGCTGCAAGTATTGTTCAGAAGGTATTTTTGTCTGTACTTTTGTTGCTTCAGAACAGGAAAAAAAATTGGAAGAATCTGAGATGCAACATGAGCTGCAGACCGGCGGAGCCAAAATTAGCATCCTAATGAGGAGTCTGGCACTGAGTTTGAGGGCTGAAACCTCCAGCCATGGCACTATTAACACTGGTGGTGATGAACTGAAGCCTGAGGTACCAACCTTGACAGTTCTGCCAATGTCTGGGTGACAGAGAGGGACCTGGGCATCCTTGTGCCTCAGATATCCTCTGGAAAGTCTCCATAAGAAGGCATTTTCCTGATACGCAGATGTCTTGATTTGGAAGTTTTCCAAAATAAGTCTTTAAAGCTAAGAGATTAAATTTATCCCTAAGCCTCATACTTATAAAACCTGAAGCTTAGAGTAACTTTATCCTCCCAAATCAGAGATAGAAATCAATCTATATATCTAAAAATCACAACTGCATTTCCAAACACAGTTTGGGACCAAAAGAAAGCATTATAAATCAAAACCCAGTTTCTTTTCATTCCTTTCCCACTTGTCAACCCAATGTGCTTAGTATCTACAGCAGAGGATGATTCTCCCTAAGTTTACATGGTTTTAACCTGATTCCATTTTGCTTCACATCATCAAACCATTATGTAGACCTATGTCACTAAATAATTCTAACATTGCCAACTTTTAAAAAATCCACAGATTCTAAATCTTGCCTTCATTTTAGCACTCAGTTTCAATCCAATTTCTATTTTGTATTGAGACCACAAGAATGAAAAACTCAGTAAAATATTCAGATATACTAAGCTTGAAGATAAGAATTTGAAGAGAATATCCAAATTTTTATAAGAGGCCAGAAACTAGTCCAAAGGGCAAAACTCTAGCCCAGGCTACCATGGATACTGGAATCAGAAGAGCACCCAACTCCAAGAACTTCACCCACATACCTGCAGAATGGCAGAAACAACCACAATTTCTGCAAATTCATTTATGTCTGATATGAAAGACCTCTCACATGTGCAAACATTCTGGGGATGGAGCCCAGGCTGCACCTGCCCTCTGACAACTCCTTTGGACGTGAGTTCACGTTCTGTTTTTAAGGAGTGGAATGAGGGAATTTTCTCCCTAACGCTATTAACAGCCAAAAAAGCTATTACTGGAGGAACATCGATGACAGCCATAATGCTATCTAATTCCTTTATAAATTCTCAGCGCTTTCATCTACTGATAAAAAGAATTGCATGGACAGCTCACAGCTTTTTTTTTTTTTTTTTTTTTTTTTTTTTTTTTTTTTTTTTTTTTTTTTTGGTAAATCGCCTCTAGTGTGATTGCTTTGCGTCCTTGCCCGCCCGTTGTCTCGCTCCTCCGGCCGGGGCACAGCTGGGGCGGGGGCCCGACGGCACCTCCCGGACGGGCGGTACCGGGCGCTGCGCGGGGAGCGCCCCGCTGCCGCTCGGAGGGCGGGGAGATCCGCGGCCCGGTCTCCCCCGGCGCCGGCGGTCGAAGTTTTCACGGCGGCTGCCCGGGGCCGGCGGGGAAGCGGCCGGGAGGGAGCGGGTTGGGTGATGGTGCCGGTGCCGGCCATGCCTGCCCCGCGGCCCGCGGCCCCGCGCGGCCGGAGCGCGGCCTCCGCCGTGGTGCCCCGTGGGGGCTGCGGGGCGCGGGGGGCCCGGCGCTGAGCGGCTCCGCGGGTGCCATGTCCTCGCTGGTGAAGGAGGACCTGATGAAGAGGCTGTTCGGCCCCCGGCGGCGGAGGCTGCACGAGTTCATCGAGGTGGAGGGCGAGGGCGCCCAGCGCTACTACCTGTGCGCCGCAGGTACGGGGCGGCCGCGGGGCTCCAGCGGCTCTGCGGGGAGGCGGGCGCGGCTGGGAGCGGGGGACGCGAGGGAGCGGGGCCGGGGCTCGGCGCCCCCGGGCCGGAGCGGGGCGGCTGCGGCTCCCCGGCAGAGCACGGAGCCCGGCTCGGCGCTCTCGCACCGCCGGCAGTCCCGAAAGGGCGCTCGTTCCCTCCGGTTCGTGATTCGCGCCCGCTCCAGCTTTGACACCGACGGAGAAACCCGGCATCTGCCCCTGTGAAAAAGGCATATTGTGTGTGTGGCTCTACGCAGATATTTACTATATGTAATATGCTAGGTAGAAAAGTTATACAATATTAACATTTTAAATAATATAGTAAATGTAGTTTTTAACATTGAATCTAAGTAAGAAGTGTGTGTAAGGTATTGTCCTTAACTCAAGAGCAAAGAGAAGATAACCCAGAGGTTTCTACACAGAGAGAACAATTACAACAAGCCAGACTAAAAACCCCTCTTGGATGTTTCAGAGGGAAAGATACATATCTCCTCGAAACCACCCTGGTCAAGCCAGACCATGCATATCTCCTTGAATCCACAAAGCTATCTGGTTAAGCCAGACTCCAGGACGCCAGGGGTTTTGCAAAAGGCTCGTGGCAAACGGGCTTTTCTTAGATAAAGTATGCATATTCATTAAAGTTGGTCCTCAAAAATAGAGAGGCTTCTCTCTAACGGGGCCCTTCTCCTTCACAGCCTTTGTCTGGGAGGGAGGGGGGACGGTAGACCCGGGCTACCTACTTTGCTCTTATTTGCCTCATTATTTGTCCTGTCTCTGAAAACTTTTTAAACTTTTATTATTGTATTAATTTTTGTAACCAATTTTTATTCTTTATTAAATTTTCATAAATTTCAAAAACGAGTGATTGGCATTTATCACAATTTGGTAGCAGAGGATGGTTTAAAATACCCCCACTGTGAGTGCTGTGAGAGGATTAGAGACCAGGGAGACGCGTCCCGCCTGCATTAGGCGGCCTCGGCTCTGTTCCTCGCAGAGTACCCAGAAAGGGGTAAGATCCAAGGACAAAAAGGAGGCAATAAGGCAAAGAGAAGGGAAAGAATTCCCTAAAAACCGCGGTAACCAGCTCCTAACATCAAAGTGTACACGAAGAATAAAGACCCAAGAACAACGGAGTAGTAAGAATTGCTGGGATTGGGGGTGGCAGCGTTTAGCGCAGAACGGGGGCTGAAAGTGTGTGTGTCTGAGAGGCGGGCTGGGGTAACACCCGGACCTTCCAAGCGAGTGCGGAGTCCCCTACGCTGCGGTTCCGTTGTCCCGCGAGGGAGGCGGCCAGCACCGGGACGAAAGTGAATGGTAAAAAAGAGTGAAAGAACCCCCCAGAAGAAGTGTGTGAAAAGGGGACCCTAAAAGCTTTTGCTGGGTTGAAGAAAATTATTCCAAGAACACCCGGGTTATTTTAATAATCGGCTGGGTTGAAAAAATATTCCAAGAACACCCAGAATTTAGCTGAGTTGAGGAAAATTCTGAGAGCACCCAGGGTTGAAACCAGCTGGATTGGAGGAAGCAATTCCGAGACATCCAGGGTTATGTTAAATTCTGCAGAATCTATGAAATAAACCCAAGAGCACCTGGGGTTGGGGAGAACCCCCAACACTGCCAGATTGAGAGTTTATGAAGGGCATTTTTCTGGCCAGGTACTCTTAAAGAGTGTAAAAGTGTGTGGAAAGTAAAAGGTACCTTGTAGTTGTGATTGTTTTGTTGTGTGTGAGAGTAAGTGAAAAATAGAGTAGAGTGAATGTGGATGAATGAAAGTATAGAAAGTGTAGATTTTTATTTTTTAAGCTTTATTATAGTTCCTCAGAGAAAGTAAATTGTATTAAGAAATAGTGTGGGAGAAAGGAGAAAAGTAGTTTTTGTGGGGGTAAAGGGAAGGTAAACAGAGACAGGGATGGGTAGAAAAGAGAAAATTTTGAAAGAAAAGGGATGGAAGTCCAGTGGGGAGAGACCATCGACAGAGATACCACCCTAAGATCGTCCCTTAGGAGTTGCATTGCCGGCTCCGGTGTTGGTGCCTGTCTCAGTCCCTGTGCTTGCCCCGGGTTCTAGCTTGTCGCTTGTTTCTGCCCCAGTTTCCATCCCAGGCAAGAGTCCGCTGTTCGCAGCGGCAGCCCAGCCGGTTTCTCCCCTCCCCCCCCATCGCTGTTCGCAGCGGCGGCTCAGTCGGTACCCGGCCCCCACCCCGGTCCCTCTCGCTATTTTCCCGCAATAGCTTTTTCGGCCTCATTCCCAGTATTTGTTTGTTAATTTGTCTTAGCAGCGCTGAGCGTTGCCGCCACTGCCTTGCTTTTGTTGGAATCGGCGAGTACAGTCGCCATGAGCCACGTAGGAGGTGACAGCGTGGTGGCTTAGCCGACCCTGGAAAAGCCCCCCCGCAGCAGCAGCAGCAGCGGCAAGGTGGCCGGTTTCCCTCCCCTCCCCAGCCGTGGTGGCGAGTCCCCCTCCGCTTGCAGAGCGGGGGTGGGGGCGGCTGGTTCCTTCACCCTCCCCTCCCCAGCCGTGGTGGCGAGTCCCCCTCCGCTTGCAGAGCGGGGGTGGGGGCAGCTGGTTCCCTCACCCTTCCTCCCAGCGGCGGCAGCGGGTACCCCCTCACCCCCCTCCCGTTCGCGGCGGCGGCGGGGCAGCTGGCTCCCCCTCCCCCCCTTCCCCCCTTCCCGGCGGCGGTTCCTCCGCTGTCGGCGTGTGGCGGGCTGGTCCGGTCCCTAGCTGCCTCAGTAGCGATTCCAGCTCCAGGTGCTGGGCGACTGCCGGAGGCGGCTGGGGCCGCCAGCGTGGGCCATGCAGGAGAGCGCGGCCGCATAGAAGAGACCGGAGATTGCTTCCCCTTCGGGAATTCCGGTGGCAGACCCCGCCCATGCCCCGTCCTTGGAGGACCAGGGGTCAGTGGTCAGTCCTCCAGGGCTTCTCACTTCCTGTTGGAGAAGCCGTTCCCTTGGAAACGGCAGTCAATGCAGATCTTCTCAGGAAGAAAGGGAGTGGGCAGAGAGGGACGGTGGGCCGAGCGCCTCTCCTGCCGGGAGTAGGAGGACGAGCGAGGCTCTCGTCCCCGGTGGCGGTGGCGGAGAGGAGCGGCCGCCGCATTCCTGCACAGCCGTGCCATGGCAGCTGGGCTGCCCGGTGAAGGCGGCGGCGCCGAGCCGCGCGTGGGACGCGCTGCTCTCTGCCTGCACCTCCTCCAGCTCGCTTATCAGCGCCCACAGCTGCCCTTTTCCTTATGACCAAGTGACTCGGGTCATAGAAGTTTTAAAGATTTTTTCAGTGTTTCTCATGCGCTGGCCTTCAGTTTCTCTCAAATCGGTAGCCTGTAAACTCAGACAGTGTGCACACGTGTTCTAAGATATTTTAAGAAGGACTTGTGGTTTCTTTGAGAGGAAAGGAGACAGTGTCTGAAGCTGTGCTTTTTAAATAAATGGCTGCTGCTTGATGTGCTAACATTTTTCAAGCGTTTTTCACTTGATGAGAGAGAGCTTGGCCATGTGAAATCAGTGTTTAGTGCCTTTTAAGTGTCTCTTCTACAGCTGATGAATAGATGTAGAAGGAGGAGGAGTGAAGAAAAGGAAGTATTAGTGTTCACTAGATTATTTGCTTAGTCTATGTTATAAAATTAGATGTGTAGAAAATATTTTGGAAGATGCAGACAGGAGGAAGAGTTGGAATTTGTGGAAAGTACAATAGCAAGAAGAATTTGTTTGGTAGATATTTCAGGAAGGCATGGTGTAAGTAAAGATGCAGTAGAGTGGTGGGAGCAAGAAAAGAGTTTTGCCTGTCATCAGGGATGCGGTGATATAGAGAGATACCAGAATTTAGATAAGAGATGTTTTGTTAGTCCCAGGAACAAAGAGTAATTTATTGAGACGAGACTTCCAAATAAAATTAGGAATAAGAGTTATACCAGAAAATGGGAAGATGACAGCTAAAATATTGAAATTAGAACAGGAGGATAAAAAGAAAATTAAAAAGGAGGAATACTTCCACCACAAACAGGAAGATCAAGATTGTTTCAGAGAGAAAACCCCTGTGTTTTTGCCTTAGCCTGTGATTTATATAAAGAAGAGGGGGAATTACAACCTCATACATTGCCAAGCCAAATACCCTGTTTTATTCCCCCAAATACTGGACATGCTGGTTGGTGTAAATGTAAGTGTTTGAGCTGTGGGAAAAATTGGTACTGTAGTTCACACAAACGACGCTCTCGTTGCATGAAGTGTAGAGTGTCACCTGAGCCCCCTATCCAAGAAGAATTTGAAACAACTAAAATAATAACTTTGTTGTGTGGATAGGAATTATTAGTGCCTGTTGAACGAGAGGTGGCTGAAGAAAAGTGGGAGACCACGGTTAAGGAGTGTCAAGAACGATTTGCCTGGAAATTAGCTAAGAGAAAGTGACAATAGAGGAGAGGGCAAGACCAGATTGGCCTCTATAATCGCCACCGAGAAGATCACATACACCTGCTGTGGGCTGCAACCCCATAGGCATGGGAGGTGAGACTATAAGCCATACTGGACCTCTCCTGGTTCTGTCACTCATTTTCTGGCTCTTCCCTTTTGAGATGCCGACCAGGCCATGCTACAGGTGTTACCTAAAACTGTGTATAGAAAGACACCGAGGCTCCTTCTTTATTTCTCACACTCATATCAACAGTCACTGTTATAACCCTTCCAGATTAAGAAACTGCATGTACAATTGGAAAAGTATTAGATTGCAGAGAATTTAGGGGGAAGTGAATATGCAAAAGAGGAGAAATAGATGTGTTTCACCCACATTACTGAGAGTAAAGCAAATGTTTTAGTAAAAGAACAATTGATAGACAAAAAAAAAAAAAAAAAAAAAAAAAAAAAAAATTAGGCCAACACCACCACCTAAACCTGTACCAATTTCACTTAACGGTTTGTATAAGAAATTGGAACAACAATTAGAGAAAGAAATAGATATTTCACGGATGAGTAAAAATCTGTTTGTAGAATTGGGAGAAAGAATAAGTAAAGAACTTAACGTAACCAATTGTTGGGTCTGTGGAGGGGCTTTGATGTCAGAAGAATGGCCATAGAAAGGCAGCAGCTTAGGCCCAATCGAGCTCCTTAAGTAGAACCAAACAAGTATAAGGGGAGAAAATCGGCCAGGGGGATGGATTTTAAGTTCAGTAGTCATAAGAGAGGAATGTCTTTGGCGTGAAGGAAAAAAGTTCCTCCATAAAGTAAGAAAAACTCCCTGTAAAAGATACAAGGTTAGTAATAGAACCTCTGTATAGTGGATCCCAGAAGAACCTACCATGTACTGGACCCAGAAAAAAGAAAAAAACAGAAATTGTGAATATAATAATAAAATCAGGCTTTTTCAATGTAATGATACAGGAAAGAATCCTTATGTTAGCATCCCAGAGATTTCTAAATTTTGGGAGAATATAGATGAGCAAAAATTAGACTATTAGAAAGCTCCAGACAGTTTGTTCTAGATATGTAAGAAAAGGGCGTATCCAAAACTCCCTCCCAAGTGGAAAGGGAGCTGTACTCTGAGTGTCATACAACCAGGATTTTTTCTTTTGCCCAGACCTGAAAGAGATCACTTAGGGATACCAGTTTATGAGGATCTAAAAAGAGATGCAAGAGAGCAGTAAATATCCGCTCGAGCCAATTTTATTATAAAAAGAAAGAGGAGGGATTGTGAAAAAGGCATATTGTGTGTGTGGCTCTACGCAGATATTTACTATATGTAATATGCTAGGTAGAAAAGTTATACAATATTAACATTTTAAATAATATAGTAAATGTAGTTTTTAACATTGAATCTAAGTAAGAAGTGTGTGTAAGGTATTGTCCTTAACTCAAGAGCAAAGAGAAGATAACCCAGAGGTTTCTACACAGAGAGAACAATTACAACAAGCCAGACTAAAAACCCCTCTTGGATGTTTCAGAGGGAAAGATACATATCTCCTCGAAACCACCCTGGTCAAGCCAGACCATGCATATCTCCTTGAATCCACAAAGCTATCTGGTTAAGCCAGACTCCAGGACGCCAGGGGTTTTGCAAAAGGCTCGTGGCAAACGGGCTTTTCTTAGATAAAGTATGCATATTCATTAAAGTTGGTCCTCAAAAATAGAGAGGCTTCTCTCTAACGGGGCCCTTCTCCTTCACAGCCTTTGTCTGGGAGGGAGGGGGGACGGTAGACCCGGGCTACCTACTTTGCTCTTATTTGCCTCATTATTTGTCCTGTCTCTGAAAACTTTTTAAACTTTTATTATTGTATTAATTTTTGTAACCAATTTTTATTCTTTATTAAATTTTCATAAATTTCAAAAACGAGTGATTGGCATTTATCACAGCCCCGCAACTGCGGGCAGCGCTCTGGCCGGGACAGTGCTGTGAGCGCCTGAACTGCCTGTAAAGAGCAAACCCTTACAATAGTTCTAATCAGGTTTTCTACAGAAAAGTGTAACAATGCGATAACATTGCAGGAAACAGTAAATTTTTTGCACTATCCCTCTTCTTGGTCTAATATTGCGCACATTGTCCCTGTTACACTTTGAACAACAAATTAGACTTGTGGTTTAAATAAATAACTGGAGCTAGTGATTAGCACAAACTTCGAGTAAAACAAGATTGCTTTAAGAAGCCAACCACACTCCCACAGAGAAGAAAATCTTGGTGAACTGAAACCAGTACAGGTAGTTATCTGTCTGCTTTCTAAATTTCTTTTCAAATGAATCGTCTGTTTCATAGAGGTTTCAGAAAAGCTGGTTTGTGGGGTTTTTTGTGTGGGCTTTTTAAATTATTATTTCAAACCACTGAGAAATACTAAAAAGAGAAATGTCATCTGTAAGTAGTTAGGTTGACGTGAATGATTGTTTCAGTCTGTTTCCTCTTCATATTCCAAATACATATATTAGGTAGAAATAATCTGTGTACTTGAGACATAGATGGGGTTGGTATCCAGTAATTTATGTTGATTATCATTCTAAACACATTAAATCCTTAGAACACATGAGCTGTTTCACTAATTATTTGAAATCGTGAGCCAACTAAATTCTCTGTACTCCCTTAATTTTGGTAGAACAGGCTTTTTATGGAATTAATTCCCGAATATCATAGGGTTTTTAAACATACAGAAATACCAATCTCATTCATAGTTTATGAAACTATCAGTAGAAATATCATTAGTTTCATGTTGGAGGTCTATAAGCAGTTCACTGTTGTGAAACATCCAAAAAGGAGCAATAACATTAGGCACCTTTAAAATCTTTACTAAAAGTTTGTTTTCCAGGTAGAGGAGAACAAACCATTAAAGCAAGCCTCTAATCAGTTTTACTGACTGGAAGTCTTTAAAGACATAAGGGAAAATTCATGCAGAGTGTTAAGAGTAAGATCTCTCCACTATCCGTTATTAAATTCTCTTAATATATTCAGGCACAGTCAAGTAAGTGGTGAGTAGAGTGGAAATCTGACTCTAAAAGGATGGGTTGCATCCAGCTGCCAGCAACTCCTGTGTTCTACTGTGATTCTGTAGGAGCAAAACACATTATCTAAAATCTTATCTCTGCAATGCAACCTGTGTGTGTTTCTGTTGATTTCAAATTACCATAAGAAAAAAATCAGTCAAACTATAGGCAAAACTTCAGAGGTCTATGCCTTTTGAAATGCGTGTTCCAACAAAATCCTACTGTGGGTAACTGAACAATCTTTTTCTGTGCAATATGGCCAACACTATTTTCTTTCCTTTTCACAGTAGCAAGTCCTAGTTCTTGCATGAAGGTGACAGTATCTTTTCACAAAAGAGTTTATGAACTCTGGAAGAACATAGAGGTGAAATGCAACCCTGCTCAGGGATTGTCACAGCCCTGTGTTGGTATATCCAAGAAAGAATGGTGGGGATAACATTTTATTGTCCTACAGCCACACTGGAAAAAATGTCTTAGTCCATGAAAGGCTTTAAGAAATACTTTGTCCTCTATGAAGATATTTCCATAGCTGCGCCTGCCTCAAGCAAAGCTTTTAGAGCTTAATAGAATGACGTGGTAGGTCTGAGCTCATGCTCTCTCTAAAAAAAAAATAAATTCTTTGACTCTTTGAACTGAGTGCAAGATCAACCAGTATGTAAAATGCAGGAAAATTATGTTTGTTTTTTTTTTCTTGACTGAAAATAGTACACCCAAGTTTCACCACTGGGTTCATCATGCGTAACATCTGTGCTCTGACCTTATGTCATAGGATTTCTGTTGTCAGAGGGGTGGAGCAGTGGCAGTGTGGGGTCTGGGGGTCCCTAGGACATCCCTTTGTATTTTTGAGAGGACTTGGGGTTTGGACTTGCTTTCTTTAGTTTTTACTCTGAGGGAGACAACATATTCCCTTACAAGCTAGCAAACCAACAAACCAAATGGGTGAAAGTATGAAGAGAACTTCCTAGGATTAATCTGCTAGATTTGCTTGCAAATGAAAACCACTGTAATTTTGTCACAGAAGATAACACAGCGGTGGTCTTTTGGTTAAAAATGATTGAGTAACTATGATTCATAGGACCAGGGAAAAAATTATTTGTATTTCCCAGGCAGGGCAGCTATATGCTGAGAAGTCATGATCAATTTATATATTTGCCACTGTTTTTCTTTACAGTGGAAAGGAGTATATCCAACATATACACTTTGTTGTTATTTGATAACCATTTTCTTATAAGCAGGTGAGAATAAGAGATGTTTTAACAGGAGGAAGGTAAAACTAACGAAGTTTCAAAATGAGGTTTCAAAAATTCAGGTAGTATTTAGAAATAAAAGCATTTTGCTCCTGTGTTCTTAGCCTTGTGCTGTGAATGCCACATCTGGCTCCTGCCAGATGTAGGTGACTACTTGACCATAACTTGGGCTACCGGATAGCTTGGGAATGTGGCCTGCCCTGCAGCCATCAGCAGGAGGATGTGCAGGAGATTGTTCAGGCTCTGGTACTTTTCACACTCATATTGGTCTGTTACAGAAATCCAGACTCCTACTCAGCACTCAAGGTAATCAATTAATAATGGTAGTTTTTGCAAAGAGCATCTTCATGCTCTTTTTCATCTCATTTCCTGCCTAAGTTGAAAAATAATAATTTCTGTAAATTTAGTACTGGACAACTGGAAGCTTTAAGAAAAAAAATAATGCCATTTTAATTTACATACTATATAGGGAAATAATAGTTTTGCTTTAAAAAATAATGGCTTCAAAAGAGAACTTCCTTTGTCAAATGGAAAGTATAGCACAAGTCATGTAAACACAGAACCTTGGTAGAGATTCTGCAATTTTCTAACTGCAGCACCCTAAAAAGCCTTCCTCTTGAAGTAAACAGGATAATGCAGACATAGTGCCAGAATGAGGATTTCATTGCAGTGCTAGTGAATTCACATGAAAGGCTTTTTGAACAGACAAGACTCTTTCTTCACAGGGTGGGTAAGGTAAATCCTAAATCTACTAAAATCTGACAGATTTCATAGACTGACAACATGGCACTATTCCTCCTACCTGGGCAAAATAAAACTACAAGTCTAGTATAACCCTATGCAGCCCTACCTGTCATGGTTTAATTACTTAAACTTTGGGAAGTACCTGGTTGCATATCTAAATAATTTTTTCTTGCAGTTACTAAAAGTAAAGAAGTAGAAATATCTATGGTTAAACACTGGCAAGTAGACCGAGAGGAGAAATATGAAATAGTTGAAAAGTGGTTTTTGAAAGATCTGGAGATGATTGATGGAAAAGAAGCAGATACAGTAAGTGTTACATTATGCATTATGTACATAGAGAATAATTTTCTTGTTTTGCAGTTTGGGATATGGGTATTAAAATGCTTTATCTGAAAAATAAAGTGATGTTACTAAGGAATTTTGGCTTTATTGCATGTGAGAGGCTCCACATCACATTTGCGCTGTTGGAGGGTAAGAGGAAGGTGAGATTTTTTTGTTAGTTTATTATAATAGTCCTCATCTCTCTGGTTGAGACCTGAGGCACAAGCTGGGTGTTTGGTCATCATAACTGGTAATAAAAATTTTCCATCTGCAGCTTCCAGTGTAAACTGGAGTTAATGTAAGAGATTTTAGAGTGCATTTGAAAACAAAATTTCATTTAAAAAAATATGGAGACTTTCTTCTGAAGTGTTGTGCTGAAATATTCTTTAGAAATTATTCAGCCTTTCACAACTGGGATGATCAAGATCTGTCTCATTTTTGATCAAAGTAAAGCCTAAATGAACCTCAAACTCATGGGGTAATTACCACTGCTATAAATATTCATAATAGGTGTTCATATCCATGGGATTTAAAAGAATTTATCTGCTGCTAGGATTAGTTGTGTCAAAGAGCCAGAAAGCATAAAGAAGTACAACTGAGGCAGGAAGGGTAATCGATATTCTTCTTCTCCCACAGACATAGGCAGTTATAGTCCAAGGCAAGTGCTTTTCATATACTTTTTTTTAGGCAACATAACAAATTGATTCAGTTCAAAACAAGACTGTACAATCCCAATAAAGTACAGTGTATTGCTTGAGCAAATTTAGAAAGTTTTCTCAGAAAAAATCCCAATGACAAAGAATTACAGCTGCTACTTTTTAAAGTTTTAAAAGACTGTTTAGGATGAATAGAAAAAGTATGTTAAGTCCTTTAGAGCCCATCATACTGAGAAAAACAGATTGCAATTCTAACACTGTAATGCGTGTAGTAATTTAATTCTCTCTCAATTTTTTTTTCAGGATAATCCATATTTTGATATGCATTTCCACAAAGTCTACAATATGGAAGCATATAGTTGTGCATCTAAATATACCTTTGCTCGAACACTAAACAAACTGAATGCGATGTACCTTAAGAAGGACTTCAAGGTTGTGAACTTTGATGAGACCTATCTAAATGATGATTCGATCTGGTCATCCAGCAATAGAGATTTCTTAGTACTTATGAGGGTTTGCTTCTATGCTTCCAACCTTTTATGTCTTTCCCTCTGTCGTTTCTCCTGAAGATGTATTTTCTAATATTAAGGTGACTGGTTGACTTTCACTGGCCAGCATTTCATAAACCATCTGTTCAAAAAGTTAGTAAGTGATATGGACTGTCTCCTTTTTAATTTTACGTGTAAGCAAAAAGTGGAGCAGACTTTTTACATAAATAATTGATAATTTGTTTATGTCTATTAAGAAGTCCTCACTCTAGCAAATACTTATACATACAAGAGACTGGAAACCTAGAGCCAGTAATTATCATGGTGAGTGGTGATTGCTTATTTAAGCAGAGCTCAGAATTTGCTTATATGTTCATGGAGGTATAAATAATCTTTCATTAATAGCTTGAAATACTTTTGCAGCATTAAGAGCATTAACAGTTAGTTTATACCTTGGAAGTGGAAAAAAAAGTAATCAGTTGAATTCTGTATGAGAATGATGCACATTTCCATTTCCAACTGTGCTGAAACACAGAACTCCATTAAAGAGATTATACCTACATCCTCACAAGGATCCAGTTCTCATCCTGATGAATAGGAGTACGGCATTCAAGTACCATGGGACCAATTTTTCACCTATGCAGATATATTATTTTTCCCACAGAACATTTAGTACTCCCTTGGCCTTCATGTTATTTGTGATACTGTCTTAGAAAACAAATGTTCTTAAGCAGCATTGCTTCATTTGTCAGACCTTTCAGAACTTCTGTATCATTGATGTTCTCCTTTCTTGCCCTTTATTGCTTATGAACAGGTGTGGTTAGGGAATGGAAATTATCTCTGAACCAAAATATAAGAAAATACTATGTAAACAGTAGTTGTTGGCTACTACAGATACTTTGTAGACAAGTGATAGAGTTCAAAACTCAGAGAATTATGAGAATTATTTGTGGGATTGCATTTTATGGAAATGGTTTGCTCTAGCTCACCCCTGGGAAAATGTATGGTTTATCCCAAGTCTGTACCCTCCCTGCAGTATCCTGTATCTGTAACCTCATTGGCTGGAGAATGTTACCGCGCCCCTTTGAACCTCTGTGATAAGAATGCTAAGGCAGAAGGCTCTGCCCTCTTTGCCCCTCTCCCCCTGGAGGCCTCCTGATGCTCCCTTCCCCCCCCTTCCCTTCCCCCCCCTTCCCTTCCCCCCCCTTCCCTTCCCCCCTTCCCTTCCCCCCCCTTCCCTTCTCCCCCCTTCCCTCCCCCCCCTTCCCTTCCCCCCCTTCCCTTCCCCCCCCTTCCCTTCCCCCCCTTCCCTTCCCCCCCCTTCCCTTCCCCCCTTCCCTTCCCCCCCTTCCCTTCTCCCCCCTTCCCTTCCCCCCCCTTCCCTTCCCCCCCTTCCCTTCCCCCCCCTTCCCTTCCCCCCCTTCCCTTCCCCCCCCTTCCCTTCCCCCCCTTCCCTTCCCCCCCCTTCCCTTCCCCCCCCTTCCCTTCCCCCCCCTCCCTTCCCCCCCTTCCCTTCCCCCCCCCTTCCCTTCCCCCCCCTTCCCTTCCCCCCCCTTCCCTTCCCCCTTCCCTCAGTGAATAAACCCTCACCTCATCAGCATCCCACCGGCATCTGAGTCTCTTTGCCTGCCAGCATGGGAACACCCACGACCCCTCAAAGACCCCGGGGGTCTCCGGGGGGCACTCCCCGGGGACCGCCCATAAATTTAAACAACAACAGATGACGCACCAACGTTGGGCAACAGCACCAACGACCCTGAGACAAGATGGACCATGGTAACTCCGTTTCGGTGCCGTCTCCGGTGGAGCGGCCGTTCTGGGCCATCGCGGCCTGGGGCGGCCCCTCTCCCACCGCACAGAGACCTCGTGAGCCACCACGCAGCTGTTCCACCACAGCTGACCAGCCCGGCGCGGGCCCGGGTCCCGGCTCCTTGGGGCCCCGGTCCGCCTCGGCGCTGCGCGGGCTGCACAGCCCCGCCGGACGGCGCGGCCCGGGCGGCGCGGATCTGCCGCAGCCAGGCTCCGGCGTGAGCGGAGCGGCCCCGCGGCGGCCGCGGCGCGGGCGGCGAAGCGGCGGCGCAGCGGGAGCACAGCGGCTCCGGCGACGGAGCGGCCCCGGCCCGGAGCAGCCCCAGCGACAGAGCGGCCCCGGCCGGCGCAGCCCCGCCGCGGCGTGGGCCGGTCCCGGCGCGAGCAGACACGTGGTCCCGGCCCCGCCGCAGCGTGCGCGGGCCCCAGCACCAGGAGAAGCCACGCAGACAAGCGGCCCTCCCCCCGCCCGGCAACAGCGGCGAAGCAGCCAATGTCCCTGGACAGCAGCGAAAGGAACTCAGCCAGACGGCCATCAGAGAAGGAAAAAGCAGTCTTCAGTTGTGCCCAAGCCCCGCACCTTCCAAAACTCGGTTTTGTAAATTGTGTAACCTCCTTCCTTACCCTTACCCCCTCCTCCCCTCGCTGCTCCTTCTCCCTAACCCTATTTCCCTTAACAAACCCCCGAGAGTTAACCCCTTTCTGCTAAACCCGGCACGGCATGGCTAGTGCCATGTGTGCTGTGACCGCATGGCCACCATGGCCACGTGCCCTCAGTCCCATCTTCCGCTTTCCAAGTCCCACAAGGTAAACGCTAAGAAACCAAACCCAAAGCTAAAGTGAATTTGTAATACCAGTTTTACAGTCTTGTATAATTGTTAATGTTACTTTGATTCCCTTTCCCTGTTTTTCTGCCCCTGTCCCTTGCTGTTCTGGCCAAACAGCAGGGTGTCCCAAACCCCTCCATTTCCTTCCCATCCCCATGAAGTAGTTTTACAATTATGCCTTTCTAGCTTTTGTGTGTGTTCATATTGCAGATTCCCCTGTTTTCTGTTTTAGAAAGCAGAGGCCTTTTCAGGTCACAAGTTTAGATCCAGGGGAAGCAGTTTTTAGATTGTCTTCTTGTAAAGCGCGAATCAGTAGTAGACTATTGAATCGGTAACGCTTTTTGGGTTTATACTGTCCTCAGTTAGTTCTGAGGGTGATTGATAACCTAAATTGGTGTCTGAGAAAGTATTTGACGGTTTTTGTAGTTTTTTTCTTTTGTTTTTCTTTTGATGACCTAAAACTGGGGGTCTTTTGTTAGGTCTCTGACACTTCTGGTGCAAGTATGGACGAAAGAAATCCCCAGTGGGTACATATGGACGAATGTAAACAATTGCATGCAGAGTGTAGGTCCTTTCGGTTGAACCAGTTGGAAAGTGAAAGGAATGATTTGGCTCAGATCCGTGGGTGAGAATCTGAGGCCGTGTGTGGAGCCCGGGGAACTCCACGTGTTTTCCTGTCCCTAGAGTGGGAGCAGAGGTCAGCGCCTCAGCCTAAACTGGGGGCTGTGGTGGTCTGAAAAGCCAGTTGGAAAAGACTAGACACTATTAGGCCAGTCACGCTGGAAAGGCTCAAACAAATTTGTTAACTTGTTTCAAATCTTGCAATATAAACTCACATAACCCGTCTACTGCAATTACAAGGTCAGATCAACTGTTCACAGTATAACATAATCCTTACTGCAATTGTATTTGGTTTTATGCTGCAAAACTGTGTAATTACTGTTTCATTTTTTAAATTGTTAATTGTCATATGTCATATTTCTCTTCTCACATTTTAAAGAAAAAAAGGGTGACTTGTGGGATTGCATTTTATGGAAATGGTTTGCTCTGGCTCACCCCTGGGAAAATGTATGGTTTATCCCAAGTCTGTACCCTCCCTGCAGTATCCTGTATCTGTAACCTCATTGGCTGGAGAATGTTACCGCGCCCCTTTGAACCTCTGTGATAAGAATGCTAAGGCAGAAGGCTCTGCCCTCTTTGCCCCTCTCCCCCTGGAGGCCTCCTGATGCTCCCTTTCCCTCTCCTCCCTTCCCCCCCTTCCCTTCCCCCCTCCCTCAGTGAATAAACCCTCACCTCATCAGCATCCCACCGGCATCTGAGTCTCTTTGCCTGCCAGCACGGGAACACCCACGACCCCTCAAAGACCCCGGGGGTCTCCGGGGGGCACTCCCCGGGGACCCCCCCCATAATTATTTTCACCAGTTTCTAGCTAAGTGTAAACATATTCAGTGCACTACTTAAAGGCACATTAGTACATACAGTCACATTGCCCTTGCCACATTGCCTTATCACATTGGGGTGGAGTGTACTTGAGGGGGCTTGGAACAGCTCACAGAACATAACAGCTGGACTTGTTACAGCAGTATACTATGGTAGAAACAGAGGATAAGTGGCAGCTGTGTTGAACAGAAGCTGAAGAGGAATAATGTTAGTCATAAGAAGCATGTTGTTCCTGCCCAGTGCCAGTCAGCTGAGCTAGCTGGCTGTTCATCCCATAGTAAATAAAAAAAAAAGCCAGCCAAAAGAAGCTCCATGCAGAGAAGCTTCTGGTCAGAATGTTCTGCAGGAGAAAATTAGCTTTCTCCTTTGGCAGCCAAGAGAGTTCAGGAAGGCAGGCTGTGGACTAAACCGGGTAAGGACCAGGAGCTGAGCAATGTCAGCTCCCTGTAGATCAGAGGCTCGTTCATGTCCTCTCTCAGCACCTGCCATCTCCAAATGGGATAGCTGTGCAAGGGTACTGTGCTCTACTGTGCCTGTACTTTGCTTTTGTCTTTCATGTGAACTCCCACCTTTGAAAACATTTGTGTAAATGTACTTTGGATTCAAAATTAAAATAACATCAAGTAAATGAGAATATATTTGAAAACCTGTAAAATGTACAGCTTTCTACTTTTTAAGTGTTGTCCTGTTGCGTGTATACAGGAAAGCCCACACGTTTGATTAGTTAATATTTGGAAGCTAGATATTTATTCCAGGCATATATTGCAAATTACATTGGTTCTAACACAGATCTTAGTAATTATTATTGTAAGACAGCTGTGAGGGCAGTTTTTGTGGGTAACACAAATCCATTGGCATTTGTAAGGACGTAGGTCTTAAATTTGCCACCTAAATACTGATAGAGAGAAGGATTGTAATTTTGCTGATTGTTTGCACAATACAGTTGTTCTTTTGAGAATGCCTTTGGGATAATCCAGTGCAAGTTGATGTCTTGTGACATTTGATTATTAGCTGCAAAACGTATTTACCCAACATCCAGGTTCCACAAAACCATTTTATATAGAAAGTATAATTCATGCTACTGCTAGCTATGATAAATTGTCTTGTTTGAATTCTGCATTGATTGTTGAGGTCACAATGTTGTCCACAATATTTACAAATTCTTTGCTTAATAGGCACAAGGAAATGTTTTCTGGGTGGAAAAGCTTTCATAATTCATGGTGTAATTGTAATAAACATAGAACCCTAAAAAAGCACTTTGAGCATTATTTTGAAATAAAGTACATGTATACTGAATTCTTGCCCAATAATTCTGTATCATTTTAGAAACTGATGATAGCTAAAAAGTCACTATAACATTCAACTGTATTTAATTGCCTTTTATCGGTAGTTTATACGTTTTTATTCTTGTATTATATAAACATGTAATGAACTATATTGGAAGACACAAACGTGCATTTTATGTGGAAGAATATGCAATTAAAATCTCTCTGGCATTTCTTCTGTCTGATAATGTAGTATTTCAGACATTCTTAACTGAGCAGTCAGACTGTGTAAAAAGAATGGAAAAACCAGGGACATTGTGCATGTCAATTATTTCAGTTACCATCAAAAGAAAGAGTACTTTAAAAGATCTTTGTGGACCTAATCTAGGGACTCCTTATTTTCACATAGTTCTCTGTAAGATGTCAACTACCCAGACACTGTAATTGCTTGATTGTGCTATGGGAAGTCTGAGGGACACTGTCACTTTGTGGTGAGCATAGCACAGCTGCACTACAGGACACAGAGAATATGCTAAATTATGAATGGGAAAGACCCAACAGGCTAAATAGCCCATCTTTCAGTTAATGTGGAATTATTTCCTACATCACATTTCCTGACCTTAGATAAATGGAATGTAGTTTGAAATAAAGTATCTGGGGATTTGTCTAATTCTCCTGGAAGAATTCTACAAAATTTGAATAGGAAGAAACTTATGGGAGTAAAGGATGAACACGAATGCATCTGTAGCATTCCTATAAAAGGTTTCAACTACATGATGGAATGCAGTTTTTCTTCAGAAGACAGCAATAGCTAATAGCCGAGTCTGTTCCAGAGAGAGGAAAATACATGGCAGCCTGAAAATGGAGAAGAGTGATCGTAAGCAAACAGAAATTCATGCTCACATAACAGGCAGAAAGGGAACAAAGGATATCATAAAAGACAGGTGATTTTTTTATATACATATTTTTTAAAGACTTAAACAAACATCAGAATTAAGAATACAGGGAAACCTATGACAATGTAATTTATTTAAATTTTACTTATTTAGAGTGGAAATACTCCTCTCCTGTAAGTTTATTTTTCATGGATAACTAATCTTTTCTTGCATCCTAAATTAAGCAAATACAGATCAGTGCAGATTTTTTTTTAAAGTTTTGGAAGTGAAACAGAGTAGGGAGCCTGTTCTGGACTGTGCCTTCTAGGTTATTTCTCATACTACTTCTCCTTTGTGTTTTGGAGTTATACATATACTAACGTACCTCTTTCCAACACAAGCCTATATTGCTTTCGCTGTCATCTACTTATTTCCCAATACTTTCAGTCACTCTCAGCACATAAATCCTTTTCTAGTAAAGTGAGTGATTGTATTATGCAATTTTAATATGTAATTTAAGAATATTTTGTCATGGCTTAAAGTCAGTATTGGAAGATCAAACACCCTTTCTAAAGAGCATCTGTGGAAAGCTGAAGGTGGAGGGGAGAGGATGGCACTGTGCATCTTGGCAGATGATCTTGTGTCAGTCTAAATGTGTAAACACATTTTAGCAGTAAAATGTGCATTTTGGTGTGGGGTTTTTTTCTTTTACCATAATTAAAACTAAAAGACTAGAGGGTTCTGCCTAATGACAACAGCTTTATGAAATCTTGTCCAGTATTTTATGGCTGCCTTGTCCAGTCTTTATAGATCTAGACAGAGACAGTTACATTTTGTGGCTGAATTGAGAAATTACCAAACTATAACTTCTATTTTAACCATGGCCCTCATGAATGATATATTATAGAATTATACAGCATGTTGTTTTGTAAGTCAGAAAATAAAAGTACATTCAGTAAGACTTAATTGGTCAGTCATATTTAATTACAGAATATTCTGAGAAGGGACATGCAAGAATTATCATATCCAGCTCTTAAGTGGATTGACCATATGGGGCTCAAAACCACAGTGTTGGTGATGTAAGCACCATGCTGTAATCAACTGAGCTCATCCCAATTAATACTTTTGATCAAGTGGAAATATGATACAGGAATTACAGGATCACATGTTGAAAATCCACAAACTGGCAATTTAGAACAATTATTGACTATTGATAGAGAGACAGGAAGACTGATCAGAATTCGATTTTACTCAGTTTTCCCAAAAGCTTATATACATTATATTTATACATAATATAAATACATTATATTTATACATAATATACATTATATTTATATAGCTTATATTTCAGGAAGGTTAATAACTTTCCACTACAATAATCAGGTTAAAGATCATACAGACAATTCATACATTTTACATCTTCTGCTTGCAGAAGTTTGATTAAATCTCTTTCCATAAATAGGTTTAATCCCATTTTCTGTAATCTTCAAAGATCTGTTTGTTCCTGCCATGGTATCTTGGTCATCAAACCAGCTATGCTAATTAGGTCTGTTTTACTCTCTGTCCTATGTATTCCCACAAACAATCCCCTTGGAAAGGATGTTTTCTATTGCTCTTTATTGGTTATGGCCTCACAAATACATTTTATCAGCTACACACTCAAGTGAATAAATCATATACAATTCAAATAATCTGGAATGATTTCAGTCTATCCTTAACTCTGCATTCCACTACATTAACAATGCTAAAAATTAGGTAAGTTGATTGATCATGTGCAGAACCTCTGTCACAACAAAGGTAGTTCCAGTTTTCACAGAATTCATCAGTGGCTACAAGTAGCTATAGCCAATTTAAACATCAATTCTCATGGTTAGATGCCAAATCCTAAATCTAGTCCCAGCATAATTTTCCCATCTGGATTATCACTGACATCAAAGACTGTCAATTACTCCAGATTCTTCTACCTAGGAGCAAAGCAAAAATCTGAATGCTGTTCACAGATTATAAATATGAGCTGAACACGAGCCAGTGTGTGCCCAGGTGGCCAAGAAGGCCGATGGCATCCTGCCTGTGTCAGCAATGGTGTGGCCAGCAGGAGCAGGGCAGGGATTGTCCCCAGTACTGGGCACTGGTGAGGCCTCACCTCCAGTACTGCGTTCAGTTCTGGGCCCCTCACTTTCAAAGGGAAATTGAGGTGCTGGAGTGAGTCCAGTGAAGGGCAACAAGGCTCATGAAAGGTGTAGAAAACACATCCAGTGAGGAACAGCTGAGGGAGCTGGGTTTGTGTACCCTGGAGAAGGCTCAGGAGGGACCTCATTGCCCTCGACAATCCCCTGAAGGGAGGCTGTACTGGGGAGGGGTTTGGTCTCTCCTGCTGTGCCTGCAGTGAGAGGACAGGAGGAGACGGCCTAAAGCTGAGACAGGGCAGATTTAGATTAGATATTAGAATTTCTTTTTCACTGTTAGTGTTGTCAGGCTTTGGGATGGGTTGCCTGGGGTGGTGGAGTCACCATCCCTGGAGGTGGACCAAAGGTGTCTGGATCTGGTACTGGGTGATAAGGTTTAGGGGTTTAGGGGTTGCAGTGATAGTGCTGGGTGGATGGTTGGACTTGATGATCTTCAAGGTCTCTTCCAACCTTGCTGATTTGATAAAGCGACGTTAGTTCTGATGCTGTGGCCAAATGGAATTACAGCATGCAGTCAGAGCTGGACATTGCAATTCAAAATTGAGATTGTGTGACACTGTATGCATCTTTCAAGAACCGGTTTACCTGCATTTCTTTTGTGGACTCATTTGCCCCCTAAAAGACATAACCTCCCCAGTGCCTCTGCCGTGACGTCACTCGAAAATGCTGACGTCACTTTCGGTTCGACCGCGCCGCGCCTCACTCCTCCCCGCCAGGGGGCGCTGCGCCGGCAGGCCTGCCTGAGCCGCGCGCCGCCGTCACGTGCGCGGAAGCCGCGGCGGGAGGAGCCGCGTCCCTGTCCCGGCGCTTCCCGGATCGGCTCTTCCCCGCCCGGCGCTTCCCGGCCCTGTCCCGGCGCCGCGGTGAGAGCGAGGCGGCCCCGCCATCCTCCGCTCCTTCCCCCGGCCGGGCGGGGCGGCTGCCGCGGTGCTCCGCGGGCCGGCTCTGCTGTGGCCGTGCCGCCAGGTCCGGGGCGGGGCGGCGGCAGGCGCGGGTCCGGGGCCGCTTATGCGGGACTCGCAGGTGGGAGGCGGTGAAGCGCTGTCAGACGGGCCCTCGGGAGGCCGCCGCTGCTCTAGGTAGCTCTTCTGAGTTTTTGTGTTACATTATTGATCTTTTGGTTGATTGCCGGGCGTGCTGTGGTTGGGCTGCGCCCTTGCGTTACGCTGTGAGGCAGTAGGATGCAGGAGCAGCGTCTTTTCCTGTTTGCACCCTGAGCAGCCTTACCGCATTGCTGTGCCGCACCTGCGGGTGTTTCCTGGCAGGCCGCGTCTGTGATGTGATGTTTCTGACAGATTTCACGTAGCCTTTGTCTGGAACATTACAGGGAAAAACGCAGCTATGTCTAAAGGGATTTATCTGAGTCTGGTGTGGTCTCTGCTTTCTTGAAGCGCTTTTTCTGAGGAAGGAGCCTTATTTTCAGCTCCTTAGGCTAAATTCTGTGTTCCTTTGGGACAGGAGGATTCAAGTGTGAAAAGCTTAGTTTTGTGCTTGGTCCTGGCACACTGAGAAGGTTTTGGTGGCTGTGACTAAAGGAACTGAGTTTGTAACTCAGAAGTTGACCTGTGTGTGAGAGCTAGTCTTGGATCTTGGATTTATCATGCAATACTTTATGGGAAAGGTGTATGCCTAACCTGGACAACTTGTGTTAGCATTGAAATGGGAGAGTTAGCAATTTGTAGCAGTTTGATTGTGACTTAGAGCAGAAAATAATATTCTAAACAAGGAAGGAAAGAGGCATCTGAATCTGAAATGCAGCACATTATCGATGTTTTGTGTGTTCATCTTATGCATCTTTTGAGGATTAACAGGAATGGTAACCTGGTACAATTTGGGAAACAAAAGGTGGGCCCAGCAGGAAGAGAAGGAAAATTATTAGCAGCAGTGAAGTAGTGCATTGCCATAGGGTGTCATATAAACAGTGTGCCCTGGGCTCTGTGCACTTGACAGTACTGCTTCCACTTTGGCATGGTGGCCCTTGTTTTCATAAACTTCTTGAGCTTCTAATCTTCCAAATTGCTGTAGTGCCCAAGATTTTGTCTTTTCTGTGAGTTTATCAGAGAAAGCAGCTCAGGCGTCTTTAAGAGAACATGCCAACCTGAAATTTAGCTCCATATATTGTCTCAGCATCAAGCAGTGTAGCATGTCATGGGTACTAATCGTGCTTTTAGTGCACTGCAGAATTTTAGGGCACAGATAATACTGAAACTTCTGTTTTTAAATAAAAACACTGGAATGTGATGTCTAATGTGTTTCTCTGTTCAGTCCAGATAAAATCTCTATGTAGTGTGAGGAACTGTTCTGAATCAAGTGAATATTGCTAATTCCTTAATTTTCTGGAGCTTGGTGGGGGTTTTGGTTTGTTTTTGTTTGTTGTTTTTTATGCTTGCTTATGTAATTGAATTCTTTAAGCTTGAGAATTGGATGGTCTTTTTTTCTTGATTCCGGTTTCAACTTTTTTATGTTGATGCCTTGTATTTCCCTCTACTACAAAGAAATGTTTTGTACTCCATTAAATTAAGCTAAAGGATCATCCAAGGTGTTAATAAATTACAGTTTTCTAATGGAAATGAGTGAGTAAGCTTCTTTTTGATTTTTTTTTCCTGAACTGGTTGGGTCTTCTGCCCAAGTCATGCCTGTCTAGATTACAAGTCATTAAGTTACCTATAAAATTGAATTTTAAAGTCCTGTAGTTACTGTAAGTACATGACTGGTTCTTTTTTTGTGTGGGTCTGTTGAATGTGCTCGAGTTTATTTTTACCTCCTAAAATCTTTCAGCTGAGAGAAAATGACTGCGATCAAGCATGCTTTGCAGAGGGATATTTTTACTCCCAATGACGAACGTTTATTGAGCATTGTGAACGTATGCAAAGCAGGCAAAAAGAAGAGGAACTGCTTTTTGTGTGCCACAGGTACATAGGAATACCACACTGTATTTCTTGTCTTCACCTTTGTTTTTTACTTGGTTGCATTTGTTTTAGCTTTATGTCCAATCCTCATTCTTGACTTGTGTAAAACAGGTGCTTTCCATTCCTAATGGAGAAAATCAGTTATAGCTTGTACTTTCATTATTGCTTCTACTTATAAAAGGAACAAAGCCAACTACTTTTATTCACAGACCTCATTGTAATTTGAAAGGAAAGAATCAAAAATTATTCTTTTGGGCTGGTGGGCGTTTGAAGCAGACTTTATGTAGTGCTTAAAACAGGGTTTAGTAGTCATCTAAGCTGATAAGCCTAAATAAAATGCTTTAAAGAATATTAATTGGAGTCCAAGGAAAGTCACAGCAACTGAATTGAGTTCTTATGTTCCTTTAAGTGTATGCTTATTAAATTATATCTCTTTAAAAAATTGGGTGCTTTGGGTTGATCTGTTGATAAATTGGCTTGCTAGAATATTTTTTGACAGAAAAAGGTCTGTCAAAAAAATGTTTTTATTCTGCCTGTACTCTCCAGTTGTGTGTGTACTTTGTCAGTTACATGGTCATGGTCCAAGATCTGCTGTATCAAAGGAATAGCTGTAAACTGGTTTCATTACCTCCTCACAAGCTGTGCAGAGATGCATACCTGTTTGTTTGAGACTTAAACTGAGCTGTGGTTACTGTGGATGAAAATGGTTCAAAGGCTCTCTTTTCGTCAAATAAATACTAAGAAATCTCCCCCACAGATAATTCATTTGAGGAGTTGAAGTACAAGAGCAACAGATGTGAAAGTAGTATGTGTGTTTTGAAATTACTCTCTTACTTCATTTAATAGTGACAACGGAACGACCAGTCCAAGTAAACGTGGTGAAAGTGAAAAAATCTGACAAGGGAGATTTTTACAAAAGGCAGACTGCATGGGCACTTCGAGACCTTGCTGTTGTTGATGCCAAAGATGCTGTTAAAGTATGTGTCACTCTTTTATTTAGTCCTCTGCTCACAACATCCTCTTCCTTCCAAGTTAGACTTAACCTCCTTAATACTGGCTGCTTTTTTGATACTGGCTGCTTTGAAAATTAGATTGCTAACAGGTTAATTAATATGGCACATTCCCATGCTGCTTGTACCTGCATTTTCTTTCAACTTTTGCAAGAATATAACCCTGGTAAATTGAGTAAGAGTAGTCTAGATATGCTTGAACAGCAGTAGTCACAATATCTGCCTTGTTAGTTGTAGTAATCTCTCAGTGACTGTAGAGAGCATCTGCTAAGGACCAGTAGTATTGTTTTAAGTCTTATGTAAATTTTTTCACCCAAGCTTAATTTCCAGTAAGAAAATTTATGACTGTTCTACTAATGACAGTCATAAATTTGTCAAAATGTCCAAAATGTTCTGCTACATGTAATGTTTTTGTCTGCTGGGACACTTAAAACATTCTTAATGGGCAGTATATAAGCTTGAGGGTGAGCTGGAAGCGTACAGTCCTGATATGGTGGACTTTTCCACAGAACAACAGGAGCAACCTATTTTTGACCACTTAAATTCATTTGTTGTCATAAACTTTATTGAAAATTTTACATCTCTTTCTATTGTGTTATTTTTGTCTTGCCTGCCTTGCCAAAATACTGCTATCATAGCATGGATTCTGGTTTTTCACTATCACTATTTTAGCACCTTTATTAAGGTGCATGAGGGCCCTAAAGTTGCTATATGAGCTTAAGGTAGGCATCTGTGTAATTTAATTTTATCCTGTCATCTCAATAATTAAATGTGTGGACAATCTCTGCTACTTGGAGAATCATTTGACTGTGGAGCCTGTAACATATTTTGTCTTTTGCAGGAGAGTCCTGAATTTGATTTGCATTTTGACAAAGTGTACAAATGGGTTGCAAGCAGCACGGTGGAAAAGAACACCTTCATTTCATGTATCTGGAAACTCAATCAGAGATACCTTAGAAAGAAAATTGACTTTATTAATGTTAGTTCACAGCTGTTGGAAGGTAAATTGCTACAACTGTATTTGAAGTATAAAGTTTAGTAATTACTGATGTAAAACAGATATACTGAAAAAATACTCTTAATCCTGGTGGGTTTTCTTATTCCTAATTCTTTTCAACTTTATATTTTCTAAGTCTTCAGATAAGCAATATGACTATATAACAGAGAACCAAGACAAAATACTTAATGAATGAAATTATAAATATTGATAAACTTACTGTATTTCTAAGACATTCTGTTTCTTGAACAAAATAAAATCTACCTCCAAGAACTGGTAGGTCTAAATGTGTAACAAATCTGCTTTTGTTCTCATTTAATTTCCCCTGAATTAGGAAAATGCTTTAAAAAGTGAGCATCTGTAGCATTCTAGAAGGTAATGGGGTTTTATATGAGATTTCTAGTTCATTGACTGTGGGGCGTGTGCTAAATTCTACTGGACTCTCTTACAATTTATGTGAGTGATTGGTTGCTGGGAAGGCTTTGTATCTTGTTTGCTTATCCTGTAGTAAATATTTTTATGGTCACATAATTTTTTAATAGTTAATATTTTATAGTAAAGCTTAGCAAGTAAGAGTATATCACATGGAGTCTGTCAGAAGTGTTGAAAGTACTGGTATTAAATACTAGACTGGCATGCACAGAAAAATTTCAGTTAGAAATGTAAAACAGGAAGGATAATATTTCTGTATTTTGGTGTTGACCAGAATTTGTTTTAAATCAACATCTAACATTTCATGTTTGTGCAATAATTAAACATTCCATCTTACTACCACTTAAATGTATACACACTGTTTGTGCTTTGTCTAGCTAACATTCTCTGCTTCCTTTCCTCTGCTTTTCCATACCTTTTAATTCTTCAGAACTTCCTAAAGTTGCAGAAGGTGCGTAACACCTTTTTCCTTATTTTGCCTTGTAAGCAATTTTCTTTTATAATATGCTGTTTGTTTGTTATTAGTGTATTGGTTAGCTTATCAAGTTGCTAGAGATAAGAGAAATGTTTCAAATGTCCTAAACACTTTCTGGCTGGACTGTGTTAATATTAATTTGTCAGCCTTTGAATGGCTTGTTAAATTAATTAAGCACTGCTGTGAGAAATCATAGTTAATGAAACCACTGTTTATTTGATTTTCACTTAACTTAGTACTAATTTTCTTGCTGTGAAACTCATCTCAAGCGTCAAGATAACTTTTATTTATTCAGTGGTATATATCTTAATCAACTTCAGTATGTTTCCCTTATGCTCTGTCAACCAAAGAAGAGAATCTAACTTGTACTGATTTTCCACTAACAAATTGAGTGTAATACTGTAGTATATTCTGATGCTGATTACCAGTGTACAAGGTGAATAAGCTGAGACTAGGTTTGTTCTTGAAATAAAGGAAGGTGGATGTTTGTATTTCACTTATGTTACATAATTTGGAACACATTGCTGTTGGGACTCAGTTCTGGAAATTGTAATGAAGTGTGTGGAAGACTGAGACTTGAAAAATGTGTTCATAGGCAGCAGGTGCTTTTTTAGGAGAGTTGGTTAAGGGATTCATTTACTTACAATTAAGCATACTTCAAAGTACTTTTAAAATGCTTGTGACTTTCTGGACTTGCTAACGTGTTTTATGTTCCTTCTCTGCCTAAGAATCTGTTCCAAGTGGAGAGAACCAAAGTGTAGCAGGAGCTGATGAAGAAGCTGTGGATGAATACCAGGAGCTAAATGCAAGAGAGGAGCAGGATATTGAAATAATGATGGAGGGGTGTGAATATGCTATTGCTAATGCTGAAGCCTTTGCAGAGAAGTTGTCAAGAGAGCTGCAAGTGCTAGATGGGGTAAGCATTCCCTCTAATGTACAGTGTGCCAGCATGTTAAACTGTTCTCTTTGATGCTGACAACACAGCATTCTCTGAAAACGTAGTTGAAGTGACCTGTCACATACTTAAATGTAAATGTTTTTTAGATAACCCAGCATTCTAGAGATCACTTGGAAAACTTAGGAGATGGAGGGGGTACAGACTTGAGGGAACCATCAGCAACCTCTTCAAACTGTCAAGCTGTGTGTTTCTTGTATAGTTTGAAAGTTGCTGCTGTCATGGCAATGGCTGATCTTGCAACAGAAAATCTGACCTTATCACCTATGCTCTTTTTTTTTTTTTGGAATTAAAAATGTTGTGATATAGTAGGGATTACTGTTTGGCTTTCTGTTTTTCTGCAGATCAATACTTCACCTCCAAGACCTTGAGCAAAGTTGGTTTTATATCTTACATTTTTGAAACAAGGAAGTGTCATAGATTGAGGAATTTCTGTGTTCTTATATGGCTTATATTATTTTGTTTTGTTGATTTCATCAAGAGTTTTGGAAACTATTTGACAGTAATAGAGGGAGGAGATATCAGAATGCTTTTGAGATATAAAACATGTCTTCTGAAATGTGAGTTTATTTTCCATACAGGCAAATATTCAGTCCATTATGGCCTCAGAGAAACAGGTGAATATCTTGATGAAGCTGTTGGATGAAGCTCTAAAGGAAGTTGACCAAATTGAGCTAAAGCTGAGCAGTTATGAAGAAATGCTTCAGAGCGTGAAGGAGCAAATGGATCAAATTTCAGAAAGCAACCACCTAATTCATCTCAGCAACACAAATAATGTTAAGCTACTGTCAGAGATAGAGTTCTTAGTGGTAAGCATTTTTGTTATGTGTAGTATGGTTGTTCACGTCAGTTACAAAATTCCTTTAGGTTACTGTCCTCTTTAGCATGAGGTTCCTTTAAAATAATGAGCTTATTTTTCTATTTCATTGTTGCACTGTTTTCAGTAAGTTATAATGACAAAATTGTATTTATCCTTCTTGATTCACTAGCATAGCAAATTGATTTGCTTCCAGCTTATGGACAATACTATCCATTATTTTGTAGAATCACATGGATCTGGCTAAGGGCCATATAAAGGCCCTTCAGGAGGGAGATCTGACATCTTCTCGAGGCATTGAGGCCTGCACTAATGCAGCAGATGCTGTTCTGCAGTGTATGAATGTAGCTCTTCGTCCAGGTAAAGTTTTTGTTGACTACAAACAGAATAACAAACAGAATTTATTATTGTAGTGCTTTGCCAACTGGTCTCAGATTTTGTTCTGTCCGTTGAAGGAACTGTGACCTCTGGTCCTTTTGGTTCCCTAATAATAATAATAATAATAAATAAATGCACTAATAATAATATAATAATAAATATATTACTCTGTGTTTTGTACACTCTGAAGTCCTTTCTGTTTGTAGGACATGATATGCTTCATGCAGTGAAGCAGCAGCAGCAGCGGTTTAGTGACCTGCGTGAGCAGTTTGCACGGAGACTTGCTAGTCATTTGAACAGTGTATTTGTTCAGCAGGTATTATTTCTTTCTATTGAATATGAAGTTTTTGGTCACAAACTTTTCTGGAGAAGAAAAACAATCTGTCTAAAATTGGACATATTCTGGGCTGTAATCAGTAAATGCTAGCAGGTCTTCAGGAGAGATATTGCTAAGCATACCAAGCTATTATTCCTTGCAGAAGTCTCTTACATTTTAAAAAAAACCCCAAGCATCTCTTTTTAATGGGCTTGCTATCCAAATTAAATGCATAATGTGATATATAAGGACTTATTTTAATTGTAGAGCTTGATTTTTGAGGAGAAAAAGCATTGACCTATTTTAAGGATGTTAATGGCTGAAAATACAGAAGGTCTTGCTGTCTGAACCTCAAAGACCATAAAAGAAAACAACCCAAACAAAGCTAAACATACAAAATAAAACATCTTTGGTTTTGTTTCTTAACTTGAATTTATTCATAAAACACTGTCCTGACACTTGTTTCCTAAAGTCTGGGTGGATTTTTTTAGCCTCAGCTTCTTAATTTATGTGTTTTTTATCTTCAATTAGTTTACTCAGACCTTCCTTCAACTTTATAACAGGTCCTCCTATCATTCAGTTCCAGTGAGTACATTGAGTGTGATACAAGATTTTCTGGTTTTTTTTCTGAGCTTGAATTATCTAACTAGCAGCTGCATTTTTGACTTTGCAAAAAGAAATTTGTCCTTACTGATTACAGAGCATCAGACTTACGTCGCTTTTGACTTCTACTATTTTTGTCAGCCCTTAAGCTTTGTTTATATGTTTATGAGCTAACATTCCTCTGATCTCATCCCCAAAATTTGCTGAAACACAGATTGACATGCACAGAGGAAAAATATTTTCAAGAAATAGTAGTAAATGTAGAACAGTACAGGCATTGCAATTGTGTGAAATTGCAATATTTGTAAATAAAAAACAGTAATTCTGGGTGTATACATATTAGCACAACAAAAGTTTTACAGTTCTAAATTTTATGTATTAGAAATTATGCATTCTGAGTACAGGAAATGGAGTAGAGTAGCACTGGATAATTGTATAGAAAATTGCATTTAGAGCCTGGCTTTTTATGGCATAGATAACTGCTTTCCACATTTTATTCACTTTGCAGAAGAATTCCAGCTCCACAGCATATTAATTTTTTTGCCTTTAGCTTCTGTTCTTAAGAAGGTATTTTTCCTCTGTTACTTTATATATTTTGAAAACCTGGGTATAGACTATGTGTCTCAGCCCTTAAATGAGCAAGCAGAAGCTATGTTGTGTAAGTCCTGTGTAAATGCATCCACAAAGTTTGAATATTGGACTTGTGTTTGGAAATGACTGTTTAACAGAATGTCTTTCTGATGTTCTCTTCTGAAGATTTTATTTTTAAAGAAAATGGTGGGAGATTATTATTACTGTTAATATTATGTGTATTACATGAAATTATCATTAAGACACCTTTTGGTGCTGCTGAGAATGCTATTACCAATTGGCAGTTTACTTTTCTTTAAATTCTGATACTAGGAATGGCCTCACATTGTTTTTGATACAAACTTGCCCTCTGAAAAGTTTTGACTTGCTATTAGCTGTGAGGTATTAATGAACAGATAAAAATTATGACTTTGCTGTTAAATTGAAGCAGGAAGAATTCATTAACTGCAAGAGATGACTCTGCAAAGCTTTTTCATTGTTGTAAAAGAGGAAAAAAAAGGGTTTGTACTTCATTTTGAGATAGATTCAAGTGCTGGAGGTATAACAGATTTTTATATAATCTTACTAAAATGAGCTTGTTTTGTTAGTTTGAGGAATATAGCAATTTCTTAGTCTGAGGGTATTGAAAACCTCAACTCCGATACTTTGTTACCTTTACCATCTGAAGAGTTGCATTATTTGTTTAGACTGTTTCTTAAAAAAGTAATTTAAAGCACTTAGGATAAAACTAAGATAAAGGTAAAGAATTTTAAATTGAAAAGAGAAATGAAAACACAATGATGTCTAGGCAGCTGTTAATATAAACAAGATATTCTGATTTGGAAGTCATTAGATGGAAAAACATAGATATATTTGGGCCTAAATATATTTCCTTGAAAGTATGACATAACTCTTTATTTTTTGAAAAGCAAAATAAATCAATGCTTGATTCAAACTACTGTTGTAAGATAATAAAGTGCTTCACCTCCTTTGCATTAAAAGGAGAATAAATATTAAAAATTTTAAACAGAATTTCAATTTCAGATTGCCATTTGCTGCAGTGTTAAAAACTGTTTACTAACGGTTAATGTAGTTGTCCTTATTGTGTAATACTAATAATTAATTAACCTATTACTTTAAAGATTTTTTAACAACCAGGTTCAGCACTCAATTTAAAGGCAATTCCATGCTTTCTGCCTTTGAAATAAGGAGTAGGTTGAAGCTTTGAAACTATGAAATAGTTGAGTAACAAATTTGGGATATCATTTGGTAACAGTATAAATTCATGTGTAATGAGAGAAAGCCTGTTAATGAGATGAGGTACCTCTTGAAGCTCTGTAATGTTTTAGAGCAGACTTGAACAGGACATAATTTACTATAACCAGAATGATTAGTCTTGTGGAAGAGTTGGCCTGGAGAGAGAAATTTACCTTGTCAGGGCGTTTGTCATCTAGCTTTATGAAGAATGCAACTACTAACTAGAAAAGTTGTGTGTAATAAAGGGACATGAATAAAATGGTTACATGAAAGAGGAAATAAAAATTTGGATAACTGAGTATTTCCTAGCAGTAATATGAATGAGCATTTGGACTGGTGTAGTTGATGAAAGCCACTGGGTAAATTATGTTAAACTATAATGAACTTGAACATTAAAAATGCATGGTGTAGGAATGTAACAAACGAGGGGTTAGGGGGAGTTTCTCCAATCTCTTCTTCACAGAGGCATATCAAAGATTTGTTGAAAAGATTTCCTGTATGTATGCCCACAGTATCCAGTATGACCTCAGTAATCACAACAGCAGCTGTGTTGCTAATGCTGGCTGGATTCCAGTTCCAAAGTATATGTTCCAGTAATTACACTATGTTAGCTTTTTTGATGAAGTCAGACTACAGGATTGTTTTTATAAGCAAAATTTATAGTGTTATCCTTCCCCATTTTCTGTGACCATAAATTAATGAAATTGGCCAGGACTTGTCTCTTGGGATCTATTTGTATGTGAGTTTATGTAGTTAAAAGAGCAGGGCTCAGAGGAAGTTCATGCTCAAGTTGGATACAAAAAAGTACTGAAACAGGTTGCCAAAGAACTTGTGGTGTCCCATCACTGGAAGTGTTCAAGCTCAGTTCAAGGATAGGGCTTTGGGCAACCTGGTCCAGTGAAGGTGTCCCTGCCCATTGCAGGGGAGCTGGAACTAGACGGTCTTTAAGATCCCTTCCAACTCAAACCATTCTATGATTGTTATGTGGTAGTTAAGCTTTATCCAGAAGCTGGCAGTGTTTGTCTTGTGTTATTTAGTAAAAGGTAGTATTTTACAAATTAAAACTTAGATTTTTTTTTTTTAAACATCAAGTCTGTGGATGTATTGTGGAAGACCTTTCTGTAACAAAAGGCTTGAACTGATTAGTATCCAGTGCAACAGAAAAAGAGTAGGGCAAAGTTTTGATCCAAAAGGCTTTAGTTTTGATCCAAACTGGCTTCTGTTCCAACTTAGAAACAGGCAAAGGCAGTTTTTAAATGGTATAGCTTATTCTGCTGACTTGTGATATCCAAGATGGAATTGTTAGGAACGCTTTCAGGGATGGACATTGGCTGACCTGCATAAACCACCTGCATGTGATGCAGGAATTGGAGACCAATTAGTACAATCTTTGTGTGCTGCTGTGGCACAAACTATAAGTTCTGTTGCTGTATTTAGAGCAAGCCCAGTAAGAAAAGACTTTACAGAAAATACTAAAGCTCTTTGGAAATAAGATCTTATCCTCCATTCTTTTAACCCAGGGATAGTGGTTGTATGTTCTGCTGTGTGGCTGCACAGAGGTGTTACTTTTCTTGCTCTTCCAGAATTGCTCAGGAAGCTTGCGAGTTCAAGCAAGTGAAAGCTTAAAAAGCTAAATCATATGTTGTTCTAGCAATATGATGGAATCTTTGTGTAAAGGAGAAGCATGAAATTAGTGGCTTGTATAAAATGGATTGGTTTATGCTGTGCATTGTAAACTGTTTAGTAAACATTCACTGACAGTGTGTTGTGTGTGTCTGTCTGTGTAGGGAGAGAGAATGTATGTGCACTGATGCTTTTAAGATTTGATCAAGGAAGGCTTGGCCAAAGTGGACTAAAGTATGTTGAATTGGAGCAGGCTTTCAGAAGGAATGTGTAAAGCTCATCATTAACACCCAGGCCACCCATCAACTGAGGACTTTAAGATTGTATATGGAAAAAACACCTTTAAATAGAAGCAGCTTGCTGCTTTTTTTTTTTTTTTTTTTTAAGATGAATAACATGATAATCTCTTAAAATTTTTCAGGAACAACTGAACGCTTGTCATTAAATTTTCATTCAGGTGTACATTGCATTATTTTACAAAAAGTGGCAGAATGACTCACCCTGAAGGCAAACAGTCTTAAAAAGAACAAGCTTCTCAAGATGCACTACCTGCCATGTCTGTAATAACTCAGTGTCTGTATTATGTTAGGTGTCTTTTTCAGTCTGCATCTCTAGACCTTGCTTCTATGCAAAGTATTTTTGAGGCCTTTCGTGTTTGTCTGAATGAGATGCTGTCTTCATATTAAATTTTGCAGGAAACTTCTAGTTCATCTGTGTAATGCTTCCAGATTTACTTCAATACTTTTTCTTATCAAGGGTCACGATCAGAGTTCCACTCTTGCCCAGCACTCTGCTGAATTGACATTACCCAATCATCATCCATTTCACAGAGATTTACTTCGATATGCTAAACTGATGGAGTGGCTCAAGAACACAGATTATGGAAAATATGAAGGGCTAACAAAGGTATGTGAAGTGATCAAATGATGCTAGAGAATGTACACAATAGACTGGGCTTGAGAGTCAAAAGAATTGCCCGTGTGTATGTACATGTCATTTTAATGCTGCTATATATTAAGTGTCACTGCTCCTCTTTTTTTATCCCTTTTTAAAATAGGAAGCTTCATTTTTTAGTATGTGTGGTTTCCTGCTCTGTTTGTTAGTTTTTTTCCTCAAGCATTCTATGCTGAAGTTTATAAGATATTTATCTTAATATTTATGTAAAACAAGTTTGCTGTTATACAGCCCAGTAAGAAAAATGATTAAGCTAATTTCGAATTGGTGTGCTTATTGCCTATGTAACATCTCTATTTCAACAGACCTTCATTTCACTTGGTAGTGTCAAAGACTTCAGAGGTCTCTTGTACAGTTGATTAAATGGAAATGTTTTTTACTTGTATGTATGAAACTTTAGCTACTTTGTTTAAAATTAACATGTAGTAAAAAAAATTACTACAGAAGTATACAAAATGTTCAGGTAGAAGTCAAGGAAAAGTTAGTCCTTACAAAACAAGTCTTTTTTAAATTCCAGTACTGTCATTCTTAAATGGAAGATTTAAATTAGACTTTGAAAATGGCTTTGGAATAGTTATTCCTTTGCCTTCAGCGTAAAGCAGATAGTGAATAGTTGGCATCATTGTGATCTTCTAATAAAGAAAAAGTGAGAACTACATATTCATGTGTACTTTTGGGGGCACAGTAAGAGTCTGATAGAAGAGGGAGAATGGTGCTGAATTCTGTCTGTTCTACCCTTGAATTCTGTGATGCTCTACCACTAGTAATCCTATCTGTATGTACTGCAATGCCTATTTTTCCTTATGAAGGAAAAGTAGAAGTTTCTGATTAATGCTCAGTGAACTCACTATGAAAATGAATATAAGCTGTTTAAATATCATTACTATTTTTGTGCATGCTGCATAAATATATATACTTATGTAGACCAAACCAGTTTGTTATTTAGGAGGACTTGAAAATGTGCAGGTTTTAAGAGTTATTTACCTATAACAGAAGAAAATTGGTATGAATACCTGTTAACTAAATTTACATTTTTCTTTTAAGAATTATATGGATTATTTATCACGACTTTATGAAAGGGAAATAAAAGATTTCTTTGAAGTTGCCAAGATCAAGATGACAGGCACAACCAGAGAAGGAAAAAAGTTTGGTAAGCTTCCAGAAGGCACATACCTTGCTTTGAATCTTACTATTTGCATATAAAACACTCACCACGACACTGTTTTTTAATGGTGTAAAATTCTTTACTTTTGGCAAGATGGAAGAAGTTGGATTAAAAATATGATTGGTAAAACTTCTGACTTCCACAAGGCCAAAGTAGCACAATAGAAATCTTGTGAAATTGGTGAAAGTAAAAGTATAAAGTACAGTATTTTTCTCTGTTTTCAAATCTACACTCACTTTTTATTACTTGAATTATCCCACTTTATTACCTGAACAAATTTGAAAAGTTAACTCTTGTAATTAAAGGGAGTTTGGGCAGCATTGTTTTGTGTTCCTTCTGCTGTTATTTCTGCTTTTAATAATTCTTGGGTGGATTTTTAAGAAGCTAGTTTTAATGCTAATTCTGCCTAGTAAAACTTAGATATTTTAATGTGTTTTTTCAGGGGGATTTACCTATGTAGCCTGAGACTAGAAATCATAATTTGTTAACGTGTAGGTATTTATATTTAAGGGAATATTCCTGCTTGGATTAGTCTAGTGTGAATAGGAAGTAAAGCTTAAAAAAATAACCTGGATACTTAAAAAGCAACAGTGGTGTATTTATGTATTGTCAGTTCTGTATTTTTAGGTGCAATGTTTCCAGGTTTGTTTGAAATATTTATATTTGCCCCGATTTGCCAGTTTGCAAATTATGAATTCCAAAATTATGTGCAGCTGTAAGTAGTGAGTTCTGTCAGCCTCTTTTGGGTCCTGAATTTATGCTTTGAAGTTTGATGGTAGAAACCAGAAAAATGTAATGAAAGGAAGAAAGCAGGAAGGTGTTAAGGCTTGTTTGAGAGAGGGAATACTGGAAAGATGAGTCTTGGCGAGCTGTTGGACATGGAAAGCAAGAGGCGCCATAAGATGTCATTGTCAGAACATTTTAATGCTTAAATCTTGAAAAGCAATCTTACTGCAAGGAAAAAAATACCTTTAGTCTAATAGAAATTGATTTCTGAAACATTCTAAACACTTTGTCTTGACACTTGTTTTGTGATTTGTATTTGTGAAGAGACAGCTTTTGTAGCAGTTCCCTAACTTGTGTAAATGTTATGGAACAATCAGGCATTTTGGAGAAAGAGGTCCCTCAGTTCACCAGAGTTAAAGCTGCACCTTGAGAAGACTTCTGTCATGTATTTGTGCAAATTTGTTTATGTTGCAACACCTCATAAGGGTGTGTAATTTCAGACGTTTCTGTGCTCATTGTAGTGATTGTACTATTACTAATTGCACATTTACTCAAAATATATCTCTTCTTAATAGTAAACTTGTTAAGGTCTAGAGTAGGTGCATAATGCTCCAGTTGTACTCAAATACAAAAGATGACCTGTTTCCAAGTTGTGTTGGTGTGTGTTCTTGCCTTTTTTTGTGCTTTGGGAACTGCTATTTGAATGCCTCAAACGCAGAGGGGATGCTGGGAGAATTCTGGCATTCTGTGCTAGTGCAAGGTTCTTTGTCTGCATTTTTATGGCCAAAAAAACCAGCCTGGGTCATGAGCATTCACACTCGTCTTAAGTAGTATTTTTTTTTTCTTTTTTTTTGTTTTTCTTTTCTGATGAAGCCAAGACTTTGGTCCTTAAATACCATAAAGTCAGTGTTGGAAAGAGTGCTACTGCTGTCATATGTTTATATGATGTAGCTTGTCAAAAGCCACTAAGGCTCCCCTGATTGTCCAGGGCATGAACTTTGTAGCTCTTCACATTCTGTAATAAGTCCCATGTGTTTAGAAATTGAGGATGATGTAGAAGTGGGACCAATGCATGACAGTTGCATATGTCAAATATATCATGCTTAGACCTTTTTTATTAAAAATCTGCCAAAACTCCCAAGATCTAAAAACTAGGCTGGAATTAAATTTTAATTTGATGTCACAATTATCAGTAGTGTTGCCTACTTGAGAACATCTGGTATTTAAGACATGTTTGTGGCATTTAGAACTATCTACTCATTCTATTACAGTAGGTTCTGCTTGCCTGCTCCATTTTGGGGGACTTGTAGCATCCATCCTCATCAAGATCTTTTTAAAACCACATATTGCTTTTAGTGTATGTATGCAAATGCCTTTCACTCTAGGGATTCTATATTTTCTACAAATGCTCATTTACTTCAAATTTCGTACCGAAGTCCACTTAAGGAAACTTCAATTCTCAGAAAAACCATAAAAACCTCTTTGTAAATTTTTTTACTGTATGTTTCTTATTTTTATCCTCTCCAAATTTGCAGTCATCTGTTTTTGTGCAGCATGAATGCAAAAGATGTATTCTCTATGTAAACATCATGATTTGCAACAACTAAGAAAAGGTTAGCCAATCTTACTGTTGATATGAATTATTTTGCAGTTAATTGCGTGTGTATTTTAAATTGAAAAGGTAGACAGTATCTCTGACTCAGTAAAAATATTCCGTAAGTACATTTTAATTTCTTCATGTCAATTTTTGATATGATTTATCATGGAAACTGAGTCTGACAAATAATTTATTGGACTTCTCAGTTTGGGAGAACTTAAATACATGTTAAAAAAAGTGTTCTTCAAATATACTATATAAGAACCAAATTTTAATACCCAGAAACTTACTCCATTTTCCATGTAGTTTAGATACTGAATTTCTAGAATAGTACCTCTCCAACTAAATGTGTTTGCAATGTAGTTACTTGCTGCTTATAGTTCTCTGCATGTTTCTTTCCAGTTAGAGCTTAACTTGCATCTTGTGCATGGTTTGTGCAAACTGCATTTTAACTTGTCTTTGTCTTTGATGCTTGCAACCTAATCCATCCCAGCTACACTGCCTCGAAAAGAAAGTGCTGTCAAACAGGAAACTGAGAGTGAGTATAACTAGTTGCATTAGTTGGTGTTGTCAATGCATGTGTGTCGATGTTACGATGTAGTGCTGCAGCAGGGAGAATCTACCTAACACTGAAGCACTCTGTTCAGAATGAAATAAACTTTAGCAGAACCATTGGGCTTGCAAGGCAAAAAAAGAAGCACAGCTCTAAGTCCCAAGATAGAATTTGTGAAGATTTGCACATAAAAGCAGTATCTTTTGGTTTTTCCATGCTGCTAGTTGATAGTAAAAATATGTTTGTGCCTGAGAGCTTGTCATAGTTTTCCACTCCTCCAGTAGGTTGCAGTGACAATTTAGATTTGATCTATAGACTGTCTTGTGTCCCTACACTAACCAACACAGCAGTTAAGTGAAGCTTGCAGGATTGCTTTCGAGTCTCTGTGTGGCTCAGATGTGAGACATTTACTTGGAGATCAAATAATGATAATTGTTTGGTCTTTTTTGTTATTAGCTTTCTCTGTCCTGGTCCAACATTTCTGAAAAATTTTGGGGAAAAAGAAATAAAAAAGAAAATACATGCTCCTAGGAGGAGGCCCAGCAATATCGTGAAGAAATGACAATGTTAATTATGATCAAAAGGAGGGGAGAGCATTAGCAGCAGAGTTACCATGGGGTTGTAGATCCAGCAAAATAGCTGGAACAAACTTTAGATAAAAGTGTATTAACAGCAGAAAGATCAAGTTCAAGATGAAAAAGTTCCTGAGTGTATATAAAACTTTGTAATTTTTTTCCTTCCTGTGGTTCAGTTCTTCTGCTTGTGGCAGCCTTTGCCTAAAATACATCCACAAATATAATAACTGGTCTTAGCTTTAAAGTATTCAATCCCCGTGTTACTGTATTTTAGAGTTTTGTTCCTTTTATATCTTTTTGCCATACTTTACAATGAGAATTTAAATAGCTACATTGTACTTTGAAAATTGCTGAAGAATCTCAGTTACCTTATAATGAGGAAAAAATATGTTTACAGCAAAAGCATTTATAGCTTAGACAAAAATTGTTTGATTTTAATATAGGACTAGTAGCAACTCTTGATTGCATATATTCTGTAACAAACCTATTCTTCAGTACTTTATTTTGCCTTCACTTTCCTCCTTCATAGTATCTTTGTTTCACAGGTCTTCATGGAAGTTCTGGAAAATTAACTGGGTCTACTTCTAGTCTAAATAAACTGTCTGTTCAGAGTTCAGGAAACCGTAGATCTCAGTCATCCTCACTGTTAGACATGGGAAACATGTCTGCCTCTGACCTGGATGTGGCTGACAGAACAAAATTTGATAAGGTAAAGCCAAAAGATCGCATAGGATTCCCACTTAGTTTTGTATTAGAAATATCTTATGTATCCTTCTTGTATAGTTCAAAAATCTTGTATAGTTTAAATCCTAAAACATGCCAATTTCAAAGCTTTTATTACCATACATCTAATAAAGGCAGTTCCTAAGAAATATGTAGATCACAGTATTATTCACAGATTATAAGATTCTATTTAATCCTTTATATGCTATGTGTGGTCTTTAAAGAATATCAAGCATAAAAAAAAGGTCTTTTAAATTTAAGCCAGATATGTGTTTTTAAGCAAATAGGAATGGAACTGATGAATTCTCCAATGGTTTTATTTTTTTCAACTCATTCAGTGTTCGATGACATTTTGCCAGTATATAAGCAAAAGTGAAAGATAGGGAAGATAAGAATTTTAGCCAGGACTTGGGTGTGACCCTAAAATATTATTTATACTGCTTTCACATTAGTTATCATCAGTTTTCAACTTTAACCAATAGCACTAAGTTAATATTGGAATGGCCTCATCCTGTTTTAAAACCTGCTGTCCTCAGCATCTGTTGACTTTTTTCCCTGAACCATTAAAAGTGACAGTGCTCATCATTTCCTGCAGAATTAACTCCTCAGTGCTGTGGAAGGAAAATGAGCAGTTATCAGTCAGAGAGAAAAATAATTTGGTTGTTCTCTATTGAATTATTTGATGGAGATGAATGTTTTTCTTCTGACCTCTTCAAATCATTGCTGTCTTTTTCTGGGAGCACATATATGCCTGAAACAATATTAACTGTTAAGTTGTTACAAACTTGTAGCAGCAACTTGTCTAGAATTAAAAAGCTAGCTTGTTAAAACGGGTTTATACAATTATTGTGCTATTATTTTCAATTTCTCACTTGTATCTCACACCCATTGGGGAGATGTGAATATGATTTAATATACACAGAACTGTAAGCTATTGAGCTGACCTACTAGGTTGCTGGGAACTAGGGAACTTTCATCAGCGTGTATTTCCTATGTGGCTAGATTGGTTTGACTTATGTAAATTAATGCAAGCCCAATTTTTAAATACTTGCAGAGAAAATTCTAAGAGAAATGTGTTTAACATCTCACTTAGAAATTCCTTTTTTTGTATTAATAAAATTAAATTATTGTAATTAGTTACTGCCAAAATAGTTTCACTTTAGTTTAAATCTAAAAATTGTGTTGCATGCTTCAGTACAAAACCTACTTCTTTGTTTCTGTAGCAACTATGTAGAAACTTTTTCTGCTTTTCCTACAGAGCAGTTAACTTTGACATACACAACTGACCTGTTTTTCTTCCCTAAGGCTTTTAATTTTGTCTTCCGCTCAGTAACCCAGGCAGAAAAGATGGTGGGAGAACCCAAGACTTACTATTAAAATGTGTGTGTTTCCATTATAACACAAAAGTGCTTCCTCAGGCTGCAACTAGCAAACTTCTAGTTGTGGAAAAACAGAAATTGTTCTTTTCTTCACGATATTACATGGATAAGAAAGGACTATGTTGAAGATGGAGCTATTACTTTTAGAGATCTAAGTACAAGCTGTTTCCATTTCTGTTAAGTAGTAGTAAGCCTTCTGAAGCTTAGTGAAGATAGAAAGTATATGCAACAAACAAAATTAATATTGCTAACCATCCATAGTATTCGGTGTGTTGATAAAATATTTTAACTTTCTTTAGATTTTTGAGCAAGTATTAAGTGAACTAGAGCCTCTGTGTCTGGCAGAACAGGACTTCATTAGTAAATTTTTCAAACTACAGCAACATCAGAGCACCTCTGGAACAACGGTATGACTTACATTCTCTTTTTTAAAAAAAGTACTGATCAGGCCTCAAAGAGACCTGTTAAAAAGAGAAGTTTGGAATTTATTGGTGATTATGTGATCCAGGTGATAAGTAATTAGTTTTTCTTCATCACAAACATTCCATCATGCTATGTAGGAAGCCAGTGGGGAGTAATTGTGGATAATATTGAATTCCATGGAATGTGACTGGAAAATTACCAGAAACTTGCAAACTGCTCTGTTTTCTACTCTGGAGGCAGGGGGTGCTGGGGGTATGGATCTGGTACTTACATTGATTTTGTCAGATGTAGTAACTGCTTTGATACAGACTTGGAGACAAACCTTATCTTTACAATACGTTCCTTGTTCTCACAGAACGAAGTGGAGGAAATGGATGGAGTAGCTTTGTCTCGTTCATACACATCTGGTGTTCCACAAACAGTATCATCTGAGTATGTGCTGCTATTTTTTATTACTGATTCTTAAACCTATGTTTGAGTTCATTTGGCATATAAAACTTTTTTCTCTAAAATCAGAAATTATTCCCTTTCAGTAAGAGTGAATAGTGAACCTTTAATTTTTACCTAGACACTGAGTATGTCAGTAAAAGGAATATTTTTTGTATATAGGATGGGTGTTTCTGTATATAGTTATTTAGTTCTCTTAATAGTTTGCAAATTGAAATTAGGCACTATAATACAGAAAAGTTCTGAGAGTGTGTAGCAGCTTCCACAGAGAAAATACTTTCTGGAATATTTTATCCTTTGACTGTTGATTTTTACTGTGTGGTACTGACTTTCTGAAAGTCATGAGACTTGTTGAATGTGAATGAGTAGCATATGAAATAAATATATCAAAAACCATGTAAAACAGCCTAGTAAACTGTCAGAGTAATATTTTCCTCTTATGTATTTTTAATAGGAAGGACATGATCCGACAAATGATGACAAAAATATTTCGTTGTATTGAACCTGAACTGAATAACCTTATAGCACTGGGAGACAAGATTGATAGCTTTAATTCCCTTTATATGTTGGTTAAGATGAGCCATCATGTATGGACAGCACAAAATGTGGACCCTGCATCCTTTCTCAGCACAACACTTGGAAATGTTTTGGTGACTGTCAAAAGGAACTTTGATAAGTGCATTGTAAGTTCTTTAGTTATTCTGATTAAGCTAACTAATCTTATAGGAAGCCCACTCGTACCGAGTTTGATTTTACAGTTCTGTGTAGTTAAATTCTTGCTTTAAATTTGAAGTGAAAATCAGTAATTTATTGCTTTTCTACTGGCCAAGCCTTCAAATAAATGGTGGTTGTGTTTCTTTTTTCCTCTCCATTTCAGTTTTCCTCAATAAGTAGCTTTTCGTAACAAATAAGAGCACACATTCACAGTTCTGAGCTAGCTGACATTCTTAGTTGTTTGTTTAAACTTGTACTCCTGCTGAGATTACTGATGTCCATTGAGTGAAATACAGCTGCCTTTTTTACTTGCCAAAGCCGAACCTTGTGGACTTATGAGGGTGTGAGTTCTTTTCAGCAGTAGCAGAGGCAGTCTGTACTGTCTGAAACTTGCTTTTTGCTAATGCAGTTACAACCATTATATTAAATATGGCAGGCTTACTGAAAACAGGGTTCTTGGTATAACTTTTTTTGTTCTCATAAATGTATTTTGACTCTAGGCAGACATCATAAAACTGACCATTCTTGATCAGTTTAATACTTAAAATACTTGGAAATTGATTTTTTTATTACACTCAGAAATAAAATTTCTTCAAAAGAAGACTAAAGAAACTTGCTGCAGCAAAAGGAATCGTTAGCTTGGCTGAATTAGAAAAGTGAAGTGCCTTGTTAGACTATAAAATGAAAATTGTTAATTGCTTCTGGTGCATACATTTGGGGATTTTTTCATTGGGTGTTTGTTTTTGTAATACTAAGTAAATAAAGGGGAATAAAAGACCATCTTTCCTTTTTCTTTCCAATTATTTTACTTTAAAAATTAAGGGTAAAAAGGGTGAAAGACTAAATATATGTATTAATTGAAAGAATTATTTCTGTCGTTGGTGGATAAAAGTCAGTTTTTCAGTATGTCTGCATTTTTCTTTTAATAGTTGTTACATGATCTGGAGCCTAACACTTGTTCTTGTTTTAAATTAAAGAGTCATCAGATGAAGCAGATGGATGAAGTAAAAATCTCAAAGAAGAGTAAAGTTGGGATCCTTCCATTTGTTGCCGAATTTGAAGAGTTTGCAGCCCTTGCTGAATCAATTTTCAAAAATGCAGAACGACGAGGAGATCTAGATAAAGCCTACATAAAACTTATTAGAGCTGTCTTTGACAGTGGTAAGTTTTCTGAGGCTGTCATAGTTACTAAAATAATTGTTTCCACCTGTTCATATATAATTTTGCCCCAATCAACAGGTGATTTTTTTAAGATTGTGCTGAAATTTTGGTTGTCTCTGTTACTGTGAGCAAGTGTAATCCTTTTCATTGTAATATTCTTTTAGATACTTCCCTTTGTACTACCCATAAAAGAACTTTGAGTTGTGACAGAAGGGGAGAGGTTAAGACTCTGAAGAGGGAAGGGAGATGCAAGCAACCTGGCATGCTCAGTCTGAAGCAGTTTCTTGTCTTTTTTTTTTCCCCTGTAAAAAAATCATATAGGAAGAACAAAAATTGGCAGTAGCAGATTTTTCCTAGTTAGCAGCTCAGTGATTTGACTGGAATGAATCTGTGCTCATTACTGATACTCTGGTGCCCTGGATCACTTTTGTGATGGGCATGCCCATAGTCAGCAAAATGATTAATAGATGAACAGGCATAGAGACTTAACTGCTCTTCGTTGAAGCCATCCTCTTTCAGCCTGCTTTTAGGTGCAGTAAGGGAGGGATAGGTAGAATATTTTTTGCCTGCTTCTTGTTTTTGTTGGGTTTGGGTTTTTTTTTTTTTGGCAAGGGAAATAAAAGATCTGTGTACAGGATTATCCATTTTTATTATTAAATTTAGGGACTGATGGTAATTTTGACTATAAAGCTAATAAGCAAAAACTGAACTTAAGAAATGCATTTAAAAAAAACCCCACTACCTTATTGAAGATTTTTGCCCTAGTGAAGATGGGAATTGATTTTGCTGTGCCTTCTCTTTAATAATTCTATCATGTGCAATTTATTAGGGATACTGACAGCATGCCTGTAAGTCTCCCCAGAATGTGACCTGTTCCTCACACTTGTAAATGAGGCCATACATACTCATTATTTTGTATCTTTTTAAATGTGACTTTTTTGCCATAAAATTTCATCATCTTAGAGCTTGTATGTATCTGTTGCTTCTTTTGAAGGCTCTCAGGTAGCGTTTTGTTTAGTGGTAATTCTGACAATTACTCATATAAATGGTAATCAGTTACATGAAATTCAGAATTCCTTTTTTGATAGTATTTTATGGTTATTGGTTATGCTTTTCTGAATTTGGCTGTCCTTTTGGTATTCTAAGTATTTTGTTTCTCTTTTCTTTCAGTTGAGAAAGTAGCTAATGAAAGCCAGAAGACACCCAGGGATGTCGTCATGATGGAGAACTTCCATCATATTTTTGCAACACTTTCTCGCTTGAAAATTTCTTGTCTGGAGGCTGAGAAAAAAGAAGCCAAACAGAAATACACTGATCATCTTCAGTCTTATGTAATCTACTCACTTGGACAGCCTCTTGAGAAATTAAATGTGAGTATATTTGGGTGTTTGTTTAAATGGTACAGGATAGTTTTTGAATTTATTATTCCCACTATTTCATCTCTTTAGCACTGCATCTATCATAATCTCTTATTTTATTATTTTGGGCTGGAGCATATCTGGCAAGAGTACTCATGAACAGTCTTGGATGAAAATAACCAAGTTTTTCATGGCAATTAATAGCACTGACTAAACATCAGTGTCTTTCACAAATGGTTTTGACGAAAAAGAAAGTGAGGGGAAAAGTCATCAGGACTTTTGGGATAATCTTCCTCACCTCAACTGCAGAGAAAATTGCTGTAGTTTCTGAGCTGTTCAACAAGAAATAAAGTTACAGGAAAATTCAGTATGTCTGAAGTTGAACTAAATATTAAACTGAGTGGTGATTTAGGTTCAGACTCAGTTTTGTACACCTGAATGTCTCATGGCTTTTTCTGTAAGCAGGATTTCAGGCATCCATTTTCAGAGACATTTAAGATGTATTCCTTTTTGAAAATTAAATTGCTTTATTGCTCTTTCCCACTTTTGGATTGAATCAGACCAATAACTACGCTGCCACGTAGTTAACTGCTGCTTAGTCCCCCCTCTCCAGGGGAGACAATAGGAAGAGCAAAAGTGAAAAAACTTCGAGGCAAAGATAAAGACAGCTTAATCAAAGAAGGGGAGAGGGAAAAAAAATAAAGTAAGCGATGCAAAAGCAGGCATTGACTACCTCTCACAAGCAGACCGATGCCCAGGCAGTTTCTGAGCAACAGCCACGTTGAAGCCGAACACCAATCCTGTGTCCTCCAACCCTAATTTTTCTCACTGAGGGTGGAGTTATGTGCTGTGATTGATCAGGTTTGACTTGTTCGGCAGTAACCAAAACTTTGTGTTATCAGCCCAGTTTTAGCCACAAATCCAAAACACAGCACCATACAGCTGTATGAAGAAAGTTAACTAGAGTACCTCTGTCCTAGCCAGACCTGATGCACTGTTGAGCTCAACCAGCATGTTCATAGAAATACGTATAAATTAAAAATTTACTGACAGAAAAATAGAAATTTACTGAAACTTCTATATTTACTATGTTAAGAAAACTAGTCAATGGCAGTGAGGAGGGAAGGGGAGTTTTAAACAAATATGCTCTTGTGCAATTATGGTTTAAAAGATGCTCAGGTGCTTAGGGAGTTCATTCAAAAGATCCAGTATTTGGATCCCTGGTTATGAGCTCATGAATTGAGGATTTTAAGGCTGATTGGTTATTAGTTACAAGGTTGCAAAGAAAAGCTCGACTGCTTCTAGAAATGATTGGTTTCAGTTTTTATGCTAGTACTTGGACTACTGTGTTGTTAGGCTGTGTTTTAATATTAATGGCTAAGCAGTACTTCATGCCCAATTAAAAAACAAAAATTGGAAGAACACAACAGTCATAAAGCAGAATCAAGATTTAACCACACATATCCTTGTCAAATTAAGTTAATTAGCTCAGACTTGTGATAGTGACTAATGCTATTACTTGTTAGCATTTTTTTGAAGGTGTGGAAGCTCGTGTGGCACAAGGTATACGAGAAGAGGAAGTAAGCTATCAGCTGGCTTTTAATAAACAAGAGCTTCGTAAAGTTATAAAAGAATATCCGGGTAAAGAAGTGAAGAAAGGATTGGATAATCTCTACAAGAAGGTAGATAAACATCTCTGTGAAGAAGAAAACTTACTTCAGGTAAACTCTAAATCATGTCTTAAAAACCCTATGATGTTACACAGAGGCTTTCTATTATTGCTTTTGCTTATGTATTCTCTGAGAACATTCAGCATAACTCTAAAAACAAATTTTGAGTACAGCTTTTGGTTTTTTTTATAATCCTGCTCTGTTTCTATTTGTTTAATACTGATTTGGACCAGAGTGGTAGGAAAATAGTTCAGAAGGACTCTTCCTTTGTGGTTCCCTAGCTGACTGTTAATGGGTGACATCTGTTCTGCAAAATATATTGCAAATAGAGAGTGGATTTAAATGAATGGGTAACCTGATGTGAAACTTAGCTGGTGCACTATAGCAGAATACTCTCAGTTATATATTTTCTGATAGTTGTACTATGTAATGTTTTTCTTACACTGTCTAAACTTTTTCGCTGGAGTAAATGATAAGTAGACTTGAGTTAAACTTGTTTAAACAGCTTTTTAAAGTCTGAAACGTCAATTATAGCACTCGTCTGGTTCAGGGTGTTTTCCTGAAAGACAAAAGCAATACCTCTATTAGGAAAACTTTCCCATCTTCTTTACTGTTTTCTGCTTTGCACATTCATTACAAGTCATGTCAGCATTACAGACCTTAATGGGTAGAAAAAAATCAACCATCTTTTTAATGCAGTAACCCCATCTACTGAACTCTATTAGTAATCTTTAACTGTAAAATGACACCTGAATTGAGAATTGATTAATGAGCCAATGTTTTGTTGTTCACCTATGTACTTGTATTGTGCCAGTTGACTTTTCCTAAAGTTTGCTTTCTTTTTGCTTTTTCTGGCAGGTTGTGTGGCATTCCATGCAAGATGAATTCATACGACAGTACAAGCACTTTGAAGGGCTGATAGCTCGCTGCTACCCTGGATCAGGAATTACTATGGAATTCACTATACAGGATATTTTAGACTACTGCTCCAGTATTGCACAGTCTCATTAAGTTCTAGAAAGGGAAAGAGAAGCTAGCGAAGTGTGTGCCTGTGGATAAGGGAATCAAACTCTATAAATGGATGGATTTCCATGTGTGTGTAACTAACTGCCATATATGTTGAGTAACACTCCTGCTTCAAATGCCTTTCAGGGCAAAATAAAACCTTCGGGGATTTGTTGTGCATCTACTGGGCTGAAGTCCTGTTTGAAAGCATTAATTCTGTGAACTTTGGATACAGTTTTTCCCCCTTCCCTAATATTCAAATATTTTTATTTATAATCCCTTCTCTTGCCAAAAGCAGTAAGCACTACCTTCATAGTATGCCAAGAGAATACTACTGTTTTCATGAATATTTTCCATCTCAGAAATTATGTAAGCATTGAAGACGACCAGATATTTTCCCTTCCTTGTTCTCGGAAGTATGGATGTAGAACTTTATGCAGTGGGAAGACTGAATTCATGTTCTGTAATGTGACTATGGCTATAATTCTTAATTAAACTATGTTCATCATATTGTTTATTTCTGTGGAGTTATTTCAAAAGGTGAAATACCTGAAGGACTTAATTCCATTGTTTTGCCGCTGGCTATTGAAGAGTTGTTCCATTTCTGCACCCATTTTGTTTTTCTTCCTTTTGGTAAATATGATCTAGTATCGGTGTACTCTAACCTCATGTAAACCTTTTCTCCTGGAGCTTCAGCTGCCAGAGATTCAGGACCTAGGTTTTCTGTACAGCTCGTGTGAAATTGCCAAGCTGTTGGCTAGAGGTGGGGTGTATATAGGATAAAAACAGGTAAAATAAACATGCAGACAGAGTTAAAATGTTTTTTGAGATGCAGATGCAATAATAATAATAATGATGATAATAATAATAATAATAATTTAAAACCCCACTATGAATGTGAGTTTTTTCTTCTGAGTTTTGTAACAAACCTGCAAGATGGAACTCAGGAACATTGAGATACCTGGATTTCAGAGATTCATAGAATTGCTTGTGTTGGAGGTGTGATAAATGCCAATCACTCGCTTTTTGAAATTTATGAAAATTTAATAAAGAATAAAAATTGGTTACAAAAAAAATTAATACAATAATAAAAGTTTAAAAAGTTTTCAGAGACAGGACAAATAATGAGACAATAAGAGCAAAGAAAGGCAGCCCGGGACTACGTCTCCCCTCCCTCCCAGACAAAGGCTGTGAAGGAGAAGGGCCCCGTTAGGGAGATGCCTCTCTATTTTTGAGGACCAACTTTAATGATTATGCATACTTTATCTAAGAAAATCCCGTTTGCTAAGAGCCTTTTGCAAAACCCCTGGCGTCCTGGAGTCTGGCTTAACCAGGTAGCTTTGTGGATTCAAGGAGATATGCATGGTCTGGCTTGACCAGGGTGGTTTTGAGGAGATATGCATCTTTCCCTCTGAAACATCCAAGAGGGGTTTTAGTCTGGCTTGTTGTAATTGTTCTCTCTGTGTAGAAACCTCCGGGTTATCTTCTCTTTGCTCTTGAGCTAAGGACAATACCTTACACACAATTCTTACTTAGATTCAATGTTAAAAACTACATTTACTATATTATTTAAATGTTAATATTGCATAACTTTTCTACCTAGCATATTACATATAGTAAATATCTGCGTAGAGCCACACACACAATATGCCTTTTTCACAGAGGGGACCTTAAAATTCCTCCAGTTCCGACCGCCTTCCATGTGCAGGGACACCTTCCAACACAACAGGTTGCGCAAAGCACTTGAACACTTTCAGGAGTTGGGCCATCCAGAACTTCTTTGGGCAACCTGTTCAGCGTCTCACCACCCTTACAGTAAAGAGCTTCCTCCTCCTAGCCGCTCTAAACCTCTTTCACTCTGAATCCTTTGCTCCTTCTGTCACTTCATGCCCATGGAACACGTCTCTCTTCGTCCTTCTCGCCGGCTCTCGGGGCTCCCTCCGCGCACAGCCGAAGCCGCTCGGCCCGGCCCCGGGCGCGCACGGGGCGCGGCGCCCGCCGGAGCGTTCCGCCGCCGCGAGGGCTGCCGGGAGGGGAAGCGAAGGAACGGAAGGGCCGGGCCGGGCCGGGCCAAGGCGGCGCCCGGTGGGGCGGGCGCATCCCCGCCGTTGCTGCGGTGACGGGCCGGAAGCGGCCGCTGCTCCGCGCGCCATTTTCAAAGGTTCTAAACGCTGGGACATCGCGGCCGCTCCGCAGCAGCCCCGGTGGCCGGCGCCTGCTTTTAGCGGTAAGTGAGGGGTAAAGGTGGCGTAAACCTGTTTGGAAGGGGACCGACACCCTTCTGTAGGTACAGACTGCGGTTGCGGGAAGGTCTGCAAAGCTTCCAGTTTAGGGAGCGCGGGTGATGAGCAGGCTCATAATCGAAAGAGTTTTCTTGTGCTGTAGTGGGAACTCAGAGGATGTGGTGACAGGCTGCCCAGGGAGGTCGTGCAGTCTTCCTCTCTGGAGACATTCCAGACCGTCCCGGACGCGTTCCTGTCACCTGCTCCTGGTGACCCTGCCTTGGTTCTGGATGATCTCCAGAGCTGCCTTCCAAGCCTAACCACTGGCATTCCATGACACTTTAGCGAAGAAATCTGTGTTCTGACAGCAAGTGTTGTCTTTCCATTGGCAAAGTGCTGAGACTTCACAGCAAGCGTGTTGTGTGAATATCTTAGTCAGAAAGGAACTCCCAGCAGATCCACTTGGAAGCAGACTTTCCTAAAGCAAGTGCTGGCTCTTTGGGTGTGTCTGGAACGTGATGCTGCAGTAGCTGCGTGTCACGGGAGAGCCCTAAAGCACTGCAGTGGTCAAATGTCAGGTCCACCGAGTGCCTTTGGTACCTGGGCGAACAGGACAGGAACAAAAAGGAAAAAACCTTTAACATGGAAGTTCTGTTGAATGAAAAATGCGTTTTGGTATTTCCCAAAACTGAGACTGAAACTAGAGTTCACAATTTTCCTTGGTGTTAATGTTAGAGACTCAATAAAAAGAAAAAGTTTCATAGCACATATGTTTGTCTATAAGAATTTCTTTGTGCTCAACTGTTGGCCACATGGCTCAACGGCTGCATTAATTCCTCCATGGCCAAGATCCACCTTTGCTCTGCTTTTTTATTATTACATTTTCTTATTGATAATGCAAGTACTGTGTCTGCAACAGTTCTTAGCCTGTACTCACTATCAGTTTTGCTGTGTTGTTCTCCAAATAGAAGGAGGACTTCAGTCTGCTAATCTAATACCTATAAACATAGCTTCTTTTACACAATTTTATGCCAGTTGATTCTCTATCTAAAGCCTAGAGCAGCTGGTTATAAGGTTCCACTATTGCCCATCTTTCACATCAAGGTTCAGTTTTAGACATTGGTGACTTAAAACAGTAGGAAACAGTTCTTAGGTCCTACATATATCTATTACATAAACATTTATATCTTCAAAGGACTGCTCATAGCCATCCAGAAATGTCATAAAATTAAGCATGTGAATGTTGTCACCTTCAGCAGTCTTCATGAGCAAAGAGGGAACAAAAAACGAGGCTATTGGCTCTGAGTCCTCTTCAGCAACCAACTGAGAGATGTAATCATTTAGTCCTATTAATAAATCCTGTTTAGGAAATGGCTAATTTAAAGTACTGTTCAATTTTCTCGTTTCTATTTTTCATCAAAAATGGAAATTTGATATTTTTTTCACAGCAGCACTAAATTGCAGGAAATATTTAGATGATAAATGAGGTGAACTATTTTTGCAGCTAATGTAGCCTATCTCATGGGAAATACCAAAGCTGTTAAGAGTGCTTTCCAGTACTTTGCAAACTTACAGGCATCTCATAGGTGTGACATAACTTTCATCAGGACTCAGTTGTGATTTACAAGGCTATTAAGCTTCTTTGAAGAAAAGCATATTCTGGATTGAATTGACTGGGTGCAAATAATGTAGGAAACTTAGATTTCTAAAAAGCTTTTTGAGAAGGTTCTTTACCAAACGCTTTTAGAGAGCAGGTCTCTGTCAGAAATGGAGAAAAGAAGCTAGTGGTTAAAAGAGAGAGTAGAAAGTACTTACCTTATAGTGAATGTGCAGAAGATTGTCTGCTGTTAAAGACCAACTAGTGATCTGAAAGAATGGGTTAAACATCAAGGGACAAAATTTGCTCATTTTATAGACATGTTAAGTGCAATCTCAAGGATTGAAGAAGAGTTTCAACTGGCCTGAGTAATAAAGGGAGAATTAAAGAATAGCCTTAATAAGGGCAAAGTCATACATGCTGTGGTCTCTAAAATGGCAGTAACTGCTCAGAGAGATGTGTCACTGTGAATGTGTGTAATCTATGCTTTAGAGCAAACAAAGACCAAGTGCCCTGGTTTCAGCTGGGATACAGTTAGTTTCCTTCCTAGTAGCCGGTGCAATGTTGTGTTTTGGATTCAGCATGAGAATAATGTTGATAACACTCTGGTGTTTTGGTTGTTGCTAAGTAGTGCTTGCTCTCAGCAAAGGACGTCTCAGTGCTAGCGAGGAGCTGCACGGAAAGCCGTGAGGGAACATAGCCAGGACAGATGATCTGAGCAGCCCAAAGGGGTATTCCCCACCCTAGAACTTCATGCCCAGTATATGAACTGGGGGAGTTACCCAGAGCAGGGCTGATTGTGGTTTGGGGACAGGCTGGGCATCCGTCGTCAGGCGGTGAGCAATTGCATTGTGCATCTCTTGGGTTTTACCTATCTCTCTTGCTCCTCTTTTTATTCCTATTATTATCATTATTATTATCATTTTGTTTCAAATTTCTATGGCAATCCACAAGTTTTGCCTTTTTTCCCCTTGATTCTGCTCTCCATCCCTATGGAGTGGGGGGAGTAAGCAAGCCAGCTGTGTGGTGCTTGGTTGCAAGCTGGGGTTAAGCCATGACAAACACTGATCAGTAATGTGAAAGATGGATTAAACAGCAGGGGACAAAATTTGCTCATTATGTGGACATGTTAAGTGCAGTCCAAGGGTATCAGAAGAAATTCACTGGACTGAATAATGATGGTAGAGTTAAGAAGCAGTGCAGTGTTAGTAAAGGCAAAATGATACATGCTGTGGTCTCTAAAGTGGTAGCAACCACTCAGTGAGATGTCTCACTGTGAATGCATCTTATCAGTGCTTCAGAGCAATCAAAAAGGCAAATGGTAAGTTAGGATTCGATATGAATAGTGAAGGCTACAGCCAAATATCTCTATGGCTGCTCAGAGAAAGGTCTATCAGATACCATTATAATTATTTCAACTTTAGGCCCTTCAAGGGTCTACACTATAGGCTTATATGAAGAAAACGTACGTAGGAGTAAGATTTGACTTGTGTTTTTTAGATTTTTATACTGTTGCTGTGGCAACTGTCAGGAGACACAGGAGTTTGTGTCAGACAGGTCTTGGATTCAAGTGAATCAGTGCATTTAATATATTGATTTTATATTTCCAGAAAAACAAATTTTCCTCATGTAGAAGTTACAAGATACTTTTTCATGTCATGGTAAGACTAGTGATAGACTAAATTTAGAATGTAAGATTTAAATTATGGTAGTCTGTAATGGCAGAGGTCTGGAATTACTGACACATAATTTCTTTTCAGCAAAGGGTATATGACAATTATTGTCTTTAACGACTTTAATATGTATGTTAAGCTCTCTGAAATAACAACTCCAATTCTTATATTCATTCCAGAGTGCCTTTTGGACCTATACTACAGCTATTCATTTCCTGGGCTTATTGTGGATCAGATGTGGGTCTAGAGGATATAAGATAATGCCCTTTCTGGATTGATTCCAGTGGTATTAACGAGTTAAATTAAAAATTTCAGTTTTTAGGAAGGAGAGTGATTCAACCAGTAATTTGTCAGTACTTCCCAATATTGGAATATGTTTAGGTTACTGTACCTTAAATGCCCATTGCAGGGATTTAGTAAGATTGTACATGTACTTCCTAGGCACAGTTACTGTAGTGCTAACATATGTCCATTTATTTTTCTTTGCAGTTACTGAAGAAAAACTCTCTTCCTGTACCATCTGTGACAGAGTTTTGTTCATGGTATTTCTTCTGGAAAACCTCCTCAATTTGATTAGTAAAAAAAATCTATGCTCTTTCTAAAACACAAGCTTTGAAGCAAATCTGATGAACTATTTTAAGGTAATTTAATGTTTTTAACTGATACAAGTCTTCTTAAGGAGAAGATGGGCTCAGGAGTTACCAGTTTTCTTCTGTAGTGATATAAGATGCATTCCTGAGACTTAATGTAGACTGTTTAGTGTTTCTGCCCAGTTTCAAATTTAAACCATCACACAGTAACACAATCAAACTTTTCCTGAATTCAACACAGAATCTTCAACTTTAACGCAGAAATACCACGAACTTGTCACTTTAATCTTTGTCTGTCAGAGGAGTTTGAAGAGCATTTACTACACATCAGGACATTGACTTCCACTTAGCACCCTGGTGGAAAGAAAGTGCGCCGCCGCCTCCTTCAGCCGTCCCAGAACCGTATGTAAGGGATTGTTGGCCACTGCGTAGTTAATATCCCAACAACCCGAACCTCTTCAAGCAAATATTTTTGGTAGTACCCAGAACAGATGCTGAGCTTATAAGACTGGTGATTCTCATCTACAGAGCGGTACTTGGCAACCACAGGTCTGTTACTAGACTTCTTTGTAGCATTTTAATAAAATAAGATGAAATCTTAACTTTCCAGCATTAGTTATGAGAGAAACATGCACATTTTCCTCACTTTATTATTAATAATTCATTTTATTTTCAAATACCTGCATGTATTTATTTAATATCTTTTTAAAATCTGGAGGATTGTGATGATGGTTTGGGTGATCTCTATATTCTGTTCCTTTTGTATGAGAAGCAAACATCATCTCCTTGAATTGATGTTTGGCTGCTGAGGTCTTTGCAGCCATTAGGTTAATACTGAAACTTCTGAAGAAATGTGAGGGAAGATGTTTTACAAAAACAACTACTTTTCAAAAATATTTCTAACTATTGAACAGATGTTTTCACAGATTAAGAAACATAAAGTTTAGTAGTTGATTCGTCTTCTCATTCTATGTCTAAATTCAGAAGGACATAATGATGTGCATTCCCTCAAATGTACTGGAAAAAACCAAAATTATCATTTGGACTCAGACACAGTAATGTTGATCCAGTCGCCTTTAGATCAGCATAGTAATAAAAGATAACTAATCAGTCAATTGAAAAAAACCCAACTCTCTGATCCTTGAATTTGTATTTTCCAGAAAACAATGCAGCTATGACCACAGTACATCAGTAATTTTAGCTTTCCTATTTTCTATTTTAGCTTTCCTATTTTCTATCATAGAATATAGATGTTGAAACTTAATCTGTCTTTAACATTTTACATATTTTATGCCATTTTAGAAGTGGTTGGCATAAGTGATATTAAGTACTGTCTTGTAAACTTTGAAATTTATATATATATATATGAAAGGAAAAAGTATGAATTTTTCACAGTAATCTTTCAATTTATTGTGTAAGATACAATGATGACCATGGTTCAAAAAACTCAGAATATAATGAGAAAACTGACTGCCAAGGCAAACATTTATTTTTAAAGGAATATCTAAATATGTTTAAAACTTTTCAGTTGCAGTGATCCCGTTTTGATTTAAATTTTAAGGACATGTTTATCCACTGTGTATCCTACAGCATAAAAAGGTTTTTTGCATTACGTTTTTTCTATATTTTTCGTTCTCTAAGGACAGATGCTGTAACCAACAATCTTTTGGAGGTGTCCTGTTTTTCTTGACTGTGACAAAAGCAGCTTTGGAGGTTATTTACAATGAGTGCAAATGCAGAGCGAAGGTTCGTGAATCTCAGGAAACGTCTGGATCAGCTGGGCTATCGGCACCCACTGGGAGTGGAGAGTTTACCTTTGGTGGAAAAGCTTTTCAGGTATTCAAAAGGAGATTCATTTAAAAAATAGTAATTGTAGAGTAGGTATTGTTTGATTTTTGACATGTAAAAGAGGAAGGTGTAATCTGAAGATGATTTTCTAGCAGTGTTATTTCAGAGCTAACATTAAATTCCAGTGTCTAATGAAGTCAAATGGGTTTGCTTAAGTGAACGTCTTAAAATTTTATTTTATTCAGTAGGATTGCTTCTAAGGATCTATGGCATAGGAAAATTCAACTTTTCCAACCTCATAAGAGAGCAAGAATAGTAACTCTTGATATGTGCTTAAAAGGACATACTCTTATAACTGGTTGTTTAAAAAATAATCCCTATTCACTGTTCTGTGAATTAAAACATTCACATCTCCACTTATTATGGCCTCATGCAGAGAATTTTAAATTTGTTGTCTATGCCCTTTTTACAAGACATATAACAGAAAAAAACACCAAAATCTTCACATCTGCCATTTTCTGGCATTGATATCATTAAGAACATAGTAATTTCCATAGTAATCCCGTTATATTTGACTAGACATGCAAATGTAGCTGTTCTGGTTCTGTCGCTCTCTAGTGTGTAATACACATGGAAGAACCACAGGTAGGCAGATATGGAGCAATCTGTCTTCAACATTAAGTCTCATCCATGTGTCTACTGTAGACATGTGTAAACCATGTAGGTTTACTCTCTCCATCACTAACTTTGATGCTTATCAGATGTAAACTCCTGATACGCTTTGTAACTATTTTGTTTTCTTTTTTTTTCCCTGTTCTTTCCTATTTAGTGTTTTTTTAAACAATGGTTCCTGTCTTTCAGTTTTTCTTACATGACATGAATGTTTTGTTGCCTTTGTTTGAACTCATTTGTTCTCTCTCTTGGGGAAATGGTTTTGTTTCTCAGGTCATAATAAACATTTGCATGTGCAGTGTGAAGGCTGATAACATTGCTAACATATCTGATGCTCTTCTATCCCAGTGATTTAGTTCACACAACTGAGAGCTTGCGCAGAGCAAAGTTATCTTCTGGAAAAACTGAGAAAGAATGCAGTAATTATGATATTACCTTGGAACCTTATAAAACAGAGAATACTAGACTTACCAGGGAAAATAATGATCTACATTTAGAAATACTAAAACTGAAAGAGCAGTCTGATCGTCATGTTAAAGGTAATATCCAAATGATGATATTTTTTTTTAGTCCTTCCATGCCAAAATAGAATTGTGGCTAAATCCTTGATCTGCAGATTCTTTTATCTGTACTTTCCAGTGAGTGTGAGTGGTCATGGAGTTTGGTGCCTTTAATGAATTAAGATTCATACTCAGACATTTCTTTTGCAGTCAAAAAACTTTGGAAATTCTGCAAATTATTGTTTTAATAAGATATGAGAATGTTAGAAATCTTAACGTATACTTTTGTACCTTGAAATGGTATTTTTTAATTGAAAATTAAATACTGCTGTTAAATGTGCCTTTGTTTCACAGTGAGTGTTTATTTGTAAAGCATGTATAAAGATATATTTTTTTGTGTTTGTTTGTAAAAGTATGCACATATGTATATGTATTTGATAATTTTATGCTATGGAAAAAGAATGTAGCATTTTCTTTATGCTTATTTTGATGCTACTAGGAAAAAGAATAGTGAATAAGAGCAATAATACTGCTTTTCTTTCCCTTGAAGATTTGAAAGCTTCCTTAAGGAGGGTTGAACATGAAACATCTGACTTGAAATTTTTGAATAACCAGTATATACATAAAATTAAAGCGCTGGAAAAAGAGACCAAAGCCAAGACTGAAAAGATTCAGCAGCTTCAGGAGAAGAATCTGCAGGCAGTGGTGCAAACACCTGGTGAGTGTAAATAATCACAGATATTTCAGCATTTTCTGGGCTTTTTTGGATCTTCAGAACATAATATCTTTTCCTCTAGTAAGAGAAGTTACTGTAGTAAAATATCCAGTAGGGCAACATTACCCTTTGACGTTTGGGCTCTGAATTCTGTCATTTCTCTATATGAAGTTTCATTAGGTCATTGTTGCTCGGAACGCAATAATCAACGACACAGAGGCAAAGGTCTTCAGTGAAAGCTGCTCTCCACCAAAAAAAAAAAAGACCAGCCTGTTTATTTCTTTCCTTTTATAATTTTGTGGGTCTGGAAGCACATTGGCTCCTGGGGTTACTACCCCTTCACCCCACTGGCCAGACCAGATGTCAACCAACATTGTTTTCAGGCTGGAATGTAGCCGAGCTCTGGTAAGACCGGGGACTAGAGTAACGTGAGACCAACCAGTATGGTTTCCAGCACGAACTCCGCTTTATTCCGCGAGATGGCCGGTTAAATACAGAACGAATAGTTTACAGTTAGCAGGTGCACTGTGATAGGCGGTGAACATACAGAAGTATGTAAGCAATCTAGGGTTAAGGTAGCTACGGAGATTTAGTGCCATTACCTCTATGCTGCGAGCGTCCATACCTTAACACATTCCTAGTAGCAGATAAGTTTATCTGCTACTACGTATGCTGAACGTTTTGCGGCCTACTAGACCCAGGCCTGAGGCCTAGTTTGGCCTAGTTTGGAATAGCTCAAATGGTATCTGTGAGCATATCATGCCCACGATACCTGAGAAACTCGGCCACAGTTCCCCCTTTTTCTTTTTGGGCTATCCAAACTGACGTTAAGGCACGGTCGGCTAATTTGCGCATGCATTGTATCAAGCAAGGCACTATTGTCAAAACTACTATGACAGCAATAAAGATCATTATACCAAAACAAATTAAATCCACAATCCACCCGGTGAGATTCCAAGACTTCAGCCAATTGTCAAACGGAGTGTTTTCAACTACAAGGTGTTTCATGTTGTCCCTCAACTGCGCTAACTGCTGATGTATCGACCGTGAGTGGTCTGATAAATTCATGCAGCACATGCCTTCAAACTCTTCGCATCCATGCCCCTGAGCCAAAAGAAGGAAGTCAATCGCGGCTCGGTTCTGGAGCACTGGCGAATGCCACTAACATCTTCAGCAAGCTCACTCAACAACTTCGTCGTTATGTTAATCTGTTTCCCTGTCCAGCAGGCTAAATGTTTCAGTTGTGTGAGGGCTTGTGCTGAAGCAACTCCTGGGGCAAAAACGGATGCTGAGATCACGGCTGCAGGCTGCCATAACTTAACTTGATCTCTGCAGTTGGGACCTAGTTGAGACATACTGCGTTTGACTCGTCGGGCCTTTTGTGGCAAGCCTAGAACCTGGTGAATAGTAGGTGCGAACAGGGTTAGTTTACCAAAATAACACGGTCCTCCGACACTGTTTGGAGGTACTGTGGACCACGCTCTATCTCCACAAACTAAAAAGATTCCTGGTGGCAATCTCTTAGCAGCTGTTGTCAATTGTGTGACAGATCTGACCCAACTATTACAATACTCAGTGTAATTGTAATACAATGGTGAATGAGGGGATAGCCACGTAGCGTGGCCTTTCAATTGCTGCTCATCTATGATTAATAGACTTGAATTCACTGCAAAGCGCCCAAAGACAAGACAATAGTTTCCTGGCACAGAACCTAAAAGATCAAGCTCCTGAGGCTCTGGACCAGCAGTTCTAAGGTTTCGCGCTATGGCAGCAGCTTGTGGCCCTAAAGCACCTTTTGGGTCAATGCTGACAGGGGTTAAAGACTTGAACTCTGCCATGGAGGTCAGTGGAACTCCAATCAAGCAGGTTCTAAAAGGATTGGATGGCGTCGCTAGAGATAAACAAAAGGAATCCTGTTTAGTTTGTTTGGCCCAAGTAACCCACATGTTCTCCCTTGTGTCAATGTTAAACATCCCTGCTCTTGTTTCTACTACCACACTGATCAAAACCAACACCCTCATGCTTAACATTTCACCCATTGTGAAAAGCACACAGTGTAGCACACAGGCTATTAACCTTAACCAATAACTTATCGTGTCTCTAAGTGTCAAGCTAGTGCAATGATAGATTATTATTAAAACAGTCAATTTTCAGCACTCTCCGCGTCTTCTTGAGGTGCTTCAGGTAAGTCGTCGCTGTCTCTGTGAGTGTCTCTAAGAGTGTCACCGCCGGTTGGTATCTTTTCTTGCGGACACGCACGGGTAAAGCGACTCGGCACCCAGACAGGTCCTGCTTCTCCTGCAGAAACACACATATAACCGCGACCATTAAACAAGACTGGACTGGGTCCCTGCCATTCACCCGTTCGCATGTCCCTATGATATATGTAAAGTCCTGGAATTGCTTGTGGTCTCCCTTCTTTCACAGCCTGGTGGTGGATGACAACTGCAGGCTCTTCTCGCCCTTCTGCTAGGCATAAGTAATTTAAAGTGAACAGTACTTTAGATAAACGATTGGTCACATCTAGGTCATTGTTTTGCTTCTGTTTTGCGAGATACTCTTTCAGCGTCCGATGAGCCCGTTCCACAATGGCTTAGCCAGTAGGAGAGTGAGGAATCCCGGTAGTATGTTTGACTCCCCACTTCTGCAGAAACCTAGCAACTCGTTGTCCCGCATAAGCTGGACCATTGTCAGTTTTGATTTCTGCAGGCACTCCCATCACTGAAAAGCAAACAGTCAAATGTCTCTCAACGTGCAGAGCTCTTTCCCCAGTTTGTGCTGTGGCCCAAATGAATTTGGAGTAGGTGTCAATAGTGACATGAACATATTTCAACCTTCCAAACTCTGGGATGTGTGTTACATCCATCTGCCACAGTTCCAGGGCTTTCATTCCTCGAGGATTCGTGCCTAGGCCAAGACCTGGCCCGTGATGACTGCATTGAGGGCAGGCACGCACAATCCCCTGTGCATCGTTCATAGATATTTGAAATTGATGACGCAAAGCTCTAGCATTCTGATGGAAATTCTCGTGGCTGTTGCGAGCTCTTACAAATTTGCTTTCAGGAGGGACATGGGCAACGCAACTGACTGCAGCATCTGCCCGTGCATTGCCTTCTCCCAAACCATTGCTGCACTGATGACTACGAATGTGCATCATGCAAAAGGCATGCTGACGCTGTCTGAGTATACTCCTCAGTCGTAGAAATAGTTCTCCGAGGCGTTGATTCTGAGTGGTCTTAATGAGTGCATCTTCGATTCTTTGTACCACTCCAACCACATACAAAGAATCTGACACCACATTAAGAGGTTCCTTATTCCAGGTTTGCAAAGCCCAACACACTGCTCCCAGTTCCAGGGTCTGCAAGCTGTCTCCGGCTTCACTGTGGATTAAATGCTGCTTCCATTCTCCTTGCTGTTTCCACACACACACAGCTCTTTGTATCTTTCGGCCAGCATCTGTATAAACTGTTCTGCCTTCCACAGGTGTCATGGAACACAGAGGCTTCTCCAGCCACTGATGGCGTACAATCAGAGTCCACATCGGACCCTTTGGCTGTCGGTTGTGAACCACACCTGTAAAACCTAACAATGCTTCTTGCAGCTCCACAGAATGTCTCAGCTTCCAGTCCAGATCTTCATTTCTGATAGGAACACTGATATCTGCCGGTTCTTCCCCATCGATCTCTAAAATCCTATCTCTCCCCTTTCTAATGAGCACGGCAAGGGCTTCTGTTCATGTCATAACACGACTCTTCGGCTGTACAGGCAAGAACACCCATTCAATCACACCAGCTGTCGACTGTAACCTAGACTGGTGTTCCCCCTTTTTCTTTTGCCATTGAAAGATAATGGCAAACGGACAGGCATCTGCATTGGAAAGGAACAGTGACAGTGGGAGGTGTTCTATACGGCGAATGCTCCAACCACGTTGTAGCTTTTCTGACACCTTTATTAAGGCTCGTCGTTGTTCAGGGGTGCATTGTCGAGGGCTACTGGCATCATTACCGTGTAGCCATGGCAGAAGCGGTTGCAAGTCATCATTGGTGATTCCTACAATGGTGCGAACCCATTGCAGGTCTCCAAAAAGTCTCTGAGCATCATATAATGTAGAAATGTTGGTATGTAAAGTAATTTTCTGTGGCCGGATCTGTGCGCTTGTGATCAACCATCCTAAGTATTTCCACGGAGCTGATCGCTGTATTTTTTCCGGGGCCACAGTCAGACCACGGTGTTTTAATTGTGTGACTAGCCAGGTTAATTCCTCTGTGAGCAGAGGCTCTTTAGTAGCAATGAGGATATCATCAACATAATGATAAATTATTGCATTGGAAAAACGCTGACGAATTGGCTGCAAAGCCCAATTGACGAAAATCTGGCACATGGTAGGTGAGGTATGACTTCCCTGAGGAAGAGTCACCCATTCATACCGTTGTGCCGGAGCTGCTCTGTTAATAGATGGCACAGTGAAGGCAAAGCGCTGAGTATCTTGAGGATGGAGTGGGATCGTGAAAAAACAGTCCTTCAAATCGACGATCACAATGTCCCACCCTTGAGGAATCATAGTCGATGCTGGCAAGCCTGGTTGCAGAGCACCCATTGCTTGCATCTGCTCGTTGACCCTGCGAAGGTCATGCAATAGTCTCCATTTCCCTGATGTTTTAGGGATGACAAAAATTGGTGTATTCCATGGACTCACTGAGGGTCGAATGTGACCTGCTTCTAGTTGTTACTGCACCAATTGCTTGGTAATTCGCAGCCTCTTCTCTGTCATTGGCCACTGCTCAACCCACACAGGGGTATCAGTTAACCAGGTGATTTTTAAAATGGGTGGCTGCTCTGCAGTGGCCACTAAGGAAAATGCTGGTCAGTAGTCAAAACCATCCCTATTTGGGAAAGCACATCTCTTCCTAGCAGCCCCAGAATCTCTTCATGCATTGGCACAACATATAGATGAGCCACAACCACTTGTCCATCTTCAAAGATGATCCGAATAGGATCTGCACTTATTGAGGGAACAGTCAGGCCTCCTACGCCCACAACGCGGGTATAGGGGGATTTCAAAGGCCAATGAGAAGGCCAATGTAATTTATTAATTAAAGATATGTCTGCGCCGGTGTCTGGAAGTGGTTCCATGCCAATAATTTCATCGCCTCGTTGCAGTTTCACTGCAATCCGTGGCCGCTCGTGTAAATCCACTGTAAGGAAAACATTGTGTCCCATAGATCCAAAGCTCCTAGCTCCGCCTTCGGTTTCCGCAGGCTGCTTTTGGGACTGACGACGTGGCAGGATGTTCTCAAAGGGGATGATCTGAGCAATCCTGCTCCCCTTTTGGATTGTCACAGGAGGCTGCAGGGCATAAACCATTATTTTTAACTGTCCAGTGTAATCTGCATTGATGACTCCTGGCACCACCATAATACCCTGTTTGCTCGTGGAGGCTCCTCCTAATATCAAACCTCCAGCTGAAGAAATTGTATTATAGATGGGTTCAGAGACATCAGTGGGGATTAAGGTTACTTCCTTATCTTGCAAAGTGACTTCTTCTGCTGCTGTTATGTCTATACCAACACTTCTCCACACAGCAGGTCTGTTTTGGTTCAAAGAGTCGTTTTTGGAGTCTGGTGGGCTGAGGCATCGACTTGTGTCTTGGCGCAGTGCCTCGACGCGCTGGCCGTGAAGTTTCCCTGTTTTCTGCAGACCTCTGTAGCATGAGTGTCCACATTGCATCTGTGACACCAAACAGGCTTCCGGCAGGTCTGCTTAAAATGACCTGGTTCCCCGCATCGGTTGCAAGGGAAGTTCGTTGGTGGTTTTTTGCCGTTAGTAGAACGATTAAAGGGCTTCCCTGTCAATGCAGCTGCGATAACGTGCCCCTGTTGCTGCATTGCATTCTGCATTGCTGCTGTGAAAGCTGCTGTCTGGTTAGTCTGCTCTGCTCTCGCTGCTCTAACCAGCATTTCATCCACGCCACAGCCTTGGGGAAGGGAGGCTAATATGGTCTTCATGCGTGCATTAGCATTCTCAAACGCAAGGGAGCGGAACATATGGTCTCGCACCTCATCAGGCAAATCTGGAGCATCTCTCAAAGCTGTGGAAAGACGATCAATGAACTGTGCAAACGATTCTGTGGCTCCTTGCTTGACGTTAGCATAGGATGGAGGCTTCTTTTTGTCTGGCACCAACAGCAAAGCTCTGTAGGCCAGTGACTGGGACAGCTGATGAATTTCAATAGGAAAAGTCAGCTGTACATTTGTCGTAGCGTAAGCTCCTTGGCCCGTGAGCATATCTGGCTGGATCCCGTAAAGCGGATCTCCCACTGTTTGATGTCTATTAGCTTCCTCAGTTGCCAGCCATCTCCACTCTCTTTCGAAGATGAGAAATTGGGATGGCGTGAGCAGAAGTGCTGCAATATTAGAACTGTCAGCAGGGCACAAGAGGTCAGCGGTGAAGATGTATTGGATAATACTTTTAGAAGCTTCTGCACGAATTCCATACTGGCTAACTGTCTGCTTTGCAGATTGCAATACTTTCCATTCATGTGGTTGCCATCTGGCAACGTTCTGCTCAATCACCACAGGGCAAGCTATAACATTGGCCGCTTCAAAGTCCTTATCTAGGATGGCATTCTTTTTTACGTCTGCCCAGCGGTTAAGAAGTGGATCAGGTTGGTTGACAGGCAGCGCCATCTGCTGGGCATTGGATGGCAGTGTCTGCTTGCTATGTATAGTTGACAAAGGTTGCACGTTATATGTTTTCTGTGGGAATGCTTGAGACAGCTCAATTGTCCTTTGTTCTAATTGATTTTGCCGGTTGGAGAGCTTAGCAAGCTCGGCTATAATTTGCTGTAGCTCCGTCGATCTCTGCGGCTTTTCCGCCGATTGTGCCGCACAACGGCCGTCCGGTTCCAAAACTTCCTCATCTGAATCAGATTCTGGCAGAGGACATCGGGACGCCTGTGGGTGGGTGGCGGGTCCCGACGATGCAGGCTGCGAGACCGCAGGGGTCTCGGACTGAATTGAACTTGCGGTGTCCGATCCGGACAAGGGCGCCGCCATGTTTTCTGTTTTTGTTTTGGTCAGGTGGGCAGCTGACGTCAGCTCCCGTTCCGGCAGGGGGGGGTTTGGTTCCGCTCCGCCGGTGGCACCGCCTCTAAGTCCGCCTCCTTGCTGCGTCACCTGTGCCCGCCCTGCGCCGCTGCCGGCTCCGCCTATCTCCTCCTCTTTCGCCCTGCCCCTGGGGTCTGGCGGCTGGCTCGTCCCCTCCCCCACGCCACTCTCTCCGAACCGCGGCAAGGGCATTTCCGGCTTTTCGCCCGGTCTCTCAACTGCATGGCTGGCCACATTTACCACATTGTGGAGGGACGAGCAGAGAGGGGCCGCGTTCCCTTTCACCGGCTGCGTGGAATTGATCCCGAAAAATCTCGCTACTCTGGATACTTTTCTTTGCTCCTTCGCTTGGGGAGGGGGCGGCTCCCGGATCAGGAGAGCAAGGAGTCGTTCTTTCCAAAGCGGAAATCGCGGCTTGGGCAGCTCTGCGCTCCGTGGCAAAGGTTTGCAACGTGGTTATAATTTTTTTCCACGTTACGCCTAACTCCGAGCAGAGTTTCGCGTCTTTCCCTTGTGAGGCCACCGAATCCCACAGTAAGTCTCCAATTTCTTTCCACTCTGTCTCGCTAAACAAAAGCGAGGGCTGATGTAATTTCCCTTTCTTTTTAGCCCATTGGGCCAGCTGAGTTATATCAGAGTCTCTAATTTTTTCGCCCCGTTTCGAGACAATGGACGCTAAAAGCTGCGTAGCAGCCATGAAATCGCGTTCAATTGATAAATCCATCCGCGTGGCTGCTCTTACCTTCTTTCCGCTGACAGCAGGTGGCACTGTCGCCTTCTGATCAATCCAATCAGCCGACGCTCCCCAGTCTGCCCCGCGAATTCAGAACAGTAGTCCGCAAGCGGCACACACACGTTCTAAATCAAATCAAGCAGGGTCTTTTCCGCATTTAAGCCTTATAATCCAGCATTTAAGCCTTGTATTCCACAGCATTTAAGCCTTATATTTCAAAGCATTTAAGCCTTATATTTCACTATTCATCCAGTGCTCAGTCTCTGATATTCGGGCGCCAGGTGTAGCCGAGCTCTGGTAAGACCGGGGACTAGAGTAACGTGAGACCAACCAGTATGGTTTCCAGCACGAACTCTGCTTTATTCCACGAGATGGCCGGTTAAATACAGAACGAATAGTTTACAGTTAGCAGGTGCACTGTGATAGGCAGTGGACATACAGAAGTATGTAAGCAATTTAGGGTTAAGGTAGCTACGGAGATTTAGTGCCATTACCTCTATGCTGCGAGTGTCCATACCTTAACACATTCCTAGTAGCAGATAAGTTTATCTGCTACTACGTATGCTGAACGTTTTGCGGCCTACTAGACCCAGGCCTGAGGCCTAGTTTGGCCTAGTTTGGAATAGCTCAAATGGTATCTGTGAGCATATCATGCCCACGATACCTGAGAAACTCGGCCACACTGGAAATATGTAAGCAAAGGACAGTGAACAAAAACAAGAAAGGTTGTTTATGTTCCAAAGCGTGAGAAAGTGAAAAACTGACCCTTAATATCGCAACAGTAGCTAAAGAACTGACTCCATCTTATAAGCAAGTAGAAGGCTTTAAAAAATCTCAGAAAAACCAGGGCAACAGGTCATCACTTGTGTTAGGGACAAATTTGAATGCAAACTTACATTCAACAGAAGACTGTTAAAATGTGACTAGAAAGCATTATTAATCAACAGCTATTTCTTTTATTGCTGCACCTAATTAAGAGGCAGATTGTTTAACACTTGCATATTTTTGGCAGGTAATTGATGTATAAGTGATAAATTCAGATTTTTGGAACCAAGATCTAAACATAGCAAGATGCAAAATATGTTTACGAGTATGCCAATTCTCTATTGGAGATTTACAATATTTAAATGGTCTTTTGATAACTTAAAATGTGCTAGATGTTACTTTCAGGTTAATTTCTTTCTCCAGGGCTTCCTTTTTCTTCATTTTTTTTTGAAGCTAAGGGATATAAAATTATTTTGTGAAATTTTGAAACTGTCTTTTTTCCCCAAGTCATTGACTTATATATGCATTTTTGGTATTTGAGCAAAATAAATAGCTAGATAGCTAATTTAATTTTTCCTAGATAGCTAGGAAAAATTAAATTTCCTTTTGATTTTCCCATACCTTTCCGCACTTCATGTCCTTTGCTTCAAAGATGACATTTTAGGCTTTTGTCTGCCTTTCTGCATACTTGCCCCTTGGTCACCAGTTTCTGGGATTTTTCTATACTACATCATCCAGTATTGCATGGTCTTATTTAATTATATGATGAAGAGGAAATGTTCAGTCTGGAAGGAATACTGTGTTTTCTTCTTTTTTCTAAATAATAGCATATTCTGCTTGATAAGCAGTAGCATATGATATTCACTGAAATGAACATAATGTAAAAGGAATAAAAATATTACTATACAATGCAAAGGTTAATTCAGTCATAAAATAGTTCTTAAATGCAAAAACCAAATGCCTTTTGTGATGTTTTGATTTAGCTGTTTTAGTAAGCTAAATCACTACCAGTTTCAACAAGTTTGAACTATAGAATATTTGGGATCTTAAACACTGAGGAAAATTACTTACACTAAACTTTGGGTGTTTCTTTATTGTAATATTGAACTTCAGCAGAATTGGTACTAACGTGCAAGAGTGGCATTGTCTAGAATTTGTGAATTTTGTCAGCTTATTGCAGAAGGATTAAAATGGTGAAATGTGCTCATTCAGAAGCAGTGGAATAAATAGAAAAATTAACTTTGTATTAAAGAAGATGACTGCCTTGCTTTAACTCCAAGTAATATGTCTCTGGGTCTGTGCTTTTAGGTGGCAAGAAGAAAAGCATTCCCTTCAGGCGTCAGCGCATGCAGATAGACCAGCTTGTGCCCCCATCGCGTGTCAGTGCCTACCCAGTGCCTCAGCCAGAGGACCCCTACATCGCAGACCTTCTCCAGGTGGCTGATAATCGGTGAGCCAAAGAGCTTCTCAACTCTGAAGTGTGCCTGTGTCTTTGATTCTCACTGTCCTACTCCTTTTGATTGATAAGTTACATTAATCTTCCCCCACTTGAGTCTGTCACTAGTGACAGCCGTTGGTGGATGGTCTTCCTGTCTTTATCTTGACCGTGAGCTTTTTCTTTTTTTCTCCCCCATCCTGTTGAGGAAGGGAAGTAAGAGAGCATCTGGGTGGGGGCTGGCAGCCAGACAAGGTCAACCTGCTACAGTATCTCTAACAGCTTCTGCATTAATATTTTGCATGAGCAAAACTATTTCTCTGTGAAATACTTGGGTTCAGGAGCAAAGAGAAAATTATAGTATTGAATTGTGTACATACAATACTTCCATGAATTCACATTAAAAATATAGCACTTTATTTCAGAATTCAAGAACTGCAGTCAGATGTAATAGAGCTACAGGAAAAACTGGAGACGTCTGAAAGTGAAATAAAAAATTACAGCAAGCAGGTATATCATCAGTAGTAGTGATATTGTTGTTTTATTATTAATATTAATATTATTGTCATTATTTGGGTGTCATACCCATGGCAATGGCCTTGGTGTCTTAAAAACTTTCTTGAGAGTGCATTGTAGGGCATGTGAAATATAATTATTCTTACTTGCCTATGTCAAGCAGTTTTCTTCCTCTGCTTTTGGAGACAGCAGAAATGACAAAATACTTGCCCGGTGGTTTTGCTGATACATTTTGTCTATTGAAATTACATTAAATAAGCTAAACTTGACAATCATGACAAAGTAGAATTTGTCTGCATTTTTTAATGCATAAGTGTTATCTTGTCCAAAATAGCACTTTGAACTACATGTATCTTAGGATAATTTTTCCAATATTTCCTTTTTTCCAGGGACTGGAATAGTCACTGAGTTAGCTTACTTACAAGTTTTTTCCTTAACTTCAAGTGCTATCTCAGTTAAGTTGTAGCATTCATTAACTTCACTTTAAATTAAGATTGTTCAGTTTTCTTCAAGAATGTAATCTAGTAGGAACTGTTTCAGTTTTTCCGTACAAATCTTGTTTGATTAATTTATTTATCTTTCAAAGATACAATGTTTTTCAGAAGAACAGAAAATTTAAAAAAAATACAAGATAGAAATTGCATTTTTGGTTGCATATCTTTTTCCTGACTGTTATGTGTGTGTGTAAATGAAGGGTCCATTAATGGTGCATAAGGATACCAGACCATTTTTTTCTGTCCCTCAAAGGTTGAGATAAGAGACAAAGAAATCGAACGCTTAACGCTGGCGTTGGATGGTGGGCGTTCTCATGAGGTTCTCTGTCTGGAATCAAGAACTAAAAGTAATGAAAAGCTTATTGCCCACTTGAATTTACAGGTAATTCATTTATTACAGTTGTTTAGTCAAACCTAAAAATATAGCAATTTAAAAAAACCCACAAAACTTCTAGCTCTTCAAAAAATTACTACAGATAATTAAAACAATCGATGGAACTTGCCTTTATCTTTAGGTGCCAGTGTTTCTTGTCTAAGGAAACTTCATTTTCTGTTTTAAAAGTCTGTCAGAAAGGTTTTGGTAAAGAATTCAATGAGCTTGCATCTATACATAGTATGTTAATCTGAAAGTATTCAGCAAATTTTTGTATGACACACTGTTTTCAGCAGGTTTGAAAATCCTTTTATTTTGTTAGAAAGTTATTGTATACATGCCATTTATACTCTAGAAAGTAACAATGGCATATGTACATATAATAAGGAGTAACCCTGTAGATATTCTTAAGAGAGAGTGGAGAATCTTCCTCATGGATTTCAAATGGTCCCCACCTTCACTCCAATGCAAACTTGTGAGGAAAGGATAAGCTTAGGGTAAAGGTGTTTGTGTTTACTGTGTGTATTAGCATGCATTCAGTACTGGTCTACAAATAGAATTTAAAGATGAGCTGGAGTGCAAAACAAGTAAAGCCCATCTCTGCATTTATACCATCAATTCTCAGGTTTTTCTCACATGAGTTAGATGTTTTGTGTACTGATTGTGCATGATGTACAGTGGCATGGGAGCCACCTTGAAGAGTGTATTAGCTTAGGTTCAGTGCTGCAAAAATAGAGAATGAACTATGTCTTGGAAGCAGGCCAGCTGTGCTCCTGAATTAGTGATCCTGAATTAGTAAGTCATGGTGAATACAAATTGATTGTACAGGGAGTGAGCCCAGAGCTGCACGAAGCTGTTTGGCACCATCAAGACTATTTTCTCAGGCTTGAGAAATGTATGGTTGTCTTTATATAGCAGTATTCATGACTGTGAGAGAGCTCATAACATTGTATTTCTTTTTCAAGTTGATAAGCATTAAGTTCTAAAACCAGAAAATCTTGCCATTTTTGATGGGATATCACTTTTTTACTTTGGATATAGAGATACTGTATTTCAGAAGATTGGGAGGAGCTTTTGCTACCTAATTTAACAATGCATATTAATATTTTAATGAAAAATGTCTTTCAGGTTGAGTATCTTCAGCAAAAAAACAAGCAACTTGAAAATCGCATTCAAGATCTCTTGGACACTAAACAGAATGTGACTAGTGAGGTAGTGGATTTAAGCAATAAAAACAAAGAACTGTGTCAAGAACTGAATGAAATAGATCACTTGGCTCAGCAATTGGAAAGGCACAAAGAAATAGTGCTTGAGACTGCAGATAAGGAAATAGGAGAAGCAAAGGTAATCACTAATATGTCACAGTGAAGGAGCTGCTCCATTTTACTTGGCTTTGTATCTTCTAATTGCAGTGAAAGACATTGGCTTGTGAAAGGAAGATTTAAAAGATTTTTTTCCAGTTTTCTTAATATTACACAGAATTTCTCACTTGAAGTGGAGTAACCACAACAGTTTTGTCTCTACTGTATTAGGTGGACATGATTTTAGCTAAGGGGCAATCTTGTCTTTTTTCTTCTTTCAGCTTAGTATGAAATAAAATGCTGAGGTACTTAAAGCTATTGCTAGGTAATGCATATTTGCAACAGCAGTGCATATATTTGGAGGGGTTTTTTCTATGAAGAGTCATTTGGTGATTCATTTAACCATTCTGCTCCAAAAGAACATGGGTGTTTATACCACAAATTTTTTGTGCTTTCACTTCACAGGAGCTTCACTACTTTATTACAAGGAACTAACTATGCTTCATTCCTTAACCAAAATAGTCTGCTTCCTTTTTGTGTGTGTGTAACAAAGGGATTTTTGTCATTTGAATATGTAATTCTTAACATATAGGTTAATTTTGGTTGATAGAAAGAAATTGAAAGAAAAGTCAGTGAAATACGGGATCTACAAGAGACAGTAACAAGGCTTAAATCAGTAAGTAAAAATATTTTCAGTTCTTGTTTGTACTGTTTTTATCATGCTGTCATCCATGAGATTGTTTCATTTATTAAAAAAAAAAAAAAAACAATTAGCAGAGAACTTCTTTAGTACCCTGAACAGCTGATGTAAAAATTTCTAACTAATAAATGAAAGAGCTAGAGAAGCTACATCGTATTGTTGCAAAAATAGGCTGAATGAAATCTCTGTAGATAGTATGGTTGACTATGTCCTTATATTGCATTTCCTTATTTCTGCTATCTGAAATTATAATTTCCATGTGACATAATCATTTTTACCACAAATTAGTTATAACATCCTACAGGATTTTCATTGTTTGGAAACTACTTTGTCTCTTAATTGGGATGTGAAAAATTATCCAGTACTTGGCTCATTTGGAAACAAAGCATAGGGCCCAGATGAAAAAATCACTATTATCAATTCTTTGAAGACCAAACTCTTTCTAGGATATATAGCAACTTGTGTTGCTATATAGTGCTGAGTACAGTGTTTTGTTTTACTCTATCTAGGGAGCTTGCAAATACAAAAATACTTAATTTTCAGGACATCAGATTATATAGGAAAGGTGTGCCAAATAGCATTTGAATGTCTTCAGAGTTGCATTGACTGAAATGCTGTATTGTAATGTACTTTAACACCAGCACTCTTACCAAGTGCTGTTAGAATTATTTCTTGCTTTAGTCATTAATTTTTTTCTCATGTTTGTGTCCCACTATACTACTGGTTGGTTTGCTTTTCCTGTTACTGATTGCAAACCATGTAAAAAGCAATGCTTACTTGGATTTAATAAAATGTAGTATAAATGATGGCCTGCAACAAATGTTAAAGCATAAAGCATCCAGGTCAAGAAGAAGTAAACAGTGTTGTATATTAAAAGTTGAACAAAATGTTAATTTTTTTTCCCAACTGTCTCTATTGGCCTTTCCAATTTTTATAATAATACTTACTACTTCAGGAGTTGGGTTCATGTCGTAAGGAGAATGAGAAACTGAATGAAGAACTCCTTGGGAAAACAGATGAAAGAGGGAATCTTAAGCTGTTGTTAAACCAGCTTCAACAAGAGAAGCAAAGGCTGACAGAAAAAACAGAGAACTTAGAAAGAAAAGGTAAATCAAACATAGACTCTTGGAAACTAGGTTTCTGTAATTTTTGAAATAGAATAGTTACCTAGTTAACATACAGTTAGAAGTACTAAAAGACTTTTAATGTATGTAAAGTAAAAGAAGACTGTAGGTCTCCAGTCATAGCTGAAGTGAAAACTCTTGTCATAGAAAGATATTTTCGCTCTTTATGTGGGAACTGAAAGTTCAGCTTTTTCCTGTGATCACACAGGACATTCTTATCCTAATTCTGTGGCAGTTTCATACGAAATACTTTCCAAAACTCTTCAGACTCTGTTTCTTGAAAGATTTATCTATTTAGATTTTGAAAACCTCCAGGGGAGAAGATTCCACAACATCTCTAATGTTCTTCAGTTCTCAGAGAATATTTTCTCCCGTATTGTTTGTAATTGCTTATAGCAATTAATTGTCACTGTTCCTTATTTACCTACTATGCACCTGTGGAGAAACCAGCTCCACATTATCCAAGTCCCTCATGGTACTCAGTCTGCTCTTGGCTCTCCAGCTTTTCTCCAGGCTTAATGAATCCAGTTCCCCCACAGAGCAAGTGTTCTGCTCCCTGACCAGCTTGCAGGGCTTGCCTTGGATTTAATTTATCCACTTCTTTCTTGTAGGAGGGGCAAACCTTAAAACAGTATTTTAAGGGCAATCTCATGTGTGCTAAACAAAGGGGAATAATCCCATCCCTCTGTCGATACAGCCCAGGGTGCTGTGAGGCTTCTGTTGGTCTTCTGCTACTCACTGGTGTTTTGCCTACTTTAGCCTTTAGAACTCTTACATCATTTTCAGCAGGATTGCTGCCTGGATGGTTGGTGGGAGTTAATCCATCCCAAATGCAAGTGTCTTGGAGGAAATTCATGACTTACCTATAGAGTTGTTTTTCTTCTTTTTTTTTTCCTTCCAGAACGAGAATTTGTTCTAGAAATCGAAAGAATGAGATTAGAGTGTGGTATTGCCCAAGGAGACAAATCTCCATCTCGGTTGGATGCATTTGTAAAGACCTTAGAAGATGACAGAGACTACTATAAGCGAGAATTAGACTATCTTCAAAAAATGATAAAACTAAGGTCTAGCCCAAGCCACAGGACTGCAGAGAAGGTAAAGTTCTTGCTAGCAAGATAAGTGAAAAAAATACTGTAGAAACATTTAAGAAGCCATCAAATATATTCTCAAATTCAGTGGCATTAAAGGACTGTAGCAGTTTTCTAAATTACATTCTAGATGCAAAAAATCAACTGAGAGAAACTCCAATGAATTTGCCTTTTTCTTTCCTTGTCACATTTTATAGTAACATTGATTACTTATTGATCAGTTTATTTTAAATAAATAGAACTGGATAATAATCAGAAGGCTGAAATCTTATTGCTAGCTCCTTTGCTTATTCTTTTTAACAGCTGGTTCTTGTTGTTTAGATTACACCACCAGTTCCAGGCTTTTTCTTGTGATTAAAATTATTTTGCTTATATTTTTTATGTGTATAGCAGGTGTTCTTTTCTGGAATTAATTTTTCAGATGTTTAAATTAGCAAATTTTAACATAAATTTATTGATCACTTTTCAGAGCGAAGAGCTTAAATCGATCACCAGAGAAAGAGATGAGCTACCGTCTGTGTTAGACAGATTTGAAAAACACATGATAGAAATTCAGTCCAATGTCAAATTATTGACTGCAGAACGAGATAGATTAAGTGTTCTTTATGAGCAGGTAAGAAGAAATTTATAGTTAACATTGAAATAACCAATTAACACTTGTTGTACTGTTGATTATTTAAAATGAAAAACCTAGCAAAGTACAACCAAGACTAATAAAGTACATAAATATATTTAATACTTGTTAATGAAATTATGTATGCTAGCTAGTTTATTAACTTTAAAGCTATTAGGAGTTATTGTACTGGCATTTGGAAATGATAAACATCAGGAAAAAATTAATAGAACGCATGAGAAAGATGTGTAAAGATACAGCAAGGAAGCGAGAAAGGAGTGGTTAAGTGATAAGAGAACAGTGAAGTTAGGCTTTACTTGGGACAGTAACAGAATGATTATTATTTTGACAGTGTAAGTTGTCATACCACTAAGTGATTTAGGGAATACATTTTAGTTACCTATGGAAAAATAAGACTATAATAGGACTTATATTGTAATTACAGCATTTTGTTAGTGTGTACACTATATTGCAGTCCATGTATTCTAACTAACAATAATCTTTTAAAGTCTCAGAGTGAATTGAACAGACTGAGAAGAGAAGCAAAACACAATTTAGTTTCTCAAAGTTACATAGAGGAAGAAAGAGACAGTGCACTGAGTGACTTTAGAATACTGATGGCAGAAAAAGAAAGTCTTGCAGAGAAATTAAAGGTGAGCTTTTATAGCTTCATTGCTTACGTTGAGGTGGCATATAGGGAAGGCTGATACAATAATGGTGTGTTTGTGTTTGGCTCTCAGTTTCCCTTTTCAATAACTTTTGATTACAAACTCACTTGAGAACTCAATGAATTTATATTATTATCAAATATCTATTGTTATTGTTACTGTTATTGTTATGAATTACCAAGTTTTCCTGTAAACAGAATCCCAAGCTCTTTTCAGGAAAACTTGGTAATTCATAACCATACTTTGATTTTAGTACCACAAAAATAAAGACTTGTTGTGTATCTGAATGCAGTGGCAGTAAATCTGGCCTCTTTGCTTAAAACATGGGCCTGCAGTAGTAGAGATGTGTTTCCAGCACCATCATTTGTCTTTGTAGGTGACTACCATTGTTTTATATGTGTGTGCCACTTTGAATTATCTTTGCAAACAACTAATGTAGGATATTTCTAGGAAGTTTGGGAGTTCGTTTCACTGCAGTTATGCACAGAAGTCAGGGATCAGATAAGTAATCTTTAAAAGTTTCTTCGTAGATTTAGGGAAAGGTCTGTTAGCTTTATAGTGTGCCTTACATGTTGTAATTAATAATATTTGAATAAATGTATTTAAAATGTCTTAGGGCGCTAAGTTATACATGCACACAACCTCATGTAGCTTAGTAAACTCTACAACAACTCACAAATATTGGTTTAGTTGGGATCAAATATAAATATACTATTTAAAAAAATCTAAACCAAGAAGCAAAACCAAAATCAGTGATGTTATATTAAATTACAGTAATGTATTTTCAGCTAATGTTCTATGGTTTTACAGAGAGAGCTTTGCATTTGGTCATTCATCTAAGAATGTAATGCAGTATTTTCTGAAACAGGAAGCTTAAATTTCTCTGATTAAATCTAAAAATGTCTTTCTTTTTACATGTAATTTTGTATTTCTCAGATGCATCAAGAAGCAGCCAACCATGAAAAATCAAAGCTGCGGCATGATATTTCAGAATTGGAGAATAGTATTCAAGGAGTAAGTGCTTTTTAGGGAGTAAGCTTTTATTATTTCTAAAATAGGATAGACTGTTCCAGAAATTCATTTTCATATCTGTTTTCAACTTAAAATTTATTTAAAAGCCAAGTTGTGGTAGCTTTGTGCAATAATAACATTTGGTTATTTATTTTAAATTGCAGCTTCAGATTGAAAAGTGTGAACTAAGGACTACTGTCTCTATCCTGAAAGAAAGAATAAACTGTTTGGAAAATGAATTAAAACTGAAGTCAAGTAAACTTGCCCAGACTTCTCATGATTCTTCTCAATTTAAACCTGAGATTTGCTCACTTCAGTAAGTCAGATACAATGTGTGGCGATCTTTTACAGGTGCTAGGATAATTTTGTTGATTCTCTGACTGTATAGGGGAGTTGAGTTCCTGAGAAGGACTATAATTATAAATATTTAAAAAATAAGCTTGTATGTTAAGGAAAAATAGGTGTAAGTAAGGAAATTGCTCTGGCAGCTTTTCACAGCAAGCTTTCCTGGACTTACTTGATGACCAGATATACTGATAATTTTTATGGCTCATTCTAGACTTGTTTCCTCCAATAACCATATTTTCTGCTCATAAATATAGCAGAAGTGAAAAAATTTAAAAGGATTCCCAAATGCTGTTTGTTAAAAAGAAAGACAGGTGCCTTTGGCAACTGCAGCAGTAGGAACTACAGTTTTGAGAACTGATATCTTATGATATCAGTCTGTGGGATTTGACCAGCTTGCTTAGAACTGGAGGATTCAAGTATCCTCATGTATTTGTAAGGCCTGTTTAAACTTGCAGGATCATTGTGCTTTTTTAAGCTTGTTTTAGTCAGCTGTCTAAATGTCAAAGAACAAGAAAGTGAAAACAGTATTGAATAAATTCAGGCAGAAATTTGAAAACCAAGGTGGACATGAGAGCTGTTGATGTAACAGGATGTAACAGGATAGGTAATGTGTAGGTGACATCTGCTGGATGTTTTACAAGGGAAACCAGGGTCTGGTGGTATCCCCCATTCCCCACCTGAGCAGTACCACACTGCACTCTGGAACAGCACAGCACCTGGGGGATTACTAGCAAGAACTGAAGCTGAGCAGCAGGTCTTGCAGTTCATCTTCTGCTCCCAATTGCACAAAGAGGACTCTGGGTAAAACAATTAGGGTATTTGTTGGTAAAATTGTGACAAAATTAAAAATCTTGCTAGGTTCCTATAATTTCAGTGTATAGCATTGATGTTGCAAAAAGAAGAAGATGCAGAGTAGGACTACAATTTTAGCTTTTGGTTTTATTTTCTGCATGGTGGAAATGCTGTGTTTGCCCCCCTTCCTTTTTTTTTTTTTTCCCTCTAAAATTTTACTTTGGACTAGATGAAAGCAATCTTTATTGAGAGACATGTTGCATTCTGCACTGGTGAGGTTTTTTAAGAATGAAAAGCTTCTCTAGCTTTTGTGGGATCTCACTAGGGAGGGATTTTTTCTTGACCTGTTTCATAAACAATCCACTTAGTTACTTTGGAATTTTGTTTTGTTTTGTTTTGTTTTTCCTACGTCACTTAGATATTTCTTTCCAAGAAAAACAACGATGAAGGTAGATAATTTCAAATATCTTTAAGGCTCTTTATTTTTTAAAAGTAGGATCAAAACTGTAGCTGTCAATTTGGTCACTTCTTAAAATGTGGTGTGGCTGATAATCACTGCTATGAGCTACATATCAAAAGCTTTATAAAGAAGAGTTAAAAGATACAAGTAACATTATGAGGAGTAACAGAAATCAGAGGAGGTGAATGTTTCAGGTTAACATGGTTGCTCCACCAAGGTTCCATACTACATTTTGCATTGATGTTGAGGTGGACTTGCAGCAAGAGTCCAGAGGAGCCAAGTGGTGTTGGCCTCAGCAATCCTTAAGTCCTCCCTCTCCCCAAGGGAGGGGGTAGTTAGTATGGCACAACTCCCTGCTGCTGGTTGGTGATACCACCCTGTCAGGAAGCTATGCTGGAACTGTTCCAGCACGTGAAGCAGCTTAAGAGCAAAAGTTGAAGACCCAGAATAGGTCCCAAACTTCTTCCAACTGTATACTGATTTTCCAGGCTCTTAAATGACCAACTCCAGAAGTCTGTTGAAGATTTACAGGAAAGATTGTCCCTCAAAAAGGATGAACTGCAGAAAGCTCATGAAGAAATTATAAAGCTGAAGGAGATAATAGGTAATCTGTAACTATTTTCGTGCTTATTTCCTGTTTTTAAAATAGAAAAAACACTTACTCTTTTGTTTTTAGATAGGTTAAACCAGAGGAGCACTTCACAGGATGAAGCAGTCAGTGTATTGAGAAGTACGATTAGTGTCTTGGACAAAGAAAAGGACAGTCTTCAAGAAACCGTAGATGAAAAAACAGAAAGAATTGCATGCTTAGATGACAACTTAGCTAACAGGGTATGTCCACTAAAAGTACTACTTTGCATTCCACTTGGGGATTTTTAAAGCAGTTACGTTTTAGGGAGACATTTTGCCCTGAAGCCAAAGCCTGTGCAGAGCACATAAACACTCTGCTTGGACCCAATGCAGAGTCATTTGCCAACTCAATAGAACTTTAATTATGAGTGCTGCTGTATTCCCTAAATACGCCAAGAAAATAAAGAGGCGTTTATTTGTGGTTTGCATGTGGAGGTATTTATTGAGTATAAAGTACTAGCCTGAGGTGACAAAATCTATAGCTGCCTTCCATCTGTCTCCATGACAAGACAATCCTTTCTCAGTAAAGAAACTTGGAAATTACTTATTGGTAAAGAATTACAATAATGGTTTACATGAAAAGTTCTTTAACTTGAAGTATCCTCTTATGTAGCAATATAATAATACCTAATAAAACTTTTGATTTTTTTAATAGGAAAAAACAATTGCTCACTTACGTTTAACTCTCTCTGAGCTGGAGTCCTCAACAAAGTAAGTAAAGAGTAGGATGCCTTCTTTGGTGGTTTTGTTTTATGTAGTAGTTTCAAAGTGAAAGCAGATGGCTATTTTAGTTATTTTGATTCAAGTTAATTCCGTTTGAGTCAAGTAGAGGAGTGTACTGTGTTGAGAAGGATGTACACAACTTCAAAGACACTTCCTCTGCAGTTATATTGCAGGCTGCCAAGAAACTGTTACAATGATCATTAACGATTGCTTGTCTGCATTCATTTCCCTGAACTGGTAACATTTCCTAACTCTTGGTCAAGAAATAGTTTTCTAGCCTCCACTAGATATTAGACTGACCTGGGTAAAATTCAGAGCTGAATTCTTAATGATTGGCAATCTAATTATTCTACCTTAAGATACCAGTACAGTCTTGATTAAAATGAATTTAGGTAATTTTTAGCTGGGCTTCCTGTGATCTTTCATTCTTTCCTCCTTTTAAGCATGACTTTTTAAACTATAGCATCTTAGAAGCAAAAATTTGAACACCAGTATTTAAATATTTGAAGACCAATGTAACTGAATATTTGCTACATTGATGCATGAACTATATGTGACAAAAAAATCATGCAAAAATTTACTTACATTTACAGATATTTATATTTCTCATTTTTGGTTTAGTCTTTTCATTACTCTTTTGATAATTGTCCTTCAAGTGTAAATTATTTGTCTTCTTCCTTTATGGCTTATAAAATATGTGATTACTTCAATCACTACCAAAAACAGATAAACATACATATCTGTAATTGCTCTTTATCTAATATAATACATCTTACCAGATACATCTTCAAGACTGAAGATTGAATCCATCTTATTTTTGCATATTGACATTTTACATACTTACTTTACATTATATTTGGACTCAGTTTATCATCATTCAGAGAGAAGAATTTTACCTGATTGTTTTCAACAGTATGTGGTAAAGTACAAGAAGGGACAACTTTAATAATGTTTTTACTTGATAGCCAGATGAAGGACATGCTGAGCAACAGAGACCATGAGATATCCAGCTTACATCTCCAGCTTGATACAACCCAGTTAGAGCTTGCAGAAATGGGAAGAGTAAAGGAAATGGCTCTGAAAGAAAACAGACGACTGCAGGATGACCTGGCTACAATGGCCAGAGAAAACCAGGTATGAAGACAGTAGGTGATACTGATGTATTAAACTATTTATTGCTTGCATCAAAACTGCTGCATCCTCAATTTTGATTAATATGTTTAATTATTGGTATTTCTTGCACTGGGATATTGAAAATCACTGGGCAAAAATTGGAAAAGCAATACTTCAGACACTTAAGTGTAGTCAATGCAGTGAGGGAGAAATAGACAAGCTTTCAGTTTTCAGCCCTTTCTCAGATTAAAAAAGAAATCTAAATAAAATAAATTTAAGACTTCATTGTTGATAATAGAATGAAATTGTGTTAATTGGGTATATCACTTGGCAATTGGTATTTAATTGATAAAGATTGGGTTTTATTGGGAAATGATTCTTGAGAGGGAGAAAGAAACTCCAAAATCAGATTGTCAGGTGAAAGTGAGAGGGAGAGGAAGGGGATTGGTAGCACATCTGAATTTGTTCTGGTGCAGTGATTCATTAATTTCATCCATCTAGTTTCCATGAAACACTGGATTTATTGAGTGAGGTATGCCATATTTGAGATTAAGGTGTTTTGGAGGTTAGAGTGTTGGAGGAATAATGAGGTGGTTTTGCACCAGCTGGTTATTGCTGACCAAAAGCCTCCCAGCTCCAAGTGCATGACATGGATGTCCCTGCAGTATAGAATGTCTGTATGGACAATATATAACAAAAATGTCCAGTGTTTTATAGGGTAAGTAGCATCTTTTATTGAGCTGAGCCTTAGAAAATCTGTGTAGAGGGTACGTGAGAGTTATCTTCAGAGTGAACCTGGAATTTTGTTGCAACTCATTACATTCAGTTTATATAGCAGATACAACTGTTGCAGCTCCTCATGAGACTCAAATGCCTTTTACAATTTTGCTCCTGAGATACAAATGTTTGTTTGAGTTTACTGTAAGTGCCAACACTAAAAACCATCAGGGCATTGTTAACTAAACCATTTATTTCAATTCACCTCAGTCAATCTAGCTGCGTCTGATGCCAGAAAGTATAATACAGCAACACGTTTGAAGGAAGTGATGTAGGACCTTGAACAGTTCCTGCAAAACCTATAGTGCAATATATAAATATTTGGATGTATTATTGAAATGAGACCTGCTCTTCAGAGGTGTCTAATAAGAAGAAATATTGAATATTATCGTAATGTGATGATGAAAGTTTTGGAAAAGTTTGGAAAGCTACCACAAGAGACAAGCAGGCTGATTTTAGCATATATTAAATAAGGCATACAGTAAAAAGGCTAATGAGTAGTAATACACCGCAAAAAGAAGAAGGGAAAAAAATAAGGCAGCATCCTTTCCTTTCCCCACATTTGATCATGAAGATAGCAAAAGATACTTGCAGTTTTGGCTCTCTAGGCTAGAGGACTCAGAGGGAGATGAAAGCTGAACCTGAGAAGGACAGAACTAGCAGTTAAAATATCTCAAACAAATTTCGTGGTGCATTTTTGATGTTTAAGTATGAACTTAGTAGTGCAATTAGTTATTTTATCTTGCAATTCTGCTTTAAAATAAATGTTATTTTGTTATAAAGTTGGCTTTCTATTGATCTAAAACTTTCCTTTACTCAGGGATAGTGAATGTTAAGGCTATAAAAATTGCAGCTCCCAAACATCAGTATGTCAAGCTTTCCAAAGTTCAGTAGGATGTGCCATCAGGGAAGCTGCATGTTTTATAAGATGGTGGGATAGTCATTGTTTTTTGTGATTATTCTTGCCTGAAAATTCTTTGGTGCATCTAAAATAATAGGGGATATTTCTGAACCATAAAAATCCCAAAGCACTTTGTAAGTAGAATAGAAAAAAATCAAAGGCATATGCAATTACTTTGATTTAATCTGATAGAGTATTATATAGTGATTATTTTACTGCAAAGCACAATTTTGCCTGTATGTAATCTCTTTAGGCTATCAGTATTGAGCTTGAAGATGCAATACGTGAAAAAGAAGAAATGAAAACCAGGGTTCATAATTATATAACTGAAGTCTCCAGATTTGAGACCTTGATAGATTCAAAGGTAAAAATAGAATCTGTAGGCAGTCATTACTGCATTCAGTAAAACAAAGAATTGCATGGCTTGGGTGCTGTTCTCCTTGCCTGTCCCATTTCCTTCTTTTATTTTTCCTTCTTTTCTCTGCATTGTATGAAGCTACTAGTGGGGGATTCATAGAACATCTTGTTATATCTGAAGCACTGATTAATTCTAGCACATCACAGTTTCATCTATTATGCTTCAGTTGGCCATAATGCTGAGAATGACAAACATGTCATGTTTGAATGTTATTTTGCTTTTTGGGTTTTGACCAGGCAATCAGTAAAATAACGGGTACTGTTTCATTGTTGTAGGCAGCAAGGAGCTTATACAATGATTTTGATTATTTTACCCTTTTGGAAAAGAAAAAATTTTATCTGTTGTTCTGCATGAAAATGTAAAAATAGTATTGTTAAAATAGTGCTCTGGTTAAATGTCCTTTATCCTGATACTTGCATTCAAAACTGTGATATACATGTGTTAAAACTTAAAATCATTTAAAACAAATAGGATTTGTGCCAAGACAACATGAACTGGAAAATTTATTATGTGACTTTGAATTGGGAGGTTTTGATCTGACTTCAACTCGCATGTCTAGATGAATGCATGTCAGTTCCTTTTACAAGTACAAACTGAAGCATTGAGAAAAAATTAAGGTCAGCAGTAGGTTAGCTTAGAATTATCAATCTAAAATACTTCAAAGCTTCTCTTTTAAGAATTTCACAATATATCATGTGTCCAAAGTACTTCAGCTACAGACATGGCTACATCTTTGGCAAATGATAACCCAGTTCAAATTATTCCTGGTTGGGTACCAGGAAGCTACAGAATACTCAGCCGGCAACCAATTACGAGTGTTTAATTTCAGGGATTTTTCTAGTGTTGTATCTGGATGATTCCTGTGGAGACAAGGATTTACTTTTCTGCACAGTGTTCACTTGTTAAATCACAAGTTCCTATTTCTTAATGCGAAACCTGATACTGTCTGCACTTTCCAATTTCTGCAGGATACACAGAAGGAATTTCAGAAACAGTAGCCTTTCTCATTAGATAAATCTGATTTATACTACCAACCTGCCTATCCCACTGCACATTATGTAAGCAGGGAATGGAGGTAAATAAGAAAAATTTAACTGCATTATAATATGCACTTGGCCAAACTAAAATTCATGAGCAATATTTGTTCTATCACTGCACAAATGATGAGCACCAGAGCTTGCATTTTCATACCTCTATGATAGACTGCTTAGGCATATATGCTTCAGTAGATTACCAGTGTTTCAGGCACTGCTGTAATAAAAATATTTATGAGGGCACAGTAAGTAAAAGAGCTGAAAATGGAATTTCTTGGAAAGGGCAGCCAGCAGTAACGTGACACTTGACAATGCAGAGAGATCCAAAATAACCCCTCTCCTGGGAGCCTTAAAACTCATTAACAACTTCTAAGTGTAAGAACTTCCATTTTAATAAAACTGAATGCCATCATTGTATTTATTTGCTATTTGGACTTGGAAGAGGGGTGGTGCCCTTTAGTAGTAGGAATTAAAAAAATGAAAGAAGTTCTACTTTCTAGGGAAAAAAAAAAAAGAAGAGCTATTGTAACGAGTAGGCTTGAAATAAGATCAAACAATTCGAGTTTATGTGAGTTGATCATTGCAGAGTGATTTACTGTTTCATTAGGAAAAAGAAAACCAAGAGTTGTTAGAGAAGTTCCGGATGCTCCATACACAAGCTGAAGACTGGGAAATGAAGGCTCATCAAGCTGAAGGAGAAAGCAGCTCAATACGACTGGAGCTCCTTTCAGTAGATACAGATCGGAGACATCTTCGAGAGAGAGTAGCATTTCTGGAAAAAGAGATTCAAGGGGTAATAACTTGTGCAATAGAATTCCACCAGGAAAGTGGGATACATCCAAGTGCTTTTTAATAAAGTCAATGTATGATTTTTAACTCCTGAATGGAAAATAATTTCTATATGTGAATATTTCAAATATGAACACTGGAGTTTCTGAAACAGTAACTGATTTTGTTTAGATGTGCTTTCCTTCACCCCTGCTTGCCCAAAATTAGAGTCATGGCATATATTTTCATAGTTTTAGATCTCCTGTTAGGTTATCACTCTTACTATGACATTGTAAGAAATTTCTGTTTAGTTGCTTCAGAATGTTTGCATATAGCTTTATGAGTATTTTGCAAGCTTAGTTCTTTCGTTTCTGAAGCATTTGAAGCATTGGTGGCTGGAGTCAAGGTAAAAGTCTGGTAGACATTCAAATTCAGAATCAGGATTCCGTAATACTGAATCCTGGACCAGTATCATGGAACATAAGGAGGTTTATATTTTAAAAGCAGTAACTTCATAGAGATCAGAGAAGTTCTAGACCATAATTGTTGTGGATTGACTACATTTTGTCCCATGCTTTTAATTAGCCAGAAAGAGTTAGTGACTATATTGTAAGCTGAGTTAAAACTAGGTTGTATGTTTGGGATTTAAGCTTTTTAATTCTTGTTCCATGCTTTTATAGTAGTTGTATAATTATTCAAGTTGGTGACTAAAAATTGCAAATATGGTTTATTAATTGCCCTTTAGCTATATTTTAGGGAGAGGGAAGGAATATTAAGTTAATTTTGTAGGGAAAATTAACTTTGAATGAAGGATAAAGTATTAAAAAACTCAGGTTATTCAACAGGAAACTCTTAAATTTAACACTGAAGTTGTATCCATATTTGGTTTTGTTTAGCATATTGTTGCACATCAAGTATATGAATCTCAGATCTCCTCCATAACTAAAAATATGTCCAGATTGGAAGAAGATGTTAAATGTGAAAATCAGGATAAGACTTCTGTGTTGGCAGACCTCACTTCTGTGAGAGAACTCTGTGTGAAACTTGAGGCTAGCAAGGAACTTATAGCTCGACAGCTGACGTCCAAAAGCATGGATTATGAAAGGGTAAGCAGCAGAGGCAAATTTAATTTGCTATAATAAAGTAACCCCCTTTGCTTTTAATAGTTTTTGGAGAAAAGAATTATTTCTGAGAGCAAGGTAAGTTAATTTACATCACTAGTTTTGGAGTTTTATATAAATTATAAATTTTACAATATACAGATCTGTAGCTGTGGGTTTTGTACAAGAAGAGGGAGTTTCTTTGATTCATTATCACGGCAAAATGTTGCAGGTGTAGTTTTAGCTGTACCACAGACAGAATATATATATATATATGTCATGGGTTGACATTTGACAAAATGCCAATGCACCCATGAGGATATATTTTACCTAATGAACTCCTGTGAGATGTGGTCAAGAACAGAGCAGAGCAGGCCTAATTCTTGAAACAGACAGACAATTTATTATATTACATAACAATGGACAATAGAAAAGGAAAGAAAAACCCAACCACCCAAAAGCAGAAGAGAAAACCTCCCAAAACACTGCTTCTCCTCCCCCCAATTTCCATTCCATACATGCTCACTCAGTTGACTCCAGCACATTACCTTCATCTACTTGCTTAATCCCTCAACAACCCTGGGTTCCTAATCCAAATCATCATCCTTTAAAATTCAGACAATCCACATTCCATCCAGGACGAGAGGAGTCTCTCTCGCACCACAGACCCCCCCCACAGGAAACACAAGTCCACCATCCCGTGTTCCCACGTCACCCATGGCACTGCCTCGAAGAGTCTGCCAGGGTGACACCCTCCTTTCCATGTCCAGCACTCTCACTGCCGTCCATGGACCTGCACTGCAACAGGGCTCTTTTTAAGGATGTTTTGGCCAAGTACCAAAAACCAGCCATCTTCTCATTTTGGGACTCAGGTCCCCCCCATTTACCCCTGGGGCCGGGGGCTCCAAGAAGCAGGCCAGAACGTCTCTGGGTTTGAGCCAAAAACATCCACCCAAACACAGTCTTATTTATAGTCAGGAGGGTCCAGGGTCTGTCTATGGCTATCATTATGCAAGAAAAGTCCAGCCTCATAAGCCACTCCTCTTCATTCCGGCAATCGAAGGGGCTTCTTTTCATCTCACATTACCCTCTCGGTCCCAGGCTGTCCTCTCTCTTCTAAAACCACCAACTATGAGAATACAGCGTCCAGGGATAACTCTCTTCTGCCTTAGAAAGAGTTAAAAGCTTTATCTCCCACCACCAAGGTCAGGCACAGGCGATCGCAGACACTGCAGTTCTCACAAGCAGCTCCAACTCGGCACCTTCTCTCTGTGGGGGGAGGAGAGAGACGGGACCGGGGGGGGGGAAGGGGGGGGGGGGGGAACGGGATGGGACAGGGAGGGGGACGGAAGGCACCTCCAAAGTTCTCCCTCCACCCCTCCATTCTAGATGGAAGCTGGACCAGCTCCACTCCAGCTCCCTCTGTTCCCCACCCCGAGGCCCACCTTGCTCCCCTCCCCCACCCGGCCTAGCCAGGCCTGGGCAGGGGAAGAGGAGAAGACGCTCCCTCTCCGAAAGCAGAGCAGGGAAAGAGAGAGTCCTGCTGGGAAATCCGGCTTTTAACCCCTCGTGTCCTCAGAGGCGTGTCCACCCTCTTAGTGGCCAACAAAGGTGCCAATACTCAGATCTAAAGACTGATTGGTTCGACCACTACTTCCAAAAAAACTCACTTCCCTTCAAACCACGACAATATATTTGGTTTTTAATTTACTCAAACTTTATAAAAAGCAAATAGTGCACTTCTTATTTAGATAGTAAAGACCTTATCCTAATGACTTCTTTTCAATTAAGAAATTTAGATTACAGCTTGAGTTCATTAAATATTTTGAAATAGTTTAAACAGTTCTAAATATTCATATTTTCTGAACCTTTTTCTTTACAGATGATTTTGTCTTCATTTAGTGACTTGGTCAGCCTTTCTGGGTCCGTAATATTCAAAACCTTGAGAACTGTAAAATTTGTTTATATTCACAGAACTGAAGAGGAAAATAAGTATTCCATTTTCAGTAAAAGCCAAGAGGCTAATTGTGAGCTCACCTAGTCAAATAGAATGAAGTATAGTTGTTACATCCCCCTGGGGAAATGGTTTCTTCTCCCTCAGGGACCCCTGGAACTCCTGTCATGTAGTCTGACCCTTCCTTCCCCTTCTGACCCCATTGGCTGTGTGCCAGCTAGCCCCTCCCTCAGAGACCCTAAGAAAAAGCCTGTCCCCCGGGAGCTCGCCCTCTCTCCCGGGACATCAACCTGGAATAAAGGACTTGCAGCTAAAAGGGTAAGAGAGCCTCTTTTGAATCCTTTTCCTGTCTTTCTTGATATAATCCTATTAGGCCTGAGAAGGGCTGAGCTAGCTGAGACCCTTGGAGGGATACAGGATTGTATCAGTTGGCCCCCAAAGTGGGTTTAATTCTAGAAACCCATGCGGAGCTGGAGACCTTTCATAGTCTTGAAAGCTCTTTGGGAAGTTCAATTACCCTAGGCACTTTGGCCACATGTTGTTGCTATAGGTGGGTAGGGATAAGCTCGTAGCTTGTGGTTGCCCAGTCACGAGTGAGCTAAAGACAGGACCTTCAGTTGCTTCTGACTCAGCATATGATACCACGGACCAGGTAAAGTCCTCCGTTTGATCGGTACCGCAAACTGGGAGGGCGGAATTTTACCTTTGCTAGTAGCAGCGGGTGGGTTTTAGGACCCTGCTGCGGCGATTTTTTTTTCTTTTTTTTTCTTTCGTTTCTGATTGCCGCAGCCCGCGGGCCCGTGGGGCGGCTCCGCACAAGGAGCCCTGTTTTTTGGGGAAACCCCGGCCCGGGCACGTATCCCATCGGCCAAGCAAGGCTGCGGGGACCCCCCCGGTGCCACCGGGGCTGGAGAAACGGCGCGGACGCGTGACCGCAGCCCCCGAGTTTTCCCCGCCTGTTCTCTCTGGTTATAGGAGACACAGGAGTTACATACAGCTGACTGTAGCAGCTGGAGGCTGGATTTTGAGCTAATAGCTTTCAGTAATATCGAATCATGGGCATGCAGCTATCAGCTCCTCAAAAGAGTATATTAAAACAACTCCAGGACCTTTTAATTAATGTTAAAATTTCCAAAAGGCTGCAAAAACGTTTTGTTCGCTGGTTAGAACATGAATTTACTGAAGCTGAATTGCTGCAGATAGATTCTGTTTCCTTTTGGGATTACGTGGGTACGGTGATCACAGATAAAGTCCAAAATAATGATCACGCCGCTTCTGTATTTATCCCAATATTTTTGCAAGCTCGTAGACATCTGTTAGAGTTAAACAAACCCAGCCAGGAGCAAAAACTTACCCCATGTAATCCTCCCTCTGATCCACCTTTATACCCGGGTTTACCTTTGTCCCGGGATCCTTTTAACAAAGCCAGTTTCTCTCCTCAGGATCACGGCGGGGGGGCAGGGGCGGCCCGGGACTTCTGCGAGGCGGCAGGGTCCCTTAGAGACCCCCTCCACGTGGCTGATAACAATGGCGGCTGCCATGTGCCCCGACCCTCCCCCCACGACCCCTTCCCCTCCCAACCCCCTCCCTCTGCCCCCGCCCCCACCCCATACCCCTGTGCCAACCCCTGCTGGCCTCCGGCAGCCCCACCCCACCCCTCCTCCCCATGCCTCCCTCCCGGCTGCTGCGGTGGCTCAGGGGGGGCCGGCTCCTCCTCCTGCCTCCCCGGCAGCAGGGAGAGGGCCGCCCCCCCCACCCTGCACGGCCACAGCGGGGGGTATGATTGCCACACGGCGGGGGGAGGGGGACAGCCTGGGCTGCCCAGCCAGCACGGACAGAGCACGCTTTTCCTTCCCCACCCACAAGGGACTGATAACACTGTAACCCCGGTATCCCCAGACACGGGGGGTCCGGCAGCAGCTTCCAGACCCTTGGCAAATGCAGATGAACCCATTTTCTCTGTAGCTCCAGTAGCATATGTAGGCAGAAGGCAGGGTTCTCGGCAGTACCAGCCACTCTCCTACCAAGACAAGAAAGAACTATGCAAAGTACAACGTGAGTTTGGCAGGGACACCCCCATCTTTAAAGGGATGTTTAGAGCTACATTTGATTCTAATGAAATGGTCCCTAATGATATTAAGGACTTATTCAGATGTCTGTTATCTCCCTCAGAGTATGATCTGTGGGACAATATGTGGAAAAGAGCTTTAAGAACACTTTTACAGGAGATTCAGCAAAACCCTAATATGGCTAAAGACACTGAGAATAATGATATTACATTTGAACATCTTTGTGGTGAAGGTGTCTGGGCTTGCCCCGAAAAACAAACCCGAGTATTATCCAAACAAATTTTACTTAGGATTAGCAATGTTGCAGAGAAAATGTTTTATCAGCTACCATCAAGGGAAGGGAAAGGAAGTTATGTTAATGTTAAACAATTTCCTACGGAGAATTTCTTACAGTTTGTTGATCGTCTGAGGACACAGGTGGAACACCAAATACCAGATCCCGTGGTGCAGGCAGAGCTGATCAAAGAGATGGCTCAAAGAAATGCTAATGAGACCTGTCGTAGAATTATCCTCACTCTCCCCTTGGACCCACCACCTACTCTGTCCCAGATGATAGAAGCTTGTTCCAGACGGGCAGAACTGTTCTGCACTTCTGAAAGACACCCTGGAACAACACACCCACAGCATACAGCCCCTGCTAGACCACACCCCAGCAGGCAACAGATGCCACCAGACCAGCTGCAGCGCATCATCTGCCTCCGCTGCAAGAAACCGGGACACTTCGCCAGATCCTGCCCTCAGACGCAGAAGCAGAAGAAATCCAACAAACAAAAAAACTGAATTTACAGCGCGTGCCCGCGGTTAATACTACAACGCGCAAAGATATAAATGTAGCGGGACTCACATTGGCAAAAGCTTCTCTCTTAAAGAAAAAGGGGGGGGAGGGCAGGTCACGGGGTGTGGGGGTGCAGAAAAATGTAAATGTTAAATGCTCAACTAACAAGGTTTGGCAGCCACTTGGCCGTTTTAGACTTGTAACTACCAAAGGTTTCCATTTCAGATCTACTGAGTGGATGGTTATAACAGTTGACCTGTCTAACATCTCACAGGACCTGACGGTTTACCACATGGGATTGGACAGTGAGTATTTTGTTATTGGGGACACAGCACACACACCCTTGGAAATTGAGATAGCTCCCATGACCATAAAGGGAAAAATAATAGGCCTCATGTTGTTGGCTCGTTGTTTGCACCCACCCTTTTATCTGATAGCGGGGCAAATTCTTGCCCAAGCCATTCCGGTTCCAGCAGAGATCACAGCAGACGGTAAATCACCAGAGGTCTACTGGACAGAGGTGGTGGGGGAACCTAAACCCTCTATGATGTGCAACATTACTTGTGGATCAGAGCGCCTCCAAGTGGCGGGAGTACTCGACACGGGAGCTCAGGTCACCGTATTGCCACAAAGCATGTGGCCTTCAAACTGGGAATTAGAGCCGGTGGCAGGCAAACTTCAGGGCATAGGAGGAATCTCAATGGCAAGGATTTCGAAAAACGTGGTGCAAATTGAGGGACCTGATGGAAAGGTGGCGAATGTCCGTCCTTTCGTAGCAGATTATAACGCCCCACTGTGGGGGAGAGACACCATGTCTCAGTGGGGAGTCCGATTGGTCATTCCTAAAACACCCCAGGATTTTTGCAAGCAGCCACTGTGGAGCGCCCTACCCAGAAGTTAAAGTGGTTGGAAAACACCCCCAGATGGGTAGCACAGTGGCCTTTGAGTAAAGAAAAGCTCAAGGCGCTGGAAAAACTCGTGGAAGAGCAATTGGCTCAGGGACACATTGTGGAGACAACTAGCCCCTGGAATTTCCCGATCTTTGTGATAAAGAAACCGGGAAAGGACAAGTGGAGGTTGCTCCATGATCTAAGAGAAATTAATAAAATAGTAGAAGACATGGGACCCCTCCAACCAGGGATGCCCACTCCTACTATGCTCCCCCGAGATTGGAAATTGGCTGTCTTAGACATCAAGGACTGTTTTTTCCAAATCCCATTGCACCCTGAAGATGCCCCTAGGTTTGCCTTCTCAGTTCCCACTGTCAATAGACAGGCCCCAATGAAGCGTTATCACTGGAGGGTCCTTCCCCAGGGTCTCAAATCGAGTCCTTTTATATGCCAACAATATGTAGCCTCATTACTGTCTCCAATACGCGCACAGAGGAAAGAAGCCATCATCCTTCACTACATGGATGATGTGCTAGTGTGTGGCCCCAATGACTCTATACTCCAACACACGCTTGACCTAGTGGTTAAAGTTTTAACCTCTGCTGGATTTCAATTACAGGAGGACAAGGTTCAAAGGATGCCACCTTGGAAATACCTGGGCTTGCAAATCAGTGCAAGGACTGTAGTTCCACAGAGCTTAGAAATTGGCTGCAATCCAAAAACTCTAGCAGATCTCCACTCCCTGTGTGGGTCCTTGAATTGGGTAAGACCCTGGCTAGGCCTCACAAATCAAGATCTAGAACCCCTCTTCAATTTATTGAAGGGGGAGAAGGAGCTGACGTCTCCCAGGGAGCTGACCCCAGAGGCGAAGACAGCAATCGAAAAGGTACAAAAAGCCTTGTCAGAGAGACAGGCTCACCGGTGTGAGCCAAAGGTGCCTTTCCAGTTTATTGTTCTAGGAAAACTGCCACACCTGCATGGCTTGATCTTTCAGTGGATCGAGGAAGAGAGAGATTCACTGTTGATAATAGAGTGGGTTTTCCTCTCCCACCAAAGATCCAAGACCATCACAGAGCCACAGGAGCTGATAGCACAGCTGATTCGGAAGGCCAGGGTAAGATTGTGTGAATTGGCAGGTTGTGACTTTGCATGCATTCACCTCCCGGTCAGACTTTCAGAGGAGGGAAAGAACTCTCCTGAGAGATTGACCAAAGAGATGTTTGAGCATTTGCTGCAGAGCAATGCCAGTCTCCAATTATCTCTGGACAGCTACAGGGGACAAATATCAGTCCATGCCCCGTCCCACAAGTTGTTCAATGAGGAATTCCACCTTATTCCTCATGAGAAAAGGAGTCGGAGACCACTCAAAGCTCTCACAGTCTTCACAGACGCATCGGGTACTTCCAACAAGTCCGTCGTGACTTGGAGGAACCCACGGACTCAGCATTGGGAAGCTGATGTTGAGTTTGTGGAGGGATCCCCCCAAGTGGCTGAACTGGCCGCAGTGGTAAGAGCTTTTGAGAAGTTCTCAGAACCAATCAATTTGGTAACTGACTCTGCCTATGTGGCGGGAGTAGTGTCCAGAGCGGAGCAGGCTGTGCTCAAAGAAATAGAGAATGAACATCTCTTCAGGTTGCTTTCAAAGCTAATCTATTTGGTTTCTCATCGACAGCACCCGTTTTACGTGATGCATGTGAGGTCACACACTGATTTGCCAGGTGAGATCGCAGAGGGGAATCGCCAGGCAGACTGCCTTGCTGCCCCAGTTGAAAAGGCACATCTCCCTGATGTCTTCCAGCAGGCAAAACTGAGTCACCAACATTACCATCAAAATGTGCCAGCCCTGATCCGACAATTCCAACTAACACGGAGCCAGGCTCGAGCCATTGTAGGTACCTGTCCGAACTGCCAGCTCCAGGTCATGCCATCGATGGGCATGGGGGTGAACCCCAGAGGCCTGGGCAGCTGTGAGGTATGGCAAACAGACATCACACACATTCCTAGTTTTGGTCGCCTCAAATATGTTCATGTGAGCATTGACACATATTCAGGTGCAGTGTATGCCTCTGCCCACGCAGGAGAAAAATCCATACATGCCAAGCAACACCTAGTGCAAGCCTTTGCAGTGTTGGGAATTCCAAAAACAATCAAAACTGATAACGGCCCAGGGTATGTGTCCAAGGAGTTCCTGGAATTTGTCCAGCAGTGGGGAGTGGAGCATAAAACTGGCATCCCTCACTCCCCCACAGGTCAAGCTGTGATCGAGCGCGCACACCAAACGCTCAAACAGGTTCTGGCTAGGCAGAACTGCTCGGCTTCGTGGATGACACCACAGCAGAAGCTCTGCAAAGCCATGTTCACCATCAATTTTCTGAACTGTTCATTTGAAAACATGAGTCCACCTGTGGTACGTCATTTTAATAGTGGTGATCAGTTTAAATTGTCTCAGCGTCCACCGGTTTTGATTAGGGATCCTGAAACTTGGGAAACCAGAGGTCCCTATGAGCTTGTGACCTGGGGTCGTGGCTATGCATGTGTGGCTACTCCCTCAGGCCCTCGGTGGATTCCCCAGAAGTGGGTGAAACCTTTTGTCCCCAAAAATCCAGCTCCAGCAGAAGGGGACGAGAAGCAAGTGACTGATGCTTCGAAGAGAAGACGCCGCCGGATGGAAGAGAAAGATCCTCCTTAGAGGTGGATTCCTTCTGGCAGAAACAGGAACTTTTTAACATGTTTTAAAAAATGTTTATTTTTCCCTTCCAGAGAAAACCTACCTCCCACTCAACCCTATGATGAACCCCATCCAAGTTGTCATCCTGCTAATGCTGAACAGTCTGGCAGCTGCATGGATCATCCCTCAGCCACGTCAGAACGTCTGGGTAACCCTGGCACAGACACTTCAGCAAGAAAACATATGTTTGTCCACTGCAGCAGCTAAGAATCCTATGTCTACCTGTCTGGTAGGAATTCCTTTGCAGGCTGGAGAATTTCCAGCAGGCTTGGACAAATACAAGTCCAACGAAATTCCAGAGGCACACACCCCACAACCACACCAAGATCAGCAAAAGCAAGGTGTGTTCACCATGAACCCCTTAGCGGAATGGGTGCAGGGTTTGCCCAGGGTAGCTCATGAACCCCAGGAGTTAGAACTATTGGGTTCCTCCCCTGCCACATACTGCATCCATTTCTCTGTCATCCCAAAACCCTCTAGCACTGACGAGTACCACCTTATAAAGCAGTTCCGGGGAGAATTTACTGCAAAGAGGTGGTGTCATAATATAAGCCACATTGCATCAGACAACCCATCCCACTCCAAACCCAGAAGCCTCCCTAGAGGATTGTTCTTGGTTTGTGGGGATCGGGCATGGGCAGGAATTCCATCCCGGCTTTTCGGAGGGCCATGTACCATAGGGCGATTGTCCGTGTTGACACCCAACCAAACTTTAATTCGTGAATGGACACACAAAAACAAATCGGCTGACAAAATTCAAAAAAGGAGTGCTGACAATTTGGACCCAAATTGTAATTCAGACATTTTTCATTGGGCAAAGTCAAAAAGAGTTGCTGTATCCCTGTTTCTTCCGTGGGTAGCAGCAGCCAAAGCTCTAGGTGAATTGGGCCACCTAGAGTGCTGGGTGGTCAAGCAGGCTAATTTAACATCTATCGCCATCAGCTCCCTCCTAGAAGACGAGGAGATTACCAGACAGGCCACCATCCAGAACCGTGCCGCTATCGATTATCTCTTGCTATTACATGGACATGAATGCCAGGAATTTGAAGGACTCTGTTGCATGAATTTGTCCTCAAAGGCTCCAAACATCCATGCTGCCCTCCGAAGCATGAACAACATGATTGGACAAGTGAAGCAAGAATCAGAAGATTGGATCAAGGAACTGTTCAAGGGCTGGGGATTCACTGGGTGGTGGACTTCTGTAGTCAAAACAATTTTGTTACTTTTTGTTATCCTTTTCCTTGTAACCATAGCATTCGGAATCCTACGCTGTTTGATTTTCAAGGCTATTAATGGCCTCATATCTTCTACCTCAGAAGTCAACCATATAGAGTTGGCAAACCTAAAGCGGACCGGTCTCCCTACCAACCATAAGTGGTGGGAAACCCACACTCCGTGTTAAACAGAATGTGAGAACTTCTCTCTGTGTCTTTTTAAACAAAAAAAGGAGGAGATGTTACATCCCCCTGGGGAAATGGTTTCTTCTCCCTCAGGGACCCCTGGAACTCCTGTCATGTAGTCTGACCCTTCCTTCCCCTTCTGACCCCATTGGCTGTGTGCCAGCTAGCCCCTCCCTCAGAGACCCTAAGAAAAAGCCTGTCCCCCGGGAGCTCGCCCTCTCTCCCGGGACATCAACCTGGAATAAAGGACTTGCAGCTAAAAGGGTAAGAGAGCCTCTTTTGAATCCTTTTCCTGTCTTTCTTGATATAATCCTATTAGGCCTAAGAAGGGCTGAGCTAGCTGAGACCCTTGGAGGGATACAGGATTGTATCATATAGTATATTCTGGTTTTGTACACTTGCAAAGTTCTACTGTTAAAAGCCGGTTCGTGTTCAGGTACTTACCTAAACATTTCCAGCACTCAGTAATGCAGCTCCCAGTAAAACATTTCATAGATGTACAGCTTGAATAGTATAAATTAAGTATAGTTTAAAATAATAGTAGGCTTTACATTATTTTGTGAGCTCAGTTTCCTATTCTTTTTTAGGAAACTTCCCATCATTTCAGTTTTTGTAACAGCTCTTCACAAAATAAAATTCTCTGTGTTTGTAAATTAGTGTATTAATAACATAAAATTTGTGCCTTAGGTTCTAGGAGAATTAGAAGATACAAAATCAGAAATAGAGTTGCTGAAAAAGCAGCTATCCAGTGAGAGACTTACAGTTCAGAATCTTGAAACCTTATTGGCTACTAGTAGAGACAAAGAATTTCAGAATCAATTAACGTCCCAAGAGAAAGATACGGAGATTCAGTTACTGAAAGACAAGCTAACACTGGCTGAGAGCAAACTGTAAGTTTTAACAAATGTGTGCGTGTTATGTGGTTTGCAAAAGAACTATTTCTGTGTGACAGTACTTATTCACGAAATCTGGGTGTTTGGGATGGGTGAGCAGATTTTTGCAGGAATGTATTTTGGCCTTTCATGGCATCATTTATTTAAAGTTTCTTTACAGGTCTTTCCTGTCTTTACAGTGGTTTCAATTAATCAGCACATTGGTGGACATCAGTTTAGTGCAAGCAGTAAAATTAAACAGGAGTTCCAAAGGAAACATCTGCTACATAAAATTTTAACATGTGTTTACTGCTTACAAAAAAAACCCCAAGTATATTAAATTCATGGTGAATGTGAATGGCTTATCTACTGAGGATGCCCATTGTCCTTGCTTTGATTAAAGAATCACATTACAAATAGTGAGGTCATAGGGCTTTAAAAAAAGCAAAACTTTTGCTGCTGTTGATATTAACTATTAAGGAAAATGTCCTGTATTGCTTATTATTCCTTTGAAATATGAACACAACTAAACCTGACACCTACACTAAATGTGGCTAGCAACTTCTGCTGTGCATCTGCCTAAAGAAGCAATAACTTACCAACACTTGCATAAGACTAATCTGTTTGAAACAATGAAGTTAAGAGGGGAAGTGTTTGTGTGTGAAATTCATGTAGAAGAGAATTGGGAGATTTAAAAATTTCTCTTCATGTTATGGAGCACAGAATCTGAAGTTTCCATGATGTGTCATCTTAGAATTATTTGGGTTGAAAAAGACCCTTAAGAACATCAAATCAAGCTGTTAACGAAACCTGCAAGTATCATGACATGATAATTTTCCTAAGGATCCATCAGCAGGGTATAGTGGTAGCTCTGCATTAAATAGCAAGAAGGGGGAGTAGCAGCTGAATGCAGATGGTGGTGAAGAGTGAAGTCAAAGCAGAATTTCAGATGTAGAGATACACCTGTTTAGTAAACACCAACGTAGGGAGAGAAAGGAAACAGATGGAAGTTAATGGAACAGGTAACACTCTGTATGAGATACAGAATATAGTCCACCTAAACTGTCTGGAACTTGGTGACACATGTGTGCAAGAAATATGCTTTTGGTTGATTTATGTAGAGGCTACAACTTGTGGCTTATGATGGTCCACCTCAAGCAGCAGTGATCTCAGTGAATGTGGAGATGATTCCATTATTAATTACCTCTACACAGCTAATTGCTTTATGTTTTAGTATCATTGATTTTTGTTTACTTGGGGTAAAAATGTTAATTGCATACAACAAACATGAGCTAATAGAGTGTCCTGATTATGAAGTTCAATGTGAAAGTTAGAAAAAACACAAACCAACAAAATCCAAAAAACAAACAAACCAAAAAAAGGAAAGAAGGAGATTTTAAAATGAAATTGAATTTTTTTAATTAAATTGAATTCAGTTACTTTGTGTACAAACATTATAAAACTCTGTTTAACTATGTACATAGTAACTTTTTCACTATTTTTCTTTTGCACACCTTGTACTGTTCATTTGTTTTTTGTAAATGTCGATACTTGAAATGTTAATAGGGTGGGATGTTACAGGAAGAAGGAGTATGTTCTCTTGGAGGAAGAGTGTCCATCCTGTTGAATTGCTTTCCACTGTTTATCTCAAGGGCTCTGCATGTTACTAGGCAAGTGTTCAGGTGTGAGAGCTAGTTGTATATGCCTTATTTTCTACTATTTGGTTTGTGCTAGTTGCAGTCTAAAGAGCAGGAACTTTAAATGCTCACAGCTTTGACTGAAGTATGTGACAATTACATTTGTGTCTTGCAAAACACAGAAATTCATTTGGCTTAGCAGAGTTTCAGCTCTGACAAAAATCATGTGCCAAACTTTTTGAACATTATTTAAAGTTTTGGCTTTATAGTACCTGTCCTTCTACTTTATTTAGAAAATGACACTGACTCTGACTTTAGCAGGATTCTCAGAATTAAGTTTAACTTGTGAAGATCTCCAGTGCTGTAATTATGAGTTGTGTAAAGAGTAAGTGGTTGTGTAACTTTGAGTGCTACATGGGTGATAGTACAGTAAATGAGATCTTGATGTTCTAGAGTGATTAAAGAATTAAATAAACAGAGAACAGGGAATAGAATATGTTGAGAGCTATGTGTATGTACTGTGAGAGAGACAGATGTCCTCTGAAAATTGCGTATCATCATGTAAACTTATATGATGATTACAGTGCATAAAGGGTTTCAAAATATTTCTAAACTTTGGAGTGATTTACTTAATGCTCTTAATTTTGTTTAAATGTTATTGACATGGAATAACCTCAGAACTCACAAACTGTTTGCTTTCTTTCCTTATTTTACAATAATGATATTGGGCCCTGAATTATTACCTCCATCCTGAAAGCATATGCCTGTCTTTGAAGGACTTATAAAATGTCATCAAGATATCTTGTCTTCTGCATCTGTTCTCAACATACTGGATCAAGATACCATTCTAGGAATTTTACTGATGAACAGGGAACACGAGAAAAAGTATTCTGCAGTTCTATTTGGAACAAATCTCTTGAGTAGTTTTCGTCTTCCTGGAGTCAAAGACCAACGGGTGCCAGACAGGAAGTCTGTGACTGAGCTAGGAATGGAACTCATTTTTCAGAATTCCAGTCTAGTGCTTTAGCAGTAAACCAGTACAACTTTGCTTCTCCAGAAGTGATTTTTGAGCACTCCACCTCACAGTGGCTTTGAAGACTCTATGGAATGACACAGCTGCCTAGATTTGTGTTTAGACAACTTATTTTACATGCAACAATTTATTTTTCTTCCTTTATAATGTAATTGATGATATTTTTCAACCAAGCATTGAATAAGCCAAGCTGATGATTTGCTATAAAGTTCATTAATCATGTTTCTTAAGATTTTCAAGGCTCCTTTTAATTTTGATTCTTGAAATGGAAACAGTTGGGCTCAAATACCAAGGGTGTAGCTAACAAGCTATCAAACTCTGGGTTTTGCTGGTCTGGTATTTGCTTTAATACAATTTTTACATAGATTTGATTCAGTTGTATTAATGGCTAGCCAGATATTTCCAGCCTACTTGATAAATTTTTTACTGAAGCCATATCTGTTAAGTTTGTAATTTTTTGTGGATATTTACTGCTTTTTTCTTTTTTTTTTTACATAAAGACCATCTCAAATTGCAACAGAGGACAGTAAAGTAATAAACTAATGTTTTAATTGTTTTGTCTTTTTTTATCAAACATGTTTGTGTATACCTTTGTCTGAAAAAGAGCATGATGTAGTCAGGATGTAGTGAGAGGCTTGCCAGCTTCTTGCTTCATTCTCACCTTAGGTTCTTCCAGAAACGTCCTGTTGCATTCATTTGGTTCTTGCTGCTTCTAATTTGTCTTTGATTTAGTCTGTGAAACAACATGTTCAGTATCTGGTTTTGTTTGATCTTGCTCTAACTTCTCTGAGCTCCCAGCTGACATTGTTCAAAGAAAACTTTGTTGCTTCTCATGATTTTTTTTAGAAGCAGCAACAATAGAGAGGTTTCCATGCTTCAAAGTAAAGTTGCACAGATGCAGACTGACTGTGATGTTTTAAAAAGGAAACTGACCACTGAGCAATTTGAGCGGTAAGATGCCGGGTTTTCAGCGAGTTGACTCTCCCTCCTTATTTCTTCTTTCTCACTTTTAAACTGTTGGTTTTTTCAATAGCTGGGAACTTTTATGGAAAACTCTCTTCCTCTTGTCATCTAATATTTTCTAGAATAGAATATTTTCATCTTGAAAACTGCTTAATTAAAAAATAAAAAATCTTACAGTTTCTGAATTTCTTTGTAAGTTTTGTGAGTTTACCACTGCCTCTCAAAATAAAAAAATCCCTTTTTGTGAAAATAGAAATAGAATTGAGTGACTTTACAAGTAAGTGAGACTTTTTGCCGAGTTGCATTTCCTTCCTTTGACTTTGTGCAGTAGCCAGGTGTTTTGTGACTGGGGTTGCTGTTTGTTGGCAGAGAGCGAGCGATTCAGGAGATGCGTCGCCACGGGCTCTCCACATCCTCCCTCCGGGCGTCGCCTCCCCTCAGCTCCACGCTGAGATCTCCCTCCTGTTCTCCAGAGCGCAGCGCCGGAGGAACTACTGATCAAGCAGCAGCTGAAAAGTAAGAGATTTGATTTTAGCAGCTCGTTTCTGTTTCACAGTCAGGTTTAAACAGTTTCTAAACAATGCCTTTGTGATTATATGAAATTGTTACACGCTTCAGATGTTTCTAAGTTCTGCTTTTGCTGTCTCTCCTACTATAAAATATTGATTGCAACCAATAAATGCAAAGTGCTCTCCAAAGACCATATAATATATTGGATTCCCATTCCTCTTTTTCTTAATGGTCTTGCACCACCTGACAACTTTCAAATATATGTTGCCTGCATATTACTACCAATAGTTATATCCAAATATATTTTACCAGTTTATTATTGTTAATAGTTGTTTCCAAATAATGAATGGTTCATATTAAGAGGAGTGCCATGAAATTCTCCCAAGTACAGCAATGAAGGAGACACTCCACAGAAGAGTCCAACTAAGATGCATTTGAACCCTACACGTTAGATGAAGCTATCTCCAAAACAAGCGCATAAAAATAATTAATATGTTTTTCATTGTTAGTGCTTGAATCTGTGAATGTCTAAGATCATGATCACTATAGTCCATAAAAAAGAAATCAAAATCAGCCTCTTACCTGTTCTTTTTCACTGTCAATTTTGGTTTTTTAGCGATCATTGTTTTAGATGATGCCAGTTATGTGTTAAAGGCCTGATTATAGACTGTATATCCCACCCGTCCTATACTGAATCATAAATTGTAGTGAAAAGAGGAAGGGCAAAGAGAGATAAAGAGTGATTGTTGTAGGAAATATGTGTGCTGTGACAAACATGAATCTAACAAACAGATTTTAAAGTCTCTTTTTGTTGGTAAATACATGTGGCTTGTTCTAAGCTTACTTTTGTTAACAGAAACACAGGTTTCTTGAGAACTGAGCTCAGCCTGGCATGAACCCATTTTGTCAGCAGTTTTTCTCTTCTGCGAATTTTTGGGCAAAGCAATAAGTGGAAACTAGCAAATGAGATACTGACAGTGGGGATGAAACAGCAGATATGCCTTTTGCTTTACTGGTGAGCCCCTAGGCATACCCTGTTATGTTGCAAAACAACGTTTTGAGTGGGATGATGACAGATTATATATTTGTGAGAATGAGTATCATCAGTAGAGAATTGTCTTTAGTCTTCCTTGCTTCTCAGTGAGTCCTGAGAACAATAGAAAGTCCAGTTTCTGTGCTTGGAGGATGCCATGTAGTGCACTATTTTTATCTAATATTTGTATCCCTAATTTTCACAATGTCAGCTCTGTAAAATATCTTACCAGAAAATACCCCATTTTCATGAATTGGTATTTTAAAGATGGTGGTTTTTAACAGCTAAATTCACATGCAGTTGTTATGCATATCTTGCCTTTTAAACGTATCAATTACAGTAGAGTGATCTCAGGAGTACTGTTACCATCTTTCCTCCTTCTTGTTTATTTCTTCTTGGGAGTTTACCAGAGTAAAGTGTATTCTAATTACTGTTCCGTAGTGTTACTGCTGTCTCTGTCTAACCTGATTTAATCTTTTCAAGAAGTTTTCTCTTCCTCCTCTTCTCACTTTTACTTTTGTAAATCATTTTAGCAGTGGGTCAGTAGCCTAGGGTTTTAAGTAATATGCTAATAGCTGATATTTGGGAATAACAGAAGAGCATCTGAGGAGGCTAAAGCTAATTACTGCTTTTTATCCTAATGTTAATTTGTAAAATATAATAGTTACCTATATTTTGACGTCTTTTCTGTCTCCACAGAGATATGACCTTCAAGGGATAACCAGTACTTGAGTAACTGAAGCATTACCTTGTTACAAGAACTTTTTTTTTATAAATTATGAATACTGTCTTGTATTTTACCTCAGTTATCTTCAAATCAGTGATGACCTTTAAACCTCTGAGAATGGGTGAAGTAATCAACTTTGCAAAATTCTGCTTTCCCAACTCGCAGGAGTGACTGACTTTTTGCTGGCTGTTTGACAGACTTTATGTCAAGCCTGGCTAAGTTTTGTTACAATTTTGGAAACATAGTAATTATAAGAAGGAAATGAGTACTTGATTTGACAATCTCTTGGTTTTATTTTACTATTTTATTTGTTTGCTTATCTCATATGATTGCAGAAGTTTATTCATCTTAATGTGAGCTAACATAGAATAACATCCCCAACTGTGTTAAAAATGCTGAGCCAGTGTATGTTTTCTAGTCATGATGATTTCCTATGTTTGTGCTTCTAACAAGTCTTTTCTGTTTTCAAGTTTTTCTTTATGGTATTTAAAAGTATTGATTATCTATTTTGTGAATGTCTTTTGTTTACTGTACCTTTTCTTAATAAAAATATATATCAGTTATTCTTTGTTACTGTTTCTGTCAATCTCCTTTTGTGTGAAATTGCATTTTAAAAATCCCATATTTAATAAAAAGTGAAGAGAAAAATTTTTAAAGATGTCTAGAAATACTTTAAATATTAAAAAAACTCAAAGTATTTTATATTCAAATTTTTGAATTATATCCAAAGATGTTTTTCAAATTTTGGTTTTAAAAGCTTAGAACAACACCTAGAATCATTCACACAGTTAAATTCAAGCTGTTGGAGAGGTGACACAGGACTTCATGTTGTGATGTACATATTAGATAAATGAAGTGAAAACTCATCTTGAAAGTGTCTGCTGTGTTTAGCAGAGGAGCATTTCAAACTTCAGCTTTGAAGTAACATGCAGTTAGGAACATACAATTTTCTAATAATTAGATGCCAGCAGGGTGACATGATGTGTATTCTTAAGAATTACACAGAGCACCAGAAATGGGAGATGCATTGCTGCATATCCTTGCACTGGCCAAAAGGTTCTGTTCTGCTTGCCTAACATCCAGTAAAAAGCTGTGATTACCAGCTAACATTGCAAGCATCTCTAAGGTGCAGATAACATATTAAATAACATGGGAGGAAAAGATCTTTCTTTTTGCTCTTAGATTTTATCTAGTTTGCAACAAGATTGTTCCACTTAAAAGTTATGAAGAATATTGTGTTAACTGGAAATATTGTATCCTATATTATATATTAAATTTTACTGATTAAAACCAGCTTAGAACACCAATTCAGAAATACCTGAAAATAATTGTATCACTTTAGGTTTCTCTGCCCTGTAGAGAACTGTGTGTTCATGATGGGTGCATGTTATACATTTTATTTTCTAGGTCTTTCATTCGCCAGTTACAAGACTGAGGAGGTTGTTGTCTCTAACTGTTACTTACCTTTTAATACTGTTTGTAATTAAGTCAGTAGTTTCCACTGATGCTAATTGGTGTTAATTATTCAGTTTGATTTAGTAAGAAGGAGAAAACTCATGTCCTGCTCTTGATGTCTTCATTGGTGACTTTTAAACATCCTATTTTGTAAATAAACCCTTTTAAATTGGAATTATTTTTAAAAGCTAGTGTTTCACTTTATTGAAAACTGTATTTCATTTTACTGAAAATGAAAAATGCATCTTTTGGCATTACAGTTAAAACCATGACACTTCAATTAGTAGTAATTCCTACATGGATCTGTCAATTACAAAGAATTAGGGCCTCATTGAACACAGGTGTTATAACAAAATTGGTATCTTTTCAGTGGTCAAAGCCTGTGCAGATTTCTAGTATTAAAAGAGTACTAATATTCAGACTGTAGTATAGCTGTCAATTTGCTTTCTTGTTGCTATTATTTTATATGCATTTTATAAGCACCTTGAGTGAAACAAAAGTAATTTTTAAACAACTGCTGTTCGATCAAGTATTTCAATTATTGAAGTAGAAAACAAGCACAAATTGGTTAAAGATTCAAATCCCTGGACTACTGCATATGCCATGCCATGCTTGTATGTGGGCAAGATGTTACTGTGGCTCACCTGGACTCTGCTCCAAGAGACTTCCATGCTGTCCTTGCCTTCTGGAAGATCAAAAGCACCCTTGGCTCTTGTGTGTAGTCCTCAGCTGGGGTGAGTTGCAGGGGGAGTGTGGCAGACATGAAATTCCATAAAACTCCATATACTCAAGTTGTCTGTCGTATTGTCTGCAACTGGGGAGGGAGGAAAATAGTTTTAGAGAAATAATAAAGGAGAAGCAATAATCATTGGGGCCATTTTTCTACAAAACAAAGTCTAGCATCAGAAGCAGGGCAATTTAGAGATAACAAAAAGATGTTTTCAGTTTATTAAAACCTGAATATCTCATTAATTAATATAGTATGTTAATTACTAGAATTAAACATAGTATGATTTTGAGAAATTCTTAGAATTAGTTGGTTTGGGGGGGATTTGTGTCTTACATTATGTCCCTAAAATTTAGGTAATTAACCTAAAGATAAATAAGTAATTCTAGGGTTCAGTTGGAAAGCCCAATTTGTTCTCTTTTTTGTCATCCTCAGTCTGAGAAACACTGACATTCCTGTGTGATGCTAATTAAAAAAAAGTTGTGAGATTCAGTCTTCCAACTGAAAATACTTTATACAGAAATTATGTGTATATGGCAGCCTGACCTTGGCAAATGCTGTTACTCCTTAATGAAACCTGCAGGTTTTGCTGGGAGTTAAATCATTCCTTGGGGAAGAACTTTATATTTCTTTGCTAGCAGTAAGAAACCAGGCGTGTGTGGTTTTGGAACCCTAGTCTTGCAACTTTATATAAAAAGATTTTCCTGTTTCATTTCATCCTCTGATCCTTCATAGGCCACACAAAGATCGTAGCGGCTGCAGCAATCTTAATTCCTTGACCTAAAGCCTTACCATTCATGCTGCAGTATAAATGGTGTGGGAGAGAGAAAGCCTTGATGCTGTGCAAGCACTGATCAGCAGTGGCTGAATGGTGCCAGTGGCTGCGGTGCTACCGCAGGGCTTTACCACAGAGGCAAAGAGTGAGCCCATCCATCTCCTGTCAGGCTGCAGGGTTATCTGTGCCTCAGAGCAGCAGCAGAGCTGACACAGGCTCCAGCGGATTCCCTGCACGGGGGCAGCCCTGCCCACATAGGGCTGCAGACACGGCTTGCCCGAGGTGACCAGCTCCCAAGCACACAGTGCCTTCCATAAGGCTCCCAAGACGGCACGGACATGGATGTCCTTGGAAAGTGCAGCAAAGAGCCCAAGGACGATTGAGGGATTGGAGCATCTCTCACATGAGGAGAGTCTGAGCAAGCTGGGGGTGTTGAGCCTTGAGGAGAGAAGGCTCGAGGGAGGGAGCATCCCCATGTATAACTGTGGGTGGAAATAAAATGTCTGAGACAGTCTCCTCTTGGTTGTATCCAGGGGAGGTACAAGACAATGAGCACAAATTGAAATACAGGGAATTCAATTGAAACATAAGAATTTTTTTTCCCATGAGAGTGATCAAATAGTGCAACAGGCTGCCAAGAGAAGTTTGGAGTCTCCTCCACAGGTATGTTCAAAACCCACTTGGGAACAGTTCTGGACAGCCTGCTGTAGGTGACCCTGTTTTGAACAAGGGAGTCTTCAAAGGGGTAAAAATCCTGGGGCTGCGGGAAGCTTTCCTGCAGTTCCCCATGGTGTGTTCAGGTAAGAGCTTATCCAGCTGTGGTAAAATTGACCTTTATCTATATTACGATCTTTGACATTTTAAAAATTTCAAGTATAAAAATAGTGGCCATTGTTTCTTCTCAATATTAGTTATATCTGTGTTAGAGCTTGAGTGAGTTTTGGAATTTATCATGGGGGTTGCCTCTCCCACTTGTGTGTGCTGGACATCATCCAAGCAGAGCTGCCCCACCAGTGCTGCCAGTGGTCTGTCCTCCTCCATTTCAAGGGGATGGCGCAGGAATTAAACTAAGTAGAATGGCATGATGGCAAATGGAGGAAAGGGGGAAAATGAGATTATTGGTAGCTTCTTCTCGGTTTAAATACTCCTGAGCAGGGATGGCTGTATTTTCATGAGTACAAACACAGCAAGTTTCAGCATGGTTACTCAGCTGTGAGTCAGTCAAGGTCTGCAGGAGCAGATAGAAGCCCGAGCTTCTAGTCCAAAGGAACACACTGACATCTGAACTTGTTTTTATTTGACACGTGTGGGTTGCTGGACTATAGCTGTGTCTGCAGTCTTTATCTGTACCATTTGCTTTGCATAAATACATAAAGATGCGGAATGGGAGGGAAGGCACTGCCGGCTTGCTGCTGGCTTTTATGTGGCGTCTTTGTGCCACCTAGTGGACCTGCGTCTTTTCCAGCGATCATGGCACATCCTGGAAAGGTTCGGGTTTCTCCACAGAAATTCTAAATTTTTAATATTTCTGTAATAAGAGATACTAAACTTTACTATACAAAATAAAAAAAAAACTTGCTAATAAAGCTGTTCATGCCAGAGCCCATTCATCACTTTGCTGCTGAGATCTTTGATTGCATCGCTTTCCAATAATTGTCAGTTCTTAAGGAAAAAGAAAACCAATAAATTTTACTTATTTCCTGCTCCAGGAAAGTGAAAAGTTTGACCTTTGCCAACAAAAGTGTGACATAATTGAGCAATTTGACCGATCTGAAGGAACTGGCAAAAGCTGGATTCACCTCTTTCCTGGTGACTACTTTTGAAGTTTTCTGTCTCTACCACCCAATCCTACCTCCTAAAAATGTGTAAGTGCTGTGGAGAGCAGTAAAGCAAACAGAGCAAACCCCCTGAATCTTTTGGAGATTGGTGTAAAAATCAGTTCTGGTAATCAAGGGGCTTTGTATCTGTATATTTTGGATATAAATCCATATGTATAGATACATATATGAATTACATAATGGTAGATGTAGCAGTCAATATACTTAACAACCATCTAAATACACATGGTGCATGAGCCTAAACCTATAAATTATCAGTGCCTGGTAGGCTGTGGTGGGACTGAACAGGGAACAGACTGCGCCTCCCAGGGCTTGTATGACTAGCCATCTCTAGAAGACTGCAGGTGAAAAAGTGATTTCTAGCAATTAGTGTTTATTTCAGAGCCATAGATTAGTTTTGTACACAAATATACAAATATCACTTTAACGTGGGAATTCACTGAGCAACAGCTCTCTAAGGAGTGGGAGAATATCAGGTAATGTCCACCTAAGTTTATATTCTTCCTTTAAAATCTCTGGTATCAGGCACAGTCAGAGACAAAAAAAAAAAAAAAAAAAAAAAGGTAAGATAGTCCTTCGGTCCAGCCCAGCATGGGCTTTACAGACCCATTTCCTTTTAAGAATATCAGAAGAAGCACTTCTGACTGGACCAAAAATTAAGGAGCAGACAAAATCAAAGCTGCAAGGCCTTTTTCTCCAGGGACCACCCGAATCTGGAGAGCTGGCTGACAGAACACATCCTTGTCAGTGGTGGAGGACCACAAATCACGGGATCAATTTTGGTTCCAGAAGTGGAAGAGTCTGGACAGGACTAAGCGCAGCATATCCTTTTACCATGTTCTCCCTGGGAAACTCAGGGAACAGGTGCCCAGCACTGGTAAAGTCTTGCAGCAGAGAGCTGATTTGGAAGAGTGGGGCCCCAGAAGAGCTGATACAAATACTGGATTTAAGGCCAAGAGGAAGAAGGGAGGCTGATTTCTGTGCTTCAACACTAATAAAGTGTGGGGGAACAGTTGGTTTTGTTTTTGTTTCTTGCAGTTCCTCCTATTTTTCAGTAAATTAAGGGGATAAGTGTTTGCCTAGCTACAGCACGGGCTAGGCGCTGGGTTCAGACTTCGGTCTTGCTGCGGGAAGAGAACAAACGGGGGTTCAGAGCGCGGTGCTGCGGACCTCTCCTCCTCGGGCAGGGCAGCGGTGCTGGGTCCCGGTGAATGCGGATAAAGCCGGCTTTACCCTTCCTCGCAGAGCAGGGCCGAGCGCCGCTGGCCGCGGGAGGCGGGCGCGGCCGGGGCGCGGCGCCCGTGAGCGGCGGCGGCGCTGCCGTGGGGCGGCCGCGGCGGGGGCGGCATCCGACGGGCTGGGCGGCACCGCGCCCGCGGCAGCCACGGCGCTTCCCTCCGGCAGCGGCGAGACGGAGCGCAGGTAGCACCCTGCGCCCCAGCGCTCCCCCGCCAAGGGCCGCTGCGGTGCCGGCAGCGGGAGGGAGCCTCGCCGCAGCCCGGAGCTCCGCAGCCTCCCGCGGGGGTCCGCATCCCGGCCTCGCCGCTCCTTGTCCGTGCGGAGCCACCCGCGGTTGCGCGGGGCCGCGCCGGGCTGTCCCTGCCGCTTCGTGCCGCCCGCTCCGTGCTACATGTGCCCTTCGGCTCGGCAGCGCCAGCGGCCAGCAGCCCAGGGGCAGGAGGCTGCGCCGGGAGGACGGCCAGAAACACCCCCCGTAAGTAGCTCCCTGCCGCTGTCGGGCTGCCTTTGTTCGGCGGAAGGGGTGCGGGTAATTTTCAGAAGGTGTCACTTCGCCGCCGCCGCGGAATTCAATGGCTGGGCTGGTTTTCTCCGATTCCTTCTGCCTCCCCTTTGTTAGCGTTCTCCCGGGGAGTCTTGTATTGTTTCGGCTTCACTGAAAAAAGCAGGAGCTGTCAAAGAGATGACTTTGTTCTCTCGAGCAGCATGGCTTTGTTCAGGCTCCCGTAAGCCATTTGTCACACGAGTCCCGTGAGGAGCGGGCTGCGCTCCGCGCTGCCGGGGCCGCGTCCCTCTCCTCACCCATCCCCAGCAGCTGGAGCAGGTGAGCCACAGGCAATACCACTGCACATCGCCTCAGCTCGCCATCTCCTCAGACAGAAAACGCCTGTTTCAGCCACAGAACCGTGTGTAACGCGCGTCTTTTCTGTGTCACGGAGTGATCTTTACTGAATGACGGCTTGGGGGGTTTTAATTAATATTGCTGGTATTGCCGGTAGTCAGGTACAAATCCGATTCTCTGCAGCTGTAGTATATAAAACGTTATTGTGTGTCTGCTCTGTCTTTTAAGTGTGAAAATGTCCAGTTAAAACACAGTTCAAGGGGTAAATAGAGACCTGGAAACCACAACTGTCCATCGTGAAAATTTAATATGCCTGACGATAATGGCACTGAAAATGATCTGCTGTTGGGGGGATGGGGCCGTGGGGAAAGGGAAGATTAATTTGCAACCACAGGCCTAATAATAGGTATTCTGTCGATTATAGATACATAGATAATATAATTTGTTACACTGCCAAACAGATTTTCTGTACATACCTTAAACGGTATTGTTTGAAAAGAGCTCTTTTCTTAGACTCCGGGTTATTTAAGATAGCTGATAGCAGTAACATATTTTAACAGATTAAAGATGATAAATTAGAGCCAGAACTGACTTTTATTTGGTATTTAGTAATGCATGCTCAGTAAACTCCCATCACTGAAATAAATCTAATTGCACCTTGCATAGACAATTAAGTCTTGTAACTATACCAAAACATTAATCAATGGGTGTAAATGTTATCATGAGTTTCTTTAATGAAGCCATTGATAGCGCAGTAGTTAGCAGTTCTGTGTATTATGTACCTTGGGTGGTTTGAATCCAGGTCAGGAATTCGTCAAATAGACAAATTCAACTCTTCCTTGGTTGTTATCAGTTTATCAGATTATAGGTTGTGTTTGAGGTTGAATATTTCATTGCAAGAATTAGCTTGAATTGAACACTATGAAGTCTATTGAAATTTTATATCAAAGTGTTTTGTATATTTATTTGTGCTCCAGTTGGATAATTGCAAGAATTACCTTAGAAATGTTTATTGGTAAATATGGTATGTAGCAAAGAGGTTGCTGCTGGTTGGAATTGGGTCTCTTATTCTCCAATAGGAAAATTTCTCTTAGTGCAGCCTGTTCAAAAATTAAGAGCCATTTTCAAATACTCACTTGGGCACCCTGCATTTTAGAGAAAATTGCTTCACACTTCCAAGCAAATTTTATTTATTTTATGTAATTTTTATTTATATACTGTGTAACAGAATTTTTAGAAGTGCACTGGTAGCAAACACAGTTGGTCTGAAGTATGAATGGCTTGCTGAGTCCTCTGCTAAGGCACTGAGTTTTTTCTTCTTTTTTCCCCTCCCCCCCAAAGTTTGCTCCTAATAGGTCTTATTTTGGTCTGTTTTGTGAGGTTACACAGGTAATACAATTTGTGAAATGGCGTAATTAATCCAATAAATAAATCCATTAAAAACATCGTTTGGCAATAATATTTCACTTTAAATACAGATTTTAAAAAGTAGCTGTTTTGGTTTCACACCTCCGATTGCAGCAATAAAGAAAACTTTTGCTGTTTCTTCTGCTTTGGCTCTTAGTCACTCTGAAGACTGTTCTGCCAGGTATCTCAGTTACTGAAAATGGATTTCTCTGTGACTAATGTAGTTTAGAGTTATACCAATATTCCTATTATAGATGTGTCAGGTAAGCTCTTTTTAAATAAGGAATACATGGCATAATAAGGGTTGAATGAAATGTGATGATGAATTTATGAATATGAATATATTTGGTTGCTGTTTTAGAATGAAATCTGACACAAACATTTTTATAGACAGTGTAAGCTTGAATGACTATGTTTCCACTTTTTGTCCTCACAAGCCAAGAGACAATACATTTTTTTCATATTCTGAATTATTCATATTTGAAAATTGCTGACTCTGATTGCTCAGAGGGATTTTTTTCTCTCCCTTAAAATCAATACAGTCTATTTCATAAAGGCCCAAGTAGGAGAATCATGGCAAAAATGGATAAGCCTACTATTGGCATGTTGGAAAGGTACAGTCAATTTCTTTGGAATCAACAGACTCAGGGCACTGAAGTTGCATAATAGCTGCCATCAACATGATGTGAATGTTGAGATGCTCTAAACACCTGCATGTTGTCATTGAGCCAATGTATTTGAACAAGAAATAATAAAGTTGTATAAAGTACACTGTAAAATAGAAATAATTGGTGTTAAGTATTGTGATAGAAGGAAACCTAAAGTTATATGGTCAACTTTAATTACGTTACTGCTTCTACTGGAGGGGGTCAAAATTTTTTTATCTGTTATTTAAATTAGTTAGTGATGGATAAAAATTGTTTGTTTCCGTGGAGACTCCATGAGATCTGCCTTTAGGGAACAATCAGTTGTTTTGTAGATCTTACACTTATTGTTTCCCATCATTTCCTGATGGAGCTTTCACTTCTTTTGATTCTCTGCATCACATAACTTCTCTCTTTAAGAGCTAAAATATATTTTGTCAGAAGCATACAGCATTTACCCTTGCTTCCCATTCAGCATTTTCACTTACATTAGTGAAGCCTTACAAAGAAATAAAAACAACTTGTAACAAATATTTTTAATTAATGCTGTTCAAGACCAGTGCATCACACGAGCCAAATCACACTGATTTGGTAATTAAGTTTGGTGGGAAGAAAAATGTAGAGATCTTGCTGCATGTTATCCTGGGTAAGTGGCTTACAGTGCTGTTTTGCCACACATTGAGGGAAGCTGATTCAGATGCCACTACAAACGTGTAAAGTAAATCAATACATTTTGAAATACAGTTCAGTTTCTTCTTTGTATATGTACATGTATATGTATGCTGTGTACCAAATTATGGGAGTAGAAGTTTCATGCCTCTAACAAGGCCATTTAAGAAAATATTGTCATATGCAGTTGATTTTAGTTCATTTAATTCGCGTCCCAAAGTTGCTTTGAAATGGCTTATTGTTTTAATGCTAACACATGTGAAAGCTTTATTTTCCTATCCATTATTGCCTTAAGCAAACCACTAGGAAAATGGTCGAAATAAGTAAAAACTTGCCTCACACTTTAGTGTTTGGGAGTGCAAACTGCTGTGCATTTTGCTGGCATGCTTGACCATCTCTTTCATTACTCAGCATGTTTTGAAAGTCAGCTGTCAGACTTGGGCAGCTTCAGTCTAGGGATTTGTGGTAAGGCTTCTGCAGGGGGATGCCTCACATTAAAGATTATGTTTGCTGTTAAGCTGAAATGTGGGGGGAGTGTGATGAGAAGAATTGAAGTGAAATGAACCATACAAAATCCTGACTTTCATGTTGCTCTTCAAAGAAAGTTGCTTTTCTTCAAAGTAGCATACTGTCTTTCTCTGTGGCTTTTAAGAAAGCTGCATTTGAAACTTCAGCACAGAAAAACGTACAATTACAGTGATCTGTGGAACAGTTTGGGCCAGATGAGAAAAACAGTGATAGAAAGCCCTGTGAATCTGTATTATCTTCGGGTATCTCTTGGCACCTTTGTGAGATAGTTGGGTTGAGTGGATTCATCTGCCAACAAAACCGAACTGCCTTCAATGTTGTAGAAGCTCTTTTTGTTGCTTATAACTTTGGCAAATTTTAGCCATGTGGTCTGTAGTTCATCCCACTTATTTGTGACTCATGTTAATTTATATTCTAAATTATTAATTACCTGAAAATTAGACTAGTTGTTTAGCCTTGCTAAAAAATCCTAAGATAGTTCAGAAACATGGTACTGTTCTGATTTTTAGCTAGGCTCCAGATCCTGCTAAGGCAGTGTCCTTTTATCTGATCTTCATTTTTACTGTTTTCATGAAAGTCTGCCCAAATTTTCTGTCCTAAGTCTACGAAATGCTAGTCTACAAATAAAGTTAAAATACAAAGTCTGCAAGCTATTGTAGTTTTCACACACTTTCAACACTGTAGTTTTCACATACCTGTGAAAATTTTAGCAACTAAAATGAGAGATTACATGTTTATTCAACTCCCAGTGCTACAGATTATTTTTAACAGTGACCTCAGTGGTACTTTCTATATCTGCAATAGCAATTGGAGTGGGACTGTGACTATGCTGGAGATAGAATTAAAATTAAAGTTTTCAACAGGACAAAGATGTTTTAGATATAAACTATATAAGGAATGGATTGAGCAATGATTCTTTGGAAGAGCTTGTGGTTTGTGGTAGATTACTCAAGTTACTGCTGCAATAAAAACAAACATTTTATGGTGATACAAAAGACAGGACATCAGCATGAAGACATGCGAATTCCTCAACTGTAACACCATGTCCAGGTAGGCTACACACTTCAACAAATGTGTGTATGCATGGACAGTATCCAGAGAAGAGGAATGAAAATAATTACAAGATTTAGAATATATGGCTTATGAATGAATGCTGAAATATCCAGAGTTGTTTCAGCTCAAAGAATGAGGAGTGTCATGGTTAACAAGACATGGTAACTTTCTAACATCACAAAGCTGTTGTGAAGCAATGTTGGCCATGTCTGTGCCCAACCAGATGATATTTGGTGGGCTCAGAAATAATGAGGTTGAAGCAATGGAATGGATTACTGACTTTGGATTTCCATGATTTTAGCATCATTAAATTTTGTTTGAGTATTAATCAGGAATGACATAAATATAGTTGAATTCTTGCTGGAGCAGTGTGGTGGAATGGATTACTCTTTGAGGTCTCTTCTAGTCTCCTAATCTTCAACGTCTATGCACCCTGGTGTTGATCAGATTGTACCTTGTTCCCTCATCAGTTCTGCGTGTGGCAGAATTACCTGTTGTGTTGTGTCTCCAAAGTGAACAGGGTATGTGAGCAGAGCAGTTCAGAGCTTTTGCTGTCATCTCTTGATTCAGATCAACTCTGACATCCACTCCCCTCTCCTTTCATAGCGATTCCTCTGCTGGTGCTTGGGCAGAAAGTGTGAGTGAGGAAATTACCATGGGATCCTGGGAGGAGCCTGAGATCCAGCTGACATAGGGAAGAGCAGGTTTGGAGAGCACGGGTACAGATTTCACAGGGAATTGGGCTAGTGGGACAGTACAAAAACATGGGACATGATGAATGTGAAGGGGAGCTAAGACCTAGGGACAGGTGACTGGGACTAGAGAAAGAGTAGGATACAGAGTGAACTAGGAGGTGGGAAGTTGGGTTACTGGCAGAGACTCCAGTATACCAGAAGCCTTGACAATTGCAGAGTGGGATTGACGAAGTAAAAAGACAACAAAGAGCCAAAGGAAATGAAATTAATGACTGGGAAAGTTATCTTGGAGACTATGAGACAGAAGTAATTAAAAGCTGGAAGAAAATTGCAGAGTCATTCTTAAGATTACTTTGTCTTCTAAATTTTAGCTGAGAGCCTACAATTCTATCTTAGCATTTGTGTTTTAGGAGACCCGTCATGAATGATTCCTTGGTCTTTTCAAATGGAGAATGACCACCTGTTACTCCAGAGATCAGTGCTGGGAATGTAGAGACTATTCTGTACCATACTGGTCTTAGGTGGGTGAACAAAATCAAAGATGTAAAAGAAGCATTTTTCAATTTATTTTGGTTTTCTTGGATTTTTTTGTTTGTTTTTTGCAAGTGAAAGAAGGGAAATGCTGGGACTTCACAGAGCTGTCAGAGTTGTAAGTTGCTAAGAAAAAAAGAAAAAAGCAAGCTGATTTTTTTTTTGTCCTTTCCGGCTCCTGTTCCAGGCTTGGTAGATATTTTGCAGTAGCCTACGCTGGCCCATCTGGGGGCTATGATGATGAACAGAGCCCTACTGCTCTCAGCCCTGAAGCTTTGGCAGTCATTGCTTCATCCGCTGCTCATGTTGGGAGGAAGGACTGACACCCTCGGCTCATACATGTGGGTTTTGATGTTCTTCCCAAACACCGTGTTCCAACATCCCCTGTTGACAGCACAAGGGTGGGATGCACTAAAGAGCCCTGCTGTGTTTTTTCTGGCAAGTAGATTAATCTTTCAGCCACCCACACAGCCTGCTGAACACTGTCACAAGTTTCTGGGATCTGGTAGCCTGATACCAACACCTGATATCTGACAAACTGAGCGCTTCGGGTTATTGTGTTTCCTTGGATAGGAGGCCGGAAAAATCCCAATGTAGGTAAGCTTTGGAGCACACAACTGTTACTGCAGATGTGAAGCGAAGGCTCCTTTTGGCCCAAGGTGCCACCCCCTCATGCACCTGCCTGCTGGAACACCCTTTCCAGCAGTTAAAGGATCGATTCCCAATTCCTCAGAGTTCCCCATTCCTGGCACTCTTCGGGAGCCTTTCCAGACAGAGGCTGCATCAGTAAGAGGCAGATGGGCTGTAAGCCAGAAGGGTCACTGAAGTAATTCTTTCTCAGACTGGGTGTTTTTGTGGGACTGTTCTACATTGTAAAAGAGACGCTGAAGACCCGTTTGTGACTCTGACAAGATGTCGAATGCTTTTGTTTGTCAAGCAGAGCTGTGACAGTGGCATTAGCTGCTAGACTGAATTTTGCCTCATTTTATTTGCAGTGTGCTTATTTACAAATTGCAGCTTGTCTGGTTTGAGAAATCACCCTTGTAATGCCCTGCCCCACTCAGCAGGTTTAGTGGAAGGTAGTTTGATTCACTCTGGGTAATGTATGGGAGAAGGAACAAAATTCTAAGGGAATTTGACAACAAATTTTTACTTGCAACTTTTTGAACTTTCAGGTAAAACAATGTACTTGGCAAATTTTAAAACAACCTCCAGACAAAGTAAGGCACTTCACACACTTAGGAAACTTTAACTTGGTGAACTATAACTTACCCAGACACAACAAGGTACTTACTAAGGCATTCACTGGAATTTTTTTGTCTGGCTTCCAATATATTTTGAGAAGAAAGAAAGAAAGGAAGGTATATAATCACCCCTCTAGGATCCAATGGAGCATGCCAGCTCAGCACACTCAGCTCACTGTTGCTGTCCTTTTTTCTGCTCTGGTTGCTGGGCTCTCTCCCCCAGTGCTTTGGTGTTTCCCAGATGTGGCTGGCATCACTTTAGGGCTCACCACAGGCCATGAGGTCAGGCCATAATTTTGGAGCAGACCAGAGGCTGGCTAAGGTTCAGTGGGGTCAGGGTGTGGAGCAATGCATCGTTCCACACACACAGAACTTGCCCTGTCCCCCCAACACTTCCCACTTCCCAGTCGTTTTGAGCCAGTCAGTCATTTCCAGTCTCCTACAACCCTCACTACTACTGCAGTCAAAGGGCATTTTTTTTTCTGAAAGGTTTTTTTTAATGTATCTGGACTTCTGTAAAGCCTTTGACATCACAACATCTAGACTGGGAGAGATGTATTTGATGGGGAGAGTGCTAGATGAATAAGGAATATGTTGGACCATTGTTGCCATGAATTTTCCTGGTTTGCTAAGCGTTCATATTAAAGGAGAAACGTGCAGTTTCTCACGCTGGTGAATTGTAAACACAGGACCATGTTTTGTAAATATTGGCAATGTTATGAATACTTTCTCCAAGACAAGGGGAGGTTGAATGACAGCCTCCTGGACCAATGTGACAGGAGAGGTGGCGATACCCTTCTCCAATCCATGGTCACCTTGACACAGATATAAAATGGAAAAATAAACTAAGGGCAGGGTCTTCTGCCCTGCTGCTGTTGTTGCACCCAGATCTCTGTCCCCAGTCTGTGTTCCTGGTTGGGCCTCCACGGTGATAACTGGCGCCCAACGTGGTCAAGTTGCAAGCTAGTGAGGAAAGAAAAAAGAAGAAAAAAAAAAAAAAATCTGCCTTCTACAGCTGCAAGAAGAAGAAACCCACGATGTTCTCAGAGGAACGATTGATGATGGAACTGCTCCACTCCTTTTTGTTGTCCTGTGACGCTGACTTAACCAGGAAACACGTGAGAGAACTATTTAGCTGGGGAAAGAAACTTGGAATTTTTTATACTGCTGAAAAGGCACTTTATATTGGCCCATGGAGAACCCTGGGAAAAAGCCTTTTCTCTGCCGTCCTTGACGGAAACTCTAAGGCAGGCACTCTTTTACGGGCATGGACAACAGTCTTCCCACTTCTAAAAGAGGCTGGAGAGGACTTTGAAGTTGATTCTGGGTTTTCGACACAGAGCAGAAGCTCCCCTGCGAGCTCCGTCGCTTCTGACGAGGATTGCTCTGCAGGGTTGGAGCCGATGCAGGAGACCCCCACCCCCATGTCGGGGGTTGGGCGCGCCCAGCGGGGTTTTTGGAAGGGCGGGAAAGCTTTTTTCGGTCCGCTCCCCGCGCGGTTGGCCGGGCGGGGAGCTGGGGTGCCGAGGGGGCGGAGCGCTCGGCCTCGGGTCCCACGCCGAGCGCGGGGGATCGCCCGCGCCGCCCCGGGCCGCCGTGCCGCGGCGACCCCCCCGCTGCCCGCCACCGCTGCGGGGTCCGCCCTGCAGCTGCCGCGCAGAGCCGCGCCGCCTCGGGCCCCCTGCGGGGAGCCGGGGGGGCCGCCGTGCGCGCCGCCCCCGGCGCTGCCCCCTGCCGCCGCCTCCCCGGCCCGCCCCGCCCTGCCGCGACCTGCTCCGCGCAGGATTCGGCAGGCGAGAGCGGCGGGGACGGCCCCTCCTTGCCCCGTCCCCCCGCCGCGCCAAATGCTGTGCGCGGGGTCGCCGCCGCCGGCGGTCCGTGCGGTGCCCGCAGCGGAGCCGCCGCCGCCGCCCACCGCGCCGCGCCCCGCCCCACGCGTCCGGTGCCGGTCCGGCGCCGCGGGGGGAGGGCTGGGCGCAACGCTGCCCGCTGCTGCGGGGCCACCCGCGATGGACAGCCCCCCCGCACCGCCGCGCGGCACCGCCGCGCGTCCCCTCCCTGCCGCTCGGGGAATGCCCCCCCGCACCGAGCGGGAGGGGCTCTCGGCTGCCGCTGCTGCCGCCGACCTGGCCACCGACCCATCGGCTGGCCGGGCAGGAGCTGAAGGCTGTGGCCGATCGGCCACGCCTCCCTGCCCAGCGCGACAATCGCCCCCCCGCTCAGAGAGGAGTCTGAGCGAGTCACTGTCCCCCGCCCACCCCCCCTACGGGGCCGGGTCGGCTGTGGGAGATGATAACGGGGAAAAAGCGTTGTCTGAGGTGCACGCTTTCCCTGTCATGAAATCGGATGAGGCTTTTAGTCCGCAGGTGAACCAGGCTGCTGACCTAAGAGAGCTGCTGCCTGAAGATGCAGCTTTGCCCAAGCCGGTTCAGGGAGCTGTGGACGTGGTTCCACAGCATCATATCCATGATGACCCATCATGGGCAGTCCCGCTTCCCTTATCAAGGGACGTGGCAGAAGATAATATAAGCTTCACTGAGGCAATTCAATGGATCAGTGCAGAATTTGAGGATCTGATCTTTCCTTATGTAATAAGAGGTCTTGCAACAATGATGCTTGAACCTCAACAGGTTTCTACCTTTGAAAGAAATTGGAAATTCCTAGCTGGACAAATGGCTGTCAAAAATAGCCACCTGCCTCGAGATGATCCCTTGTTTGGGGTCGGAGTTGACCTACTTATGGGGAGGAGTCAATATGATTGCCCTGATGTGCAAGCTGGCCTTTCTTTCACTGTTTTAGGTTCGTGCAGATACATAGGGATATCTGCATTGATAAAAACCAAGTTATCCTTCTCCCCAAAGGAAGACTTCTTAGACATAGCACAGAAGCCAGGGGAAGCTTTTAATGAATTTATATCGCGTCTGATGCATTTTTTAAAGACGAGAGTCGAGGATATAACTTTGACAATGATAATTTTGGAGCAATTAGCAAGAAGCCATGCTAATTCTGCTTGCCAGAGGCTCCTGGAAACCATTCCAGAGACTTCTAATGTCCTGGAGATGGTCCAGACCTGTGCAGTTCTAAACACCTGTGATTCTATGGTGATTACCCCAACAGCTGCTTCACAGCCGGCTGAACAGAGGCAGAATGATGGACATGAGACACAGGCAGATATTCAGCCTAGTGGAGAACAGGAAAAGGAGGCACAGAAAGTGACTCCCTTGTTTTTCTGCGCACAAGGTGTGGGTCCAGACCATACTGCAGAAACATGCAAAGCAGTGGGTCATGCCGAGCCCACGCCAAGCCCGAAAACTCGGAGGCGAAGAAAAAGACGAAGACGTCAGGGGGACGAAACAGTTTCCCAAGCTCTAGAACAAGAGCAAAATTCTCTGGCTGGTGTACAGCCATCATCTCAAGTGTAGGAAGTGTTGATGTTGCCACATAGCTATGGTCAGTTTTCCTTGGACCTTGCAGTGGGTTTCTACGTCCACATCCTATGTTGCATGCATTCTTTGAGAAAAAGTCAATTGCTCAATTTGTGTTTTCTAAGTTCTCTATCCTCAGGTTCTGCGATCCATGCTAAGAAGGTGGCCGCTGAAACACTCTGCTGAGCTGCCTCAGGTGCATTGGACTGATCCTGTTTGATCCTGAAACCTTGTGCATCCTGTGCCACCCTAGTGCCACCCATCACAGAAGCCTCTTCGAGATCTGATTAACATGGACATGGACTGGCATCCTCTCTTTTCCTATATGGCCTCCATAGAGACTTTGGATCCTGTGGAGCTGCTGGACAAGGATTGACTGAAGCAGTGTGATGCTGTGAGCCAGCGGACTGTTAATCATGGACTCAGAGGAATTGTTTGCTACGGCTCAGTTTTATGTATGGTAGCCATTGTGACCTCTGTGGGGAAAGTGCACGTTGTTTGGGGGTTGTGGTTTTGGGACAGAACTTTTGAGGTTCAGAATTTTCAATTGAGTGGAAAAATTTTTCTTGGAATGCTCCTGCCTTTTGCACCGTATATTCCCTTGTATCTTATAAAAATTTAAATATATGAGGGTGTTGGTTGAATTATGTTAGACTATGCTCGAGATATTTTGAGCAGATTATTGCAAGGGGTTCAGGGTGAAACCCTGGGTAGCAAAGGCAGAATCAGACCAACATGTAGCCCTCACACCGTCACCTAAATGAAGGTCGGTGAACTTTATACAGGTTTTTTTTTCTTTCTTTTTTCCTGTCATAGAATTGTTCATTTTTCTTTTTTTGTTTTCTTTTTAATATACTTAAAAGGGTGAGATGTTGCCATGAATTTTCCTGGTTTGCTAAGCGTTCATATTAAAGGAGAAACGTGCAGTTTCTCACGCTGGTGAATTGTAAACACAGGACCATGTTTTGTAAATATTGGCAATGTTATGAATACTTTCTCCAAGACAAGGGGAGGTTGAATGACAGCCTCCTGGACCAATGTGACAGGAGAGGTGGCGATACCCTTCTCCAATCCATGGTCACCTTGCCACAGATATATAATGGAAAAATAAACTAAGGGCAGGGTCTTCTGCCCTGCTGCTGTTGTTGCACCCAGATCTCTGTCCCCAGTCTGTGTTCCTGGTTGGGCCTCCACGGTGATAGACCATTTCATCCAGAATCCTGACGGACATCCGTGACCAGTGGTGACCCTCCATATTGGAACCAGTGCTATTTATTGTCTTCATGAATGATATAAACTACAGGATTGAATGCAGTCTCAGCGGATTTGCAGATGACACCAAGCTTGGTGGTGCTGTTGACACACCTGGAGGACAGAATGACATCCCGAGGGGCCAGGATATTCCAAGGGGGGCTATGGGGATTTCATGCAATTTAACAAGCCCAAGTGCAAGGTGCTGCACCTGGGTCAGCACAACCCCTGGGTATCAACACAGGCTGGGGATGAACAGACCAAAAGCAGCCCTGCTGAGAGGAACTTAGGGGTGTTTTGGTGGAGGAGATGCTGGACACGACCCAGCCATGGGCATTCACAGCTCAGAGAGCTAAATGTGTCCTGGGCTGCATCCAAAGCAGTGTGGGCAGCAGGGGAGGGAGGGGATTCTGCCCCTCTGCTCTGTTTTAGTGAGACCCACCCGGAACACTGCATCCAACTCTGTGGTCCCCAACACAGGAAGGACATGAACCTGTTAGAGGAGGGCCACCAAGATGAGTAGAGGGAGGGAGCACCTCTCATACAAAGACTGGGAGAATTGGGACTGTTCACCCTGGAGAAGAGGTGGCTTTGGGAGGCTTAATTGTGGCTTCCCAGCACCTGAAGGAAGTCTACAAGAAAGGTGGAGAGAGACTTCTTACAAGAGCATGTAGTGATAGGAAAAAGGGGAATGGCTTTAAACTGAGAGTAGGTTTAAGTTAGACTCCAGAAAAAAATTCTTTACTGTGGGGGTGGTGAGGCACTGGAACAGGTTGCCCAGAGAAGTTGTGGATGCTCCATCCCTGGAAGTGTTCAAGGTCAGTTTGCATGGGACTCTGAGCAACCTGGTCTAGTGGAAGGTGCTCCTACCCATGGCAGAGGGGTTGGAACTAGGTTGAACTTTAAGGTCCTTTTCAAGTCAGGCCATTCTATGAGTCTCTGATATGTACATGGAGTACATGAATGTGCATGTAAGGATGTACACCTTGAAGAAACTCCAGTTGTTGCTGGAGTGACTTTCCACCTCCACAGATTTTCTGTGTACCTCTGCATCTGATCTAACCTGTTCACATGGTCCTAAATTCCATGTCCTTCACTTTGTATGTGCCTCAGTTAGAAGCTGTAGCTAATTTTAATCAAATCCAGTAATAGAATTGCTGAACATCATAACTGACTGCAGTTAACTGTTGCATTTTAAATGTGTCAATAACTACACAGAATTAAGTAGTCTCAAAAAAGCAAGCATAGATATTTTAAATTGCACACTAAATATTAGTGACTACGTTTTTGCTATAATCTCATATGTGGCTTTTCTTCTGTCAGGTGGGTCAAAATATCCTCCTTGCCTCAGTGTGCTCTGCAGTGTTAATCCTTTCCTTTGAGGTTTTTTGGCCCCATGTCCAGTCTGTCTCACCACCACTTCTGAGCTTTGGGAACCTTTGACTCTCTGAGATTTACACTTTCTTGTGTTGCTACTCATTTGTGGCATGGGTACAACTGACCACAGGTGTCCAATCCCATTTCTCCCAGGGACCAGACTCAGTCTTGCCCAGGCACACAACTAAAAAGCATAGCAAATTTGTCACATGCATTTTTTAATGCAAAACTTTATTGCCCATGGCAAGAAAAGCAGTACTCTTTAATGCGACAGAGACCCTGGTGTCCAGGAGCAAATCCACAAAAGCCCAAGCAACAACTCCCTGTTATGTATATGCAATCATTTCTTTACACATAGTACTATGAACTCCACTGTTGATTATGATTGTGATTATTGTGTAGCTTTTACAAATTTTCATTCATTGCTTTTACCACATGTAAACAACTAATGCAAGTTCCCCACATTAGTAGCACTGTTGCCTTTTCATGTTATGTAGCTGTTAGAAGGTGTTATTCTTAAGTTTGACCCAGCTTTAGTTGGAGAGCTATATTAACATAATTTATTATTTGTTTTCTATAGGGGAGAAAGATATGTTCCATAAATTCTATGTATTTTTATACTGTAGAACTGTGACTAGACCTGCATGGCTAGAGCCTGCATGTGGCATTCTGATGACACAATACTGACTGCAGCAGAAAGGTTTGTGAAGAAATTAATCATTTGGTCTGCAGAGCAGAGCATGGCTGCTGTGTCGTAAATCAAGCCTTTGTTTCTAACAAGAAGAAATAATGTTGCCCAACTGCCCATTAAGTCAGTTTCAAATTTTCAGTTCTCCAACCTGTTAATTCTTATCTCATGAATAATAATTATAATAATTTAAGTAACATTTTGAGTGCAATATTGTGTATATTTGTATGCCACTGGATAAATTTGTGCAATGTTTTGCTTTTTTTTGGCAGAGCACTCCAAGAAGATGTCTTAAATTCTTTATAGCTGCTGTCTATAATTCACTTTACTCTTCCTCTAATGTGTTTGCTTTATTTGGGCCATAGAATCATAGAATTATTGAAGTTGGAAAGGACCTGGAGTCCAGTCTTTGAACACCACGGCTAGTTGACTGGCTTGTCACCTAGGTCATACCACCAAGTGTCACACCCAGGTGTTTCTTGAATGCTTCTGGGGACAGTGACCCCACTACCCCCCTGGGTAGCCCATTCTAACCCTTGATGACTGTTTGAGAGAAAACATTCTTCCTGATGTCCAGTCTGGCATGATTTGAGGTTGTGTCCTCTTGTCCTGTTGAAAGGCTCAAACCGAAAAACTATCGACAAGTCTTTTTATTAATATTCATTTCACCTTTGCAGTGCTGTATGGCTTAGGATAAAATATTGAGTTCATAATTTAAAGCTTTAGATATTGTAAATTCAGCATTCTCAGACAATGAAGTTGCTTGATTTACTATGAAACAGAAGGAAAATGGGCATAATATGGGAAACACCTTAGGAAATGCTTTGGCTTGGCTGTATTTTTTGTCATTTTTGAATCATCTTATTTCCCTTCAATCCTCTCTTCCAAATGAACATTTAACTCCCACTCCCCAAGAATCCTGTTTTGTTTTGTTTTGGTTTTAACCTTCAAAAAACATACAAGTGCAGAAAGAATTCTGGCACTAATAGTAGTTTTGTTCTACAGTTGGTTCTACATCTGCAGTTCCAATTATTAGGAGACAATGAATTATAGGATAATGTATTTATTAAAATATTGCACAGTAAAGGTGTATGTATATAAATTCACAAGTATGTTGTTGAATATAATGTAATGCATAATGGAATTAATTTTTATCCCAAATAACAAATTAGGGAAACCACTTCACACATCATAATTTTATCGACCAGCACTAGCCTGCCTAATCTCATTTCTGCAGTCCTTGAGTAAATATCAGCCTTACAGCACCTGCTTAAAGAGCAACCTCACTGCACTGCCATCCCAAAGTGCCAGCGCTGGGAGAAGGGATTTCAGCAGGGAGAATACATGCTGGCACGGGAGCAGAAGCAGCTCATGCAAGGTTTCACTACATGTTCGTTGGAGCCGTGCCAGATTTGCTTGAGGAAAGCGGCAAAAGGAGTGTGTGTTTCCATTACACACTTCAAAAGTGAGGTCTGTGAGGAGTCAGCTTGGCCCCTGGGGAACATGAGTTACTCCTCTAGGTACATGTTTATTGTTGTGTCTTGAAGAGCACCAGTGGTTTCACATCTGAGAGATCTGATCCAGCGGGGAAGGTGGCTGGTGTCAAAATCTGAAGGAATAGATAGCTGTGCCATCACAAGTAAACCTACAAACGGTGGGAAGACACGGCTGCTTGGGGACTGGTGCTGGGAAGGGTTCTAGCTGTGTTTAATCATTCAGACTGTTATCTGGTGACCTTCACGTGTCTGCTTTGTGTGTTTGCTTTGGTCTCTGTGCTCCACGGCTGGAGCTCCTGCTAAATCCTGCCTCTGCTCCTCATGCCTGCGGGGACCGCAGTGCCGGCTTTGCTCTTCTCGCTGTTAATTGCAATTACTCGTTGTTCTCTTGTCACTTAAAAGATTCAACTCTCTCCTGTGATTTTAAGCTCAGAAGTTTTTGCTAACCTATCAGTGTGCAAACAAAGAGGACATTTGGTTGCCCTTTGCTGAGTGCAACTGTGATTTTTTTTTTTTTAAGCCCCATTAGTTACATTTGTAGGACCTTGCATTCTTGCTCTCAGTCAGCAGAAAAAAGACAGCTTGGTCTTTTTTCCTAAACTATCTCATAAAATTGCAGAAAAAACTCATTTTTATAATGAGTTATCAAATTCCAGTAAGCAACCAATAAAATGTCAAAAAGTAACCTATAAAATGTCAATAAGTAAGCTGTAAACTTGATATCATTTATAATATTAAAAATAGACCAAAACCCCTTAATGGTACTGCATGGTAAGTAATAAGCTACATTGATCAGAATCATGTAGTGGTTACTATGATATGGGTTAGAAGATAACTGATGTCAGACTTTTCCTAGAGAGGTAAGAAGTTTCTTCGAGAAACTTCCTTTTTTTTTTTTAACCTCTTGGTATATGGGGATGGGACATAGTCTTCTCTTTTAGTAAAAAAGGAGAGGAATTAAAACCTCAATAGCTGTTTCCAAAGTTTTCATTGGTTGATTTAAATCAGGAAAATACAGGAAAATATTGGTTATGCCGTGTGTTGGGACTTTGTAATCTTCTGGAACTGGTAACTGAAGAAAGTGAGTTATTTTCTTCTTTTACTGTTCAAAGATTGCCCTCAAAAATATTCCAGCTATGCTTACCTTTGATATTTCTTTTAAACACTACCAGAGATCCCTATGAAGCAGGAGGCAGATACAGATGGCTGCAAAAACCTGCAGGTGTCTGGTAGTCAGCTCTTGACTTCTGATGAAGGTTCTTAGAACAGGAATGAAATGTCACCAAAATACTTACATGGTGAAACTATAGGTTTCAGTGACTGCATTTTGTGAGTTTTTGGATTTAGTAGAAGAATGAATATCTTACGGCTTCAAGCTTTAGGCAAGTGCAGTGTTTTATTCTTTGTTACTTTTGCATAGATCTTTTACCAGAGCTGTTACTGGTGTGAAGTACAACAGCTTTTATTTGTGGCCCCTAGACATGGGTGAGGTGGCAGGAACTTAGTCCTTTCATTTTACTCCTTGTCGAGAGCCTCACGAACTGGTTAGAGGGATGTTTCATGCTTGGACAGAGGTCTGGCTCCTAGGTATTTTTTTGGGGCTTTTTCAACCTTTGCCAAGATCTGGAAGGCTGCTTGATCAGTGATATAAAAATAATGTCAGAAGTAAATAAATTAACTTGCTGCTGCTTAGTAGGTTTAAAAAATAGGGAGGACAACCTCACTTGCACAAGGTGATGTACCAGAAAGAGGCAATAAATTTTGTGTGGTCTGTTTGGTCCTTCATCATTCACACAGGTAAAGAAGAACTCTGGCTTTTTGTTCAGTTGATAGCCGTGTAATCTGGTGTGTGTGGTCAGACTGGGGAGAAAGCAGCATGAAAGCACAGAGACTGGGCTTTAGAACAGCAGTTTGGCATTTCAGGTAATTCCTGAGGTAATCTCTCGGTCTGTGCTGCTGAATCTGAATCCCCTGATAAATGGTATATTTATTTTACATATGGGGAAAATGCATAAGTGAACAATAAAGGGCATGACAGCTTTCTTCCTTAAATGGCAACAAATCTGATATAGATGTAAAGTATGGGGCACCTTTCTGTCCTTGCACAGACCCCGCAGTGGTGGCTCTGGCAGCTGCTGGCCCCGGTCCCCAGCTGATGAGAAGGCAGTGAAGTGCTGCCGAGCGTGAGGGAATGCCTCTGCTGGGATGGCTCCTCTGGTCAGTGGCTTTTATCCTCACCACAAAATGCTCTAGTAAGTTTGTAAAAGATTAAAAGGAGAAGCAGCACTGTGCTGCACACAGATTTGCTTTCTTGTCAGCCAAATATGTTGTTTCCACCTGACTGACTGTGGTACTTTTGGTCTTTCTGAGCTGCTGTTATTCTTACAACCTGTGCATACTTTACTCTTTTCCCTTTTTCTGACGAGGGAATCCCTAAGATCTTGCCAATATGCTATACATACTGCCTCATTCTTCTAGTTTTCATACTATTTAGTCTTATTTGACATGGACTTTCATCAAAAAATAATTGGTTTTCTTGTTTCTCTTTTATCTTCTACAAACTGCACTAAGACTTTGCATTCCCCTGGGATTCCAGCGTCATAATATTCAACTTTTTTATTACTTTTTATTTAGGAAGAGACAAGTAAATATCCCTCATTTGCCTTGAAAAATATTCCTTATTTTATAAACATTTAAGGAACTAATGTTCATCATCGGTCATTAATTCTGCCATATAAACTTATTTATTAGCATTTTCTATTTTCAATGTGTACATCTGTTCTATGCCTGGGGAGATGGGTTGGTCTAAACCCAAATTATAGTCTGATGGAGGAAACCCTGGGACTGACAGTGAAACTCAGGTTCTTCCCAATGCTTTAGTGTGTAAATAAACACTGTGCCTCACAGCAGACTTCACAGTAAATAGCAAGGCTAATAGAAATACATATCTGTTTACAACAAGAATATTTTCTCTGTTTTGTACGCAGCACATCTGCATACAAAGGAAGAGGAATGCAAAACTGGTTCACGATATGAAAAGTTTTCACTATGTAAGTTATTTGTTCTTTTGCTTCACGTGAAAACACTTTGAAAGAAGGTGTGATAAAATAGTGCCTGAGGCAAATCTAATTGATTGTCTCTCTACTGCCTGTATTTTTGCTCAACTATTCTTTAATGCATTAATACCATACTTAATACACTGGCTTTTTAATATTTTAACAAAATATAGATCAATACATACTACAATGATTTGACACTTCTAACTCTAGCACATTGTGATCACAAAATTATAGAATGGTTTGTGTTGAAAGAGACCTTGAGGATCATCCAGTTCCATCTGTCCTGCCATAGGCAGGGAAAACTTCCACTGTACCAGGTGGCTCATAGTCCTATCCAACCCAGCCTTGATAACTATTATATCAGGTATTATTATATCATATGACTATTAGATAGCAGATTGGTAGAGAATAATATTTTGCTTAAGGAAGAAGAATTTTTCTCTATAATTCTCTCTATATAATTCTCTATAATTTTCTCTATATAATTGTAATGTCTGCTAGGGAGACATAAAGAATAGAGAAAATTCAATGTGTACAATATATGTAGAAAATAACAGAATGTGGAGAATAATGTTTTTCTTTACAAATTCTAATGTATTTTAAAGAACTACTAAATTCACATCTCAATATTTCACATGCTGTGAAATACAGATCCATTCATAAAGCCACTTACAACGAGTTCTTTACAGATTGTTTTCATATCTGAAGGTCATAAAGAGCATTCTTGGGTCACACAGACTATTTAGGACACAGGCTTGGCTTTAGTTGTCTTAGATAATTGTCAAGATAAGATATAATAGACCTGTCCACCAAGGGTACTAGTGAGCATTGCTTACTGCAAATTCCTGATCGCCTACATAATTACTCTATCTTGTAAAAGACACGAATGTGTATATTTAAAAACATATATACACATCTGTTTAGGTGCATCTGTCGCTCAAAGCTCTTTTTATTTTGTAATATATAAAAATCTTTTCTGACAAGGTTCATAAACTTCATTAAAAAATCAAGTAGACTGTACTTAATCAGATTTTATCCCCTTTTTCCCAAAAGTAACAGATGTTTTTTTTGCTCTGTGCATCTTTTTCCTACATCTGTGTCTGTTTTTAATTATGAACAGTTGAATATAGCAATAATGTCATGCCAGTTATTGTCATAATGAAAAATAAGAAACAATATAGAAACATTTTCCCCCACAATATAAACTATGTTTCAAGTGCTAGCAAAGGGAACATGATAATTAAAACTTTCAGGTTATTTGCAGTTTCTTGTAATTAAAAGTGAATTCTAGCTGGCCTCCAGGTTGGCAGGGGGCAACTGAGGGAGCTGGAGTTGCTCATCTTGGAGTAAAAGAGGGTCAGAGGAAACATTTTTTCTCTGTACAAGTGCCTGAAAGGAGGGTGTAGCAAAGTGGGGTTGGCCTCTTCTCCCAAGTGACTAGAGGATGAGTCCAACAGGACAAGAGGAAATGAGCTTCACCAGGGGAGGGTCAGGTTGGACATCACGAAGACTTTCTTTACAGAAAGGGTTCTTAAGCATTGGAACAGACTGCACACAGTGAGTCACCATCCGTGGAGGTGTTCAAGGAACAACTGGATGTGGCACTCAGTGCCACGGTCTAGTTGGGTGGCTAGTCCAAGGCTGGACTGGATGATCTCAGAGGTCTTTTGTTGTCTTAATGATTCTGTGATTTTTACAGCCTCAGGCTGTGGGCACTGTGCTAAGGAGGGGGCATGGACTTCTGGGTTCAGCTGGCTGGTGCTGAGCTGTTCCCAATTATGAGTGACTTATCTCACAGGCTATGCAGACATTTTAGGGTAGCACTCTGCAAATCATCACAAGTGTTGGATCCATTGAGAAACTACTGGTGAAGGAATGTGGACCTGTCATTCACACTGTCCAATTAAAACACTTCTGATTGAAGATCTTTATTCTTCAGAGGAAACACAGCAAACACAATGAGCTGTCCTGGTCTATCCGAAAAAAGAGAATCCTTCTCTGCTCCTCTGATGCCTGGACTGAGCAGCTGAGGCAGTGTGAGGAATGCTTTGTGTCCTGTAGCCAGGCCCTCCAACTTCCTGGTCTCAATCTCTTCTCATTTGCTGGTCCTCTCTGATTTATTGGAGTTGGCTTTGATGTTTGTGTGCCGGTTTATATTCATTGCAAAATGGCAGCCTTTCCTCTTGTGTGGAAAGTTTAACCCAGCCATTTACTTTTAGGAGCATAAGTGTGTATGTCCTTTTTGGCCCAGCCTTGACTGGACTGCAAGCCATGGACTTCTCATTGATCTTGGGATCTGGTCATACTGTGTGCCCAATTACTGGAAAGCATGCTCCTCTTCTTGCTTACTTTTGTAAGGCAGTCCTCTGCTTCCTCTCAGCTGGCAGATCTCCCATTGACAAGAGCCTGGGATTAAGGTACTGGAGTAAGGAAGAGTAATTGTGGAGGTTGCTGACATTTGCAATTGAGAGAAGAGCTTTCCAATGCATTTGAAAATACAGAATAATATAGAACCATATAGATGTACCATATAGAGAAGTGCTGGAGTCTCCTGTGCTTATGTAAAGAGCTGTTTTCTAAACATTACACTTTTTTTTCCTCATTATTAATGTAACCAGGAAGACTATTTTGATTTTTTTTTTCCATTAGTGGGGTAGAGGTGGGCTTCTTGGAGAAGCCAAACTCTTACTTAAAAAAAAGGAAAAGTGAAATGGTTATCATATGAAAAAGGTCTGCTCTTTCAGGCGAGTGGTGCATGGTTTTTTTCTGGACCTACTAATTGCTGAAGAATAATGCTCACCCAGATCTATCTTCTCCCGCTTTAGAAAAAAGCTTTCAGAAAAGTGGGTGACAGTTTGATCTGAGAAGATATTTTAAAGCTGATTAAATTGAAAGGTATCATGAATATTTTTTTACTTCTGTTTTCTTTTATAATTGAAGTTGTTTTGTAACTGATCTAGGTTGCATAAAATTTAAAGTACGTATAGTTTATCCTGTTTTTCCTTTTCTTGCAGACAAAGCTTATCTATGTGTACATTCAAGAAAAGCAATACAAGTGATGTAATGCCCAGTGGGGGATGGCAAATTGTTGGGAAGGATGAAGTAGAAAGACCTTACAAATATAGTGGTTTAAATTCTGGGAGTCTGAGTTCCACAAGCGAGATAGAAATGAAAGCAAGCTTTGAGATTTAGGGTGTGGGGTGCAGGGCCATCAGCTTGTGAACAACGACCTGCTAAGCTGAGGGCCAGCCCCCTTGATTAAACAATATACTCCTGCTAAGCTAAAGGCCAGATTGATTGATTAAACAATCCCCTTCTGCTTGCCTTGGGTGGTGGGACATTTCTATTGGCTGTATATGTTGTCATCTTGTATTAGATTGGTTAGTCCAACTCATACTCTTCAACTTAGAAAGATATTTAATGTACGGGATTCGGGGCTCTGCCCTCTCTCGGCTCGGTTCGCTGTTCCTGCTCTCCTGGCCTGCTTTAGCTGTGCCTAGCAGCTGCAAGCAAGGCCTTCCCAATAAACCACGTGTTACCCTTGCTCATTGCTTATAGAGATACTTTGTCGCCGATTCTACCGTCACGGAGATACTCCTTCAGCAAATGACTCATGACATTAAGTCAACAGATGAGGAATATCAGGCAGGTCGTGACCAAACATTGACAAATGCAGAGCCAGGTTAGAGTCGAAAGACGTTTTGGAATTTTGGCTTTTATGCACTTGTAGTTTTAGACCAAGCAGTTAACAATTGTTCTTCTGCTTGATTATCTGGGAAAATATGTGCAGCATCATCTGTACTGCTTCCTCTGGTAACTCAACAATTTGATTACATTGTTTAATGCCTTTGTGCATCTCAGCTTCTCAAAGTGATTTGTTGGTGGTGTATAACTGGAGTTAAATTTATCTTGAAGACATACATAAAGGCAGAGAGGATTCTGGAGATGTTCTTGCACCTTAGGCTATAGGTTTGTATGTGCTTGTGCATGCCCATGTTTAATATGCATGACATATTTCTTCTGGTAGTGTCCAGTCTGCCAGCACGGCCACCGATCGCAGTGAGGCTGGAACTGCACTGGGCCAGACCAGTGAAACAACAGCCTTCTCTGGCCAGTGCAGGAGATAACAAGGCTTGACTCACACAGGAATCCTGGGTTTGTAGATGAAGAGGGACCTGCTCCTTGCTAGGCCTTACAAGAAGTGAGGACTTAGCTATGACAGTCCAAGCCAGATGTTAAATTTATTGTCTAAAACAAAAAAAGAGGTCTCGGTGATATGCCTGGGAGCAAGAAGTCATCTGAGCTATGCTGACCTCAAGCTGACTTGGTCTCTGTCAGAAGAGGAAGCAAAAAAGAAACCATCTTCCTAGAAACTGTTCTTTTGTCTTGCTGAAGGATTTATGAGTTGACTAAGCAAATGTAGATTAAGGCAGAAAATCTGGAGCATCTGCTTTAAGCCTTTAACTCAGAAGAGGATCCGAATTTTTGAAATTAATTCCTAGCCCTCCTAGTAATTTCTGTGCAGAAACTGGCATCCCCTCTTCCTGTCTTTATAATAAGCCTTGTATATTTTCCTGCCAATACAGTATCCTGACGTATGTTAAGGGTCAGTGAGTCTTTGCACTGGATTCTTATTGGAAATAACAGTGATTTATTTATTTTTCACTCAAAGATTTCCTGGTATTGAAAGATTCATTCAAACATCTGTGCTGTAGCTTGATTTCTGAGGATCTCTTTCTGCTCTGAAAAGGTTTGGAATGGTCCCCAGGACTTCAATGGATTAGTGATGCTGCCTCCTATAAAGAGTGTGTTTTCACACATACTATGTATCTGGCATTACTGGACTACTGAAACACTCTGGTTTTACTTTTTAATGCCTGAGACAACCATCTAATGTACGCAATGAATAATGTAAAGGTAGGAAAAGAAAATGGTGCAAGATGACAAATGAGTCACAGAAGCTGCCCATTGCAAGCGAAGACCTTTCAAAGCCGTGGAGATAACCAGCAGACTTTGTAACTTGCATCATAAGCCATGACTGGTTTTATATGACATTTTGTGTGCTTAGGTGATTTACTATGCACATTACAGATTAAAAGTGGCACACTGCTGAATTTTGAGTGCTCCCAAAGGAAGGCTTGCTGTCAAGCAGGCCCAGTTTGCCCCGCGCGCCTTCCATCCACAGCAATCATTTCAAGTTGGCTTGTTGCAAATGGAGTTAACAAAATATAATGTCAGAAAGCAGTTCTGTTGTTGAAAGCAGCTATTGTGCTGTGCTAGAAAACAGACTAAATCAAGCCATTCTGGGGCACGAGACTGTTCTGTATGACAAGCTAGAATCTAAATAAATGCATTCTGTCACCCCAAGGACAAAGTGACAATGCCGCTTGTATGGGCTGCAGGCTTGGGTAGCATATCAGTACAGGCATCAAAAATGTTCCATATAAAAGTGATCTTTTTTGTTCTTGGTGGGCAACTAGGTTGTTCAAACAACCTTGTTTTGTTTACCTGAGCTTTCTAAAAGGTTATCAGCCTTACTCAACAATTTACCAGCATTGTCAGTTTTCTATCCAGATAAATGAAAGATGATTTTTAGTGTTTTTCTTTTGTAAAATGCTACATTTCAAGTACAGAATAGGCTGCTTTTTCACAAAAGAACTTTTCTAAAAGAAAGCATGCCATCTGTTTTGCAGTAAACATGGCAATTCAGAATTCAGCAAAAAATGCATCCTCATGTGACAGAGAATAGGGAATATCGTCCTGTCCACTTCGCATAATTGTCACCGTGTATGAAACAGAAGTATCATGAACCAGATATGTGTTTCTGGGCTTTTTGCTGCCTTGATTTTAGCATGGTAAGTGTTTATGAAGACAGCTTCTCTTCTATCAGGGAAAACCCTTCTAATAGGTCTTTCTGTGTACTTAAAGAAGTAGGATAGAAATCTTCAGCAGGTTGAGAGGAACAAATATTCAGCTAGGTTTTTCTGTGCATATCAGATTTTCTAGTGATTTTTTAAACTCAGAAAGCAGAAGATATGAATCCAGTGTGTGCATACACTTTTGGTTAAATTGGGAGCCTGTTCACTGATAGTTATTTAGAACATTAAGTTCTAAACTTTAACTTTAAAAGTGAAATTTTTGTTTTCTGCCTACTGTGATGTAAAAATTGAATTCTATAATTTACATTGTATCTGTCAAAAGACTTGTAGTAACTGCTAAAGAGAAGTGATGTGTGGAAGTAAAGAAGGAAATGTAGTGTTACTGGAGAAGGTGAGAGAGAGAAAGACTTTGTGTGTAAATTTTTAATATCCTATACAGTTCAGCTCAGTTCCTGTATGTGAGGTTTTTGAAAATGTCATTTTAACATGACAGTACTTTCTTCTAAATATGTATTTTAATCCTGTGTCAGCTGCCATTATTCAGCCCTTATGAAGTTGTTTGTTCCTTACACATTGGAACTCTTTCAGTGATTATTTTAGCCATGACTCTCCTACAGCACTCTCACTCAGGAGTGGAATCTTGCAGATGCAGCTGCAAGGGCTGTGCAGGAAAAAAGAACATTTTGCTGTGGTTTGACTGTGGGAAACAAGGAGGTTTGTCTCCAGCTTTGACTGGGGAAGAGATGCTGGAGCAGCAAAACTTGGAGGTACCCTCCCAAACCTCTGAAACTTATAAAAGCAGTGTGTGCATGGCAGCGATGGCCAAGCCCAGCTGGTTTGCTCCACGGCTGCCTATGCAGATTTGCAGCTGATGGTGATACAGGGTGGCAGGACATTTTCAGACAGTGTAATGAGGATGTTCCCTCTTCTTTTCACCAAGGTGATGAACCTCCTTCTGCAGTCTGGGCAGGGAACTTCACTGGGCTGCCACGTCTGTGCTCTCTGACCTGCACCAGCCTGTTGTCAAGGTCTGGATGGTGCCAGAAGCTGGAAAGGTTGCTTCTGCTGCCAGGAGCATAGACAGCACAGACGTGGGCAGGAGGAATGCTCTCTGTGTCTGAGGTACAGCTGGCATAGCTTGGTAATAGAGTAAGGTCCTATTTTGCAGAGTGCAGGATACTCCTAATGAGAAGGCACCTGGCAATGTTTGTTTTCTTTGTAGGTTGTGAAAATCTGATATTTTTGTCATTGTTATCTAGTCTGGACATCATGATTGAAAACACTGTCAAGGCTCCAGTGGTTTATCTACACTAGAGCTACAAATGATGCTTCTGTTTTCTGTTTTTGAGAGGGTCAGCAACAGTGGATGCCTTTAGGGGGAAAACTAGTTAACAAAAGAATATATAGGTCAGATTTATTTGAATTTTGTGTTCTAAAAGTTTACATTTTGAGGATTCTTACACCAGTCTGAAAATACATTTCTCCATTTATATTAAGAATTGCTTAGTGTTTGTTGTTTAAGGTGACATGTGTAAACAAGAAGTGTTCAGAGCACTGAAGCAGCTCATAGAACAAAAAGAGGTTGTAAAACAAGTAAATCTGGATAAAGGGGAAAAAATCAATAGGTGTGTTGGGGGGTGTCCCTTTAGCTACAAATATATACTGTCTTGTATAATAGAGTTCTCTTCACATGAAGCACTATTCACATTATGAATAGCCTTTTCAAAAAAATATGGCTTCCTGGCATGAGCATTGAGAATTGCTATGGCTGTCAGCATCTGTTCTTTTATTCTCAGAACAATTTTTCCATCTAACATTAGAGGCCAAAAGGATTTTTAACTATGGTGTAGCATTACATTGTAATTTTCCTACTACAATCAGTCTGGCAATAAAACTTCTTTCAATGAGAAAGTGAAGAAAATAAGGTTGTTTGTATGAATCTAATGCAACAAACCCCTTCCTCCACAATACTGTTAGCAGAGAAAGCATTCATTTTGTAGAGTGACACACAGATTTTATGTAAATAAGGGGCAGTTCCTTCAAAACAGATGTTTAACATTTAATGAAATTATTTTCATTTATCACACAGAAAAATTATATTTTATTCTAAATAATTGCCTGATTGTGATTGACTTTTAAAATGCAGAAGTCCATGAGCAACATTTAAAAGAAAAATCCCTCTTTGTGCGAGCTTTTTAAACAAGTGCATACATCATTTGTGCTTTGTTTCTAGCACAGTCTCTGCCAGCATCTGTGTGAGCTTCACCAAGGAAGCATCGCTGGGGTCTTTGGCAGCTATTCTGGCCAGCTCTGATCCTCTGTAAAGACTTGTGCTGTCTGCTTGTAACACCCCATGCAGGAGGCAGATCCTGCAGTTGGAGCTAGCACAGCCCTGAGCAATAAGGTCCAGGATCTATTTTTGCTGCTTCAGTAGGATGACCTACAGCAAGGAGGGAGAAACCCTGCAGGGTGTATCTGGTGCTATGGGCTGAGGTGGGTGTCCAAATTGAGAGGCACTTTTCCTTCCCCTCCAGTGGTGGGAGGCTGGATCTGTTCCTGTTGAGGCAGGTGAGATGCAGAGGCTGGGATGGCAGCAAGTGGATTTGCTCTATCCCAGGTAGTGCTTTTGCTGCTGCAAGGAATCTCTGCTGGTGAAGTGATTGTTGGCAGGAGCCTCCTGCCCTCCTTTTGGTCTGGTGTGGATTACACCTGCCTCCAGCTTCGTCTCTAAATTGTAGATATTTCTGGTGTCTGTCGCCAAGGCATCCTAGCAACTGTGACAAAAATAAAGGTGGGTGAGTGCAAAGCTTTTGCTAGAAAGTGGAAGAATTCAGAGAGGTTATAAAGCCTTGTTCACTGTAAGGCTCTCTGTCAGCTAAAATTGCTGAAATTCCAGCAAGCCACGAGCACAGAGCTGCCACTGCCCCAGCAGAGAGCAAGGATATTGAAATAACCACCCACAACTTGATGGGAGAGGTAAATTTATATTGTTTTATTAACCAAACTGCATTTCCACAGCAGAATATTTAGTGCCATCAATGGCAGTTCAAAAGACCCTAACAATTTAAATGTTTCATTGATTTATTATTATTGATATAATTTAAACACTTATTAGCAGAAGTAGATTTTCAGCCTTTCAGAGCGGTTGCCTTGCATATTTTCCTTTAGCCCCATTTAACTCAATGCTGTGTTAAATTGACATATAATGGCACTTTAGGCAGAAGAAGCATTTGATCAGTCTGCTGTTGCTCTTCATATACTTTGTTTTGAAGAATGATAATCCTTTGTATTACACAATCCTCTTTTGAAAAAATAATCCTGGTGTTATATAAGTGATAAGTGATGTGTCCTTAATATATTGTCATGGGTGGGAAAATTTCATCACGAATACTTTTATCTGTATAACTATCAGTGAAAATAGGGGGGAATAGCATAAAAATAAGAGTCACACAATGTCATTAGGCAGCCAGTGGTTCAACCAGGCTATGACAGTCCTTTTCCAGACCACAAGTTTCATGTGCTTTCACATCCCCTTGCTAAATATTGCTGCACATTGCTGTGCCTCCCTTTCCGTAAGCGGTACTGTTTTCACCAGAGTTCACATCTCTGCTGTGGAAGAATTTTCAATAAAATGTTCAGTAAGTTTAATTATTAAGAGGCAATATCTGCAATTAGATTGTGTGTATTTCCAAATCTGGAACTGTTCTTGAAACAACTTCTTGCTTTTCCTTATGCTTGCAGGCTGCTAGGATGTACTAACTCTGGTTAACACCATCTGTGCGTATACTTGAATGCATGATAGAACAACCTCAACAAATCCTTAAAGGAGTATTTTGGGGGTTTTTATCTTGCAAATCAAAGTGTCAGAATGATGTTGTTCCAGTAGTAAACTACTGAAAATTTATAAAAGCTTTAAAACCAGCTTAAAGAAAACAAACATGCAGCAGAAGTATTGGATCTTATTCTGTGCTAATCATTCTTCTTGACTATCCTTTGCCTTTGATTATTGCATTGTGTTCTTGCACACACAAACAGTCCCAAATAGGACATCCTTTATTTAAACAAAAGCTGTCTTGTACTTTTGTTTTTTAGGATTAGAAAAAAGAAGATTATTTTCTGTTCATTAAGGAAAATTGTCTTTGTAAGAACTATGAAGTTATTATCATCTCATAAAAAATCATATCTGATTTTCCACCCAGATGTGAAATGTCTTTACTAGAGTGATGATTCCACACCAAAATAATAAATATATACAGGATGTCATGCTCTGTCATGGTATCAGGCTGCTAGTTTCAATTAACAGCAGCAAATGGAAAATCAGTCATCATTTCTGTCCTCACTGTGTAGGACAGAGAACAGATCTAGAAGCTCATGGGTTAAGTGATCCAGAGGTGCTCTCAGACTGGATGCATGGGAATCCATTTCTACCTCGAAATGCTTTGGAGTTGCAGTGTTGTTTCCCTTTCCTAAAGGCAGATTCTTGGAAAAGTAATGATTATATGAAGATAAGTTAACTGTCCAGAAATCTATTCAGCTTAAAGAAATTATTTTTTATTTTTAGATAATGGAGGATATGGCTAAAACAACCTATTGGACCCTAATAGAAAGTCCAGATTTGAAAGTTGTTTGCATGTTCACAGTTAACATTGCTTTTTCTTTTTCAAATGTCTGCCTTTGGTTAAAGCATGAGGACTGAAAGGGGAGATGCAGTTCGTGCAGCAGACTGAGTGATGCAGTTGGGCTATCCAAATGTCTTCTCTAATCTAACTATGATATGTTGTTGGGACACCAACTGAAGACCCTAGAAAAGTTCATCTGCAAATCCTGCTTGGTAACAGTCCTTAGATGATATCATAGTACTGCTTGCAGCATCCAAGTTATGCACTTCTCTGGAAAGTCATGCCTGGTGTACCATTCTTCCTATGTTCCTCTCCTTTCCTTTTCCACCCCAGAGCAGGAGGAACCCCCACCTGCTGCTGGCTCTCACTGATAGCAGAGAGGAACAGGTCCAGCTTCTCTCTCTCCCACTAGGGAGGACCAGGACACAGCAACTGTAACCCATAAAGTCCTTCACAAATACAGCTCTGGGACACAGAGATCCTTAGAGCTGCCAGGGTGTACTTTGGAGATTGGAGAGCTTCTGTGGATTCTGTCTACTGACAGCCCAGTCTAGGAAAAGTCTGTGGTCTGGTGATAATATTTTACAGTCTCTTTGTAGGTCAGGTGAACAGGCTCTGGTTTTAGAAATCTGTCAGTTTGAAATGCTTTGTGGAAGGAAAAAGTCTTAAGATCTCAGTACCTTGAAAACACACAGGAAAAAACAATACTTGCCTTAGTGTTTCTCTGATTAGGAAAGCAAATCCTTTGTGGAACAGAATGGTCTGGTGTGGTTGCATGCTCTCAGGTGTCAGGGGCCAGTAAACCCACTCTGAACTTTTCTTTAGACCTGGCATTCCACACAGACACTTTAATGAGTTTGTCTGGCTCATTTGGAGTTCACTTTGATCAATTTTTATTATTTTATCAATGCCTTCCCTCCTATCTACTAGACTAGCCTTTATTTTTAATAAAGGCTATTATTTTTTATTTATTATAGTTTGAATAGCTGTCACTTCTAGAAAGCATTCTCCTGTTGGAAGCAGTGCAAGGTCTTTACATGCTCTGCCATGAGAAAGCTGTGCCTGGTGGGGGGTTCTGTCACTGAGACAAATCCCACACCTTGGGATCATAATGTCAGGCTTAATATGACTGTCTTTTGCTGGTGGCTGTCTGTCATACTTAATATGTGAAGGCCTCCTCTTTCCTGTCAGCCATTCAGCTACTGGAATACAGGCCAAAGGGATGGATTCACTCTGCACTTGCCCTTGGCTCTGGATGAAGTGTACTGTCAAATGTTCATCTTTGTTGATTTTGACCTGCAGCTGGACATTGCTAAGAGGTAGCCTACCAAATGTACCCCAGATATCTGCAGGTGCCCCTTCCAAATCCCTGCATTTCCAGGGCACACCATGCTGTCCTTGTTCACAGTTTCTCAGCTTGGTGCACTGCCTCTCGAGTTCTGGGACACTGTGTTGGGAGCAGCATGCTGAGAGTATAGCTCCTCACAAAAAAGCTATGGAGATCATCCAAACTTGTCCTACAAACTGAAACAGATTTTTCCATTCAAGTGCAAGAGGATATTCTGTGTTCAGGTGCCTCCATTGCTTCTCCTGTGGTGGTTGACTCTGGCTGGACACTGGACACTTGGTGCCCAGAAAAGCTGCTCTGTAACTCCCCTCCTCATATGGACAGGGAAGAGAAAATATAAGGCTTGTGGGTCAAGACAAGGGCACTCACCAATGACTGTCATGGGCAAATCAAACCTCAAATTTGTGAAAATTCATCTAATTTATTACCCATCAGATCTGGGTAGGATAGTGAGAAAATAGAAACTAAATGTTAAAACACCTTCCCCTCACCCCTCCATTCTCTACCTCCTTCCCTCCAGAGGCACAGGGGGACATGGAGTGGGGGCTCAAGCCAGTTCATCACTTGTTAACTCTGCCACTCCTTTGTCTTCAGGAATAGGACCCTTCACACTCCTCATTGCAAATTCCTCATGACACATACTGGGTGTCAAAAAGAACTGTGGTGGGTTGACCTTGGCTGCATGCCATGTGCCCACAAAATGGCTCTATCAGTCCCTTCCTCAGCAGGACAAGGGAAAAGAGAAAGTAGGATAGAAAAAAAAATCTCCTGGGCAGTTTAACAAAGCAAAAGCCACGTGTGGAAGCAAAGGAAAACAAGAGATTTATTCCCTACTTCCCATCAACAGGAGATGTTCAGCCACTTTCCAGGAAACAGGGCTTCAGCATGTGTAGTGGTTGCTTCAAAAGACAAACTCTTTGTAAATAAAATGCCTCCAATCCCTTAGCTTTTACACCTGAGCAGACCTCATGTGGTGTGGAATGTCCCTTGAGTCAGTGTGGGTCAGCTGGGTACCACCATGGCTGGGGAGTGCAGGAGAGCCTGGTGTGCCATGCCAGCCATGAGCTGGGAGGCCACTGCTGGGGCTAGATAGGCACTGAGCTGACCAAAACACTAGGCAGAGAACAATCTCCTCTTGAGAAGTACTACTTTTTTAGTTTGGATAGGAAATGCTTGAGCTTTCATAGCAGCTTCTTCTAAGTTGTTGCTGTTAATTATGTTGTTTCAGTTAAGCTGTTAGGCAGTCCTGAGAGTTAAGTAATTAATTGCATTTAGCTGTTCAGGTAAACATTAGTAAGCTTGGTGTTCTTTAATGTAGCTTTTTGATTGGGGGACTTTTAGAACTGAAAGGCTGGAGTCAAAAGGCTGGGTTCTCTTCTTCTTGGGGAAGGTTTCTTATGCTGGAAGACTGCATCCAAGACCTGTTGTTCCTTTGAGCATCTTGGAGGAGTGCCCCTCTCCATCTGCCATGCTGTCATTCTATGAGGGTAAAGCAGATCATTAAGGACTTGATTTGTGAAATTCCAAAATGTATTAGTTTTTGGGGTGTTCCTAAGACTGACTCTTTAAATAAAAGCCTGTGCATGTTTTGAGGAATACAGAAGTTAAATTTTAAGTGTCAAAAAAGTCACACCTGGACATGGAATTGATTTCTGTTCAGGCTCTGCGTGAAGCGCTAGTTAGAACATTAGTAGTTGAAGAAATGAGGTACCAGCTCTGCTGTGCCAGGTAGAATAGTTAGTAAAATGTTGACTTAGAAACAGCTATTGGTTTTGTCTTTCAGACAGAAAAAACATGTGGAGGTTTTCTGTCTTTTGGAAAGAAAAAGTCAGATGAAATGTGGGAAAAAAATACCCAGTTCACACTCTTTGAGAGGGCAGCCATGCAGGTAATAGATTTGGCATTAGATACAGCTGGGAGGTGAAAATGAAAGACTCGAGTCAGCTCTCCATTACTTGCATAGAACTGACAGAGATTTGGTCTTGTATTTTCAGCAGCACTGATAAAATTTATGAAAGCTTGGAACCTGCAAATGGTATCAACTCAAACAGCTAAAAAAGATATTTTTACCTGTAATTTGTAGTAAACATGAGAATGCATCTGATTTCTAGCCAGTAAGCATGGAGTAATTACTGCATTAAAGATAGAAGGTTTATCTTTTTATGGTGCAGGTTCTCCAGTTACATTTGCTTAACACAATTTAATAGACAACAAGTTAGTATTTGCACATGAAAACATTTAAGATGTGGGAAGCATTTATTTAATACTTCCCTTCCATTAAAGGCTTTCCTAAGCTTTTAGGATCTCAATATGTTTTAATTTAAACCACTTGTGGAATCCTTCCCACATCTGTTTGTCAGGATATTTTTAACAATTTTACAACCTATTAGAAATATACAATGTGTCATTATACGAAGCTCTCCTGGTCTGCCTGGCAAACAGAGGGGAAGGCAGTGGTGCTCCCACGAGGTGGGGCAGCATCCTGTCAGGTTTTCAAGAACTAGTACACTGATGCTTTCTCCTGTGAGAAAGGACAATTTTCCAATAGCCTGTGGGAACCTGTTGAGAGCCAACCCACCTGGAGCAGACTAGTTTAGGAGATACCCCCTCTTAGGGCTCCCCTTGGATTATTCTCCCAGCAGTTGATGCAAGAGCCCATTCTTGGGAAATATTGACTTCTTTTTGCCTTGAGGTCAATGGGATCAGTGCCTGCAGAGCTGGAAGCATAGGAGCACCCCTGGGACATGGCCCAGCCGACTGTCTGCTCTCTGCTCTCTGAGGTGGGACAGCAGCCTAGGAGATGAGCAGGGAGCTTAGGACTCAGAGACACCATTTAACTGGAGTGGTGGTCCAGGCTATGGGTGTTTGGGAATATTTAGTGCTGAAATGCTTAAAAAATATTTAGTCTGAAAATAGTTACAAGAGACCTCTGCTTCTGGTTGTACATGAGACTTTTTCTCATAGTTCTGGACCTGCTTTTGGAGCAGTACCTCTGCCTTTGACTGGGGCTGTCAGTGCCTGAATGGAAGTGAGGTGTTGCTGTCAGGTTCCCGTTGCGTGCAGGGGCTGGCGATGCAGGGCACTGCTCTGAACTTGCATTGCTCCAAGTGCCTTGGCAGGAGCAATGAACCAGAACCTGCTCCTGGTTTTGGATACCCTCCCATCCTAAAAGCGTAATGGATATAGAGAACACAAGAATGTGATGCAGGAAGATTCAGACTGATGTGGCCTGTTTCATTTTTCCTTTCTGTACATTTCTCCTTTTCTGGATGTTTCTTTAAGATGTCTCTGTTGACTGTCAACAGACGTGTATGAAGGAGTTTGTTGCCTTTTTTCTACAAGAAATGTGATGATTCAGTGATGTAAAGGCTTATGCAGATTGCAATGTAATTAGTTCTGAAGGTTGTCTGAACCTTGCCTTGCCACGATACTTGGCCGGTTTCTCATCCTTAGCTTGAACTTCAATGTTCCTTCAGTCTCAAATTCTTACTCTTCTAAGACTTCATCTTTCAAAACAAACCATTCATAATTCAGAGTACTCTGTCAGCACTTCTGGGAATAAATTTGTCTTTTTTTTTTTAAAGCCAGTGACAATTTTTTTCTTTTGCCTTTGAAGGCGGTAATTAAATGTTTCACTTAACAGCCATTTATTCATTATTATTCTAGTTTATTATCTAACATTTTTGAATGATCTATATCAGCCTATGAAGGGCAAGAGAGTGATAGAAACACAGAATTATTTTTAAACAAATCCTTATTAGAAAAATAAATAACACAGATGATTCTTTATGTAGTGATGGTTCTGCATGTGGTGTTAGAACAAGGAGGAATGACTTAGATTGGATACAGAGGATAAATCTTTACTGTGAGGGTGGTGAGGCACCGGGACAGGTTGTTCAGAGAAGTTGTGGGTGCCTCATCCCTGTTCAAGGCCAGGTTGAACAAAGTTTTGAACAACTTGGTCTAGAGGGAGGTGTCTCTGCCCAGAGGAAAAAATGACAGCATTTCAAAATTACTTAAATACCTTCCTTTAAAATCACTCTTGTCTCTTTAGGGTCTGAACCTTTCTGGGTGAGATGATGATGGGTTATTGACTTTCAATAAATTACTTTTAATAAATTATTATTCACCATATATTATTTCACAAATTACTATTAAAAGTGTAATACAATCCCAAATGGTTAACATTTAACATACTAATGATCTTCAGTTATGAAAAATAGTGACAGTAGATGGAAGAAAACCTAGAAACTGAAATTTAAGTGAAAAACTTGAGATGAATGGAATACTGTGCAATACTGTAATAAGAAAAACACTAATTTAAATATGTCCTAATTTTCCTGCAACGATGTCATTTCAGGCTAGAGTTCTCAGTATCTTTCCATTAACATTACTGGACCATTACTAAAGGTCTCTCTTACTTTAAAACTCTGGGAGCATAATGTTTTCTCTGGGAATAATCAAAAAATGCCTGAGCAGTTCCCCATCTCCTGTCTCCCTCCAATCGCTTGTATGTGGTCTAAATAAAATTCAGGTTCCACTAAAGATACTTCTTTAATTTCAAAGGGGGGAGAGATATTCTTTTTATTTTCCTCTGGCAGGCAATATTTAGATATCAAAGAGAGTGAAGCATTTGGGCCTTTTTAAATTATTCAGGACTGCCATATATTTTACATGAGAAGATATTCTTGTATGTCTTGATTAAGCACAGGAAACTGGCCTAATACAGTATGTGTTCATTTGTAGAATTCCAGATCCTAAGAAAGGAGAGTGTGTGTATATATATATATATACACACACATTTATATAGGTTATAAAAGAATATACATTTTATTTATATGATGTAATTAATTGAGAAGGGGACTGGAAACCATTAGTTTTCATGATTGATTACAGGCTGAGTTTTCTAGTGTCATAAACATCAGCTAAGGTATGTGAACTGGGCCAGGAGCTGGACCCTGATCCCTTCCAAATCAGCATATTCTCTGATTCTGTATGACAACTGTCTGCAGAGAAATAGGATGCTGTTCAAGGGTAAAATTAGCAGCAGAAATAACTGTTGTCTATTTCAATTAAAAAGAGTTTAAGGAAGCATCTTTGTTTAACTCTGCTCAAATTTTTTTCCTTGAGGAAAACAGCTTGAGTAACACTTTCTTTCTTGTTGGGGAAAATTCACTTGATTTTAATCTTTAGCAATGAAGTAAAAATTACAATAAATATTTAATCGTAGTGCGTAAAAGCCGTGAATTCAAAGATATAAAATGTTATAACATAAAACTAATATAATTAATTTGTTTGTTGATGTCATACAGATGTTCCACATATGTACTTGGTAGGCAGCTGTAGGCATATCCATTATGAGACACTCCATTAATGCTTAGAGACTCATGACACTGTGGTAAATGCACTTGGGATTTTGGACCTATAATAGGAATAGAAATATTTATTAAAAAAAAAAAAAAAAAGAAAAGTAGCGTAAAGAAAGGTCAGATTGCTCCTCAAGACTCAGCTTTTGTTTTTTGTTTTTGTTTTGTTTTGTTTTGTTTTTGGGAGGAGGGGTGGTGGCAGGTTTTTCCTTTTCAATCTTTAAGGGAAATTCAGTAGTTCTTTAGCTTGTAAGGGCCTGATATTTATTTTTCTCTTTTCTGAAAACTGCCCAGATCTGTCAATGTCAAAAAGGTATGCTTGTACAAATAATCTCTTTCACATCATACTTCTGCAATAGGTGTGGAATCCTCTGGCTAAAAGTTTTAGCCTCTCCACTTCCCCCAGAATATGGCTGAAGTATCATTATCTGGTAGGCTTACTAAAATCTGACTGCTATTACCACTCACCATGGGTACACTCTAATGTCTATCTCCAGAGTACAGCAGAATAAAATAGGTGGCATCCCACTGCTATGAAAAAGAAGAGTTTCATTATGAATCATTCTCGAATCACCAAGTTAAATTTAGAGTCTTTGGATTTCATCAATGTCAGAAATTTAATCCTACTGGTAGAGTGGAAAATAGAATTGATTTGCATCTAAAAATATTCAGAGTAACCTTATTTACAAAGCAATCCAACTTGTGTAGGTATACTTCTAAATGTGTGTGTGTGCCTGCTTATGTACATCTAAGCAGCTGCTACCTTATTTCCAGTATAAGCAGTAAAAGAAATAACCTTTAAATAGTTTACATATTTGGGAAATGAACCACAACTGGACATGGAAATCACAGATTACTATCTTTGTCTATTTATTGTGCTTCCACAAAATATTTTTGTGTTAGCATGGCTGTCTGACTTTGTCCCACTGCTGTGAAACATGGGATAAAGTCTCTGGAAATGGTGCACTGCACATAAAACCACTGCTCACTTAACCTTTTGCTATCTAGTTGCAACATTTTCTCTGTAAATAAAGTAAAGCCAGAATTAAATTATGTGAAACAACTGCAGGTATTACTCCTTAGCAGAATGTTTCTTGTGAAAATATCACTGCCTTACTCTAGAATATAGAATTTTCCTTCATAGACTGTGATCTTTTGGTGTGATGTGGGTCTCTCCGTGTCCATTTTAAAAGAAGTATATTACCAGAAGTGTGGTACAGTAGCTGTCCAGTTCAGGAAACCTGAAATCCACACATTGCTGACAGTTAATGAGACACTGTATTACACCAGGCAAATATATTTCTCAGTGTTTTGTCAATACTTTGGACTTGATAAAAACTGAGAAATGTGTGTTCTTTTCCCTGTACCTTCAGGGGAATAATCCTCCATCTCCTGCTATTCGAACAGCAGCAAGAAAACGTGCTGCTTTGCCAGTGTTTGTTTCCGTCCACCTTGAATATTTCTTTACAAATTGATTTTATTGTTTCTGTGGAGAGAAAAAACCCTCCACAACTGAAAGAAAAATAAAAACAAACCAAAACCCACCTCATCCAACCAACACAGTTGTAGCCAGTACAGAATCTGTGCATAGTCCAGAAAATCAAAGTGTTCTCACTAGGACACGTTGGAAGAAATCCTGGCTTTATATAAATTAGTGGGCGTTGTGCCACTTACTTCAGTTGGAGCAGACTTTTTCTCAGCATGTGCCATTTAAAAAATACTGAAGAATTCGGACCAATTTTGGTGGACCAGATGGTTGTGTTTCAACCTCTGATGGTACAAAAGTAATTCATTTATCTTTTTGGCACAAAGGCTTCATCTTTTCAAACTCAAAAATAATGTTTGTAATTAAAATTTGAACTATTGTGATAAAATGAGAGAACTGGACTCATATATCAACATAATGATGGATTTCCAATAATTGGAAATTATTGCACACTTCAGAAAACAACAACAATTCATAGTGACAGTCAGGTTTTCTTCCCTAGTACCATTTTATTTGCAATTGATGGAAAAATCAAATCAGAAAATTGTTTTATGGCATATCTTATTTCTAACACTCATTAAAAAAAATTAAAAATATGTGGATAGCAAAATGATCCCAGGTGTTTGATTGCAGTTGATTTAGAAAATCACATTTGGTACTGAAACAACATATAAGGACTTCAGGTCAGTATGTGGAATGCTCATAACACACCTAAAACCTCTTTAAAGCAAGTGATAGCTTTTAATTAGATTACCTTTTCAGCATTTATTTTTAATTTCATTGCTGCAGAAGGACTGGCATTCTAATCTAATATAATGAACAAGGGTTGTTGATTTTAACGGTAATCTTCTTGAGAAAATAAAACATGTGTCCAACCCTTTTTTCAGATTCACTGCCAAGTGCCAGAAATATAACCTTAGGAAATGACTGTGAGGCCGTCATTGAATTGCTCTTTCCCACAGGAAAAAAAGAAGTAATTAATTTAATGCAATTAAACTTAATTAAATTAAATATTAAAACGTTTTATGTAGTGCTGGAGCACAGAGTGAGTTATAAAGGTGATTTGCAGATGCCCAGGGAAAGAGAGCCCCTTCCCACTTCCACAGAGATGTGCTGCTGAGAGTGCTGGAGTGTCAGGAGTCAATTTCTCTTCAGAGACTCACTTCAGTAAAATACTTTAAAGGGAAATTGGGTAGTTTCATTAAAAAAAACTCCACAGGACTAAGTAGAAGTCTTCCTATTGAGGTTAGATTTCATACCTTTGATGTTGTTTTGATAAAATGAATGTAAATGTGTAACCTTTCTTCGTGCAAGGACTAGCTTGAAAACAATGTAAAATGTGCCCTGTGCTCTGCTCAATATGTAAAAATCATAAAGGAACTGAGCTGATAGTGATGTACATCACTTAACTGGGGCATGCTTAATAAGAAAATCTGCTTAATTGGGCTGTCTTCCAGAGAAGCTGTTTAGGCTAAGACAGAATGGAAATGACTGCTGCTTAAAAGGAACATCATGAGCAAGAACAACAAAAATTCCATCAAAATGAGGGTGCATTTGACTAGGGACATTCAATAGCAATAATTAACTGGGTACTTAAATAGATACGAAATACAGGTGTCTTTTTCTTAAATAGATATAGACAAATAAAGATTATGCCTTCATGTAACTGCCCTTACAATTTGTGGGGTTATATAAAAGGCATCATAAACCAATCATGGCCAGCAACTAAATGAATCATAAACATTACTGTTTTGTTTTCCTGGTCTACACTTTTTTGCTCACAAGGCTACACTCACAGATGATTTTAGACAAGTGACAATCATTACAGCTCTAAATGTGATGCTTTGATCCTTGTTATTATGTCCTAGAATGCCTTAGAGCTTTCATCCAGCTCTGCTCTGGTGGAGGCTTGGCAATTTGTTTCAGCAGCAGCAAATATAAAATAATACATAGATGAGTGAACAAGTATCACTTCAAGTCTTGGGCTTCTGTTCAGATCTGAGAGTTTTGATTCAAATTGGATACTCTCAATCTACATAAATCTGTCTCCTGAGATGTATTTTCTAAATGCATCTCATAAATGTATCTGTCTTGGTGACAGGTTCCTTTCCAGCTTCTTGGGGTACTTGTTTTAAACTGTGCTGTATCCTTTGTGTTGAGCAGTGAGCATCTTTTGTGTGTTATAATTTTCCCCAAAGCGCTGATGTCTCTGAGCAGCAACAGATATCTGTATCTCTTATTTGGGAATGTAACTCTGTGGGCCTCATCCTCTTATTGGGACACAGGATTTTGATGTTTCTTGTTCCTAATGTTTGATTTCATTCTGATCAAATGTGGTACAGACTTCTAAAAATTAGAGGCAGGGCTGTCTATATATGTTAGCTAGCATGAGAGATTTCTTTAGGCAGGCAAACAAAGTGTGATCTGTGCCACAGCTGACTTGGGAAACACAGCACAGAGATTCAGGGAAAGAGAGGCTGGACAGCAGCACTGATGTGCTGTGTTGGTATTGCCTAGAATGTGGTCCAACTCTGCCACACTGAAGAACTCCACCTGTATCCATGATATCCTCTTAGATCTGGCTGCAAAAGTGATGAGATTAGAGACTGGATATCTTTTCTTGAAGGAAAGATTAATTTGCTCTATGAAAGTTTAGCATGCTTTTTGGCTTTAATATTTTCATTCAAATAACAGGCCCCAGGTTTTCTTGATTTATAAAAGGAAAGAATTATGAAGAGAGAGTGTTAGAACTAAGCTTGGATGCTACTGCTTGTCCATATAAGTCTTACAGCATGTTTTGGGTGCTTGCAGCTGTGCCCAGGGAGAACCTGCAGGAAGAAAAGAACACATGGACTGGGTCTGTGCACAAAGTGGAAAAGAACAGGCTGGAGGATTTAATGCCCTTTGGCTCTTCTGCTACTCAACAGCCAGATGAGCTGCTTCTTGCACTTGCAGGAATCTAGGGCTCTTGGAGGCAGTGGGAAGCAATGAGTGGGAGGACAAAGACTGCCATGTGTGCGTGCTTCCAGGGCTGTGGCCTTTCCAAGCCCTCCCCTTTGACTCCACTGGATAGCATCACTGTGTGAAGGCAGGATACCAACAACTGGGCAGGATCATGTATTTTCCATAGACTGCCTCAAGAACCACATTTTTACTTATAGTTCAATGTGATAAATTAACTGTCTTTTAAAATTATATTTGGCCAGAGTGTCCTTCTAAATGTGTCATGGTTCAAAAGGAAGTAGGGAGTCGGACTTGGTAAATTAGGGCCTGAGAAAAGATGGTTGATCTTTCACCCAGAGAAAAGGAAAATGGTGGTAACATCTACTCCTAAGCGACACCTACACCTACTAAAATTTGCTTGGTATTCAAATTTTATCCACTTCCAAAAAAATTAAGGAAGATGAAGAGACATGAGACAACAGTTCAGCTTTGTAACAGCTGACATCATAGTTTATTTGCATATGTTTTAACTGATATTTCTATTTCCAATCCTTGTTTTCCAACCATAAGAAATGTCAGGATCTCCTTCACACTGGATGTGAAAAACTCTGTTTCGTTTGCTCCTGAGCAGCACTTTCAAGTGAACTGGAGACAGCAATGCCTCAAATCAGAGAACACCTGATATTCTTCTTAACTGAAGCGTAGGGACCTCAATGGCATTGAAGAGCTGAGCTCTATGAAGTGAGGATGCAAAAACTGGTTTGTGCCCATCAACAAATTTCTAGAAAGGAAAGTATTAGTTAAAGGTTATTACCTCCCCATATAAGCCAGGGTCTGGTTTCATTTGGATGATCTGAAATCTCTAAATGTTTCTGTTGGATTTTTTAGGCCAGTGTAGCTGTCAGAGAGTTGTGTTTTCCTGCTCCAAATGTATGTGGGTGTATGGGAATATGTAATGCAATTAATTACCCAGAGTGGATGACATTTCTTTTCTTTACAGGGCTGAAATAGAAGTCAATTATCACTTTAAAATAGCTTGCCTTTCTAGCCTTCGAACAAATAGAGAAGAATATAGAATTTGCATGTGATGACTGTACCCTGTTAAATTCTTTCCTCTGCATGCATTTGCTCTCTTTTATATTATTTCAGCAAATAACAGTGTTATAGGGAATGATATACTGCCTTGACATAGAGCCCCAGGAGCCAGTTCTGCAGGAGGAGCTAAGAATTCTGTTTCTTAGCCTAGATGGTAATGGAAGAACAGAAAAACTGTCTGAATAAATTACTTCAAGTCTCAAAATAAGTGTCAGAACAAGACTAAGCCTTAAATGTTCCACAGTGCAGCAAGTACCTGCAGAATATTAATTGCTTTAGTTTTAAGCAGTAAATGGTAAAAGAATAAAGACAGAAAGCCCAACTACAGAAGGGTTTCTCTTCCTGCTCAGAAAGGTGTTTGGTTGCTGTATACAGAGAAGTTTCAGCCTTTTGCCTTACTCTAATTCTGTCATCATGAGCCATTGCTTTGCCACTCTTGGAGTTTTTGCCAAGAAAATAGCGTGTTTATTCAATGTAGTTGGGATTACCAGTGGTTGATTTAGAGTGTTGCTCAAATTCCAGCTTTGCTAAAGAATGTTTATACTTGTATTTTCTGACTGTTTCATTGGGGTTTCTTTTTCAATTTTCATGTTTTCAATACACAACTTTCATGGTGCTATGTTGGAGTCTAGAACATCCCTCTGGCCACCCTGGAGGGTTTGGAGACCAGACAGGGGGATCTGGGATCTGTACAGGGGGGTCAGTTAGACCCACACAGATCCCAGGAGGACACTGACTCTGATTCCTGTCCATGGGAGTGAACACTCACATGCAGGAAGAATCACAAATCCTAAGAATTTAAAATAAGTAGTGGATGGTTTATTATAGAATATAAATATAGAAATTAGGATTCTTAGCATATGGGGCTGAAGAGACAAGATGGAGGAATTGGGGAGTGGCCCCTGTCCTCCTTGTTCTTGCTCTCGTCCCCCATCTTGTGCTGAGTTGGGTTTTAGAGATTGGCTTAGAGTAGAACTGACATGTTAGTATAGGTAGTAGGTATTGGTACAATTTTGTAAATAAAAAATACGTCTCGGACAGTGGTTGGGTCAGGGGTACTATACATAGGGTGCGGGGCTCTCTGATCCGCCCAGTCTGCTGCGTGTCCTGCTCTGCGGAGATGCCTTGCAGAGCTGAGAAAGAACTAAGATAAGGTACCCTGCCAGGGAGGCCTGGCAGAGCTGAAAAAGGACTGAGATAATGAAGAATAAACAACCTTGGAAATGTGCACCGGCGGACTCAGCTTGTCGTCTCTACCTCTGGTGTGAAACACTTAGGGCAAAGAGAAGACTGAAAACTTTATTACCTCTGGGAACAGCAACCCAGAGGAAACTCCCAGGGAACAGCAACCTTGGGAGAACCCTTATTACCTTGGGGGTCAGCAACCCCAAGGAGAATCTCAAGGAAACAGCAACCTTGAGAGTGCTATGTAGAAGTAATTTGGCATTTTACCTTCCTTAGCCTTAGAGTTGCAGTGCACTCCTGTGATGGGCAACTATGACATGCATTTCTTTCATGAACTCATCTCACTCCAGTTTTGAAACTGGTTACAAATATTTTGCTTCCATATGTTGTGTGTTTTTCCCATATTCTTATAGTTTTATATCTTGGGGAGGGGGGTGTGGGTGGAGGGCAGGAAGTTTTGTGGATCTGACTTTTTCTCCATGTCCAGTGGACACATACTAGTTGTCATTCAAGCTGCCCATTATCTTAAATTAACTCTTCTTTTACAGCTTCTGTCTCTCTGATGTGTTTCTAGAGCCTCCCTGCCATTCCCTGTTTGCTTTAGTTTTACCACTTTACAGAATCTGGGGTTTCTGTGCCGTTGTCCCACTGTGTGGTGCAGAACAGACACACACACAAAGATTTTGGCTGGTAGGGAGGTATCCTGTTCCAGAAGCCAAAGCAGCAGCTCTGTGCCTCAGCTGACAAGCCTTCCTCAAAACATATGGCCATGCTAATGTATCTCCTTGCAGGATTGGGAGAGGGTGTCTCCGTGTAAGAGACACAGCAGCAGCAGAAGGATGTGTTCTCCTAAAAACAATTAGGCTGCTAATGTGAGGATTAGATTTGCTTCCTTTCTTGCTGCCTCACCTTTTATATGCTTAGATACATCATGGTTAGTAATCCTTTCCAGCAATTAAGGATTAGTGGTGTGGCCAGGTTGCAGTTTCGTAACTGACTCCGGACTGCCACTATCCTGGATGCCATGCTCAGCAGATGTGTTTAGAGCTGGGAGAACATGGCAGTTGAAATGCCACCGAAATCTGAAGATAAATCCTGTATGTTCTCACTGCTCATGACAACATATGTAAGCAGAACATCTTTAGCTACCACAAGATCGCTCTGTTCCCTTCCAAAGCAGTGGCTTGTGCCGCTTGTGTGCTGTCACCCACTCAACAAGGAATCTGTTCCTCTGGCATTTGGTTTTTATTTCTTTCTCTTTCAAAATATAGTGTCTGTCACTTGGGAAGGTGTCCTGTTAATGGCTGCTTCAACACAGATTAACAAATAAAACTCTCTCAACTAAAAGGACCTGCTTAAATGAGAGCTGAAGTTTGATCCAGGGTTTTGGTTCATCCCCAATTTCTGGATCCCAGTTTTTCAGTTTCCCCCCGTCTCCTTGGGGCGTTCAGCCTCTGTCCACAGTAGATGTAGCTGAACAGCTGAAAATTTCCAGCCACATTGTCATAGAGACAGCAGAAATATATCAAATATGCTCACAATATTTAGAATCCCGAGATTAAATGGAAATGCATTGTTCTTTTAAAGGGTTGTTCATTGTACCAGACATGGGTTCAGCTTGGTTTGCTCAGAAACTTTACAGATATCACAGGTAATGTGCAAAGTGTACTTGCTCAAGAGTGCAAACGAGAATGAAATTGGATGCATGAAAAACAAACAGACCTGCATAACCAGCTCACTGCTTGAAAAATTGCACAGGATTTTATCTGAATTTTAATGTGGAGTTTTGTTACTGCTATTTGCCCAGCTGTGGTGTAGCAACCTCTCAGACCTCAAAAGGCTTGAGTACCCCAGAAAGGGCTGACTGTTTTTTTTCTCTGCAGCACAGTAAATTGCTTTATGTAGAAAAGCACAAATCTGTCACATCAGAATAACATGCTGTTATATGAAGAGTTATTAATGGAAGTACTTTTTAAAGAGTTTTAGAAGGTGACAGAGCTGCAATAGAGTATTTTAAGGTACTGTTAATGCTAAGTAATATGTCCTTGTGTTCAGCAGGCTGTGATGAGGCAGATAATCAGGAGAGTAATGGGCATTTCATTTTTCAAATTGTTTGTACAGGGGAAGATTGGTAATATTGTGAAACAACAACTGTTTCATTGACAAGTCTGAAATGCTGACACAGACATAAAAAAGTGCTGTGGTTCACTGGCTCATGAGCAAAGCAGCTCAGTATTTCTAAACATGCTTTACATTCCTCTGCTTGCTGTCATCAATTTTCCTTGGCCACAGATACCATCTGCGCCTATTGCCCAGGGACCACTATTTGGGAACACTGTTTCGTCTTGAAAAGGGAGATATTATTAAGTGACTCAGGATGAAGATAGTGGGGTGACATTTGCTAAGTGTTGGTATAGAAACAGAAAAATGTATAAAAAAGACACCCGAAACATATTCTTCTCCTTACTATCTGCAGAAAGTGGTGTGCTAGATTTCAATTTTAATGAGTCAGCCAAACTAGTAGTTTACCAAAAAGCAAAAATCCCTATTATCATTCTAAGGTGTGATGATCAAGGTGTAGTTTCTTCTGGTATCCTCTGGTCAAACAGTTAAGAAACTGTTCAATATTCCTAAAAGACCTTGCTGTTTTGGAATTTCATTTTCCTGATCTTCAAATTGTTTGTTTTCTGGTGTTAGTCATCAGGGTAGTTAAAAGGCCTCCTAAAGAGTGACAGATAATTGCATTTATTTTCCTAATATCAAACTATAAGTAGATGACTGAAAATATTGGGTGAACCTCTTGGGAAATACAGTCTTTGTCCCACTCTTGCTCTAAAATTAATACTGCCATGAGACTAGGCTTTAGCTGTATGATTTTACAGCTTAGAGAACGGTGTTATTATTTTTTCTTAGAACTGGAAAACGTCTTAGTGTAGAGATAATCAAAAATTCGGCACCTTAATGAGAAATATTATTTTCTTTGTTATAGCACTGAAATGGAGCCATTAATGGTACCTGTGTCGGTTTTATTTGCATGATGCTCTGCTAGAATTGCAGCTTTCTGACTCATAAAAAATATTTGATTTGACCTAGGAGGAAGTCCTGAGTATTTGGTGATAGTTATTATGTCAGAGGAAAACACAGATGCCCCTAGAAATGGTTTATTATTGAAATGTCCAGGTTTTCTTGTGCAAAGTAATCTATTTATAGCATTGATGGCATCTAAGGTGGATTCTAGTACCCTTTTAATATTTAATGTTAAAAGGTCAAGTTTGTTGGTCTAATTCTGTCTTGTTAATGGATCCTTCAGACACCAAAAGATCAGAGGGTATCTGAAGAACAGAGGAGAGAAAACCTGAAGTCTGTACCCATCAGAAGCCTAGCAGCTTCGCTGTGAGACAGCAAAGCATCTAGTGGAGGCCTGTATCTGTCTTGTAATCATATCTAAGTTGTAACAAGTTTGAGCATTTTTTGGTGGTGTTTTAGCTATTGTTGAGATGTTTTAGTCGTTTACACAAGCTAATCTGAAACAAATTTCCTCAACTTTTCTGACTTCAAGAAAGTTTTGGGACAGTACCCGAGTTCCTTTTACACTGAGCTGGATATTGAGGACCAAAAGAATTTTATCCCCATGCTTTGCTTTTTGTGCTGCCTTCACTGCTGTCCTGCCTTCCTGCCTCTGTCATGTTACACACCCTGATCCCCCAGCTCCTGCCATATCCTGCCCTTACCATGCAGCATCTCACACTAGCAGTGTCATGCCACAGCAATGAACTTCTCATCCAGAGGAGCCACACAGAGGTGCATAAGGTTGGTCCCTGCTCTCACAGGCAGCTTTCCAGGGGATTTTATCACCTATTAAACAGCATTTTGCAGCCGTTGCCAATGTCACACCTCAGGCAGGACCTGGGGGCAATTCTTGGCCAGGACCTTCTTAGGAAAAGCATGCAAGGAAAAGCATGCCAGTGCCTTGTAGTGTCACAGAGCTTGGTTAGCCCTCTGCTAGGCTCCGTGGAAGCTGAGAGCAGCTGCATCCTCCCCACATCTGGCACAGCACACAAGCCAGCTTGGCACAAAGATGTTTTTGTATCACATTTCCTGAAGTTTTATCTCAGATGTGATGGAATAAGAACCCTGTTCTTGCCCAAGCTGTGCAAGATCACATCAGGAATGAAGACAGCCAGTTTATTTCACTAGCAGGGAGAACTGACTTTACCAAAAGTAAGATTTAGAGGAACTCACAAACACTCTCTTAACCATTTACCTGCTATCTTTTCCACTTCGGTAATTCCAATTACAGGACATGGTAATTTGACAAGTATATGACATACAATTTAAAACAGTTTTAAATGTACCAGCCACTTAGGGCTCTTCCTATCTGATCTAGCTCAATCCAAATCCTTTCTGGGAGCAGCACAACCCACACTGCACTGCAGTGAGAGAGGCAGGCTGGAAGCTGTGGTGAGAGCAGATGGTTCAGTGGGCTGCAACTGATTTGTAGCTCATGGGAGCATGAAGTATTTATTGCACTCAGGAGCTATTCTTGTTTAAATACCCTTACATATTGTCTTTAAGTGCTGCTATTCCTATTTTGTTTCCAGTAAAGAAGATGAACGTGCTTGTGCTAAATCCTTTCCATTGTAAATACATTTGGAGATTTCTGCCTGAAGAGCTGTTTCCAGGTACCCCTGTCATGATGGCTAATATTAATTCAGGATGAAGCGACAGAAGTATCTTGCTACTGGCCTAAATAAGGAACACTGATAATATCTCCTGCCTGCCAAGATGAATTTGTAATCTCTGGAGATGAAGGCAACAGAAACTCTTGGGAAAGGTTTTGAATGAAAAATTTAATTACTCTTTCTTAAAACTGAAAATAAGTCAAAATTAAAGCACTTATGAAAATAGTTGAATGGTAGGTATTTCCACAACAGTGTTTTGGGAAAGATTCAGCTCAAAAAGCAGAGAAGGGTTTATGTATTATGGTCAGATAAAGAAACTTTTACCTCTAATGTCATGTTTCTTGCCCTTGACCTTCCTTTCCCACCACTTTTCAGGAGTCCATTTTCAGAATGAAATAGAGATCCAAGTTGGAGTGTTTAAAAACAAACAACCCCCCCACATACAAAATTAGAACCTATTTGAACATTAGCTCTTCTTAATCTCAGAATAAAGAAGGGCCAGTGCAGAACTTGATTATTGTAACTGAACTGTGTCTGAACACTGGGTGCAAGCCTCAAACAGGTTTTGTTTCTTCCTGGAAGTCTGGTCATTTCTGTCCTGATAGGTCTGTGCTTAATTTTGCAAAAACTGTCTTGACAAGAGCATTTTGTACAACTTTGCTTCTCCTGGTTGACCTTTTCACCCAACCTGTTTTGTCCTGAGGGTTATTTTGAACTGTTTCAGAAGAAACTGGCTTCTCACTCATGGGGAATTAAATCTGGGCAACAGGGAGGAGGTTTCTCCTTTTTTTAAATGCTGGAGAAATGAGAAGTCTGCATGCTCTAGAATCTATATTTCAGATGTTTTAAGAGGCATGACATGATGTCATGGCTCTTTCTACTGCCTTCACAAAAGAAATAGCTAAAACCTCATTCCCTTTCCATATCTGGAGAACACAGTTTGTGAACATTCATTTAGTATTTACTAGATACTGCTTGTGATATTCTCTAGAGAGAACATCAACTGTTGCCTCCTCAAACCTCTCTTAATGTGTAAGTGGATCTGTGCATAGGCTACACCGGAGCAGAGAGGTCTCAGCAGTTTTCTCCCAATATTGCTTTATGATCTGGCACTCAGATGTGCTCCCTACGCCTTGCAGACCTTTCTCAGACTGTAGTTAATATGCAAAATATTTTAATGGTGTTTTGCTACCAAGACCATTGTTAAAATACTATTCTTATATAGTTGTTCAAGAATAATGACTTTTGTAAGGACATCTCTGCAGACAAACAAACATTCAGAACAAGCAGGTCTGGAAAATGTAATTCTTTCCAGAATGGCTTCTGTGTAGCCAGTGATACACAAGTAGCATGCTGAATAATGAGGAAAAAATTAACACTTTTAAAACAAGTACTCTTGATGCTAGAGCCTTACTTTACTCAGATCACTAGAGATTTGTGTGATATAGTTCTGGACAGTACTGTTCTTCTACAGAGGTTTTCACTGTCTAGATGTAAGGCTCCTTTCTGTTCTTTTCAAACCCAACTCCTGACCTGCACATCCTTGTTGTGTTCCCTTCACTGTGTCCACAGAACAGCTCATTTCTTTGCCTCACTCTTCTGTTAAGAAATAGCAGCACAAGATCATGATTAAGTAAGGGATTTTTGATTTGCCTTGTGTTGATTTGGAGGCAAGGCAGGAAAACTTTTTAAAAAGTAGAATATTCTTGATTTCCTCTCTGGGCCTCATCCTTCTTGTCCCATGGCTTGTTGCCATCTCTGTGCTGAAGGTTGCCTGCCCTTTGGATCATACTCCAGTCAAGGGGAGGCATTGAGTCTGCTAGGTCTCAAGTGAGCAGGTGGCGAGGGAGAAGAGAATGGACTCAGTCAGTGAGGGAAGGAAGATTGAACAATCACCATTTGTCAAAATAGGCAATAATTGGCTTACATCATAATGACTTAGGTTTAGGAATCACAACAATTTGTTTGTGTTTTATTACCCTCGATCGCAGTTATTTCAGTGCACTCCAGAAGGCATCTGTAATTTGTATTTCAGCAAGGTAAAATAATAAAAAATGTCTAAAAAGGCTAGTCTTAGACAAGAGAAGCCATTTCCTTGTAGGTTGCTGACATCTGAGATTTGTTTAGGGTTTCATAGATTTACAATTCTAAATCCTACTTGCCCATAGGATCTAAATAGCTGCTTCCAAATTAAATCTCTGTACAAAGCTAAAGTAATTTGATGAGAAAGGCTCTATCACAGCCTGTTATTGTTGAATAGAGGTGATAATTCCTCCTTTGCAGTTTCACAGGTTTCCTTTGTTTGTGTGGTGAACTTTCCAAAATTAGGTGGCTAATTCTGGCAAGGAGACAAAGCTTTTCTGGCACAACAAACTTGAGCTAAAGTAATCTGGCTTCAACTGAATTCTTTGGAAATATGGAGGTTGTATTTGGAGAGTACTTGACTGCTTCTTTAATGCATTTGGTTGGTTTAATCCCTTGGGACAAGTCTCCAGGGGCAAGAAAGCTTTCTAAAGCACTTCTTCAAAGTTCTGTCTCCATTAATAACTTTATGCCTAGAGAAGATATTCCATAAAACCAGGAAAGTACAATTTATAAATTAAAGACACCTAAGGGAACAGTTTCTCATTCAGTTAAAAGCTACAAATGAGAACCTTGCTTATGTGAACATGTTGATTGAGTTCTCTTTTGTAACAATTTCTGGAAGCATTTGAGAGATTGTTTTTTAGTTTTTTCTAACCAACAAAAGGCTTAAACTAATCACTCATGCTGTTAAGGCATAAATATAGCTCTCACAAATTAACTGCTGCAATGGACTTGCTCAACCCAGCCCTACCTGGACTGTGTGAGTACATTAACACCAGTGCATACATCTTTGCATTTCTTCTTTGCATTCCTTCCTCTTTTTTTTGATACAGATTGAGTTATTAGTGGAAAACCTTGTAATTTGTGTATAGACCCTGAGCATAGCAGAGAGGGATTTTTTTGTGCTGTTATAATTAGCAAGGTCTAGCTTTACAGGGCTGCAGAGTGGAGGGTAGGATTTGTCACCTGAGGATCTGCCTGTCCCTAGAACTCAAGCTATTTCACCACTTTTCTTCAAATCAGAAATCCTAATAGGCTCCAGGTTCAACATACATTTGTGACATTTTACCTTTGTATGCTATCAATAAATCCCTCTTTTCACAGCTATACTTAAACCATGGCAGGCTCTCTCCCTGTGAGGAATTTAAAACCTTTATCAAGTACTGAAGATGAATTTAGAGCAATGTGGTCATTCAGTGATGATTTGCTTTGACTGAAATAAAACACTTGATCTCTGTAGGAAGAAACTTCACTCATAAAATCACAGAATGGGTCAGGTTGGAAGGAACCACCACAATGCATCATGAGATCCAACCCCTCTGCTCCAGCAGGGTCATCCTAGAGCACAGGGCACAGGATTAATTCCAGTTGGTTCCTGAGTATCCCCAGTGAGGGAGACTCCACAGACTCTGGACAGGCTGTTCCAGTGCTTGGTCACCCACACTGGAAAGAAATCCTTCTCCTTCTGGTGGAACTTCCTGTGCATCAGTTTCTGCCCATTGGCTCTTTACTATTGCTTGGCATTGCTGAGAAGAGCCTGGATCCATCCTCTGATCCTCTCCCTTCAGACATTGATGAGCTCCCTTCTCAGTCATCTCTTCTCCAGTCTGAACATGCCCAGCTCCCTCAGCCTTTCCTCACAACAGAGATGCTCCAATCCCTTACTCATCTTTGTTGCCCTCCACTGGACCTGCTCCAGGAGCTCCATGTCTCTCTTGTCCTGAGGAGCCCAGAGCTGACACAGCACTGCTGATGTGCCTCACCAGGGCTGAGCAGAGGGGCAGGATCACTCCCTCAGCCTGCTGGCAATGCTCTTCCTGGTGCAGCCCAGGACACCATTGCCCTTCTCATCCACACGGGCACACTGCTGGCCATGGACAGCTTGTTGTCCACCAGGACCCCGAGGTCCTTCCCTGTGCAGCTGCTTTCCAGCAGCTCAATCCCCAGCCTGTGCTGGTTACTCATGCGGTTACTCCTCCTCAGGTGCAGGACCCTGCACTTGCCTTCATTGAATTTCCTTTCTGCCCATCTCTCCAGCCTGTCAAGGCCCTTTTGCAGGGCTGCACAGCACTCTGGGGTATTGGCTGCTCCTCCCAGCTTTGTGTCATCAGCAAACTTGCTGAGGATGTCTCTGCCTCTTCATCCAAGACATTGATGAGTAGGTTGGGGAACACTACCAGTGATAGGCCTTCAGCTAGATCCTGTGCGACTGATTAGCTGGCAAGAAAGTTTTCTCTTTGTAATATAATTGAAAAATCTGTTGTTTTCTTGATCAAAATGCAATTCAGTGAAGTGTCGTCTTTTTTCTAGGAAAAGAAATCTATTAATTTAGTAGCATGAAATAGATATCTATAGAAATGTACTAAGCTTCTGTACCAGTTACTCCAAGATCTGTTAAATTTAAATAAGTTTGGAACCCTCTTCGCATTCCTTGTATTCTAGATATTTACCTATTAAAGTGCAACAGAAAAGTCTAAATCAACAAGGAATACACTGGAACTTACCTGGAAGAGTTCCATCCCAGTATTTTTGATAAAATAATGTGTTCAGTCACTGTGCCATGATTTGTTGCTTATGTTCGGGTCTTGGAAGACAAGTGTTGACATATCACAGCTTGTGGAGTACTCACAAGGATGTCCAGGAGGAAGGTCGCATAAGAATTGTGAAACAAATTGCTATAGTAAATGGAGAATCCCGGAGAATCCCAGATGTCTTCAGTGTAGGGCAGATCCTGCTGTCATTACCTGTGTCATGCTCATTTTGTGAAAAAAAGATCCTTCAAGCCTTCTAGGTGTGTATTTTTTTTTATATTATGAGGAAGGTTAGTACTGTCAAGTAGAGTAGAGGGAATTGTGATGATTTTGCTTCAACTGAGCAAGCCAGGAGTGCCTTTCCTGCCCATGACCATCACACTGAAGCAAACCCACTGGTTCCATCAAACCAAAACAGAGAAATATTTTTACAATTTTACAGAACGTAGCGCAATTTAGTGTGAAGTATTTTAGACTCCAAAGAAAATTAATGCAGTAGAATATGTTGGAAGAATACAATTCTGTAATCTTTAGTCTTGACTTGATCTAGGCTGTAGCATTTGTTAGTAGGAATGTATAAACCTTTTTATATAAACTATTTGACTTCTTTTCCTGCTTTATTTCCTTTATTTTCCCCCGTTTTTTCTGTTTTAAACAGTATTATCTGGTTTACTGTACAGTAAACTGTGGACCAATTCTTAGGCTATTACTTCTAAGTGGTAAATGGACACACTGACTGATGGGGAAAAACATATTTTTGTTCATTGTGATAAAATCTGTTCTTTAAACTGCCTCTGTTGCTACTGAAACTTAGAATTTTTCAAACAAATGAACTTTTGTTTGTCTCAAGCTATATTTTGGTAACATTTTCAGTATTTTCCAACATTCTCTCCTTCTAGCATAGGGAATAATTTCTTTAATATCAAGGGTAGATGGACTTACCAAAGATTTGAAGTTGTGTTTGCCTTAGGCATGCATGCTAGACTGGTTATTTAGGCTCATTGAACCTAGACCAAAGATAGAAATGTTCAGTCCATGCTTTTATGTAAATTTTCATTCTATTCTGAGATCCTAGCAGCAGTATTTTGGGACCAAAATTTCTGGTAGTATTTTGGTACTTCTTGGAAACTGAAATAGAGCATGCAAAATCTTGTGAAAGCTTCTTAGACATTTTATTTAAAAATAGCTGTTGAAAAAAGCATTCCCAATTATAGCCAAATGATTCATCTGCTGGCAGTGGGGTATCAGCACTGGTGTTCTATCTGCTCACCTGCTTTGGTTGCCATAGCAGATCCCCATGTTCCCTGCTGTTGGCATATACATGCAGCTTTTGTAGCTGGCATTCAGGTCACTTTAGTTTTCCCTCCCAGGTCACTTGTTTGTACTTCCTATAGAGTTCTCTCCAATCTAACTACTCACATCAGCTGGATTTCTCAATTCCTAGTGAGTGTCATGGTCATTCCAGCACCACTGAGAAATTATTTATCACTGGGCAGCATCTGAAATACTGAAGTGAAAGAATGCAGGAAGTAATTGAAACAGTTTTTGTTTTTTGATGTCACAACATACCACTACCACAAATACCAAACTTTCTAAACATCCAGAAGAATGGTTTGTAACTGGGTCCTGGTGCTCAATATCACTTTCATTTGGCCATATTTACCTAGCTCTCAGAAAAGGGGAGAAATGAAGAGAAAAAAAACCAAGGTCAGTGTACTGAAAGTCTTATGAGAGCTGAGATCTCTGGGTTTAGAAGGGCACAACTAAAAGTGAATCTACACTCGGAATAATTCCTTGGTGGCGAAGAACCTTTTGCCTGTCAATAGAAAACTGTGGTGGATCGACTTTGGCCAGCTGCCCACCCAGCTACTCTCTCACTCCCTCTCAATGAGACAGAGGGAAGAAAATACCACTTCCCAACCCAATCCCTACTTCCCAGGCTCATCTCATACACAGACATCAAATACACATTTCAAAACACTCAAGATTTTTTGTCTTGGTACCTAATTACACAAAAATCATACTGATATAACAATGAAATAAACGTTTGTTGCACAGAATGCTCTGCAGGATGTGCCCCAACTATGGTGGAGCCTGCAAGGGCTTTTCCAGGTTCCCAAGTTACCAGAAGAACCTGCTCCTCCAGAGAAGCTGTGGTTTTGGTTTGTTGTGTTGCTGGAAGTGCCTGGTAGAGCACACGTGTCCATGGAAATACCACAGCAGTGCTTGTTTCCATCTCCTTTCCTCTCCCTTCAGGGCATGCTACTTGAATGGGTTTTCTTTCAAATTTCTGCCCATTTTCCTACTCTCAATGCTTTCTCATGAAGAGAAAGTGAGCAGATTTAAGTGTCTCTGCTACTGGCAGTTGACATACTCATCTTCTACCATCTCATTGGTAGAGGTGCCCTTTTAAGGATGCTGATGAAAAGGAGGAGAAACATAACACTGATCCACAGGCTTGTCACAACTTCTTACTGCTGGTTCTAAAAACATGTTGGATGCTTCTCAAACTCAGAAAAAGACTTAGTGCTTATCCAGAAGAGTATGCAAACCATATCATCAGAGCAACAACAGCCTAGGAAATTAAAAGCATAGGAAAACTTCCTAATACATACATCTTTTCATATGGAGAGAGGAGGTTCCCAGGTGAGTGAAAATATCTGCAGGAGTGAACCCTTATTCAGTGTCCCAAAAATGCAAAAGGCAAAGGCAAATGTGCACTGCTGTTGTTGTGCAGTACTTTCACAGCTAGCTTTCTTCTACTTCGTACATTTTCTGTCTGTCACACTGGAGGTGTTGATGGTACAACCACCCTAACCTGGAAAGGGATATCTGAACTGCTTTAAAGTACCACTGACTCGATAGAATGTGTGGTGTTCACAGCAAACTTAATCCAGGAGATTTTTCCGATAATTTGTGATTAGAAAACACATTCAGTAAGAATCCTTTAAATGCTGTGATATAGGTCCTGTTAGTAAGTTCGTGTTGAAATCAAGAATTCATTTTACAATTGGTTGCTTTTTAAAAGGGCTTTTACATACAATATCTATTTCTTTGTGTAAGAATAGCTTCTGCAAAAATGCATTTTCCAATTTGAAAATAAACGGGGTAAAGATATTCATCTCTTGCTTTACTTTGCTGGGAGACAGAACCATTTCAGTGAAGGAACAACATGACACAGAATAATAAGCAGCACACATTCATCTTTTCTAGGAGCTGAAGCTGTAGCCCACTACAATTATCAAAATATGACTTTTTGAATGACTATATAAAATTCTACATGCATTTTCTTGAGATTAAAAAAGATGTAGCAGGAAGGCCTTACACTATGGGGAGGAGGAGGAAGCTTTTAAAATGATTTCTTATTTATTCCATTTTTTAATTCAACAAAACCACAAATATCAAACTGGCTTTTTTCAGATGTGTTCCAAGATATGTCCCTGAATAGATGGCGTAGGAAAAAAAGACAGTATTTCTAGCAGACTTGTCATTTCTTTCAAGTCAATATTTGCTATTTAAACAGATATTAATTAGTTTTATGCTGAGTAAAAGGTCTCTTGCCCTATAAACTCTTTCATTTAATTCTGCTGACTAAAGCTGGGGAGTTTTTCTTTGTATTCTGGTAAGATCACATTGTTAAATGTAAGTAAAAAAATTCCTTGACGTTTGAAGCTTTCTTTAATGTGTTGTAAAACCTGAAGACTGATTGTGTGTATATACATGTGGGGGTGAAGAGATGTATTTTTGCATGCAAATATGTTTTATGGTGGGTGTTACTTATAATCAGTAGTAAAAGGTTTAGGAACTTTGCTGCTGCTAAGGGGCAGTTCTCATTGTCAAGTGGAGAGATGTTAATGTGCTTTCTGGAAAAGTTATATATTTTATTCATGTAAGTGTCATGAACTGAAAGAAATATTGTTCCATGGTATTTAGTGTGGGTCATTTCAAGAGGAGGGTAACCTAGCAAATAATGATCTAATTGATCTTTTTTTACTTCCTCTGAGTCTCTTGATCTTGTTATAGTTTTACAGGACTGTTTTTTCACAAACACCCACACAATTTCTCTTTTTGTTTTATTAAACAACAGAACAAACATTGAAAGTCCTAAGTAGAAAATTATATATCCTTGTATTTCATAGAAGACTGTCAAACTTTAGTAGAGCAAATTATTTCCTTTCCTTATTCCTTCCCATCTCTTGAAATTAGCACATCTCATTTTATATCCTTAGGATAACCAGAAACAATTAGAGAAGCTATTAGTCCTCAGCACTTAATTTTCTACTTTCTTTCTTTTTATATGTGAGGGAGAAAATATAGCAGGTTACAAGCTTTTCAGAAATGGAACTATTGATTTATCACTAAGTGATATTAATCTCATCCAGACAACATAGTTTTTGAATATAAATTCCTTGTAGGGAAAGAGTGACAAGTGTCTGTGCAATCTCACTTCTTGATTTCCTGATAACAGGGCTGCAGAGAGCAGAGAAGCACAGACCCTTCTGTGCCTAAGCAATGATACATCAGTATGAGAGAAGTAGATGTGAACTTTATGTGACAACAACTGAAACACCTGTCAGGATGAGATGCTGGGCTGTCAGTAACCATCAACCACAGTGTCAGAGGGAAATTGTCAAATTAGGACAGACTGAAAAACTAACTGGAACAAGCTGGAAAAATACAAATCTTCAGTTGTTTGTATAGCTAGCTGGAAAACAAGTTATTATGTGTACAGTAAAGGTACTTAGGCCATTTGTCAGGTGAAATCATTGCAGGCAGCTGGAACGACACTCAGCTGAGTTCTTTTGCTTTGTTAGCATGATGAAGATGCCAGTGAAATGCTCCTTCTGAAATTTCTCCCTACAGAGAGGAAAAAGTGTAGCATATCAGTCACAGAGCTGCTGGTCCCAAAGAATCGTCCAGCATGGGTTCATTTGGCTACCTTTACCAGACACAACATCTCTTCTGCTCTGCCAGAGGACAAACCTCATTTTTTTCCCCCCCCACAGAAATCTTTGCCTTTGGTCTTTTTTCCCTCAGAGGTGATGTTTATATGTTGAACAACCTGGGAGATCTTGCAGTCACCATCCTGTCTCATTTAAATTCTCTTTAAAGGATTGCTGTCCTCATGAGGACATTAAGATTCCTCTAGTTACTGGAAAAATTTGGAGTAACTGAATTTTTTGTTCTAGGCACTGCAGAAGTCTCTGTCAAATGCCATAACCTTGATCCCACAGGACTTGGATCTGGTACTTACTTTGGATCTGCAATCCTTATTTCATGTAGCAGCGGCTTTACCCCTGTGCAAGGGGCATTTCCCCTGTGCAAGGGGCATTTTCCTTGTCTGACTTCATGCCAGCAGCTGCCCTTTTTTCCTGGCTTTTGCTGGCAGCCTATGCCTCCTGTATCTTCCATGTGAATGGGCCAGGGAGTGTGTTTGGCCAGAGCAGCTGCAGTCATAGGTGTTGAAAGGTGAGGGATCCAGGCTGAAAAGACAGAGCCCCAAAAGCTGGACTCCTCCCATGGCACTGTGTGAGGGGTAGTGTCCATCCCTCGGTGGGGCTGGCAGAGCTGGGTGTTACTGAATCAGAGTTTTTGTTTGTGTGTTTGGCCCCCATCTTCCCCAGGATGGTACTGCACACCACAGGTTGGGCCTTGGTGGTCTGTATTAACAGCTTTGCATCATTTATCAGCTTAGACACTATTCTATTTTTGTGTTCCTAAAGTTAGCAAGATGTTTTTTACATCTGTTAAATGCTTCACTTCAGGGAATCCTTGAATGAAGCAAAGAGATCAGGCAGGGTTCCCGCTCTTAATTATTGAAGTGTGACCTCATTTGTCCTCAGAAGCTTCTGCTTTTTGCCACCCATGACCTGTAGTGGTTGAGATAAAAACACAAAGCCTGTCAAGAGGAATCTGCAATGACATCAGGCTGGATACTCTTGTGTTGACTGCCCACTGGTGCGTGGCACTGCTGACTAGAGGACTTTCTACCTGTACAGCCTGTTGGGTTTAAGCTTCTCTAGTTACCCAAAGATGAGGTCACTTGTTCATTAATGATTTATGCTTATGTAGTGCCCTTCTTCTGAGAGCTTCCAAGGCAGCCGGCAAGTTTATATCTGCATGAGTGAGTGCCTGAAACAAACTGTTAGTGATTTCTCCACAGACTGAGGACCTGGTACAAGACAATACCCTTTTCTCTGTATTTTTGGATACGCGCTAGGGTTAGGAGTCATCACCCCACGGAGCATCATTTGCTGCCTGTGCACTTTGTGATATGACATTCATCAAACAGGACTTTCTTAGATTTTTCATTCTCTTTTTCTTTTTCTTTTCCTTTTTCTTTCAAGTTCATTTTGACTGAGTTCTGGCGGTTTTGTTTGTTTGTGGTGTGTTTGGTTTTTTGTGGTTTTTTTTTTTTTGGGAGGGTGGGGGTTGGTTTGGTTTTGGTTTTTTGTTTTTTGGTTTTTGTTTTTGTTTTTTTACTTTGTAAAACTTTTACTGTGGTAGAGCAGGATCCTATTCCACAAACAAGTTTAGAGTGTCATTTAATTCAGCCTGTAGCACAGAATTCAATTTATATCAAATAAAGGGAGTGGAAATTGGTCACATAATATTGCAAATAATTTTTCTAGCCATTTCTGGAAATAATGTGGTTATATAGTCAGGAATGACATAGAACCATAGAACAGTGTTTTGAATTACGCATTTAGTGGACAAAAAGTAGCCAAAGGATTTTGCCATCAAAAATTAATCTTGCAGTGTTTGGTGACCTGTATTATCATTGAGGATACTGAAAAGAAAGAGGCAATGTTTTTTTCCCTAAGCATTAGAGGTTATGCTTGGCATAATAAACAGACAAAGAAAATCATAGATCTTGTTAGTGAAATAAAGACATGGTCATATTTGATGATTTTGTCTTTCAGAGCGGATAAGGATCATTTCTAATTGAAGATGTTTGTGGTATTTGAGAAAGAATGTGATATATATATAAAAGAACATGATCTATTGTGTTTATAGTTTTTAAAAAGAAAAAAGGTAGTGTCTACGTCTTCTTAAGGCAGTGTTTCTTATAAAGTCTGCAGAAAAGAAACTGAGACACAGGGAGAGGCTGGGTTTCCATTTATTCCTTGGAAATTTACACTCAAATTCTGCCAGTGTAAGTATAACTAACACTGCAATAAAGTGTGCTTCGATTCACACTTGTGCAAGCTCCTCATGGCTAGGGACAGGTTGAGGTTAGCCAAGCATGATCAGAGAGCAGGATGGGATAGTCTGATACAGAAGTTCTCTCTAACACCCTACAACACAGGCAAAGCTACAGTTTTAATTTGGTTCAGTTGTTTTTCAGCATCAGTGAAGGTAACACACAGCGTGCCCTGGCTGTGCTGCAGGACTGGTGCATTATTGATTGCAGAGATGCACCCACCCTCCTACTGCAGTGCCATGGATCTCCCCTAAGCCCAGGAGAGTTTTCCCTCTTCCATGCCTTGTCAGCAGTAATATCATGGGAGTCAGACAGACTAATTTACCCATCTGGATATCTCCCAGTGTCTTTGATGCAGCTTTGAGGCTGACCTGTGCAAATATAATTAACCTTTCCTGCCCCTAGCTGTACTGGAGAGAAGAGAGGGAGCACAGAGGTGAACAGGGCACACAGAGGGTGGTCAGCCCCACAAAATCTGCATTTTTCACATTAAGATCTGACAGGTTTTTCTGACAAGACTATTCCCACCCTGTAATTTGGGAGATCAAAGCTTCCTTTTTGCTCAGTCTTTTGCTTGCATTTGGATTTTATCTCTATAACCTTGACTGGATAGATGAGTTTTTAATGGTGTCAGCATGACCCAGGGAAATTACAGTGTCAACAGCAATTGTTCTGCAGGTCTGTTTATCCAGTTTCATCCTATTTACTCATGTTGTTGTTTGGCTTGTGATAAATAGGGTTGTACTTAAAAAAATAGAAAATTTTCAATTATTTGTTTCCTAATCATGGGAATTACTTTCCTGGTTTCTTCCCTTCTACTTTCACAGAATCACAGATTGTCTGAGTTTGTGAGGCACCTCTGGAAGCCATCTGCTCCAACCCTCCTGCTCAAGCAGGGCCAGCTAGAGCTTGTTGTCCAGGACTCTGTCCCTATGGGTTTCAAATCTCCAAAGGATGGAGATTGCACAACCTCTCTGGGCAAACTGTGTCAGTGCTGGGTCACTCTGACAGTTAAAAAGTGTTTCCTGGTGTTCAGAGCCCTCCTGTGTTTCAGTTTCTGCCCATTGCCCCTTGTGCTGTCACGGGATATCACCAGGAAGAGCAAGGTCTTCCTTGCATCCTTTACATCTTTCTACCTTGTTGCCCTTGCATGTATTGTTCAGACACACAGGTTTGCAGAATACTGCTGATAGTCAGCTCAAACATTTTTCAGAGGTTTTTGGTCAATTTTTTTTTCTTCCTAATTTTCTTTCTTGGGTCTGCAGCTCAGAAGAGGATTCCTTGCAATGCATGGCTGGAAATAATGGTGTAAGGAGATCTGGCAGAATTCTTCCTGCCACCTCTTGTCTCACCTCTGCCACTCCTACCTCTATTGAAAACTGGGAGCAGAACATTTTTACTGCTTGTTTTTTCATCAAGTAGCTCTATGAATTAAATGACATTTGGTGATACCCTGAAGTTCCAGGATACCATATATGTCAATCATAATAGGCGTGCTAAGTTACCAAAGCTCTTTTTATCCCAGAATTCATGTTCTCCTTTTTGAGATATTATTTATTAAACATGGATTTTATATTTTCTGATATGTGCAGTCCTTTAATTACTAGTTCTGAATGTTTAGCTTCTTACTTATCTCTCATGAAAACATGTGAGTTGAATTTTGGCTGAGAAATGAACACACATTTTGCCCACATGTTTGGGAGCTTTTTCTGCATATAGAGTAAAAGCATAATTTGCTACTATATTGGAGGGATGGATAGGAAAGGTACACTTGATGGTGTTCTGGTAGCCCCTGTTTTAGTTAAGAAATATGTAACTTGCAGAAACCTAGGAAAGGGCAGGCCAAATCATAACTGCTGGCATGTTTGGTTTTTTTTTTCCTTTAAGGATTTTTGGCATTTGCAGTGAGGGGATTCATTCCCCTTGAACAGTCTAAACCTCTGATTTTGAGAAGGAAGTAATAATGTAAGTAATAAACTTACTCTGCCATTCTAAATCTCTGTGTGTGTACACACGCGTGTTTGGGAACTGTGCTACTGCAGGGGCTGGAGAGTCAAACCCAAGTTTGGCACCACGAGAAAATGTTAATCTGATCTTATATGATCCCTGGAGTTCGTTTATTTTCTCCTTTAGCAGTTGTGGATACTAGTGATGCATTATCAAAGACGACAACCCAAAGTAATGGATTTGCACCATGTGTAACACAGAACAAGCTCAGTATCTGGTACAGAGAAATCAAGGTTTTGGTGGCCACCAAAGAAGTGCATGAGTGTTCTTTTGGTTGTGGGTTTAATTTAAAGCTAAACCTTGACATCAAAGGATGCTATAACTTGCTAGTAAAGCAGCCTGTAGTACTAACTTCTTTCCTAAGTCTGACCATGCTGAAAGTGTTTTACTGAATTGTACTACCTTTCCTAGTTCATAGGAGCACCTCTCCTATGAGGACAGGCTGAGGGAGTTGGGGCTGCTCAGTCTGGAAAAGAGAAGGCTCCAGGGAGACTTTAGAGCACCTTCCAGTACCTAAAGGGGGCCTGCAAGAGAGCTGGAGAGGGACTTTTTGCAAGGGCTTGTAGTGACAGGACGAGGGGTAACGGCTTTAAGATGAAGGCGGGGAAGTTTAGATTGGATATTAGAAAGAAAGCCTTCACTGTGAAGGTGGTGAGGCACAGAAAGAAGTTTCCCAGAGAAGTTGTGGATGCCTCATCCCTGGCGGAGTTCACATCCAGGTTGGATGGGGCTCTGAGCAACCTGGCCTAGTGGAGGGTGTCCCTGCCTGTGGCAGGGGGTTGGAACTCGATCTTTAGGTCTCTTCCAATCCAAACCATAAACCATATGGTTTTAGGATTCATAGCTAACTGCTCACTGTAAGTTTTTATCAGTAAGTAGTCTAGAAAAGATGTATATTTTAACTGATACTCCACATATTTTTAACTGTGTACTAAATGCATTTATTGTATGTGTTATTAAAATTTTAGGTGTTATTAAAATTAATTTGTGGATCAAATTTTAAAATGTGCTAACCCTGTTTCTAGTGCAGAGTGATCTACCATGTTCTAAAGAAACCATTTAAGTCATAGAGGGGCCTTCTTATTCATGATATGAAACACTGAGTCCTAGTTTTCAATACTTCGATGGGCAGGTATCTAAACTCTGCTGCTGTTTTCAGGAGTTGGTTTTCTCTGTCTGATGATAATTTTTATTCTTTAAATCAGAAGTTTTCTTTGCATTAAAAAAATATTCTGTGAGTAATGTTGATTATATTTACCTGTGATATACTGAACATATTTCCTTTTGGACTGTTACTCAATTATTCTAAGAAGTTGAAACATATTTTTAGAAGAATCGGGACTTATTAAACAGGGAGAAAAAATATAGTGGGGTCCTTTAGTGGACAAATAATTGATGGTTTGCCATGCTTAATTGCCTGCTAGTCTTGTCTTGTGTGGCAAAATAACAACCATGTGGACTAGGTACAAGAACAACTATTGTCTGAGATGCTGAAAATAGACCAGTTGATCATTTACCACCTGTAACTCTAGCCTTACAGTAGGTATTTTCAGGGACTTGCTTTATAATGGCCTTTCTCTGTTCTAAAGTTTTGTACTATTATTATGTGTTGAGGTAAAGGATAGATTGTGAAAAGATAAAGTGCACAATGGAGAGGTCTGTGTTCTCAAACAAAATCTGAGGCTACTTTTTATTTCCTGATTTCTATTCTGCTCAGAATTGCATGGGTCTGGCATCATTGCTTCTACCAGCTACTTATTACTGTGGGATATAGTAATTTTCCCTAAGTGCGTGCAGAATGTGCATTTTCTTAGCTTTCTATGCTGTAAATATGTATTTCTAATTCTGCATTCCATTTTATGGCTTCATTGGGAAAGGACAGTATAGAGTAGTTTCCTGAATTAATCTCTCCAGATCCAGATATTCCATGCTGGCCTGTCTTCAGGAATTTCCTTTTCATTGAAATGTTTCCCAATCCATCTGTCTTCATGTTTTCCCCAGAGAATTAAAAGAGTGTTAGTAAATAGAAGGAAGACCTTTTCTGTTTGTCTGTTACAGCCAGGGCATCCCCTTGTATGCATCTTGAGCTTAGTGGTTTACACCAACTGTGCTTTAAATTTCTTTTTCTTGCAACATGAACAATGAAGATCTGTTTTACACCCAAAGTGCTTTGAATTGTGATTTTTGAGAACAATAAACTGATTCAGAAGCTGTCTCCTTGTTCCCATCCTTCCAAACCTGACCCAGACGGATGAAAACCGACTCTCTATAGGGAGCTGGTGGCTTTGCTGGTTCCCTTGGGATGCAGGCAAGGCGACAGACCTGCAGTCTCTCAGTTACAGCAGGCTCCTGGCTGCAGGTGCACTGAACCCCTGGTTTCTGCGATGCCATAGCCATTGCCATAAGTGCACCATGAGCTGCAGGAAGGGCAGGGAAACATGTGAAATCAGCACACTGAGAGATGCTCTCTGCTCTGCCAGTTAACAGCACGATATCTGCTGGGCAGGGACGCCAGAGAGGCTGTGGCAGGCATTTTGGATGCATGCAGGATTTAAAGCTGTGAACTAACAGAGATGTTTGCACTGGCAGTTGATTACTGGGGGTGCTTTCTGGTGACAAAGGAAATACATTCCTACTTGTTTTGCCAGAACCACATTGACCTGATGCTGGCCACAAACTTTCCATGCTCAGACCATTGCTCCTGCTATTGACAGTCTTGTGCCCAGAAACAAGAGGGTAGTGCTGAGTCTGCATGTGAAAATTAGATTAGAGGCTGATGTGCATATATGAGATTTTAACATCTGAAGTTCCCAGTTACACACAAGCTCCAGTTTGAGACCCTCATATTTTGTCATATGCATTAGGAGTGCCTTTCTTGGTTTTTTTTTTAGAATTGCCCTGACAAGCTCAGGGTGTTTTCATATTGCTTTTTAATCTCTCATTCACACCTTCAAGACATTCTGAATATTATGAGTGGTGCAGAGTCAACTGAGTGCTAATTCCTCATTTCTCGGCTTAATCAGACTGCTTTGTTCAGGTGCCTGAGCTAGAAAAAGTACAGTTCTAGATCATCTCTCCTGGCAGCCTGAGAGCACCCACCAACATTTAGTCCTTGAACTTCGGCAGTAATAATTTAATGCTTGCAAGCAGTTCAATTTGATTACCAAGAACCAAATGCACACTTATCCTTGTCTTGTCAAATGGGGCATGATTTACCTTATACACTAATTATATCGTTACTATAAAATACTCTTATTTGTGGCTGCCTAGGATATAAGGATAAATGAATATAGCAAATACTATTCAATGACTGGTAGAGTCTAGGAATAGGATAGTTGCTACAAAATCCCTGTCTGATCCTTCTAGTTATATGTAAAAGGAAGCATAAAATCCCTGAAAAGAGTCAAAAAGTTTTAAGGATAGTTTTGAATAATACAAGGCCAAAATCACAAAATTACAGTTAAATTTTTCTAAGTAAAACTTGAAACTAGTGAAACCAGAAGAAAAAGACCCATTAAAAAAGTAGCTGCTTTGTTAAGCTTTGCAGGTTGTTTTCACCTGTTTAAATTTTTTTCTGTTTTGTAGTGTATTCAAATAGATTAATAGATTTTGCAGTACATATGTTTTTAATTTAAAAAAGGCATTTAGTTATTTTTGCCATAAAAATAGCTAAAACTTATTTCTCCATACTTTAGTAGAGGAAAAACCAAAGATACTATAAGCTCACATTTTTGTTTTTAGAAGTTATCTGTTTTTTCTTTTAAGAAAGCAGAGTCATACACAGCATTTTTATTTCAGGCAAAGTATGGTAAAACCAGCGACATTTTTCTTGAGATATAATTGATTTAGAACCACTGGATGTGACTGGAAGGAAAAATAAAAAAGTGCTGCTCTTTCACTAGTTAGAAAGAGGACAGAAAGACCATTTTGTATGAAAGTCTCAGAGGGAAATCTGAAGCTAATGAAAAATTTCTCAGGTTGCAATATCTTTTCTTTCTTTCTCTTTTGTTTTTTTTTTAGACTGCAGACATCTCAAACCATTTACAAGAGATGTGACAGGCAGGAATTGCTCAGTTTATAAGCACCCTTCAAAAGAGTGAAAACACAAAAACCTCACTCTTAGGTTTGCCTAAAAACGTTGAACTAAAGTTCTTTTTTATCCACTTATGCCTAGGCAGTCTGGGAGGAGAATGTTAACCACTGGTCCCTAGCAGCATATCCTGACTTCTGATCACTTACATTAAAGAAAAACATCCATTTCAGAGAGAGAGTGCAAGACTGCGTGAAAGTAGAAAATATCACACTCCAATTCAAAAAAGGTAAGAAAGATTTATCTCTTGTTCCTTTAACAATGGAAGTGGTGTCTTCATTTAAAAATTCATTATGTTAAAGGCAGAAGTAAAAATTTAGATAATTGAACACTAAAATATTTATTTAACCTGCATATTCTAACTTAGAAAAAAGGATTCTTTTTGTTTAAAAGGAAGAATCTAATTCTTGTGTTTCTGAGCTTAAAATTATTTGTTTTGCAGCTTTTGTGTGTATTGTGGAAAAAAAAGTACTGTGAAAACCAGAAAATGTTATCCTTCATGTCAAGCACAGAAGTTTTTCAAAGTGTTTTTCACAGAAGCCATGCAAAGTGTTTCCTAGTGTACCATGCAACTCTCCTTTTGCCAAGACATGCACAGAGTGTTTGTAGAATGCTGCTGCTAGGAATTACTGCTAAGGAGTAGTTCTGCCAATTGTGCTTTTCTATCAGAACAAATCTGCAGTATTTCCCTTTCTGTTGGGTTTCGGATTGACTGGTTATTTGTAAAATAGTTACAGCTCTCCTTCCTTAGATGCTTCAGTTCTAAGAATATTGGAAGAAGCTGAAAACAGCTAAAACATACTGTACCTTGCACATTTCCTCTGGAAGTGGAGTGACAACAGTGGAGGTTATCTATGAATTTTGATTTGGAGGCTATCTAATGTAGAAATGCTGTCTTTGCCTTTGCACAAAGCAGTATGATTCTGATGTCTGAAGCTGTTGTTGTGGTTTTAGAGAATCTGCACTAACCTCTATCACCTTGTTAATTCAAAAGGCTGTTGGTTACCTAAAAGTCCTGACTTGTGACTTCCTGCCAAAATGTGTGTTTGGCTGATGTTTTATGTGGCAAGAGAATAAATGACAAGCAGATCTCTCTGACAACTCTTCTGAAATGATCAGCTGATGTACAATGGCTTGCTGCTGAGAAACAAAAGTTCTGTTTTCTCGAGAGAATTATAGTAATTTTGACATTTTCCTACCATAAAAACCTTCTTCACCTCAGCTGAGGGTATAAACACGTTTGTGACATACCTGTTTGTGAGATGAGGTCTGTTAATGTATCATGGGTAGGGCATGTTCTTATTTCTTCAAAGCAGAAAGGTAAGAAGTGTGGCACCACCAATGGAAAATGTTCTGTGAGTTTAAGATGCTTCCTACCTGTCATTTGTATGTAAGGATTACAGATTCTGAACTTCTAACTTCTGTTTCCTTTGAATAGACCTTATTTTTGGAAGCAATACAGCCTTTTTCAAACAGCATGTTTTATTTTTTGCCCAGAAAGATACAATACCCATTGGCTTAAAATACAGATGTTCAAAGAACAGTCTGTGAGGGTGGTCAGGTACAATATCATGTCCAGATTGACTAATACAAATTTCATAACTAAAATATGCAAGATACATGTTTCTGTATAGAATTTGCACATAATACTTCTTCCAACAGGATTAAAGCTACATTTTTTTTTCTGACAGTGTACCAGTGTTCTTTCATAACCCGCCCACATATCCTGTTGCTAGAATATTCTGCTTTTTACTGCAGAAAAAGTCTTATCCTTTTTTAGAAAATATTTTGCAGTTAGTAGAGATTTTGCTTAATCCATGAAATTCTCTGTAAATCATTTGTGAATTGAGTGTTAGTCAATTTTTGAAGAAGTTTATTGAAGTCTAATATTTTGGTTTGCTTCATAATGCAGACTATTTTTTTCTAGTTCATTCCACTATTTCATATTTTCTAAGCTAAAATGCTTTTGGCTTTAGACTCACATTTACTGGTGATCCTACCCAGCTTCTCCAGAGACTTAGGTTTTCCTTTAAGGTATTTTCCATTCAAGCCTTTTCTTTTTCATTCTTAAAAAAGAGAAAGAACAGGAAATCCTTCTTCTTTTATATTCTATTAATTTTTTTTTAATTTCATTTGTATCCTCCAAAGTTTTTCCCCCTTTATTTTGCAATTTCTTGTTCTCCTGATTTTGCTCCTCCTGTTCTTTATGTTTGCCCAGTTCAGATTTCCTTCTTACAACACCTGATGGCTATGGATACATTTGGTTGTGTCCTTTCAGTCACTTCAGAAGGAAGTAAAAATAAGAAAGGTTTTCTTAAATGAGTCACTGTTCAGTAACTAGCTATGCAAATGATATATTTCCTATTTTAATGAAGAAGGGGTCCTGCCAAGAAGACAGAGACCTTGGTTTAGTAAATGTTATGTTGCAGCATGTGTTCATGATTAATTTTCTAGATTTTTAGACTTCTCTTGTGTTATTCTTGCAAAAAGTTTTAGTGATAAGCCTCGACATGAAAAGTCCCCTGATTTGTGAACCCTCTGCATATTAATGTGAACAAATTGGTTGTCTTCTCAAATTTAAAATCACAAAACCAGCCAGGAAGTCTTTCACTGTAAATGGACTCTGACTTCATGCTCTTCTGCAATTCAGCCTTCGCTTGTTTTTGTGCAGAACGGTGTCAGGTCCTGGCCCAGTAAGGGAGTGACCACACACACCTGAGGAATTTGCTTATTCAGTCCATTTGTTCACCTGGTGCCTCTGGCCATGCAGGACTGGGACCAGGGGCAGTGGAGCTCAGCTGGATGTCATCATCCTTACACTATGTGGAAAACTCCTCTAAAAAGCTCACCCGTGCCTACCCTAGCCACACCTGTCTGCCTTGTGGCCCTCCCCTGTGTTGTACTTAGAAAGAATCAATGCCTTTGTTGCCTCCACGACCTGGGAAGAACAACCACGAAGATGGCCTGAGAGTTGCAGCAATCTGAAATGATGTTCACAGTTCCATGGAAAGTATTTTCAGATATGCAATTAATTAGGAAGTTCAGTGCATCACACCATCTGCAGAACATCACAGCAGGAGATGGAAACTGGGGTGGTTACATCCATCTGCTGATTGTGGTAGGGTAATAATTACATAAAAATGTTCAAGATTTTGTTGATCTCAAACCCATACTGTAAATATCCAGTAATTGTTTCATATACCATTTGGAGAATCTCCTGGTTGGGTGCATTTCTCTCTGTGGCCATCACACAGGGCATTGGAGGTTACCAGCTTCTGAGTCTAGGCACCTAGTCCTTCTCTTGGTAAGAGTTGTGAAATATATATCTCAACATAGCTGACAACCAGTAAGGTTTTGGAGGTTGAGAGATTTGGCTTTTTTCAAACTATTACTGGCAGGAAAGTGGGAGGGCAGTGAGTAGATGTTATTATATGGAAGCTACACCTGACTGTTTTGGGATTTTCCAGAGAGCCTGGAGAGAGTGAAGTAAAAGGCTCAAGCTCCTTCTGCAGAAATTTCCTCTGAAAGCTAATACTGTCATACTGAAGAGCAGGGTTACAGTTGATCAACTCCTTTTGAAATAATGGTATGACAACTCTCAATAAACAACAACAAACAAAAGAAGTTGTCATGTCACATTTTTCATGTTCCTTTATCTTCCCAGTACATAACAGAACTGGTTACCTTTTGTGTCTGCTTTGTTTCTCGAGGAAGCTGCCCAGTATACAAGAATTTGTCTGGTTAATTTTGTGATAGTTTTTTCTGCTTTTACTTCCTTTGGATAAGATGGATGGTATATTTTTGTTAAAATCAGAGGAATATTTATATTCAGCCTCTAAATGCCTGTATGCTTTTGAGTTTTTGTGCTTAATACAGAATAAGAGCTTTAGGAAAATGAATATAACGTTCTAAGGCAGAGCTAATGCTTGTGGTGTGAATGCAATAGTATAGCTTCATTCTAATTAAATCTGTTTCTTTCTTTTGGTCACCAAGTTACAATTGGAATTGAAATTATTTTTTTCCTAATTAGATTGACTAGTTCTAAGCAAGATTTCCATGCTCACCAGAAGTATTTTGGAGCAGCTTATATCCTAAAATGAGATTCAGCTGTGAAACTTGATGATTCTTGAGTTTTTTCAATGTTTTCAGAATTTCTCTGGACAATCCAATATTTTCACAAGCCCAGGAACCATGTTTGCAAAATTAGGATTAGTTTCTGTTTTGGTTGTTATTTTTGTGATCTTGCCAACAACAACTGATTCAGGTTTAGTAATTCTGTAGACAGTGTAGATGACATTGTTTTAATTTCTTCTATACTGAATTCTGAGAGAATATCAATGAAGAGTACTGGAGGAAAAATTATCTGAGGTGTTATAAACGCCAGGACAAATTTATTGCCAAATTCAATAGTTTGGTTTATTAACATCCAAATCACAAAATTTAGAATCAAATTATAACAATTTCAAACAATAAAAACAAAACAATACGAACCCCACGAACAGCAAACTTACTTGACCGAAGTTCTCCCGGGAAAAGCAGAGTCAAGGGTGACCCCAGGGACACAGGACCTGGCAGCCAGTGCCTCTAGCTGGGTTCACAAATTTGCCCACCTAAAGGCCCAACTTAAATACCCTTAACTTTCCCTTCGGCAATCTTCCTCCCATTGTTTCTTTAATCATCGGCCATTAACTTTATTTACATTAAATCCCGAAAGGGTCCCCAGGCATATTCAAATGCTAATGTCCAGAGTTAGTCCTTGCTTTGAGTAGGTGTGTGATGACCGGTGTGAGTCCTTGCTGGCACGTCTTTGCTGGCACGTAGCGTTTGACCGTTGCAAATCCCGATGAGTTTTTCTGCACGTAGGCAGGGGTAAGTCCTCAGCACCTCGTGTTCTCACCTTCTATTTTTGGAACCCGGAAGATCAGGGAGGTGCTTTACAGAAATTCGTGAAACGTGCAGGTTGAGCAGACACACACATACCTTCATACAATATATATATCACAGTTCCCAATCTATAATTATTTATAAAACATGAATTAAATAACCATATTTCCCACAACTCCCCCATTTCTTTTCTTTTGTCAATAATTTTAATTCATGTTTTGTATTTAACTTAATTGTTTTCCTCTCTCGAGTTTCCCGTTCCTTGGAGAAACACCTGACCAGCGATTCCTGAACCATGTTTGCCTTTTCTGCTTTTCTTCTATCTTTCCAATTCCCATGTCCCTGACTGCCTTTGAGTGCCAGCTAGTTACTTGTGTCTTAACAGGGGTAACTTTTTGGAGGAGCCTTATGTCACAGGGCTAGCCCTTCACCGAGCGCACAGCCTGGTTCACACCCCCTAGAGTGATCCGCAGAGGCTTCCCTCTGTCTGGCCCAGCGTCTGTCGGGTTGCAACCGAACAACGGGGAAGTTTCTTCGCGACAGCAGGGGCTCTCTGCTCGGACCCTCGGGGTGGTTCGGACGGCACACCTCCTTTTCTTTTTAAAATTCCCCACCGAGATTACTTTACTTGCTCTGCCACCCACGGCACTACATTAGTTCGACGGCACTCCGTGGCTAACACTTGGGCCTTTAGATCCAATTTTCCCTTTAACCCCTTTTCGTATATTGAATACCACCCGGGATAATTTGGTTCTATCAATCCCAAACGTGTGGCACAGTTTAAGAATCGCATAGTCAGAGTCTGTTTTTCCTCAGAACACCTGGGGCATAACCCCAGCGGCCCCCCCACCCCCACTTGCAGTGCACCACCCAAATTTCAAGACAATAATTGTATTTGAAATGGATATATGGATTGCAGGGGCATCCTGGTTCAGAGCAGCGCATGGATATTTCTTCTGCCATTTGTTTCTGATATCCTGGGGTTGGAGTTCTTTCTCTTTAAATTTCTGGAGCTCCGGATTCACCCTTCCTGATGTTCTAACACCTTCCTTCTGGTTACCCTTCCCTCTCTCAGTCCTCCTTGTCGGGTGGTTATTAAGTTTCCTTTGAGGCTCCTCTAGGCTGCAGCTTAATGTTTCCAGGGTGTTGGCATCCTCGGTGCAGCCGGACCCTCAGATCTCCGGGGGAAGAGATGACCTTCCATTCGGGGTTTTCCCTCGGGGCTGTTAGTTTCTTAACCCTGGAGGCGTGTGTCCAGCCTCTTTCAGCTGTTCGGATGGCTGTATCTGTAGTTAAAAGGACAAGAAAGGGTCCCTCCCAATGAGGGGTTAATGACACCGCTTTCCAAGCTCTGATCAGTACTTTATCTCCTGGTTGTATCTCATGAATATACATCGAAATCCTGCAACTTCCTCAGATTGAATTTACCTAATACAAAATTCCAAACCAGCCCAATACTACAAGAATATTGTATAGAGAGAATCCCTGTCATGTCTACCATTCAGAAAATCTGAATATTAGAACAAGTTATCTAATAGTACATTCACACCTTTACCATAAAAACAATTTTGTCCCTGGATCACTATGATTCTCACCTCACTATTCACCCAATGTACCATACAATCCAGAATTTTTCCCCTTTTTTGTACTGTTACAGGAAAAATCAGAAAGAAAATTTTACTTCTTATTAAACGAGGTTTATACTGAAACATACAAACAATTCTTTTTACATCCTACCAATACTTCTGACAATGTCCACTGGATATATAGCGAGCAAACAATAAACACTAAGACTGCTCCAAATCCCATAGTATTAACACAGGTTTTAGCTTTTTAAAGAAAAATTCAGTTTAAAAAAATCATAGATGAGCACAAACAATTTGGGCTTATTTCAAGAATCAAACTCAGCACATTCAGAGTGATTTGGCATACAGACAAACATTCATAAAACCCAGTATCCTACAATGCTCGGTGACAACAGCAGTTTCCAGGACAATCAGCTGTTAAGGTTACACACATCCTCACTCAGTTTCTACAGTCTCAGTGTAATGAGTCTGAACTACAAATTTATATTCCAGACCCCTACTCAGCACATTCTCAGATACACACAGCCAAAAGAAGGACGCAACTTGAGTGAGACAATGGGACCACCTTGTCCCTATTTTCGATGTGCACCCTGCCATGGCCATTCTCACTCAGCCCCCAAGAAGCATCTGCCTTCACAACTGCTTCTCACCCTTGCTTCAGCCACCCCTAATGATCAGCAAAATTAACACAATTCCAGAAGCACTATCGGACCTTTCAGCTCTGCTGTTAGCTTGATGGCGACACTTCTTATTTTGGTTTGTAATTCCACTGCCTCATAGCAATTGTGACTACACTCCTCAGATCCTCCCCAGGACCGAAACTGGGTGGGGTTTCGAGCAGCAGCAGTACGGAGTTCTAACTCCGGGGAATTTACCAGAATTGCCTCATATTTCAATAGCCGGGATTCAGTAAGCCATTTAAAACATACCCCACCGGTTTCCTGGCTCCCGCCCACTCCTGTGTAAGAACTCCATACACCGTGTGATTGCTAACATCCACGAAAAGCTGGAACTCCCGGTTAATATACCGGGGCAGTTCCCGTCAACTACTCATGCAGATCCGTCTACAAACCATTTCTCACAGACAGGATCAGCTGCAGACCCCTATTTCAGCGTGGCAAGATACAATCCTGCAGCAGTAGCTGAAGTGACTTCTTCACTTCATCAGAGAGCCAATTCAAACAATCAGTGAGCAGTAAGCAAAATTTGTACAAATTAAGAGAAAAACTTAAGACCTCACCCATAATCCTGGGGGAGTATTTTAACAAGACAGAAAAAAACAAAGCACACCAAATAGAAGAAACTATTACAAAGAGCAGAACTTACTCTGTAATAAACCATACATTACTTAAATTCGGAACTTAAAACCCAGAAAAGTTTTCCAACGCCAGGAGTCACTGTAAACATCAGGCCCCGGTAATCAGACAGCTTTATCTAGTACAATTATCAGAACATTAACACTACTGCTTTTTACTTCAGTCCAAAAAAACTTCACAAACTTAGCCTTTCTTAACAAACAAACTCGAGATAACTTGTGCCTAATTCCCAAAGTAAAGCTCCTGTATTTGCTATCCATTCTTGCGTATTATTAAACTTAAATACACAAGCAAACACCAACCAAACTTAACACCGGTGACAAAATGCTGCCTCTCATACATCACTTACTCTCCACCCCTGAAAACACAGGCACCAGGGCAACCTCAAGGTTCACATCCTCCAAATTGAGGAGCAAGTAAGAAGACATAATATCAAAGGGACAACACAAACCATCTCCTTCTAAGGAGTCAATAATTAAAATTAAGAATCCCGGTTCCCGACTAGATAAAATACATACAGAATAGGAACTGCAAAGAATAAAGAAAAATCCTGTAACTACCAACACAGAGAATTATACCACTTTCCCAACTTAATACTAGAATCCTGACTCCAATTACCATTCCAACACTATCTCGACAGAAAGATTTAGTTTCCTGCCTCTCAACAGCCACTTTAATTTTGGCTTCACCGGCCACATGCTTCAACCTTTTGAAAGAAAAACTGAAACACACAAAACCCTTGCAGTACACTGTCTGCCAACACAAATGCCATATTCCTGCTCAAGCTAACAATCCGAATTCAAAATGTAGCAATTGTTTTAAACATAGATGAGCTACATCCACCATACTATCAACCTTTTGATCTGCACAAAATCCTCACATGCAGCAGACAGACAACTAAAAGGAAGATATATTTTCAGCTTTTCAAGAACAAACACCTAGGTATTTCCTACGCATAAGTATAGCTCTCATTCTTGGTCTCTTCTCTCAATACTTTTATCCATTTTTGCTTCCTATTTCGCCTTACAGGGCGGTTTTCTGTCCCGGGCAGCCTCGTCTAATCACTTTAAAGCTGCCGCTTTCCTTCGTCTCCCGGCAACCATGGACTGACTCGCCCTGCCGCTTGCGGGAAGGGGGCGGGTTTCGTTCCATTCCCACGTTAGTGAAAAGAAGAAAAAAAGAAAAAAAAACAACTCTGCCGATCTCGTCCAGGAGAAAAAAAAACTCTTAAAGCAAAATACACAACTCTAGGGAGCCTCCAAAATGTATTCAGCCTGAAGTAAAAGATCTACCACCACCAAGGAAAAGAGTAGGCAAGATTCCTTTTAATCTCTTTTCTATCTTTTTCTCCTTTTGCAGACTCACGTGAATTCTCGCATTTCTAATTTGCACGCTTCCCAACACCACTAGTTATTCTCTAATGCATTCCAGTTCACCTTTGGTAATTTCTGTTTTGCTCTACTGTCAAATTTCTTACGGGAATGCTTCTTTTCCCCCTTTTTTCCTCCCGGGCCATTCTTGCTCTCACACCAACTGTCCCACCCCGAATCCCTCCCGGGCTCTTCAAGATCTCCTTCGGGGGTCCTGGTTTTAGCCAGGGCTCTAACTGGTGTATACCTGTCTGGTTTATTCTTCCACCCTTCGTTTTCCTTACCCTTCTTCTCTTTTTCTCCATATTTTAGCGTCGGTGGCCGAGGTGCGGGGTCAGGACCAGAAACGGGGGCAGGATTCCCTCTCGGGAATCTCCTTGAACGGGAGGGAGGTTTCTGGAGTGGCCGCTGAGCTCGGGGCTCCGCATGGGTCTCGGATGGCAGTGCTAACTCTGCCCCTGAGAAGGCCGGGGAGGAGGAAGTGGTAGGGGTAGGGGCTGGCAGGACGGGGGCCACCGAGCCGTGAGAGAAGTTTATCCCGTAGTCCAGTTCATTCCGTGTTTCCCTTTCCTCAGAACACAGCTTTACTCGTACCTCATACCATAACAGAACATATGCCAATTCCTCAAATTCTCTCCTTTTCTTCTTCGCTACATGTTCCCACAGAGCTTCCCACGCCCATTCGTCAAAAGTACCAAACACAGGCCATATAATATTTAGTCCTATCTCCTTTCCTCCCCAAACATTCATACACAAATAAATCATCCGATCTTTAGATGCTCCTCTCCTAATTGGGCATTCTTGCCAACCTTGCAACAACTTTCCTAATGGACTTTTCCGAGGAATTTCAAGAGCAGCCCTCGCTGAGGTTTCCCTTAAGGAATCCTCCCGATCTCTGCTGAGATCTGATCCCATACTCCCCGTGGCACAGAAGTTATGGGATACCAAAAATTAAATCCCGAGTTTCCGAACTCGATGCCGTTAACTTAATGATCCCACGGATGACCGTTCCGTGGATGTTCGGTTAACGGCGGGGCTCTGTAACCGCCACCGAAAAAATTAAGCGACCCCCCTGGTCGCGGTCAAGAAGGCTTACTCGTCCCCGAACTCAAAAAGGGACGTCCTCTTTCCTTCAGGACCCCCTGGTGACCTCCCCCACCCCGTCGGGTAACACTCACACACGAAGCGAAATATCACACGTTCCAATCGCTTCCCCGTCGGTCGGCCGTGTCCCTCGCGGGAGCAGCGGAAACGCGACCTTAAGGTCCGCTCTCGCTTCGTGATAAATCACGTCTCATTCACACACACACTCACACGCACATACACGTTCTCAAGCACTTGGTCACCCCCACTCAACCACGCTATACTTACGGTCCTTTTCCTGCGTGGATTCTTCGTGCACTTAGATTTTTACGAGTGAAACAATACCGCGGTTCCAGGGGAAAACCCCTGCTGAGTTCCCGAGCCCCCCCAAGCTAGCTTGTCCTAATGCCTAATCCCTTTGCTGTTGTGGGTTCTGGGTTCGTAAAGCCAGTTCGTTCTTCCGGACTTACCCGCTCTGCCAGGCCGCTTTTTACGGCGGGGCGCCCCCCGGTCAGAAGCAGGGATCCGTAGAATATTCAAAACTGGCCCCACGTTGGGCGCCAAAATTGTTATAAACGCCAGGACAAATTTATTGCCAAATTCAATAGTTTGGTTTATTAACATCCAAATCACAAAATTTAGAATCAAATTATAACAATTTCAAACAATAAAAACAAAACAATACGAACCCCACGAACAGCAAACTTACTTGACCGAAGTTCTCCCGGGAAAAGCAGAGTCAAGGGTGACCCCAGGGACACAGGACCTGGCAGCCAGTGCCTCTAGCTGGGTTCACAAATTTGCCCACCTAAAGGCCCAACTTAAATACCCTTAACTTTCCCTTCGGCAATCTTCCTCCCATTGTTTCTTTAATCATCGGCCATTAACTTTATTTACATTAAATCCCGAAAGGGTCCCCAGGCATATTCAAATGCTAATGTCCAGAGTTAGTCCTTGCTTTGAGTAGGTGTGTGATGACCGGTGTGAGTCCTTGCTGGCACGTCTTTGCTGGCACGTAGCGTTTGACCGTTGCAAATCCCGATGAGTTTTTCTGCACGTAGGCAGGGGTAAGTCCTCAGCACCTCGTGTTCTCACCTTCTATTTTTGGAACCCGGAAGATCAGGGAGGTGCTTTACAGAAATTCGTGAAACGTGCAGGTTGAGCAGACACACACATACCTTCATACAATATATATATCACAGTTCCCAATCTATAATTATTTATAAAACATGAATTAAATAACCATATTTCCCACATGAGGGCAAAAGTTGGTTTATGCTTCCTCTACTACTTTTAGAACTGGGTCAATTAAAGGATTCCCTATGGTTATACTTTTTTTCATTGCTGCTCCTACATTACAGTTTCAAAGTTCAAACTTGCATCTTAAGAATACTTAGGAATTCAGCTTCATAGGATTAGGACAGGAAAAATTGACACAAATCCTGATTTGACTTTGCTAATGGGATATGTGTAACGTTCTGCCTTAGGCATCTGACAGTGGTTAAATAATCTTACAAAAGTCAGGAAAAGACACTCACATGCTTAATTTTAATATAATTTAGTGCTTTCTTGAGCTAAAGGCTCACTATAACCTTGGGCTTCAGTGACTGACAAGGATGGAGAGTAATTCTTCAGGAAATTCTAAACAGAAAAGAAACACAAGTGTTTACCAGAGCTAATTATGAAATGTCACGTTAAATGCTGTTGCGGCAGGGGCCGGACTATCTGGTCTGTATTCAAGGACTTAAAATTCCCTGTGACCTTCCTCCACTACATCCAAACAAATCTCTTAGCTGAAATGCAGCTCATAGACTTAGGCAGCTTTTTAAAAGCTTCTGGGAGATCTGTAATGTTGTGAACTGAGGTGTCTCCAAGCCAAGGTCCTTCTTCAGCTCCATTGTCCTTATCCTTAGGTCAGAAGGGGAGCTGAACCCTCCTGTCATTGTTGGATAATTCACCCTCCTACAGGATCCTACTGAGATGATTGATTTTTATTGATAAAACTCAGGCTAAAACAGTATCACATAGTGCTGGTTTGTGTCTTACATGGTTTCTATATTGCATATATTGTTGTCTAAAAGTGAGACTTCTTCCCAAAACCAAAGGTTGGTTCTGTAGAGGAAGCAGGAGTACAAAAGACATATAATCCATAGGCAGATTTCCCTCAAAAAGCTCTTCAAGGACTTTTAAACTGTTATTTTAATCTGACTGTGTTTTACAGAGGGCAAATGCTGTAATTATTAATGGCTGTCATGTTTTCAGATCTAGAAGATACAATGTGACATTATAATGCTCCTAATAACAGTGTAACATAGGCAGTAGTAAAAGTATATTTAATTGGGCCTATTAATGTCGTTGTTTATTCTTTGGTGAAATTTAGAGTATGGAAAATATGCAACTAGATAACGTAATCTGAAGGAAATGAGCCCTTGGAAATCCTTGTGCTTCTGCAGCATTCAGGTAGCTAATACAGTGCTTATACTGTAATACTGTTTAATACTACTAATATCTATTATCTAATACAGTCTTCATGTATGGCACTATTTGTTTATTGTGTTAAATAGAAATGCTATTTATAATGAAATTATTTATTAAATAAACATTTAACGTTATTAGTTTCCATTAGTGATCAGAGGAAGGAATTCAGACAATGAGAAGAAAAACATGTCCTGTACAACTTGAATTTCTTATTTCAGAGTTCTGCAATTCCTTGGAGGTTTGGTTTACTGGTCCTTGTTATGAAGTGCAGCTGTAATTTTCACATGTTAAAGACCTCTAATATAATGTAATGACTGTTGTACCTTTACAATGCTGCTTCTGCATTGTTCCAAAACAGACTAAAATGTAAGACACTTTAGTGCACGATTTAAAGATAAGGTAGTGTTGTTGTTTAAATTTTGGGGAGCTCCCGGGTGTGGTCCCCTGGGAGACCCCCAAGTCCTTGGGGTCGTGGTGTTCCCGTGCTGGCAGGCAAAGAGACTCAGACGCCGGTGGGGTGCTGATGAGATGAGGGTTTATTCACTGAGGGAGAGAGGAAGGGGAGAGGGGGAAAGGGGAAAGAGGGAAGGGAAGCATCCGGAGGCCTCCAGGGGGAGAGGGGCAAAGAGAGCGAGACCCCTTGCCTTAGCATTCTTATCACAGAGGTTCAAAGGGGCGCGGTAACATTCTCCAGCCAATGAGGTTACAGATAACTTGAAACTGCAGGGAGGTTACAGACTTGGGATAAACCATACATTTTCCAGGGGTGAGCTAGAACAAACCATTTCCATAAAATGCAATCCCACAAGGGAGAACTTACCTCGTGTTTGATTTCAAAATCTCAGTGGTGCTGTAAATGTATTGTGCTACACTTTTTGTTTCAGTAACACTTAAAAAAACCCTAACAAACCAAAAAACAAACCCAAACCAAAAAACACCCACAAAAAAACATGGCTGCAGCTGAAAGAGATACTAACCAAATGAGATACTGGGTGCTGATGATTCAGGTGAAAACAAACTTTAGTTGTAAATTAAAGAGACAGAACACATTTTCAGTTTATTTACAGAGGAGACCTCTTCCTTCCTCATAAATTACTGCAAGGGATCTGCTTGTGTCTTAATCTGCTTGTGCCTAAAAAATGTAGATCTGACCAGGCTGGTCTTGCAGTTCTTTCTTACTGCAAGTGGGTCATGCAGTGCCTTGCATCATCTGGAGCATATCTGAACACTTGGGATAGCAAGAGCAAGTATTTGTATAGGAATTCCAAGTTATGGGCTTTTACAGCAGGGATTGATTTAGGTCTTCTTCCTTACTTCCCCTACTTTTTTTTATTTTCTTTCCCTTTATTTCAAACTGTAACAATGATCAGCTTAATTCTAGTATTTAAACAAGAGACTCCTAGAAATTGTGTCTAAGAAGCAACATGGTATTCAATTTATCTTCCTCTTTTAAGTGTAGAACTGTTAATTCCATTGTATTTCTGAATGCCTTGCTAAGGTGAATGTATCTGCACTTCCTGTATGTGTCCAGTTGTCTAATATAGTCTGTTTAGAGACTCATCCTGATACTGAATCTAAACTTTGTCTGGCAACACTTTGTTGCAGAAAACACTCAGAGACTCCTAATCAACCCTACTCATTTCATTCTTCTATAGCCTCACTTCAAAAGTTAAAGTTTAGTACTGAAAGACAAAACTATCTTTAAGGATTCCGTATGTAATCTTTTCTAGTCCCAAACTCATTGGAATTCCTCTGCTAAGGTATGAAAACAAAGTTGCAACAAGGAAATCTCCAGTGATAGAAATATAGAAAGGAATTATGGAAAACTAGATCTTGAACAAAATAACAGTTTTAGATTTCGGTTCATAAAGCTGCTTGAGGGTAAATTATACCGAATCCTTCTGCTGGGATTTTGGTGTCTTAGTTTCAGAAATTGTTAGTCAAAATAATACCAACTATGTATTTTACTTCTGCTGACGTGATTAAGTAGGCTGCCCTCATGGATACTTGGACTTTTCCAAGGGAACTGGCCCAGCACCTTTAGAGTTTCCAGGCCTGATAATACCTTTTGAAAGACTGTTACATGAAAATAAAAGGCAATCCTCATCCTCAATAGCTTAAGTACTTTTAATTCATATTAAATACATAGGGGAAATTTATATAGCCTTTCTGAGGTCTATATGAAGTTGTAAATTAAAAAGCCTACAATTCAGTCCATTGAGGGACTGTAAGGATATGTATGAATGAAGAGATACTGAACTTTCTTATGGAAACCTTAATGATGAAAAGCATAAAACATTTCCTAAGAAGACTGAAGTGCCTCTTAATCTGTAAAGAAATCTGACCTGTGTTGAGAACTAGCTACAGAAGCAGAAGGTAATACTGCCTTCTCTGGCTTTAAAGATTTGCAATTTATATCAACTAACTAAAAGCTAGATGAGTGTGATTGTCCCAGATTGTTCCACCAATGATATTTATTATGTGCAACAGAAAACACCTGGACTTTCTTAGGAGTGCTTGACTGTGTTGGAGTCAGCAGGATGTACAAACAGTAGAAATATGGCAAAGAATTTTTTGTTTATATTAAATTAGACAGTTGGGTTAATTATGAAATGGGAGTGGTGATTTTTAGCTGCTTCCACGAAATGCCAGTTTCTCCTTATGTTTTTAAGAAGCTTGGAAATACTATGCCAATTTCTCCTTATGTTTTAAGAAGCTTGGAAGAACTGTGCAATGGTAGCTCTTAAAATACTGCTGAAAGTTTTCTTCATAAAAGTCATCATGCATCATGAACTGCCAGTTTTCTGGTAATTTCATGACTGTGACTTCAGAAGTCCCAAAATCCACTAGGCACTGATTTTAATATTTATTTAGGATTCACTTGTAGCTAATATTGTTTAAATTCTCTATGCCTCCTTATTTTCCTCCCCGCTCTTTTCCTTCTATCAGCTCTTCATCCACTTGCCTTAAAGGCCCAGGGTGGATGAGTCAGTGACTCCAATCTGTGTTTGCTTAGATACCAACTTCCTTTTAGAGATAGCACTATCATGCTTTATCTCAGTAGCTAGTCATGCTTTTTGAACAATTTTGACACCTAGAACTTTCTTTTATTAGATGTAGACTGCTGCACTCCTCCCTATATCAAAAAAATAGCATGATCTTTGGGTCTGCTTTTTAAAAAGATACAAACCACAAATAACCCAGTTCTTGGCTATGCAGATATCATTAATCCAATGAGTAGTCAAGCTGGTTTAAGCTTGTGTGGATCCCTCACTTTCTTGTCTACTTTTCTGGTTGTTCATTCATCTTTGGTCACTTGAACATGGGTCTCCTTGCCTTCCTGCTTCTCCCTCATCCTCACCTCCTCTGCACAGCCAGGAAACCCCCAACACTGCCACTTCCAGACCTTGTGGCTCTGAAGTTTAACGTGTGTGACTTGACAGTTTGGAGGGAAGCTAATAGTCTGTCTCTCCCTCACTAAATAAAGAACAAACTGCAGACATCTGGAATAAGAAAGGCCAAAAAGCCAATACACCCGCTGAGAAACAGACCTTTCATGCTGCCACCATGGCAACACCTGAGTGCTCGAGCACAAGATGTTTCTGAAGCACCCTAAATGCCAAGATTGCTTGATGCTCTGGAGCTGCAACCACATGTTCAGATTAGGGGTGTATCACTTGGAGGACGTGGGGAAGGAGGGAAGGAACATTTTTCACCCCTCTAAATTCTTTCTTCATCTGTAAGCCAGGAGAAACTTGGAAGGGGAACACATGATGGCATTGTTCTGTGTTAATTATTTCCTAATTGGCCAAAGCATTGAAAATGCATCTGTCTCTTTAAAATGGTGTGGTATTTTGTGCTGTGACTACTACCAAACGTGAAGTTATTTGAGTGAAGGGAATAACTTCATGTGTGTTGAGGTGTGAGGTGACCTCATTATTCCTAAATCTGTTCCTGTTTTGTGGCACTCCTTATTCAGCTCTACTCTTTCAGCTGCTCAAGTGTTTTTATTTCTGCTCTGGTTGTGTAACAGATTTTTTTTTTGAAATGTCAGAATCATGGCAATGTAAGTCAGTTAGATGAAACAACCTGGCAGAATTTAGCTGCTCATAGATAAGACAATAATAGAGCAATATTAAATAGGGTTTGTGACTTAGTAAGATAAGAAGCAATACTTATCAGGTTTTACTTTGATGGAAGGTGTTGATTAATGCAAGACATGCTTCATTCCAACTGAGACTTCTGGTGAAGACATTTAAAAAATCATTTTGCCTTTGCTTGCACCAAGTCAGCAATTCAGAGAAGTATTGTGTTGAAAACTCTGACAAGTGGTATTCCTTGTCTGCCTTTAGAAGGGTGTGTCATGGGGAGTGTTAATATGCACTCTGCCATCTGTGCTTCCCCCAGGGCAGAGGTGCAGGGAGATACTGCTCCCTTCAACCCTTTATGCTTTTGCTTTTGCTGAGGAATGTGCTGTTGGGGCTGTTCATCTGAAAGTGAGGCACCTGTCCCCTCTCAAGGAAACACAAGAAGTCTTTCTCAAAGCTCACTCAGTGGGCTTCAGGCAGCCTTGCTGGTTGTACTTAGTAGAGTTTGTTTGAAGAAGGAGATTAGATGACTACTTTGCAAATGCCATGTATTGACAGGTTTTTTATGCTAACTTGAAAGTTTTTCTATTTGGACCTCCAGCATTTAAGGGCCACATGAGAAACAAGATTCCAACTACATTGCTTGAGAACTCTCTGTCACCTCCTGAGCAGTTCCTGTGGGACATGTTCCTCTAAATAATGCATCCCATCTTTTGTACCATTAACCACTCATCAGAAACTTCCTGGCTCCAGTGGGCCTGGTTTCATTCTCTGCCATTCTCTCTTGATTTCCTTTACTAGCTTCAATATTCTCCGCTGACTTCACGTAGCTTTGGAGCACTTGAGTGAGTTGGTGATCTGTGAGGTTTTTAACAAACAGGTAAGTTTTCTGACAATGTGCTCCCTGAGTTAAAGGTTTAGTGCCTATGCCAAATCTATGCTTGCATTAATAACCTCCATATCTACAATTATATATAACAAGCTTTTATAAGTCCCAATGCCTCCATTTCCTGATGTATTGAAAATAAATCAAAATGAAATTTTAAGTAAACTAAGCCGGCAAGAGGAGGCAAAAAATTCAGTTTGGTGTTGTGCATGGCATTGCTACCAATTCAGTGATGTAAATAATTTAATTGCAGTCTGCATAAGATGATGTGAAAGCAAAACACACTATGTCCCTAATCTTTTTAGGGGATTTACATGAACTGGAGTTGTCTGAGGAAAAATGAAGACCTTTTAAATGTCTATTGCATTACATTTTTCAGCTATGAAAAACTATTTTCATGTAAGAAAATTGAAGGAAAATACTTTTTCTCTTTAAACTTTGCATTGTTTGATTTTGTCACTTCACCTTTTAATCGTCTTTAATGTTTGGATGTCTAACAAAAGCTTAAGTTTCAATTTTCATCCCTGCTTAAGCAGACACAGAGCAGGGAGTTTGGGTGTGACTGAGATAAACCTGATATTAGGAAGTTATAGGGAGAGTGGTTTCTGCCTCTTCATTACCAGATTGTCCACCACTTATCTTCATGCCTGTGGTCTGAGTGACGCTGCTTCTCTGCTGCTGGTACAAAAAGTCCTTTGGTAACCTTGTGTGATGATTAAACACTACTAATTGTCCTCAGCTAGGAGGCTGTTTTGTGGTCATTCCTGCACCTCCAACTTTGATGCTAGATTAGGTAGTCCCTCTAAGAGAGGTACCTCTCAATACCTGTGCTTTTCACTATTGTAATATTCATCTGTTGGTCTCCAAGGTGAATCTTAGTCATGGGGTTTGAAGTGCAAAGGACCTGAATAGTTTCAGAATGTGCTCAGGGCAGTGACCACACCTGAGTCCAGAGAGTGTTTGCTCAGGTACCTGTGTAGCCTTTCTGATGGTCCTGAGCCCTATTGTAAGCTCTCATGGTCTTAATTAATCCTGGCTTGCTGGCTATTTGGAGGGGTGCTAGATCCAGTGTTGTGCTGTTGGAGGAAGGCTTGAGGGGGCTAGGTGAAGTGATTTATTTGCTGAAGAGAATCATGGTCTGTCAGTTGCTGGAGATAAGAAAGTAGCCCTCATATATAGGTCAAAAAGCCATGTATTTTGTCAGACCAGAGCAATTTCATCTTTCCATTGTCCTTTTCTTTTTTAAGCTCTTTTTAATTAAAAATAAAATTGAGTGAAAGTCATCCTCTTGGCTCCTCAGAATGTATCATTAGTGAAATAAAATGCACCCCTAAAGAAAGAAGTTGCTGAAGTCATTATTGCACATAAATCTTGGTATATCTGCCAAAACAAATCTGTATGAGATATCCCAGAGGAGAAAGTAACAGGGGGATGTTACTCTCAAGCTCTTTATTTTATCTTCTCTCATTTCCACTTTGTCTTGGTTTGAAAGACAGATATCTGCTAGGAAGGGGCAGGACCTCTTTAGAGATGGAGAATTCAAATCTCCTCCCTCCAAATTATTCCAATTAAAAGGAAAATTAAAGGAGCTTTCAGGCAGAGGTATGGGGGTAGGAATAACAGTTCTTTACTAGTATATATGACAAAACGACAACCAAACAACAACTACAGCATCAATAATAAACAGAACCAAGAACCTTGAGGGCTTTCTTTTACAAAAGCCCAGAGCAGTTTGATCTGGGTGCCCCTGCAGGACTCCGAGAGGCCGAACTGGAAGGAAGAAAAAGTCTCGGGCTGGTGGATGAGATGAGGTCTGCGCTGGCAGCTGGAACAGCAGGGGTGTCTCGGCAGGGCTGGGCAGTGCAGGGCTACAGAGTAGCAGGAGAGCCTCAAAGGTCCGAAGAAGCAGCGGCGGTGGGGGGAGAGGCTGGAGAAAGCGAGTTCAGGATTCCCGGGTACACAGCAGATGACGATAGATTTCCCAGGACGAGACAGAGGCAGAGGGCAGCCTGACCGTCCTCCTCGGCGCTGAGAGCAAGAGTGCTTCCCCCTCCCCCAGATCTGTCTTTTTGCCTTTTCCCAAAGCTCATCATCTCTCCCGTCTGAGGGACACTCCTAGGGACTCAAAAACAATAGGTGTAGCTTCGTGCTGCTATATCCCTCAAGCACTCTTTTTGTCTTGACTAAGTAGTTATTAAGGCTTCTTGGAAACTTATGGGAAAAAATTCTGTGAGAAGAGGAAAAAAAAAAAAAAACAAAACCAAATCTAACCCCCAACACACTTCAATCCCATTTGTCTGTGTTTAGGGGAATTATTCTATATGTCTGTATTTAGAGTGCTTAGAGAAAAGGGACTGCTAAGCAGCCTGGGATCCTTCAGCGTCTCTCTGCATACACTGTTTTTAATTGACACAGGGAGATTTGAGAAATCAGATACTATTAAATGCACTGTGTACAATAGATTAATTAAAATTCCTCTCTGTTGAAGGCTTTATCTTACTTCAAGAGCCTCTGCAATTGATATGAAAATGCCAAGGACCTCTGTTGACACTAGATGACAACCATAAACTTTGGTTTCACATTGAGAAAGCATTATTTTGTCTAGATCTTAAATTTTATGAGAAACCTTTTGGTCTAAACACCTTTGGGATATGAAGGCCTAAGCTTAGCAATTTGTTGCTGGTCTTTGAGTAAAACTTGTAAGACGTGATTTTGAACAACCACCAAGCAAGAGTCGAAAAGGCATCGCTAAAACATTAATTTCCTGTAGAGGATTTTACTGCACGATAAGCTACCTGGTTCCCAGGAGATTTGAAAATTAGGTCTCCCAGTCCTCTGCCAAAGTACAGATCTAGGAGCCTAGCTGAGTATATTTTCCCTTAAGTCCTGGTTGCTGAGATCTGTTTGTGGAAGACTGGCACCTCTGCGAAAGGAGCTCCTGGAGCCATGGGAAGTTCTATCCAGGGCACAGAGAAGTACTGCAGAAGGATTTGGCTCAGCCAGTGTTGACTGAGAAGTGCACAATGAAGCCCTTTTAGGATTTATTCAAAACTTTATTGCTTTCTAAGAGGAATTTGCATCATTGTTGCTTCTTTCATGACAAATGATACAGACTGCTTATGCTTGTCTCCCTTTCATGGTACTATAGGATGCTTCAGGAAATACTGGTGTCTAGCATAAATTTTCTTGGAAAATGCAGCCTCCAGATGTCATGGTAGTTATTGACATTAACTTGCTCTTGTAAAGATAAAAACATGGATAATATATTATCAGGATTTTCCCTACTTTTTAAAAAACCACTCCTGTTATTCATAACATCTATAAAGAGTTGCCTAGTAGTCTCAATATACCACATTGCCCTCGTGGGAAAGGTAAGGCTACTTTTGGCTTTGTGGTTGAGGAAGACTGAGCAAAACAGCAGTTGTATAAACTAATGTACCAAATGAGAGGTCTGCTGGGAGGTCTTATCTATCAATCTGAAACCATCTTGGCTGTTGATAGTTGAAACTTCCCTTGGCATTTTCCACAGGGAAAGTGCTAAATAAGATCAGAGTGCTGAGATACATGCCCAGCTTAATTTGTAAGGCTGTTCCTACAAGCTTCCTATCATGTTACAATATGCTCTTCAGAGTTCTCTTTAAAATTGCAACAAAAATAGCCAAACAAGTCCTTCTCTCTGGTGATTTCACGGCTTCTGTTTCTTCCTCAGAGAAGATCAAGTCTGAAGTTTCTCTGACTTCGTCTGAAATTGTAGGCATGATCAATTTGTTTAAGAAACCTTGTAAGTACTTGACTGATGGAGCACATGATGTCCTGTCATTCAAAAGCTCACTGTTAAGTTTTTGTGGCTTAGTCTGGAACACTTTCAGCTGGGAGCTGCTGAGGGGGGAATGTGCTGTGCTTCTTGTTTTTGAGTAGCAGCTGCTGCTAATGTATGTGCTGCTTTTGTCCATTTTTATGGCAGGTAGAATAACCAGTGTTTGTGTGAAGCACAGTCAAGTTTCAAACCAGAGAGATTATTCTGGTTAATGTTCTTGCAGGTGATTCCCTGAGGCATCACTTGGGGGTTTCTGCTCCACTGTGGGAAACTACTCCTCCATTTGTGTTGTCAGATTCTGTGCTTTACCATACCTTTTGATATGGTCCTTTTAACTGATGAAAGTTTAGAATTTATGGATTTAAATTTTTCATTAAATAGAAAAATACATGCTTTTTTATGATCATCTGGATTATTTTTGAAAGTTGTCAAAAAGTTTGTTATTTTAAAGCTTACTACTGTAATTTTAATTTTGATAGGTTTTCCTGTGTCAGTCCTCAAATATTTTTCAGTTGTTCATTTTTATTTTTTGCATTAGATTTTCAGGGTTTCTCCAACAAATTCAGAATTTATTAGAGTTAAATGTGAATGGACTGAAGCAGTGTTAAGTTTGCACTCATGTGTAAATAGCAAGCATGCTGTCAAGGAATGGTGTTGGATTCATGTAGTGGTGTCCTGTTTGCCTCTTTGTTTGGGGGAGTTGGGGAGGGGGGACCCTGGGGACAAAGGGCCATCCAAAGTGTTTATAATAAACAAGACTTGCTTTTACTGTGAGATGATGGTTAACACTGTAATATGACTAAAGCTTCAGTCTGTTTTCAGATTTCCCCATTATATGTCTATTCCAGTTCAGAAGTAAATAGTGTCTCTGTTTCCACTGGACTGCATGGTGTTCTGCATGAGCTTGTGGTACTCAGCAGGCACTAAGAGGAGAAAAGCATAATTTTGTCTAGATCTTAAATTGGTGATTTCCAAGTGCCCTTGATCACCAAGTGCCCTTCAGAGCAAGGCATGAAGCTCCCCTTGTCACTGACAGCCAGGTCAAATGTTCTCCCAGGGAAAGAAAGGAGAAAGAAAGGAATGTAAAAAAGAGCCCTTACTTCTCAACAAGTTATTTAATCAGCTCCAATTCCAGATTTAAATGATGGAAGTAGTAAGAAGACTGACTTTGCATGTACTATTGAGGAATTCATGTAGGAAGAAGAGACACAAGTGTTTGAAATACCTGGCTAGCTCTCTGTTGTCATCTGTTAATTATTCACATGGCTCTTTCATTTCTATTTTGTTGAGAAAAAGAGCTTGACACAAAGCAGCTCTTAACTTCCTTTCTAAAGGAGTGGGAGTACAGCGTGTCCATTCAGTACAAAGAAAAGAATTATTTTTGTGAAGTTTTCAGACTGTTTTAGTTTTCTTTTTGTAGGCTGCTTCACCAGAGGACTGTGGGAAGGAAACTTTTTCCCATGTGGCTTTTACACTTGTGTTAGGTATTATTAGTTAAGCCATAACTGAGCTGCAAATTCCAGGCCCAGACTTTCCTAGAATTTAGTTTTTCAGGGAATCATTTGCTTTACAGTTACCACCAAATTAAAATGGTGCATTGCTGCCTTGCCTTATACTGGGTTCGTGGTACATCTCTATATAATACTACCATAGGGGCTTAAAAAGCCCTGGCAGACAGTTGTAGGGGATGAGTCTGACACAATGTCATTGTGACACTTCTCTGAAAGCTGCTGTTCTAGGAAACCTTTGCCCACAACCACCGCCTTGTGCAATTGAAAAAGGATTAGCTAAATTACATATGGTTTCTCTGAGGGTACTTGTGTTTCATGGATGGGATTAAAAGCAGAAAGGTAGAGAGTATCTACAGTTTGCCAGCCTTTCAGCTGAAGTGAGTGATGACATTTCTGCATGCTTTGGTGGTCTTGTTCACTGAACCTTCTTCCCTGCTAGGGTTTGTTTTTTTTTTTTTTTGTCTTTGTTTTAAGTCCCTTTTCTATTCTGGTATGTGCAATGGTTTTTGAACTCCCACTCAAGAAACTTGTCCAGGGTAAAGTGCAAGTTTTGAAAATATTATGGAATTAAAATCTTGTTGGTAATATCTTAGCTGGGATGTTTGTTTCTGTTTCCCTAAGAAGGATGCATTTTACAAAGAGGTAAGTATTACTTACTCCTGCATAATTATTAGCAGAAATCTAAAAGATGAGAATGTGAACACAGCTGATTTATATATCCAAAAGCTCTCTATTTAAGATAATAATGCTTTCTGTGGATTGAACATGAAGTCTTAATAGCTCATGGGTGGAGACAGACACCTATTGTCTCACCTAGTCATTTGTAGTGAAGGCGTTCATTATTTTTGTCTTTTAATATTTCTTTCAGAAGAGCTGGAATGCATGATCTGCCTGCCTGTCCCCATGGGTCAGGACTGAATTGCAAATTACTCCTCTGCTGCTTGAGCAGACTGGCTGCTGTTGGAAATGTGACACTCAGCTACGTGGAATACTTGTCTGTACCAGCCTTGCCCTGTCTGCATTCATTTTTCCAAAATTACTAAACAACTTACCCTTAATGAGTTGCAACTAATTAGTACCTCCTGCTTTGCTATACCAGTAAAATTATACTTCTAGTAAAATGCTTCATGAACTAATTAGACATCTCAACCCAGCTGACTTTTGTCTTCTTGTTTAGTTGTTTCTTACTAGATAGATTAAAATCTTGTCATCTTACTCCAAAGATGCAATCTCTTCATGTTCTTCCCCCATGCCAGACTGCATTTAATTCTTATTCTGGAATGCTGTTTCCCTAAGTGAGGTGTCCTCTTTATCCTGCAGAGCAGAGTGCCTGTCCCATGTCACAGCACAGCCTAAAGCAGGGATGACCAGCTGCTCTGTGGCTGCACTTGCCCCAGCTGATGACTCTGCTGATGGGTGCTGGAGGATAATAAGAGGCTGACACTGCAGAGGGTGCTTGGGGTATCCTGAAGAGCAGGTACAAACAAACCTTACCAGTCTGGTGGCATGGTCCAGGAGGGCAGGGCAGGGAGACACAGCTGTTCACAGGGAGGTCATGTCCTCAACACTTACAAGCTGTGGCACGGAGCCCTTTCCGGCAGAGGAGAGCAAAGTCCTGCTTGGAGGCTGTGCCTTTGCCTGTCAAGACCCTGAGGGGCTTACAGCCGTATTGTGTTTCCCTGCTGTGGATCTTGGAACAAAAACTGTTCTCAGTAAAAGAAACAGAGCAAAGTAAGGCCCCTTACCCCTTCAGTCTGGACTGGTTCTGGTAGAAGCCAAGTAATGCTGGTGATGCCGCTGTGTGTGTTTCCCAGGACAGAGGTCTTCAGAGCTGCTCCTTGGGGTCCTGCTGTGCTATAAGCACTGTGTTTCCTCCATGGCTGCAAAGGGTGATGTCTTTCAGAGAGTTTGTTTCTTGGGGGCTCTGGGGACTTTTCTACAGGTAGTTTTGTGGCAGACAATTTAAGTAAACTTTTGCTATTACAAGGAAGCAACACAGAATGCTACATCTTCTGATCCTTCCTGGGACCTTGTATGCATTTTAACAGCCATCCTTTCTTCCCTCTTTATCAGTCCCTGCTAATTTTACATCCTTTGGTTCAGGGGCTTTTGGCCTCCTTTACAGTGATGTGCAGTGAGTGTGGTGTCCATGCAGCAGTGGACTGCCTTGAGTGCTGCCAGGCTGAAACACTGGCCAGCTGGCAAAGGCTTGCAGATGGCTAACAGCTGCATGGATGTACCAAGGCACCTTGAAGAGGAGCAAATATAGGTAGATGGCCTGTTTCAGCTTCTATCTAGTGTGCCCTTGCACTTTGTTCTGAATGTTTTATTTATACAAAACTGGTGAAAACATTTCCCTCTGCTTTTAGAAGCACTTAGTAAAAACATTACAGCGTTTTTAAAATCCATTCAAGTAGCTCTTTATTGCAAAGTAGTGGAGGCTATAGCCAGGTAGGGGTGAGTCTCTTCTCCCAGGAAACCAGTGACAGGACAAGAGAACAGTCTTAATCTGCACCAGGGGGGTTTAAGCTGGACATTAGGAAAAAGTTCTCCACAGAAGGGTTGATTGGGCATTGGAATGGGCAGTTTGTGGAGGTGATGGACTCACTGTCCCTGGAGGTGCTAAGGAAAAGGCTGAATGTGGCACTCAGTGCCATGGTCTGGTTGACAAGGTGGTGTTAGGTCATAGGTTGGACTTGATCATCTCAAAGGTTCTCTCCAACCTAAATGATTCTGTGATTCTGCAAAATCTCACTGCTCTCTTATTTTCTCTTGTTTGATTAAGTGGCTATCCAGATAATATCTGGATTGCTTTACCGTCAGTGAAGTTTTAGGATACAATGTGGGTGATGCCCTTACAGGAATCTGTTTACCAACCCAAGTACAGATATTTTAACATTTTTAGTCACGTGTTTGACTGTGATTTCCAAAGTGGCACCTTAAAAGTAAGGAGCAGCTGCCCTCCTGCTAATGAATATATATATATATATATATATATATATATAATTCCAGGTATGCATTCTTCCAGGAGTTTTTTCCAAATTCATCAGTGATCCACTGTATGCAACTACATGACAAGTTTTACGTACATGTGACTGCACTCCTTTATTTCAGCATTTGTTTGAACGTCAATAAACCAGTGATTTCTCAGGTGATGCAGCCGATCAGTTGCCATTAGCTAATTTTCAGTTTACAGTCTGAAACACTTAAACTCAAACTGATTGTGCAAGTTCATCAACCAGAGAGCAGATATGTGCAGTATTAACTGTGACTAAAGCAGAACAAATTGACAAATTTCATTGGTCCAGAGTAATATTTTTTGCAAACACATTATGAACAATCCATATCCTGTGATATATGTCATCTCTCCACCATCAGATAGAGACATACCTGATAAATCAAGCCAAATTAAAACACAGAATATTTGGAGTGTCCTATTTTTTCTGATGTGATATGTTCATTAATTTTGATGTTTGTCTTCAAACAATCTACACTGTAAGAGCAGGAAAAAGAAAAGGAGGTAATGTGTTTTTTCTTGCAATTGACACACATCCTCTGGTGGAAAAACCCTGGAGGAGATGATATTCTGCATTGGCATTACAATGTATTTCTGCCCCGCAACTGGCATTTTTCTTTCTTCTATATAATATGTAGGACTTAGTCTGAAAAAGTCAAAAAGAGGGGTGAAGGGGTGGGAGAAGCCTAAGCCTAAGTTGTACACTGTGTAAAGTCACCCTCCAATTGTTGACGGTGCTGTCATTTCATATATCTAAATTAAATGGTTCTTTCCTCTGACTGTCCTGGGTGGGTGTTACTGCACATATGGCTTTTGGGCTTTAGCTCTGCTCTTTAAAAGAATGATAAAGATTAGCACAGTCATTTAGAGCATCAGGATTTTTCTGAAAATGCCATAGAAAACTTGGTATGAGGATCGGGGGATCTAACAGAGGGCCAACACAGAGCACTGGAATGAATGTTCTCTTCACCCAGGACTTTTAGATGTGTCACTTTTCCTTTGCTCTAAGCCCACAGGACAAAGCAACAGCTATGGTTGTTTCCAGATGCATATTTGACAAATCTTTCAGAAACTTTCATATGAGCAAGGTTTCAAAAACTAGAACTTGGATTTACTTTGAGATGCTTTGCATTATCTGTGTCAAAATATGTCACAGGATTTCTGTTCCTTGGTCTTGCCATTGGACTGGAGCAGCTGGAAGGTATCTGATCTGCCAAAAGATACCCTGTACAAGTAACATGTTCTGGAATGATGTTGCATCATGAGACACAGCACTTGGCTGGTCCCTGGGGCTGTCACAGTTGCTGCAGCCCCTCAGATTATGACAGACACAACCTGCACTCCCAGTGTCTTCCCAAGGCTTACAAACCACACACTGGAATAGTTTTCACTCAAGGGACCATCTTGATGTTATATCCTGCAATCTACAATGCATTAAATTCCCTTGGCTATAGTTATGTTTAGCCATCCTCACTAGCACATGGGACCTTGTGATCTGCCTGGCCACCTGAGTCCCCTCCATTCTTTGTTCTGGCACATAGTAAATGGTAAATAAATTCCAAAGTGGGTAAGTGATGTTTCAGAGAAAGCGCTGTCTCTTTTCTCAGTGAAGTTTAATCATGTTCACCTTGTGTGGCTAAATTTGATGTATTTCAGCAGTGTAGTGATGATAATGCTTTGTATTCTCAGCACAGTGAGAAGATTAGTGTGATCAGTCACAACCTGGTCTGGCAAATCCTGGCCTGGAACCAAAATGGCACGAAAATAGGAAGTAGTTTTTTCTCTGCTCCTGCTAGCTAAAGGCAAGATGTTTTAAAAGGAAATATCTGGTTGTCTTAGTTCAGGAATAGAGAGAGATGTGCTTTTGGGCAAAGGCCATTTTGGATTTGAATTATTTTAGATGATTTTTAAATGCTTGAGTATCATCTCTTTGTGGCTGCTTCCCTTCTCCTCTTTAATTTTGCTTCTTCATGAGTAATTAATTTTATTCCAGCCTCATAAAATAGAACAGAGGCAGATATTTCATTTTGCATCACAGTAGTATGATGGATTTCTTTTCTATTTTGATGTTACAGAATTTACAGAGATTCCTTTCTTGATATTTCTGTTTGGAGTAGAAATCTTACTTAGTTGACATTTAAAATAACACTGCTTTATTTACTAGTGTTGTATGTTGATATCCTCAATGTTAGCCAAATAACTATGATGGCAAAATACATCTGAGTGTCCTATGAAGTGAATATTGTAAGTTTTGCAAATATCAGAAGAAAACTATTCAAGACTTTTTTTCAAGACTCTTAGATATTTATAGGTCACTCTAAAATGTAAAATTTCATCCTCAATCTTGTTATTCTGTATATTTTGGTACATTAATGACAAGATGAGGAATTGAGTCAATTACAAGCTTCTTTTCTAAAGCAGGTCTAGTGTTTGAGAAGGTTGCCAGAACTTCAATCTGAAGATTTACAGTCCTCTTCCTATCACAAAAATATCTTACTTGCTTCTCTTGTCTGTGCTTGGCCGGGGTAGTGAAGACAACTCAGGCTGGGGGCTCTGGTGAGGATGTGGGAAAGCAGCTACATGTTCCTGGTCCTGTCTTTAATTTGCTCTTTCTGTGTAAAAGGCGTTTGAGATTTGCCTTTGTGCCTCAGCCTGTTGCCTGCTCACTATATGGGAACAGGTGATGGATAAGGAGCAGCTAGGTTAGATCTGTGCAATGCTAGTATAATTAGTGATTAATACTGGTGATCAGTTTTATCTCCATGGTCTGTTTAACTGCTCCAAATCTTGTCTCTGAAATTGTTGGTAACAGTGTTGGTTAAGTGCTGGCTCAGGTGCAGCTTTTTTTTTGTAGCATCCCTGTCAATATTAAGACACCAATTTCATGCCTTAGCTGATAGTGATCTACATCACAAAAACTGGCAATTCTTGAAAAAACTGGAAATGGCCATCTCACCCTGGTGCTCCAAAGGGTGATCCAGGTCAGCAGGAGAGGTGGAAGTGCAGCATGCTGGTGTTCTCTGTGCAGGGCCAAGGTGAGGCTGTGATGCTGCAGATGTGAGAGGGGCAGGAGGAGTTGCAGGCTTCATACAAGTGGCTGACTATCCTCTCTTGCTGACATGCCCAGAAGGCAAATCTTGTCCCTGAACAACGTGGGAGAACATCTCAGTGTAGTGCCCGCCCTTCCTGAGGAGGCTGATAATCTGGGCCTGTGTATGCAGTGAAAGTTGCTCAGACAATGAAAATCCAAGTATTTGTTGAGTAGGCAATATCCCAGACTCAAGAGAGATGCCCTAAATCTTAATCTGGCCACAATTGGTGTCAGTATCAGTGGATTTGTTTGTCAGAAGGAGCAAGTGAGCCTGGCGGGGTGGTTGGGAAAGGGAAGCGTGCAGCAGGAAGGTGCAGGGGCAGCAGTGAGGAGCCAAAGGTGTCCTCCTGCCACAGCTTTGCACAGCTCCTGGAGCAGAGATGGCTCCATGTGAGAGCAGAGTGCTTCCACACTTTGGAGTGGAGCAGAGAGCAGGTTCTTCAGCCCCTGAGCTGCTGACTGAAGTTATTTCCTGTGATATTTTGGAAATGTGCCAGTCTGGGGAATGAGTGCCACGATTCCTTCTGACTACCTTGCCCAACAGAATAAGGAAGCTGAGGTTGGCTTCCTCCAGAAGTTAAAAAAACCTCAAACACTTAACACAACTGTGAAAAAGGTATATTGTGTGTGTGGCTCTACGCAGATATTTACTATATGTAATATGCTAGGTAGAAAAGTTATGCAATATTAACATTTTAAATAATATAGTAAATGTAGTTTTTAACATTGAATCTAAGTAAGAATTGTGTGTAAGGTATTGTCCTTAGCTCAAGAGCAAAGAGAAGATAACCCGGAGGTTTCTACACAGAGAGAACAATTACAACAAGCCAGACTAAAACCCCTCTTGGATGTTTCAGAGGGAAAGATGCATATCTCCTCGAATCCACAGAAACCACCCTGGTCAAGCCAGACCATGCATATCTCCTTGAATCCACAAAGCTACCTGGTTAAGCCAGACTCCAGGACGCCAGGGGTTTTGCAAAAGGCTCTTGGCAAACGGGCTTTTCTTAGATAAAGTATGCATAATCATTAAAGTTTGTCCTCAAAAATAGAGATGCTTCTCTCTAACGGGGCCCTTCTTTCTCGCAGCTTTTGTCTGAGAGGAGAGGGGACGGTAGACCTGGGCTACCTTTCTTTGCTCTTATTGCCTCATTATTTGTCCTGACTCTGAAAACTTTTTAAACTTTTATTATTGTATTAATTTTTTTTGTAACCAATTTTTATTCTTTATTAAATTTTCATAAATTTCAAAAAGCGAGTGATTGGCATTTATCACACAACTGTTCCCAGCTCCATGCCTCTCTTCACTGTGGTTTTCACCATGCAAACATTGACTTTGGCCTTTGCTTTTACCACAGCTTGCTGGAGAATTTGTGATCACTGTGGCTTATACAGCTCTTTTTTTAAGATATAGTTTATTTTCTTTATTTTGCTATGCAGCTGTAAACCACAACAGTGTGATTTAATTCTGTGAAACCACAGATCAGCACAAGTTGTTTTAGTTCTTTTAGACACATTCAGCCTGAGGTCAGATTTAGCTTGGCTTTCAGGTTGCTGAAATAAGGGGGTCTTGTGATTCATCCTGACATTTTAATTCCTTAAATCTGGGGAAAGGAGGTGGATTTACTGTCCTCTGTTCAGCTTTACCTTTATAAAATTTATTAAAGAAGAACTTATTAAATTAATATGTTCACTGGAGTAGTTAATAATTTGCTTATAATAAGACCCCTTTTACTCCTGTGTTTTCTATATCACTTCATAATTCTCAGAACTTTGAAAGCAAACACACAGGCATAAAGTAATTGTTGGGGTTTCCCCTTCTCCTAATGTCCCTCCGCCTCATTTAGAGCTACACCTAGAACTATGTTGGAACTTTTTAAAATGCATTTTTACTTCAACGTGGAGCTGCCCTAACTCAAAAGCTATATTGCTAGTTTCTAGAAAACCCACTACTATCTCCTATGACTGAAGAGTAGGTAAATTAATAAAATGAAAACTTGACTCTCTCCATTTAATTTGACCTATATAAAATATTCTAGCAGTTCATCTGAATTGCAAATTTAAAATTCATATATGTTTGTCATTGTAAAATACTTTATACTAAAACTGTGCAAAAATGGAAGAAATCACTCTGAGTACCTATGTCTTTATTGGTCTCAGTTTGTGTTAGACATTAAAAGCAGAAATAATGCATCTGGTTTTACACCATGACATGAATTTTTTATCCAATAACATTGCCTTTACGTGACACTGAAGTGAGAATTTGTTTTGTGTCATAATGACTCAGTAATGTATTAGTTTATTGTTTCCCTTAAAAAAAAAAAGGAAAAAATTCCAAATCCCAAACTAAAATATACTGCATGTACCTGCTTTCTTAGAGCCTTGATTTATTTGCCCCAAGTGATTTATTAGTCAGTGGGGTTTCCAGCCCCTTGCTTGGGCAGTAACCCCTGCCACTCCCTTTCCAAAGGAGGACATTTAACTTTTGCAGCAGGGCTGGCTTATAATTATCCTGTGATCAGCTGGAATGGTCACATCTGTCTTCTCACCCATTTCTAGCTGATCTGGGACATCTCAACAATAGGCTCTAAAGGAATGACTGTGTACATAATACTTCAACTCATTTCTATCCCAGTTATCCCAGTCCTCCAGCCATCCAGACTTTCTGGCATAGCACTTTGACTGTCCTTGAGGTCAGGGTGCTTCTCAGCTTTTTCTTATTGCTAGAACATGCTAGTAGCATTTCTGCCTTACCACTGAAGAGGTTTGGTCTATGAGTTTCATGCTCTCTTCATGAAAATTAACATTTTTTATGGTAAGACAGTAATTTCTGTGACAGTGAAATGCTCCTCCTCTCACCAGTGGAAAACTGCAGGTGGTATGGATCTAAAAATGTTGACCAGTGCAATACAGGATTTATTTAGAGCCAGAGGGGCATGAAAAAGTGTTCATGTAACACGACCCCTTGTAAGAATGATCTTAGAAATCGTGATTTGAGTGTAGGATCCTGGCCTGTCAGCAGCCTGGGCCAGTCTTGAGGAGCTCCCCTCTGGCAGCTGGGGAGGGGCAGTGGGAGCTGTTTGTCCAGTGCACGTGGTACTCCTTGGACTTTGGACTGCTCTGACATGGGGCCTCAGGGAACTAGCTTTGCCTTAGGGAGGTTTATCTTTTCACATTCAGCATGGCCAGGACTTCTTTCAATCACAAATTTTCCCACGTAAGAAATTAACCTGCTGAGGGAATCCCACCTTTTACCTTTTTTTCTCTGAGAAGGAAATAATGATCCAACATCTCTTTATTGATTGACATCAAGTGTTTAAAGCAGCTCTGGAAACCTCAGGTAAAACCCAGCACAACAAAAGGGTCTCCCATCATTAATAACTTGACTTAGTAAGCCTTGAACTAGTAAAGCAAAGCTTTCTCCCTTCTGTTACATAATATTTTGTTGGTGAATCAGAAGCTATTGCAGTCTCTTCCTTTCTAAAAGCCTCACATGCATCACTGTGCCCAGAGCCATAATAAGCAGGTTTAATCTTATCAGGTATGTTCTGCAATGCAGCCCAGCATCTCAGTAACATCTATGGGATTTAGTTAACCCGTTCTTAAATGTCCTCAGAGGTATGAACTCCACTATCCATTCTTACTGTCTTCAAGATGTGAATTCCAACTTTTTTTACATCGTCTGGCTACTCACTGTGTAGCCTGTAACTGGGGCTTTCCCCTGGAAGAAGAATACTCCTTGGCATAGCAGGGTTTGCCCCTGAAGTTTATACTAGTTTTCTCCTATGTCTTCCCTGCTGGGAGTCTCTGCTATCCCGAGCCTACCTCACACATTCCCCAAATGAGCTACCTGCTCCAAGTCTGGTTGTGCTTTTTGGAGGGCATTATCTTCTCTGTCCCAAAGGTGCTGCCCAAGGATGGCAGTGGGATGGATTAAGAAGGCAGAATGTCAGTGTTAAAACAAAGGGTTGGATGAATGAGGCTCTCCGACCTCTAGGACCACTCATTGTAATGCTTGATGAAAACAGAAGGCACAGAAATACAAAGACTGGCTGGGAAGAGTTTAATTAAAAGACAGTGATAGGAGGAGAACAGGAGCTCAGAAATGAAAGGAGACTTTTGCCATAGTAAATGAGACTGAAGAAGTGGATATTTACTTAGCTGTAGTTCTTAATGTCATCCAAACATTTTAAAAAAAATTATTTACTCCTCCTCTTCATTCATATTTCTTTGTTGCTTTTAAAGAGCACTGTGGAGATTAAGTGGAGATTAAGTCCTTTTATCTTCAAGAAGGTATTTCCTTCTTGTATCAAGAGAAGTGTCAAAATAGCTGTTTCCTTGCTCTGGGTGATAAAACACATTATATGGTGCTTGAACATTAATACTCCATTATGACGATTTGTATGTGTCTTCTAACAGCTGACTGTCTCAGCCACATAAGGTTTCTGTGGAAAACAGTCTTTGGGAGGAAGGAAAATCACAAAATGGGCTGGGTTTTGTGGAAATGTTTTTGCTTCTGCAGATGGTAAGGGAAAATAGATGTTTCTGGAAAGTAAGATTCGTTCTTGCTGTGCTATGGATGCTTTAGGTAGTATTACTGGTTTATATCATGTAATCCAAGAATACCTCATCCTCTCTGGGACAAGGTTTGCAGGAAATAGTATCTCTTGTAAGATCACCTGATACTCCTGGAAAAACAGGCAAGTAAAGGCCCACTATTTTTCCTTTGCTTTGCCAAGGTGTTTCATTAGACCATTGTGGCTAGACCAATTTGACACTTTTGATACCTCTCAATCTTGTTTTCATTTAATGTGTCTCAGGTACTGATGTTATGTCAGGTGATATTATCTCTGTCAGCATGGGACTATTGCACACTGTCAGCTTTATGACTGTTATGTGCTATCACTAAATGTCTCACAGAGGTGAACCCATTTCTGGGAAGTTACATTATTGAATCTGAGCTTCAGTGTTTGGTTTTTTTAATGTCAATCTTTATTCCCTATGTGTTCTTTTAAATGTTTCTTTGGTGTTTTTGTTTGTTCTCTTAAATGATTCTTTGGTGTTTGTGCCTGCTTTGTATCTGGACTGTGTCCATCTGTCAACCCCAGCCACCAGTGGAAGAGAGGGCAATGGACTGAGGGCAGGTCATGAAAGCAGAAAATGTCCAGAAACCAGTTTTCCTTGTGAAATCAGATGAGCTACCACAGGTACTGAAGATCACACCTATTTTAAAGCATGGGATCATGGTTAAGCAGAGCAAAGCCTGCTCTCTTCCTCCTTGATTCCAAACAATTGATTTTCCTTTTCTGAAGGAGTGGAAGCAGCTCTCCAGGGAGCACTCCAAGTTTATCAGCAAAAACGAGCATCTCTGGCATCTCACAGAAATGTATGTACTGAGATGTGGAGTGGGTAGGAAAGCTGGAAGCAAGTGCCAATCCTGGTTTCCCCAGAGAAGCTCTATGCTGTTAGAACTGGGACAGGGGGAAGGAAGGCAGCTTTTTTGGTGGGGACCTGAAAAGCAAAGAAGTTTTTGCAGATGCCTGGCTAATCCGGGCTCAGCAGGGCAGGGCTTTATTATAGTGGATACATCTTGAGTTATTTTAAAAAGAGGATCTATAAACATACCATTAGTTTGAAATTAAGGTGGTTTTATCAATAGTGATACTGGCAATGCGAACCATAGCCGCTTTTTTTCTGTTGTAGAGATGCAATGAGAAATGTCAGTCAACTTATCCTCTTAACAATATCTTTTAGTCCCCTTTTCCACCTTGGCTGCTGTATTGTGCCTGCAGCCCAGTAATCCACTTGTCCTCTCTCTGCCACACAGTTCTTAATGTTACATTCATATGGATCTCCATTCCCTAAATTCATTATAGAAATATCTATTCAATTAAATAATCCATGTTCTCATTAATCTAGTTCATTGCACCACATTTTATAGCCATTAAATTCACTAACAAAGAAACACATAATTTTAGAGACAGCTCCTGTGCAATATCTCATACTATAAGAAGTGCCATAGACAGGTGCTGAATTTCATATAATGAGCAGAAAAATTCTGTGAAATATTTGTAAATTCCATTTCAAAACTGGGGCTTGAAAAATCTTGGTCATAGTAACTTAAAACTCAAATCGACACTATGAATCCTGCTTTTATGTTTTCCCACAACAATCCATTTTCTACCCACCAGCTGATGCCTGTGCTTGGTCAGCTCTGACCAAGATGATGACCTGCCCCCCAGGTTTCCTCACCCACACTGCTGTGAGTGCCCCAGGACTGCAGCAAATAGGAAAAGCTGCAAGGAATCAACACCTTGTTAAATATTTAGGTGTCTCTTCTATGATTATGTGAGTCTTTCTGTTTCTCATGTTAAGTTTGCTTTGCTTGAAAACTGTTTTTTAGATATTTCCAGGGGCATCAACTTCTCTATCCTATCCAGTAGCATAACCTCACCCCTGGCTTTTGTCTGGGATACACTGCTCACTCCCTTTCAAATAAGTTAAATCTCTTCCCTCTATAATCATGGTAGTTAAGTCCTTGTTTGGCCTGTGCTTGTGGTGAGGATTCTGTGCTGTTTATGAAAGGTGTCACAGCCTGGGAATCCCAATGGAATTGAGCAATTTATCTGCAAGCTATTTTATGGGGAATTTTCAGCTGGCATGTTGGTAAGACTTTGCCAGCTGGAGTCCAAAGGCTGCTCCTGATTTCCTGGCAACAAAGGGCATTGCACCTGCCTTCATTTTTCTTGGAGAACATGAAAGAGAGACTGTGAGAGGAGAAGCTGCTCCCCTCTCTCATGAGGAGTGGAGGCACCATGTGCTGCCTGTGTGATGCCAATGCTCTCTGCTTTAACCGGCTCTGTGTTACCCGCTGCATGTCTTTGTGCATCCAAAAAATGATATGACACGTTACAGATTATTCTAATCTGCTCTGCTACTCTTCTGGTAGCTGAGAAGGGAGCGCCTACCATATGTGCTGTGTTATCCTAGCTGGTGTATCCAGCCTTGTTTATCTGTCACCTTCACACCTTATGTTATTCTGTGATTCAAAACTGGTTTACTGTTAACTGTTTACAGTGATTTGAACAGAATGAACTTGTTAAACAGACAGGAAAAAAGGTTTAATTGCTTATTGCCCCTGGTCTCCTGGGACTAGATCTGTAGGATTCCATTAAAGTGATTAAGGAGAGAAGCAAATGACACATATAGGCTGACTTGTTTCCTGGCTCTCCCAAAAATTGTCCTTGTTGCAAGTTGACACCATTGAGTGTCCCAGCTTTCATCCTTTCCTATCCCATTATTTTCTCTCAGCAGCTCAGATGGACAGAAGGGATGAGTTGTGTTTGAGAATTACAGACTCAAAAGGCTTTTGTGCAGAGAATTGTCTGCTGCATTGCTGATGTTTGGAATACTTTTTGTGCTTGTTTTACTGTTACAGGAAACATTTCACCCTGCAATATCATCCCACATCTTCCTCCATAAGATCTTGTGAAAAATTTACATTAACAGAGGCATTCCCTCCTTAGAAACTTGGCAGGATGGAGAACAGCACGAGCAGCCCGTGCAGGGCAGGATGTTCTTTGGCTTTGGAATGGGTCACAAAGCCTGATTTAAAGAATTTGTGTTTAGTAATGTGACAGCTGTGATGATGGGTGTGCAGCAAGGAAACAGCTAAGGGACATGTTAAATCACACGGGGAAAAGCAGATCTTGGCTGCAGATAAGTGTGTTGGTTTTCACCCATTTTGATGAAATGAAAACTGTGTTGACCTGTTACATTTGTTCAACACTAGTCTCATAGTTGGTGAATCAGTATTGCAGATTTAGAGTCAGTGAGGCAATTCACAGTTATATATGAAGATCTTGAAAGGAGGAGGGAACAAGAGTAATGTGGATGAATGACATGGTGGGAACCCTTTTTAAAAAATGCTGTAGTTGAATTGATTTATGCTGTAAATTACATTAACCAGCAAAATTGGCATCATGCAGCTTTTCCTTTTGAAGAAAGCTGAGGAAACAAGCAAGGTGAGAACTCTGAACAAATAGCTCTTCTAACCCAGTCTTGTGTCTGTTACTGGTGCCTTCTCTCCTGTGTGCTCCACCATTTGATTGATGGTGTTTTGCAGTCACTTTCAGAAGCGTGTAAGGGGTCAGAGCAGCTGTGGCCAACAGCAATAATTTCTCTCTTTCTCTGCATGATTGCCTGCCTGTCTTTTAAGGGTTTCATATAGGAATACATTCTATTATATATAAATACATTCTACATATATCTAAAGTCAGAATTGAGCAGCAAGCAACGAGTCTGGCTGGAGATGAGAATTATCTGCCAATGGAAAGCAGGGCTGGGAGACAGGTAATCTTCCATATCCTGTTTTCTTCTACACTGGTAAAACTGCTGTTCCAGTTGTTGTTTTTGTCCTCTGCCTATTGTCAGTCAGTGATTCTAAACTGGAAAATTCTGATGCTGGGCCTGAATTGGAAGTTCATAATTCAGCTTTTTATTTTTATGCTGCTGCTTGGATGCTCTGAAGTGTTAATGAAGTTGCACAAATGCTGTATATCCTGACTGCCCAAGAAGAAGAATTACATTTGTGTGAACTTCTTATGGATCTGTAAAGGAAGTGCAGAATTACTCTCTCTTGTGTCTTTCACTTTGTAGTTTCAATGCAGATTTCTTACTTCATCCTTAATCAGATACAGATAGATGAACTGTGTGTAAGTTTGATGCCATGCTGGGTTTGACTCGGGCTCTTTGGCACTATGATAGTTTGGAAACCACTGACCACTGGAATTAGCCAGGTCAAAATATGCTTGGGCACATTTTTTCCCTCTGAAAACCCTGAAGCTATTCCTCCAGTGACTACAAAGGCGTGTTACCCAGATGTGGCTTTACCCTGATAAGGGTAGAGTGTATAGCAGAGAGCAAAACCCAAGGTGGAACTAAAGAATGCTATTGCACTACAGAAGGTATTCCAAGATTCCTGGTCAAAAGTTCCTACGGGGCCTGCGTGTACTTTGCCACCAACCTGGGGCTTAGTGCTGAGCCTCAGCCCGCAGGAAGAGGAGAGCATGCTGAGGCAGTGTGTGCACACAGCCTGCGAGAAAAGCTCGTACAGGATCGTAATTAGCTCATGAAAATATCTGTCACCAGTAAAACACAATGCTTCTCCAACTGGATTACGGTAGGAGGCTGAATATTGGAGTTTTAAAATAAAACAAACAAAGGAAAAAACCCAACTAGCTTGCTTTAAGTAGATTTAATGCAAAACTAAGGTAAAGCCCAAGAGGAATAAAGAGCTTTAACAGTTATTATGTTTTATGTATTCTTTGATTCATCCCAGCCCTGAGAAATTAACCCGTTCTTGACAGTGGTTAACAAGAAAGTCATGATATTTCTTTTTAATAGATGGGGGATAGTAGTTTGAAGCTGCCTTTATTTTTTCCAGTCATTGGTGGAAGGAAAAAGGTGACTTTTTTCCCTGGTTAACTTTTTTATTTCTTGTCTCTGTCTTCATGTATGTTTTGTGGTTTTGCTGTGCTTTTTATGGTGTAGCGTTGAAAATTTCAGTGTCTGAAGGAAGAAATGCTTGGTCAAATTCTATCCTCAGTTACTTGGGGGGGAAAAAAAGAGAAATGTATTGACTTTGCTGATATAAAGCTGGATGTTTATTGAAGGATCCCAGTACAAACCGAAAGAAATGTATCCTTTTCATTCATTTGTAAATTGGCTTGTCTAGTTATGAGGCCACATCGCTAAAACACAGCTGTTTGTTTTCAGCTGCTTTCAACTCAAGGCAGAGGATCCAGCCCCTTCCAAAGTGGGGTGACCAAAGCAGTGTTTTTCTTTCGGTAAAACGGTCAAAACTGCGGTATAAACCCTAAAAACACTAAAGCAGTGTTACGCTCTGGCTTTGCAAAATTATCCTTTCTGTCATCCAAATGTTTGGCTGTGGATCGTTAAAGGCAGGAGCAGAGGTCTGAGCGCTCCTGCCTTTGCTGTGTCGGTGTGACGCGTCCCCAGCAGGCTGCAGCCCGGCGTTCCCCGGCATTTCCCCGGGCTGCTCCGGCTGCCGCCTGCTCTTTGACCCCGCTCCTCCCGTGTCCTCAGCCCCGCGCCGCTCTGTCTTGTCGTCTGCAGACAAGAAAAAGGCAGGCAAGTTCCAGCCTTTCAAGAAGCTCTTCGGCAGGAGGAAGAAAAGAGAGCCCGCCTCGGAGTGTGAGCAGCCCAAACTGAAGCCCAGCCACTCCTTCGGCAACATCTGCAACGGGAGCTCCTCGGATGAGGAGCCCAACAGCGCGCTGAGGTGAGTGCGCCCACACCTGCTGCCAGCCCCTGCACACACAGCGCCTGTCCCCGGCACACACAGCGCCTGTCCCCTGCACACACAGCGCCTGTCCCCTGCACACACAGCGCCTGTCCCCGGCACACACAGCGCCTGTCCCCTGCACACACAGCGCCTGTCCCCTGCACACACAGCGCCTGTCCCCTGCACACACAGCCCCTGTTCCCCTGCACACACAGCCCCTGTTCCCCTGCACACACAGCCCCTGCTCCCCTGCACACACAGCGCCTGTCCCCTGCACACACAGCCCCTGTTCCCCTGCACACACAGCCCCTGTTCCCCTGCACACACAGCGCCTGTCCCCTGCACACACAGCCCCTGTTCCCCTGCACACACAGCCCCTGTTCCCCTGCACACACAGCCCCTGCTCCCCTGCACACACAGCCCCTGTCCCCTGCACACACAGCCCCTGTTCCCCTGCACACACAGCCCCTGCACACACAGCCCCTGTTCCCCTGCACACACAGCCCCTGTTCCCCCTGCACACACAGCGCCTGTTCCCCTGCACACACAGCCCCTGCACACACAGCCCCTGCTCCCCCTGCCTCTCCTGGAACTGGGTTCAAATTCTCCCTCTGCCAAGTGGCAGCAATGTGCACGTTGCTTGTTACGAAGCGTGTGCACCTCTCTTTCCTCCGAACGTGACACCTGCTGCTCTAGACCTCAAAAATCTCACTAAGGGCCAAGTGTGCTGCTCTGCAAATAAGAAATCCCAGGGGGAAGCAGAAATTAATTTGAATCCAGCTCTGTGATTTAACAGGTGAACACGTGAGCAGAGGTATTAATGGCATCCCTGTTTTTAAAACTGGGAAAAGACAAACTTGAACTGGCTGTTATAGATACTTTATTGCATACATTGCCCTGCAATTTTTGGGTTGAGACAGGCACATTCTTTTTCACTCTATCCCAAATAATTTTTGCATTGTAATTGGGGTCAAGAAACAGGCTGCTTTTATTTTGAACCAATTTGAATATAGAGTAGTAGAAGGAAAAGAGGGGAGAGACACACCTGAAAATCAGATCATATTCCAATGACAACAGAGGATGACAGAAGAACAGCATGAGAATTTTCTGTGGGCATAGTGGGAGTAAGAAACTGTACAGAGTAAACAAGTAAGCAATCTCTAACTAGGAACAGGAACAGGAAAAAAAAAACCCAAACCAAACAAACCCAAACAAACAAACAAAACTCAAAGAAAAAAAAACCCTTACCCTAATAGCAACAAAGCCCCAAGACCAGATGCACACACTGCTAGAGTCAATAATACTTATTTCACTTTCCAATTGCTCCTCAGAGAGGTTAGCTGACTCCTGATCAAAGCCTAATGTTGTGGAAGAAAAGGAGCTGTTTGCACTGGGGAGTATATCTGAAAATGTAACAAAAAACTCTGAAATGGTAAAAAATTCCAAATTCCTCTGCTCGAGTGAAATGTGTATCAGAAACATCATCCTGAACAGTATTTCTAATGTTGCCTATGAAAATATGATTTTAAAAATTATTTATTTGGAGGATTTTTTACCTTCTGGGTTTTTATTCCATTCTGTGAAATTCCTTGAGTACTAGGTTTCCTTTTGGTTTTTGTGGTGTAATACTGTACACCTCTTCTGCTGGTCCCAGCCTTTTCAGAAAATCAGTTCTGAGCACAGCCACACTGTAGCTGGAGGTGTGAGTGAGCACTGCTGCTGTGCATTACCTGAGTGCCCGATGCCAAGGCTCTGTAGGAGGTTTCAGTGCCTTTCTCCTCACAAGCAAACTAAACACCATCGTCTCACTATCAGGGATTTCCCATTTGGCATGACTGAAAATGCAGTGCTGCACCCAGAAACAAACAGTGATATGGGAACTTGTCCTGTTCCTCAGCTGTGACATGAAGGTGTGGCAGACCTTGCTGGAGACTGTTAAATATTTGCATTTTTAAACCTATTAATTTTTCTAATTAACAAAAGCATTAAAAGTTAGCATCTGGTGGAAAAAAATCAAATGGTACAATTTAAATCAGAGGGGATGAATACATGTGAAAGGTCCTATGTCTCATCTCAGGTGGAACATTTATTTCTGTGATTCCTGAGAGGTTTTAGCATGGCAGAAAAACTCAACTAAAGCTCTGTTTTTTCCTGTCAGGCTTCATGGTACAAATGTGGGTCAGATTTGATGACAATGTTCAGTTTGCAGGTAGTATTTGCCATGTTACTCATTTTACAATAAGCCCAAGTGTTCAGTCCAGTGCACTCAATTGCTTTGGGAGCTTAGTTTTGCCACTCCAGTCTGTTTTCAACATGTCTTCCATCCATTATAATTTTTAGCCTTTACTGTAATTTCAAACATTTATGAATTGAATGCAGAGATAGGCTGTCTAACTAAAATAATGCACATAATTGTCTAAAATATTTAGTTGTCTAAAATAATGGCTAAAATAATGCACAAGTTGTCTAACAGTAAATGCATTGCCATATTTTTCACTATTCATACAGAAATAGACTAGAGTAAATACAAATAACTACTAGTATATTTACATAAGCAAAATCCTGATAAGTTTTGTAAAACTGCTTCAAATTCTTTAAGAATGTACAACAACTGTATATTAAAAGAAGCTTAATAAAAGTTCCAGTTTTACAATAAAAGCTCAGGGATGTTCCCATTCCTCTAATGAGCTATATTTCTTCCTCGGCCTGCAGCGTACATGAATGTGTTATCTACAGGTGTGTCCTGTGGACATTTAGGGTTTTTTGGGGGGAGAGGAGATGGTTGTTTTGAAAATATATTAAGGGAGGAAGCTGCTTCAGGAAGGTAGGGACAAGCAAATAAATGAGTGTAGGCTAAAGAAGACATCTATATTGCTTCCAAGACCTAGGCTAGTATTTCACAGAGTATTGGCTTACAAGCTTGCTCACAGCTAACACTTGAATCCCTAATGGAGACTGTGCTGACTGGGTGATGCAGATGTGCCTGGAGCTATTTAGGTGATCTACATGTGGTGTAGATTGACTAGCTGAGTTGGAAGCAGCCTGAGAGATCTGCCTGTCCATCCTCTCTTACATCCTGTATTCATCAGATGCAAATAACTTGCTTGGTATCCTGATGTATGCACACTTCAACTTCTTTATTCATCTGTGTTGTTTTGCAATACCCAGGTGGGAGTTTCCTGCTGCAGTTTGTCTTGCTCTGCCTTGTGAAGGACTGGAATTCCTTTTCCCATGTCTATATTGCCCTTCTTAAGTTTGCAAAGTTAAAACTGTATTCATTAACTTTCTGTCCTAGCCAGAAGGGCTGGGAGATAGAAGTACTGACTACAAGAAAGCTCTGCAAGTTTATGGAGCTTTACTGAAGTCTCTAGAAGCTTCTGTTCTGAGGCTATGATTTGGCACATTAAAAGATTTTATATTTGCCTTTTTATCACAGTTGACAAATACTCAGCTTCTGAGCAAGTGTTGTGAGGACAGACCTGATGGGTACCTGCACAGTGCCCTACTAAAGTTTGGCATTCTGGCTTGGTGTGCAGAGGGAGTGGGGAATTAAATTTCTCTTATTTGGGCTGCAGTACTTTCCCTTAGGCTGAATGCAATATTTCAAAGGGCCTGGAATTAGACCTGTCCAGTGTTTAGGACTCAAGTGTGACAGCATTGACCTTCCAGGAAAAAGTCTCTGAGCAAACTTCAGTGTCTTGACAGTGCCTCCCACAAAGTGGGAGCCCTTTACTTGCAGCATTGGGCAGTTCTGTGTGAGGCAATCTAGACCAAAGTAAAAACTGATCTGTCTACCCACCTGGAGTTTCAAAGAGCTCCCAAGAAGCCTTTTTTCTATCACATCCAGTTTTCATACACAGGGCATTTTTTTTCTGTGTATTAACTGTATTTTTGTTTCTGTTTCTGGTTTTTTTCTGCAATTTGTGTTGGTCAGTCCTAATTTCCTTTCTGAGTGCCTCATTTTGAGTGCCTTCTTGACTCCAGTTCAAGTGCCTTGCTGCTGTGGTATCTGGTGTCCCCCTTCTCCTGAAGACTTCATCCTATCAGAGCTCTGATTTAAGCAAGTATCTCTTCAAGCCCAAGCAGAGCTAAGCCACATAGGGACACTATAAGAAATTTCATTTTAGACAAAAAACAAGCTTGGATTTTCCTTATATATATCAGCTGACATGCATACACCTGGAAAAAGTTTCTTATTTCCAGGTTAGGAGGTGTGTTGAGGATGTTCCAGGACAGAAAAGGTTATGGCTGCAGTTTTCCATTTGCATGGATTTTTAAAAATAAATTTTATTGCAGGTTTTGATGAAATTAGAGTTGTTTCTCCCTTTTAGTAGTTTATATTGCAGCCGAGTAGCACAGAAATAGGAGCCACAATCACCCTATAATGGCCATTTCTCACGTGTACTCAGTAGAACGTGGCCAGAGCACAGGAGTAGGGAAAACCTTCCTGAACTGGTTCCTGGTGTCTTGAGAGAATGCAAAGCCAACATCACACTCAATATTTCTGCTGACCTTAGCTTTTCTTGACACCTCAACTCTTGACTTCCTCCCCTCTATTACGAGCTTGCGGAAGTCTTTGTGCTGAAGAAGTTTTCTTCTCAGGTGTGTGATCTAGGACTTTTTATTACTTGCTCCAATTTTATCTCTTAGTAGAAATTTGCAGTAAATGCCATTAGCTTGCCTGTTGTTTTTCCATCTGCTATTTGGGTGCAAAGACACCTGTATTTGGTATATGATCCTGAGAGCCCTTCAGTAGAGCGTATTTCTGTAAGTCCTGACATTGCACATCTGGTCTGTTTCTCCTTTTTAACTTTTTTTTTTGTCCTCAGCCCTGACTATGAGCAGCTTCATTTTCACCTCAGTAATCCCAGAACTGTTTTCACTCTGGTCTTCTCTTCTATCACGTAGGCTGTCTTGCTGTATTCTCCCTGGAAGGTTAGGCTGTCTCACTGTCCACTTGTCCTCTCTCTTGCCTCCCTTTTGGATGTTTTTGTTCCACTCCCCCTTCTAATAGTGTACTTCATTTCCTTCCAGATTCTGCATGACATCTGTAATTTTCAGCAGCTGGTGTGGTCTAGGGCTAGGCTCTGAACAAAACAGATTTGTTACCTGTAATATAATGTACTGTCTTATTTCCTCTTCCTTTCATTCCTTATCAGCTAAATGCAGTTTCTGTATAACACTTACTCCTGCCAAAGCTCACGTACATTTTTCACCTTCTTTCCTGTACATTTTGCCATATTTCAGGGCAAATTTTGTGTAAAAATATGCAGCTATTTGACCAAATAGTGTCATATACAGTGGATTGTCAGGTCAAATGTGAAAGCTGGACCATTAAGAGCCCTGTTCCTTTTACTAGTCTACATATTTTTATGCTAACTGGTGAATTATTCACGTCCTCAAGCTGCATTAGGAGTCACTTGCAGAATTAGTGTAAACCAGTGTTTACAGTAATTGTTTTTCTTGCTTTGCTTTTCTTTGCCCATGGTGACACTTTCTGGGATTAGACAATTTAGTGAATAATTACATAAAATTCGTGTGTTGAGAATTTCCCTCAGGGAAGGCAAGCAGGACACCAAGGGGATCCCACTGCAGGAGGGGTCCATGATCGTGCTACAGGCCCATAGCTGAGAAGGCAGGGCCGAGGGCAAGCCAGGAAAATGGTCTGCAAAATGAGGTCTGGATCAAAGGTCTTCATGGCCAGGCACAGTTTTGTCTGAGCTGGAGACCAGCACTTCTCCAGCATGGCTCAGGCAGGGACCACAGCCTCAAGTGTGATCTTAAATAGAACTGCTGGACCCATGTGTGCAGTGGAGGTTCCAGATGAGGCTCATCAGGGACATTAGAACTTGTTAGTACACTCAGAGCCTTGATACTTCCCATGGTTAATTTTTATGCCCCTAATTATAATAATTTTAGTAATAGTATTACCATGATGCATCAGCTACTTAAAGCTAGGCTTGATCTCTACTTCTAAGAGAAGTAAGCTCATGGGTTCCAGGTCTCTTGATGACACCAGGCTGGAGCTTTGTAGTGAGAGAATGCTGAGTGATACCTTTGAAAAGAGCAGGGCTACTCTGAGCGTGGCTGCAGAACTGATTGTTGGCATCAGTGAGACTCAGATGGGTCATGACAGGAGGGCTGTGCAGTTTTCCCAGAGTTAGTGCCCTGAAATTCAGCGGTTCCTGAAGGTGATATGATTATAAATTTAGAATTAATGCAGAAATTATCTCTAATTTTATAAAAAAGATTCCCTGTTGAAAAACTCTTTCTTTTGTCTGTTCAGGTTGTGAGGCCCACGTTTGTGAGTTTGTTAATGCAATGAAGTCATGTGCTGTCTGAGCACAGCTCTAACTCAGCATCATGTTGCAGCATGGACAATATTTCCCATCCAGACGTGAGTTAGAACCAAAACTCTCCTTCCAGCAGATGAAAGAGAGGACACTAAAAATATAGCTCAGAATTACAATCCATTTTCCTCTATTACAGTATTAATGCATTCTGGAATGACTAGAAAATTCAATTTATGTTTTTCATCTCTAGCTGCCCTGGAGACATTCATGGGAGTTGCAAAATGTTGAATCAAATTTTTTAAAACAAAACATCAACTAGAGGCAACCTATCACTACACTTGTCATTCCCCTCAGGCAATATTCTGGGAAGTGGTTCTCAGTTTCCTTTGAAGAGATTATATGAAGGGTCAATACTTGGCTAAACCAAATTCACTCTTCCTTTTCATGCTTTTTGAATTTTTTATTGTTTAAAAATGACTATGTTAAAAGTTGACTTTGATCTTTAACGATTACAGAATTGGTTTCTAATGGAAATCTAAAAGAGTAAAAGTCATGAGACTCTAGGTTTTTTGGAGTCTGTCTCCACAAACATAAAAGAACAGAACAACTCGTTCTTTCCCTTTATTTTCCAGTTTCTATTTCTAACTCTTCAATATCAGAGTGGGAGGAACATTTATGACACACCAAAGAGGCAACTGGTGGTGTGAGATTTCTGTACTTCAGTAATGCACCAGCATGGGATTATATAAGAGCTGAGGTCTCAGTATTCCTTTCTGGAAAAGCTCCCCCTTTTTAAAGGATCACACATTTGTCTTTAAGAGGAGAAATAGCTCTGGAGAAAAATGGGGTCTAAAACCATCATAGCCCCCAGTGTCAATACAATAACATTATATTCTGTGTAAAAGTGTCCCTGCACATGCTCTGATGTAGTTAAGGGTGCAGTCCCACGGCAGAAAATGTTGATTGATGTCTGACTCTTTCTAACAGCTCTCTAGATATGCAGCTAGCAGGGAAACTTGTGTAAGATTTGCTCAGCTGAACCAGGAATTTGGGTGGATTTCTGAGTTCTGATGTTTTGGGGGGGGGCTTTTTTTTTTTGGTTTTGTTTGGTTTGGTTTTTTTTTTTTTGGGGTTTTTTTTTTTGTTGTTTTTTGTTTTTTGTTTTTTTTTTGTACTTGGTTCTTGATTTTTCTATTTACAAGAACATTTCTCTGAATTGTTTCATGTGAACAATGACCACTAATAAGGCACAAAAGAGGTTATGGGAACACATGGAGAGGAGGATAGTGTGATGCCTCACCCAATCCTGGCTTAAGGTACCTAGAACTGATAGAAAATCCCATCCTAAATAGATTTGTAGCAGTGGATCACTGAGGGAGGGTCCAAAGAGGGTCTCTGTTTGCTGCATTTCTTGGGAGAGGAGTAAGACTCTTCCTGTAGGCTCAGGGTGGTCCCATTCTACTGTGAGAAATTTGTTTCACATTTCCTAGTTTCTTAGCACAGACACCTCAGCAAGAATGAGTAATGGATAAAGAGCAAATAGAACTCAACTTTGCTCTCAGTATAAAAAAAATAGTTTTGAAAATTTGTGTATTGCAATTGAATCTGAAACATGATATTTGGGTTGCAACACATCTTCAGAGAGAACATGTTTAAAGATTTGTTAAAAGTGCTTTGTATTTTGATACAGCACATCCATAATTCATGTAATTTAGTCAGGTTTCTGAAAGTGAGTCAGATGATGATTCAACTATTTTCAGCACAAACAGCCTCTGAAGTGTCATCAGTGGAGTTATCAACAGAAGTGCTCATAAACTGATGCCCGTTTTCCCACGTCTCTAGGAAGTGATATGGAAGTTTGAAACTGTAATACCTTCAGCCATGGCTATGACTTAGCCCATATCTCTGTCATGCTGTGAATTTGTTGAAATCCACTCCTGATACTGCCATGCCTTTTAACTGAAGGGAGAACAGTCTGTAAATGTGGACTGTGAGGATGTTATTGTATAAAGACTTCTGAGAAAAACTTCAGAGAAGGGTAGCAGCAAAGGAAACTCAATTATTCATACTGTATTATGACTTAAAAGAAATTCAGTCTTTCCAAAAGTAGAACATGAGCAAAGTGAAAAAAAGTGGTAGAAAAAGAACCTTTGTGATATAATCTGTCAAATTCACAACTGGGAAAATGTGAAAGGATTGTGGGCTCCAAGGGAGTAAAATAAAAGACCTTTCAGAAAGTACAAGTAGCTTGGAAATCACCTTAACTGCTATTTAAACTTGCCTGTGAAAGAAACTAGGTTACTATAATGTGTGAATATCTTTTTTCCAATGTTCTTTAGCCTACATAGATATTTAAACAAAATTCTTAAACTATTTTTACCAGTTGTTGGACATGTGGCTAGCGGAATTGCTCATTCACCCACTTCTGAAATATTCAGCATATTTGCAAAGCATTTTGAAGGGACAGAGTAGAAAGCAGTCTGGCATTAAGTCACTGTGGGGTTTCTTGTGACTCTTTCATGTATTCTGACAATTTGGAGTATGTTTTATTATCAAGTCAACAAGAAAACAAAAATGGCAACAAAACCTTTCAGATATGCTTGCCATCAGCTCTATGAAACAGAAATGTGTGGTGTCTTGTAACGAGGGGAAAGAGAGAGCAGTTGTCTGGGAGAATGTTGGAGATGCTGTAAATGCTTAGCATGGTCCCAGCCTGCCAGTGGTACCATTGTGGGCACTTGTCAAAGACAGGGTTGGATTTTCAGTGGTGATGTACTTAAGGTTGCTGGTCACATGGAGCTGCCAAGCTGCTTCATGTGACCTGGTGTCCCCTAAGGAAGCTTTAAATGAAGTTTTGGCAAGTTTGCAGGCAGGAGGAGAGACTAGATTCCTAAAAGTGTCCTCAGCTCTGCAGCAGGATGGGGAAGATTTTCGTTCATAGCCATGTCCCGAGCAGTCCACCAGAACTGACCTCAGCAGTTGCTCTTTCCTTCCATTGCAGAGATTCAGGTTTTATCAAGCAATTTCTACAGTCAGAGTATTCTTGCTCTGGGTCAACTGCAGTTTTGGGATTTTAACTTCAGTTTTAAAGCTGCAGGTTGGCTGCTCCCAGCTTCAATATTAACAATCCATTAGTAAGGTCAAGAACAACTTCCAAACAAGTCACTGAACTCTTTGGTGCCTGAATTGCAACCCTTGCCTACTTATTAGTTGTGACAAACCGTACAAATATACATGAGGTGTCTGATTTTAAATGTGAGAAGTACAATCCACTGGACAGCAAAAGGTGTGAGTGGTGTTCTATGCACAGTGAGTAGCTGTGAGACAGAGCACAAGTATCTGAACCCCAGCATAGCTGGAAAAACATTTGAGAAAGGATTCTCTCTGGAGAAGACTCCTCTCTGGACTGTGCATTCTCAGCATATCTCCCAGCTCAAAGGTAAAGAGCAAACAATCAGTTCCCACTCTGCCTTGCCTCCTGCACCTGCAGCAGGCTCACACACTGAGCAGTGCAAATGCAGGAGGGGTTGCCATGGGCTGGTTTGTCAAATTTTGCACCTGTCCTTCCCACCTGGTTGAATGCAACGCTGGAGCTTTCAGTTCAAACAGACCTACACAATTATATGAGAAAAGCCAGCTTTCACTCAGTTTCACATCAAACCATTAATTTCCAGGCCTGCTAGGAATTTGTCTCTCTGTAAGGGACACTTCTCAAGTTGTGGTTCACTGGTTGACTCCTGGCTGGCCACGCAAGGTAGAGGAATTTCAGTGCCATGCATTTTTCCCACAGCTCTGTGTGCAGACTGAGTCATGGTTATTCAGTATAGAAACCTTTTTGGAGGAGGGTTTAAAAATACAATTTTATGGTTTCTCTAATAAAAGGTTTCTAAAAGAAACTTGAAAGGTGTACTACCTTTAACAGCCAGAGGCAATTGAGTTGTGAGTTTTATAAAAAAAAAATCTAGCGTAGAATATAGCATCAGTTAATGTTCCTCTTCTTCCATGGCTAAAAAGGTTGTGGAATATTGGCCAACTCATTACCTGATTGTGTGTTGGTTTAGTTCTAATTAAGCATGTTGCTGAAATATTAATCTAAATGAAAACTAATTTTTCAGTTAGTCTGTGATGGAAGATGAAATGATTCAGAGAACTGTGTGCTCTCCCCCCAAAATTGGATTGATTCTTTTGTGAGTGCAAAAGTATTTTATATATAAACGAGAGAGCGGGAGAGGGTTTGGGGGACTTTTTATCCTGTTATTTTCAGGTTACCTCTAAGAAATTTTGTTTTAAAAGTCAAGAATAATCTATCATCATCTAATCAGTTTCAATAGGGTTATGTAACCCCCTATGTCACTCTTCCTTGGTGAGAAAAGATTGTTGTTTTTACTTTATGTAAAAATGCTTTATGTTTTTACTTTTCCTCATGGAAAAATCAGATGAAAATGTAATAAATACATTCCCAACTTATTTGTTTCCAAAGTATGAATAGAGATATCTTGAACACTTCATGAACAATTAGCACATTTTAAAAGGCAGAAAAAAATATACTGATCTTCTTAAATATGTGAAACCTAATTTTTCTTGTCCTTTTACTTACATCTCTCTCTGCAAGTATCATCTCCCTTGCTTTTGCTGAAATATTTATTTATAATGCTTTTATCATATGTAGAAGGTTACATTGGATAGATCTGTGTCAAAACTATCTTTTTTTTCCTCCAGATTGTTTTCTGAAACTATAAATGGGTTCTATAGGCTTGCCAACAGGTTATTAAAAGGAGAGATTTAGAACCTCTGAGTTGTTCTGGGTTTTTTGTTTTTTTTTTTTGTGGCTTTTATCATGATTGTAGGTTATTGGCTTTTCACTTACCTCTGAATATTCTAGGTGAGACAAAACACGACTTTCAAACTGATGCATTTTTCCCTCAGTGTGCCCCCAAAACCACAGACCTTTTTTTTTTTTTATTATAAGTTTTCTTATCATTAAATTTATTAGAACAATCTCTGCTAAATGAAACCCCTTTTTGTTTCATGCCTTTGCCTGTGGACTTCAGTCAGAGCCGTATATCTGGTTCATTCATGACACGCCCTCCTCCTTGGCATCGGTGTTCAGTTTAACAGCAGCAGCACACGGGCATTTCTCGCTCTCTGTGGCTAATCAAGGTCGTGCAGCTTGGTGCAATAAGCTTCTTAGCAGCCTGGGGGTTTGGTGATAACCTTTTACTGTCAGTGTGATCGTGCTCATGGCCATAGGAAGTGTTGAGTAACCAGCTGGAGGAGGGAGCTCTATGGAAGGGGCTTATGGCACTGCAATACCTCTTTTTGTGTTACAGAGCTCCCTTTGCTTGGCACCTGCTGTTTTCTTGGACCAGGAGTGACAGTGTGTCCCAAGCAGTGGCACTGAGCATGAAGGCACTTTCTTAGATATGCAGTCTGGCAATGTGTGCATCATCACCATCTAGTCTGCACCCTGAAAGAAACGTTTAGATTTGAGACTTACAAGCAAAATCAGTTGAACTTCATGCTTATTAAAAACACCCAAGTCTAGGTCCTTCCAAGGAGGAAGACTGTGTATAAAGGAATTGTGCACCTCCATTAAACTTTTGGAAACCAAAAGTGTTTGGATACCTCTCCTCTGACAATGTACAAAGGTTTTATGTAGATGGAAAGAGGGGGGGAAATCCATGCAGGACAACTGTGATATGAAGAGTGACTCTCATAAATTAATTGCAGTACTTACTTACTTGTTGACTGTTTTTTTAACAGATCCTCCTATTATTCTATGGGCAATCGAGCTTTTTCCCATGACAGTATTTTCATACTTTATGGGAGAACAGAGAGTGAACAGGCCATTCAAGCAATGTCACAGGAGAACGTTTTAGGAAAAGTCAAAATTCTTCAGGTAAGAAATTGTAATTGGGAAAAATACTTAAAATATGGTGGCAAATGGTCTCCAGAACATGTTAAATGTGCATAAAGATGGGTTACTTTTCCAATAACCTTGGGACAGTTTCTCAGCCATGTTAAGTTCTCTGGCCAAAAGCCATTGCAAGTAATTCAGACAGTCTGCAGAGGTTCCAGGTTTTGGTCTCGAAAGGTACGGCGGTGATGCTGTGAACATATCTACAGAAATGTCTGTGCCTGTGGAACCCGTCTGAATTGAACTCATGGTTTTGGTGTGTCCTGATCTGTATGCCTAAATACCACAGATGTGGTAATAAGAGAAATAAATCAAGGCTGTATTGAGGGCAGGGAATGGCATGCAGAGTAAAACTTCTTTGCAAAGCCAATTTAATGATACTTTTATATGTATTACTTTTTTTTCTCCTTTTTCTCACTGCAATTTCAATGGCATCCATGGAAGGTGGATTTATTTATCTCTCCAAAGCATAAACAACATTTTTGGGTATTTGCTTCTAAACAGCTTTATATGATCCCCTTTCCGTTCTTTTCCAGAACTCTCTCCCATTAGTGCTCAAACTAATTTTTTGCTTTACTCCATGTATGTCTGTAAGATTGCCAGCATTACACCTTTCTAGACCTTGAGAGAGCTGTTCCTCAGAAACACTTTGCACTTTATTGTTCAGGATGCTGACATATCCTGTCAAAATGCTGATAAATTTTTAATGTTGTGCAAGTGCTGTTACCCTGAAGATGACTAGTGAAATACCATTGATTTCTTTTACCTCTGAAGTCTACCCACGATCCATCTTTTCTGGTGAGTGAGAGATCATGCACATTAGGCAGCTCAGACCTTGAGGGTGGAACTGTTCCTGCCTCCTGCCTGGTGCTGTCAGCAGACAGAGCATCTGCACAGCGCTGGCTGTGCTGACTGAGGATGAACTCTGAAGTAGAAACCATGCTAGAACATCTCCAATTCCTCTGTGCTGGTTTTTCAGCTTAAATTTCCCTGGGTCAGGTAGATTCAGTGCATGCTGTTTTCCAGGCTGGAAACCATTATATTTAGAATGACTGCTGACTCTGGGTAAAGACCTGAGGTATGTGGGTCTGTCCTACAAAGCCCACCAACTCTTTCAGGGAGCTGTGCCCTACCTGTCTGTTGGATTTGTTTTTTTGGCTTCTGTATACTAGCTTTTCTCTGAAAAACTTTTCACTTTCAGAGGTGTTTTCTCTCATTTCAGAACCCGGCTTGAAATTCCCAATGGAAATTACTGCCTTTGGTAAACTAAGAAAACCTGAGAAAAAGTATAGTTAATGCAGTTGGTAACAACAATGCTCACTAAGCAAATACTAAATCAAGAAAAATTAGAGCAAAATGTCAACCTTGAAACTCACGAAATAAATAGCCACTGGTACTCTCTTGCTCATATGAACTTTGCATAAGCCTTTTTTTAGTGTGGTTAATTGCATGTATTTAAAGGGACGATATTGTTTCAGCTGCTTGATGTAAAAAATGTGCTTGCTTTTTTATTTAAAATTGAAGGATGGTAGTTAATTTTTATCATTTTAGTGTAGCTGGAACCCAGCCTGTAATATACCAGATTCATTTTTCAATTCTGATGATGATGGTGAGAGCCACTTATTCATTCAGGAAAGAAATGCATAATAGATTGCAAATGACACTTTTAAGTATTTACATGTTTACACATAAATTTTACATTCATCTAAATGTCCATGGATTTTTTTCTAAACCCATGGAAAACCCCCCTATAATAAGCCCAAGGGACACTTCTTGTAGCTTCAAAAATTGCTGCCCACCATTAACTTTTCCCATTTCTCTAGCCATGCAACTGTTCCCCGAGTTTTAGGACAAAGTCATGCCTAAATCCCATTGTACATTTTAAACTGACCTCAGACTGGAGTCCCAGGTCTGATGAGTTATTTGGACTATCGTTCCTGTTTGAAGATTTTGTGCACTCCACACCCCATCCTATTTTCCCTGCTATTCTATGAGCCAGGGTTTGCTTTGTGATTTTGCAGTCACAGAAAACGTTGATCCTCTGTCTCCTGATACCAGAAGCTTATCTCTACTTTGAAATCTCTTTCTGCAAGCTAAGTCCAACTGGGAACATCTGTATTTCTAAAAGAGGTGGATTAAGAGGAGACAGTCCTCTTTTATGAAGAGCACTTCACTTCTTAAAGGCAATTCTGTGGCCATCCCTGGGTCCCAAGTCATCGCTGTGCCACCAGCACTACTGTGGTTTGCCAGGCTTGTATCTCAGGGTGGAAGCACAGCATTTCCAGTTTCCATTTGCCTGGCAAGGTACTCTTCAGTAAAGAATTGTTGCCAGAATTCCATGCCCCATGCTGACTCTAAGCTTGCTGCGTTCCAAATGGAGATCAAAAGCTCTGCAGATTTTAACCCTTTTCAGGATTTTGTTTGGAGGTGGTACAGCAAGTGTTCCTGGAAAACTTAAATCTTTTTTTTTTGAAAAGTCCTCATGCTTACAAACCTAAGAGACAGCATGGTGAAAAGTGTTTGGAAGTCAGAATAGCAGTGCAAGCCATTTAATACTGATGGTGCCAGATCTCATTCTGGGGACCACCAAAGTGTCCCTTCTTGCCTTGCATATCTGCTGACTTTGTTGATGAACCCACAAAAAATGTTGTGTAATGGTGCAAACTCCATAGTAGTCTGGGCAGTGGGCCAGCCTGTGCACTGGTTCAGCTGCTTATTGTGGGAATTCTCTCTTTCTAATTATGCGTGAAAGGTAAATTAGTTCTTCCTGGAATTGCTCTCATCTGTTTTTATTGGTTCTCAGATTGGCAGTATTCATCTTATCATGCTTTCTGTAAATGGATTTGGTCACGTTCAAAGGTTTTACTCTGTGCTAGAAGTCAGGCTGAGAAAAGCCTGTCCTCTCATAACTCTCCAGTAACCCTTTTGTATCCTGAAGTTGTTTTGTGTTGGCCCAAGCCATCTGGTGTTATAAAAACAGTCTTTTCCTTGTCTTTTGGAGCTGCTGAGATTTATCATTACCTAATTTTTAAGATCCAGTGTAGACAGCCAGACTGAATCTGTTTCCAGCAAGAGGTGGTACACAGGTGCTGGTACTCTTAATGTTGAACTCAGTTTCTGGGGATCTGTTGCTTTATTTGTCATACAAGGCTGTGAATGAGACACGAGGAATGTTTAAAATGTAAATCCAGCAGTGTGTCAGAAAAAAACCCCCACAACCCGACTCTTGGAGCTTCATTTTACATCCTTCCCTTCCAGAGGGAAGGGTTGGTTTTCTTCTCCAATCAAAGTGTCCTAGAACTATTTCCTGACATTTTGTAGCTGTGACTCTTCTTCCTACCTCTGATATTTGCCAGAAACGGTCAGCAAATGAACAGAAGAGAATTTCTATATCAGACACATAAGAACTGCAGCAAGCAAAATGGAAGCTTGTTTAAAGGATTGGTTTCCTGCAGCGTCTACACTATTCTCTCCCACTTGCTGTGGTGATGCCATTGTGTGGCACTGCTTCTGTTCTCCACTGCTTGCCTTCACTGAAATCATCTTGGGCCATCTGACATCTATCTGTGCAGCTGCAGCAGTCAGCTGCAAGAAATATTAAAGATGGACTGTGAACATATGGCTTATGGCCTTTAGGAACTACTGGGTTACACCCTTTTTGTTTCATGTGGCCATCTAGTTTAAAACAAACCCTCTGCTCTGCAAAGCTGTAAAGCACCTATTTATTATACAGATATTAGTTAAGATAAAACATTTTTGTGAATCCAAACTTCTCGGTCAAATGCAAAAGGACCACTTTTAAAATTCATGTTTCACTGATTTTATAATGATGAATGATCCTTATAAATTTCTTCTTGTCAGACCCTATGACTGTTCAGTTTTGGATTACATTTCTTTTAGTCATTAGCACATCTTAGCTAATGACAAAGCCAGTGCTTCCCTCATGTGCATTGCACATCTGTATTCTACTAACCACTCCCAAAGTATCTTCTATTTCTTATTGCCCAGATCTCAACAAAGCTACAAAGCCATTTTCAAAGCTCAAAAGCTATTATCTTTTACCATGATGCTCTGAATTTTTTCAGAATTGGGAGTGAATTTTCACTTCATGATTACCTAGCTTTGTATTTCTTACAATTAATTTCTTTGTTGTCAATATTTTCTAGTGCCACTGCAGCCTGTTTTCCTCATATTTGAAAATTCTTTTTGCTTTACCAACTGAATTTATAATTTTATTTTTAAATCATTCTAGCATTTCTTGGGCAGACTGTGTTTTTCCTACGATCATTGTAATCGCTGAAACTAAGCTTCCTTTCCAAGGAAGGAAAATTTTCCTTCCTTTCATCTGCTTTGCTTTAGGAGAGATTGATGTGACAAATGCCACAGATGCTTTATCTTCAAGCCTCTCCACAAAATATTCTCTTTACACATTAGCACGTGTAAGTGATCCATCACCACTGTGCCCCAAAGTCTTCACTCATGTTTGGATTTGTTGCAAATACACATCTCTAGAGGTCCATTTACAGCCTGCGCCTTCACCGTTCTTCTGTTTTGGACTCTTCCAAAAAGTTTCTTTAAGTGTAATGCCACTGTGGTTACATGCTGCTCCAGCAATGGAGAGTGGAATAGTTTCCTCACTGCATCTTGTATCCAAAACATCTGTGCTAATACTTGATATTTTCCTAATTTTCTATAGGTTTCCATGTTAATTTTATACCTGGATTATTTTCTTAACCTTCAATTCAATTCAATTCAATTCAAGTTACCAATATAACTCTTCACATGATGATATTCAGTTTATTCTCTCTTTGATTAAAAAAAAAAAAAAAAGGAAGCAAGCTTATATGGGGTATTTAATTCATTTAGGCATGCTGCAGATTTTCCAGTTTGGATTAAGAAGTGGACTCATTTCCATAGTTCGTTGTGAATTAGGTGAACTCTCTTCTGAGCCTAGAAAAGAAATTATAAGAGAATATGATAGAGATGCCTGAAATAATGAGTGGAATTGATACAATTAATGGAGGATGATTATTCAGTCTTTCACAGCGTGAGAACACATGAGCAACAGTTGAAATGGGTAACACTTCCAAATTAAAACAAATATTTCATTAAGCAAAGTTGGACTGTATAAAAATTCCTCAGATGCCAAAAATCATTGGAGCATTTAAAAGTAACATCTCAGTATGGGCTCACCCTGTTCTTATGTATTCCCAAGGCATTTGATTTTTGGGTGATTCTGAGAGTGTACAGGACCAAGTGGAATTTCAACAGTGTGCCTTTTTAGGACAAGTATTAATTAAGTAATTATTTTCCATATATATAAAACTAGAAAACTTGATTACAATTAAGTTTTGTTTTATTTAGACATTGCAAACAGATATGAAGGGTAGATATTTGAGTTGAAGGGAAAATATGACCAGCATTTCTTGCAAGCCTTGTTTGAATGGAATTAGCTGAAATAGTACACTCTGTTTTAATGACTTTTAACTGAGAGCAGCTCAGCGGATCCAGTTTTGGATTCACTCCAGGCAGGAAGCCCTAAGAGTGCTGCAGTTTCAGGGGCCTGAATCCAACACACATGCAAGTAGGCATGTACACAGAAGAGGAGCCAAACGGAGTGAGAGAGGAGATGTACAGCCTGATCTGGGCTCTTTGCCAATTAATATGGAGAACTTGTTCTGTGGCATTTCCTATGCAAATGCAAAGTGTGCTTTGAAAGTCTGGGATTTTTTATTAGCTGCAGGTGCCAGACAACAAAGAACAGTTTTACTTAGGAGCTTTATTCCTTAAGTTATTAATGGGAAGCTGGTGTCCGTATCACATTCTAGCAAATTATTTTGCATTAAATAGAAGTGGGCCTATGTCATGGTCCAATTACCAAGGAAGATTTTAAAAATTGGATGAGTGCAAACTTACATTTTTTTTCTAAATTCCTAGTATTTATTTGCCTGTGTTAGGTGTGCAGAGCTGTCCCTTACCTCACTGTCAAACTGACAGCCACCTGGCTTGTGTGGGAATAGAAAAACCATCAGGAATCTTACAGAAACTTCAAGAATCTTACAGGAAAAAAAAAAAGTGGATGAACTAAACCTGGCCTGGATCTCATCCTAAAGCTCCCCTGTGTGTGGTGTCTCCAGCCCCTGTTTCGTGGGATGGGTATTGTGTGGTAGTTGGGCTGTTTTGGTGCTGAGAAGGGTCTGTAAGTCCTGTGGAAGTGATTATGCACTGGCTGCAAACTGAGGGACCAGGAATGCCCACTGGAGTTGATAAGGCTGGGAGTGGGAGGTGCAGGCACAAAAGGTTTATATCTTCTGCTTCTAGTTGACCGATTTCAGAGCAAGATGGTGGTTTCTGGCTGCTAAATTACAAGTCTTCTTGAACAAAACAAAGGAGACCAACATCCTTTGGCTGAGCCCAGTATGCATCTGTGGAGATTTTCAAAAGGCTATTTAGACACGACTGTGCAATGGCAGAACAAAATGCCATGCCTGCAACTTCTAATAACTGGCATTGTAAATAATCTTCTTAGGCAACAATCATCCACAAACTGTCAGCACAGGGAGTTCTTAACTACAGAGGATTTATAGTTATGTGTTCAGAAACATAAGTCTAGCTGAAACTTTTGAGAAATTTAAAGCAGATTCTCCTTTTCAGGGATTATGACCTCTTATCAAAGGTCTTGCATCTTAAACTGATGTATCTCTCCATCTCTGGGCTAGACTATCTGAGTGTTCTCACAAGTAAAATTTGTGGGTTTTTTATTTTCTTTCGTGGATGTTTAATTTTTAGAATTTTTATGATTGACCAGGTAGAAAATGCATCAGTGTGGAATTTTTCTGAGAAGGTAATTGCATTGTAGCTACATTATAAGCACATTCTAAACAAGACCAAGAAGCAGGTTTAGTATTACTCTTTAAAAGCAATAAGAATAAATTTGCTCAGTAGTTGTAATGAGCTGTTTGAGATTTTGACGTTTGGTCATTTGGTATTTAGTGTCAGCTTTAGAGATTAGAATGCACCAAAAGAAACTGGCCAGTGGAGAACTGCTAGTGGAGTTTTTTGGTTTTAAGACAAATTTGTTCAAAAAAGGCCAATAAATAAATAATACAGAGAAGCACCTTCTGGAAGGGTGGGGGTTACTAGAGTTTATTCCTCAATCTTCAAACTAATTTATGCCATTCTGAGCAAACAAACTTTTAAAGCTTTGAAACAATTAAAAAAACCCCAAACAAAAAACCAGTCATGACTGTGTACAGTCCATAAATATTGAGGATAGTATATTTCTTGGAAATATACGGAAAATAACACTTTAAACTTTTATACACAGAAAACTACATTGTTACTGCAGAGCCCTCAAGCACCCTTGATGATAATTAAAAAGGCCATTCTTTTTCAAGCATAGACCTTTCTCCCCAACAGCACCATCACCGAGCTCCCACATGGCACTGCACACACACTTACATCAAGAACTTGTCAGAAGATCAAAAGGGTAACACACCATTCCTTCCCCCAAAACAAACTGCAAGCAATATGTTAATGTGTGCATGTTCTCACCATGGAACAGATGCTCACATACTTCATTTCCTAGGTGGTTGCTAAGTAATGCTGATAGTTCCAGTTTTCTGCCTGGGAGAATTATTTGTCTAGGAATACAACTTTAGGAAGAAGAAAGGAGCAATCTCAATTTAGAAAACACATTATCAAATTAAGAATTTTTTTCTGAAATAAATTTATTCTGGCATCAGAAGGCTGGCAGGAATAGAGCAGAATTAAAGGCCTCACACAATCTCACAAAGACCATTTTGCCCACGCCAGCTCCTATGTACACATTGGAAGCATGTGAGATTTCAAGTCAGAGAGTTACATGGCTAATATAAAACCCTGAAAGGACTCAGTGAAACCCTTGTCTTTAGACTGTGCCATTAATCCAGGTGGGAATAAAAGTTTGCCATTTGGAACTACCCCCTATGCCAAAATGCTTTACGATACGAATTTCACTATTTTCTGCCAAAATTCAAATGGGCATAAATAACTAACTGTAACTCAGTGAAGAGACTGAGAGAAGCTGTTCTAGTTTAATAACCTGGTTATGAGGAGTTTCTGCATGTAATTTTTGTTTTAATGGTTTGATACAGAAATCTGGTATTGTTTTGGGGATAATATGCATAAACTTGATATAAGAGTCTAGCCCACTGGGAACTAAGTGGGCAAGTAAGACTAATCTGACCTGAATTCCTTTAGAGGATACCTTTCCTTAACAACTCCTCACATGTGCACCATGTTACTGATTCTATGATATAGAAAAAACCAACAACTTTGTTTTACCTACTATCTACTCCAATCTTCCACAGCTCTCAGCAGCAAACTTCTGTCAGAGTACTGTGTAAATACCTGACATTTCCACTGAATAGAAGCTGCACAGTTGAATTATTTGTCCACTGTATCACAAGACAAAAATGGGAGATCCCCTTTGGAAAATTTTCTGCCCTTGAAAAACAGCAAAGCAGGAAAATGACTCCACGATTCCTTCCTTCCTAATTGAGAATGATTCCCTGAAATATTCCAGGAAAATAACATATTCATAAATGTTCCTTGCTGCATTTGCTCCTTCTAGAGAATGTCTTCTCTCTTTTGCAAAAAGTTCACATTCAAAGTTGATATGGTACATGTCCCTGGCAGTAGCCAGGGCTGCAATTTCTTTAACTCACCCTGCTAGAGGACACATAGTATATGCTTCTTTTTTATGTTTATTCATCTTATGCTTGATGTAATTCAAAAGTACTTCCTTGTAACCTGTGAGAGAAGATTGCTTCAATATGGAAAACAAATGGTGGGAAAGCTTTTTTTGTCCATTCATCTCTTGCATGTCCCGTGCCTAACTTTCTTTGTGCAACAGCAGTGAGTAGCAGTGCTCGTGAGCAGGAGCAGACATGAGTTTGTCTATTCTTTCTATGAGATCAAGCATTTGAAAGAGCTGGGTTTCCCCTGCTTTGAGAATTTGTCTCTCTAAGGCAGGGTTGTGCCAAACCCTTAACATTTAAAACCTCTGATTAAACATTACAATAAGGATACCTCTTAGAAATACAAATGCATGAGATGCAGGGTTTAGAGGCTAAAAAAGAAAAAGGCTTCCTGTTGGGGTAGTTTTAGTTTCTCAGCGTACACTTTTCTCATAAGCTTATTTCTTCACAGCAATAAGGCTTCATAATTAGCTTTTATAAACAAATTCTTAACCTAGAACATAGATTTAAAAAAGATTGAGACATTTTCAAAACTCAAAATAAATTTTCAGAAGCTGGCAACACTATCAAGAACTTGAATAGATTATCCAAAATCAGCAATCATGTAGTAAATTTCTCACTTTAGTTACCTTGTAGGGAGAAAGAAGAGAGAGTGCCCACCATATTGCAACCATGTGAGCCTCAGGATGTTTTGTTTGGTTTTTTTTCCAGTTCAAAGTCAGAAGCTGCCCAGAATATTTCTGTGCAACTTTCAGGCAGAGAAGCGGCACTTGCTGGACTTGGTTTGTTTTGCTTGTAACATAAATACCTGTTTTGTTTCTTTGTTTTATTTTTCTTGGTTTTCAGCAACAGTTGGCCAAAAATATAAAGTTTGGGCAGCCTCCACAAATGACAGTTTTTGCGAGGACAATGGGGGAAGCAAACACCAGTTCAGAAGAGGACACGTTGCTCAGCAGCCCCATGGAGACTGAGACCCAGCAGGACACGGCGATCCCAGACTGTGGTAATAAAGTAAGCACTAGAAACTGGCATGGCCATGGCGCCAGAGCAGCACTGGAGCAGCAAAGTTCACTGAGGTGTAGCAGATGTTTCCAGTGAGGCGTAGCAGAGCTCAGTGGGCTGTTTTATGTGGGAAGGATCTCTCGGCTTGTGCTTCTTGACCTGGTGGGAAGCGTGTTCTTGGCATCCTGAGCCAGGTCACACAGAATTACTGGTTTGGTCTGAGCTTCCAGCTCTGCAGACATTGCTAGAATACAGGAAATTTTTCTAATACAGAAAATATTTTAAAATATGGACTTCCCAGCAGGGAAAGTTGTTCACAGCATCAAATACCAAAAAGGAAAATAATTTCAAAATGAGAGGTGTGTGAAGCCTAAACCTGTAAAATCCTAGGTCTTAGGCTAAGGTCTAGCTAAGTATGGCTATGGACAGGAACCAAAGGTGAAGAAGTGGGAGAAGCATTTTGAATGCTACCTAAAATAAAATTTCCAGTATAATTAAAATAATTATTGTCATGGGTTGGCACTGGCCAGATGTTAATGCACCCATGAATATATGTTTTTTCCCTAACAACTACTGTGGGATGTGATCAGGAACAGAGCAGAGCAGGCTTAAATCTTGAAAACAAAAAAAAAAAAACACCAAAACTTTATTACATTACATAAGAACAGAGACAGAAAAACTCTTAAACACACACAGAGACAGAAATAAAAACTTCTCAGAACATTTCTTCTCCCAGTTTCCACCCCCCCCACATTACTCTTCACAGACCAAACCTTTGGGTTTTAGATCAAACAATCACCACTCAAAAAAAAAAAACCAAACCAATCTTCAATTCAGCAAGGGAGAGAGGAGTCTCTCTCGCACCACAGACTGTTCCTCAGAAAACACGGGTCCACCCCTTATGTGTTTCCATGTCACTCCTGGCACCGCCCGGAGAAGTCTGCCAGGGTGACACTCTTTTCTCCTATGTCCAGCGCTCTCACCGCTGTCTATAGTCTAAAGCTGCATACAGGGCTCTTTTAAGGATACTTGCATGCCGAGCTCTCCCCCTTTTTACCCAGGGGCCGAGGTTCCAAGAGCAGGTCTCCCCTGAGGGCAGAGGGCACCACCTCACCCTCCCCCTCTCTTCTCTGCTCGCTCCACTCTTCAAGTGCCAGTCACTGTAGCAAAAGCAAGGGCAGCTGTATCCACCCAAAATGCAGTTTATGTTCAAAAGAGACTTAAGTTCAGTCCATGGCTGACATTATGCAAGAAAAGTCCAGCTCAGAAAGCTACTCCTCTCATTCTTTGCCCATCGGGTTCCTTCCAATCGTGCTTAATCATCTCGGTCCCAGGCCGCTTCCCTCTCTCCTCCGAAACCACCAGTCATGAGAATCAATGTCTAAGAAAAGTTTCTTTCTGCTAAGCAAGGGTTAACAGTTTCTGTCTCTCGGCAGGTGGCTGGGCACCTTCTCCCGGAGTTTGGGGGGGGAGGGGGGTGAGCACACACAGAAGGCACTTCTACAGTTTTCCACCCCTCCATCCTGGACGGGGCGGCTCAGTTCCAGTCCTGTCCACTCTCTTCTCTCCCCCGGGGCTCCGGCTTACCTGAGCCCGACCACGTGTTTCCCCTCCCCACCCAGCCTCGTGGCTGGGCAGGGGAAGGAGGCCTGAGACGTCTCTCTGCTGAAACCGGAATCTAAAAGAGGCCGAACACCCCTGGAGTCCTGCTTTTAACTCTTTGTGTCCTCAGAGGCGTGTCTAAACCTCCGAGTGACCAATCCAGGTGCCAGCAGAAAAGCTGATCACTGATTGGCCTACTCACCTCCCCCTGGAAAAATTGACCTCCCCCCGCAACCACGACAATTATTCAAATTATTCACAGAGATTTTGATGCTGTGGGCATTTAGGTGTCCAGAAGGGTCTTGTTTAGACAGTGAAGAAACATGAGTGAGGAAAGATCTCTGGAAATCTCTAAGGCAAGATTGGTTCAATGTGCTGCTGTAAGGGCAGAAAGGAGTACAGTGACAACCGTCCATGCCTGGAGGAGGCTGACTTTGTGCCTGGGAACTCTTGGGGAGGTCATCCTTCAAGCCAGCATGTACACATAGCCCTTAGGATCCTGGGACTCCGGGGCATGAGTCTCTGCTCATGTTCACTAACACAAAGGCAGCAAGGGTTCTGTGCAACTCATGCCTGTGTTCAGCCAAACACACAGAAGGGAGATATATGGCTGAGTTGGCCCAAATTCTTCATCAGTCTTTAAGGGACAACACAGCTCCTCTGTGACCACTTCCTTCATGGTTGTGGTTTGATCTGCCAGGGAGCCAGTCATTTGGGTAGGACCTGCACACTCACACTTCTCCCTTGGTGTTCTGGAAAGATAAAAATTAAACCAAATTAAGGTATATCTTTTTGTCTAACAAGTGCTCCTTCTAGTGGGATCAGGTAAGGTGAATCAAGAGCATCCAGCGTGCCTCAGAGCACAACGTGTGGACTGTGGACAGGTTTTGGCTCTGCACAGTCCCTACCCTGGTGCTAGGTGAGTCCCTGTTTGAGATAAGCATATATTCTCTGCAGACAGCATTTTTCTGGGGTCCTGCAGGAGACCCTAATGTCACCTGGTGTCACCAGCTCAGAGGACACAATTGGTCAAGCACTATAAACCTGCTGGAGTGTTTTCCTGTATTATGGAGGGGAAAATTCAGTTCTGACCACCTACTCTTTAAAATACTAGGTTTTGAAAACAAAATGAGCACCCCTTTGCATAATTCTTTTTCCAGATACTGAAGGAGCAACCACTCCTACTCAGAGGCAGTTGTAGACACAAACAAAGCAATTTTACATGGATAGTGTCAGCCAGAGTACTTGGTACTTTCGTTTGTCTCTGCACACTACTAATTATCTGTGTTATCAGAGATTTCTGGTGTGTGGCAGCTTCCCTGGTTTCTGCTCTTGTCTCATCTGCTGGCCTTGTAACTCTTTGGCATGTCTGTCTGCATAGGTCTGGGGGATGGGGTGGCTTCTGTCAACAACGGGTGGCCAGGACCGGATAGATCTGCTCTAGTTTGAACAGGTTTCCTGTGATGCTTTGTGACTTCTGATTTTCCCAACTGAGTAACTCAGATTGGTGGCAAGAGTTCTGGGTTTATTTAACTTGTAGTTGTGAAGCTGAGCTTTTAGTCTTGATATTAACAATCATGTGGTGTAATGGGATCCCAACACACATTAGGTTACCAAATAATACTGTGATAGAATGATTAAAACCAGTGTTTCTGGGTGTGATGAATGCTGCTTCAAGACCTGTGCCTTGAAAATTCCTCACCGTGACGGCTTGGAGAGGGACATTAGCTAAAGAGTCCTAATTATCCAAGCTTCCATCACTCTAGAGGAACTGTTAGCTCTGTAAAAAGAACATGGAATTGAAGCTCCTTGCAGCAGAAGTAATGCCTGAACAGGTTAGTATCTATTTCCTTATGTGTCGGTCAGGAGAAAATAAAATCCTTAAGACTTGATCAAAATCCTACAAAGCTGTGCTCTTTCTTTTGTTTTGGAACCTGATTCTTGTGTTAAGGAAGCCTGAGCGTTTTGCCTTTTGTAGAGCTGTATAGACAGTAGTGATTCAAGGAGCAGTGAAGACAAACTCAGAGCACGTAGGAATAATATTTGTTTATCCATCAGTCCTGAAGTGATAGAAAAGAGGGGAAAATACAGTCCTAACACACATGATTTCACAAGTCCTTTAAATCAAATTTACTAGATCCTTTATATTTTAATACTTGTCTGTGGTAATTTTTTCTAGTCCACTGACACTCCAGATTTCTTGAGAAAAATGAATTTTCTTGGAACAAGACATGAAATGGAAGAAAAGGTAAAAAACTTTTACACTTGGTTTCCACTGAGTTGCATTCTAATTTTAAATATTAGAAGCCTGACAGTTTTTGTTTTCATACATTGTTTGATTGATCATCCAATATTTTGCAAAAGCTGTGCAGTTTTGGAGCTAGTTAATAAGCAATAACTAAGATTGAGAAATCTTAAGAGCTGATTGCAGGAAACAGCAGAACCCAGTTTCTGCCAGTCTTGCAGCATTCCTCTATTTGATGTATTAATCACACAGTCATAATTTTCATAAATACTTCTACTACTTTGTTATGCCTGCATGTAATTCAATAAGCATATGCAAAATGTTCCCTCAGCTTTTAAGTAATTGGTTCCCTGATTAGCATATGTTTAACCTCAGAAGATTACAGAGCTGTCTTGAAAACAATGTATGTGATTTCTTTCCTTACAGAAGATGTTTTCTTCTCTTTTTTTCCTCCCCCCTCTGTCTTCTTTTTCCATTTGTGTTGTGCTAAATGCAAGTCTTGGGATGATATCTTGATGTCTTATGGAAGAGACAGATGACAGGCTCATTCTTACATGCCTAGACATACAGTTCCACTATTTATTCATGAAAAGAGTCTTACTGAATCACTTTGCTTATATTTGCACTTTCTGAACCCAAGTATTTGAAGGACACGAGAAATAAAGCACCCATCAAAGCCAGTGTTGTCTTTTGTTTTTTGCTGTTTGGCTCTGTCTTGGACAACTCCACATGACTCTGGAGGGAGTTTTCCACAGGCACTGTGCCAGTCTGAGATCCAATGCTGCAGTCATCTCCCATGCCGAGAGAACAGCTCTGTAGCTGTTCTATTATGATGCTTAGATAAGTCAATCTGATTTGCTTCTGCCTAAAGTGTATAATCTAAATTATTTAAAGATGTAGATCTTTTTTCATGGTAAGCAAACTTTAAAGTGTCCTAGTGTTTGATGTTGCTTAAAACCCTGCCTATGCCTTTCCCATTCCCAACAAGCCCAGAGTGGAGCTAAACTGTGAAAAAACTTCCAACAGAAGGGTCTAAATAATTTTTATGTGAAAAGATAAAAATATGTAGTACTGAAAATGGGAAAATGTTAGAGCTGAAACTTTCACATCCAAAATTTATGATTTGTAAAATGGAAAGCCAGGGTTTCAAATCTTTTCTGCTAACAATTCCTTTGAATTCAAACCTGCAAAGATGTGTGTGTATGTAATTTATTTATGTATTTATGTATGTATTTATTTATGTATGTATTTATGTATGTATTTATTTAATGGAACAAATAACTTAATAATGGTTTCTTGTGTTTGTGATACAAACAGGTCACTCCACTTAAATCAGCTCGGCCAAAAAGACAATATTCCTGTTCTGGCACAATTGAAACAATCAATTTGGATTCAGTTCCCCAGGCTCTTGCTCATCTAGACAACAGTGCAGCTAAGCACAAACTGTCTGTGAAGCCAAAAAAGCAGAGGATGTCAAGACAGCACAAGAGATTGACAAAGGTATTTAATGACTGGCCAAACAGTGAGAGGAGGGCAATTGCTTCTGAAACCAGGTACAGAATAACCATAAATGAGAGTACTAGAATCTACAAACAGAGGACTTAAGATCTGATTAACACTGTTATTTATCTGTAACCCTAGCTGGAGAGAAGATGCAAAGAAGTTTTAATATTGCCAGTTGAGACAAATACTACCTAAACCTGAAGTACTTCCACTAGGATTTTACATTGGGAGAGTCATCTGATCCTAATTTTTCTAGTAAAAACTTTAGGTCATAAAAGCCTGGAGATATGTGCTGCTGTTAATGGTGCTCTGATATAGGCAATGAGATGGTGCAAAATTTGATGGGAAAAATCAGATTCTCTAAATTGGGCATGGGTTCTAACAGGGGTAATATCTTTGCCTGATAAGAAGGATCACTTGCCTTTAAGTAATATAGCTCTTGCAACTGCTATAGAGAGAAATATAAAGTTGTAGCTTTGTGCACTTAATGCACATCTGGTTTGGTTTTTATCCTGACACCTTATTAGTTCTCATAAATGGGACAAGACTATTCAACTACACAGAGCTCAGGAGAGGCCACTGCCCTTTCTTCTGCATCGCTGTACTTGCATTTATCACTCTTGCAATGAAGAAATTAAATTTAAACCTCTTCTTCGTACAATGGTTAGCTGGAGCCAAATGATGGCTCAGCAATGATAGCTGGGCAGCACATTAGCTGAGCTGTTTTCCTAAAGAGAAGCACTCTTCAGGTACAGAACAGAGCAGTACTCCTGGGAAGCTCTGGCTGTGCTGTCCATACATGTTCCCACGGTTCCTACAATAGCAGTGGAGTCTCAGCACAGCTAAGGAGGAAGATATCCTGGCTCAGGATTTGTGAAAAGAAAACAAATTGTGTTTCCCTGAGGAGTGTTCTCTCCTGGTTAGCATTGCAGAGCTTTTTTTCTGCAGGCAACATCTCCGTCTCTGCAAGTACCAGATTTGCCATGAAGGAACTGGCAAAAATTGCCCCTGTTGTGGTTGGGGGGGAGGTGAATTTTTCTAGGGGGATGTGGGCAGTCCAATCAGTGATCAGCTTTTCTGCTAGCACTTGGATTGGTCACTCGGAAGTTTGGACACGCCTCTGAGGACACAAAGAGTTAAAAGCAGGAGTCTGGGGGGCTCGGCCTCTTTTCAGATCTTGGTTTCAGCAGAGAGACGTCTCCAGCTTCCTTCCCCTGCCCGGCCACGAGGCTGGGTGGGGGAGGGGAAACACGTGGTCAGCTCAGGTAAGCTGGAGCCCCCGGGGGGGGGGGGGGGAAGAAGAGAGGAGACAGGACTAGAACTGAGCTGTCCCGTCCAAGATGGAGGGGTGGAAAACTGTAGAAGTGCCTTCTGTGTGTGCTCACCCCTCTCCTCCCCCCCCAAACTCTAGGAGAAGGTGCCTAGCCACGTGGAGGTTTGCGGATCTTGGGAGTGCCTGAGCCTGCACTCTGCCGAGAAGAAACTGTTAACTCTTGCTTAGCAGAAAGAAACTTTTCTTAAACATTAATTCTCATGACTGGTAGTTTTTAGAAAAAGGGAAGCAGCCTAAGACCGAGATGATAAAGCATGATTAGAAAGAACTCGATGGAAAAATGAGAAGAGTAGCCTTTTGAGCCAGACTTCTCTTGCATAATGTCAGCCATAGACTGAACTTAAGTCTCTTTTGAACATAAACTGCATTTTTAAGTAGATACAGCTGCCTTTGCTTTTGCTACAGTGACTGGCACTTAGAAGAGTAGAGCAAGCAGAGAAAAGAGAGAGAGGGTAAAGTGGCACCCTCTGCCCTCAGGGCAGACCTGCTCCTAGAACCCTGGCCCCTAAGTAAAAAGGGGAGAGCTTGGCATGCAAGTATCTTTAAAAGAGCCCTGTATGCAGTTTTCAGCCTGTAGACAGCGGTGAGAGCGCTGGACATAGGAAAAAGAGAGAGTCACCCTGGCAAACCTCTCTAGGCAGTGCCACAAGTGACATGAGAACACATAAGAGGTAGACCCGTGTTTTCTGAAGAACAGTCTGTGGTGCAAGAGAGACTCCTCTCTCCCTTGCTGAATTAAAGATTAGTTTGTTTTTGAGTAGTGATTGTTTGATCTAAAACCCAAAAGTTAGTCTGTGAAGAGTGATAGGTGAGGAAGTAGAAACTGGGAGAAAAAACGTTCTAAGAAGTTTTTATTTCTTTCTCTGTGTGTTTAAGAGTATCTCTGTCCCTGTTCTTATGTAATTAATAAAGTTTTGGTAAGTTTTTTTGTTTTCAAGGTTTAAGCCTGCTCTGCTCTGTTCCTAATCACATCCCACAAGAGTTGTTAAAGAAAAAACATATATTCATAAGTACACTAACATCTGGCCAGTGCTAACCCATGACATTCATGGTTCCCTGACCGGGAAATCGAACCCAAATTTTTAAGTGAGTAATAAGAATGATAGAATGAAAACTGTGAGATAGGATCAAAAAAGAACAAGAGCAAAGCATAAATTAAGTGATGATGTAAATTTATAGATGTAATGTTAGTTGTTATTTTAAGACAGTGTGTCCTCAGAGGCGAGGGGTGGAGACTGTCGTGGTTGGGGGGGAAGTGAATTTTTCCAGGGGGATGTGAGCAGTCCAATCAGTGATCAGCTTTTCTGCTAGCACCTGGATTGGTCACTCGGAAGTTTGGACACGCCTCTGAGGACACAAAGAGTTAAAAGCAGGAGTCTGGGGGGCTCGGCCTCTTTTCAGATCCTGGTTTCAGCAGAGAGACGTCTCAGGCCTCCTTCCCCTGCCCGGCCACGAGGCTGGGTGGGGGAGGGGAAACACGTGGTCGGCTCAGGTAAGCTGGAGCCCCCGGGGGGGGGGGGGGAAGAAGAGAGGAGACAGGACTAGAACTGAGCTGCCCCGTCCAAGATGGAGGGGTGGAAAACTGTAGAAGTGCCTTCTGTGTGTGCTCACCCCTCTCCTCCCCCCCCCAAACTCCAGGAGAAGGTGCCCAGCCACGTGGAGATTTGCGGATCCTGAGAGTGCCTGAGCCTGCACCCTGCCGAGAAGAAACTGTTAACCCTTGCTTAGCAGAAAGAAACTTTTCTTAAACATTAATTCTCATGACTGGTAGTTTTCAGAAAAAGGGAAGCAGCCTAAGACCGAGATGATAAAGCATGATTAGAAAGAACTCGATGGAAAAATGAGAAGAGTAGCCTTTTGAGCCAGACTTCTCTTGCATAATGTCAGCCATAGACTGAACTTAAGTCTCTTTTGAACATAAACTGCATTTTTAAGTAGATACAGCTGCCCTTGCTTTTGCTACAGTGACTGGCACTTAGAAGAGTAGAGCAAGCAGAGAAAAGAGAGAGAGGGTAAAGTGGCACCCTCTGCCCTCAGGGCAGACCTGCTCCTAGAACCCTGGCCCCTAAGTAAAAAGGGGAGAGCTCGGCATGCAAGTATCCTTAAAAGAGCCCTGTATGCAGTTTTCAGCCTGTAGACAGCGGTGAGAGCGCTAGACACAGGAAAAAGAGAGAGTCACCCTGGCAAACCTCTCTAGGCAGTGCCACAAGTGACATGAGAACACATAAGAGGTAGACCCGTGTTTTCTGAAGAACAGTCTGTGGTGCAAGAGAGACTCCTCTCTCCCTTGCTGAATTAAAGATTAGTTTGTTTTTGAGTAGTGATTGTTTGATCTAAAACCCAAAAGTTAGTCTGTGAAGAGTGATAGGTGAGGAAGTAGAAACTGGGAGAAAAAATGTTCTAAGAAGTTTTTATTTCTGTCTCTGTGTGTGTTTAAGAGTATCTCTGTCCCTGTTCTTATGTAATTAATAAAGTTTTGGTAAGTTTTTTTGTTTTCAAGGTTTAAGCCTGCTCTGCTCTGTTCCTAATCACATCCCACAAGAGTTGTTAAAGAAAAAACATATATTCATAAGTACACTAACATCTGGCCAGTGCTAACCCATGACAGCCCCTAAGCAGGTGTTAATTATTTCAGGCTTAAAGGATGGAGTTCTAAGTAGTAGAAGAAGAATGGACATATGAAACTTATGCTCTCCTCCTTGGGCTTCTGCAAATGTGAAATGGCAGGTCTCAATGTACACCAAATGGTGACTGAACATTTGGCATTATACTGCTGTCACTCTTGGGATGTTTTCTTTCTTTTAAAGGCTGTCATCTGAATAGGTGAGAGACATGGGATCTATGATGATGTAATCCATAAATTGGGGTACTGTGTATTGGCTCATCTATATCACTGTTCAAAAATTCTTTTTTGCATTTGCAACTCTTTGTTCACTATAAAGGATAACAAGGCAACAGGCATTGTTCAGTAACTCCAAACTTGTCTCCAATTTTAGGGATCACAGAGTTTAACAATAACAGAATTTGAGCCAGAGGACCTAGAAACTCAGCTGTATGAGGACATATACCCAGGTTATAATAGACACTTCACAGCAGACAAGCTAATCCAGGACAGAGATGAGCAGAAGCAGCTTCAGCTGGCAGAGGAAAAAAGAATTGAAGATCACTGGGGTATCCTTGAAGCTGAAAGGATAAGACAGATTGTAGAAATGGAAGAACAAAGGGAAATGGAAGAGAAAAGGTGCCAAGAACTTGAGGAGATACGGAAAGAACAGGAAAAACGACACTATGAAGAGGAGAGGAGGCAACATCTCCTTGAAGGAGAGACATCTTTGAAAATAGAAGAGAAAACATGCCGTAAAGAGGAAAGACTGATGAAGGCTGAAAAAAGGCAAGAACTGGAGGAGCAGATGCAGAAGGAGTTGGAGGAGCAGATCCAGAAGGAGTTGGAGGAACAACAAAGACAAGACCTGGAGGAGAAGAGGCACAGGGAAGTGGAGGAACAGCAGAGACAAGAGTTGGAGGAGCAGAAGCTTAAGGAACAGGAGGAACAACAGAGAAGAGAGTTGGAGGAGAGGAAGCTCAAGGAACAGGAGGAACAACAGAGAAGAGAGTTGGAGAAGAAGCTCAAGGAACAGCAGGAACAGCAGAGACATGAGCTGGAGGTACAAAAGCTCAAGGAACAGGAGGAACAACAGAGACAGGAGCTGGAGGTACAAAAGCTCAAGGAACAAGAAGAGCAACAGAGACGAGAGGTGGAGGTACAAAAGCTCAAGGAACAAGAAGAGCAACAGAGACGAGAGGTGGAGGTACAAAAGCTCAAGGAACAGGAGGAGCAACAGAGACGAGAACTGAAGGTACAAAAGCTCAAGGAACAGGAGGAGCAACAGAGACAAGAACTGAAGGTACAAAAGCTCAAGGAACAGGAGGAGCAACAGAGACAAGAACTGAAGGTACAAAAGCTCAAGGAACAGGAGGAGCAACAGAGACAGGAGATGGATGAGCAGTGGCACCAACAATGGGAGGAACAGCACAGACTAAAGAAGGAGGAAGAGAAGCATCAAGAACAGGAAGGGAAACAGAGACAAGAGTTGGAGGAGCAGAAACACCAGGAACAGGAGGAGCACAGATGTCAGGAACTGGAGGGGAAGGATCAGGAAAGGGAAGAGCAGAAGCACAAGGGTCTGGAGGAGAAACAGACACAAGAACTGGAGGAGCAGAAGAGGCTAGCACTGGAAGAATTAAGGCAACACAGGACTGAAAAGGACAGTCAAAAGGAAGAGAAAAGAAACTGGCAAGAGGAACAAAAAGAGCCCAAGAAACAAAATAAGGAAGAAATACAGCAACAAGAACTAGAAGAGAAAGAGCTTGAAGCTGAAATAAAATTGAAGCAGGATAAAGAGCCTGAGAGCCTCAAACAAGAGAAGAAACAGGAGGAACAAAGACAGCATTTGAAGGAGAAAGAAAAGACAGAGAAGGAACAACCCCAGCAAGTGATGGATAAGAAAAAAAAAGAAGAGCAGAGGAAACACAAACTCACAAAACAAATGCACATGGAAAGTTCAGACTTTGTTCTACAAGATGAACTGAAGCAGCAAAAGGAACAAAATGGATGTGAATGGAACAAGCTGAAAGAGCAGAAGGTAGACACAGAAGGACAAAAGCTTCAGCCAAAACAGGAAAAATCCTTGGAACAGCCACAGGAAAACGATCAATTGTGTTCTGCTGGAGGGGCTGATAGGCATCCAGCAGAGGAGAAGCTCCAAGAGGGATCAAATTCCCAAAAAGTCAAACAGCCTGAAAAAGGGACTAAAACAGCAGAAGAAATGCTGGCCCAGAAAAGGAAGAGAGAAGTTGAGGCTCAGGAGCAAAAACGCATAGGGGAAGAACTTCGGTGGCAAGAAGTAGATGAAAGACAAACAGCATCCAGACCCTTCACATTTCAAGTGTCTTCTGGAGATAAACAGATCATATTTCAGAAAGTAAATCTCAGTCCTGTTATGCCCATCAAAGGAGCAGGACTCTCTTCTCCATCTGTCAAAGACTGCAGGGTGCACACTACCAGTAAGGGCTCTCATTCCCTCCCATCATCTGTGTGTGTACCCCACACAGCTATTTTGGTTACTGGAGCACAGCTGTGTGGCACAGCAGTGAACTTGAACCAGATTAAGGACACGGCTTGCAAATCATTACTTGGCTTAACAGAAGAGAAAAAAAATGTGGATATTCCCTCTCCAGAGAAGTCCGAGAGGAAAAAACAGGATCCCAAGCCCAGCAGCAGTAAAATGAAACATGCTCAAGAGGCAATGAACAACCAGGCCGTACTGGCTGAGTGGGCCTCTATCCGCTCCAGAATCCTAAAGAATGCAGAAAACAACAAATACCATGAGAGAGACCGAGTCACTGTCTGCAGGCACAGCGATGACTGGACACCCAGGGGACGCGGTGCTCCTCACGGCAACTTGAGGAAAACCCTCTCTGCAAATGCAAAGTTCTCGATAACACCAGCATGGCAGAAATTTTCAGACATTTCAAAAACCAGTTCAGATGCTGAGAGTGTAAATGTGGCCAAAGGCAATGAAACAGTAGCTGTGGGGAGAACCACCGGCTCATCTGCTGATTCAAAGGAGGATGTGGTTTCCACTTCTAAGGATAACTTAGCTGAGAAGCCTAAGGAGAAAATGGAAACCCATAGGGAAGCAACAGACAACACTGAAGGCTGTAAATTTGCGAAAGATCTTCCATCATTCCTTGTTCCAAGTTCTCCACATTCTATGGGGAAGGAATTACCCCAGCCAGAACTTCCCAATGCTCTGGAAAATCAGCAGAATAGCAGCACCAAAAAAGCAGATAAACCACCACCAAATGGAGAAGAAAATGTTTCTCCTTTTGGGATAAAGTTACGAAGGACAAACTACTCCTTACGTTTTCATTACGATCAACAGGCAGAGCAAAAGAAAAAGAAAAGATACAGTGCAGGAGACAGTTTTGATGGTGTGCCTGACCCACTCAGCTCAACAGAAGGTGAGAAAGAATCCGCTGTTTTCACTCCACAAGAAAGTACCTCTCCTGGCACTGGGAGAGCAAACATCCCTGGTCGTTTAAAAGACTCTTCAGTTACTGTGGTGGAGTATTCACCACCCGTGGGCACACCAGTGGTCCCACCAGCCACTGGCCAGAGTGCTCTACCTGCTCATGAGAAACCAGCATGCAAGTCACTGGTCCCACAGAAACCTGCTTTAGCTCCAAAGCCCACCAGCCAGACCCCACCATCATCTCCTCTCTCTAAAATGAACAGATCAAACCTATCTGAAATGCTGGGACAAAGGGTGGTTAAAGCTGAATCAGATGGTGGCTGGAGAAAAGAAGACAGAGCTAATGCAGCCCAATCCATGCCATCCAATGACTACAAAAATGAAGAGGAAGAAGTCAAAGAAAAGAAGTCATTTTTCCCATCTCTAAGTATTCCATGGAGAGAAAAAAATGACAAAAAGCCCGAGCCGTTGAAGGAAGGTATGAATCTTTCAAAGCAATTTAGTTATTGTCCGCATTTCCAAAATGAGATACCGGAGGTCTAGAGGAAGACACTTGCTCTTAAGCTGTAATTTTTACCTGACATGTTACTAGTAGAGGACTGTTACTGTGCTTAGGGTTGTCTGAATGAGTGTGAATTCCCATGCCCATAATTTGATTCAGAAGCCCGTAAATTCAGTGTGACCAATGCAACCTACTAAAGAAAGTTAATTTCAAGGAGGTAACAAGTGTGTGTGTGTGTGTGTGTGTGTATGTGTGTGTGTGTGTGTTTCCTTGGCAGAGATGTTATCTTTTTAAGGAAATGTTATCTACCTTAAAAAATATGAAGATCTAGGTCCCCTTATCCTGGGCAAATTCTTTATTCAAGTAATACAGCTGGGCATAGCAGTCTGTGCTTCAGAGGCAGTCTTTAGTGATGAAAACAATTAGACTAGCCATAATGTCTCTTCAGAGGAGAGTTGAAAGCCCTGAAATGGTGTCCTGAAATGGTACTCTGTACAAGAGGGAAAATTACCCTTTCAGAGTAAGGACACTCCAAAGACCGAGGCAAGAATTTAGCATTTTGTTGGGAAATCCCAATTTTTTTCATTCCTGAAATTTTCAAACATCAGAACACTTCTAAAAAAGTATTTCAGTGGAACTGCTGATTTTTTATTCCTTTTTTTTCCACACACATTAAAAAAAAAGGATAAATTTGGACAGCTGGGTGAGTGTGTCGAATTAGGTCTCATTCCCGAGGCATAAAATCTGTTTCAGGATTTGTCGTGCAGTCTGCAAAGGTCTGTGACTGACATGGCATTCAACGGGCTTAGCTCCAGCATTTTCACAAGGTAGAGAAGTTGTAAGGGTTTTCTCAAGACAAGAGATGTGCATTACTCAATCAATTCTTGTCATGTTTTCTTTCAGAAAAGTCTGTCCTTCAGAGCAGGCACTCTTTAGATGGCTCTAAATTGTTGGAAAAAGTGGAAACTTCACAACCACTTTGGATTACATTAGCACTGCAAAAGCAGAAGGGATTTCGTGAGCAGCAAGCTACGAGGGAAGAGAGAAGACAAGCCAGAGAGGCAAAGCAAGCAGAGAAACTGGCTAAAGAAAATGTAAGCAATCTTTAGAAACCTGCCCATTAGAAATACTGACACCATAATTATAACTGTTAGCTGATTTTGTTATATGGGAATATTTTTTTTTAATGTTTGGTAAGACTTCAAAAAAACTAAAATGACAGCAAGTAAAAAAGTATTCTGAAAGTCTGGAGTTCCCTCTTGCAAAACTGAGACCTCCAGGAGAAAATACAGTGCAATAGTTCAGCAATTTTGGTGTAAACTGATGATACCAGATGGTAGTTAATGACAGTCATAAGCAGAACTACTGTACAGGGGATGGAGCAGAAAAATTGTGTGCAATGTGGTTCTTTCAGAGCTTACGTGAGATGTTAACCTTTAATGCTTTGCGAATAGCAGCTGGAATATGCAATTGTTGGTGAATATTAGTAAGTCTGAATTTATTTTTATTGCAGCATGTGGGTAAAATACAGATGAACAAAAGAAATGAACAATCGTGAGACATCCAAATGCCTAAACCAGGCACTGAATTCAATCACTGCTTGATTAGCTTTTTTTAGTAAAATAGCTTTTTACTCTCCATGACTTTCTATTAGTAAGGGAAGCACTTCTACCTACAGTACCCAAGTGATGCTGCACAGTGATGTTGTATATAGATATCACAGACGGTAAAAAGGGAGGGTATGTGGATAACTAAATATATTTGCTGTTTGTTATGAGAAACTAAATTTCTGACGGATACGTGCCTAACCTGAGACATAGACAACTGATGGAAGAAAACAGTAGTGGGTGTGAAGTTGCCCACAGATGCACACGATGTTTCAGTGCTGTATTTAACAGGGAGGGCTGGCTTAAACTCTTCAGTATTTTCACTGAAATAACAACATGACAAATTAAACTTTGGAGAGGTTTTTTTTACAGTCATTGATAACTGTTGGTTTTAGAAGTATCAGTGTTGTGATACACTTCCTTTGCCAAAAAAGTGGTGAATGAAAGCATCAAGCATGTCATCTCTAACTTGTAGCCATTGCATGACAGACTTTCTCATTTAGCAGTTTTCCTTCTGTGTTCTAGGCTGCTGTAAGTAATCAGTCAGATAATAAAAGCAGCAGCAGCAAAACAAGCACACTGCAGAAATCTACAACTCAAGAAGGAGAGAAGAAAACTGAGACTGCTGTGTCAAGGCTAGAAAGAAGGGAGCATCTAAAGAAGTCGAACACCCTTCCAACTTCTGTGACAGGTACAGTTGGGAGATTCAGATTCACTCTAGGAATAATGCACTTCAGAAACGGTATTGCATGTTTTTGAGAAAGTGAATGAGGGGGTTTCCTTTCCCTCATATACTACTGCCAGAATTACAAATGCATTCCATAGAATAACACAACTTATCCCCATCTCATGTGCTGGCCATTATGATGGAAATACATAATTTTAACAGACTTTTACCAGTCTACCCAGGTTATTAAGGCTACACTGCTGCAATTCCTTAGAATTGCCCCAGTTCAAGTTAATGAAATCAGGCTGTCTCCCCAAGCCATATTCAACAGTATTTTTGGAACATGACTAATGCACATTAGAGGGATCTGATTTACCGTAAATTGCAATTGCAGTACTGTTTTGCCTTTGCGTTGGGAGTTAGCACAGACAGGGAATGATATTTAATTCTACAAAGTATATTTATGGCACAGGAAATGCAGCATGTTGCATTCTCACACCTCCCAATTTGTCAAGGAGAAATACTCACCCTTCAATATTGGAAATAAGTATTCTCACCTGAAAAATGCAGAAGATAATCAATTCAGTTGAAAGCAGTCTGTTACTTTGAATCTAGGACTTCTCCCTCCCAGTCAAATATTTAACATGGTAGGTTGGAGCCAGAACCTACTGCTTTATCTTCACTTCGGTTAAGCTAAAACTATCCCATATTCAAAAGGTTGGCAAATTAAAATAAATACTATTTATTTTAATATTATAAATAATAATAATTTAAATACTATATTATGCCCAAAGGGCATAATATTTGGTGTGGCATGAGGTGACTGTTGAAATACAGACTTGCTTATATTTCTCTAGCTAAAAGTAGTCCTAGGGAACAGGTCTTGGAGTAGATAGGTTTTGAAGAAACCTTTTTAAAAGTTGTGCAAGTAAATAGCATTTTTGAAAGTAAATACATGTACCAGCTGCATCTATTCAGTACCACTCTACACCAAGAATGGTGAAATGCAACTATTGAAAGTAATGAGGTGACTCAACTGATTTGTTAAAGGCTAAAGCAGTGCTACTCCTGCACTGCAGACTGTCCCAAACTGAAAAACCCCTACACCTGCCTATATTCAGGTGATTCAGCAGCTGGATCTTCACACTGCAGCTGCACACCACAGCAGATGTCCCTGAGAACTCCACTTGGAACATCTTGGCTTGGCCAAATGATCTTTAAAGGTCCTTTCCAACCCAAACTATTCTAAGGTCTTACATAATTTGCCCAAATCATTCATACTTTACAGCATTCCTGTCAAACTCCAAAGGGGCTCTATTGCAGCCCTACCCCCAGACTCAGCATGGTGTTGTTATGCTGTACATGGTCAGTTCTAGCAGAAATCAAACTCCATCACAATAGATGATGCCAAATTAGATCAAAGGGCCAAAACCCAATTACCCAAGGTCATTCTGTCTGCACTAGAGTGACAGTTCAGAAGGAAAATGAGGAGGAATTGCCAGTTTTCAAATATCTGAAGTGAAAGCACAGAACTCCATTGGCCCTTTAAGAAACAGTGACTGGATTTCCCTGTGATTACTGACTATATTTGGAGCCAAGCAGCCTTTAGCAACTACACATATATATAAGTGTTTGTGGGTAATAAGATGATTTGAGCTTCCCACGGTTAGAAGAGCACGTAAGACAGAGGACCAGCCTAGGACATGTTTAAAATGGAAGTCTGCTGAGTCCTTCTCTAAAGACATTACAAAACACCCACAACCTGAAGGTGGTGTATTTCAAAATTGCACTTGTGTCTTGTACATCAGGAACTGATAAGAGTGTGGGACCTTTAAAATAGCATAAATTACCACAGTACTTAAAATAATTAGCTTTTCAAAGTGTCCATCTACAGAAATTGCTGCTACTGTTTATTTACTTGCAGATAAAAATATATTATGAAAGATGCACTAAAAAAAAAAAATAGAACGTTTTTGTCATCCATGCAATTTTAAAGCTTCTACACAACTTTAAAGCTTTTACACAGATTCAAAACCTCAAAATGAAATGCTACTAAAAGTAATTGGGAATCTGGACATTTAACAAAAAAAAATTGACTCCTAAAAAAGAAAATGTGTAAGTGGCGGGGAGAAGGGACAAGAGGGTGATGAGTGAGGAGTTATTTTGGAACTAAGTTTTTTAGAGTTACTCCATATTTTTTCAGATGAGACTCATTTCTATTCAGGTTCCCTTTGAGGGCTTTCACTGTCTCAGAATTTATTTTTGTATTTGACTGCTACAATACTTCCATGGTTCTGCTCTGTGAAGTTGCTTCTTAGAAATCATTTTTTTATTAAACACATTTTCTCATGGAGACAGCTGTTTGTCGTACACTACTTAGAAGAAAATGTGGCTAACAGCTAGTGGGGAAAGCAGGTTCCTTTCATTTTCAGGACAGTCTCTTGGGCAGGGTTAATTGAGGTAGGAAACTATAGGACCACCTTCTTCTCTGAAGAGGGAACCTAAATACTCCTGAATACATTGGGTTTACATGTGTGCAGCAGCTGTATTACCAAAGAGAGAAAAAAAAACCCCTAGCTTTATTCCCCATTGTTTGCTATGTGCAAATGTAATTAAAATAGTTTCTTTAAAGAGGAAGACTAGCAAATTGAAATGTTTTCTTTGGATGTCACAAATTTTGTCCCTATTTTTGTGAGTTAGATTACTTGGAGTTACCTCTGAGAAAAGGAAACTCAGCTCCTCCTAGTTTTATTATTTTTCAAATACAGTAAGACTTAACTGAAAGTGTTGGAAATAAACATCTAGTGCTAGAATATTTTCACATAAAAGTGAAATATCTAGAATCCTACAACAAAGCACAGGAATCAACTAATGTGGGGTTTTTTTCCCTACCCCTATAAAAAAAGTGGAAATTTCAGATTCTGTTCCATCAACCCCAGTGACAAAGGAGGTGGCCAAGAGATTCTCTACGCCTGATGCTAACCCAGTGTCAACAGAACCAGCCTGGCTTGCATTAGCCAAGAGGAAAGCAAAAGCCTGGAGTGACTGTCCACAGATCATAAAGTAAACTGTGAAGTTACATCTCTGTTGATATTAATTGCTTTCTTTTATTTATTCTGCTTTTTACACATGACAGAACTGAAAATGCATGTATTGGAAGGACTGAAAACTGATTACCATTTTGCTCTAGCTCACTGTAAAGTCTACTCAAGTCATATTCCATTGCTTCGACAAATAGCTCAAGGGGGTCACGGCAAAAATCTCACAGCCAGACTCTCTCAAAAACTTAAGAGTGCTCAGATACTGGATGTAAATTTTAGCAGGTATCATAATAAGGGCCAGAAAAGAATAAGGGTTCAGAAGCTGCTTAAATTCTGTTGGAATTCAGTTCTGGAATTTTAGATCTCTGTGTCTGAGATCTCAGATTTTTTTTCAGAACTTTGTTGTTGAAATTAAGGAAAGATGCATGTTTCCTTCTCTTAAGTCATAATTTATTTAAACATGTTTAACTGTATGAACTGCCAGTTCTGCCTGCTATTTGAAAGCTTTTTCCCTGAGGAAGAGCTTCAGGATACACTGTTCCACATGCAAATGATAAGGTGATGGTACCATCCAAATGCTGAGGTAATTTCTTTCATCATAGGATTAATACAACTACATCTATATACCCTGACTTCTAAGAAGAAAACAATTAATCCTATTTAAAAAGCCACAATTTTTTAAACAAATATCATTAAATTCTCAGAAAGAAGTCAGGGATTCACTGTTTCTTCTAGTCATTTAAGTGCATCACTGTTTGTGCTTGGCCATATTTATGCTGCATAGAGACAGTGATTGTGGATTACAACTTTAAATCAATTGACTGGAATTAAACTGTTCCTGTGCGAATGCAAATTCCTGTAGAATTTGTCTCAGTAAGTTCCCACAGGAGTAGGACTGGCAGAACTGAAGTCAACTGAGAACTGAAAGCTAAGTCAGTGAGAGCTTTAGGAGTTTTAACTCTGCATTCTTCCTGACTTTATTCCACATGCAACTTCAGGCAGTTCAGGTAACTTCCTGTACTTTGACCAATATAGCCAGAACACTTCAATAAGAAGTTTACTTACCCCATCTCAGGTATCTGGTGTGGCAATTGAACACTTTATTACTTCACATAACTAAACCAGAAATGTCCACCCCCTCCCTCTTACAAAAAAATTATAAAGTCCATAAATGTAATAAAAACATCACTTTCTTCAACATCTCATAGAAATCTCTAGGTCTGCATTTTATAATGTCACCCTATAAATAAATCAGCTGAGTTTGTTTAACAAGGAAGATCTAAAAGGAAAATTTGAAAGTCTCCTTCTTACAACCATAAGGCTCAAAGGAATCTTTAAGCCTACAACATCATAAAGGGAGACATTTTCATGAAAAGAAATTACACTATTATAGAATGATACAAAATACGCTTTATGTGTTTTAGCCAAACTGCTGTAAGCAGCATGAGAAACGGCATTTCAAACTGCAAAAGGAAACAGGAGACCTGTTGCACACTCTGTTCCCAGAATCAAGTTTCAGCAGAAGTCATTGTTAATTACAGCCTCTCCCACCAAACAGAAAACAGGGGCACAGTATCGTGGTTACAGTAGCACAAACACAATGGATGTTTTAGACTGAGTGCGGCAGTAAGACGGGCTTTCTTGGGTGTCTTAAGCCATCAGTTTTGCTCAGTTTCATATTTAAAACCAGAATCTCTAAAGTAACCTTTACCATGAATATAAGTAATTCATGTGTTTTAAGCAGAAATGAGACAATGCTGCTCTCAAAGGCTTGGGAAAAAAACCCAACTTAACGCTTTCAATATATGAAGAAAGAATTGGCCCTGTAATTACTTTTGCTCTGCTAGCACCAGGAATTAGTGCATCCTAAAGTTAAATTTACATTTTTTCCAAGATTGTTGGCCTGCAGTATGGCTATGTAGTAACTGCCTGAAATCCATTTTTACAATTATTTCTTGGGAGGGGGAGCCAGATAGAAATATAGAGGTGAAGTAAATCAGGATTAAAGATACAGGTATTTTGAAAAGCATAGCAAAATTAGGTGCTATTGTGCATGACATAAGGATGCAATTTCCCAATACAATCCATTTATAGCACATAAAATAAAGCTTTCATTAAGGATGGTCCTAAGCTAAAGCTTCAAAGCAGAGGTTTGTTTCCAACTATAAAGGTATCTAGTGTAACAATGGAAACTATTTTGTACAGTACTTGATGGAAACATTTCTAAAGTATATATGTGCAACAGTGACATGTCATGTTAAATTAACAAAGATTTGCACTAAATACCAACCAAGTGAAGTGGTGCTTTGCTTTAGCTTTGTTGCAACCATTTCTGATAAAGTACTGAAAATCTGTAAAAATAAATCCAAAAGACTACTACCCAGTTTAAAACAGCAAAAATGTTTTAAGAACCTAATAAACCACTATGTAGTATATTGTCTCAATTTTTTGTAACTTATACAGACACAAAACACAATTTCTTTTGACAAGGTTATATATGATTAACCTCTATGTTCATATAGTAATGTATAAAAAACTACAAGATGTATAATTGTGGGGTATTTGTTGTGTACTTTTTTAATTTTTCAAATGTTTTAAAGTGCAATTGTTTATTATACTGTCATTTTAATTCTTATTAAACTATAACCTGGTCAAAATTATTTAATCATTGATATATGTCCTCTGTGTCTCGTTCTGCTCATCATGTAGTTCAGGTTTTTCTTACAAATAGAACTTTTTACAGGGCTACAACTGTACTACATACCACACAGGATTCAAAGGAGATGGCTCATGAGAGAAAGTAAGATAAGAGTTTCTATATTTCTTTTAGAAGACACTTAGGAAATGCTCTCAGTGAAGTGTACTTTTGCCACTGTAAGTACTTGAGTTGCAGTACCAAGACCCCTGGTATTTTTTCCAAGACGTTAAAGAACACAAAACCCAACTCACAAAACCTTTTATTAACAGTTTTTGTGAAGACAATGTAAACAGCATTTATTCAAATATCTTAAAAAAATATTTGACAGTGGTTGATTTCAGCAGTGCACACTTCATCTTGGAACACATACCGCTCCTGGCATTGAAATTTAATAAATATTTATGGTGTTACTTCCACTTTAGAATACAAGAGGCAACTCCTACTGACTTCAATGGAGTCTAAGTATATGCTAGATTAATTAAGCCATGATGGTTTAATTAATCTGGCATATACTAATGGCCTAAGTCCACAAAAGATGAACTATTCTGTTTGTACACAGTGTAGTAAACAGGTCGCTCCTTCTAGGTGTATGAAATTCAGGCCATGTCTCCAGAAATGAAGTTAAAAGTTAGATTCAAAAAAGGACTTGGGTTAGCTTGCCTGGCACAGACATCCTGACAGACAAACACTAGTCTGGTGCAAGGAAGAGCCAGGCACAGGCGAGGATGGACTCAGAGAAAGCAATACACTCCTCTCTCAGAGGCGAGCCTGCTATCCAAGCTGTGGAATATGGCACCTTACACACTCTGTCCCCTCTCTGCAAGGTACTGAGCAGCCATCCTCCCCCCATCACTGGACATTGCCTGATGCAAAGTCCTACCTGATAAGCCTGCAAGGAGCATCTCTTGCCTGCAGCAAAACAGGCAGAGGGGTAGAGAGCACCTGTGAGCTCCTAGTTTACAAATGTAAACAATAAAAATGAAGGAGCCTAACATCTTAGCTGCTATCTTTTCCTGCTATGTACAGATCTAGACAATAAACATAATCATTTCTACAGCCAACAACAAGCTTTGTTCCCCATACCACGGGCGAAGAGAAAACCTCGCCTGGAAGCTTATCTACTCCTTCTGCTGCTCCGCTCTTGGCATTCAGGATCCACACTCCGCCATCTGTAGATACTGCTGCCAAGAGAATTTTGTTATTTAAGTCATCACTTTGGAAAACGAATGGTGTTCCATATACACTTGAAGTGGCTTCAAATTTCCACACTAAATTACCCTCCACGTTACAGCAGTAGATAAAGCAGTCATGAGAGCCAAAATATATTTCTTGCTTAGTTAAAATTGAGAGGCACGGAGATGAAAACACTGGCCCATTAGTGGAAAACTGCCAAACCTACAGAAGGAACATAAGCACCCATTATCAAAGGTTTTTACATTATCAGTTTTACAGCAACTGTAATTTTTTAATAGACTTGTTGTTGATAGGAGAGCATTTCATTTCAAAAGTATCATAGATTTCAGTGAGGGCTGGTAAATCCTTGTCAAATTATAAGTTAGGTTTTACACAGAGAGTAAGCAATAAATGTCTCATAAACTAGAGGTGGAAGTGGAAAGAGCTTTGGTGAGGCCCATGTAAAAAGGAGCAGTTTGGGCTAAGAATATTCTTGGGCTGCTGTACAATTAGTAATGAATATCAAGAATCCTGTTAATATGCCATTCTTTGCCAGAAAGGCAGATATTCCTTTTGTAATACAGATTTCCTCTGCTTATGCTAACAATGTGTAGATCCCTCCTCAAGAGAGTGTCAGTTCAGCAACACTGCTGCAAGCAGAGAGCAGTGCACGGATGGACTAACACGTGTTTTATAATCAGAAAAGGCTTAGGAATTGCCATGTATACTGCATCTCAGAGCCAACAAATGAATGATGTCAATTGTTTTAACACCAGATACAAATTACATTTATCTCAGAGGAACTAAAAAAAATACTCTCATTTAATTCAATGTGAAGGCTGACATGTTTTACCAGAGTTATGATTTGGCAGTTTTTTGATAAATGCATAAAAATTCTAAGAAACCTTTACTTCTGAATAACCACCATATTACAGAAGAGATATCTTAAACATGCTTGAAAAGCTCCAAATAAAATAATTTCATTTGCTGGCACTATAATTGACAATTTAGTTTGGGTATAAGGTCTGAACCAGAAATTCTCTTACTGCATCAAGCAATTTGAGTTTGTGATTTTGCCATGAACTGCACTGACTACCCTAGGCAAACAGTTTTTCTACTTTCTCCTCTCTAACAACAGGCAGTTCTATTTGGTTCACAGAAAGGTCTATGCCAATCATTAAGCCTCAGAAAACAGTCCTAATTAAGTATCTTATTCAGGGTTTTGTGATGGACATCAAAAACCCAAAAATACTTTTACCTTTTCTCCAGAATGACTAACAATATAAGTTTCCATCCACACACCCAACAAAGACGTAGTTCTCATTGCAGTGAGGAGAGGAGAAGAGTGGTTTTCCAACGTTGCTTTTCCAAATCTTACTCCCTGTCACCTGTAAGTGGCAGCATGGAATATCTGATGCTTAACACAACTACAAGAAACAACCCTTCCCCCAGCACAAAACAATTCCTCCATCAGTGCCTGATCCAGCCCTTATGTAGTGTGGAAGAAAAAGCCAAACCCCCCAACCAAAACAAAAATATAATCAAAACCTAATTTTCTTCCTTACCCTAGGCAAAGTAATACTAATAATTAATAGTGTATTAGCAGTAGTTCTAACAAACGCCAGTTTCAGTTTTTTATTTCATTCCCAGCTGCTCAGTATGTGACAAGGACCAATGAAGCAGAGATACCTTGGAATCAAGTTATATTAATACTCTAGGACATGTTGCAACTCACTGTGACTGTCAGAATGCATTCCTAGTGTATCCTGCTGTCGTGGTTGGGGGGGAGGTGAATTTTTCCAGGGGGATGTGGGCAGTCCAATCAGTGATCAGCTTTTCTGCTAACACCTGGATTGGTCACTCGGAGGTTTGGACACGCCTCTGAGGACACAAAGAGTTAAAAGCAAGAGTCTGGGGGGCTCGGCCTTTTTTCGGATCCTGGTTTCAGCAGAGGGATGTGTGAGGCCTCCTTCCCCTGCCCGGCCACGAGGCTGGGTGGGGGAGGGGAAACACGTGGTCGGCTCAGGTAAGCCGGAGCCCCCGGGGGGAAGAAGAGAAGGGACAGGACTGGAACTGAGCTGCCCCGTCCAGGATGGAGGGGTAGAAAAACTGTGGAAGTGCCTGCTGTGTGTGCTCACCCCCCTCCTCCCCCCCAAACTCCGGGAGAAGGTGCTCAGCCACGTGGGGGTTTGCGGAGCCTGGGAGTGCCTCCGTCTGCAGCACCCTGCTGAGAAGAAACTGTTAACCCTTGCTTGGTAGAAAGAAACTTTTCTTAGACACTGATTCTCATGACTGGTGGTTTTCGGAGAGAGGGAAGCGGCCTGGGACCGAGGTGATAAAGCATGATTGGAAGGAACCCGATGGAAGAATGAGAGGAGTAGCCTTCCGAGCTGGAATTCTCTTGCATAATGTCAGCCATGGACTGAACTTAAGTCTCTTTTGAACATAAACTGCATTTTGGGTGGATACAGCTGCCCCTGCTTTTGCTACAGTGACTGGCACTTTGAAGAGTAGAGCGAGCAGAGAAAAGAGGGGGAGGGTGAGGTGGCACCCTCTGCCCTCAGGGCAGACCTGCTCCTGGAACCCCGGCCCCTGGGTAAAAAGGGGAGAGCTTGGCATGCAAGTATCCTTAAAAGAGCCCTGTATGCAGTTTTCAGCCTGTGGACAGCGGTGAGAGCGCTGGACATAGGAAAAAGAGAGTGTCACCTTAGCAGACTTCTCCAGGCGGTGCTATAGGTGACATGGAAACACATAAGGGGTGAACCCGTGTTTTCTGAAGAACAGTTTGTGGTGCGAGAGAGACTCCTCTCTCCCTTGCTGAATTGAAGATTAGTTTTTTTGAGTGGTGATTGTTTGATTTAAAACCCAAAGGTTGGTCTGTGAAAAGTGATGGGTGGGGAGGTAGAAACTGGGAGAAGAAATGTTCTAAGAAGTTTTTATTTCTGTCTCTGTGTGTGTTTAAGAGTATCTCTGTCCCTGTTCTTATGTAATTAATAAAGTTTTGGTGGGTTTTTTTTTTGTTTTCAAGATTTAAGCCTGCTCTGCTCTGTTCCTGATCACATCCCATAGGAGTTGTTAGAGAAAAAACATATATTCATGGGTGCACTAACATCTGGCCAGTGCTAACCCATGACACCTGCACATTCCCCAGGAATTAGGATTATTCATAAAAATAGGAAGGTGCAGACTCACTTGTAAGTGGGTTTCTCAACTACCTGTGGATTACAGAATTAAAGAAAAAAATCTTTTCTTGAGCACAGCCCACTCTTGCTGCAAAACCACACACTGATTTTCTAATGGTAGACTGGTAATTACTGAGGACAGTTGTAGTGGGTGGAAGGTAGAGGTGATCAGGATTGATGCTCTGTGTTGTGTGAGTACAAAAGCATTGACAGCTGCTTCAAGTCCCTGTTCCTTTTATCAAGCAGGACCAGCTGTAAGCCAACAATGCCTCAGAAAACCCTGAAATTGCTCCACATCTATCAAGAATGCCATTTCCCCAGTGCAAAGAACACAACTGCACAGTGAGATTAAAAGGACAGCTCTTAAATATGTGGAGGGAAACAGTAAGAGGAATGAAGGGGCTTCTTTCTGCATTCTGTTCTGATTTCTGTATATTTTTTCCCAGTCCTGCTGTCAAAGGAGGAGGGGGTAGGAAATAAATCCACAGACTTGCTCTCACTCACTGGTTTTACTCATATGGGAATGACAAGAAACTGACTGCAACTTTGGCCTATGGTCAGGATGTGAATTCAAGCAAGTCACTTCAGTTTTCCTTATCACCAGATAGATTTCTGAAGTATTATGGTAACCTTGTATACCATTATAATGCCCCCAAGTGAAAAATATTTCATGGTAACATATGACCATCTTCCCTTTCATTAGAATAGCAATCGTAAATCCATAAATACATTTGGTTTGATTTAAACTTGAGATCAGGATGAAAGACTTGTAAGCAAAGGTACATACTGGGTTAACAGCCAATAATAGTCCTCCTAGCGTAGCAACATAGAGATGATGTGGAAAAGAACTTAGACAAGGGGATGAAAACACAGCTCCACCTTCACAATGCAACTTCCATTTACACACCTTTTTCTGTAAATACAAGAAAAAAGAATCATAAACAATTTTTCAATTGGAGTTGGAGCTCCTCATGTTTACAAAGACCTTATAATGTCAAACATTATCAAGTACTGTGTTTACTCAGCAAATACTAGTTCAGAAGTGAAGACAATCTACATGATATGACAGCAACACGTGCCACTGGCTTTTTCTTCCAGTAAATAAAATAAATTCAGCTAATGCAAGGCAGTATCTGCTCCTTTTATTTTCCATCTCCCTCCATCTTCTTGTTTAGAATGTAAGATTCTTTCCCTATCAGAAAAAACACAGTTCTATTTCTAGCTAGGCAGCCTATTCTGAAACACCCATGAAGAATTTAATAAGTGAGAAACTTAAGATTTGGTTCCAACCAGGACTGTTAACACAAGAACCACAACTGAACACTACTAAAACTGTTAACTGTCACATAATCCTAACCCCACATACAGCAGGCCTAACTTTCAGATTGCAGACTCCTAAGAATACTAACACCAGTGGAACTTCCTCTGGTGCACTATAAATAGAGTCTATATTGGATATTTACTGTTCTACATGTAAAAGTTAGTCAGTGTTCTTACATAAATATCCAAAGCATACACATGTTGGTCATGTGATCCAATGTAGACCAGTCCACTGGAAGGGTCTACAACTGCAGAGCTTTTCACAGTGTCCTCTGTGGCAAAAGTCCAGTGTATTTCTCCATCACTGCTTTGAAGCACATACACCAAGCCATCGTAACAACCTATGTGGAATAAAACATGATGGGAGAAAAAAACCCAATGATTATTTGCATTTATGGTGTGACTTATGTTGCTAGTTGCATCACTGCTGTAAAGAAATAAGATTATTCATAAGATAGAGTTTAAAAATATTTTCGAAGCTCTTCCTATGTTTTTAGCTGAAAGTTTTTTCTGATACAGTCAAAGATGATTGTTCTTTCTTTTTTAAGTTACATTTAGAATATACTTATTTCACTACCTTTCTATCAGATGAACTGTCATCATAGAAACTCCTTCATGTTAATGAAATATTCAATTTTATTATCAAGAGTGAACAGCAACCAAAATACAAACAAAAAGATGGCAACATTAGATTTTCATTAAAAAACCTCACCACTTGGACATCTGTGCTAACCAGTGATGTAGATGTATTAGTTAAAACGATGACACTAAGATAAATAATGGCAACTCCACTGACAAAAGATATGACAAAACCAAAAAATTATCCAAACATGTTCTTTACATTTCCAAAAAGAAGAGTCAAATAAGATAAACTCTGTGAAAAATAGTACTATTTTGTACTATTTTGTACATGTACTAATTTCTAACCCTATCAATTTACAAAGACATTTTAAGATTGCATTACCTTTCCATACTTAAGAAAAATCCAAAACCAAGTTTAAATGTCACACTTTAATCTATCACTGAAAAATAAACTGTAGCCATTGATTATTCCTTATTAATAAACTGGGATTTAATAAACCACAAATGTTTATGTTAGATAAGCTCCAACACTAGTTATCATGAAACTTAAATTACTTCTTCCTTCTGTTTCTATTTTACAATAAGTTAGTTCTGAGGCAGATATGGAAATTGATGGATGGAGGACAACCAGAGATGAGAAATATGACTCTCTGTCATTCATCTCATATTTAGCAGAAAAACAGAATTTAAAATGAAGGCTGAAACAAAAGACGTACCAACAACAATGAAATTTCCACACTTGGATGCACAGGCAGAAGACTCAATACGATCTCCAAGGGTCTTCTCCCATTTTATTTCTCCCAAATCTAGATCAATTGCCTGCATTGCATGGGAGTGAGAGCCAACATATACAGATGCAGATACCTCTTCTTTAGCTGGTATTATAACCAGTGGTGATGCATCAACACATTTTCTCGTGTTTGACTTCCACCTCATGCACAATGCCAACTCTGCCACTGATGAATGACTACACTCTGCATGGATTTGCTGAGCAGAGAAATGGTCATTTTTATTTGCCTTGTTTTCAAGTGTTAAAACTCTATTCTCCACTTCAGCCCCTTGCACATGTCTTTTCATTACACCTGGAGTCTTGGAATGCAGAAAGAATGGCTGCTGTTCCACTCCTACTCGTACTGTATTTTTGGGCTGCATAGAAGACTTGGTGAAATTCATAGGGAAAAAATGATTTCCTCTGTTCAGTGCAATAAATGGAATTAATCCTGAAGTAAGCTCAAGATCTCTTTCAGATATCAGTTTAATATATTTTCCATGGAATTCCTCTCCACTGTTCCCTCTTAATTTTCTTTTTGCAACATTGTCAGGATTCATTAATTGTTTTTCATCTGGAAACAGTATTTTAAGAATATGTCTGTAAACCTCTTCAACTGAGCGGCTGAGAATAACTTCAAGGAGTCCAGGCACAGCTTTGCCTACTAACATCTCAATTTCTTCATAAAACCGTACTGCCTTTAGGGAGTCTCCACCACTGTACAGAAATACTGCATCTTTAGGAATTCCAGTGGAATCACATGGAAGACTGAGGACAGACTAGAGAAAAAACAGAAAGAGAGAGGTACCAGTCCATAGGTGTTACACCATGTCACACACAAAACCTCAGGTGGGGTAGAATCCACCCAACACCTGGAAGTTGTGCTAAAAATCAACAACAGAAATTTCACTACTCTGCAAAAAATAATTGAAAAATGTTAGAGCCAACAGAAACTGATAGAACAAGAACTTGGGGCAGAACGAGGAAATAGGGAGATACTAATTGTGTACTACAAAATGTCTTGCTCAAATCCAATTCTGCGGTCTAAGGAATTAAAGGTATGCACTATATATTGATTGGCTATTTTCAATACCATTTATCAATGACAACTTTGCAGATAAAACATAGATGCATTTTGGCAAAATCACTTCAGGTGTTTTATTTTAATAATAAAGCTTATATAAATTGTTCTTTTTTTACTTCTGAATTATTAAAGTAACCTACTTACCTACCTACTTTTGAAGTTATAAGCCCTTCAGCTCATGAAAGATTTTGCATTTGGCATTGCTACTACAACAAACAGCAATAACCACATTGCCTCTCACTGCACTCCCTTGTTATTAGGTCTGTGTCAAGTCCAAACCTTTTGGTGTTGGAAGCCACCTTCTCTTGCTCATAATGGGTCTAGAGCACATCCAATCCCCTGGGTTATCACTTCATAGCCTCCAACGTGAAAAGGATCAGCACAGACAAATACACTACATTTACTTGTTCAAGTCCTAGGCCACAGCTAATCCTACTTTCAGGTGAAACTTGTAAGTCCACCTTTGAAAAACAAAGTAATCCTGTTTGGGATCATATTTCAATACCTAGAAAAACAAGTCTTTAGCACAGAAATTTAGAAACAATCCACGCAGGCCGTCTGAGAGACAATTGTGCAACTATGTCATCTATTTAAAAAAGGACTCTTCAATGTATAATTATGTCAAGAAATAAGAAACTCTACTAACAGTTATTTTTTAATGACGTTTCCATGTCCCAGTTCCTTGTTTTCTTTAGTGATTCCTTCTTTTGGCATGTGAAGCACCATTCAAAAAGCTACTGACAGATTACATTCTTTCTATGCTAATTGTTTACACCTCATAGCCTGCAGTTTTATCTGATAGAGAAATATAAATGACTCCCTCTTGACCACTGCAGAGCAGCTATATCTAAGTATTAACTGAACAGAAAAGAGCTGTACTGCTTAAATCTATAGGCAGCTAGAATGTTCTGGTTGCATTAGTCATACTTCTTAAAACTGTTTAATTCCTGACACATGTATAATGATCCACTTGCAAAGATAAAAAGGCAGCTCAAAATACTACCTTCCATAAATACTGCAATCTTTCCCACAATTCCTCTGCGTCACTCAGCTTACTGTCACACCTTCTGGAGTTTAGATGGTTCTGGTAAATCTTGTCCAGCTCAGATATATCAACTTTGCCTTTGTAGAAAATAAAGGACGATTTTTTTTCATTGCTCTTTTAGTACCAGCACTTTCAAAAGTTACTCTGCCCAAGTAGTCACTATATTCTTGTATGTATCTCCTTATTCATACTCTACTGTATCTGCGTTTTTTACACAGTTGATCGACTACATGAAACACAGTGAAGTCTCTGACAATTTATCCCTCCCACATAATCCCACCTTCAAGGCCTGGCTTTTCCTCAGCAGAAGTGAGGGTTCTGTTGCAGACTGCAACAGGAGCAGCTGAAGTAAGAAATGTGCAGCGCTAAAACTAAATTGATTTTTCCACTGCTCTTTGGCTCTCAAATGAAACATCATCTAGAACAGGTAATAATACATGGCTATTATTTCCTATTAGACATTACAAATCTAATGTACATATTCTAAAAGCATGAATCAGATACTGGATTTTGGTCAGTTAAAAAAATAAGTTAAAAAGGTAATGGATAAACAAGTGACAAGGGTTCTAAATGGCTTCATTTACCATGTGATGTTAAAGGCAAAGCTTTAATCACTACAATCTCATCAGGGACTGCATAAGCTGGTAGATGATTCTGGAGTTCTTTAAGTGTTTCTCTCTCTTCAAAATCATCTTTAGGTAGAACAAACAGGATAAGTTTTTCCTGTTGATACCAGGTAACTGCACAAGCTTCCACCTGGCAAACATTTTCAGCAACCTGTAATCAGAAAACATTAGTCTTGCTTTGAAATGCAGTTCATCAATAGAGTAAAAAGCAAAAAACAATGAAGAAAGTGCACACCTTTAACAACTGTATTTTTCTCATATCCCTACATAACATCCTATGAAATATCTTCTTTTGTAGCTGAAGCTTGTACTTCACATAAAAAGGAACTCATAGATACAGGTATAAAATCCAGCAGTCTGACACTCAATCTTGTAGAACAATCACTATACTCAGTAATTTTCAGATGTTTATACAATTCTCAATTCTCCTGGAAGAAACCATACAATAAAACAGATTCCCAAGAACTCTGAATTAACACCTCCCTAAATTATGTAAGTAGATTCTTTATGATACACCCTCCAAATTCCTTCAGACTCCTAAAAGTCATCTGAAAACAGGCAAACACCCATTTCTGATGAGAACAATGTGTTCCTTATATCTGCCTTTTCATAGTGGCATCCTCTACTTTGTGGATGTGAGCACTTACCTGCTGCAGATATTCAATATTGAAACGTTTGCCGTGACGTTTAATCTGATTGTCTTTCCGACCCAAGAAGAACAACTCTGCATTCCTCACTCTTACAAAATCCCCTGTTCCTCTCATTGTACCCAGTGGCACAGTTACTTCATCATCAAGAAAGCAGATTCGTTCTTCACTACCTATACAAAAAAAGATTGTGGTCATATATATTAAATAGCTAACTGTAAATGAAAATTATAAAATTATTTTATTTTATCAAATTCTCTTAAACTTTACCAAGTATTATAAGAAATATTGAAATATTATCAACGCCTAAACTTCTGCAATGTACAATTTTGGCTATGCAATTCATTCAGTTAATACACAGAAATTACTTCAGCTGACAATGTCCAAATGCAAGATTGAAAAAGAAATCAATATAATGAAGGCATAGTCTGCAGATAAAATGATAGCAATTTCGTGTTCATCATTCCAACAACCTAGTATACTATCAGAAGGTTCCCAGCCCAATCAGAACTTAAAATGCTGTATTAATCTGTATATCTCAGGCAAATATCAAATAAAATAATCAATGTATTATTAAAACTCAGTCAATTAAAAACAGTATTTTAGAAGAATTAGAAACATAAAATAACCTATAAATATTTGTCCCTCGCCTTCAAGAACTGCAGATCCATTGGCATCTCTGACCTCAAGTTTTGTTCCAAGGAGAGGTGATCCCAGAGGTATAGGAAAATCTGTTCTAAATATATGAAACAAAACAGTAGCACTCTTTCTCTTCTGGACACAAAACAACTGTCCCAGAAACTAGGTATTATGTAGTTTTTTAAAGGACTGGCATTGGGACTTCTTTCTACAAATGCATCTTCTTTAAAAACATATCAATTAATTAAAAATTAAAAACCTCATCAGTGTGCATGGGTGTCGCTAATATATACCAAAAAACTCCACAGAATTACAAAAAATAAAGCCTGAATAGACTCTGAAATACCGAGAGAACCCCAAGCATTTCAGTTAACTTTTAATTCTCCCAGATTGAAACATCCATCAAGTCAACCAATTTAAGCATATGTAACTGCTTTCTAACTAATTTTTCCCTAATTTGAGCTTTTACTCTATTTTAATAAGTACAGCTAAGAAAAGTTCAGAAAAAGATTTAGATAATGTTCAGTTCAAAAAAGACTATAGGAAACTGTCATTTCAATATCATGTATCTATTACAGACTTCTCTTGAACTGCTGACCAACTCCTTGCTTTCCCTTCATTCTCCGGCCTCTTCAAGCAGTTGGAGGACCTCACTTATTGAATATTGCAGCTATTTCTGAGCAGGAGTATAGAATAATATATTTTCTTCAGTAAAGCAAAACTTAAAGCAACTTTAAATAACTTCGGCATTGATTCCAGTTCCATTTCTATTTTAAAGTATTACATTTTATGTTTGAACTCAGAGAAAATTAGTTTTACATGTGAGTTTAATAACACTTCATGACAATCCACCATTTTTAGTCTTCAAGGGTTTCAGCACCAGGTTAATATATCACATCATTTGTGTAAACCATCCCATTTTGGAGGACACATTTAACTCGAACTGCATGTATAATTATTATGCCATGGAATAATCACACATTTTGAGAATGAAATGAAACAGAGAAATAATGGGAAGTAACTTTCATGACTCTATAAAATAATATGAAGAAAAAATGCCAAACAACCAAACAAGACAGAAACTGAGTGAAATAAGAGAGAGTGATAAAAATTAAGTACTTCTTGAAGTTCAAGTGAAATTACAATGAAGCCTTGGGTGAGCTGCTTTGGACAAATTTCTGTCATCCACACTACTAAAACAGGGGAGGGGGGGCTGTACTGGCTCATGAGATAATGGATTAGCCTGTTCCTACATAAAACCTCAATGTAACTTCTACCAGTATAAACACTCATGAGGACTCAGTAGCCCTGGTAACAGGAGACTGAGGTTCTATTTCTGTGATTTTCATCATTCACATGATTGGCCAAGCCATTGAGAACAGTGAATTATCCTACCTAAAATCAGCACTAAAAACCTCCTCAGGAATCTTGTAGCAAGTGGCCCAGCTTGACACTTCAGTAATACCATAGAGATTAAAAATACTTGTTTTGTTCTCCTTGTGCTTCCAACTTTTCAAGAGACTCAGTACAGGAAATGCTTCACCACCAAGGGCTAAGACACGAAGTGAAGTATTTGCAGACAACACTCTTGATTTAATAATGTGAGCTCCAAATGTCCTGAGAAGCGTTGGTGTTGCCTGAATGATACATATTCAAAAAAAAGAGAAAGACCCATTACAGGTTATCAGGGTATGTGAACCTCTCCTCCTGCTTTGTTCTGTCTGCTGCATAGCTGTATTATGGATGTACTTTAAAACATCTACATATCAACCATCACAATGGCGTTTTGTGAGATTTTGTTTCTTATAAGGTCTTTAATGAGTACTATCAGCATCAATCTGTGTTCTTCTGCAAAGCTTCTTTTTTACCCAGTTGTGTTATGGGTTCCCTTTTGTGTCTCAGCTGTTACCTCAAATGTATGCACATTAGTTCTCATGTTAATTACTTGGAAGCAGAAAGCAACATAGTATTCTCTTCATGTTATTGTTTGAGTCTTTTATCCCTTAATTCCAGAATGTTACAGTAAAAAGTATAACTTACACATCTGATTATAGAATATAGATCTGCATATAGAACATTTAAAGACCTTACATAACACTAAAAATTCCTAGGATGTCAGATTCTGGGTTGCCCTTGATTTACATAAATAGAACAGTTTACAAGAATTAGTTTTTCTCAAAACTTTCACTAAAATAAGTAGAGGGAAAAGATATAAAACTCAAATCCAAACCAGTTTCCTTAAATAACTATTTCTATAAACAACTGGTGATGTACAGCCCTTTCACTGAAAGAAAAATACTAGTAAATCATTTTACCAGGCAAATTTCACTCTCATTTTTGCCGACTTTTCTAGTAAAAGAACTGGAAAATTAATGGGATTATTTCTTACCAGGTTCTTTTTTTCTAATAATAGATGAAGACCATCTTTTTTCAACTGATAATTTTAACTTTAGTGAAATTATAGCAACCAAACAAAACAAAAAAGGGAAAAAAATATACTCTTCCCTCCCTCATAATTATTTCTGGATTTCTCAAGTCTGCTCAAAAAATTCAAGAGGGAGAGGTAATGTCTTTCTACTCTTTAAGAAACATCTTAAAATTACTGATCCACCAGTTAAGCGATAAGGAGAACATTTTTGTCAGCTATTCAGCTGAGAAGCCCTTCCTTCACTGATTAGGACAACAATCAAAAAAAACCCAAAAACAAACCAAATCAAACTTCTTAGAAAGACTTTTCAAAAATCTTCATTCATGAAATTCTGCCTTTCTCTACTACTGCTTAACACACTTAACAAATATATCTTTAAAAGTCTTAAAAGACACTTAAAAAATCTTGCTCAAAGAGAGCAATATGTCAGAAATTTTTTTTCTAAAAGCAACTGAGGTAAACTAATAATGAAACTTGTATATCATAGGATAATCTACATCATTTATAGCAATCCTAACAAATAAAAATAAGAGCAGAATAGTTACAAAAGATTTGTAACTAGTGGATATTTTTCTGCTGTGGAATCTTCAGCCAGCTACTCACTAATCTTAAATTTACACCCTATAATCTCAACTATCATAATTTCTCATTTCTACCAAAAAAAAAAAAAAAAAAAAAAAAAAGGGGGAATGGAATGGGGTCTGAAACACAAATCTTACAAGAAGCAGCTGAGGGAGCTGGGGGTGCTTAGCCTGGAGAAAAGGAGGCCCAGGAGTGGCCTTTTTGCTCTCTACAACTGCCTGAAAGGAGGGTGTAGCAAGGTGGGAGTTGGTCTCTTCTCCCAAGTAGCAAGTGACAGGAAAAGAGAAACAGGACAGGACTACAGGTACAGGCTAGGCTTGTTCAGCCATGTTGGATGCTTCAAGTAAATTTTGCAAACTTTAGAACTATTAAAATTGAAATCATATAGGAGATAACCTATTTTAAGACATAAGAGACACATGAAGCCTCATATAAGCTGGTGACATGAAAACAGTAAGTATTGCTCTGAAATCAATTATTACCTTTTCTCAATATTGTAAAAATGAGAAACATTTTACCACCCTATATATAGCACTGGTTTAGTTATATTGTTAGCATAAAAACTAACATTAAAACTTAAAAGTTGTCTATGATGAAAGACTCCAAAATCAAGCCCATTAAAAGTGCTTAAAATGTCTGTAACAGTTTACTCTATTACCAGATTCTTCAGAACAAAAAGCTTAATTAACAGAATAATTCATTTAATTCTTAACAAGTGAAGGTTTCTTAAAATAATCTTTAGCTCAGTGTTTTCTATCACAAAATGTTTGAGTTTTAGATCAAATGGTGATTCTCTAGACAGCTAACAGTCTACAACAAAAAGGATAGCTATTGCCTTTGAGCAAGAACACTCCTGTCCTATTAACATTAGATCCTAGGCTGATGAAAAAGTTGTACACAGTAGCAAAAGTGAGAAGCAAGCCACTGGGGACACTTAGATTTTGCCTACCTGCAACACTGTCACGTGGTGGTGGTGAAACAGAGCGACCGAGAGCTCCACGGGCATCATTTTAACGGTGTTTGGTACGACAAGAATAGAGGCTCCACTGGTCAGAGCCATGAACAACTCAACCACAGACGGGTCAAATGTGAGAGGAGAAGCCAGGAATAGCACGTCATCCTGTGTGATCTCAAATATGGACCTAAAATAAGAAAGCCAGGAGATACAAATCTGATGCACGCGGTCAAAAAAACCTTCCCAACTAAAAGAATGAAAGCATGAAAGAAATGCATTAGCAAACCTCGGATCTTAAGGGCTCTGAAGCAAGAGCTCCTGGACTGTAAATGTTGATTTCACTAATTGTTTTATGAAGATACCCACCATATCTTCATAATACATACACATATCTTGTGTATCTTCATAACATATATGTTATGAAGATACACACCAACAGAGTTCACTGAAAGGCATATTTCAGCTAACAGATGCTCACTCAAGAAGGATAAATATAAAGAAAGAAAAAGCAAAGAAGAAAAGACAAGAAAGAAAAAATATTGTATTTTCCATAATATGACATGAAAAAGAAAGAAACCTGGGTAGCCTAAAAAGGAATTATGACTTAAGAACTACAGAACACAGTAAATATAACTGTAAACAAATGATTAATTTTGATGTCTATTTCTTTTAAGCCACAAGCCAGATGATGGTACAAAACTTAGAGCAACAGTGTACTATTTGAAGCACAGCCCTCAAAAATTAAGGCAAAGCATCATTTAAGTATAATACTGATAGAGAAAAAAACTGTTATGATTCTACTTGGAAATAAAAGCAAAAAAACCCACAAAGGTAGATAAGGAGGAAGAAGTGAAGCTGTGTCATCAAAAACCCTACATGCACTCCTCTGAAGTATTAAAATAAAATACCAAAAGCATCAAATTTGTAAAAGTATTTGAAAGGAAAACTGAAAACCACACTTACTTAAGATGCTGAATATTAGGCACTATACATTTATGAGGCACTCTGACTATTTTGGGCATCCCTGTAGTTCCTGATGTATGCAAGACATATGCTAAAGTGCCTTTCTGGCCAGCGTCCATGTATCCTGCTGCTGATGTTTTTACTTTGGTTCGATCTGGGCAAACGGTAAATCCTGGCTGCGAGTTCTCCACAGCTTTGAAAGGTTCACATTTACTCTTCATATTGCCTACTTTTGAACTGAAATCAGTGTTGCTTGAGCTCATTTGGAAGAGAGTTAAACCAATATGTTCTATGGCGGAGGAATTGTGGCAAAAACAGCCAGCATGGGACATCTGGAATTTCTGCAAGAGAAAACGAACAAGTCAAACAGTGGAACTCAGGAGGCACTGCTGTTGTTCTACTGCATTGAATGAAATAGAAAACAGCATTTCATACAAACAAGCTGTATGATTTTTCATACCTCTGCTTTTGGAGGACACACATCAGACAGTTAAAAGCTCATGTATTTCTATAAATCAAGTATGAGTGAACGCAGACTTCATAAATGCAAAATAAACAGTTATCTGAGCAAATGAAAAAAGGAAAAAGGGAAAATATACAAAGGAATGCTGCAGAAGACCAAGGAATCTGAACTGTAACTTGTCTATTCCTTTTACAATGAGTGAGGGTATAAGACTTGGGATGAGTTAGACAAAGAGAAACCCAAGTATTAAATGCAGGAGCTTTTTTAACTACTGCAGATTTCCAACTCTTAGCATTGTCAACAAGACTGGCAATGTCTTCCAATATCCGCCCAACAAGGCTGCCTGAACAACAGTATAACAGGAAAGAAAGCAATTATTCTGAAGAAGAGTGAAACATTTTGTACTTCTGATTTTAAAGATGTTCTTTTCTGAATAAGAAAGACAACCTTTTGCCACGAAAAAACAAAAGCACTCCATCTATGCTTATTAAAACAGAATTCAATCTGCATATCTACACATGTCTAAACTATCCTTTAATGCTTCCTATCAAAGCCTGAATACTTACATGTATTTTATCATTCTCAACAAGAATATACTGAAGATTGCTTTTCTTCATGAAGTAAGTGGATATAGCTGGTGGTGCATCTGGATCAATAGGTGAATAGGCAGCTGGAACTTGAAGGATTCTAATAAAACACAAATGTTTTAAACAATTAAAAAAAAAACACCATAAGAAAATCCTCTCAGATTTTGCTAGAATTTCTTTTATACTTTTATAGTTGCCTGAGCTAGAAAATGTAGTCATAACATGACTTTTAAAGATCCTGTTGGTAATAAAGTAGGATAAAAATCAGTGTTGTCTTTTGGTCTTTTACAGCAAGGGAAAAGATTAAAGCTAGATGAAAATATTCAATATTACTTCTGGCCAAGCAAGTCAGTAATGACAGAAGGTATCACTGACATCAACAGCATCACATTTTAAAACCTTCTGGTATTGACCAGAAACAGAAATATAACCCTTCCATTTACTCACAGACAAGACGTATAAATGTATTCTGAAAAGCACCAGAAGCCTGCACGCTTTCCTACAAGTGCAGAGAAGGCAGGGTAGGAAAATCTCAGCCTGCCCTGGGATGAGTTTCCCCCAAGGCAGGTAGAGGAGCTCCAAGTCTCTGAGCTCCCGGATAGCCACAAGCGCTGGAACTCCCCACCACCCCAAAACCAAAGTGAGTAAGTGGTGACCGAAGTATGAACCGTCCCCAGAAATCCTCACATTTGCTCTGCTGTTGGGTTCTGTGCTATATGTATGTCCTGTACTGTACATACACTTCATTTATTTATATACTTCCTCTCTGTGCAAGCGGTCTGTCGCTGCAGTAACGCCAAGGCCCGGAGATGTGGGAACTGTGGCATCCCACACGCTCCTGCAGCCACTTGTGCCAGTAAGCAGCACTTAAACCTGCCCTGCCTCACACAGCCACCAGCTACCTGCAGTGACAGCTGAAAGAACCAAAGAGCCCCCGCAGATCCCCCTCACACAGCAAAAGAGAACTGTTAGCACTCAGTTCATTGGGGTACAGGGCAAATCAGGCGCCAAGGTCTCAGTATGCTGAGTTCGACCTCCTGCTCAGGGAGAGCCACCTGTGACACCAGAGCAGGTTGTTCAGCTCCTTGTCCAGTCAGGCTCTGAACACCTCCAGGGACGGTGCCTGCACAACATCTCAGAGCAACCCGCTGCACTGAGGTAAAAGCATTTCCTGAGTGGTGAGAAAGTTCCTCAACGCTTGTGGGAGGTTTATGATTACAGTGCTTGCTCACTCCACTGAAATCCTCATACACCACTGTGGTACTTCTGGTGCTACGGTGTATTTTACATGAGGTGTGAACAACAGGAAAATAATGACACAGGCCATGCCCCCAGGAAGCACAACTGCTGCTGTATTCATCAGCTGAAAAAAATATGCTTGTGATCCTGTGATTGTCTATTCCATCATAAATGCTAGGAATACAAAAGATAGCTATATAAAGGACACAAACATTAGAATTCATCAGTAGAAGCCAAATTTTAAAAATTGCTAGATTAACAAGAGCGTTGAGATCACAAGCATTTCAACTTCCTAGCTATTAGATAATCAATACCACTTTAGTGTAACATTGTTCATTACTTCTTTCCATAATATTTGTAATGGAACATTAAATGTATGTTCATTTAGCTTAAAACGTGGAATTTACATTCGAAGCATTTTTTTTGCCAGCAAGACGATACATTAAAAAAACATGCACAGTCCTTTTCTTAATAGATGTTTTCTATCAGATAAGTTCCAGTTTTAAACAAGCAGAACAAAGATACTAGTCATTAAATTTTTGGTATTTCTATAAACATACTAAATTACTTTTAATGAAGGGATCCAATTGCAGACAGTTTATGGCTTTAAGACTTAAGACTCAGAGATACTTTAGCAATGGCTTTTCAAAACATTGTCATGTTGCCATCTTTATCCCCAAATGATGCAAGACTCCAGCACCTTGACTGAATTAATGTGCTATTAGTACATTTTTGTCGTTATTAAAAATATAAACAAAATGTAAAACTTGCTTTAACAGAGATGACCCTTAAAAAACCAACGCAGACTGCAAGCATTCAAACCGTTACCCCAAGATCCACGACGGCAGGTTTATCCCTGGATAGCAGTACAGGCCTATTTCCCATTCGCCCTGGCGGCCGCAGCGCTCTCGGAGGAACGCTGTCAGCTGCCCGGCGAGCCCGGCCATGGTGCGGTAGGTGCAGCAGGCCGGGGCTCTCCCGCTGCACTCATCGAAGCGAACCGCGGCTCTGTCCCGGTGCAGGCCGGCCGCCCGCGCCACCAGCTCCTGCAGCGTCATCGCACCGCTCCAGCCCCTGGAAGAACCACACACCAGACCCCACTTCGAACTCTTCAGCCGGACCACAAAGGCGCAAAACATTACCAGGAAGGGGAAAAAAAACCCACCCAAACCCCATAAACCCCAACATCCATAGCCCAGAATACACAGCTCCACCACGCATCAGAATGCAAAAGGTGCAAAGCTGGATTCTTGACTTGTACAGAGGTAGTCTGTTCCTCACCGTTACATTTTTAATTTCAAAGCTGGGCACCGCTGAATTAATAACTTCATTAACACAGCTTAATTAATTAGTAACTCTTTCGATGGAATTGTGAAATAAGAATCCTTCCTTCACAAGGAGAAACCCCCAACACGTGAACTTTCAGGACACTTGCTCGCGCTGGTGCCCGTTTCTACCCCGCGAGCCCTCCCGCCAAGCCCGGACCGGTGACCGGACGGATCCGGGCTATGCCCCGCTCTCCTCTGTCAGGTTACCCCGTTTCCACACGGGACGGGCACGGCCCGGACCGGTGACCGGACGGATCCGGGCTATGGCCCCGCTCTCCTCTGTCAGGTTACCCCGTTTCCACACGGGACGGGCACGGCCCGGCGGCTGCCGGCGCTCCCGGGATCCCCGCCTGCGGCACCTCCCGGCGCCCTCTGGCCCCGCCCCAGCCCGGCGGCGGCGGCACCTCTGATTGGCGGGGCGCGGCCATGCCGCGTTGTCATTGGCCAGCGGCCGCCGCCCCGTTTGGGTATCCACAAGCAGCGCCTGCTCCGCCAGAGCCCTGCGCCATTGCTTCCGGAGGGAAAGAGGCAGGGAGAGAGGAACAGCGAGTGGGCCAAAGCCTTCCCCGCTGTCCCCGATAGACAGGGGAAAGGGGCTAAAACAAATGCAGATGGCTCGGGTGAAGGGCAGGGTTCCCCCCTCACGCTTACAGTGCACTCCTTTCCGTCTCAATGTGTCCGCTCCCCCCCGGTCCAGCAGTGGTACGCGCCTTCCTGCCGGTGGTGGCGCCGTGGGCGGTCGGGGATGCACGTCCGGGCTGTGGGGCGGGAGTTCCGCCTGTCCCTGTGCTGGCAGTGGGAGGTCCCTGGGCCATCCCAGGAGCGGGCCCTGCACCAATGCCTGGACTATCCTCTGGAGTGGCCCCTGCGGCCAGCCCACGCCCGGCTCCCGGCGGCGGCCAGAGCTGGGCTTCCCCCATCCCCGGATACGATTTGGGGCCGCCAGCGAGGAGTGAGGGTGACGGTGGTGGGAACCGTGCTGGGAAGGGGGCACCGGCCCTACTGCAGCGTGCGTGACTTAATGACATAAAGTCACAGAACCATGCAATTTAGTTAAGGATTGGAAGGGACCTTAAAAATTCTCTAGTTCCCACACCCTGCTGTGAGCAGGGACACCTTTCACTAGATGAGGTTGCTCAATGGGCCATCCAGCCTGACTCAGCACTTCCCAGGGATGGGGCATCCACAGCTTCTCTGGGCAACCTGTGCCAGTGCCTCACCACCCTCGCAGTAAATGGTTGGCTTTGGCTCCGAGGCGCATTCACGGTGTCGAACGAGAAGACCACTTCACAACCATTTTTAATGTTTGCATGGGATAAGTTAGACATCAGCTTTCTACTGTTTGTCACATTCTCCAAGTGATAGTTTGGCACAGTTGCGCATTGGTAATATAGCAGAGACGGCTTCACAGTAAAACAATAATGCAAATAGCGACACCTAAAGCCAGAGTTTCCTCCTTCAGCACACTCAATGATGTCTGTGTTGGCTGTATGTGATAAAGAGAGTCTAGTAACCCGAAGCATAAATCCAGCTGTCAGAATAAAATGACACTTGAAAAGTATCTCCTCTTTAACATAAGATATTGAAAAACACATTATAAGGATTCAGTATCACAGTGCATCCAAAAATTACAGTGCTCACAGTAGCTGAAAGAATTTCACTTGCATAATGCCAAGGGGGGGAAAATGCAATGGGACTAATTTTTTTTAATAGTAAAATTATGCCACCCAATGCTCAAATCGCATTAATTAGTGATAAAGCAATTATTAGTAGAATTCAAAAGTAGCATTTTTTGAAAGCATATTAAAAGAGAATTTGCACATATTTCATTTCCAGTCTTGTGGACAATTTCAGACAGACTTGTTACACTGTGCATCTAAATGTTTATTCACATATTAAAGGACACCTCACATGTATTTGTAATCTAAGAGCTCATCTTAGCCCTTCTACATTTTCTTTTGAGGGTGGCTAAGAAGAACAGTGAAAAATGTTCACAACAGTTTCTCAGGTTTTTTCATACTCCTTCCTGGTTAACCTGGAAGAGAGTGTGGTCAGTGTCCACCCTGTTCTGGTTTTGTTCCTTTTACTGTCCAGACAAACTGTTATGGTTCTGTTAAAAACCCAAACTTGCTAATTAGAAGAGATCCACGTCCCCGAAAATGCAGATCTGGGCGCTGGTGAAGCAGCACAGTAAGAGCCCCATGCTCAGCACATCTAGGTTCTCCCAAAGTTTTAGATGCAAGTAGGTTCTGATTCCACTGCACAAGTCACAGTCTGGACTTCATTAAAGCATAGGTATTTACATGCTTTTTAAAACTAGAACTTTCGTGTTGTGATTGTCAACCAGGCACAATTGCCACAAATCCCACATAAAACTCCCTCTTGAATTTAATTAGCAATTCTGTAATTCTCAACTATATGGAAGATGATAGGGAAGCAAAGAAGCTCTTAAACTTTGCGATTTATTTTTTTAACAGTGTCACAAACAATTATAAGGCCAAAATACACACTATTAAATAGAAAATCTAAAATTAAGTTGCTGGTATTCAGTGAGAAAGACTGAGGTATACAAAATATTTTTTTAAATTGTGCGGAAATTTGCAATAGTTTTGAAAAGGTGCTTTTCCATTTTCAGCAAGTGGTTCATTGTCCAAGTGATCTTCCTGTATACCAGTAACTGTAATTGTGACCAACTGAACATAATGCATTTAACAGCTAATCATTCTTCAGAACACTTGAGTTTTTTTAAACATTACAATCATCCTAACAGCAGTAATGTAGTAAAATAAGACTATATCCAAAACAACTCACGATCTTCATTTGATATATCATTTTTACTGTTAAGTATGGGAAGTTGGGGTTTTTTTAGTTTACTCTGGATTTTGACAAATGGAAAGTACACTTCAGAAATTGTCAGACGTATCCCAGAGAAAAAAGGCGTAAAACAGAAAAAAGAACGGCAGTGCCAAGTATTTTTTTCTTCTTCTACATTGTATTGGCAATTGATAGAAGCACACAAAGATAATGTAATTACACAACTTCTAAACCAGAATTTTAAAGTTACAAAACTACAGAGCTTTTGGCTGAGCATTTCCCTGAGTCTTCATTTTTAAAAATCACGTTAGACATCATGTGCATAGAATCTGTTACAAAGGCCTCAATTAAAAAAGGCTGTTTGCAAAAGTTAGATACTTCTGTTCTTAAAAAGCCTAAGCAACAACTGCTGAGGAAGCAATTTCATTCTTCAGAATGTGGTATTTTTCCTAAGGAGAAAAGCAAACTTCAGGTACTTTTGCATTAAGACTTTGATAATTTGAAATTACATCATCACATGATTTGTGCTTTGTGAACAAGTCTAATAAGGAAGCTTTTAGGGCAAGACCAAAACAACAAACTCTGAGACTTCTACATAGTTAAAAAAACTTTGGTTTTTATAGCATTTTGTGAGAAAATAGAAGGCACAATGGTGCATCAAAACTACATGATTTTGTATTTTAATCTGCTTACATTGTTTTCATCAGCACATCAGACTTTCTTGTAAGTCTTTACTTAAAGAAGTGTTTTAGTAACAGTAATTAGTTAGCTGTCATAAGGCTTCTGTTTGACCTAAATGCAAGAAGGCTATTTATCAAGAAGGCATCATTGAAAAAGGTACATTCAACAACTTATGAACTGATGTCCATCCACTAAAAGTTCACCATTCTAGCTCAACGGGGTAGTCTCCAGTGAGACATGCTGTGCAATGACCAAGCTTTCCAACAAATGACTTGTGGGTTTTAGGACTGTTGTCTTGTCTTGCTTTGATGCTTTCTTGCACAGATGATACCAACCCTTCCACAGAAAGATAGACAACACTGTCTGCTCCTAGAGGAAATAAAGGATCATCAGTTAAGGCTGCAATACTGCACCAACCACAATGCTCTTTGGAAATGCAGTCAAATTATCATATGGATTATGAAAGAGAACGACTGAAAAATTTTAAGGTTGTAATACATCTTGCCCTTCTCAAATGCTTTCTGAAGGGAGCAGACTCACTGAAATCTAGACAGAAGGTTCTATTGAGAACAAATATGTGACACATAACTGCAAAAACAGAAGCAAAGTCCAGAGTGTGTACTAAGACTCCTTGAACTCCCTGTAGTCTCCCAAAGTTAACCTTAGTTCAGGTCTGGAAGTAGACGTGTGTGTGGTTAGTGCTTCCCAAATCTTAGCACTAAGGACTACCAAGCCTCTCTGGACTTGGAGGAGGGGAAGACCATCATGTTAAAAAAAATCATTATGCAATTCCTGCAAATTTTCTAGCAGTAGGAATGTTTGATGGCCTTTTCATAGAATTAGTTTTCTATCCTTTGTACTCATGTGGTGAAATGACACTTAAAAATGAGATCCTACAAACTTGAAATATTTTCATACACTTTCACAATAATTTTGGGAAAAAGATTTCCTTGCAGTATTAGACAGTGAAAGTAAGTATTTAACACAGGAAATCAGAGTTCACAGTGGACCATAAACTGTTGATGTTCTCATAAACTGTTTCTTGTGTTCTGCTGCAAACACGACTCGAAATTTCAGGTTTTAAACATTCTTTGATTGATTTCAAATGTAATTTCCTTCAAAGTCAATATATAATGCAGTTAAAATTATTTACATAAATGTCAATTTGTAGAAAATTCAGTGGGTGTTCACAAATTCTGAATATATTTTAATGAATATCTCAAGAAAGTAAAACTACATCCACTTTTCATTATAGGACAGATTTTCACTGCTTATTTTATTCCTGGTATTTTGACTGCAGTAGCTCCTTTTTGTCAAGTTTCTCAGAAGGGGCTTTAAGTATTAGAAAGCTTTGTTGTTATACTTTATTTGCAACTGATGCTTATGCAATTATTCTAATACTTTCTATTGCTTTGACAAATACAGCTCCCTAACTCTGTTTAAAAAAAAAAGTATGTAGCTGAATTGGTTTGACCCACAGAGTACTCACTATGCAGAAACCCAGCTTACTAACCTTACAGTTCTTTAATCAGTTTTGCCACTGGTGCCTTGATATGTTCTACTTTATTTTAAAGCAGATTATAAAATACAGTTGACAACTCTTGCAAGAAAAAAAAAGTACCATTTACCTATATAGTTTGCAAGATCATGAAATTCAGGTCTGTTGGCAATGAGTTCTTCTTTAGTTGGAATGTTTATTCCCATATAGCAAGGAAATCTTATGGGAGGTGAAGCTACACGGATGTGCACCTAAATAAAAATAGTTTCAAAACAGGCTGATATAAGTTGACGGTCACCAGATCATAACATAATAGCAAATACTCAAAAAAACTCAATTCTGCACGGTGATAATGAACAGAACACAGCACTTCACAGAAATCATTCAAGGGTTAAAAGTAAGATAAAGTTTTTTTCAGATGCCAGCACAGCAGGATAAGGTAAGACAGTTTTAGAACTTCTTTTTTACAATATTTCCTAATGTTCTTAGAAGGTTCCTTCTTGATTTTACTTCTCTTCTACGGTGTTCAGTTCTTGATAAATAAGTTTCAGCTTACAAAATCAAACATTATACAGGAAATTTCTGCTCCAGTGACTGACTTGCACACTGTTTTGCTAAAAGAATCTTCGTCAATTAAAAAAATGGTGCTTTGATGACTTGAGATATGTGGTATTTACAGCAGTTTTATGTTTTGCACTCCTACAAGTCACACATCAGGAATACTTTGTTTTCTGATCTTAACTAATTTCTATTCCATTCTTTTTTTATTTGCCAGATAGTGTTTTGGAAGTGGAGACCTGTTCCTGTCACCTCAATCACCCAAAAGTCACAGTCATAACAAAAGAACCTTCTCAACCTATCTTCACAATAAACACACACTGGCCATTGGTTTTTTCCACATTTGCCATTTGAAATAAGAGAACAATGTACAGTACAAATGAAGACAAGCCCCTGTGCTTTAAGTTCCCATCAACTTCTGCTTACATCTGTATTGTACTGACTTAAAATGAACTTACCTCTTTGGCTCCAGATTCTCTCAGTAGTTTTATGATGGGTGAAATGGTATTGCCTCTCACAATTGAATCATCAATGATAACAACTCGTTTGCCTTTAAAATTATCAGACAGAACACCAAACTTCTTTGCAACACCAAGTTGCCGTAACCTCATATTTGGCTGGATAAATGTTCTCCCTACGTATCGATTTTTACAGAGTACTTCAACATATGGTAGTCCACACTGCAAACAGGAGACAGTTAAACAGAATTAATATAGAAGAACTTGTTAGTCTCAGTTACTGTTTTTTGAAATGACCTTAGGACTTAGTGTGACTTCACAGTAATCAAAACATGTTTAAATACCTTAATATAGAGGAATAATGACAGAAAAAACAAGGCAGGGGACTTAATAGGAGTAGCCTGTGTACTGAAGATATAGAGCTTTATCAATGTGCAGTTCTAACAGCCCTCATCATTATAGCCCATTACAAAAAGATGTGTATAAATATGCTTGGGGGGAAAAAAAGAGGAGGGTAACATATACCTTTTCAGCATAACCAAGAGCTGCTGGAGTTGCAGACTCTGGAACAGTGCTGACTAGGTCTGCTTCCACAGGTGCTTCAATAGCAAGCTGCTGCCCACATCTTCTGCGGACTGAATACACCATCTGACCTAAGAATAGCAAGAAGTGGTTTTCTTGATGTGCATGAATCAGACTTCCTCTCAGTTTTCTGTATGAATTTCTGTGTCAAGTTGTAGGCATAGAAGTCAATGAGAGAAGTTCCAGAACTAATAAGCAGTCACTTGCATAAGGTCTTTTTTTATTTCCTTCTATAATGTCACATTCTAACATTCACATTTTTATCACTATATGGAGAATCAAAATCCAGTTTGCCCTAACTGGGTAACTAACTAAAGGTCCTGTGGATGTTACAAAATCTATCTGCAGGAAGAAAGAAATAGAAATATGCCTGCCTGTTCATAATGTGCATATTCTATTTTCAGATTACCTTTTTCCAACAGACAAAATTTATGCAATGCTTCTGTCTGCTTCTGTCCACTTACTGACTTTGAATCAGTTGGCAAAATTCACCCTGAATTTAGTAAGGGGATAAGGGGACTCAGAAGCTTTTAAGGTCCAAAAAAAATTTGCAACATGGGAAGGAGCTGGAAGTAGATGAGGCACAGCAAAAGCTACAGCAGCAGTACCAAGGAATGTGGGAAGTGAGGATACTGAAGGGTAAGGTCATCATGGAAGAAAAGGAATTTGGGTTGAAACTGGCTTTGTAAGGGTGGGGAATTGTACTGGATCAATGGATAGCTTGTCCCTAGAAAGCAATGAAGAGGTTGTTTGCCAGATATGAGAGTCCTGGCTAGTATTTTGAGAGCTTCTCTTGAAATAATAATAAAAGCATTACACTGACAATGCCAAGTACTTAGATAATGCATAGATTTACAAGTCAAATTACAAGCATTTTCCTGAAATGACACTTATTGCAAAGAAAAATATGAAGTTATTTTGTAAATCTATTTCATAAGTCTAATTTTTAAAATGTTTCCCAAGAACCAGTAAAGTTCCTTTCTTCAGTCTATCACTTTTAAAAGATATTTCATCTACCTTAACCATGTTTGTGGCCCTTTTCATCCCTCCTGCAGGAGTATGCAGGCAGCCTATCTGAGGCTGTATCCACATCCAGAAACAGGAAGGTGATGCTACGTGCTCCTCCTCACGAATTTTATCTCAAAAGCTTTGCAGCCCATTCTGTCCCAGCTGTGCTCTGTAAGCTTATATTCAGTGGTACTCTAGTATGACCCCAGAGTTATTGTGCTTCAGGATAACATCTTGCACTGTTTTGGGAAGAGCTCTGTATGTAACATTTCTGTACCTTCAAAAATACTGTCTGGTCTTGCAAAATAAACGTATTCAAAGATGCAGAATGCTGATGGATCTCCCTCAAGTCTTCGTACAACATCCAGTGTCTGGACATCATGTCTGGATATTTTCACAATCTCTCCAGGAAGGACCTCCCGATAATACCTTGAAAAAGAAATACAGAGAAGTTAGAAATGTCCTGAAGCTAGATGATAATTTTGAAGTACAAACAAGAGTCAACTGAAAGGAAAAAATGTTTTTGAACATCCTAACATGACAGCTTGCTTCCACTTTAGGATTTGACCTGAAGCATTTTAAGACCAACATGCTAAGACAACTGACCCTAACTAAAACAGTCTGAATTAACATCCATAAGCAATAAACTAAGTGAAAATACTAAACTTTGTACAGAGAATTATGGTATTTGTCCTATGTGTGAGGCATACTGTGCAGGCTTAATTGAGATTGAATATATTTTAATATAGTCCTGTATCAATACTAGAGATCTTTTCTATGAAAGCTAATAAACCTTACAGTGCTATACAAGAAATATAATCAATAGAAATATAAGCCAAAATAATCCTGCCTCACAAGCCAAATATGGAGAAATACCTGTCTGGAGATGACAGATAGATACCCTCAAATGACATAAAGCTGACTTGAAATGTACCTTCTATTTCTCAAACCTGTAGAAGTATGGAATAGTTAGGTTTAAGTATGGAATAATTTAGGTATGTTATGTTAAAGTGTTTAACCTTATTAACCATTTCTCTAGATCCATTAGTGAGTCCTCTGGTGTATATTCTAACATCTAAATCTATCCCAAAATATTGAAATATTCTGGAGATACAAATCAGAGGTAAGCAAATCTGTGTTTATTCACTGGTCAGATCCTAGGAGTCGGAGGCAGCTACAGCAGAAATTTAGACAAAATTGCTTTATTGAAAACACATAGGATTCAGCTGATTGTCCTACATAGTGAGCTTTTCTTGGTAGAAATTTCAAAGTAGTTTTAGAAAACAGTTAATTTTTTTCTAACAAGGAGGCCAGCTTACTAGACAGCGTATGCTACAGCTTGGGTTATTTCGGCCTGTGAGCTACCAGTGTAACTTTTCTGCAGGCGAAGAATTATTTTGTAATACAACTATGCTGCTGAAAATGAGGGCAAAATGAATAAGTTATATGGGTAATCAGGTATAATGCAACAAGTAAGAGGCATTTAGTTTGTGACAGTAGTTGTCTTTACTGTTACTTTCTGCACACATAATTCCTTCCTTACAGTCATCAGTTCAAGAAAATAAACTGTCAAAAACCAGGACTAGCAAAAAAATCCTCCACAGCAAACTAAACCTTGGTGTCTTTCATGTTGTAATTACGATATTTGGCAATTTGGGATTTAATGTTTAATCACTGCCTAAGGAAGAGCTTTCAGATAAAGTGAGAATCAGGCCACTTACTCTGCACCAATAGACAAAAAGCTACAGGATTCAGAAGAGACAACCCATCCTTCTGTTTCAGTGTTATCTTTTCCTGAAATAAAAGATTTCAGTTAGAGTCCCCAATTTTTGCTACCATGACCCCCCACAATCGCATTTTTGCTGCAGTATCTGGCTTGCTATGGTTGCCAAGTGTGCAATTAAAGACTAACTTGTAATTTGTAACTAAAAGGCATTTCACTGCTTCCACCTTTCTATTACTTAAAAAAATCCCAAATAAATCCACAAAATAAACATTATAAACCTGTTCTAGGCAGAAGCGGAACTAACAGCATTGTATTCACAGCTCATGAGGAGAGACAGTTCAGCTAACTACCTTTGTTATCCCTGCACTATTTCAAACTTTTCACATTCTAGTTCAGTGACTTTAGATAGTCATAATTACTTTTGTTCACACAAGGAACTCCTTACTTTTCCTTTCCAACCTTAAATAGGTTGATAGATAGATGCTTTTGATTACAATGGATGCTGGATTGAATTCCAATGAGAGTTTTGAGAGTTAACCACAGGAAAGTTCTAATTGTGTCACATAGGGTAGGAATGTCTATATGCTTTAAAAAATCTTGGTAATCTTTGTTGTGGTTAAAATTACTCAGTTTTCTGAAGATATGGAAGCATTTACTGCTTTGCCTTAGAATTATTTTAAAGAAGGGAAGAGATTTTAATCTCACTTAATGGAAAATTGTTGATTTGCAGGCTGAACATAAACTGGCTATGTAATGGTCCAGTCACTACATGTGACTGGATTGCTTGGAATTCAGAGATACATTGCAAGTAATCCAGCACTTTTTGCTCACCTTACTATAGGAGAAAAAAGGAAGAAACCAGACTTGTTTCTAGACACTGTCCTGAGCAACTGGTTTTAAGTGGCCCAGCTTGAGCAGAGGATTTGGACCAATGACCTTCAGAGCTCCCTTCCAACCTCAACCCCTCTGTGATTCTATTCATCCTTGCTTTTGTGTTTAAGTAATGAGAATTATTTAAATTGTATTATAGTTGGGCTGCCTAATTGTGGCTATCATTAGGCCATTAAGATTCCCTGTATCTGGGAATGGAATTTTGCACACTTCCTACAGATGATTTTTTCCATACCGACTTTTTGGTTTTTTCAAAACCAATTTTTGCCGCACATATTCCAACTTACACCTCAGTAAGTGTAGCTTTAATGACTTATATCAGTAATTTCACACACGCACAATGCATATGCATATGGAGATTCATACACATATATAGTTTACCTTTTCCATTCATGTCCCCTACTGGAATAAGGCGACCAATGCAGAGCGGGCGATTCCCATATGGATCACGTACTGCATAGATTATGTCTTTATGCATAATTAGCAATGAATACGAAGTTGGCGTTTCCTTCATTAAGTTCTTTATTCTGGAACGAGACATGGGTGAACGTAACTTTGAGTCACACGAACAGCAGTGTGCATTTACAGCTGCACATCATGCTGAGGTTTAGTGGCTGGTGCTGGCTGTGAAGCCCACGCTCCTCACCTTGCCACCCAGTCGGCCGTATCGTCGTTCTCCAGCGGAGGTGTGAAAGCCAGCAGCTGCGTGATCAGTTCACTGTCAGAACTGGTCGACAGCCCCACACCGTGCCGCATAAGCTTTTAACACACAAACCAAAATGTTACTGGCATTAAAAAAACAATGTCACATCACACTGCTCAGATTTGAACCTAACCACACCTTGGTGCAATGAACACATGCTTTACAGTGTTTCAGATGAGCACAGCATAATAATGCCAAGTTTCTTCCAACAAATCAACTGTGTAAAATGAGGTCGGACAATCTTCTACACTAGTACTACATTTTTCCTTTTTCATCTCATTCCTTTGCTTTGCATGCAACCAAAATTAATGTCATCAATATTCAGGGCATAAATTCATGTTTGGGCCATTTAATTAGTGTTGTGCATGCCTGGGAAAAGAGTTAAAATACAGAAGAGAAAATATGAGATTGTCTATAACAGATCCAGAAAGAGATATGAAGGCAGAATCCCCAGTCACAGGATTTTTTCCCCAAAAAATTATATATATATTGATTAGGGAGCTCTTCCATGACCCCAAACAGGTTGGTATTAAGGAAAAGTCACAGCAACCATATTGCTCATTTCTGTCTCACACTCAGAAAGAAAAGATGCCAGAGTCCCCAAAGGAGGTACTGACCTTCCTTCTGAGTCGTGCAGCATTTGTTAGCTCCCCATTGTGTGCCACAGCAATCTTCCCATGAAGAGTTTCTACAACAAAAGGCTGACAGTTTTGCAGCTCAGAAATTCCTGAGGTGGAGTACCTCGTGTGCCCAATACCAAGGTTTGAAGGGTAGAGCTTCTTCAGGCTGTCTGCACTGAAGACGTGATTTATAAGACCCATTCCCTTTGGGAGAAAAAGAAAAAAAAAGTTCCGTTTGGTTTTATTTTCCTGGTGACTTTCTAAGTTCTTCTTCTGCTTAAATGCTGATATAGTATTAATGGAACTTTAAGAAAAAGGCAAATAACTTGAAAGCCATGGGAAAGAAAGAAGCTGAGTAGGTGTCACAGTGGTATATCAGATCCCTTTAGTCCTGTTTTTAAATAAAGCAATCCACATTTTTGTGCTGAGGATTTTCATGGAACAATCTATTCCCTGACTAAAAATAGGTATTTTTAAGGCTGTGGTCATTACATGTCTTGCAACAATTCCCCGTGATTGTCTCAGCTTGACAAAGTCCATGTGACCTTCTCAGGCCTCCATTCCATCTTAGATTCTCATTATTGCTGCATATAGGTGAAGTAGTGGCCACTTCCTTGAGTCTCGCTAATGTAAGATTTAGCCATCCATTTTCTTGTGCCTAGTCTGTAACAGTATTTTTTTTCTTTTTGAGATCAAGAAGAGCATCAATGCTCTTCCAAATCCACAGAGTTAACACCTGAGGTGCAGGGTGACTTTGGTAAAGAGTTTTTGTGACATCATTAGCATGCTCTGGGTAACTTCTGTTTGTCTGCCACTGTATGCACAGAAACACCTATCAGGACAATGTTGGCAGGTTTGTTTTAAGCATACACCCAAGACAGGCAACAAAAGGAGATACTGTCACTGACAAAATCAAAACAGCCCATGAAACATGTTACTTTTTCTCTAGCTACACTGTTTCTTAGCAGAAACTAACTTACATAAATCTTGCTTAAAAATGCAAAACCTTTATTTGCGTTTTACCTTGTGCACTTTGAATGCCTGGGATGATTCTCCATCACTTGTCACAATTCCAGCGCTCTCCTGGCCCCTATGGACAAAATAAAATCAACATGAAGCACTGACATAATTATGAAACAGTTTAACATACAACGGATAGGTGTTTTTTAAATGGAATTTTAATGTAGGCTTATTTGTTGTTTCATTTTACAGACTTATAATTGCTGTGTTAATTGGAGGTTTCTTGCCTGTGGTATGCTTTCATTCAAGACAGTCACATAAGGTTTGTGCCCAAGTCCACTAAATTCAGTGGGAATCTTTCCACTAACAAGCCCTGGCTCAGGGTCTTGCTGGACTTCAATTTCAGTATGGGCATAACATAAAAACAGATGCTTAATGGGAAAAGCCATTTTTAGAGGCATAACAGTCTAGGCAATAGTACTACGTTCTATAGTGCTATTCCATTTCTGCTTTGGATTTGACATGTTACTAAAAACTGATGGTGTTGCTTAGGGGAATGGATTGTCTTTTCCGCTGATAACCCATGCAGAAGCTTTTGCATTCTTGCACTTAGGCAGACAAGCTAGCATTTACACCTCTAACAGCTACACGGACCCTCTGATGAAAGCATATGAGTGCATACACCTTATGTTGGGCATCTCAGCTTCTGAACTCAGGCAAAACAAGTCTCATGTACAAGTGTCACTGCAAATGGAAATACTTATCTTACAGCACATCAGCCTCAGGCTGGCAGTTGTGCTTTGTTGAGCAGAAGAGCTGATTCAGCTGAAATAAGTGTGTTTTCCCTGTCCTGCTGCCTGTCCTCCCCAGCCCTTCCCCCTGCTGGTTCCCCTGGGTGTACCCCAGATCCCCTGGTGCTACCCTGCCCAAGGCAGGCACCTGCCCACCATTTGTAATCCAGTCCTTATCCACTGAAAAGGTTTGCTTTGCAGGCTGGATTTTTGTGTGTGTGTGTGTGTGGGTAACAGTGCAGGCTGCTCCATCTCCCTTTAAAAGATTTCCTGAAATAAGGCAGTGTTGCCTATAACAAAATTGCTGCTATGTGCCTGCAATACTCATCAGGACTTTGGTGGATGGGTGAGCTCCTGTCCATGCTCATAGTGTCTGAACAGGAAAGATGTTTTTCTTAAAAATGGAATGACAACTAGTGTCCTATTTGTGCATTGGACTGGTTTAACTCAGTTGAAGTCACTGGAATTATTTATTATAAGCAACAATAAAATTGGGCACAAAAATCAATAGAATGGATGCTAATCTACAACTGACATGCTCATAACCAATTTTCTCCAGTTCATAAAATTCCTTTATTTGTTAGTAGTCCCAGCTGGATGCAAAACAAAAATTTTAACAAACGCTTGCTTACAGAAAGCAAAACAAACCAGACTTCCCACGTATCTGAACAAATTTACCCAAGTGACATAGTTCTTCAAAGAAAATAATCAGAGATGAGGATATTATTAAAGCCATTTACTTCAACTCAGGAAGATGTTCCATCTATAAACACAAAGACTGGTAGTAAGACTTAAGGGTTGATGCACTACATTCAGCAACTCCTGACTGCAATGCTACTATTACAGGAAATTTCCGTTTTACTACAGTCATGGTCTCTTTAAATAGTAACTAAATCACTAGGAAGAGAGAAGCAGACACCCCAAGGAAGGCCCTGGCCACGGCGTTGGATTACATCTTTCACTTAGCACTGACAAAGACACGGGATCTCAGTTTCATTACCACAACGCTTGCACCACTTTACCAGCTGAGTCAGACTTTAAGGATGCCAGCTTTTATTAAAACACCACTAATATATAAAACGTGTCTCTACGGCCCGCAGTTCAGAGGCAAACAGCGCAGAGATGTGAAGGTGTAGGGCAGGACGATCCTAAACGTGACCCTTGTGCGGAAGGCTTGGTGCCGCGGGGGCTGCCCGGGGCCTCCCGGCAGAGGCCAGGCCACAAGGAGGGGTGCTGTATGTGTGTGTGATGTTGCTTTGTTGGATTTGGTTTTTAAAGAAACGAAACAGACTCTTTTTGCCTCTCTTCTCCCACCCTGGTGCCCGCAGTGAGTCCCGAATAAGAGTCGCAGCAGCCCCGGCCCGGCCCGGCCCGGCCGAGGTGTCCCCTCCCCGCCGGCGGAGCCGCTTCCCCCGTCGGGCTCCAGCGCCGAGCCTGCTTATTTGGCAGTGTCTCAAGTTACTCCCCTCAGGCAGCTTGAGCCAGTAAAACTAGATCCTTTCATCTCGGCTGAGCTTACTGACAACCAGCCGTCTGGTTTCCTAGGAAACAAAATCTTGGCTAGAAATAGTGAATCATTTCCAGGTCACTTTCAACATGGAGAGTGGAGCAGGGAAGCATTGGACTGAGGAGGAGGTTAAAGCCTTGTTAAGCGTCTGGTCAGAAAAAAATATCAGAAAGCAACTGCACGGCACCCTGAGGAATAAAGGAATATTTATCTACATTGCTAAGAGGTTACAGGAGTTGGGAGTGTGCAGGGACTGGAAACAGTGCCGTGCAAAGTACAAAAACCTGAAGTATGAATACAGAACGGTTAAATATGCCCACAACTCTGGGGATGTCACTAAAACCATGAAGTTTTTCCATGATCTGGATGCCATATTGCGATATGAGCCTGTCATACAATTAGCAGCAGAAGAAAACGGCAGGTGTCCTGCGACTGAGACGCAGCTGAACACAAGCCCCACAACAGACAGCACACAAGGTAAAAACAATATTTTTGCTTCTATTTTTCTCTCTTTGCTTAAAACCCAAAGGGAACAAAACCGAAGCCTGACTTGGCTGGCGCTGGAGCGGAGGCTGCTCAGCCCCAGCAGCGCTGTTAGAAGTGACTGGATGCACGCCTCACGCAGGGGAATAAAATGTTGGCACCCACCAGTGTCGAAGTCTGTAAATACAGCGTAATTCCGGCAAAATTATGCTAACTGCCCGTACTGCAGCCTCGGTGAGTACTTGCTAGTGTCCAGGCTCCTGCACTGAGTGCAAATGCGAAATTAAAATAAGCTGCTTTCTTTCCCTTTGCTTTTCATTCACAGTACTTTAGAAGCAGATTTTGTAGGGCTCCAATTCAGATGCAAACGTAAAGAAAAAGAAAAGGTTGAAACTATCAGGGTGTTGCAAAAATTGTTATTTGTTGCAATATAAGTGAAATTTAGGATATTTATTCTTACTTCTCATATATCTAGCAGCTTGATATTTAGGTGGGATGACTTAAGGTAAATTATTTTATAAGCAGTTTTACCTAAATATTCAAGAAACAGATGCTTAATAATCTCTCATTAAAAACTCTAGTTTAGCAGTGAAAGTAAAAATTATCGTATTTATCAGACTATTTTGCAGCAGACCAAGTGAATACAGCTGCCTTTGTTCTGAAGTGAGTTTTACTAAATTATTTGCATCTCGTGTTTTATTCAACCTTCTCTACATGTGCATTTAAGCTCTGCTTAACATTTCATTGGGGTCAATCTGCTGTTTGACATCACTCAAATCTCCTTGTCACATCCTAAATGTCACTGAAGCATAAGCCCCAGTGATAGTTATAAGTACCAAAATAAGATGACTAAAAAGAGAAATTAAAAGCTTAATTTGTTCCCATGGTATATAGACATTTACATTAATTAAGATTGTGAATCTTTTTAAAGAAAACAAGAAACTCAACATTATTGCCAAGGGATATTGTCAAAGACAGAGAAAGGAGCTGGACATTGAGCTTGTCCTTGTGCCATTCTACGTCTCCCTCTACAATTCTGTTTTACAGATTTGAGGAAAAGAAATTTTCATTTTTCATTGTCATTGTTTACCTTAACAAAAAGCTTGACCTTAATTTGTCATCACTATCAGAAAGCTTCTAATCTATCAAAGTCACTTCAAATTAAACTGGCAATTTTATAATACTGTAATGTGCTCTCTGCACTGAGAATTGCAATCCATTTTTATATTTAAACTTGCAGAACTGAGGCTAATACAAGCTGATACCCTTTGAAGACTGTGTGAAATTAAGATAGTGTCCTACATCTGAGGATCTGCCGTTAGATTATTCTCTGTGTTTTAACGTAGTTTGCACCTGGTAATTCTAATTGTCATCTGCTTTAGATCTCTAGCAAATTTAAATCAGAAAAGTTAATTTCAGTTGTGAATCCCAAACTATAGTAGCTATAAAAATAATTACCCCTGGGTGAGACATGCCTTGTTTTGAAGCACTAGGACAGTCTGGTTTTAAATGTGATATAATTAAATATATCTCTTGATTGCACAAGCACTTCTGTTACTCCCTCCAGAAAAATAAAAGCAAACAGGTTTTATGGATAAAGAAAAATTCAATGCAGCTAACTGTAATAATGCAACACTAAAGCAAGAATTGAAATGCAAAGGTTTTCACAACAACCACAACTGAGCCGCAACGAAAGCACACTAAGCTAGAAATGTGTCCTGCAGCTATGCAGAATGCATGCATACATCCACAACAAGGGGCTGAGGGAACAGCCGTGACATCATCAACTTCCCTACTTAAGAATGCAAGTCAAGCAACTAACACTGTACTAGAGGCCCAGTCCTGTTCCACCTGCAGTCAGGGTACGATGCCTGCCCAGCCCAGTACTTTGAAGAGCACTTGTGAGGAGGCAGAACTGGCATCAGTGGCTCTGCAGCTGATGCTCTTGCAGGGATAGAGCTGCCGGTGTCGCTCCCACAGAGGGAAAGGCCATTCCCAGCACAGGCAAAGGTAGCCCCCTACTCCTGCCCCAGCAGTGACTGCAGGCCCTCTTCTGGGCTTCTCCCTTGCAATCACAGTTTGTTACAGGAGAGGACACGAGAGAAAAATGGTCCCTCTCCTCTTTTAAAAGAGGCAGAGACATCTCATTTTGAGGGGGCTGGAGGAATCAAGGATGTCTAGGCTTACGACTTGAGTAGCAAGCACAAAATCTATCAGCAAACTAAAACCTGTGACTAATAATACATGTCCACCATGAACATCTTATTTTATTAGAAGAAATTGGTAGCTATACTGATTTGTCTTCTTAAAAAGCATGACAGGGGACAGGGCATGTTCCCAAATAATTCACCGTATATTTACCATTCTGCTTAGCCTCAGTCTCAATATTCCTATGCATGCTTAATTTTAAGATGCAAAGCATGTCTTTACATTATCTCAGCTACTGGGAGATTGCTGGGGAGGGGGAGCAGCAGGAAGAGAGGAAAAGAGACTACTTTTTTTACAGGACTGAATAGTATTTTAATAGCGTTCCCCTGAGGATTTTTCATACGTAGTAGAATTGGTTTTCTTTTGAAAGTGTATTTGAAGAAATTATTACTGAAAATCTCAATCAAATCTGAGAGGGGTGTCTCAGGACAAACCTGGTAGCAACACATACCAGTTCCCAGCTTGTTCATGAAAAGATAACACTTTATGCATAAGCACACGCAGAAATGTAAGCGGAGAGGTTCATGCAATCCTCCCAAAACACATTTTAGAGGCACAGATGTAGCTTAAATAAATATTAAAAAAGATACAAGTCAACATGTTCACTTCTCTTCAAGTATAGTTTGTGTATTATCACACTAATCAACAACCAAGAAAATCTGTGTAAAGTGATGGTGAGCGCTATGAAAAATGGCATCTTTCATTAGAGTTAAAATGAATGACCTTCCCATTTTGTTAATCAAGTTAAATGAAGTATTAATAAGCTAAATATATTATTTACAAAATACTTGCCTAGTAATTCAAGTTATTTACACTTTTTATATTTCTTTTTTTACGTTTAAGTATTCAGGCACTGGTCACCTTGCTTGACCTTCACTGTACCTCAGCAAATGCAGAAAGATTATCGCTGAGCAGAAATGCATCAGCAAGGACTGGCAGAAAACTCAGCTACTAAAATGCAGGAAGATCCTTCAGAAATGCTGACATAAAAATGCCCCTTACACATGGTTTTCCACGTCCGCACTTTCAACATGTCATTGACAGTATTTTATACAGTTTTTTTTAAACAAGTGTGCAATACTTTTATTAAGCAGCTTTTCTGGTATAATAATATCTTTTAGTGATGACCGTTCTTATTAAAAAAAAGTTTCTCTTTTGATATAACAATGTAGTTAACCTTGCTCATGCTAGTGCCTGTGGCACACTCAGAAGGCTTCCAGCAGAGAATTTAATCTCCTCTCCCTGGCTGGCTTTGCTGCTTTTAAGCAGCTGAAATGCCAGTCGTGTTGCTGGAGGTGGAGGCATGAGCAGCAGCTCCTGCCAGGGGAGCCAGGCAGACAGCTGGGAGCAGTCAGAGATCGGGCCACTGCATCTGTGAGTCGTGAGCCTTGCTGAAAGTCAGGAGCATTTAGGAAAATGTTTTCAAACGCAGTTTTCAGTTTCACCGACGTCAGGGCTAGGAGGTTGCATCCTAACCGCACTTCATTCCTGCTCCCCGTGACGAAGTACCGCAGAGCTGCGAGCTTTGATCCGCGAGCTCCCGTACAAGGAATCAACATTTCAAACCTCCTGCCAACACGTTAAAAACAGCACACTACCACAGGACAGCTTACAGGTCTGTACTATGGGAAAATCTAGCTGGTTCTGAACCTGATGTACATATGCTGCTTTTCAAACTTACACAGCAATTGCTCCAATGCTCCTTTTTAAACAAATGTAGGAAAGCTATGCTGGAAAAAGCTAGACTTAATCCTGTCAGCTACAAATACGTCTGTTGTCAAGTCACAACGAATATTTCGGTTCCCTCCCCATACCGTTAATGAATTCCATTGATTTCCAGAGCTCTGCAGAACATCCTTGTTTTCTTCATACTCTTCTAGGAATTTATTTTTGTTACATAAACAGATTTGTTATTTCATGAATCTGTGTGCAAAGTCTGCCTTTATTTGTATGTCTCTTACTTTACATTATCTACTTTAACCTGAAAACTGAGTCAGAAGAGCATACATGTTACTAGAATCAAGTCAGTTTCAACTAGAATTTTAAAAAGCATTTCAAACAGGCTTCATATAGAAGACATAAAACAATTTGCCTCCTATAACTCATGTCTCCCTTATGGGGACAGGCTAAATTAATTTAAAATTTAATTTAATTACAAATTAAGTGTCGAGATTTCCAAGTTAAAGATCTTCTCATGGTGTATGGACACTTTAATTTAAACTAATTTAAGCTAATTTAGTCCATACCTATTTTTCATCTAAAAACTCTTTCCTTCCCAGGTGAAATACCAGTTCCTTTAGAAGATGATGAGGATGATCCAGGAGATCCACTACTTTTTATATCTCATGCCAGAACAGTTCAACTAGGTATAGTATGATGATACAGAGATCAAAACCAGCATGGGTGTCAGAGCACTTCCCAACATCTTGAAAACACTCATTCTGTTTCTGATCAGCGTGGCTTTCTTACAGCCACACTCTTGCACCATCTCCTTGCCCATGTTAGCACTCAGTGCTGTCATGCATCACTAGACACTGACCACTGTATATGATGTAAAACCTGCATGACCCCCATTCGCATGCAAAACACATCCCATGCTGTAGCTTAATCATGTTAACTGCATCAACCATAATAATTTTGTTAAATGCCGGTGGAAAGTATGCCAAATGCTAGCAGGGATACCCATGTCAGCTTGTGCCTTTTCCCTAGCTCATTTTCTTAAATCATGGATGCTTAAGGCAGCATGAGTGAGTGGCCTGAGCCAGGAGAGAGATGCAGAGCAATCCAGACTTGCAGTGGTCTTCTCCCCTGAAGCATAACTTCAAAGTAACCTCTCCAAGCAAGGAGGGGTCAGCAATGCTTTAGTCCAACCAACCAACCATAGAACTTGCTTGGAAAACTTTGCTCAGCAAAGTTACAAAGTAAAGGCATAAATCTGGCAAGACAGAAAGAGAAAGAGCATCCTAGGTGTGAGCCCCTGCAAGGGGCAGCTACAAGACATGGAGAAATATAAACACATTTTAGGCAGATTTAAGCAACTAATGTGCTGATTTGTTGCCTAGACGAACAGCAGCTGTCCTGAATTTCCTACATGCTCTTTCTATTTTTTATATACTCTCTGTGCCTTAGTATACATTCCAGTCCAACTTTCATTACAAAATCTGCAAGGTGCCATATGCAGGAAGAAAACAAGGCACAGGCTAAGCTTATGGCTATTATGTTACACATTACACCACTCTAAAAAATTAAGGACGAGACCAGAATGTCACATGGAATTTATGCACATATAAAATACTTCATGCACATCAACAAAACATGCAGAAAGTATCTGAATCAAATTTCACAGGAAAATGTTTTTATTTCTCAGTGCTCAACACACTGCCGAGCAGAAAAGTCTTCAATTCTGAGGAAGCTGCTTTCTGCAAAGTCAGCAAAATAATTTCAGTTGCACGGGCTCTCAAGTACATACTAGTACTAAAATGCCCTCCCCTAGTACCTCTTCTAGTCTGTAAGTTTCAGGCACTGTCTCAGAAACCACTGAAAAAAATTTCAGCCCTTTTATCTATAACTCCTAATATTTTGGTTTTATTTCAGCAGATTTCTCAGGTTTGAGGAAGTTTAAAAAAATATTAAATGCAGCATAAATGCGTCTTTCAGATAAAAAAATAATGCATATCTGCCTAAACTTTTTTAAAACAAATTAGGATTAAAATGCTTTTAAGATATAAGGAAAATTTTTGCACTGACCATAACAACTTTGTTTCAAAGCAGTACTTGTAGGCAGGATATTTTGAATCAGCATGCTTTTTAAAGGGAACGAGGAACAGAGAAACCCACCATTTTCCACTCTGCACACAGCAGAGTAAGTCAGCAATATACCAACTCACCAGCACTCACTTGAACTAATATCCACAACCAAAAGGGAGCTCAGTTGGAAATGAACTGACTAGTGAGAAATACTGGTCTATACAAAGAATAAAGAAACTTTATTCCTCCCAGATACCCCCATGCTCTATGACTTTGACTGGGAACTGTAGAGAACATCTCCTTGCATTCTTCTTCCTCTCTTCTTGTCATCTTCCCTAGGCCTTTCCTCTCTGGCCTGGCAGTTATCATCTGTGGCAGTTCCTATGGTTTGATTCACCAGTAAATCAGCATTTTCTTCCACTCCCTCAGAAAGAAATGGAGAAAGCATCACTGATGTGCCACCTGGAAATTACCCTTCTCAACTACGCTGCCTATGAGTTGGCTGCTGCAGAGTCCTGATTAACCCAGGACTATAAGGAAGAAAAAAAGATATCTGTTAGAACAACTTATTGACAACTAGAATGAATTATGGACACTAGCAAAGAATGGCTTTATCTAGGACAAGTTTGTCCCCAGACAGGTTATTATAAAAATGCTGCACTGAAGCTCTGTGCACAATCAAGGGTCCAATACTATTGCCATCACACACATCTCAGTGGCTATCAAGTATCAAACCCCCATAATCTGGTTTGCTATTCCAGAAAAAGACACTGATAAACGCATTTGTCACTGCAGTATGACTGTAAAAACCCATCAGTTACTGTGCATTTTCCTGCTGCTTTATTTAATCATGGTCTGGAGATGGTTTTGGATTTATTTATTTGGGTTTTTTAGAAATTTTTGCAAAGCTTTAGAAAATGCATAAGAAATCACTTTCCAAACTAATCTGATAACCAAAACAAAGTCTTAAAGCAAATTCATAAATAGAAACAAGGAAACTAAAATAACTAAAATAATAATATAGCTTTTAAGAAACTAAAGTATATAATATTTCAGTGTTTTAAGTTATTGCATGGGTGGCAACCTTTACCTTATAATGTTAAAAAATAAAGTTGTAGACTGCAGAAAATGAAAAACTATCTTAGTTTTGCAGAGTAAGAGAACTCACCCTGATTTTCACTAAAAAACCCCAAATATTTTTGAGTGATCTGCCCTGAGAAAGGTGCAGGTTCTGTGCCATGAGAATTGGGTTCTAGCACACAAATGTTTGACTTAAGCAAAAGTCTCCATTCCTCTGCTCCCCATAACTGAGGTGCTTTGTTAAGAAAGAAGGACCAGATTCTTTAAATCCTTACCCAAGTTAAATCTCTCCATGTGTGTAAAAACTAAAGTATGGCATGAATGCAGGAAGTTAAGTCTCGATGCAAGTGTCAGTGACTTGGGGTCAATTTATTATTGTGCTCATGCAGCACATCTTCCCAACAGTACTCCTCTCTAATGTCTGACACAGCAGCTCATCAGTTGTTCCCAAAGGTCTTACAGGTAAAAAATTAGTGTACTAGGACACAGAAGAAAGAAATGTTCCTCTTAGATTAATTGAATGTACATGTGCTATCTTAATATCTGTCTTCAAGTGAAAGCAAAAATTATATCAGCATTAACAAAAATACTGACAAATTAATAACCAATAGTTTGATTTGAATGTCACCTCTGCTCCATCTTTCTATGGAGAAACAGCACCCCTCATTCCCATTTTCTCTGTCCTTTCCCCACCCCAATCACCCAATGCAGGTAACAAATATCTGTGTCTCTCCCCTACTCCACACTATGCAGGTAATCCATCGTCAGCAGTAGAGGCTTCCAAACCACCAGCTTTTATTCCCATGGTAGCAAATGAAGGAGGAAAACATTGGACTGTTAATGAAGTCAGAGCTTTGATACGCATATGGTCAGACAAAAGTATCCAGCAGCAGCTGGAGGGGACAGTGAGAAACAAAAGAATATTTGAACAGGTTGCTGCTAGACTGCAAAAGTTTGGAATTGACAGGGACTGGAAGCAGTGCAGGACAAAATACAAAAATCTGAAACATGAATACAAGAGTGTAAAAAGTGCCCAAGACTCAGGGAATACGAGTAAAAGTATGAAATTTTTTAATGAACTGGATGCTATTCTGGGGCACTGCACCATGGAACAAGCAAGTAAATCAGATAATGATGAAAGTGAGAGGCCTCCAGAATGGACAGAAGCAAAATCAGAAAAGGATTCTGTAGGTAAGTACTTCAACTACCCACATATCATTTAAAATTTTTAGTTTTCCAGCACTAGAGACCTTAAAAAACCCACAAAAAGCACAAACAGAGAGATTAACTGATTGGCTGGGGTGGAAAAACACTGAATGGAAACTTACTATTTCCATTACAAGTAGTTTTGTGTTTTGTTATAAGGTAATATTTCAGAGTGATTGCCTTGTACATGTTTTAAAGAATTGAGAAGCAAAAGGAGGAAGAAAAGATGAAGCCATAGGATAAAATGATACAGAAAGACAATTCCAGTCAAAATCATGTCAGAGGAGACTGTTTCCAGTTTAGATAACAGAAATGGATCACAGAGATAGTCAGATCATGTTACTGGAAAAATTAAGACACTGAGCAAAAGAAATCTGTAGTAACCAACATTGGTTAAAAAAATTAACATCTAAATTGTCTTTCTCTTGAGGTCCAAAATAGCTCAGTTTGATTGGCCTTTGGAGCAAGACTCCCAAACTGGTAGAGACAACGATGAAAATAGCAAAAGGAACAGCACTAAGAACGCTGGCAGAGCTTGCCTTTGGGTTTGGGTGGTTATTGACAATTAATGGTTAATTAATTAATTAAATAGATCATGAATGCAGAATTAGAGTAGACTGATGAACCTACACTACCCAAGAGTTGAAACATTTTTATTGATATGTACAACCAGAAACATGCTTATGGTTAAGAACAGAAATAAACACTAAACTTTTAGTTGAGGTGAGAGGCTGATACTATGTTGGCCAAATGTAAGGTTAGAAGTTAGTAAAGTAATGGGAGAAGTCAAGAAAAATATTACACAAAGCCTGGCTGAAAACTTTGAGAATATTTTGGGGGAAGATTCACTCTTCAGTTGCTATTTCTGGGCATTTTGCTAATGCATCTACTTTGCCTTCTGGCATAAAGAGCATCTGAAGCTGGATGGACTTCTTTTAAGGTATAAAAATTTGGTGCCCTAATTAATTTAGCATTATTTACACAGAAATGCCTGGAGACACTGGTGAAGAGGACTCTGTTAGTAACATGTCAGAAGACCTACAGGTTGCAGATATAAAGAAAGTTTCTGATTCAGGTAATCTGAAAAGTATTTTTATTTTATATAAATATCCTAAATTTAGTAAATTAAAATAATTTCTAAAATAAACACAAATGGTAATTATGGGTAGAAAAGTCAGAGACCTAGAAAACTTAAAAGCATGAGATACTGTCATAGAGATAACCATCATGTACTTATGTACACATTTACAATGTCCTGCTAATTTTGATAAAAATCAGCCCAGTAAGTAATCATTTCAAAGACTTGTGATGCAGAATGTAGAAAAGAAACTACTGATTTAATCAAGTTGAGTGCAATGTCCTACTGCATTTACATTTACTTAAACGATGTATTGTCAAGGATTAGAATTGTTCAGTCTCCTGTGCATGAACTAATAGAGCATGTCTATTTCACAATATGTGATCAGGATATAATTGTGTAAGTGCTCATGTCAGGGGATGAAAGCTTCATTTAAGAGTCTCACTGAATATGAAAATCATATGCTCTGCTCTTTACGAAGAAAGATTATGCTTTACATCTAAAAACATAAATTTCAGGGGGCATGGGAATTTATCATTCAGCTAGAGACACATGAAAGTCTCTCAGGCTGACAGGTTTTATTGTCCACAACAGAGCACCTCATGTTCTCTTTCAGTAGTGTGAGGCAGAACATAGTCTAAATTAAGCATTAAGGAGTAGTCTTACAGAATTTAAAATGGTCTAATGTAAACTTAAAAGATTTTAATATCAAATTAAAAATCTTCTGACAGATGATGTTACTGTAAATACTACTCCAGAGAATCGGGCAGCTCTGCATACGAAAGAAACAGCTATGACAAGTAAGTAAAGAGATGGTTGATAAAAGGAGGTAATTTAAGGTTTACCAGACAGTAACATTTTTGGTTTTTTTCATTTAATAGCAATTACATTAATAAATTTAAATTTGCTAACAAGTGAAAAAGCACGACCTTTTACCAGCTCACCATGGGCACTTGACGCATTTCATGGAGACGTTGTCAGGAAAAGTGCATTGCCTAGAAGGACCTCATTTTCAGAGAGACGAAAATGAAAGAAATAAACAGCGTTTTGTGGGATCCAGTTAAGAATGCTTTAAAAATGTATTGAATTCCATTTCTGCCCATCAACAAAGAAAATTACTATATACATGGACAGTAGTAAGACACTGTGATAATACGAAGATTGAGCAGTGCTCCTTAACTGTCATCTGACAATTTTCAACCACCTGGTGCTACATAGTATTGTAACTTCTTGGACTGCACTCTTCCAAACAAGCTGTTTAAGATGAAGTTAAATGAATATTTCTAGTAAAGTTCTGAGTACACATTTCTGTCATTTAAGATAAGCGTAGGTGTAAAGGTAGCTGTAGTTTACCTTGGTTACCATCTCCCTTTTCAAATATGTGTATTTTAACTGCATACTTTGTTTCTGGGTAGTTGTAAATGCAATATGATTTTGTGGGGAAAAATTTAAATAGCGAGTGGTTCGAAAGTGTCTGTGGCTCAGCCTATCTCCTCTTAAGATTATTTTCCAAACTTCTGTGGAGGAACAAGGCAAAACTACACTCCAAGGCAAAACCAACAAACAAGTTCCATTTGCAAAATTCTTTCCCTCATTCCAAAACAAACAATACACACTCAAATAAATATTTGCAGGTGGTAAAAGACACCTAAGTCTTTAATTTTATTAATGGTGACATAATTAGGTATTGCATAAAACAGAGAAAAGATGCACACTTTTTATGTTACAGTATAATGGAGACCCTTTGTTCTCTAATTGTGGTACATGCCTTTCCTAGACAGTCCAAATAATTTTCAAGTGAGAAACTGGTAAGTAAAGAGATTGCATGTACCTCTGTACTCATAAATATACATGATGATAAATAGTGAAAAAGGCAAACAGGCAGTGATACATAACATTGGCTGTTTGATATGAGTAATGTCTCACAATCACTGGCATTTAGGATGTGACTTTTTTTAAAAGCTCGTGCATATTCAACAGAACTTTTGTAGAAGTGTTTCTCAACAGGGATGGAATTATTCAATTTACAGGTACATGTGTGCCTTGAAAAAAAGTTGTAAAAAACCCCAATTTGACATAAAGGAGCATTTTGAAATTCTGTTAAACTCATATCTGGGTATCTTCCTTACTGGTATATGCAGTTAGTGTACTCTGTATATGCACTTGCTCATTTCTATATACATATATATGAGTTAGCCTGGGCAGGCATTGCCTTCTGGCAACTGCAGCTGCACAAATGCACAGAAGATGCACGAGCTGCTTCAGAGTGCATGTGCTTCTCATGATCTCACACCTGAATCCAAGTTACAAGCCACAGTGACAGTCACTACTGCCAGTCTCTAATTTATAAACAGCCCATTTGGGCTTGCCATACTCTAGTAAGAAAAATACTAAGATAGTGTTAGTCAAAAGACAAATAGACCAGTTTCAGGGGAACACCTGGTTATTTGACGTGCCATGGTATTGTTTTTCTCCTCTGCCCATATGAATTTGCTACTCAAAGAGCAGCAAAAGCCCATCTGAGAAGGAGAAGACAAAGGTAAAATAAACCCTCTCAGCTCCTTGCACAGCCCGTCCTAGTTCCTGACACGCTGCTGTCAGCGCTGCCCAGCTGGGGGAGCAGAAGCACCAGGAGAGTCCCCAAGCCGTGGGTTTTCAGCTAAAGCGTCCTGTGATAGGCTGGGGACACTGCGCATTGCTCTCCCTTTTGGCACAACATACCCCACATTGAATCGATCTGCAGATAAAACCTTCTTTAGTCATTTTCACTGAGGTTTTCAATTTCATGGGATCAATTTTAGTTGTTACAGAAATCTATTCAGAAGAGCCAATTACTCCAGTCTATACAGTCTGTCAGTCCAAACCCCATATACATTCCATATGTGTTAGACTTAGCATAAGACCACAGAGTGTATGTATAGGTGTTTGGTTAAATTTGAAGTGCCAGGGAACAACAGTGGAGATGAAAACAGATTTCTAAGAAATACCAGTAGCCTGGTGTTCTTAAAAATACCTAGAGCAAGTATTTTACTTCAAATTCCTTTCCTTGTCATTATTTTCTTAGGATTTTGGTAGCCCATACAGTTTACCCTATGTCCCTCTCAGAATAAATTTGGAATAAGTAGTGACACTTCCAAGATACATTCCTAAGCGAGGGCTTTTTAAAAATCTGTTGTTTAAAGTTAAGATCTCAAGTTGGTACATACTCAGGCACTTAACATTGGCTTGAACACTTGCTGGTGTGTGCATGGAATTTTAAAATGTACAGATATGAAGTCAAAAGATGATGTTTTCATACATATGCCCTAGGCTAGTGTTAAGCAGTGGTTCAGAGAAGTGCAAACCCTGAAGTTCTTGATTATTTACTGCCTTAGCCTAGCCATATTTCGGCTGCAGACATAAACTTTTAACTGCATCCGCAGTTTTCTGTATCTACTCTCATAGATCTGTATGACAGAGATGGCAGCAACTTTGCAAGTTGTTGGAGCATAAACATAAGCCGCACACTGAAAATATTCCCTAGTTTTAACATATCCCACTTCCCTTTTATACTATACAAGACACACATGAGAGTAAGGATTAGGAGACAAATTACTAATCTTGCCTCATGAGCCAGAAAACAAGATAATTAGTGATGGTGACAGAGTGCCAAAAGAGAACAGAGCTTGTATCAGTCTGAGTGGGTGAAAGGAAAGACTGTGACAGCATTGCTCGGGTGGCCTTGTGAACAGTGCTTCAAACACAAAGTAGAGATTAAGCATATTTGCTGACAACTGTCTATGGCTCCACTAACAATGCAGATGGAGCCACTGCGTTTTAGCCTTGCCAAAAACTGTCGATGGCTTGTTCTGTTTGGCTCTGTCTTACTCTTCTTGTGCCCTCCCTCCAAAACTCTGAAAGGTGCCTTAGAAAAAAAGCCAGCCTCCCTACCCACATTCTTGGCTTGCCAAAAAAAAAAAAAAAAAAAAAAAAAAGAGAGAAAGAGAGAAAAAGAAAAAAAACCCAGCACATGATGCTAGTCACATCATAAAGAACATCTGATGCAAACAAAGCTGTATTGATCTGGGGGTAATTTTTAATAAAATGGCTCTAGATTAAACTTTATTGCTCAATGTTTAGGGGCAATATTCTTGAATGGACTGAGAACAGGCTGGCAGCCAGAAAACTGCTGTCATTGATCCATGATGTGGCCTTCACTATTTAATCTCTGTAGAGCAGTGTCCTCACTGAGAAGTGAGGATCAGCAAGACCACTTGCATCATCCACCTGCCCATACCTCTGTCCCAGGGTAGAGGGGTGGAACTCTCCCTTAACACCAGCGGGCCAATGGCAGAGGAGTGGAGATCTCCTCCCCATGGAGGGGAGCCCAGGGACACCTCTGTCACCCAGCTGTCTGATGCAAACCCCTGCAAGCTGCAGCAGCAGAGATGCTCTCAAGGCAGGCTTTAGTACATTGTCTCCATCAGAAAAGCAGCCTTACAGATCAATAGTCTAAGCACAGCATCTGATGTGTCAGGGTCCCTTGCTCCTTTTGGGGCTAATTTATACATTCTTGGCATCAGTCACTTGGGAGTCTTTCAATAATTTCAGTATATATTGCACTCTTTATTCAAGTCAGGTGTCTTGCCAGTTCTGCTGCACGAAGGTTTGCCATTAACTAGAAATCTTACACCCACCATCACTGGACCATTCTACAAATTCTGATCCAGGTTAAAATAACTTAAGAGTTTGCACACATAGTCCATAAACTTATGTACTGGAGCTGTTATGAGATGTTCTGGATTTACTTTATAAGTGGGTACACTTTGCTCTTAAGCCAATTACTGCAGATAAATGGCAGCTTTAATGTATTAAGAGAGGAAATCTTTAACAGTAGTTATTATCAGTGGCATTCTGAAACAGGTGATTCTCAAGACATCACTGAAAAAGTGGTTAGTTAGTAAGAACTCTGTAAATTATTATTTTTTACAGAAATACTTGAAGATGAGGGGGACTTTGCCAATTCCACCCCAGCAGCTCTGGAAGCTACACAAATAAAGAAGGAGACAATTGACATAGGTAGGTCAAGACTTTGTCATGATAGTTTTAACAGGACATTCTACTTTACTGGGCATTGCAAATTCCAAAGCTTCATATATTATTCCAACAAATTACACTTGTTCTACTTCTACGTTATGATAAATTATGGTTTTTGTTTGATTTCATAGTGCAGAAATGTATGAACACTTATTTCTCCTTCCCATAATTATAACAAAATATTATTTTCCCAGACAACATGCTCATTTTATGAATGAATATGATTAGTCTGCATTTTATTCTGACACAACTATGGTTTTTCTTACACAGTTGCTGGAGAGGATAAAATGGAAAGGTAAATGGCTATTTCAGAAACTCAGAATATTTTATACCATGTTTGTATTTTCAAACTACTTCATGACTGCATTTAACATCAGATGATTTACTATCAAGCAATTTCCATATATATATTCTGAACTATTTGAAATATAAAACTGAAGTCAGCACCTCAGCAGTATGTAGAAGTCATATATTCAATGATAAGTGATTAGGAGAAGATCTGTTTTGTTTAAAATGTGAAAAATTAACATTAGAACACAGTAGGGATATTAATGTTCTGGAATAAATAAAACCATAGAAGATCATGAAAAAAAGACATCAGAGGAAATAAAGATAGCATTGAAATATAGTGACCTGACACCCTGGATCAAAATATTTTTTACAGTAATGCCGTTTGTATGCAGAAGTTAATACGAAAAAAAATCAATTTTAGTGATTCTGTGAAGAGCAATTCTTTGGCCTTTTACACTGAAAGTTTCCACCATAAGAATATTTCTATTGTATGCATCAGGAATATTCCAGGCAAGAGGTTCCTCTTCAGCAATTATGTTATCTGTAGTTTGGATGTTGAGACACCCTATGCAACACACCCTTTACAACTGTTTGCACTGGCTGATCTTGATTATGAAAGACAACTGCAATGACTGTGACACTGAGGACAACATCAGAGGAATGCCACCACAACAATGACACACAGAAGCACAGGTGACACTGAGGATAAAGTAAATCTGTGACCCTGAAAGTTGAGACATAGTGAGGTCACACGAATGCAAAGTGAAGAATAAAATGTCATGCAGCTCAACTGACTGCCTCATACACACAAACTCCCTATCATGTAATATCCAACTGAACACAGTAATCATGCAAGTCAGCACTATACAAGTGCCACTGCCAAGGACAAGAAGAGTTCAGAGAGCCAGTATGGTTGACAGAATGAGCACAGAAATGGAAGATGTGTGGAGGTTGGTAACAGTTTAAAAAATAAAAGGAATATCTTAGGAGCCTAGGAGTAGAGCTACTGCTCTGTTCCGGCCCATTTCCAACAGCTGCAAGTGTTAAGGAAGATGCAATAATTTTCTCAAGAGTTATAGGGTGCCTGTTTATGAGAAAACCCAGTTTTTTTCTACTACCTCAAGTAAACCACACACACATGCTGATGAGAGTATGATTTCCAAGTTTTCCACATATTCTTACACACATATTCTTACACACATCTTATGAAAAACAAGTGTTTGCCAAATGACTGAAGAGAAAACAAGTTATAGAGCAAATACAAATTCCAAGTACTAGTTTGTGCATATACTGGCAATTACCATTATAGAAAGCACATCAAATGAACATGCTTATTTACAAAGAATCTCTATTTCTATCAGAGCCTAAGTAAGCACTCAGTTTTTCAAAACATAAAAGGAATATTTACTTCTACCCTTTACCAAAACCAGTATTGAACATAATTAGTCTATGACATCCCGTAGGAAACAATGAGAACTAATCTTTCTCTTCTTCCCAACCCAAAAAGTAAGTCCACGCAAAAGTGAACTTTCAGTCTCAGAGTAGTCCAAGCATGAGCAAATGAACCCAGAACAAGCAAAGCTGGGTTTTGATGTTCATAGACGATTTCAAGAATTTCTCAGTAGGCAGCGATGAAGTTGCAAATAAAAGCCTGAGAGCAATCAAGAGAGATGTCAGGGCCTTGGAACAACTCGTTAACGGATCAAAAGTACAAGTAGTCTCCTCTTCTTCCAGTTGCAAGGAATGATGTAGGAAAAAAACAGGAAGAGCCGTCAGATCACTATCTGGCTCCAAGCTTGGTGTCACTGGAAAATACTGGGTTTTTTAATCATGGTTCCATGACACCAGACTTGCTGACACCTATGTCAAAGGGAGGAAAAGGATCTTAGCACAGGAATTAGAAGAAGTCATTGAAAGAGCTTTAATCTAAATTTGCAGGTGAGAAGAGATAAAATCAGACTTACTAGAGAGCCTGGAGGCAACAATATTTGAGGGACAGTGTTCTAGAGGTCTTTCAATCTGCTGTCTCAGTAGTCAGGGGATGGAGATCAGCAAAGACATACAAGGGTTATTGATGCGTTAGAAACCGCAGAAGAACTGGAGAATGACCATGCAGAAATTTGAGCTTCTCACCCCAAAAAGCACTCAGCTGTGGTGCATTTACACCAGTGCAGACAGCATGGGCAATAAACAGGAGGAGCTGGAAGCTATTGTGTAGCAGGAAAACTATATCATAGTTTCCATCTTGAAGACACAGAGGGATGACTTGCAGGGCTGGAGTGCTGCAATGGATGGCTACAAACTTTGCAGAAGGGACAGGCAAGGAAGGAGAGACTGTGGAGGACTCTGTATATTAGAGAGTGTTTTGATTGTCTAGAGCTTGTGATGGTGACAGTAGGGTTGAGGATGTATGGGTAAGAATCAGAAGGCAACAAGGCAGGTATCCTGGTGGGAGTCTGTTACACACCACCCAGCCAGGGCAAAGAAGCAGCTGGGAGAAGTCTGACACTCTCTGGCCCTTGGAGGGGGCTTGCACGTACCAGCTGTCTGCTGGAAAGAGAGCAGAGGACACAGCCCAGGAGGCTCCTGGAGTGTGTGGCTGACAGCTGCCTGACACAGCTGGTGCAGGAGCCCGCTAGGGAAGGTGCCCACTGACGTGGTGTTTGTGAACAGAGGACTGGGGGTGGCTGGAGCCTCTTGGCGACAACAGTCACAAAATGGTGGCGTTTTCCGTTGTTGGTGAAGTAAGAAGAGAGGTCAGCAGAACTGTCACCTTGGACTTGGGCAGTGGTGGAGTCACTGTCCCTGGAGGGATTTAAATGACATGTAGATGTGGCACTTAGGGACGTGGTTTACTGGAGGACTTGGCAATGCTAAGTCCATTCTAAATGATTAGTGCTTCCATCCTCAATGATTCCATGATTCTGTGATTCTTCAAGTCTATAACTAATGGGGTTAGACTGAGGGCTTAGGACACTTTTAGGTGGAAATAGGTGTTTCCTACAGAGGATGACAATAATACTAGCAATTTATTTGTCTAAATCCAAGTCTATTTAAAACTGTGTGTTTCTATAGATGATGATTCTATAAGCACTACCTCAGAAGACAGATCTTGTACGCCAGTAGCAAAATGGATGGTTGGGACAGGTGAGTATTAATTTCCATGCATTTATTATGAAATAAATCACATTGTAATTTCAGTACCAAAGCTGGAGCAATCCGATCTCTACTGTAAACACAGCTCTACTTTTCTACTCCTGATTCCATTCTAGCTTTGTTAGTAAACTTAAAAATTAGTTTCATAGCTCTTTTCCTTTTATGAGGATAACTTGTGTTAATACTGTAGTTCAACTTTGCCTTCTGTATATATCTAATGAGCAGCATCTGCCTACTTCTGACTATTTTTGAGTCTGAAGATTTTTTTTCTTCTGTTGAATCCTGAGTAGCCTTTTCATTTGCACGTTGCCATTTTAATTTGAAACCACACTTCTCACCAATGCTGAGATCTTTAAAACTTAAGGATTACTGCTTTCCTACATGTAATACTTGGATACATCTGTCTTTAATTTCACAACAACAGTGGCACAATTATAGTGCCAAAATGTTGAATTTTAGATGCCTTGGAGAAACAAGAGATCCCACTTGCTACGTATTTTGCATATTTAAAACAGTTGTGTATGGATACTAAAATTATAAAGTTAAATGATTAATCAGTAGGTGCAATTATACTTTCATATATTTATATTTAGCATGTATTTATAGCTTAAAAGTTAGTTGCTTTTTTATTTATATTTTCAGACAATCACATTCCCTTGGAAGAAGCACAAAATCACTTTAAAGTAATTACAGTTAATGATACTGGAGCAGGAAAACACTGGAGTGATAATGAAGTTAGGGCTCTGATAAACATATGGTCAGATGAAAAGATACAACAAATGCTTGAAGGAGCCACAAGAAATAAAGAAATATTTGAGGAAATTGCCAGAAGGTTAATGAAACGTGGTATAGACAGAGACTGGAAACAATGTCGCACGAAGTACAAGAACCTAAAATACGAATACCGTGCACTGCAGAAAGAAAATGAGCATCTTGGAAATCCCAGGAGAAAAATGAGGTTTTATGATGAAGTTGACTGTATCTTAAGAAGACAGCCTCTTGGAACCTCAGGCTGGGGATGTGAAAGCTCAAGTCTCCTATCAGGTAATAAAAACTTCAGTGATGAGATTAAGTGCTTCAAGTGAACTTTCTAAAGTTGCCTGTTTGAGCCATGCTGTAGGTGTGAAATGTGTGGCCAGAAATGGGGAGGGAAAATAACCGGGGAAGCTATATCTGCATGGTCACAAAGGGAATACTTGGGGAACTCAAATGGTCTATGGAGACATGTACAAGTAAGAATATTAGCAAAAAGTGAAAGCAGTGAAGCGTTATTTTATTGGAGAATCTTCGTCTTTGAAAGCCCAAGTGACATACAGTGAAATGGTGCAAGAACACATGGCAGGTTTCAGAGGTCATACAGCAGGCATGTAAAATCTGAGAGCTGCCAGCTCATACCATTTGGAACTGCAGAAATCAGCAGCAATCAAGCCAAGTGTAAGGACTCCAAAAACCTGAAACTATATTAATACAATACACACTGCAGTCAAGAGAGAAAAATCCATGGCAGTAATGTTTATTTGAGCACTTGTAATAATTGTATTTATTTCGCTAAAGCAGATTCAGTTTTCAAAACAGAGTTTGCCTCTATCTTAGTATCAAAACCCCTCTGATCTAGGAACCACACAGCTCATTTTGTGTCTGCTGTAAAGGTTTTTGTGAGTGGCCAACTGCTTCAGACCTCAGGGACACCTGCCCCTGCTCCAGGCAGATTAGGTGCTCTTGTAGAAGTAACTGAACCTCTGCAACTTAGGGTTCAGTGACTTAAGGTAAAGCAGAATTAATTGTGATTGTTCTCAATATGTGAGATAATAGTTTGCAACAGCACAAATGTTGGTTGAGGACTTGAACCATTTTTGCAGCAAAGGCCAGATGGACAACTTGAGCAGAAACTGCTGGAACCAGCCTTAAGGCAGCTGTCCTCCATCATGAATCAGAGCCCTGATGTGGTGTCCAAGGGCACCATCCAGTAGTGCATTAGTGGCAGCTGGAATGACATCCGTAGAGCTGTGGGATGACAGCTCTCCCCTGCCTCAGCCTTGTGCTCGATCACATTCTCAAGATATGTATTTTCTTCCAAATACAGAAACTGAATATATTACTGCTCGTTTCTACTCTTCATAAAATGGGATATGTCAACACCAAGAATGTTGTCAACACCAACAACCACCCTGGCTGTTTTACATTTTAGCATGCTGGGAAAGGACTGTGTAATCTGTGAATGCTGATGCAGTGGCCTCTAAAACAATAACCTTTCAGAAAAGAAGCTTCAGTTATTCATCTTTTTGAGGCATCTGCCAAATAAATGTGTCTTGTCCGAGGGTATTTGCTTTTGTAGTATAAAACTTCTTGGTGTGTGACTGACTGTGCCTTGAGAACCTCAACAAAACACTTAATCACCTTGTTTTTCTCTTCTAAGTTTCAGTGGGAGATGCTACAGCAAACACAGGATCTTTGAGTATCAAGAGAAAAACATGGAATGATGGTAAGAGCCCCTGACTTTTAAAAGCATCTATATACTGCTGTTGAATTGGATGCCAGATTCTTATATCCAGTATTTTAACAGTTAAAAAACCCATAATCCTAGAACTTAACACCAACTACAATGATATCCACAGACAGATGAAGATAAATGATCTGAACATTACATTTTTGAATTCAACCAGTTTAGTTCACCACCACAAACTGTACTAACACTGTATTTAATCACTCTGTGTGATTAAATAGACTTTCATTTATTGCCTATTATGTAAGTACCTCTTGGAGAGGGCTGTAGCTAGGCAAAACTGAAACTTTGAGATATAAGTGATTTTTACAGGGTCTGCTGCATTCTCACTCTCCATTATACAATGTTCCCTTAAACAACACCAGGCAATGCGTGCCAAAAGAACAGATCAGAAGAATAGCTTTAGGAAAATCCAGCATGTGCTACACTTCAGTGTCAGCAGTTCATTGACTTGTGCACTCTAACCATGTACTCTGCTTTTGTCCACAGAGGTGTCACCTGTTCCACTTAAGAAAAGTGCTTCTGAAAATACCATACTCCACTTCCAAAAACTATTAACAGAGAGAGTGCACACAGTAACAGAAGGCAAAAAGTTACTGTTTGAAAGGCTTTGTAAGCAGGAAGAAATGCAAGACCTCAACAGAACACAGCTGTATGCTGATCCATCAGCCATACAACAGGTTGGTTTCATGAACTTTTTATGAAATTAACATGCAAATAGATTCTGTCTGTAGTATGAAATGAAATACTTAAGAGTGTAGGTTACCCACATGAGTACATGCTTGCTTCCCTTTAATATAGTCACCTTCAGTCATTTAAACTAAAACAAGGTGTGAGTTTCTATCATAATCCTTAACTGTAAGCTTTTAGCAGTGATGTCAGTTAGTCGAATAAAAAATATGATCTCTGCCTATATATCTTGGTTCACCTACATGCCATAATTAACAGCCTTAATTGAAAGAAAATAATACTTTAACTGATCAAAGAAAACCTGTAAAGTTAAAATTTCATCCCATCATTTACAATTACCATCTCCACAGTCTTCCTAACAAGTTAGTCCTCTGCAATTAACCAAACAGCTGAAGCCATAGGAGAATTTTTTGGTTAGGCAGGGCTGGTGGGGAAAACACAACTCTTAACTCCTTAACCAGCCTTTAACCTCCTCCTAGCTTCTCCCCCTACTTATGCTGGTGTGGGGAAATGCCCCCTCTGCCTGCTGAAGGCTTGCAGTGATGTGCAGCACTGGAGAATTCAGTGAGCCAGAAAGAAAGCACACAGAATTGATGCCGAGGTACATGGGACAGGCATGAGTTATGGTCTCTGTTCCATACTGAGCTGTTATGTCCAGTAACCCACAGAAAACAGAAACAGTGCAGGGAACAATGACATGCTAAGAGACAAATAACATATCATAACTGTTATTCTGCAAAATTCTATGAGCCACTACTTCATCTCATGGTTGTATAAGTACTTTATGGTCTGTATTACATTTGCAGGGTTTTTCTTTCAGTGTATTCCAGCAAAACAACTTTCTGGATCTCAGTCATATTTGAGCACAGACCTACACAGCCCAGCCAAAGCCAGGCCAGTTTTGGGCACAGCTCCAGTCCTTATTGCAGCAGCAACAGCCAGCAGGTTTATACACATACAGAGCCCTAAATTCCATCCAAGGCCCTCTTCATAAAACTGTACATAAAAATATTACTGGATATAATGCATTATTTCCTGCTCTATGCCTAATTACTTCCTTGTCAATTTCTTTAGGGCAAATACTTTCCACCAAGGTGCATTTAATCTGCCATTTGACTAACATTTTTAAAACAATTCTGAGAAGTTAGGAGAGAGATCCCTAGAAACAAATAGTTTTTTTGATCATGTTAATTTATACAGTGACATGGATACACAGTTTTTTCAGTGTACATTTATCTATCACTTTTCACATTTTACACTGATTTCTCAGTATAAACCTTCTTTGGTTTGTAATACCGTCACTGAAACTATTATTTCCAACAGTACTGGTATCATCATTGGTTTAAAAATCTTTCTTCTCTCTCTCTTTAGTTGGTTCAAAGGTACATCCTTGAACTTGCATTGTATTACTTGCATACAGAAGTGTTGTCTTTGGAAGCAGGACAAGGTTTGCCTCTGCCATCACAGCACTCAGGTCAGCTGAGCACCTGACCTTTCCCACACTACTAAAATCACAGGTTACTCCTTCCAATGTGAACCAGAAAAACGTGTGACCCAACCCTAATTCACATTCAGTACATTTAAAAGTTTAGTTCAATTATGATTTAAATTATTTGAAGTAACTGTGTCCAAAATAATATGGGTTACTTACATGTTTTGCTCTACCTTCTCTGTTTCATGAGTGCAAGGCTGAAATTGACTTGATAACTCATTTTAACAGGATTCCCCTTTTCTCCATGCTATTCTGAGTAATCCAGCATGTTTACTTATGGGGCATCCAGCAAGAAAGTTCTTGCTGGATGCCCTATAAACCAGTTCATCTCACTAACCTCACACAAGACTAGCATATCTAGTAAGAAAAAACCGTAAATGGTTTTTCTGTGTGAGTTGAAATAGCTCAGCAAGTTCCCAGATGTGCCAGGTCTAACTCTGAAGAGCCGAGAAGTTATTTTTGTTGCAGTGTGCCTGTCCTTTTAGAAGAAATACTAACCCGAGGGAAGCAGCTAGCACTGCAGAGATGACAAACTTCACTTTAAACTCTTGATGATGCACAAGGACCCAAATCTTTCCAAACCTTGCTGTCATTAAGTACAATGGCCCCAAAAAACCCCTTAATCTCCTTCCAGAAAATAAAAAATAAAGACTTTTAATTCATTAAAATCAGCAGACCTTTGAAGAATATGTATCTGGTTTTAAATGCTGATATTCAGGTGAGAACAACACAAAAGCACCGAGGCAAAGGACTTGCTGAATTCTTAGCAGGTCAGAACAGAGAACTGCAGAGCACACTTGCAGTCTTTACTAGGAAATTGTTCATGTCAACACTAGGTGGTAGACATGAAGCAAGAACTGACAGAAAAAAAAAAAGAACAAAAGTGTGTTTACTTTCCAAGTAAAGGGTTTTTTCCTCAGAAAACTTTTCAGACAGCAGGACTTATCTGACAAACAAATGTCCAAAGAAGGTGGACTTCCCTTGGCATGGGATTCCTCTTCTATTCTGCTTAGTGACTGCAAAGCATAGCTTGCTTTTTGTAAATGTTTTGTCAGAAAGCTGTCTTCTGCCCTGCTGATCATTTATTTTCAATCAAAGATGGTAAGAGTTGTCAAGTGCAAGATGGGGCATATGGCATCATCTTGTATTTGTGCGCTACTCCCATTTATACAGATAACAATTAATTTATTGAGACAGATAAAGTGGTATCAAGACAACCTTTCTTCACTGTGGTTGTAGTTACTATTCCACAGAACTTTTTGCTTAGAGACAAAAGTACCAGGAATGTTGCACGTTTAGAATTCTGGTTGTCTGGAGCTATGATCTGTCTCCTTCGGACAGCATCCCCAGGGGTAGTGACAGGGGGCTAAATAAAATGTTGCTAGGCCAAAGAATTTCTCAAAACAGTCCCTTCAGAAATAGTATTAGTTAACCTAACTCATCCTTCCAGTGTATTTTTATATCCACTTAAGGTTTTGCTGTGGCTCTGCTGTCTGTGATCACAGCTTTACTTTTATTACAGCCACACAATATTTAGTCCAACACACATACAGGCCAGTAACATGGAACGTGGGACACCATCTGACACATGCTAAATGGTTATGTGAAGGGAACTACCACAGGACTGCAGTGGTTTGGGAGGAGATCCTCAAAAGAAAGGCCAGACCAAGTCATCATGTCCATGTAATTGGTCCTGGGAATCTTAATGTAAATTATCTCATGAAAACGTTCCAGCTTAGTAATCAAAACCAACTAATGATGGCAAAAGCATCAATCGTATAAATAACAGAGATTTTTAGTCTTCTCCCTCCTCAAACATCTGCATTATTGCCAGAGGGCCATTAAGATTAGTGTGAGGGCCAATCTGTCTCCTCCCCAGTTTACAAATGGCAATACTGAGATTTTTGAGTTGTAGCAGATAAATGGAACTATTACCATTGTGACCTACATTAAAAAGCTTCATTCTTCTCTAAAGCACTCATTCACTAAGATGAATGGGTCACTTTACACATCTTTGAAGTCCTCTGAATGCCCTTTTAGACTATTCCAGAAACTGTCTGGGCCAAAGGCTTGGAGAATGAGCTTCAGGAAGCAGAAATGCTTGCACTAATGGTGGATCCACAAGCTCAATCTGCATCATTGGCTTTAAAGACTCTGCCTTCAGAGTCATCCTTTGTTTCTTATGCAGCTAGGTCTCCTTTGTGTTGGCACAAGCGTCCATATGGCCAAGTAGCTACCCAACTGACAGAACTGATTTAAATTAAAACTAACCTAATAAAAAAGCCCCTCCAAACAACCCTGGTTGGTTTTTTTGGGTTTTTTTTTTTTTTTGTGGGAATGGTAATGTAAGACACGGCAGATAGTGAAGCCAGGAGAGTTTATGTGAACTGAACTACCCAGTGATAACACAGGTTGCTGCATACAACCCTCCCTCCTGCATGAGGCTCAAATTTAAGGTATGGGCAGACAAACCAACGAGCAATCCTGTGAAAATTACTGGAGAGCTGTAGAATGCCTACATGGATGACTTATCTACAGTCAAAGTGAAGAAGAATGAACAGTCTCACACCATCTCTCTAGCTAGGTTAATGTAATGGGAAGTCTGTCACCCACAATAAACATAACAGCTGCCTCAGCAATGTCCTCTTGTATCTCTTGTTTGGCACCATTTCCCTCCTGTTTTTTCCACTCCAAGTTCTTACATGATGTCATTCCAGCTCCACATTCAGAGATAAGAGCTTAGACCAAACTACATTTTGTGACATGTATATTGAAGAGACCTCAGCTTGGTTAGAATGAAATGTGGCTTCTCTTCACTTTCCCAAAAATGAGTGTGCAGGAATCTGAGCCCTGCAGATGTTATGTAAAACAACCTAGCAGATGGAAGAGTTCATCACCACAGCAATAAAGGCCTTGCTCCTCCTCTCTTCTTGCAGGAGCAAGCTTTGCTGAATGTAATTAAGCCAGGCTGTCATCACCTGCAGCACACAATGACCTAAAACTTGAACCAAGATAGAACTAAAAGAAGGGTTTTTAATCTACATTCTGTGTCTGAAAGTACCCAGGAGTGTTTTACCAGCACATAGAGCACAAATGTTCTTGTAAAATAGCATATAGACTCAGTAACTAGTTAAGCAAACATCTTACCCTGTATATTCCATAGGTAAATTACATAGAAATATGAGTAGTTACAAAATTTGGTATTTAGACTATTAAGACATTTAACACTGCACTCTTGCACCTGGGAATGAGGGATATGTTGAACTCATCATGTGTTCTTGAGATGAAACGAAAAGATACCTAACATACCAAATTATCAGGATCATTACCTGTAGTATATCTGAATTCCTCAGAAAAGGCCCATTCAAATACTACTGCAGTTTTAAGCTTTTTTGAATGAAAGATTCACAGTCTAAGTCACAATACCAATGGCTTGCTAAATAGCCTTTAAAAAACCCCTATCTTGTAGCCAAGATGTTGTATATAAAACATAAATAAACACTTTGATCATGCTATATTGAATGCAGGTATTTGGAGGGATGGCTAATGGCAAGCAGCCAAGTGACTTTATTCTATTGAAAGACAAGTGTCTTACATTGTTGATGATCTGGGTTCTGGAATATGGGTTTTAATAATGGACAGCAAAAGGAAAGGTATCAAAAAGCACACTAGCCTCCACTGTTAATGAGTTCCATACATAGACCCAGCTGAGACAAAGAATATTCCCTGACTTAATGGCACTTCCACCTTCATAGAAGAGGGCTTTTAAAGACTTCCTAAAAATTACTACAAAGCTGGTACACTCAGGTTTCAGTACACAGTATTACTGCCAAAAATATTTTCCAGAGAATTTTGCAAAAAGTTAACAGAAACCACACTTCCTTGAAGATTAACTTTGCAAATTTGTCCTGGTCAAGGACTCAAATGACGTCTAATAGATTTGAAATTTAGAGTAACTCCTCCTCCCTCCCCCACTGCCCCCAAGAAAATCCTCTCCTTACAAATGCCCTCTGATTTTATTTTGGCATGCTATCAGTGGATTTTGCAGTGACTTTGTTCCCTTGCTTACAAAATGCAGAGATGATTTAGACCATCCACTTCTAAGCCCTGTTAATGTTGATGCCAGAGTAGCATGATTTGCTTGAGCAGAATTAAAAGTTTTAAACATAATGAGCATTCACTGCTAACACAGCTGTAAAATGTTACCATGGTGTCAAGTTAAAATGATAAAATGTTCTTAAGTGTGCGGAAGGCCTTGATTAGACTGTGAGTAGGAATATACTGGTTTTCATTTTAATTCACAGTTCACCATTTTAAAGTTAAAGCCAATAAAAAGCTGTGTTCTAACTTCTGCAAGAAAGGAGAATTTAACTACTAGCAGCTGCTTTTTAATTGTTAAAAACAAAATGCAACCCCAAACAACTTTTAAAGTTGTTTCAGCTAATACCACAATAGTGAAATTATAAGTTTATCTTTTGTCTTTGACGATGAGCCTACTTGTGGGCTCCCGAACTTCACTTAATTCACATACTCAATTTTTCAAGCAGAACAGTTTCAGTGAGTGAAGTAGCAAGCACCGTTCATACACACCACTGAACACATGCTTAAATGTCTTAATTTTGGTGGCATGATTCAGTTAACAGTTTTAAGTTTTCAGCTGCAAGCATCACCACTGAAGAAAATCTCTTCAGTGCCACAGCAATACAAACGATGAACTCATTCTTGGCAATTTATCAGAAACAGCAAAGTCCTTCACCTTGCTGCAACCAGCTGTATCAGAAAACGAAGCACAAATAACTTATAATGCATGTTTTTGTGGCATCTAACAATTACTCTGGATTTTCAGGCATACAGGTAAGATTTTCAAGATTAGAAATTATAATATGTTCTCCTCTTTGTGGCTCAGGCGTCTCAGAAATGCAGCCTGATACAATGCCATGCTTTAATATTCTGAATTTTAAAATCTAAGACAAGGGCCAAATTCTGTAATTTGATTTATTGCACAGGACTAATTTGCATATAGAAGAACATACTCATATTAAAGGCCAATAATCATTACATAAATATCCTTACTAATTTGAAGGTGATGTCTAAGGACTGTATTTTCTAGTGGCCAGTCAAATTTCTGTTAGTCACTCAGGCCAGACTTGGATGGCCCATTAATATTTACTATAATCTTCTTATATATTTACTTATTTTTAAAGACCTATGGTTAAGAGACATGTCTTAGTTTTTACCTTTAAAACCATGGGCCTAATGCAATTTACTGATTCAGTTAATGCTAAACTTTAACTCTGGTTTTCAAGAGACATTCCAAAACATAGAAAGAAAAATAACTGTTATCCAGTTACTTCCTGATCCGGATGCCAGCTCTTCTACCCATTGTAATAGGAAAAATGCAAAGAGAGAAACATTAGCAAAGAAAATAGGAACATTAACATCTCAGCTATTTAACAGAATTTTATTGACCGCTTGCAAAGGTATAGCTAATGGAACAGACTGTTTCACTTTTACAGGTGCAATGTTTATGCCTTTAGAAAAGCATCCCTTAAAAATTTTGATGATTACTGAGTTAGATCAGAATCAGAGGTTGTGCATATATGCCTCTAGGTGTGTAGCTTCCTGTAGAATTTGTGAATGAATGATGAATTTCAATCATAGTGTAATATTGCTGTGTACAGTTGTGTCCTCCACAGGGGATAGCTGACATGGCAAATTAATTATATTTGTCAAGTGCCCATCAAAGAAAAAAAAGAAAGCATATTGAAAAGTTGAAATAAGGTTGCAATGAAAATTGAGATAATAAGATGCAAATTAATGAAAATACATCAATCATTTTAATTCCACCTAAGATACTCCAGATCCACCAGTGTAACTGTAAGCACAAACAAGGTAAGATTTTTCCCAGACTCTTCAGAGAAAAATGAAAGCAAAAATGAGACTATTGTTCCATTTTACATGAAAACCATGGCTTTGTTCCTGGGATTTTAGTTCTATCACTCACAGTGAAAACAATTTTTGGTGGACACTGGCAAATATATATACCTGCAGCTGAAAGAGAATTATTAGCATATGAGAGTCAGTAGGGATGCAGCATTTTACCAGGAAAAGTACATGAAACTCTACTGTAGTAAACAGAAAATCTCCATGTAAACGATTTCCTATTGTTGGTCCAAAATTTCAGAGCAAGATTTCCATGTCTGTGACCTCAAAAATACAAAGAATAGATTTTATCTATTCCGTGCATGTGTACTTACCTATGCCCAGGTTACCCAGGTAGCCCACCTACCCAGACTGTCAGGAATGTGTTTACTTTGCACACTTTTTGCAGCTGTGCAGTCAAGCACAGTAAAGAGGCTCAGCACGTACTAAGTGAGCTGGAGCGGAGCTGGCTGGGCATGTGTTCCCGCAGGGAGGATATCCCTTTCCGGCACCACTGAAAAAATGACTGGTGTATGTCGGTCCTTAACATTGTTATTTTGAATACCAACCAAATGGGAGCAGAACCCAAACTTCATTCTGTAGCTTTGCATCCACATGGATGACAGTGAATCAGGTCGTTGTACATTGCCGTAGACACGTCAGGTAGAAGTTTTATTGTATCATGATGATGGCTCTAAACCACTACCGCTAGTAGGAACCTAAAAACGTTTAAGAAGTGCTCCGTTTCGGTAGCCTCGGATTGTGTGACTTACACTTTGAGGTGAGCATCTCGAGAATGACGGCCGGGCCTCGCCGCGGCTGGGACGGGGCGGCGGGCGCATCCCGCGGCGTGGGGCGTACACCCCCCGCCGCCGCCCGGGGCTCATCCCCGCCGCCGCCCGGGGCTCATCCCCCCGCCCGGGACATGGCCACGCCGCCGGCTCCGCGCAGAGACGTGCGAACGCCCGGGCCGGTGGCGAGGCCCCGGCAGCGAGAGGGGATGCGACTCAGGCGAGATGCAGCCGAGGTCCAAAGGCGTTCCACAGCTTTCCTCCGGCGGGACCGGCTCGGGAGTTAGGAGTTCCTTGCACTTCGCCTCCGGGATGCTGCCGGGCTCTCCGCCGGGGCGGAGCGGAAGGACCGGTCGGACGCTCCCCTCTCCTCCCCGCCCAGAGCGCTCCCGCCGCCGGAGACCCGAGGCCCTCCGGGCAGCACGTGCGGCCGCAGGACCCCGAGCAGCCGCCGCGGCCCGGCCCGAGCCCGAGCCGCGTCCGGGCGGCCCCGTCCGGGCACACCTCGCCCCCCGCGCCCCTCTTACCTGTGCTGCAGCCCCACCAGCCCCAGCGTGATCACATGGGGCACGTCCAGCTCCGTGGGCCAGGCGCCGGAGGCGATGCAGCCGAACACGCCGCACTCCTCCCGGATGCCCAGCTCCTCCAGCTCCATGGCGCGGGCAGCACGTGGTGGCGCGGCGGCCCCGCTCGCAGTCCCGGCCCCGCTCCGGCGGCTCCCGCGCTCTGCTCCCGGCGGCGCGCTCAGCCCACAGCGCCGCTCCGCCCGGGGATCCCGGTGGCCCGCCGGGCGCCTCCCGCCCTCATTTACATACGGGGGGGCGACACCGCACCCCCGACCCGCTCCGCCGCCTGGCCCGGCCCCGCCTCCCCTAGATTCCGCTGTGCCCGCGACCCCGCGGGGCGCACCAGGCCGAGGGGATGTTTGCCCGCGGGGTGAGGGCGCGGGGCGCGGGGGGCCGGGGGCCGGGCGCGGCGTGGCGCCGGCATTGGCCGGGCAGAGGGCCGGGGCTGTTTGCACGGGACGGGGAGGGGTGATGCTGCCGTCCGGGGTTCGCTCAGGGGGCTCGGCGGGGCCGCCCCGCGGCGTAGGGCGGCGATTGGCGGGCGGCGTCGCTGCCCGCTGCCCGGGCTGCCCGCCCCTTCCGCCGGCCCCTTCTTACCCCGGCGGCGGAGCCCTGCGGCGTGCGCTCAGGCTCTCTCCTGTGCCCTAGGTGCCCGCGCCCGCTCCCGCCGCAGCCATGGCCCCCGCAGCATCAGGTAACCGCGCCGCCGTCGCGGGTCGGTCGGAGGTGCCGCTCTCGGGGGACCCAGCTTAGCAGCTTGGGATTTAGGAGCTTGGGAACCAACTTTTTCCTGGCTTAAGTTTATTTTTCTGTTTGTTGTTGTTGGGGTTTTTGTTTTGCTAGTTTGTTTTTTTTTAACCTTTCCCGTGGGTAGTCGCTCGTACACGGGGGTGGGCACGGCTGCAGCAGAGGTGGCGGGGGCAGCTCCAGGCGCAGGATGCTGGGGCGGCAGCGGCCCCGCGCCGCTCGTACCGCGGAGCTCCGGGATTGCCCCGAAGTTCGAAGAACAAACTAGAAAACTGGCGGGGCTCTTGCAGCCCCGCTCGGGCGGCAGCTCCGGGCTGCCCGGGGCCGTGGGGGCGGCTGGGGCACCGCCGGAGCCGCGCGGCTGCGGCTGGCGCGGCCCCCGCGGCGCCGGGAGCGCGGGCGGAGCCTTGAGCGGGGCTTTTGGCCTCGCTCTGAGGGGGAACGTGGCCACATCGCCCCGTGGGCCGGGGCTCGGGGAGCTCCTCGTGGTCAGGGACAGCAGCGCGAGGCCCTGCCGGATCCCCATGGGCTCGAAGGTGATGGCTCTGCGTGCGGAAGTAAACAAGTCTTTGCGATGCTAAAATGACCTGTTTTGGTTTGGTTTGTTTTTTTGTTCCTCTAGACCTGAAACTTGGCAAAAAAGTTAACGAAGGTAAAACGAAAGAAGTGTACGAGCTGCCAGATATCCCGGGATGTGTTCTCATGCAGTCAAAAGACCAAATCACGGCGGGAAATGCAGCCAGGAAGGACCGAATGGAAGGGAAGGCTGCCATTTCCAACACAACGACAAGCTGTGTGTTTCAGCTGCTTCAGGAAGCTGGTATTTTAAAGAGTGTGTGTGCTTGTATGTTACAGCCATTATTACAAAACAGTATTGCTTTATAGAAGAGTTTAACCTGCCCTGAGGCTCTCGTTTTTAGTCTCTTTTCTGTTAGCTTTTAATTTTGCTTTTCTCTCTGGTACTTTAGAGCTGTGTGAGTGACTTGTTCATTTGGAACATGAGAGTATCTCTAGTAATCTGGTGTTGCAGATAACAATAGTTTCTCCTGCTTGTTTGCACAAGCCCCTAATCCTGTTCCCCCTGCTTTTGTCAGTTCTTCCATACCCTACACTTCCTTACCTGGAACTCTGGGCTGGATGCATCTGCCTTGCTTTACTACATCTGCATGCATAGGATGCACTTCTAGCTAGTGGCACTACTACTAAGAAGCCTCCTAGGTATTTGCAGTTGATTAAAACTTCCATTTTCATTTAGGAGCAATTAGTGAGATGTTTTGCCTAATCCTTGAATGGCAATAGTTAAAACAACAATCAAACTACTTCATATCCTACAGATGTGCATTTTTAATGTGAAGAAGCCGTTCTGTTGACTGCTCAAAAAATCCATGAGTGGCTTGTACACATAACTCCCAGGTGCCATGGAAAAATGTGCAGAGTAAACTGCAGCGGCATTTTAAAGCAACAAAAGAACTTTTAGGGTTCTTCTACAGTTTCCATATTTGAGTGGTGTAAATGCAGATAGTGGGAATGCCTTATTGTAGAGGGCGTTTGCTTGTTTGCCTTGCGCAACTCTTCTTTACCTACTCTTTTCAGAGGTGATGATTTACTGAGTTCTGTTAAAGTTTCTCTCCCTTTTATAATAGAGCTAATGTCAGCCTAGCAAAAGCACACATCTGCACTGATGAAAATGAAGTAGTGAACCAGATAGGGGTCTTAATGTGCATTTGATTATTTAAATCGTTCTGCCTTTGAAGGAAATGCACTTTGAAGAGTCAATGTTCATATTTTAAGTGTTCACATTTTTGTTTCTTCCTTGATGGTTCTGGAAGTGGAATGGAATGGAACTACTTGGTTTGACTGAGTGCAGCTCCTTTGCCTTCTGTTTCTGGCAGATGCTGATTGGGCTTGGCAGTTGTCTTGCCCTGGTCAAGTTTGTGAAGCAAAGCGGAGTCCCCAGGCAGGTGCAAAGGAGAGCTGCTTTATTGCAAAAACCAGGCCTTTTTAAGCAATTAGCCCTTTATCAGTCACATAGTTTTAAATCATAACAAACCTCATTCAACCAACCACCATACACCACGATGTGAACACACAATGGTTATATAACTTATTTTTCTGCCTTTAATTCAGCTGAGTCAGTTTCCCACAGTCGTTTTCTACTTAGCCAAAGTAACAAGCTTGAGCCATGATTTTTACAAGGCCTTCCCTTTGTAATGTTTTTACATATATGCAACAGTCGGGGAGAAAGGTGGGACTTTCCTCAAGAATGAAATTGAAAGAAGAGCCATTTTGCATGTAGAGTGCTGATCTGCATGTTGGCTGTCCCTGTTTAATATGGGGTCCATCATCTTACAATTATTTAAGAAGGTTGACTTGTTGCAGCAGGTTTGAGTGCACATGCCTCTGAATCGGTCTTTTGCTTAATAAATCACCAAGATCTAGTGTCCTAAATAACTTAGTTTTCGATGAAAGGGAGGACAAAGCCATTCTCTCTGGCCCATCTGCTTTTATTAAGCAAAGTAGTAAAGACTGCTGTGTTCTATTATTGAAGGCTCCAGTTACTGTTCGACCGACGATGAATCTTTCACCAGAGAACATGATTGGGCACTTGGTTACTGCTAATTTATTTTTTTTAAACTTTGTGAAGGATAGGTTTAATTTTTAAGGCTCTGTGAACAAAATTATTTTCAAGAATAGGATTTCTGAGTTACAAGTGAGTGTTGTATGATAAAATTGGCAAAACTAATGACTTGTGGGATATACTTGTCTTTTGCAAAGCTGGAATGGGTTTAAAATACCCTGAAGAGATTGAGTGTGTCCCTTAAGTCCAGGGAAGAACAAGATTCAGATGTACTTAAAATTAAAGATGTTTCTGACTGCTGTTTTATCTGTGGAGTGTGCCTACTGATGGAACTAAGCTGCCACCTTTTTATTTAGGAATCAAAACAGCTTTTGTCAGGAAACAGAGTGACACAGCGTTCATAGCAGCTCACTGTGAAATGATCCCAATTGAATGGGTGTGCAGAAGAATTGCTACTGGCTCCTTCCTCAAGAGAAACCCTGGTGTCAAAGAAGGATATAAGTTTTACCCACCCAAAATTGAGATGTTTTACAAAGTAAGTTTCCTTTCCTGTGATGTTAATCAAACTTAAGCAGAGTTAGAATTCTGTATTATCTCCTTTAAAATGCTGACAGATAAAGCAAGTAGTGCTAGTGGCTAACCAATCCTCTCACTAACAGTAGTTCTGCCATTCTAATGTTTTCTTGCATTCTTGTCCAATAGCTGTTTTGTCCAAAGTCTATACAATAGTGGCTTACAGAGCAATCAAAGAATAACAAGACAAACTGTTCTTAAAATTAGAAAAATGTAGGTATAAAGGTGTGTTAGGCATAAGCTTAGTGCATCACTTAAAACAGATGTGTTGATGTATTTGAAGAAATTAAAATAAACACTGCTTGCATGGTGAGGGTAAGTAGCTAGCTAATCATTTAGGATTCTGAAATCCTTTGGGAATGTGTGGTGAAAGATATCTCTGGTGAACTGAAATCTAAAGTGTTCATGGTGTACCCTGTTACTCTTAAAGATGGTCAGGTTTTACAGCAAGTGTTTTCCATGTTGCTGTCATTTTTTTAATGCTAATCATAAAATACTAGTTGGAAGCCTGTATTTGTAACTTGGAAAAAAAACCCCACAAAGCTCTGTCTCTTTTAATGGCTATTTTCCTCTTATAGCAAGCTTAAATTACGTCATGTATTTGTTCTGCTTTTCTTCACAGGATGATGCTAATAATGATCCACAGTGGTCTGAAGAGCAAATAATTGAAGCCAAATTCTGTTTTGCTGGACTTACTATTGGCCAGACTGAAGTGGATATTATGTCTCGTTCTACTCAAGCCATTTTTGAGATCCTGGAAAAAGCATGGCAGCCCCAAAACTGCACTCTTGTAGACCTGAAGGTATAAGAATCTAATTTCTTATGATCCTGCTTTTGACAGGAAAAATATCACTGTGTAATTACTAAAATAGTATTCTTACTGTCCTTTTAGATTGAATTTGGTGTTAATGTGCTGACAAAAGAAATTGTTCTTGCTGATGTTATTGACAATGATTCGTGGAGGCTGTGGCCAGCAGGAGACAGAAGCCAGCAGAAGGACAAACAGGTGGTGCTTTCATCTTTACCTTCTAAGTGAACAGGGGAGAAGAATGAAGAAAGTAAAGCCTGCAGTTTAACATCTGCTTTCAGAGTGGCTTTTTCTAGATGGTCTTAACTTGTTACAGAGTAGTTAGTATGGTACCTTGTGTCCAAGCCTGTTCTCATTAAATAGTTTGTCTGGTTTATGGTTGAAAAAAATCCCCTCTCTGTATATATTCAGCTATAACAGCACTATTGACTAGAGCTACCGTGATGAAGTGTGGGGTTTCCAGGAATGATGAGGATTTCTGATTTGCACAAATAATAATGAAGTAGTCGGATAACAGATTGGTGGGAAGAGCAGAAGCTTTGGTTCCCAGGTTTGCCTCTAAGTTTCTCAGTTTATTTAGAGGGGTATCCTCTACTAGTAGAGATCTGGTGATACTTACGAAGGAACTGCAGTGAGGATGCTTTTCTTTATTTATTTTGGTTAACCATGAATTCAATGATGTTGCCTCTAAAAGTGTTACAGATAAACTGTGCCCACATACGAGGCCTGCAAACAAGTTTGAAACAGAACTTGTCCTCTATTTAAAGTTACTGTTTATTATATAAAGTATACTATTTATACTTCCGAAATATCTCTGAATTACCAGACTACTAGTTATGAAGGAACTGGTTTGGGAATGCTGCTGCCAGGAGTTTGTCATGGTTATTGAGACTAGTAACAGAGACCCTGTGAGAGCCTTTAAAGTGTACCTGGGAGGAAGGGTATTAATTTTAAATTCAGAATCGAAATTGCTCTGTTGTTTACTTGACTTGAATTATGTAGTAGCATGCTTGAGTGAATTGCTCTGACAGTTCCCTAAAATAAGGGACATGATAACTTCATGTAGAACATAGGATGGTACAGTGCTGCTGCAGGGAACTACATCATGACAAATCCAATTTTAAAGAAGTTCTATGTTTTTCCTTAAATGTTCCCTGTGAAGAGCTTCCAAAACCTCAATACCCTTGTGGCTGAAGGTCTTTTGTGTTGTAAATGACCATAAATTGCAATGTAGAAGGTCGTTTATGCCTGGAAGTGCTAGAAACTGTAAATATTTCATTTGAGGTATAATAATAATAATTCTTATCAATTATGATAGCAAAATTAGTCTTTTGTGTACCCAAACCACATTAACTTCATTGGCTGGTTTTGGCTGGGGTAGGGTTATTTTTCCTGACAATGGCTAAGATGGGGCTATGTTTTGGATGTGTGCTGAACACAGGGTTTATAATAAAAAGATGTTTTGTTATTGCTGAGCAGGGCTTCCACAGGCCCCAGGGCATTTTCTGCTTGTGGTACTGCCACACTGGCGAGGAACTTGGGGGTGCATGGGAGGCTGGGGGGAGACACAGCTGGGACAGGTGACCCAACTGACCAAAGGAGCATTCCTGGCCGTGTGACATCATGATCAGTGTATAAAGTTTGGGGAAGGAGGAATGAGTTGTGGGGAGACATCTGGAGTTGATGGCGTTTTGTCTTTCCAAGTCATGGTTATGTGTGGTGGCCCTGCTGTCCTGGGCATGGCTGAGCACCTGCCTGCCCATGGGAAGCAGTGAATGAATTGCTTGTTTTGTTTTGTGTGTGCAGCTTTTGCTTTGCCTGTTAAACTGTCTTTATTGCAACCCATAAGTTTCCTCAATTCTACCTTTCAGATTCTCTCCCTGATCTCTGTTGGGGGAGTGAGAGGCTGTGTGGGGCTTGGCTGCTGGCTGGGGTTAAACCACAACTCTTCAATGCTTTTATTTTCCTTTTTTCAGTCCTATCGGGACCTGAAAGAAGTGACTCCTGAAGCACTGCAAATGGTTAAGAGGAACTTCGAGTGGGTTTCAGAAAGAGTAGAGGTACCTGTTTCTATGAACAACACATGTAGACTTTGGTAACTGTGTGCCTTCAATCCTGTTGACTGCTTTTATTTCTCTCCTCCCTCCTCACTCTTTCCTCTAGTTGCTTCTAAAAACAAAGAGCCAGGGTAGAGTTGTGGTGTTAATGGGATCTTCTTCTGACCTCAGTCACTGTGAAAAAATAAAAAAGGCATGTGCAACCTTTGGAATTCCTTGTGAATTAAGAGTGACCTCTGCTCACAAAGGGCCAGATGAAACCCTGAGGATCAAAGCAGAATATGAAGGTAAATGCCAAGAAATACTGATGTGGATTGACACAGCGTCATGTTTCAGAAGGCCCTGGCAACTTAAAAGATTTATGTGGGGTTTTTCCATTTTTTGTTAAACAGAACACCAAGCTGTTACAATTGTGTTTCACACTTCCTAGTAGCATGACTGCTCTAATTTTGGAGTATTGTCCTGCTGCCCTGCCACGACTTCCATTACTCAAAATCTAACCTCTGCTTTTATCTCAGTATCAGAACTGGGATAAGCCTTGATCATGTTAATAGATTTATTGTAGCATCTTGCTGGTGATGCCTGCATTTCTGAAACACAGAAGAACAACAGTTTCTCTAGCCCACTGAATATTGTTATGTGTTATATTAGGCAGATGTTGCTCCCACCATGTTTTTCTGTTTGATAAAAATGTTCTTGCCTATTACTTTAGATACCATGAGAAAATACCATGAGAAAAAGATACTTGCTTTAAATTACTCTCTTTGCCAGGAAGACTTAACATCTCTTCAAAAGTGTTTATAGCCTAGCAAAGTAGATACAGGAATTATTTAGTTCTGTGGGAGTATACACATTTTATGCATACCATTCTAGTTGATAAAATCACAAATGTTAAAATGCTCGCTTTGAGGTGAACTGTTTCAGATTTAAGGAGAGGAATACTTACAGAAGCCAGAGGTTTAATGGGTATGTTCTCTTCAAAGCTAAGCAGCACCTCTTCCTCTGATACTGAGACTTCCCCTCGGAGGCAGATAAGAAATGCTAATTTTAGCTGTGGTAAACAGTAGCTGGGATTTAAGGATGTAAGATTTCTTAGAAAATATTTCTCTAAAGGAGGAGGTTGGACACAAAATGTTAGTGCCATGTAATGGAATTGAAAATATAACTGCAAACACAGTTGTGAACTTGGACAAAGTTCCTATAAGAGCAGGTGGTAGTGAACAAGGTGGGTTGCCTATCTCTGAATGTCTTCCTCCCCACCAGGAGATGGAATCCCAACAGTGTTTGTTGCAGTGGCTGGCAGAAGCAATGGTTTGGGGCCAGTCATGTCTGGTAACACTGCTTACCCAGTTGTCAACTGCCCTCCCCTCTCAGCTGACTGGGGTACTCAGGATGTGTGGTCCTCTCTCAGACTACCCAGCGGTAAGATGATCTTCAGCTCATGCTCTTGTTCTGATCTAGCTCTGTGGTGTTGTTGTTCTGCTGTACACACATGGGGCAAAGCATTGAAAAAGCAGCTGGATCAGAACCAAGCAGTCTGTGGAAATATGTCATATACAAGCTGTGACTTCTTCATGGCAAAAAGCCCAATAGACAGAGCAAGCATTACATAGGAATAATCCTTAAAAAAGTAAACCTTGGCTTGTCCTTGCTAAACATTTCATTTTGAAATTGAAAATAATATTAATGGGAATTTAAGTAATTGAATTTTGATGCATTTTCTTTATGATCAGTCATAACGGTCAGCGTAGGTAAACCTCAACTCATAACTACCAATTCAGTGCATTTTTACCTGTATGATTTTTAACCTGGTTAGTAACTTGAGTAGAGGCACAGAAGTCTGTTAACTCTGTGTAAGGGAGTCATTTGCATGATGGCTTTTGGTGTAAAGTGCCACAAAGCAGTCATGTTAAAAGCAATTAAACACATGATACTTCACTGGCTTTAAAACTGGATCATTTGGCTCCTGGAGGCTGAAACAAGCCTTGTTGTAAATTGTTCTTCAGAGAAAATGTTCTGTTTGACTATAAACTATACTTTAGTAAGTGGCATTCTCTTCTCTGCAGGTCTTAGCTGTCCTACTACGCTGTCACCTGAAGGAGCTGCCCAGTTTGCTGCCCAGATATTTGGGTTAAACAACCATTTAGTGTGGGCCAAACTGCGATCAAACATGTTAAACACTTGGATCTCCTTGAAGCAGGCTGACAAAAAACTTAGAGAGTGCTCCTTGTAAATCATACTAACAAGTAACTATTACTAGTTACACAGTTATAATGGCGTGTGCATATTCATTCATATTAGGATTTACCCTTGGATGAGCTCAAAAGTCCTGCATCATTTCTTGCAGAAGAAAGCATTGTTAGAGCAGAATAAGAAGTCTGTTGTGTTGTCATCCTCCCCTTGTGTATTGTTTTTTAATATAACAACTAAGTAGAGATGGGGAAGTAGTATTTTAGGTATCTTTCTGCTGCTCCAGAATGGTGCTGTTCTGCTTATTAGTCTATACTGTTAACTACAGACTATGTCAAGAGAATGATTTGGTGCAATCTAAATAGAATTCAACTAGTCCTACTGCATTTCTGTAACAGTAACATTCTTCCATAGTATTAACCTATGTCTTGAACCTTATTAACTGAACTGGACTGCTGACTAAAGCCAGTGTTGATGCTGTTCTGCTTGTAATGATGGTATGCTTTCTTTAGCAATAAAATGGCAACATAGGCTGTATTAATAGGAAAAGAGTATGGAAAAATGTTTTAAGAGCCTGAAATAAATACATGCCTTATTTTAAAAATGTATATACATACATATCTTTTCTTAAAAATATGTGTGTGTATATTTACCCCATTGATATCTTTTGGAATTATGTGAAGTTGACACAAATTTGCTTGTTCATAGCAAGCTACAAATTGAGTGACCTGTAACTTGGCTTGTTGCCTGTTTGCTCTAACTCTTGCCTAGTCCAGGCTTTGTCCTTCTAAATACTAGGCAAATCTACCTTCAGTAGTTCTATAGGGCCTATGTGATGATGTTGGACTGTCTTCATAGACTTCAATAGCTGTAGCTATTCTGTGTCTATATTTCCTCACTCTGTTTCTGTGGAAACTTTACTGAATTGAACAGGGGAACAAATACTCAAGTAACAAACTTCTGGGGGGAAATCTAAGCATGACTTTCTTGTCTTTGCACACGCCAGTCTTCTGAGTAGGTAAGGTTCTAACAGATATGCAATTACTCAAAGTATGTAACACCTATGCTTTTACAATTATAAATAAACTATTGAATGCAAATCTGTTTCATGGAGATTTATTGAATAAGTACACTCAAAAGTAGCTATCAGCTGTGGCCCATAACTTCAGGACCTCAAATTAGGTAATAATCTTACAAGAAGCTTGTGCACTAAAACCTGCATGGAATGCCATTAAGTGACAGCTGTCTGGAAGAGACTGTGCCTACCTGATTGTCTCAGGAGTGTTGCTTTGTTCCTGAAGTACTCCTCTGTGATGGTGTGGTAGGCCAGGCTTGCCCTGTAGTATGAGTAACTGGGCTAAATGTTGCTGCTGGCCTTCTTCACAGGCACTGACCACATCCTATCTGTATCTGTACAGAAGAGGTCTAAGCAGTGTTGTCTTGAATGCAAGGGTTTAAAATTGGCTAAAGCTTACCCTAAAGTAAAAACTATAACTCTTGTCCTTAAGCATTAGAGCAGTTGCTTTTCAAATATATCTCTAAATGAAGTATCAATAATAGTGAGGATTAGTGAAGAACAAAGAGGCCAAAATTCCTTTGTGGCACGACCTGGATGAGGGCATTTAGTATCGTTAGCAGCTTTGCAGATAAAATCAAGTTGGGTTGGCATGTTGATCTTCTGGAGGGTAGGATGGCATTGCAGGAGGGATCAGGATAGGCTGGATTGAGGGGCTAGGGCCAGTGGTATGAGGTTCAGCAGGAGTAAGTGGTGGGTCCGATACTTTGTCCACACTAACCCCAGGCAGCACTACAGGCTAGGAGCAGCTGTCAGAAAAGGGCCTGGGGGTGCTGGTAAGCAGCAGCTGAATGTGAGCCAGTGTGTGCTCAGATGGCCAGGAAGGCCAGTGGCATCCTGGCCTGTGTCAGCAATGGAGTAACCCGTAAGACTGGGAAGGAAATGATGGTGCTGTGTCCAGTTCTGGGCTCTCACTTTAAAAAGGACATAGAGATACTGGAACATGTCCAGCGCGGGGCACCAAGGCTCATGAAGGGTGTAGAAAACACATCCAGTGAGGAACAGCTGAGGGAGCTGGGTTTGTGTACCCTGGAGAAGGCTCAGGAGGGACCTCATTGCCCTCGACAATCCCCTGAAGGGAGGCTGTACTGGGGAGGGGTTTTGGTCTCTCCTGCTGTGCCTGCAGTGAGAGGACAGGAGGAGATGGCCTAAAGCTGAGACAGGGCAGATTCAGATTAGATATTAGAATTTCTTTTTTACTGTTAGTGTTGTCAGGCTTTGGGATGGGTTGCCTGGGGTGGTGGAGTCACCATCCCTGGAGGTGGACCAAAGGTGTCTGGATCTGGTACTGGGTCATAAGGTTTAGGGGTTGCAGTGATAGTGCTGGGAGAATGGTTGTGCTTGGTAGATGACCTTAAGGGTCTCTTCCAACCTAGATGATTCTATGATTCTATACTGAATTTGTGGAAGCACTGACTTGGAAGTAAAGATCATCAGCACCGTGGGATTTTTTTAGCAAGCAAACTATTTACCAAGGTAGTACTTGCCTGCAGACTTGCTGAGGCACATCTCAAAGCATGCTGACAGCTCTACTGGCAAGACACTGATGTTAACTTCAACCAGCAGAAGAATTAATGGGTGAAGAGTCCTTGCTCTTTTGTTGGCTTGGGTGAGTGAATTGGATCATCTTTTCCTGTGATGAGAAAAGCACCAGAGCCAACAACTGTAAAGGAGATTGGGTGTTTCTCCCTCCTGGTGGCAGCAGTCTGCTCACTCAGCTGCATAGCAATACACAACCTGAGGGTAAAGTTACACAACAGGTGAAGGTGTCATTTCCTATTCAGGCCCTACCCAGCACTGTACTGGGTATTGGCTCTGATGGGTAATCAACTTGACAAGGTTACTAGCAACCCTAGCACCATGCTGGGATACACAACTACAGCCAGCCACTGGTGTCTGTTCAGCCTATAGTGCTGTGCTGTGCTTCCCCTGTGCAATAAAAATCAGTAATGGATGGGGATTTGAGTGTTAACACCTGAAATACTCTGGTCTCTAGTTACTTTTCTCAAATTACTTTCACCCTGATTATACTAACTTCACTTGAAAATTTGTGCCAATTTACGTGAGGCATGAGCATGCTAAGTGCTTGAGTTGCCATAGAGATGGTCATTCTTCAGCTTTTGGATGGGGTGGGTTGTTTGGGGGGGTTTTGTGCAGTCTGTATTGAACTCTCTAGTTGCAAATCCTTGCTTGAACAGTTGCCTTGCAAAGAAGCACAAGGACACAGCAGTTATTACCAATGTGCTGCTGTGATCAGCAGACAAAACCTGCAAAGTCTGTCATATCTGCAAGGATTTTCTGTAGCTGCCCTAAAGGTCAGCTGTTTAGTTTAGCTGAAACTTCTTCACAAAGCTTTGCTGTGAAATGAAAATACTTCCCCTTCAGCATTCCAACTATTACATTGATGGAATAAATTGAAAATTGCTCCAGTCAGAAATTGCTCTTGCAACACTTGTGCTTTTTTGGTTCAATTTCAAGAACAATTCTAAAAAATTCTTGAATAAAAAAGTGCTTTTATCTTCACAGAAACAAATCCATAGAGCAGTTAATGAAGTTTATTTGTATTTGGTAAATTGAGTTGGAATACCTGTAAATGAGCATCTTATAAGCACCTGCTGTGGAACCCAGGACCCTGAATTAGATCATGTCCTAGTTAGCAGTTACCTGCTTGACAGTAAATGTTCTTGAAAGGTATCAGCAAAGAACTGTTTGGACTTAGCAGAGGGAAGTGCTGAGGGCAGAACTTCTTTTACATCTTACACTGCTTCAGGTACAGGTGAGTGGCAGCTGGTGCTCAGCCTTGATAACATCATTTCATTTCCACAAAAAAGCCACACCCAAAAACCCCCCCATTTTGTAAAAAGGAGGGAAAAATCAGTCATGGCACCCACAGGTTTGTTCTCCATCCACAGCTCAAAGGTTAAAACATCTATCCAGAACACTGAAGGTATGTTTTTAACATCTGCTGCCTGTGGGGAGCTGTAAAAGTAGTTGAAGGCCTAGGAGAGAATGTGCTTTAGACTTCTTGGGGATGGCATTAAGGCAGTCCCTGTTTTAAAGTAACTCATACTCAAAGAAAAATCATGATTGTTCCCCCACTGGAGTGGGCATTTGGACCTTTTCTTACAGCCTCAGTAATTTCTTTAGCACTGCAACTTAATTGTGTAATCGTGGCAGAAATTGAGTCATATTTTAAAATAAAATGAGTTGCACTGTAGTTGGATTGTGTTTCAGTTGGCATGGCCTGTGCATTTGCAGATGACACTACCTGTTCAAAACTTCCAAAAGCTTACACATGAGAAAGATCACTTTTGGGCTCAGGCAAAAATAAGGTGTAAATGTTGTTGGAAAACTCATGACTTGTTTCAAAGTATGTGCTAGAGGAGAAAGTTGTAAAAGTTTCATCGAGGGTTAATTTAAAAAAACCCCACCAAACAATGCCGTAATACGAACTCGATTTCCTGCAGAGCTAAAGTGCCTCTAGAATTGTATTGCAGTCCCAGTTCCCAAATCCCTGTTTCACTTGTGATTTAAATGTGTGCATTCAAAGCTTCTCACTGTTGCTATGCAATGGCTACCTGGGTGAGAGGGACCTAAAGCCACTCTTAAGCATCTCCTCTTGCACTTTTGCTTAAGCATTTTAGATCTTAACAGGGCAAAACAGCTTCTTGCTAACAAGCCTTACCAGGATACACAAAGTTAGTGCTCCAGTTGGGACCTCAAAGCACATCTATCCACACAAAACCTAACATGCACTCTACATGTTAGAACAGCCACCCCTCGTTATAAGCAATTTGATCCCCTTGCTGTTGGAGGAAAGGACAAAACCTTTCCCTCAAATCTTAGAAGAGTGCATACCCACCGCAGGCATGCAGAGATCTGTGGCAAGGGAAGAATTTGATCTTCCCTTTTCCCCTATTAAGTCTGTTTCCTTCAGTAACTGCAAGTGAGCTTTCCTCTAGAGCTTTGGGTTTCTGCCTCGGGACTCTTGTAGCAGGGCTCAGACAGGTCCTGTTACCTTCTGTATGATGACAATGAAATGTCAGTTTGGCTACAGTGGGGAGCTTTCCGCAGGACAGGATTTACTGCCTGAAGGGTATTCCCTGACTGCAAAGGTGATCTTGGACAGCCTTGTTCCCTGTGGGAGGTAAAATTCAAAACGTCTTTAGGAAGGAGTGAAGATACATTTGTACAGAAGTTGGTAAAAGAATGAACTGTACGGCTTTTTTCTCTCTCTCACCTCCTGATGACGGATGTCATCACCAGTAGGAGGATATCTTCACAGAAAAATAGTACAGCAAACAAGCTGCCAGAAGCTCATCAGTTGCTTGTGAATATCAAGCATTAAGTTCAAGTCTTCTTCAACGACAGAGCTTTTCACAGAAAAGAACGGGCTGTCATTCACTCGGTGCTTCCCAGACCCCAGGATTTCATCCAGCAGGCAGCTGCAGCATCTGGTGGGTGGCATGCTGGCAGAGGAAAGAGGATGGGCTGTGGCCCCTGTGAAAAGAACAGGGCATATGCCTTTATTAATATTCAGCTCTTTATTAAAGTGATCAGCTCATTATTAAAATCATCAGCAGGATTGCAAAGTCCGATCGGAGTTTTCCACACTACTGCAGCCATCTGAAGGAGCAGGTGCTGTCCCAGTGGATGCTGAGTCCTTGTTCTCATAGAAACAGCTGGCAGTTCTCTCTGGTCAACCATCAGAAGGCAGAGCACTGGCAGTCAGCTCTCTGCCCTCAGGGAAAAGTTTCAAGAGTTTCCCATTCTCTACATCAGTCAGCTCAGCTGGCCAGTTCCCATTCCATTCAGGCTCCTCACAGGTCATGGCCAATCTTCAAACCAGGCCAGGAGGTGCACCCACTCCCCGCTCAGCCAGGGCACTATCCCATTCTCTTCTGACGAATCCAGCTTCCTGTCCCGGGGTGCAGTTTCCCCAAAAAAAACCTCCCAGGATCCACGGGGGCGGCCCTGCCCTATCTGCATATCCAAATGCATATGCATTTGTCCTGGTCATAGCCGAAGTTACTCTTGCTAAATGAGGTAGTTACAAAGGACAATAGGGCTATCTAGGTGTGGGCAGCTTCTTTTCACATTTCAATTAGGTAGGGAAAAGTTGCCAGGCAACTTTCCTTCAGGGCAGCTTTCCCTGCTCAGATTGTCTGGGGTGTGGGGGGTGTTACTCTAGCTAGGAGAGGGTCAGTTGTGGGGTGGTTGTTTTGGTTTTTTTGGTGGGGTTTTTTTTTTTTTTTTTTTTTTTTTTTTTTTTTTTTTTTTTTCCGTTCATAACAAATCCCTCGTCTATTTCTTTGATCGGGCGGTAGCCCGCATCAACTTGCAGCTTCCTACTGTGTATCCTCTCAGTAGACACTGCTCAAAGAAATTTAGGAGTTCTCTAGGGGAATTGCCCAGCGGGAGACTGAGCAGATGTGGGAGGGGTGCCTTTAAACTTGGGTTTTTTATCAAGAATTAAGACACACTCGATAACAATTTAACTAGGGATAGGTCTCTTGGTCTCTCAATTGTTATCTACGTAGAAGAGGTGGCAGGTGGTCCTGTTGGGTCTGGTTCGGCATCAGGGGCGGTACTGGTCCTGTGACTCCGGTAACGTGGGTTTGACTTCTCTCTGGAGTTCGCACTGCGGTATGTGTGGTGAGCAGCACCTGGAAGAGACTTTCATAATTTTCCTCTTCTTAGTTACAGAATTACAGAATCACTAGGCTGGAAGAGACTTCTAGGATTAAGTCTAACTCTAATTACACAATGTCACTAAGTGCTACATCTACTCTCTTCTTACACACATCTAGGAATGGTGACTTCAGCTCTTCCAGCTAGTATTTATAGGGCTAGTGTTCTAAGCTTCTCACTAGCTTTGTTGCTTTCTTTTGACACGCTCAAGCATCTTAATGTCTTTTTTAAACTGAGGGGCTCAGAACTGGGCACAGTACTCAAGGAGTGGCCTCACCAATGCTATGTGTAAGGAAAGGATGACCTTTCTGCTTCTGCTGGCCACATTATTCTCAATACAGCCTACGATATTGTTAGCTTTGGCCATCAGGGCATACTGCTGGCTCATATTTAGTTGGTTATCAACTAGCACTTTCAGGTCTTTTTCTGCTTGGGTACTGTCTAGCTACACTACCTTCAACTTGTAAGGTTGCAGGGGGTTATTGTGGCTAAAATGCAACACCTGGGATTTGGACTTATTAAACGTTATCTTCTTGGATTTTGCTTATCTATCTAATCATTTTAGGTTTCTCTACAGAGTCTTCTTACTCTCTAACAGATGGACACGTGCTCTCAGCTTAGTGTCATCTGTAAATTTACTAATGAAGGACTCAATATTTTCATCTGTGTTATTAATAAATATAATAAATAGAACTGGCTTCAGCACAGACTTTTGAGGGACACCACTGGTGGCTGGTTGCCTGCTGGATGCAGCACTATTCGTTACTACCCTCTGGGCTTGGGTATCTAGCCAGTTCTTAACTTAGCAAAGAGTGTTCTTGTATAAGCTGTGGGAAACAGTGTCAAAGACTTTGCTGAAGTCTGAATAGACAACATAAACAACTTTTCATGTATCTACCAGGCAGGTCACCTGGTCAGAGAAGGAGGCTAGTGGGGTCGAACACTACTTACTTCTCTTAAGCTCATGCTGGCTGGGTCTGATACTCTGTTTATCTCATCAGTGCTGCACAATAGCTCTCAGTATAAACTGCTTTATCATCTTACTCGGTACTTTGGTCAGGCTAACTGGCATATAATTACTAGGCTCTTCTCTACTCTTTATGAATGGGAATTACATTGGCTAGCTCTCAGTCATCTAGAACTTCACTAGTGAGTTGAGACTGTTGGTAGATGATAGAGTGGCTTTGCAAACTTATCAGTTAGCTCTCTTATCTCTTTGGGATGGATTTCATGTGAGTGGGCATTCAAGCAAATTACTACTTCTCTGACTACTTTGTTTTTGATAACAGGAGGACTATTCTGTTCTTTAAAAATATCTACTGACTTAGTATGACCACTGTCTTGAAGACAAGCTGTCTTCTCACTAAAGACAGCAGCAAAACAAAGCATAAAGCACTTCTGCTTTCTCTTTGTCTGCAATTACTAATTTTCTTCTTACTTTGAATCATGTTCTAGATTGGCTAGGGGTTCTCTAGCGAGAAACTGCATAGGGTGATTAATTCTAAGTCACTTGTGTTCATTATTTTAGAGTCAGTCAACTAGTGTTAAGTCTTCTGGCTTAGCAATTTTTCTTTTGCAGGGTCAACCTTTTAGACTTCTTTTATTAGAGTAGCTGTTACTGCAACTGTTTGCAGGCAAGTTGGTTATCTCTTAACTACTGGGTCTAGTAGTTTTGAGAGGTAGACCGTAGACTTTGATTCTCACTATCAGGGATCTATAGTCTCTCATGCTTTGCTTTTTTTTTTTTTTTTTTTTTTTTTTTTTTTTTTTTTTTTTTTTCTTGGTCTGAATTTTAGCTGGTGTCTATTAAGGGCATCTTATGGTCTCTTGGGTGTCACAGTCTATTTTTTTTTTTTTTTTTTTTTTTTTTTTTTTTTTTTTTGCTATCTGGACTATCCGGGCTTCTTCTGGAGTGAACAGAACTATTAGAATAGAGTTTAACTCTCTCTGGAAATAACTATTTGGCCTCAGAAGCTGGTCTAGCTGGTTAGACATTCCAATGGGGTCTTCTACTAAACCCTCTCTCTTTCTTAGAGTCTTGGGCTTCAGGGGCTGTCAAAGGTGCATTTATAAATTTTAATCTTTTTAATTAATCTATAGGAACTTTTCTAAGGGGAAAGACCTCCTCTGTTCTTGGTGCTTTGGATTGGGTGTTGTAATCTGTCTCTTCCTCTAAAACACCAGGTAGAGGGAGCAGTAGTGGAGACAGGCCAAGAGAAACACTGGGCAGGGGTGGTTCCCACTCCCAAGTGGGGAAGTGAGGGTATCACAACTGGTGAAGGGGAACTGTTGGAGAGGTTAAGGAAGAGACTGGAGGTACAGCTGGGGTAGGAGGGAGAGTTTGCATATTTTCACATTTTCATTACTTATAGTTTTCTAGCCAGCAGGCTGCATAAGATAGTGGTTTTACATCAGGGTCTTCTTGGGCTTAGAGATGTTGGTTTAACTGGTTACACATTTACTGAATTCAGGTCTTACACTATGACTACTCTCTTTGTAATTTTAATCTCAGCTATATTCTTTTACTATAATATGTCATCTTAACTTTATCTGGACTCTTTGTGGTCTTTTAAGGATATTATTGGTCTGACAATTGTTCTAGGGGGATGTTAGGGAGAATCTTCTTTACTGTCCTTTTGGAAGGGTCTGCTTGTTTACTATAACATCTCAGTTTTTAGGTCTTAAAAAATAAAAGGAAAAATGAAGTACTTTAACAGTGCTTCAATCTAAACTGGAATATTCTGATGGGCAATCTAAACTTTAAGATAACTAAAGGTTGTCTGATCTCTCACAACTAAACATTCTGAATCTCTTTGCTTAACTTTAAAGGGTCAGAATCTAATTTCTTGGCAACCCACTTTTGACACTTTTTCGTCTGTCTTTTTAAAACTCTCTCTTGGCTATGACACTTACTACTATGAATCACACCCATTGTTTTCTGCTAAGGGTATCTCTTAACTTTTCGACTTAAGTCTGAACTTTTTTCTAGGCTTTCTAGGCTTGGACCCCTGCTGAGTCTTGTTTGAACTCTCTAACTTCACAAGGCTTAGGAGGCTTGAACTCCCTGCCAGGGTGAGGTCGAACTTCCTGCCGAGCCTCACACCTGAACTCCGGCCAAGCCTCCCTTGCCCCCTAGGCTTAGGAGACTCGAACTCCCTGCCGGGGTGAGGTCGAACGTCCTGCCGAGCCTCACACCCGAACTCCGGCCGAGTCCCCTTCGCCTCCCTTTCCTACAAGGCTTAGGAGGCTTGAACTCCCTGCCAGGCTGAGGTCGAACGTCCTGCCGAGCCTCACACCTGAACTCCGGCCAAGCCCCCCTTGCCCCCTAGGCTTAGGAGACTCGAACTCCCTGCCGGGGTGAGGTTGAACGTCCTGCCGAGCCTCACACCCGAACTCCGGCCGAGTCCCCTTCGCCTCCCTTTCCTACAAGGCTTAGGAGGCTTGAACTCCCTGCCAGGGTGAGGTCGAACTTCCTGCCGAGCCTCACACCTGAACTCCGGCCAAGCCCCCCTTGCCCCCTAGGCTTAGGAGACTCGAACTCCCTGCCGGGGTGAGGTCGAACGTCCTGCCGAGCCTCACACCCGAACTCCGGCCGAGTCCCCTTCGCCTCCCTTTCCTACAAGGCTTAGGAGGCTTGAACTCCCTGCCAGGGTGAGGTCGAACGTCCTGCCGAGCCTCACACCTGAACTCCGGCCAAGCCCCCCTTGCCCCCTAGGCTTAGGAGACTCGAACTCCCTGCCGGGGTGAGGTCGAACGTCCTGCCGAGCCTCACACCCGAACTCCGGCCGAGTCCCTTTCGCCTCCCTTTTTGTTTATCTGGCTGCTCTTTTTGTTTGCCTTTTTTTTGCTCATAAATCTTGCTTGCCTTCTTGCTTGCCTGTCTGCTTTCTTGTCTGTTTTTTCACCTTTATGCCTGCTTTCCTGCTTGCTAATGATATCTTACTTGCTTGCCCAGATATGCTTAAACTCTCTTGGGGACAGCCCACCTGCCTCCTGGGACATCATGCCCTATCCTGCCAGGGGCTTCCCACTTGCCCTATTAGGGATCTTCCTTGCCTGCCTGTCAGGGCATCCTGCCCTGCCCGAGACTTTCTACCTGCCCTGCCAGGGACTTTTTCTCACCTGCCTACTGGGGCATCTTGTTTTGCCATGCCGGGGACATTACCTTGCACCTGCTCTGCCGGGGATCTTTCCTCGTCTGCCTGATGGGGCATCTTGCCGTGCCAGGGATCCTCTTTCAATTCCCTTCTGGAGCAGCCCTGCCAGGGACCTCTAACCTGCCCTGCCGAGGATCTTACCTCACACCTCAAGAGCCTTTGCACGCTCGATGGGGCCCTCCCCCAAGGAGGCGCCTCAGTCACTCTTCTATGCCATTCGCTTCCCGCCCGTTCTCGGCCGGCACCCTCTCGGGAGACCGGAAACGCGATACTAGGGGGTCCACTCTCGCTCTGGGGGTCCGAGCTGCCGGCCCCCATCTCACTCAAGCACTCATTCACTCGCCTCCCATTTCCGCCACGGATTTATCTCACCCATCTGGCGTTCTCCTTTGCTTGGTCTCACGATGATCCCAGGGCCGATCCTGCGTTCTTCTGTGCTGCTTGGTCCCACGCTGATGCCAAGGTCCGGGGGTAGCCAGCGATTCCCGAGGATCCCTCGAAGCAGATGATCGTCTTCTTCGGGGGTGGTCCTTTGTGGGCGTGGCTATCCCGGACGAGCCCCCAATTGAAAAGAACAGGGCATATGCCTTTATTAATATTCAGCTCTTTATTAAAGTGATCAGCTCATTATTAAAATCATCAGCAGGATTGCAAAGTCCGATCGGAGTTTTCCACACTACTGCAGCCATCTGAAGGAGCAGGTGCTGTCCCAGTGGATGCTGAGTCCTTGTTCTCATAGAAACAGCTGGCAGTTCTCTCTGGTCAACCATCAGAAGGCAGAGCACTGGCAGTCAGCTCTCTGCCCTCAGGGAAAAGTTTCAAGAGTTTCCCATTCTCTACATCAGTCAGCTCAGCTGGCCAGTTCCCATTCCATTCAGGCTCCTCACAGGTCATGGCCAATCTTCAAACCAGGCCAGGAGGTGCACCCACTCCCCGCTCAGCCAGGGCACTATCCCATTCTCTTCTGACGAATCCAGCTTCCTGTCCCGGGGTGCAGTTTCCCCAAAAAAAACCTCCCAGGATCCACGGGGGCGGCCCTGCCCTATCTGCATATCCAAATGCATATGCATTTGTCCTGGTCATAGCCGAAGTTACTCTTGCTAAATGAGGTAGTTACAAAGGACAATAGGGCTATCTAGGTGTGGGCAGCTTCTTTTCACATTTCAATTAGGTAGGGAAAAGTTGCCAGGCAACTTTCCTTCAGGGCAGCTTTCCCTGCTTAGATTGTCTGGGGTGTGGGGGGTGTTACTCTAGCCAGGAGAGGGTCAGTTGTGGGGTGGTTGTTTTGGTTTTTTTGGTGGGGTTTTTTTTTTTTTTTTTTTTTTTTTTTTTTTTTTTTTTTTTTTTTTTTTTTCCGTTCATAACACCTGCAAGGAACCCTCAGGCAGAACCAAGTGACGTCTGATGCAAGAGGGGGAAAAAAGAAGGAAGAAAACAAGAAAAAAAGAAACATTGCCCCTCTCCTTACATCACTGTCAGGGAGAAGCTAATAGCCCACTTTACCAAGCCCCTCTTAAAGCTCTTTATGCTGATAAAAACATTCTGAGCTGACAGACCAGAAAGCTCTTGGAGCACAGGGAACCAACACTCACTCAAATAAATAATATAATGAAGATGCCAAGCTCCAGAGATTTTTTTTGGATTGGAAAGTGACTGTATTTGTCTTAATATGGCATAGCCTCTGGTTTCCCATTACATCATTTCCCTTTTCTAATACCAAACATCTACTAAATGGCCAGTTTCTTAACTAGTATAGGTTTGTATTCAGTATGCTTTAGAAGTTATTTTCAATATAGGACAACCTTCCAACTTACTTATCAAGCAAGACCAAACCCCTCAACTGGAATTGTGAAGACTTTACCAACTGCTTTCTCTCTAACACTCAAAACATCCTCATAGGCATTTCTGACTCCAATTTAACTACATCACTTCTACAATCAAGAGTGGGTTATTTGATTTTTTTTAATTCACGGTGAAATCCTGCTTCTTGTCTTTGCTTGTAAAAGCATGAGCAGACAGGAAAGCATAACTTCATAAAAACCAAGGCTCAATGGACTCACTCTGTTTAGGTAAAGGCATTAGAATATCTTAAATCCTATTAGTAAACATTTTACAGCTTTAGGTTTTTATGTGCTTTTTGTAGAAGAGCACATAAATGAAAGGATAATGGATGGATTGCAGCATGATACCATGGATACTATCTTCCTTAAACAGGTATTTCATCTAAGTGGAAAACCTTCCTATTATAATTCCAGTTGTAGATAGCCAGGTCTTTACAGTCAAAGTCAGTACTGGAAAACAACATCTCAGCCTTGGTGAGGAGCAGGCCAGGCAGGTATGGTTTGTCTACTGCTCCTGACAGTAGGCAAAGACAAACCGTTCTCTCTGGGAACTGTCCCTGCCCCAACGTCAAGTGAGCACAGCCTGGTACTGTGGGACTCCCTCGTGCTGCTCTCCAGGACTCAGCTGTGCAGGTAAGTCCACCCTGTCTCATTTGTGATCAACACAAGTGAATCAAAGGGCAGTTTGAGTGTCTAGCAGATATTTAGCTGTCTTGGTTTGAAAGACAGATATCTGCTAGGAAGGGGCAGGACCTCCCTAGAGATGGAGAATTCAAATCCCCTCCCTCCAAATTATTCCAATTAAAAGGAAAATTAAAGGAGCTTTCAGGCAGAGGTATGGGGGTAGGAATAACAGTTCTTTACTAGTATATATGACAAAACGACAACCAAACAACAACTACAGCATCAATAATAAACAGAATCAAGAACCTTGAGGGCTTTCTTTTACAAAAGCCCAGAGCAGTTTGATCTCGGCGCCCCTGCAGGACTCCGAGAGGCCGAACTGGAAGGAAGGAAAAGTCCCGGACTGGTGGATGAGATGAGGAGCTCTGCGCTGGCAGCTGGAGCAGCAGGGGTGTCCCGGCAGGGCTGGGCAGTGCAGGGCTACAGAGTAGCAGGGGAACTTTAAAGCTCTGAAGAAGCAGCGGCGGTGGGGGGAGAGGCTGGAGAAAGCGAGTTCAGGATTCCCGGGTACACAGCAGATGACGATAGATTTCCCAGGACGAGGCAGAGGCAGAGGGCAGCCTGACCGTCCTCCTCGGCGCTGAGAGCAAGAGTGCCTCCCCCTTCCCCAGATCTGTCTTTTTGCCTTTCCCAAAGCTCATCTTCTCTCCCCTCTGAGGGACACTCCCAGGGACTCAGAAACAATAGGTGTAGCCTGGTGCTGCCATATCCCTCAAGTACCCCTTTTTGTTCTGACTAAGTAGTCATTAATGCTTCTTGGAAACTTATGGGAAGAAATTCTGTGAGAAGAAAAAAAACCAAATCTAACCCCCAACATCATCCACCCCGAATTTTTTCCCATACCAACCTATTACATTGAATTTAAATCTTTAAAAACAAAATATATATATATATATACACACATGCATGACCTAAATTATATACATCTATACATACAGATATGGGTACAGACACATTATGTGGGTAGTTCATCCTAAAACAAGGTCTCCTTGAGGTATGCATCGGGTCTCTCCATCCCTTTGCATCACCCACCAGGTGCATCCTGGTCCCTGAGCGAAGACAACCCCACGGATGGGATTGTCTTTGCTGGAGGCAGAATTAATCCAAACAGTTTTTCCCAGCATACCTCTCATGTGTACTACTGGAACCTTATCTCCATCTGTTGTTCTCAGGGGCTCAGATTGGGCAGGGCCTGCTCGGTTGGTGGAACCTCGAGTGTTCACTAACCATGTGGCCTTTGCTAAATTAATCTCCCAGTTCTTGAAAGTCCCCCCACCCAGTGCCTTCAAGGTGGTTTTAAGCAGGCCATTGCACCGTTCAACTTTCCCGGCTGCTGGTGCGTGATAAGGAATATGGTACACCCACTCAACGCCATGTTCCCTAGCCCAGGTTGCTATAAGGCTGTTCTTGAAATGGGTCCCATTGTCTGACTCGATTCTCTCAGGGGTGCCATGTCTCCACAGGACTTGCTTTTCCAGGCCCAGGATGGTGTTCCTGGCAGTAGCGTGAGGCACAGGGTAGGTTTCCAGCCATCCAGTGGTGGCTTCCACCATGGTCAGCACGTAGCGCTTGCCTTGGCGGGTTTGGGGAAGGGTGATGTAGTCAATCTGCCAGGCTTCCCCATACCTGTATTTGGACCACCGCCCGCCATACCATAGGGGCTTCACTCGTTTAGCCTGCTTGATTGCAGCACACGTCTCACAGTCATGGATAACCTGAGAAATGCTGTCCATGGTTAGATCCACCCCTCGGTCTCGTGCCCACTTATAGGTGGCATCTCTGCCCTGATGACCTGAGGCGTCGTGGGCCTATCGAGCTAGGAACAACTCTCCCTTGTGTTGCCAATCTAGGTCTATTTTTGACACTTCTATCTTGGCGGCTTGATCTACTTGCTCGTTGTTTCGGTGCTCCTCATTAGCCCGACTCTTGGGGACGTGGGCATCTACATGGCGGACTCTTACAGGTATCTTGACTACCCGAGCAGCAATGTCTTTCCACTCATCAGCAGCCCAGATTGGTTTTCCCCCACGCTGCCAGTTGGCCTTTTTCCACCTTTCCAGCCAACCCCACAGAGCATTGGCTACCATCCATGAATCAGTGTAGAGGTAGAGCTTTGGCCACTTCTCTCTTTCAGCAATGTCCAGGGCCAACTGAACAGCCTTGAGTTCTGCAAGTTGACTCGATCCACCTTCTCCTTCAGTGGCTTGTGCAACCTGTCGTGTGGGGCTCCATACGGCTGCTTTCCACTTGCGGTTCATCCCTACGATGCGACAGGAACCGTCAGTGAAAAGAGCGTAGCACGTTTCTTCTGCTGGCAGCTGATTATACGGTGGAGCTTCTTCGGCACGTGTCACTTGCTCTTGTTCCTCTCCATCTGTGAGATCAAAGTTTTCACATTCTGGCCAGTTTGTGATTATCTCCAAAATCCCAGGGCGATTTGGGTTTCCGATACGGGCGCGCTGAGTGATGAGGGCAGTCCATTTGCTCCATGTGGCATCGGTGGCATGGTGGGTAGAGGGAACCTTTCCTTTGAACATCCACCCCAACACTGGTAGTCGGGGTGCCAGGAGGAGTTGGGCTTCTGTGCCAATCACTTCTGAGGCAGCCTGGACTCCTTCATAGGCAGCCAGGATTTCTTTCTCTGTTGGGGTGTAGTTGGCTTCAGACCCTCTGTAGCTCCGACTCCAGAATCCCAGTGGTCGACCCCGAGTCTCACCAGGCACCTTCTGCCAAAGGCTCCAGGACAGGCCATGGTTCCCGGCTGCAGAGTAGAGCACGTTCTTCACTTCTGGTCCTGTCCTGACTGGGCCAAGGGCTACTGCATGAGCGATCTCCTGCTTGATCTGGGCAAAGGCTTGTTGCTGTTCAGGGCCCCAGTGGAAATCGTTCTTCTTGCGGGTAACCCGGTAGAGAGGGCTCACAATCTGGCTGTACTCGGGAATGTGCATTCTCCAAAAGCCTATGGCGCCTAGGAAAGCTTGCGTTTCCTTCTTGCTGGTCGGTGGAGACATCGCAGTGATCTTATTGATGACCTCAATGGGAATCTGACGCCGCCCATCTTCCCACTTTACTCCCAGGAACTGGATCTCCTTGGCAGGTCCCTTGACTTTGCTCTTTTTGATGGCAAAACCAGCTTCCAGGAGAATCTGGATGATCTTCTCTCCTTTCTCAAATACTTCCCTTGCTGTGTTCCCCCACACAATGATGCCATCAATGTACTGTAGGTGTTCTGGAGCTTCACCCTTTTCCAGTGCAGCCTGGATCAGTCCATGGCAGATGGTGGGACTGTGCTTCCACCCCTGGGGCAGTCGGTTCCAGGTGTACTGCACGCCCCTCCAGGTGAAAGCAAACTGAGGCCTACATTCTGCAGCCAGAGGAGTGGAGAAAAACGCATTAGCAATGTCAATTGTGGCGTACCACTTCGCTGCTTTGGACTCCAGCTCGTACTGGAGTTCCAGCATGTCCGGCACAGCGGCACTCAGCGGTGGAGTCACTTCATTCAAGCCACGATAGTCCACAGTCAGTCTCCATTCTCCGTCAGACTTGCGCATAGGCCAAATGGGGCTGTTGAAGGGTGAGTGGGTTTTACTGACCACCCCTTGGCTCTCCAGCTCTCGGATCATCTTGTGAATGGGGATCACAGCATCTCGATTCGTCCGATACTGCCGGCGATGCACTGTCGAGGTGGCAACAGGTACTCGTTGCTCTTCTACCTTCAGGAGTCCTACTGCAGATGGGTTCTCTGATAATCCAGGCAAGGTGTTCAATTTCTTAATGCCCTCTGCCTCCACAGCAGCTATTCCAAAAGCCCATCTGAACCCCTTAGGGTCTTTGTAATAGCCATTCCTGAGATAGTCCATGCCCAGAATACTCGGAGCCTCTGGGCCAGTCACAACTGGATGTTTCTGCCACTCCTTCCCGGTCAGGCTCACCTTGGCTTCTAACTGAGTCAATTCTTGTGATCCCCGTCACCCCGGCAATGGAAATAGGTTCTGCTCCCTCATGTTCTGACGGCATTAGGGTACACTGAGAACCGGTGTCAACCAAAGCTTTATATTTCTGTGGCTCTGATGTGCCAGGCCATAGAACCCACACAGTCCAAAAGACTCGGTTTTCCCGTGTCTCTTCCTGGCTAGAGGCAGGGCCCCTCTAGCACCGGTTACTACTCTCTTCCTGTGTATACATAGTAGAGGTTCCTTCAAGGGGGTCTGACAGAGCATCCTCATTTCTGTAATACCTGACAGCCTGGTCATGAGAGGCTGAGGCTACCTTCATTCTAGTGGAACCCCCTCGGTTAGTGTTTCTCTCTTTGAGCTCACGCACCCGTGCTGCTAGGGCAGAAGTGGGTTTCCCATCCCACCTTCCCATGTCTTCCCCATGGTCACGCAGGAAGGACCACAAGTCAGCTCTTGGGATGTACTCTCTCTCTCTAGCTGAGGGACGTTGGGTTCTGACTCTGGGGCCTGTGACTCGCACCGGTGCCACATGGGAACTGTTCCTCCTCATCTCCTCCCTCACCTCCCTTATCTCCTCTTGGAGTTCTTTAACCACGGCAGAGACCTGAGTCTGTATTGGGCCACTGATCATACTGTCAAAATTTCTAAGCTTGCTGGCTACAGAACCTACAGTCACTCGGCTGGTATCAGCATTAATCATTGACATGAATGTTTTATATTCAGATGGCCCTTTAGTTGCTAGATTCCACAACATTTGCCCTGTGCACCTGACGTTGTCGGGGTCATTGTTATGCTGTCCATCCCTCCCAAAAACCACCTCCAGTATTGCCACTTCTCTCAGCTGTTGGATCCCTTCCTCAACAGTCTTCCAGCGCATGCTAAGGTGGTGCTCCTGCATTCTGTCTCTGTGGACAAACCTCTCCCTTACACTCATTAAAAGCCGGTCCCAAAGGTGAAGGGGTCCTTGCTCTTTTACAAATACCTGATTCACACATGAGTCTTGGGTCAAGGGTCCCATATTCCTTGCCTCACCACCATCTAGTTGCACACCTCTACCCATAAGGTCCCAGACCCTAAGTAACCAGGCTGTATAAGGCTCACGTCCCCGTCGTGCAACATCTTTTTGCAGAGTACGGAGATTTTCATATGACAGGGACTCGGTGATGATCTCAACTTCTGGCTCCCCTGTGGGTTGTGAGGGACTTCCTTTTTTATCCTTATCACTTGGGTGCTCTGATTTCACCTTATATTTCTTCCTTTCCACAGGGGCAACTGCTGCTGGCTGTGACTGCCCCTGTGGTTCAGCTGGAACCTGGACAGTTGTAACGTCTGTGGGTTCCACTGCTGCACCTTCAGACTCTCCCTCTTCAGGGCAGGGGGAGGGTTTGCCAGCAGCTGGGGCTAATGAGGCTAATGAGGCCACCACTAGGGAAGTGTGCTCCTTCAGCATCTGGCCCATCTCCTTCACCAGAACTCCCACCCAGTCTGGGTGGTTCATTTCTGAGGTGGGCTTTATGTCAGGGTCAGGTGGTGGGGCAGCATCCCCAGTCTCTAGGGCAGTGTCAGGCTCCATGGCAGCACTCTCAGTCTCTAGGGCAGTATCTTTATTCTCTGGGGTAGGTATCAGGGTGGTTATCCAGGCCAATCTCCCCTTATCTCGGAATATTAAATAGAATAGGCCTGTGAGCAATACTAGCCATTGTATGATATCATTAGCATTCAGAGAAGATTTAAACCCTTCAAAAACTGGTGGAATAGACCCAAAGAGCTGAGTAAAGGGTTGGGAAAAAATTTCCCCTGGTGTCATTTCCTCACAATAGGTACCATTGTTAAAGTAACCCCACAAACAAACACTTAGAGTGTGATAGCCATGTATCCATGTGCCTGCCTTCCAGAGGAAGTTAAAAATCCATGAATTCCTCACCTTATTAACCCATAGTGCAAACTGGATAACAGCCACAGTAGCCTTAGTTATAGGGCCCATGTTTAAATAAGGGCCTGCAAATGGGAGAAACACAGCCACAACCACATGCCACCCAAACCAAGGTAAGCTAGACCACATGATGCTATTTAGGGAGGTTTCTATACCCAGTGCACAAGGTCATTTAAGAACTGTTATTCCTTTTCCTCTCAATGCCCTCAAGCCCCACAGTGGGCGCCAATAATCTGTCTTGGTTTGAAAGACAGATATCTGCTAGGAAGGGGCAGGACCTCCCTAGAGATGGAGAATTCAAATCCCCTCCCTCCAAATTATTCCAATTAAAAGGAAAATTAAAGGAGCTTTCAGGCAGAGGTATGGGGGTAGGAATAACAGTTCTTTACTAGTATATAGGACAAAACGACAAACAAACAACAACTACAGCATCAATAATAAACAGAATCAAGAACCTTGAGGGCTTTCTTTTACAAAAGCCCAGAGCAGTTTGATCTCGGCGCCCCTGCAGGACTCCGAGAGGCCGAACTGGAAGGAAGGAAAAGTCCCGGACTGGTGGATGAGATGAGGAGCTCTGCGCTGGCAGCTGGAACAGCAGGGGTGTCCCGGCAGGGCTGGGCAGTGCAGGGCTACAGAGTAGCAGGGGAACCTTAAAGCTCTGAAGAAGCAGCGGCGGTGGGGGGAGAGGCTGGAGAAAGCGAGTTCAGGATTCCCGGGTACACAGCAGATGACGATAGATTTCCCAGGACGAGGCAGAGGCAGAGGGCAGCCTGACCGTCCTCCTCGGCGCTGAGAGCAAGAGTGCCTCCCCCTTCCCCAGATCTGTCTTTTTGCCTTTCCCAAAGCTCATCCTCTCTCCCCTCTGAGGGACACTCCCAGGGACTCAGAAACAATAGGTGTAGCCTGGTGCTGCCATATCCCTCAAGTACCCCTTTTTTGTTCTGACTAAGTAGTCATTAATGCTTCTGCGAAACTTATGGGAAGAAATTCTGTGAGAAGAAAAAAAACCAAATCTAACCCCCAACATTAGCCCACCCCACACATACTGATGCAGAGCTCCAAGAACAGGTTAGATCACCTAAAAACCAAAAAGATGGCCAAGTTTTGTAAAGCATTTAGCAATGTCTGAACCTGGCCTCATCTTTCATGGGGTTCTGAGCAAACATCTTTGTAGTAATGTTCTAACATCACTTCAAGTTTCACTCCCATCAACATATCTTACAGTCATCTTTGCACATTGTACCAAAAAAACTTAGGGCCAGTAAAAGGCCCACAAAGAAACAACTTGCTAGAATGAATGTGACAAATACTTGCCAATTGACAAAAGAAATATCAAGTTAGATGGAGAAATACGAAGTTACCATTTCATATCAAGAACAGTTAAGTTTCTAAACTTAATGTTCATTGGTGCTCATCCAGGGCAGCAAGCTGTTACAAGAAATGATGTTTGGTAAAAGGCTGGAGATATATATTAACCATAAATTAGGAATGACAGTGAGATCTCTGGCCATAATTTAACAAAACTGGGAAGAAATTCTAGCCAAAATAGACATCACTTCCAGGAAGATATTTCTGAGTATGGTAACTCCACCCCATCATGTTGAAGTTTATGTGCTCTCTCATGTTAACATACATGCACATGCATTTCACTGTATAGCAATTTATGGATCACCGATCTTTTGAGACACATCTAATTTTGTTCTCATGCTTAACACAAAGAACATTTCTACATCAACTTGTCAGTCTTATGACTGAACAAAGAAGGCACAATCTCATAAATAATGTGCCCCAAAAATAATTCAGGGTAGCTCTTATTGGAAGGTCCAGGAGTGCTGCCCACCAAAGGAGACTCCCTTAAGTCTGACAGAAAATGAGAGATTGACTCTTTTGTTGACTATTGCTCATCATCAGGTAAGACTAATCATTAATGGTGTTGTACCTTGCCTACATAGGAAGTGAGCTTTCCCCTTTTCCCTTTTGCTCAAGTCTCGATCACTTGCATTCCATTTAGGCTTAATTACACTGATTTTTGAACCTTACAATAACAATATAAGGTGATCAAGCTTTGTCCTTAGCCAGCTGTTTTATTGTTCCATAGCTAAAGAATCTGTGTTGTATGGATTAAAAAAATAACTGTAAAAAAGTACTCCCCACATTCAAAATACAATGTACAAAGTACAGCATGGTACTCTCTCCAACCTATTTACTGAAATGTTTGCTTTGCAAACATTCAGTTGAGTTTGTTGTTCTACCCCACTGTAACTGCACAAAATGACACAATCTGGTACACAAAATATTCACCTAAAAAATTCCAATTTGAGAAAACTTAAAAATCTTTCATCTCCAATCTCAATTTTCTATCATTCCCAAGAGCACCTATAATAATCACATCTGTGGAATGGTTACTCAAGAGTGGTACTTATAATTAGCATGAATGCAGCATTTGTTAAACACAGTAAATTTGCTTTTTATATTGCTATTGTTATTCTTCATTTAAGTTTTGTCTTACATAGTTTATACAATTCTAGAAATAAAACTCCTTTATGCACAGGGCAGTGCAACTGAATTTACACTTGCACATTTACTGTATTAAGAAGTCATGGGAGTTTATAAAGACACTTAAAAGCCACATCTTTTCGCAGACTAGGGAATACTCAATTTCAAACTCAAGCTCTTGGCAAGAATTAAAAAAAAAAAATCATCACTAGTTTATTTTGGTATTTCAAGCCTGGCTACAGGAACTTTTCACTGCCAAGGAAAAAAAAATCCTGCCACCTGCATTCTTAAAAAGATCATGGTGATATAAAGATTACATTTTAAGGTTATAGAATATGGAAGTGGGAAAAGAGAGGATTCCCTTTTTTCTTTAATTATCAAATAAAGCTTTCCAAATATTCACCCAGGACTTCAGTCATACCCTAAAGGGGAAATTTACCCTAGATAGAACCTGATATTGGAAGACAATCCAGCAGATTTCAGGCTGCCTGTAATATCTCCAGCCTTGAACTCCAGAAGAGAGTAAGGCCAGAGTATCTGACTAGGAAGTCAGTGAAATACCTCACTGCTCTGCAAGGAGAGTTTCCTACAACTTTAAAGTTCTGCAAAATGCAAACTTCAGACCTGATTTAAACAAAGTGGAAAGAAAAGCAGGACACCAGGAAAAAACTTGTCTGACCAATAATCAATCTGAGACAGGTACTATAATCAGGAACAGATTATGAACTTACCAGTTACATCATGAAGTGCTCACAACCTTAATGTAGGTTAAACAGCAGCTTCTGGACTTACTTAAGATCCCAGAATAGAAGCATATGGAAAAGAAAGTGATTTTAAGTTTCTGACAAAGTTAAAAATATTACAAACTTTTAGCTTTTATTGAAAATTAAATATATTAGCAAAAGCAAGATTTAAGAAATATTTTACAAATGATTTACATACAAGAAAGCTAGTATCAGACATATTCACAAATATGCAAACCTTTAATTACAAAAAGTACCTATTGGCAGCATGATGCTAACCTTGCCACTGCAGTGTGCTCTACTATTTATATGAATAAGGCATAGAACTCACATTTGCACCAACTTAAAAAGTTCAAATAAAACTTTAAGCTTTTGAATCCTGGATGCACAATCCCCGCTAGACACACGCACGCACACTCTAAGATTTCTTCTTCTAAGCTCTACAAACTAAGTGTGTGCTCCGGAAGACTCCGGAAGAACAGCCTGAAAAGCCCAGTAGAAATGTAACTGATACTAGCATTCAGATTTCAGTTTCCTCTTTAAAATGTACAGGCCTAGGTATGTAAACCATATTCACAGTTTAAGTATTTTTAGACAGAAGTACCTTTTTTTTCTGCATTTGTTCCTTAAAGTTGGCTCTCAGTTCAGTATACAGTTCATGTCACCTGTTTTGTGATGCATACATTTACAAGGTAATTTAAAAAAATCTGTGCCATATTCATGGTCAAGATAGTTAAACAGGAGTAGTAATATTCAACTGTGACATTCAATACTATATTTCAAATATTTGTGCAAACAGCAAAAAAACAGTTGTTTGAGGCAAACATTTGCAAAACCTTTATTACCTCCTCAATGTTGTAAACTTGGACTGTCAGCCTTAAGTCCTGCACCTCCACAGCTTAGAAAAGTCAATTGCTAAAACGATCAAGTCTCAAGAAGGTTCTTTTCTATGTAGTGCAAATTTTAATGTAGATAATGTGAAAAACATCTAGCTGGATTGGCTTTGTGCAATTGTCAGTGGTCTTCTCTCACAGTTGAAGAGATGTGCGTCCAATGAACTACGTGGTTCAGGAAGCCAGGGGGGCGGAGAGAAAAAACAGTTCCATTACACTTCTCAAACCAGTGCTAGATGTGCAAAGGCAGCAAAAATTCCAGCTGCTACTACAACCAGAACAGAGTAACTTTTCAGGAAGACCCAGGCAGTTAGTCACTTGGACTGGTCTCTAGAAAAATAGGTGAGTATATGTTGGATTTTTATCAGACGGTCTTTTAAAGACATCATGGAGAGAACTGACAGCTGGTATCTGGGGTCTACTGGGAGAACAGCTAGAAGCCACCAACACCAAGCAGGGCCATTGGGCATTGCCTAGAAATGAAACATAAGCTGGTTACCAATAACCAATGCTGTGTAGTTGACTACCATGAAGATATTGAAAGACAAAGTTACAATGACTACTTTAAAGTTTGATACTAACTAGAGAATTCCAGGGCTATGAGATTAGAGGAGTGCTGAAAGGATAACTTCTCCTCAACTGAGAAGTCAAAGCACACTTAACTAAGCTTTATAATGCAATTATTTTTAAGACAACATAGGAAGCTCATGGGTTTCTTGAGAAAAGATGGCTAAGTACATTACAGTCACCCAATGACAAACTTCCCTGATAAAAATTAAATCTAATACCTGTCTTGCTGTTCTTAAGGCTTGAATATTCTTGAAGCCTAATGTTTTCATTATAATTAGAGCTATTTGATGGCCTTCTCTGTCACATCCCACTTCCACTCCCTTTCTCATTACCTTCTAGACAGAGCAGGACTACTTAGTAAGTTTCTTCTAAGCAGTTAAAACTGTAACTTTTTCCTGTACTTTAATTACCAACAACAACCATTAGATGTCAGGCCTTGAACTGGACTTAATACTCTTCAGTAGAAGTCCTACCATTGCAGAGAATATTAAGTACCTCAAATGATTTGCAAAAATATTACCGGTAGTGATACACTCCAGGATAACATTTGCTCATTTGCAGTTGTTACCACACAGCTGACACACTTGTTACCTCTTATAAATCTCAGGTACATACCCACAGTATTACTACTCTGCTAATTATTCTGGTTTCGCACACATATTCCTCTTTCCTAGTATGTTGTTTTAAATCTATTTTTATTATATTGTTCTAAAATCACTTCTGACATCATGCACCAGCCTCTACAACATCTACAGTCCCCCAGACAGGTTAATATGGTTTCATAGAAATATGTAGCAGATGGGTGAGGCACAAGCTCCCCTAAGATCTCAATTCACATAAAACTCCACTTTGAAAACCAAATCTTACATATTTTTAAATGTTACTTTTCTACAGCCTCCACTCCCTCAGGATCCTACCATCATTAATTGTTTATAATAACCATCAAAATAGATTGCTGCAGCTAGTTTCTCAAGAAACATTTGTCAAATGCTAGCAACTGCAGCAGTTTATGGCATTAGCTCAGAAAGGAGAGAAGTGTTATTTGTGATTACTTCTTTGCCAAAGGTAACTGTCTGCACGTGGCAGATTCAGTTTCTTTACTTTCACAGGGAAAAAATAGAGCGCTTTTTCACTTTGAATTCTAACAGCTTTACACAAACTAACAGTTGAACTGTTACTGGAAGTTAAAGTATTTTCAGTTTACTAGTATTATTTCCACATCAGCATATCATCCTTTCCCAGAGAAACTGCTGACCAGTGACAAAATTGCTTTTTGTTGCTCATTTTAAGATAAAGTGCAAGCCCTGTTGTCTTTGAAGCTGGAGAAAAAAGTGAGAGTTTTTCTTTTAATACTTAGCAGTTGGTAATAGGGTTTATTTTTAGAAATAAGCATCTAATAATGAATATTAAATCAGGTCTCACCTGTATATTTTCCTCCCTGTCAGGCATTGGTCCAAAGTGCTGAAGAATTTGAGAGCGAAATTTGTTTCTTAAGTTTTGGAACCAACTGCAGGCCTGATTGTAAACGAAATTGTGAAGCTCTCTCAATTTCTTTAGTTCTTCATCAGCCACCTGTAGGAGGAAAGTTATGAAAATATGATTAGTGATAAACAATTAAGGGGTTTAAGCTAAAATCAAAAAATGCTCAATTTCAGCTGAATTTAGAAACATTTCTTGTGTTCTCAGTAACTTTGACTGGTAATAACTGAATGGTAAAGAAGTATTGCAATATTTTTAAAGTTACAGCTTCAAACTACTGTTGAAACAATAACTATGGTTTTCTTATTTGTTTTATAGTAATAAAAAAATTAAGCTAGCTTCTAGGGACCTAAAATTTTGAAAGAGAGCTTTCATGACCAAATCAAGCAAAAAACTTGATATATTAATACTAGTAAGTATTTAGACAGCATTCTGGATACCTTAACATCTTCCAAATATTCGATGTCTGCAGTGCAATAACCATCTTTCATCCCTCTCCGTAAAACTCTAAATCTCTTTCCACCAATTGTATCAACAACAGACCTTCCATCAGGTAGAAAATGAACGTTCCTAATTTGCAGCATGCAACCATAATCTGCAAAACTAAAAAGAGACCTTGTCAGTAATGTAATTATACATTTCTGAAAAGATGCTTTTTGTAGTTAAAAGTGACAAAAGAGATGGTAGATTAGAATTAGGATGTAAACCTACCCATTTTGAGAATCACTTATGCACATCCCAAACTGTTTAGTTCCAGTTTCCATACTCCTGCGAATCATGAGTCGGTATCTTGGCTCAAATACATGTAGAGGGCAAGGCACAGTAGGATATGCCATAGTGCAAACAAACATTGGAACATTCTTGGTCAAGCTTCAAGAGAACATAAAAAGAAATATATGCCTTCAAAACCTGAACATTGAACTATGCCAAGACAATACTTTTTTTTTCCAGTATGACTGCTTTGTTTGAGGTCATAAAGCACTCTTTTTGAAGTCAAAATGTATTATAGAAACTTTCATGAATGATGAACTCACATACGGGTAACAGTGGCTGAACACCTGTGTACAGATTTGCATACATCCTGGACAGTAAGACTCACTGTTATCTAGGTAGTAAGTATCTAGTCAGTGAATGAAGGGCTCTGCTTTGGGGATAGGGGTGTCAGCTACTTTTTGATTTTTGCTTAAGTTTGAGCTATAAAAGGAATTAAGTCCTCAGAGACATTTTTCCTGTAAGTAAAAAGATGTAGTAGTAACTACACAGTAGCTAGGTCAGCATTTAGATTCTTTTGAAGGATCAAGATCACAAGATGCAACCCAGTGTATAATTTACACCTTGCAATATGCCTCAGCAGGCGTAACTAAAAACAAAGTATTTTTTTCATCCTATTTTATCAAGTATGTGTAGTTGATAGTAGATACAATCAAGCTATCATTAAAACATTACTAGGTATTTAATTTTAATGCCTTTCAGACTATAAAACGTAATTCTACTGGATGGATTCTGTTAAATAAGTTGCATGAGCTGTAGTTTTAAACAGTTTTCCAACATTCATATCTACAATACATGATGCTTTATGTATATGAAGAACTCTCTTTGAGATAAACAACAAGTTTGCAAAAAATCTCAACAATTTTTTTGATCACATCTATCTGTATATGACTAATGTCTTTATGAATTGCTTTGCAAGAAATTCAAGTCTCTGAGACTCTGCAGTCAATTGAAGACAATTCAATAACAGCAGCAAAGCTAAAACCAAAGCTCCCTCACAGTGCACACAGAAAAAAGAATGGAAGGGGAAACACATATTTCATACAACCACAGAACAGCCTAGGTTGGAAGGGACCTTAAAGATCATCTAAGTTCCAACCCCTCTACTGTGGGCAGGGACACCTTCCCACTAAATCAGGTTACTCAGAGCCTCATCCAACCTGGCCTGACCAACCTAGTGACCTGTGATGAAGTGACAAGGGAAGCACTGGCTACAGATGTCATTTCATCTGGAATTCTGTAGAGAGTTCTGCCCCGCCAATGTCCTCTCCAAACTGGAGAGAGATGGATTTGATGGCTGTTAGATGGACAATAAAGGGTGGGATGGTTTCACCCAGAGGGTAGAGGTCAATGGCTCGGATTCCCAGAGCCCAGTGGTGTCCCTCAGGGGTATTGGGACCAGCAGTGTTTAATGTCTTCATCAGTGACACAGACAAAGGGATCGACTGCATCCTCAGCAATTTGCTGATGACCCCAAGCTGAGTGGTGTCGTTGACACAACTCAAGGATGGGATGATATCCAGAAGGACCCAGACAAACTTCATACTCCTTCTTGCACTCATAATATACCACGATTAATGACTATAAAAATAATAAAACATTTCTAAAAAGGATTTCCATACTAATTTCTCAAGTTTTTAAAGACAGGAAGCTTACTTGGAGTGTTCTGCAGTTTCTTCAGCATGAATTCTTTTTCTCTCAAATAATTCATCAGACAAATATTTCATTATTAATTCCTCCAGCAGTTCTGTGATACTGTATTTTCTGCTTGCAAGGTACTGTGAACAATTAAAAAAAATCTTTTCATGTATTTTAACAAAAGGCTTGATAAAATGCAGCTTCTTTATAAACATATGATCTATGAAATGTGACAAAACTCATGACAACTTACAGCTCTGAAGTTTTTGTTTCATTAATTAAAACCTAATGATTGAAAAAACCTAATATTTGAAAATTAGATTCTCTGTGTAAGTTCTTAGTGTCTGACAAATTGAATGTCTAACTCAGTTTGTATTTCTGTCTTACCAGAGACACAACTGATTTCCCAGGATATTCAGCCATACCAATAAGGAAAGTGTATAGAGATCACTGAGAGGTTTAACTGAATAGTTACCAAAGTTTACAAATATGCAGGATTGAATTATACCACTGAAGTAAACGGTCACAGAAACATAAAACCTCTAAGACCCTGGGACCCTTTTCCATTCTAGCAGTAATCAATCCATAGCCCAAGCAAATCCAGATTGTTGGGTTCAAGTGAAACAACCTTTAAAATTATACAGTATTTGTATTTGTGAACTTTATTGAGAAACAATACCTCTTTCAAGCTCTCCTTACAGAGTGGACAATGGGGAGCATGATCTAAACACCGTTCCAAACAACCTTTGCAAAAAGTATGTCCACAAGGGGTTGTTACTGGCTCGAAGAATAGCCTGAAACAAAATTTTTAGAAGTTAGATGTCATGGCCAGTGTGTGTTTTCCTAAAAATGTCAGTGACTAATCTCTTGAATTTTTAACACTAGTTATACTATAACAAAGTAAACAATTAGTCCCAACTCTCCTTATTCCACTTTTTCCTCTATACTGCAGTTTGTTTCCATTTACTGCAACACTCTTTCGCTTTCTGATGAAGCTGGACACATTCCAAAACTCCAGGTAACTAAACATTTACCCCAACATACAAAGATTTTGGTCTCCTTACACAGAGATTCAGAATACACAAAATCAGGTGATTCTTTGAGAAACTGGGTTGTTTTAACAGCAAGATTACATACTAGTATCATAACTACGAATAGTTTACTATACACCATACATTTTACGGTATTTACTCTGAAAATCAAGATCAGTTAGTAGGAGTTTTCAAATACATAATCAGCTATATTTAAGTAGACTAAAATTCTGAAGGATCTATGTCTCCCAGACAAATACAAGGTTCACAAGCTATGCATCTAAGCATCAACCTTCCCAAAATAAGCTTTATTGACTGAAAAACCCCTAACATTTAATCACAAAAGATCCTGTCCTTTGATGGTTGATTAAAATATAAATATATTTGCTACAGTATATAGCATTTTAGCAAATGACATTTAAATACACATGTAAGCGCAAGGATAGTGAAAAGCTGCAAATTATTGACTGATACCAGAACTCGTAACAACTTACAAGTACCTCAGTTTATACATGTAACAGATATGCAGCCTGTACCAACAAGCATCTGTAACAAATATTGAATCAAGGACAAAATCCTACCTCATACATAGGGAGCACTCAAAATCTGATACATCAATCAAATCCCCTGGGATTGTTCCAAAAGCCAGCGTCATGTCCCTTTTTGTACTTTCTGAGGAAAAGGAGGACAAGATACTTCTTCAAACAAAGGCACAAGGTAGTAAATACTTTAAATACTTTAAATTTCACAGTAAGTGACTGTTTACCTCCTTGCTTTTTGTGTTTGTTTCTTCCATCTTCACATACAACTGTATCCTGTTCTGAAAAGGAAAGCTTTCTTTTTAGCAAAGCACCTTTTCCTTGGCTGGAGAGAAGGGGTTCAGAGGACACTCTCTTTAAGCCATCTTCCTTGGCAAGGTCTTTTGTTGAGTTAAGAGCATGGGCAGACTGTGCACGGTTTAAGCCTCCACTCACAGGCTCCAGGACATCTGATCCTCCTAAACTCTGTAAGATGAACAGAACTGTATTTTAGGAGTAACACAAATCTAAGTATGTGAGACGAGACTGTGCAAAGACACATAAACCAAACTGATAACCACAGTTAGTGGGTACCCATTAGTTAACTAGAAAAATTTCTAAGTCAAGACAGTACTCAAATTTGCTTAGCATTAACAATACAAAAATCTTCACCCGCTTCAAACAAAATAAAAATTGTATTTCATCTGCTTAAAAAAAATCTATTTCTCTTTATTTTGAAGTCCCTAATATGAAACTTCAGTACCTTCTAATACTGTATTCATTACTCGTTCTAGTGAACTAAAATGAGGAGCTTTATGTCTTGGTTTGAAAGACAGATATCTGCTAGGAAGGGGCAGGACCTCCCTAGAGATGGAGAATTCAAATCCCCTCCCTCCAAATTATTCCAATTAAAAAAAATTAAAGGAGCTTTCAGGCAGAGGTATGGGGGTAGGAATAACAGTTCTTTACTAGTATATAGGACAAAACGACAAACAAACAACAACTACAGCATCAATAATAAACAGAACAAAGAACCTTGAGGGCTCTCTTTTACAAAAGCCCAGAGCAGTTTGATCTCGGTGCCCCTGCAGGGCTCCGAGAGGCCGAACTGGAAGGGAGGAAAGTCCCGGACCGGTGGAAGAGATGAGAAGCTCTGCGCTGGCAGCTGGAGCGGTAGGGGTGTCCCGGCAGGGCTGGGCAGGGCAGGGCTACAGAGTAGCAGGGGAACCTTAAAGCTCTGAAGAAGCAGCGGCGGTGGGGGGAGGCTGGAGAAAACGAGCTCAGGATTCCCGGGTACACGAGCAGATGGCTGTAGATTTCCCAGGACGAGACAGAGGCAGAGGGCAGCCTGACCGTCCTCCTCGGCGCTGAGAGCAAGAGTGCCTCCCCCTCCCCCAGATCTGTCTTTTTGCCTTTCCCAAAGCTCATCATCTCTCCCCTCTGAGGGACACTCCCGGGGACTCAAAAACAATAGGTGTAGCCTCGTGCTGCCATATCCCTCAAGTACTCCTTTTGTTCTGACTAAGTAGTCATCAAGGCTTCTTGGAAACTTATGGGAAAAAATTCTGTGAGAAGAAAAAAAACCCAAATCTAACCCCCAACACTTTAACACTGCTAATGAAAATAAATTACTCCCAAACCACGCTTCTTTTCCTCCAATTTAGCCAATTACATAAAATCAGTATTTATGCTGGAAAGTGTGACAAATCAGGGTATCAGTATATCTGATGTATACACATCAAAGACAGAAGTTACTGCAGCGGTTTTATTACCTGCAGAGGACAAAGCTGTAAATTGCAGTAAGATGCTGTCACCTCAGAACCAAGTATAAAATGTTTATTTCTAACATGGGGTGAATTCCAAGCAGATTCCTTCAGACTCTCACCTAACTTCTCTGGTGACAAAACATCACACAGTATCTAGAAAAAACAGCTCAATGTTAGTAACAACAAAAAAGAATCCAGACATACCTTTGTTATAAATTTACATATCAAAAATTAAGAAGGTAATCTATATGAAGTTAATCTCATGAACACATCTTTATTCAAGCAGTAAGGCAGAGTTGAGAACAAACCTGTGTATATAGGAAGAAACCTACATATCTACATTGCTAAAAAAGAAATTTATCTAGAAATCTTTTCTACTACAAGTCAAACAGAGTTAGACATTATTGATTCAGTATTATGCAGCTTTTTAATGTAAATTTTTATTACCACAAAAAAAACTGTTGTGCTCTAGGCACAGAGGGTTTCAATTTGGAAGATTTCACTTCTTGCCTGCTTTCCAGTTTTCTACATATTCATTTAGCAAATTCAAACACACATGTACTTTTCAACATGTATGTAAAATGGGTACATTGGGACTAACTTTTCAACGTAGCATAATTTCAGAAATATCTTAAAAGGAATCTGCCACTGGAACGTTCTATGTATGTAATGAAGATTTTAGACACTCACAGTCTATCATAATGGGAGTTTCGTAAAGGAATCATGTCAGAGATGGGAATCCAGTATCATAAATAAATTACCTTTTCTACTTCTATCTTGGCTGGAAGAAAGTCCTCATCAAGGGCTAAGCACTGTAGAAACAGTTGTAAGGCATCACCTACAAAGCCAGAGTCTTGCAGCACTTTTCCTTTCTGAAAGTAGACCTGAGAAAACAGATACCACAAAGACATTTGTAGAGAACAGGGAGAAGCACAGTATTGATCTCACAGGCATTGCCTCAGTGTTAGAATTAGAACCTGCCACAACAGAAAGGATGTAGCTTTAACAACTTAGAACTGTGCACAGTGATCACAGGGCACAGTGTGTGTGATCCATATCTCTTGTCTAACATCCACCACAATGTTTGAAAAGAGTCACGGGATAGGCTGGTTTGAGTCTTCTTCCAGTTAACTTGTTTTGTCTTATATAAAGGGTTAAAAAACCTCACTAGTGCTGAATTCATAGCCTTTACTTTCCCTCTTCTGTGAGCATTTGGAGAGGAAGAAGAGGGACAAGAAATGCAAATTACTACATAACCTCACACAACAGCTTACAGGATACTTTTTTTGAACTCTCTTTCATTAAAAGCCTTACGGTTCCAGCCTTCAGAAGGGTGAATACAAATAAAACAATCCACACAACTGTTCATCCCTTACATACAACTCAGTCTATATTCTTAAAACAAAACAATGCACTCCCAGAATTAATTGCTTCTTCCAACTGTATTTTATGTTTGAATACTGGACACCAGCTGGGAAAAAAAATCTCTGAATTGTTTTCCCTGAAAGAAAAAAAAAAAGAGGAAGGAAAGTACTGAATTTTACTGAACTTACTCAAAAGTAGATGACATTGGAACTAAGAACTTATCTCAACTTTTAAAAGGTGCACTGACAGTAATGGAAATACTTAAAGTTAGATAAAACCAACAGTTATCAAAAAAAAAGTTAAAACAACAGTATCTATTTATATATAGGAATTTGGATAATGGGCCAGAAACTAAACTAAAAAAAAAAATAAAAATAACAAAACAAACAAACAAACCCCAGACCGAAACACACCCCCCCCAAAAAAACCCCACAAAAACAAACCCCAAAAAGATTCTACCAAACCCCAGAATGCAGTTTCTACAGAACGACTGACAGTATGAACAGTAACATCTGTTCAACAATGACTGTCAGATGAAGACACCCATCCTCTTTGATGCATTTGGGCAGTTTCCTTTAAGATGAACTCTGAAGAAGGGTAGTTTGCTAGTCCTCCTCCTACATTTTATTTCCCTACTAAGGTAAGGATTGTTACAGGAATCCATCCATCAAACCAAACTCAGTTAAGTGATGCTTCTTTCCAAACATACAGAAAAAAGCAGACAGTACTACCAACATTGAGAGGTGAAAAGCAGGAGGCTTTATGAACTTGCAGTAGCAATGGAATTGTTGAACACAGGAGAAACCAAGACAACTGCAGCTATCTCCCCTTGTGTGACAAGATCTTGCTGCTCCTGCTGTGTTCAGAGTTTAGACAGTGTGACAACGTGTTCTGAAGACCACAGACTCCCCAGCTGCCTATACTACTTGCAAAGCTCAATTCCCACTGAGTTTATTTGGGCTTTTGGAAGATAAACTTTCCAAGCTAAAACAGCAAAGTGTCCCTCTGCTAACAAAAATTAACAACTAAACAAAACAAGCTCCCAACCCCAGCTGTTACAGGTTACATCACCATGAACTATTTCAACTCTCAGCGCATTTGCCAACAAGCCCTAACCTGCCATACCCATCAGGAGCTTGTCTCATGTGAGTTAACTATTTTAAAGATGACTTTCAGCACTTCACACTTCTTAAGAAACAACACTTAAAGTAGCTGGCTTAGGTTTTTAAATAGATGCAAGTATAAATTGGAATTTATTAATTTTACAAACACAACATTGAAAAATGATGAGTTCATACCAACTTACCTCTGGCCAATTTGGCATTTTAGAAATAACAAAATTTAGATCTTCTATGGCTGTTTTATATTCTTGGAGGCCAACATAGGACTCAGCTCTGTAAATTCTTAGCATCAAGTCACTGGAATCTGCAGATAGAAATAAGATAAAATCTTTGAAAAATCAAAATGTTGTAATTTTTAATTAGATTTGCTTTCATAGTGATATATCATAATTACAATTTTTTGTACAATACTTCCAAAATTAGTGGTGTACCTTCTCCTTCACACCCTACTATTTGATTAACAAAAGTGGCAGTAATTCCTGGTTCATGTCTTGTAAGCTAAGGAACAAATTTTGGATCTTAATCTATCTTGTAGCCACAAGAAAAGTTATTTTCAAATATTCTACAGAGAGGCTCACAAAGCACTGCTCAGTACCGCTGTGACAATAAAAATTGAGACTTAAAGTTAACTTTATCTTTACAGTACACCAAATCAAAACCACAGAAACCTGGGAGTTTACCACACTTGTATTAAAAGTCTAAAAATTACAAAATTTGCTTTCAGATACCCAAGTTTTTCTGCAGACTCCAATTTGTTTTTATAGCACCTGACCCCTTCTGGCTATGGCTGGAAATGCCACTTTCACAGTGGCATCAGTCTGGGAGGTACCAGAACCAGGCTTTATCACTGTGATAAAAACAGACAGCCCATTCCAGAAAGCCTTTAGCACCAGCTGGCAGCCCTGTTGTAAGGAGTTGTAGTAGTGGAACTTCTAGAGCGGGGAAAAAAGCAAAATGTGTTCATATATCCCATATCCAACACACAGCATTTTGCACTTCCAGTACAGCAACCTCTAAACGGGAAGACACCCATCTCCCTGCCACTAAAACTATTGTTTTGTAACACAACTAATTGCAGTTGCTGCTTGGAAAAAAAGCCAGAACACTGTTTTGATCTCAATTGTTTTTGTAAATAGACCTGGCTTTTATTGAATAACATAAACTAGTCAGAGGTTAGTCTACTGTAAACAATACTAAAATCAAGTAGGTGTTTAAGTTTGTTTCAAGAAAGGTTTTCTTGGAGGCTATAATTTCAATTTAATATTTTGTTTATTCTAAATGTCTAGTATAAATTCTCATAAATTTCCAACATTAGCCTGTTCTACAGTTAGGAGGCATCCTGATCAATGTTCCCATAGATTGAAACACACAGCTTTGTATTTAGATTCACAATGCTACATGTAAAAAGTTCTTAATGGAAAAGAAAGGGTTAAGAAAATCAGGTAAGAATTCATTTAGCTGTGAACATTTAGCTTAAGTGTCTTCCTGATTTGTCTCTCTTTCGGGTTGACAGTTTCCCCCTCAAACATAAATATTGCCAAAGCTGGTTTGTTTCATTTTCACATTCGACATAATAAAATGTTTGTTTTAACCGAAGTCTGGGAAACTCTCTTTATCTGAGTAAAATACTAATCCTGCAAGCAGAACAACTCTGAAGCCTGATTTCCTGTGGTTGTGCTTTGTGACTGCTATAGCCTAGCAAGGTGAGAGCTCAGATTAAACTCTTCAGATAGTTTTTGGTCTGGTATTTGACTCTTTGGTGTCCAACAGAGTTAGTAGCAAACCAAACTCCTTTGTTCAGAGGCAGCAGTTAAGTGCAGATCTTTGTTCTCTAATAAGCTGCCTATTTGCACAGAATCAGAGGAAGCTCATCTGTTTCAGACTTTCAAGTGCAGAACATGACCTGAGGAACTCTGAACTCATTTCCTAGGGGGAAAATGAGGGGTAGTTTGAAGATAAAAATGTGAGTTCAAGTCTACAGTGGGTAGACATCCACTTTTTTCCCAGCAGAAATGCATCCAGCTGAACCAGTACAAAACAGAGTTTAGCTGAGATCCCAACTCTGCTGCTGAACAAACACTACCACTGAATGATCAATAGATATGACAAACTGGGTCTGAATATTCAGAAGACCAAAGACAGATGATTACTAGTAGTGTTCCTCAAAGCTCAGTATGGGGGCCAGTCCTTTCAATATCTTCATCCACTATCTGGACAAGTGGATCAGGTGCACCAAAAGTTCACAAATGACACAAGTTGGGTGGGAGTGTTGATCTGCTGGAGGGCAGGAGGCCTCTGCAGAGGGATCTGCACAGGCTTGATCAATGGGCCAAGGCCAATTGTAGGAGGTTCAGCAAGGCCAAGTGTCAGGTCCTGCACTTGGGTCACACCAACCCCCTGCAGTGCTACAGGCTGGGGTAAGAATGGCTGGAAAGCTGCTCAGTGGCAAAAGATCTGGGAATGCTGGTTGACAGCAGCTGAACGTGAGCCAATCTGGGCCCAGGTGGCCAAGAAAGTCAAAGACATCCTGGCCTGTACAAGGATTATTGTGGCCAGCAAGATCAGGACAGTGATCATCCTCTTGTACGCAGCACTGGTGAGGCCACGCCTTGAACCCCGTGTCCAGTTTGGGCCCCTCACTGCAATAAAGACATTGAGGTGCTGGAGGGAGTCCAGGGATGGCAACGGAGCTGGTGAAGGGACTGGAGAACAAGTCTAATGAGGAAAGGCTGAGTTTAGTCTGGAGCAAAGAGGTCTCAGGTGGGACTTTACCACTCTTTACAACTACCGGAAAGGTGGCTGTAGACACGTAGGGGGTGGCTGTCTCTTCTCCCAGGTAACAAGCAACATAATGAGAGGAAATGGTGTCAAGAGCGATTTAGTATGGGTATCAGAGTATTTTTTCACTGGAAGGGTTGTCAAGCATGGGAACAGACCGCCCACAGCAGTGGTGGAGACACCATCCCTGGAGGGATTTGAAAGATATGTAGATACGGCACTTAGGAACACAGTCTAGTGATTGACTCAGAAGTGCTGGACTAACGATTGGACTTAATGACCTGAGAGGTCTTTTCCAACCTCAACAATTCTCTGTTTCTACCTAAATCTATACATCCAATTTTTAAACGACAATTTCTAGGCTTTGTTACAATGAGGAAACAATTTTGCAATGTTTCAGCATATATTTTAGTATTTTTTCAGCTAAAGAGAAGATCCAAGCTAATTTTGTATCTTTGGATCAAAGAGAGCAGAAACATCATTAGTTCTTGAACTTTCAATTTCAGTGACCAAATATATTGTAAATACAGAAATCACTCACTTCTAGCATCCCAAAGAAAAATGTTTTTAACAAAAAAAATGCACCAAGTACTTGCAACGTAGAGCTGTGCATATTAGTTGTTATTATTACATTAATAGGAAAGTATACACAGGTGTAGACACAAAAAACACATTCAATATGCATTCTTGAGTTTTATCTTACTTCCAAAGCATCTGTTCTTACTGTAAGTATAAACATATCAATAAATGGACTGCCTCTGATTTGATTCTGCATGCTTTTTATATGGTTCTTAATATGACAAATGCTTCAAAATAAAAGACATGCACATCAAAAACACTACATAGAAATACTTTAGGACACAGTATTTGTTAACATAAACAGGACCACCCTACTAATCAGAGTTGGAACACACAATCCTTAAGAAAATGCTAAAAGAACTGGGCTTGTTTAGCAGAAAATAATTCCTGAAGGCATTGGGAGAACACAACAGCTTTTCAGAATCCAAAAGTGGGTTATCTAGAAGACTCTACTGAAGTAAGCAGTGAAAAAAAAAGAGACAATGGTTATAAACCAAAACAATGGCAGTTAAGACTTGAAATAAGGATATTTTTCACTATGAGGATAATTAACCTTTGAGCAGGTTGCCCAGAGCGGCTGTGGAATCATCAGCATGGTTTTCATGATCCAGCTGTACAAAACGTTAAGCAAACGCCTCTGATCATGGTATTTGTTCTGCTTAAACAGGAGACTGATTGCTCAACAGATCTCCTGAGGTTCACTCCAGCAGGAATGAGTGAGACTCAGATCAAATTCAACCCATCACTGGTGTGTTTCAGGACACTTGATTAAAGGCAAGCTGCACTTGTATTTCAATTCAAGAGACCTTCTTTAACTAAGCTACTTCATTTCAACTCCTGCATGGAATATACTAACTATATGAATGTTAACATTCCTTATGGTTTTTTAAAGTCACTTTTGCACAATGACAAATACAACTCTTTCAAATGTTTCTGAAATGGAAGAAAGTTATGACAAGATGCCATTTGAGCAGAGGTTTAACACCAATGCCTTATTCAGGACATCAGCATTACATTTATCACAACTTTTTAACTATGTGCATTAAAAAGAAATAGATGAAGAAGCAGTAAGGAAATGCTGACATGGAACATGAATGATTTTAAACATTAAAACATTTCTTAAGCTACATCTTTTCCATCGATAAGTGTCTTCAAAATTCATGGCCTGAAGGAAGATGGAAAGTATACCAGTAGCTATGAATTTATCTATTGGTCTGGAATCACCTTCAATTTGTAGTTATGAATTCACAGCTCTAAATTCACATTTACTGTATGTCTGCACTCTGACTCACAAAGTTTTTCAGTATCTTTTCCAGAATACGTGGAATGTTGATAATTCTCAGGATTGGAGACACGGGAAAGAATTGCACAATGCACATTAAAGTGTGCTTGTAGCACTTAATTCTAGCACACTAAAAATATTTATTCATAAAACATTATTCAAATACTGAATTTGAATAATAAAAATTTGAATAAGAATCACAGCTGGTAAGTATATTCCATTTTTAAACCAGTTTTGAAGCCAAAATGGAAGAGGTAGATTCACATAAAAAGAATCAAAATTCTTTCCCCATAAATATCTAAATAATATTGCTAAATCCATAAAAGAAAGATTAACAAAAACTGTGTAATTAATTTACTCTTTTAGTCCTTCAAGGGAGTCTTGAAACGAGCCCTGTAAACATATGTGATCAGTACTGAACTCATCATTTTAGCCTGAAAACTACTGAGATTTCTTCGTGACCTGTATGAGTTAATGCTGTACCTCAGGAAGAAGTCTGCATCTTATAGTTTCAAGATTTAAAATTCATCCTGTGTCCTACCTTTTGGAAACACCCTAGCAAATTAAAGTAGAATTGATAGCCAAAACTGAACCCCTTAAAATTAGGTTGCCAAAAAGCATATAAAATAGATCTTTGACTTAATTCCACCTACGTTGAGGGCAGTTTATTCTGGAACTAGACCTAATGTATCTCCCCAGAACAGATTGGAAGGATTAGACTTATGCAACCTTTTGGTTTTTTTCCTCCAGACTGCAGACAACTGTATAAACGTAACACACTTAATTTGTAAAAATATTAATTTCTAAGTTACTGAATAGAAAAAAAAAATCCTGGTATAAATCGCAACAGAACCTCCCAAGTCACCAGGTGTTCAAATCCATGATCAAATTAAAAGAACAAAGGAATCTCTCGCTGGATCCATCTAGGTGTATCAATCACACAAATATGACTCCCTCTACAAAGAATAAACTTGGAAAAATTGAGTGTATCTTAAGAGCCCATGGCACCAGCCAGACACATATATTGTGAGACACACAGGACAGCCTAACAGCGTGCCTCTACCTCCCCTCTTTGCACCCTCTTCAACACTATATAAAACTCCAACCACACCCACCTATGATGTCACTGCCATTACACAACCTGTCCCCCTCCGTGCCTGTCTGCTTATGCAACTGGGCCCGGCCTGCTGGGAATTGTCTTGGTGACACTTAAGACTGAAAATAGGTCTCTCTCTCAGGAAACAAGGTTAAATACACCAATGGAATTTCTCTTTGCCCGCGCACAGCGATTATCAAACACAAAACGAAGCAGAGCCCACAGACTCCTCTGTAAACAAGTCCCACAGAAGGCTGCGGGGGGGAGACACGACGGAGCCCATGCGGGACGCGCCCCACCACCTCTGGAGCAAGCAGAAGCAGGTGTAGCCCACTACCAGGCTAAGCGCTCCAAGGGCCGGGCAGCTGCACGTCCCCTCCACTCCGCTCTCTCAGTGGAGAGGTTCCTCAAATCCCTTCAAACTCGAGAAAACTTCGGACGCTCTTCACCGGCCCGTGTCGATCGCTGACGGTCCAGCACTAGGGGATAAGGGCACATCTACCTGCTCCACCACACCCCCAGCCCCCCATCTTGCCGTCCCGGGCTGCTAGACCGTCCTGGTCCCGCCGGGACACGGGCGGCAGCGGCGGGGACGGCGCGGCTCCGGCGGGCGGCACGGGCGGAGGAAGGGAGCGCTCCCCCCAGCCTTACCTGCTCGCAGAGCCTGGTTGACGGCGCCCAGCGCCTCTCGGAAGCGACCCTGGGCCAGCAGCTCCTCCAGCCGGGTCCCAGCCCTCACCCTCTCGCACTCGCTCGGGAACCACTTCTCCGCCAGCCGGTTGAGAACGACGCTGGTGCGCAGCGGGGCCGCTGCCGTGCTGGTGCTTCCCGCCGGCAGCAGCCAGTCCCGGCAGCGGCGGCAGCGGGCCCGCAGCTCCCTGCGGAGGCAGCGGCGGCAGTAGGTGTGCCCGCACGGGACGGTCACCGGTTCGCCCAGGAACCTCCCGCAGCCGCAGCAGCGCAGCGGCCCCTCGGCCCCGCGCTCCCGGCCCGGCCCCTGCCGCAGGCGGTAGTTCAGCACCAGGCAGTCCACGAGGGTCCCGAGGCGCTGGGCTCCGCCGAGGGGGCCGAGCAACAGCGATGCCAGGGACGCGCCCACCGCCTCCTTCAGGCGGCTCGCGGGCACCAGCCGCGCCAGCAGCAGCTCCCGCTCTTCGTCCGCCCCCTCGCCGGGGCCCCCGCTGCCGCCCGGCTCCGGCGGCAGCTCCGAGCCCACAGTGGCGGCGGGAGAGGACGCTGCCATCGGCTGCGCGGCTGCGGCGAAGGGGGTGTGGCGCGCCCGCTCGGACGCCGGGATGGGCTCCGGGCCGGGCGCGGGCGGGGGGCGGGAGGAGGCGGGGGGAGGTTACAAAACACCGCTCCACGCGCGCGCCGCCAACGGCGCGGGGTCACGTGGGGGACGGGGCGGGCCCGTCCGGGAACGCCCGTGCTCAGGAGCGGCGGGCCAGAAGCCCCTCAGCCCCCCCGGCACCGGGGAGGGGGGAGCGCCCCGGCCGGCCCCGGGCTGGCTGGCGGGGGAAGAGGGACAGCCCTGCGGGCTCCGGGTTGACTCCTGGGAGCGGCTGCCGTGGTGAGGGTCGGGCGTTAGCAGGGCTGTGGGGGAGGCAGGGACAGAGGGGCAGAGCCGCCGGGGCGGGGAGAGGGCTCTCCAGTGGGGAACGGGGGTCCGCAGCTGCCGTGGCCCCGGAGGCATCACCCGGCGAGTGCCCGCCGCCCTCCGTGCGGTTGCTACTCGCAGTCGTCTTGGGCCGGCCCCTTTTCCTTCTGTATGAGTGTTTTAATGGAGGACACGATAAGATAAAAGTTACAAGGTTAGGGAAAAGCTCTTTGTCCTTAGTGTTTGTTTCCTCCCCCTCTCTTCCGAGTGTCCCCAGCCCTCGCAGGACGGGCCGGACGCGCTCGGTGCCGCCGCGGTGCCGGCACAGCCCGGCGGGCAGCCAGCCGCGCTCCCGGGGCGCAACGGGCGGGCTGTGCGCGGAGGCACCCGGGCTGAGCTGCCCGAAGCAGGCACACTGGGGAAGCGCTTAGGCTTTCCAGGTGTACGCCAGCCTCTAGTGAAAGCCTGAAGCCTATTTCATAAGTGCTGTGTGTTTATAATTGTTACAGTGCCTTTTCTGGTTGTTTGTTTTTCTTTTAACTTTAGAAGGCTGTCATAAATCCAGACATTTCAGATAAATATAAAACTTCTAAAATCTTCCAAACAAAGCTTGCACATCAGGAAAATTAATATATAGCCTTACAAAGGGAACAAAGCTGTATTTACCTTTAGCCATATTCCGTGAATGCAGGATGATGCTAAAGGTTGTTAAGGGAGCTGTAGGCAAAGATGGCATGATTGGAAATAACCAGATACATCTGTATGTACATCCCGGTGTTTTGTCTGACCTCAGCTACTCTAAGGTTCATCCTTTGCCCCTACAGTGTCTTTCAGGTTGTTAAAGTCAAAGAAAAAAGGTGGTGTGGTAATTGAAGCATGTGGGGACCAATAGTATATTTTAAACACAGATAGGAAAGATAGTTTCTTACAGTAATTCATTTAAAAATGGAGTTTCAGTCTTAACATACCAATGCTACAGACTGATGGGTTTTTTCTCCAACCAGAGAGTACTTGTTTTCAGTAGATCCAATGGCACTTTTGAGATTTGTCTGAATGAGATTACTCTCACTTTGATGGTGATGATGATGGCAGCAATGCTTGTCTTAAAAATACAAATGGCAAAGGTTGACCTCTGGGGTTAAAGGTAGAATGTACAAAAGGAATGAAAGTTTAGAGAAGATTTTATCTAGAGAGATAAAATCCCAGCTAGGGGAGGCTGAGCTGACTAAGTTTCCAAATGTGACAGAACTGACAGCCATGACCGTCAGATGTCCAAAAATCTGGGACACTGGCTGTAGGTCAGCAGGCACAGTATTGCTTACAAGAAGGAAGAAAAAGGCATTCACCAAGTATAGACAATTAAGCTACCTCAGTAGTACATTAGGTATGTAAAACACATTTTCAAGTGAAAAACTGATGAGAGACATGAAGCTAATATGAATACCATAACCCATAACCCTTGAGTTTACCTAACATGGACTAAAGTCAGCCTAACCAAGTCTGCTTTTGTTCTTGTAGTGGAAATTATATTCTGCAGAGAGGCAGTGCTCAGGCTCTCATCTCCTTGGACTTGAGTAAAGCAGATTAAATAATGAACCACATGGAGAATTTTGACTGAAACAGAGTAATATGGAATTGCTAAAAAGTTGTCAGGTCCGAAAGATCCTGTTAAAAGCCTATGGAAATGGATCATGAGATGGGAAGAGCTTTCTGTCTGGAAACACTCTTTATATGCATTTTTTTGAGGATCAGCTTTGGTATTAATTTTACTTGATATTTTCATCAGTGACCCTGGCACAAAAAGGCAGGAAATTGATCTTTTGGTTTGGCAGCAAGTAAGAAAGTGATGTCAATAAACTGAGGAGAAAAATGTCAGAAAGAAACTGACCTGCGTGACTACTGGGATAGTAGAAATGGAAGAATTGTAGTCATGCAAGTGTCAAACCATGTACATCTATTGAAAAAAATTATTGCTAGATCCTGAGAGTTTATTAATGGGAAATGATAGCAGATGAGAAAGAACGGGAAGCTATAAAAAAAGTGATATAAGCCTACTGTTGAGATAAGGAATTATTCATTGTGCTGCACGTGACTCTTGAGTCACACAACAGACAGTTCTGATCAGGTTATTTGTAAAACAAGAGGAAGCATAACTAACTGAAGGAAGAAAAGGATCATTTGGAACAGATTTGCTGTACAACAAGAATTGGAGAAATGCTTGATTCCCTACTGTCTTGCCAAAATGAGGATGGAGAAGGGATATATGATTGCTCTATGTAAGTGATTTATGAGAACAGATAGCAAGTGACACATAAGAAAAAAAAGATGAAATAAATGACTAAAAGAAATTTAGATTAGAGGTTAGGAGAATAATTCTGAGAATCTGAAGTGAGATTGTGGGATGGTTTCTGAGAAACAGTGGGAGGATTTACACACTGTCAAACTGCTTGTTAATGCCAGGACAGGGATTACCTGACGCAAGCTGTTATAGCAAGGGTCTGGATTCAGTCTGAAGAACAGTAAACAGTTAATCAGTAGGAAACAAGTTAGTAAATAGAGGAATAATTGACAAACTGCTACCTAAACTTTTCAAATATTGAGTTTACCCCTTAGTCTCAGTCATTGTTACCCACTGAATGTTTCAACATCTCATCTCAGCAAGGCAATGAAGGAATGGTTGCAAAGTCATGAGAACCATCATTGAAATGTTCCCCAGGTCCTTGAAAAAATAGAAACTCAGGGAGGAAGACTTTGGAGAAGTGTGAGAGAAGGAGAGGGAACCTCTTTCTTTGAAAGACAACAGGAATAAGGCATGCACCTAACCCTGTGCCCAGGTTAGGATACCCAACACACTGGCAGGACTGACAGAGAAGGTAGCTGCTGTCAGTGCTGCAGAATATCCATACTCACCTTGTGTTGCCATAGAGAGACATGTTAGCCACAACTTCTGCAGTTGCCAAAATTGGGTGGGGAGAGAAAGCAGCAAAATCCAAGTTTAGCCACCTTGAGCTTCCTCTGGTAGCACTCCAGAGAGGAAGTGCTCGTGGCTGCTGCACTGCCTCTGCAAACCATATATGGCCCTGGGGACTTCCCAGAGGTGGTGACTATTTAAGCCACTACCTTTTGCTTTTCACTCCTAAATGGCTGTTCTGCCATTCTCACTGCTTTAGCTGAATTGGGCATGTTCCACTTCGGGTGGATCCAGGGAAGGACAGAACAGGCCATGCTTACACCTTGGTGATGGCTCTAAATGGAAAAAGACCAATTGAGCTAAAGCTGAATCCTCTCATGGGAAATAAGCTTATTACTACTGATAAAATTTTTGTTCAGTACCATATTTTTGTTTTTTAAAAAATCCATACAAAGAAACCAGCAAAACCCCAGTATAAAAAGCCCTGTGAAAATGGCCATGCCAAATACTTCTCCGAGACATTTGATGTCTCTCTAATAATATTTTTTGTAATTGTTTCAGAAGGAAAGTGTGCAGCATAACAACCTGCAAATGGGTCATGCACATTCATGCCTTCCAGGTGTTAACTGCTGGGGAATGGCTTCAGATTGCTTCACATTATAAATTGTTACTTGTTTACCAGTTGCCAGTTGGTGACACGGTAGCATATGTGAAATGAATTTGCAGTTTCTACTACTGTTAGTTGAAATTTTCCAGTGAAACATTTTCTCAAACTAAAAAAAGTGAGTTACCCATCAATCAGGAAGACAGTGCTTTGCAGAAGAGTATTTCTTTAGATAATCCAACAAAACATAGGTAAGTTTTCATGACGAGCATTTTGCAAATATCCAGGAAGATAGCACTGGTGATTTCTGTATATTTCTGAGTTGCTCTACCATGGGTCTAGTCCTCACATCCTCTAATCTGGTAAAATCCCTGTTGTGGAACAAGAAACTGATTTTGGGAAATCCATTTCTTGTCAAAGGTCAGCTCCTGGCTCCACAGCAATAGCCTCCTGCCATGTGTCTGTAGCTGCAGTTAAAAAACTTCCAAATTCCTGTTGAATCAGCAACCAAGACCTTGCAGTTCTGGCTTCCAGCCCTCCTCACATAAAAACATATATGCAAAATTAATAATGGTATATACATATTAAAGAAAATCAAGTTTTTCTTGAGAATCCACAGTAATTTCCAACTTCTAAAAGCAGATCTGTTTAGAAAAACGTTTTTAATTTTTCATCCATGAATAAAAATATTTTGCCTCATCTTTATGGTATTTATTTTGTCCTAGAGTAGTTAAAAGTCATTAAAATTGATGCTTGATGTTTGAGTCACTTCAGCCCTGGCTAAGAAATAATGCTCAAAACCAACTTGGTTTTGTTTTGTTTCAGTTTGTTCTGTGTTGCTTAGTAGACTTCTGTGAGATAGTTCCAGCAGAGAGATTTTTAAATGGAAAAATGCTCAGCATCACTGCAGTTAAACAAACACTAACCTTGTTCATGCAGCACAGTGTTAAGCAGAAGTTTGCTTTGGGTAATTTTTAGTCATGAGTGGCCACAAAACTGCATTTGCAGCTTGGTCTCAAAAGTTAATCTGAGCTGAACAAAGCTAGACTGCTACCACTGTCTAGCATTTCTATACAACACTGCAGTGTGAATTTTCTAAAGGATCTTAATTCCCTTTGGGAAAATTTGAGCTATCAGTTCTCAGTACTTTTGAAAGAAACCAGCCCCATAGTACGTTATTTAATTACACAGTAATTATGTATTCACTAGTATGAGAAAAAATGACCACACATAGGATAAATAGTTAACTACATGTTAGAAAGATAAAGATCTCATTAAAAATAAAAAGGGAGGCAAAACATAATAGGATCTAAAATACTTAGGTAAAGACAGAGAGTTTATTGGCTTGATCCAATAAGGGACTTAAATACCTAAGGTAAGGTTTATGGAGAATTCAGGTGCCCAATTCAAATAATGCAATCACAGCTCTCACAGCTGCTGCCTAACTCAGGAATGCCTAAAATCACAAGGCTCTTCTTCCTTGACTGTAATCTATATCTTTAGAGTGTGTCAGATTTTACTGTTGTGCACAGTCAGTGTGCAGCAGCTAGAGCAGTTTCAGCACTTGTTTCACATTCAGCCATTTACAGTCCTCAGCTGAAAAGTTCAAGAATGCTATTTTGTCAGTATACTCAGGCCACACCAGGCACAGATTCGCATTCTGAAATTCTTAGTTTGTTGTAGTTGCTTGCTTTTAACATGAAAGATGGAGAGGTGGAATAACTTTTTATTAACAATCTCTCTGTTAGATCATTGATACAAGGATAATTCTTGCACATCATTTCTGTTCCTGCAGACAACAGAATACTTTGCTTCATTGTGGCATGACTTTTAGTGGGAACAGGGCAGGATTATTTTTGCTTTCAATAGCTCTGTCTCTTGCTGGGTAGAATCACTTCTGCCCTATGTTGATTTGCATCTTTTTTGTTTAACGGGGAAACACAGCAACAATGGGTTGCTGTATAGGAGGCACTTGTTTTCTCATTTCCTTCTGTTATTCTGGCTGTGATTTAACAGAGTATTGCAAGCCCTGCTCCTCCTCTTCTTTTTTTTTTTTTTTTTTTTTTTTTTTTTTTTTAACAGAATGGTAGCTGGATCCTACAGTTAGGAGGACTCTAAGGTGTGAATTTTAAGCACTCCGTGTTTTCCATATTGTGGCGTGACTTAAGTTTCCAAGGAATTGCAATAATGGTGCTGCATTTCCCGGGTTTGGTAAGTCTGCTAATTATACTTTGAAACTGTGGAACTGACTATCCTGGAAACACTAATAGGTGGAGTCACTCATTTCTCTGTTTTCATGTTCATTGTATTTTTTTTTTCTTGTATGTGATATGTGGTTGTAGATTCTAAAGTATAGCTGAATGTTTCTACATGTGCAAGGCAACAAACTTAAAAATGTGATCAAGAAGGTCTTATTTTAAATTATTCCACTTTTAAAAAGTAACTTTAATCCAGATATGACATGAATCACATTTGTCTTTCCTTCAGGAAGAGAAACCTTGGCCTGATCAGACTCTTTCCTTCAGCCATTTTTGCATGGTAGGAGAGATGCATATAACCTACAGATTTATAAAATAGCTAAATAGTCACTGGAAAATGTGCTCCTATTAATATCAATTGTATTCAAAGAGCAATGCACTTACAAGTGTGAAGTACTAAATTTAAAGAGATAAGGTGCAGGAGCTCTTAGTGCAGAACTGTATCTGAATAATGAACAAAAAATGAAATAATAGTAAAAGAAGTACTAAAAAGACTTCTATTAAAGAAGGCTTTTTTTAAAATAAAAATTGCTCACTAAGGAAGTGTGCAAAAAGCAAATAAGTCAGCATTTTAAATGTTTATCAGTATGTTTTCCTTCAGCTGGAAGTTGTTGGCTAACAATTATGTTGAATATCTTAAAATTTTTTTTCTGAGTTTTTATGTGTTCACTCTACAGAAAAAATACAGCCTAATTGTTTTAAAAATAATGTATAGCAAAAGAAAAGGTAATTATTTTGGACATGTGTTCTCTATTCTATCTTGGTATTTAAAAATAATTTATTTTGGTATCTGTTTATATACTCTCTAATATTTTCTAATATATTCCCTGATAAAATATATATATTCTCTAATATATTCCTTACTATCAAGCTGGATGTTTTGCATCTCTTTATGATGGTCCTCTGAGATAAATAATATTGAGATAAATTTGTGTTGAATATAGTTTGCCAAATAGGAGCAATCTCTTTGAATTTTTGATAATTATTGCTCTTCATTCTTATACAAGTAAAAAAAAAGGGGGGGAAATTACAGTTATTGCATCATATTTGGATTAAAAGTATGCCTGCATTGTGTAATCAAATCTTTAACTGAAGTAGAAGGAAAAGAAAAAGCTTATTATGCTTAGTATCCAGCCTCTTGGAAAAAACTTTTCATTTCTGGGTGGTCAGTAATAAATGCAGAATTAAATTCAGAATTTCAGTCAATTAAAAGACATTTTAAGAAATGCATGTAGAAATCACAAAATACTAGGCAGCCCACTTATAGTGATAATTAGAGGGAAAAGCCCCTTATTTGTTTTTACAGGATTGGACTGCTGCTAGTATTAGATAAATCACTGAATCTATATAAATCTAGATAATGATAAAATCATTATCAATCTTTTAAAATTCTGAAGGAGTTGTTAAAGTTACAAAATTTGTCTTTCCTTATTCTTCTTAGGTGAGCTCTTTGGGATCAAAGAAGCAACTGCTCCTTGTGTTGTAGATATTTCTCATTCATAGAGTTCCATAGAGTTTTTGCATATATATCCGCTTTTTCCTTGTCTAATGGTGTCCTTCCTTCAGAGGTTTTAGAGCATTGGACAAATATTTTGTATTAAAGAGAACAGGAAATACATGAGTTTTCTTCAAAACTCTATGACTAAGACTCTTTATTAAATAGTGTTCTGTGAAGAAAATGAGCTGATCAAAATGCTGTTGCTTTATTCACAGTGGCAGAAGACATCTAATTAAATCACCTTATTTGCAATAGCTTACCTTTCAGCAGCAAAATGAATGTTACAGTTTATTCTCACTATTCAATGTTCTTTTTCTACTTTGGCTTGTATTTACTTACTTCTACTGTAGCCCATGTCCTATTTGCTTCTTGGTAGCATCACCCAGCAGCACATCGTGTGCTGTAGGCTGAGATATCACAGCCACATCTTTTCAACCTCTCCTACAAGTGTGCTACAGGAAATGTGCACCTTTATTTTACTTCTGCCAGAGATACCAGGTGGCAGGGTTCAATTGGAAGACCATTAGTCTCCATTAGACCAATGTTTTTCAACGGAGCATGGGGTCATACAGGAGAGAAGTGAGCAGTCAAATTCTTCATTTCAGCATGATTGTGTAAAGAACACTGTGTTTCAGTCTTTCTCCCACCTGTATTTCTCCTGTATTTCTCCATGTTTATACAAGAAGGTAATTGAGTATCTAGTCTTTGGCTGTTCTCCACAAATACCCTATATAGAGACAAAAGAAGACCTCATTTAATTTTTTTCCATTCCTGAAAATGCAATGCAACTTTTTTTTTTTAACTCGAGCATACATTGATTATAATTTATCCATGCAGTTGTAACAAACTTCAGGCATACTGAGTCTAGGCTGACCACACATACTCACAGGAGGCTCTGTGATAAGTAGCCCATCCCAAAAATGTGATGTGTTCTGTCCTTGTCATACTATACATAACCATTACATTTTAAGGATCTTTTTCAATGATTTGCATCTCTCAGTTTCTGATTGTCCAGGAAGGATTTCACAAGGGCTGAAAGACTGTATGTGAGAGTATTTTAAAAATCACATAATATGTTGTATTTATCTTCATCTTTCTATTTCTAGTAAAAAAAAAAAATCACGATTTTTTTAGGTGAACAGCTTATCCTGCTGTTTTTCATGGGTTTGCTGGCATGCTGGATCTGTTTTACATTTGTGTTTGGCTGTACTGGTATTGGTAGATCTGAGAGCACTGCCTTACTCCCAGTTCATGCTTGCCCTTCACTGGAGAGCTACAAACCTGACAAGGTGTTGCCATCATTTTTCTTTGTGACATACTGTAGAGCCTTCTTGTTGCAAAGTACTTGGTTTGTGTCCTGGGGCTCTCAGCTGTGGAGAGTTGATGTATAGCTCACTCTGTCAAGTTTCCTAGTTCCTGTAATATTTCATCCTCCTGCTGGTACTGACTTAACACCTCAATTCCTGGGTATAAATTTAAGCCAAAAGTTAACTATGTAGCCTAGATATAAATATTTATTATTAATTGTAGAAATAGAAACAGCAACATGTTTTTCTTTATTTTTTTTAAACATTGGAATGGACTGCTGAGTGAGGCAGTGAAATCACCATTCGTGGAAGTGTTCAACTAACACCTGGATGTGGCACTTGGTGCCATGATATAGTTGACAAGGTGGTGATCAGTCAAAGGTTGGACTTGATCTCAGAGGTCTTTTCCAACCTGGACCATTCTGTGATTCATTAAAAGAGAATGTTCTCTGTTTTTCTTGGTACCTGGATCACCTTTAAAAAAATGGTCAACAGAAAACTCTGGTGTTTACAGGACTACTTCCTGGGGGTAGCAATCTCCCAGAATTTCTGAGTTCTGCAACACCGTTAACAAAATAATAGTTAGGTCAGTGGTTGATTTCAGGCTTAAAAGCAGGTAATAAAGATTGTAGGGCTGAGTCATATCTTAGACATAGTAGCTAAGTAAACTGTCCTGGTAAAGAAACGGTAATACATCAGAATGAAAGGTTTCTGAATAAGCTATTTCTCAATAAATTACAGCATAGCAGAGCTTGCCTGTCAAGAATGAGAAGCAAAGAAGGCGTCAGCCTATAGTCTTTTTTATCCAGATGTGTTTCTCATTTTAAGAAAAATGCCAGATATTTGTAGAGGGAAGTTTGGGTAGAATAAGTAGTTATTGGGAAGGAAGAAGCAAGGAAAGTATATTTTTCAAAGACATCCTACATGTATATTTACATAATGGGACTGAGTATATTTACACTAATGGGAATGAACTGTACCTCCTTTCCTTGAAATCACCTCTTTGCCAATGGTGTAAAATTAGCAAATCATGGATGTAGCTGCTTTCCTCCTTTCTGGTATCACTTAAAGAAAAGTACAGGTTGTGTTCAGATTGTACCGTAGCTCAGATTTCTCTGTATCTGCAGCCTTTTTGGGGGCACAGTTTTAAATGTAAGCAACCTCTGATCCTTCCTTTCCTGACCCAAACAGAAGCATATGAGTGATACTATGCACCAGTAAATCTGAAACAAGTCTTCAGTCTTGGTACTGCTTCATTTTGCAATGATGACCTCCTTTCTGTAGATCTCAATAGAAAGATATAATGCCTTTATCAATTCTTACTGCAAATAGCAGTTTCTCCATGGAATGACTATATTAAGAAACCTGCTTTGAAATTATAATTTTAAGGTGATTTACATAAGAAATAACAATGCCTATAGTTAGATTGTTGTTTTGAAGTAAGGACTTGTACATCATTGTTATCTTAGAAGTTTGAGTTACTTGATTTTTTCTTTTCATTTTAGTTTTCGGAATACCGGATCATACTTTCTCTTCCACTATTTCTTCTACTGCATATCTTATTCCTTCAATTCACATGTTATTACTTTATTAAAATAAAATACATACACCAAAAGGCTGGACATGCAGCACAGGGCTGGTGGAGCTGCTCTGCTTTCTTGCTGTGGGGGTCACTGCTCTTTGGTGTACAGTGGTCTTCTGGTCAGGATCACCACTGCATATAAGAGGTTATAGAAAAGGAAAGGATCTTCTGAACTCTATAAAGTGTGTGAGTCTCCCTCCAAAGCAACCAGTGTTAGTGTCATTAGTAATACCTGTGCTCGCCTGTATTCCTGCTCTAAATGCTTTGAGAAGGCACTGCTATTTCTCCTGCGGTGGAGATAGGATATTGTAGTTCCACTGCTTGGCTCCTGGAGTTAGGATCAGGGCTTACCAAAAAAGTCTGTGAAGATGCCCTAGGGCAATGAAAAATTGTGAAGCAAAATCATGATGATTATTAAACATTCCACTGTTATCATGGAAGGTGTTAGTGCTGAGTAAGATTAAGAAGTTCTTTCTCTTAGGCAGCATGCAATTTCTGTTTTTCTTAGAACAAAAGCTATGTTTTGAATTTTTGCCCACTCAGTCAAGATACAGACAGACAAACAAATACACATCTTGGATTATTAAAAATTCAGAATTATTTTTATTTCTTTAGGAACAACTGACATAGTATGCTTTATTTCATGTAAATTCAACTCTTGGTGTTTTCTGTTTTAGGATGATACCATCTGGGAATTTTAGAAGGGTTTGATCTGCTTGTTGTGCTTTACAAGCTCAATTCTCTGGCCAGAATGTGTTTCTCATGATGAAGAAGAAAATTCAGATATCTCCAGGCAGATATTTTCCTGCAGGCTTGTCCCTTAGAAGAAAGGAATTTTGAATTCCTGCTTAACTTGGTAAATATGCTGTGCTGGAGATCTATTTATTCAGCTTAATAAACTAGCTGGGAACAATGTTTCAGATGAGATGGAGAAAAAAAATCACAGTTTGAAATGATGTTTAGTTTTCCCACTAGAAAATTGGCAGTTAACAATTACATTATTTGTTAAAAAATCTTTCAAGCAAGAAACTAAAGTCAGCTCTATTTGCACAAAACTAATGGTCTAACTTTGTAAACAATTTTTAATTACTTCTGTCATGCATAATGTATCCCAGAAGCAACATACATTTGAATGCAAAAAACCCTGCACCTTCAGGAAAATGAAGATAAAAAAATAGAGATTTCTGCCAACCTTTCAAGTAATTTTTTAGTATGAAAAGTTTGTCTGTAAAGCTTTAAAAACTGTATTTTGCATTGAGGTTTTCAGTGTGGAACAATACAGTTATTGAACACAACAAAAAGAATAGAAAATTTTTTAATAACAGGGAGCAATGGATTATTTTTTAAACTATTTTCATTCTGTTATGCATAACTGCTTCAGTTAGGTAAGAATTTTACTAAATAACTGCAACTTTTTTATTTACTTTATTTTGATTTGCCATTAGATTTTGAATTTCATGAGTCCCACAAGACAGTTCCCACTCTTGATCTGCTTAATCCCCATGGAAGGCATCTGAGTTCTGGGCCACCAAAACTTCGAGAGGGTATTAGAGGTGATGGATGTTTTGGGTGTTGGGCAAGCATGTGGACTCGCTTATGCTCACACAGAGAATATTCCTGCACTTGTGCAGACTTTCAGGAACTGACCCCTGGCCTGGCATACTCTGGCTCTTGAGGAATGGAATACACTCAGTGCTGGTAGCTCCGTGAGCAGCTGCAGTGCCAGCTCTGTGTTCGGCTCTGCTGGTGAGAGCCCCAGACAAGAGGAGGGAACTGGAACCAACCTTTGCACAGCAAAGGGCACGGGGACCTGTGGTGCCAGCCAGGGGACTGGACACGCAGAGAGAGACATGGCAAGAGCTGAGGACCCCCAGATCCGCCTGTGCTTTGACTGTGAGGATATAAACCCCCAAGTTTTTCTTTGTTTGGAGCCCCTTCTTGGCAGCACTGGGTCGAGCTGTTACTCTGTTGTTGCACAGTGATTAAAATATTTGAGGGATCCAGACGTCTGAGGTTCTGCTATAGGAAACCTGGAGTTGAGCCAATAGGGGAACCTGGTCTGACTGTGGGAGAGTGGCATGTGTAGCTGCAAAGGGACCTCAGTGCCAGCTTGAGAGTAACTGGTGGAGTGGCCTGGTATAGCCACAAACTACCAGTTTATTTTGCACTAGAAAAATTTCCACAGAGGTCCATCTTCAGATGTAGACAAAGGAAGCAGAGCCCATGGCTACTTGGAGTAGTCACTTGTGCTTCTATCTGTGCTAGAGCTGCAGTACAGTGTACATCCTGTGGTACCTTCTCTTTGGTGCTTTGCTGATGTTGAAGGGGGAAAATGTTGGAAATCACAGAACGGCAGTTTCTGCAGAGTTGTCAGTGGCTCTTCCCAACCATTGATTTCATGCTCTCCTCCTTTTCCTCCTACTTTATGTATCATGCAGCCACAGAAGTAATACTTATCTTCTAAGAATTTTCTCTGACTTTCTAGGCGCAGCTTCTTTCATCACCCACCCTCCACCCCTTTTGTATGACAAGCCCTTTCTGGTTTCTGGAACCTCAGGCAGTATAGAAGTGTTATGAGAGATGTTTTTTAGGGAAAAAGATGCTTGCAGGAGTAATAGTAGGAAGTGCTTGTGTAGGAGTATGGTGGGAATTTAAATTTGCTTTGACAAACTAGTTGTTGACAGTGAATGATGTTTTGAGTGACCTTTTGTACAGCAGAAGTGGAGTTGTGCTGGTGGTTTTGCAACGCTGGACATTTCCAAATATTCCACCAATACATACACAACTTCAAGGTGACACCACTGTCAAGAATTAATGGAACAAGTGGCAATGAGCACAAACTGAAATAAAATGTAGGAATAATATTTTTAAGCATGGGGGTGGTCAAGCTCTGGAACAGGTTGCCCAGAGAGCTTGTGGAGTCTTTGTCCTTGGAAATACTAAAAAATCTGAGTGGATATAGCCTGAAGAACTTGCTCTAGTTCAGTCTCTTTTGATTAGAAGGTGGATCAAAGACCCGCAGCAGTCAAATCTCAACCAATCTGTTATTCTGTTGTAAGAAAACATGCAATAATCCTTTTAAAATTGAAGGTAATTGGCTGGAGTATTGTTCTGACTTCCCACAATTTGTGGTTCACACACTTCTTAATACACTCTGTTGTCACTTTAGAACTTTTAATTATTACACAGGATGTAAGTGCAAATTACACATGCAAAAAAAAAAACAGGCACCAAAATCATTGTTAATGAATAGTTCTAGTTTTATAGTCACTAGTCAGAAATGTTTTAAACAATATAGAGACAAATTTGGGTTTCTTTGAAGTCTGCAGTTAAAACTTCCAGTGGGACAAGGAACTTTATTTATCACATTTTATATCTAACAGAAAACAGAAACTAAAGCAAAATGAATAGGTTAGTTATATATTTATAACTGTATAGCTAACTGTGGTATATTTAAACAGTCTGTAAAACCAAAACCTCTGGTAATTGGAAGTTCAGGCTACATCTGCCTCCAAACAGAGCAGCTGTCTCTGGTCTGCTCTTTGCACAGTGCACTAATAGCTGTGCACCCACTGTGTGTGTGTAACTTGCTGACATCATGGTTTGGCTGCTTGGCAGAAGGGAAGAGCTGGGAAGCTCCATTATTCTGTAGATAGGCTTTTAAATGTGTAGAAGCAGCTTGAGAGTGCACAGTTGAGGAATGGGTCCTTGTATGTGACAAGACACACTTTGTACTTTGCTGTACAATGAAATCTCCTGATTTCTTATGTTTGAAAGTGGAAAATATCATTGTCTTATTTGATAAATGAAACTGTTTGTCTGCAAAGCAAGCATATAAGGAATAGAATAAATATATTTTCTCACTAAAGGGGTAGTTTCAGGAAAAGAGGATTAAAATTCTTGGAAAATCAGTGAGGCAGCTACAAGTGTCAGGTGATTATATGGCCTTATGTAAGTACAGTGGTTGGTGTCTGGCCAAGTATTTCTAAAACTTATAGGGTAACTTCTGTTCACATTTAGGCAAGCATAAATCTGAAAACACTCCAAATCTCAGCAGTGTTTGCTCCTATGTTAGAGCTTCTTTTAAAAAAGAAAATTGTAACTTTTTTTTTTTTTTTTTTTACTACAGAGGATTCCTAAAGGGGATGGTGTGGTTAAAACTGGGACTTCCAGTAATTGGATTTTATTCCTGCCTTTCTTGTAGATCCCCTGTACTGTAATGGGCAAGCCATTTTTGTGGCTTGATTTCTGGCATAACCATAGCAAATATATTTGTGTATATGACATTGAAAAAGTAGAGAGTGTGTGGTGGTAGGTGTATTATCTAGTTGTTGTATGGCAGTGTATTAAAGTAATTCTGTTACTGTTTTTGTTTAATTAAAAAAAAGGTTCTAACTGGGAGAAAATAGTGTTTTTTTAAAAACAAACTTTACTCTCATTTAGTCTAGTAGTGCAGGTCATAATAACTTGCTTTGAAGGCAACCTATCTTAAATGAGTCATTTATTTGTATGGTTTGGTAGGTTTTTTAAACATGTAATAATCTTTTAAAATTTCTTTTTTCAGAATGCAAATTGTTTCCCATACTTTTGTTTTGCTTCCACCTCTACTCTTTTTTTATCTCATGCTTAGTTTTTGTGCAGTTTATTTCACATCACTTTTCCACTTCAGGTTTGATTTATCTTTAAACTTGTTGAGGGACATAATACCACTGAATAATTCTGTCAGACTCTGGCAAATCTTCAGGTATTTAGAAAGAGAGAAGGAGGACCTTACACTGGCAGAACATTGCTTGAAGGGCTGAAGATGATTGGCTAAATCTGGTGAGTACTAATTAGGTAGAATTTTTTCAGTCTGTCAGTCTTACAGATTTTCTTGGTCACATACTGAACATATACAAGGCAAGAGAGTGTATACAGTGAATTCAAGAAATGTCTTCAGAATGATGCTTCTTTTGAAAGAAATTTATGAACTGATGTTCAAACAGAAGCATAAAGTGTTTCCATATGACAACAGGATGAAAGGTGTCAGAGAGATCTCAGAAAAAGAAGTTAGAATAGGCAAGAATATGTTTGGAAATGTGTTAGCTTTTACTGGAAGTGTGAATTTGGACATCAGAGAACTCCTGTAATGCCTGCCAGGCTGTGTTCTCTGTCCCCACTGGGCTTTTAGCACTAGAGTTGCCCACCAGGCAGCATCAGATGAATCATCATGAAAACCAAACAAGACAACTTTACTTGAGAGAGAGAGAATATAGAATATGAACAATCCAACTGCCATCTGTATGTTTTCCTGATGAATGGCATTATCACATCTTTTTGTGCCAAATGAGTAAACTGTTTTCACCACACAAATACTGTCTATTCCAGCACATATTACATGCAAAGTACCAGCACAAATTTCAGGGTGATGTCTGCAATGTGAATTCACTCTGCCAGTTGAAATCCTATCCAACAAGTTCTGGTTAGAAAAGTAATCTGAAAAAGAAGTGTGGGTTTGTGATGAGTGTTAGGTCATGAAAACTCCACAGCTTTCCAGGAGCTTATAAAACACAACTGAGTCCATCGCTGTCACATTGCTTACCGATGTACTTACAACCAGCTGACTCAGTTACAGAGAGATGTACAGGCTGAAAATATATATGAAAGGGACGAATAATGGCAAATAGGAGACTTGTATGCAGGAGCATTTCAGTGAACTAGAAGAGAATTGTCTTGGTTTGAAAGACAGATATCTGCTAGGAAGGGGCAGGACCTCCCTAGAGATGGAGAATTCAAATCCCCTCCCTCCAAATTATTCCAATTAAAAGGAAAATTAAAGGAGCTTTCAGGCAGAGGTATGGGGGTAGGAATAACAGTTCTTTACTAGTATATATGACAAAACGACAAACAAACAACAACTACAGCATCAATAATAAACAGAATCAAGAACCTTGAGGGCTTTCTTTTACAAAAGCCCAGAGCAGTTTGATCTGGGTGCCCCTGCAGGACTCCGAGAGGCCAAACTGGAAGGAAGGAAAAGTCCCGGGCTGGTGGATGAGATGAGGTCTGCGCTGGCAGCTGGAACAGCAGGGGTGTCCCGGCAGGGCTGGGCAGTGCAGGGCTACAGAGTAGCAGGAGAGCCTCAAAGGTCCGAAGAAGCAGCGGCGGTGGGGGGAGAGGCTGGAGAAAGCGAGTTCAGGATTCCCGGGTACACAGCAGATGACGATAGATTTCCCAGGACGAGGCAGAGGCAGAGGGCAGCCTGACCGTCCTCCTCGGCGCTGAGAGCAAGAGTGCCTCCCCCTCCCCCAGATCTGTCTTTTTGCCTTTCCCAAAGCTAATCATCTCTCCCCTCTGAGGGACACTCCCAGGGACTCAAAAACAATAGGTGTAGCTTCGTGCTGCCATATCCCTCAAGCACTCTTTTTGTTCTGACTAAGTAGTCATTAAGGCTTCTTGGAAACTTATGGGAAAAAATTCTGTGAGAAGAGGAAAAAAAAACAAAACCAAATCTAACCCCCAACATCATCCACCCCGAATTTTTTTCCATACCAACCTATTACATTGAATTTAAACCTTCAAAATATATATATATATACACATGCATGTCCTAAATTATATACATCTATACATACAGATATGGGTACAGACACATGATGTGGGTAGTTCATCCTAAAACAAGGTCTCCTTGAGGTATGCATCGGGTCTCTCCATCCCTTTGCATCACCCACCAGGTGCATCCTGGTCCCTGAGCGAAGACAACCCCACGGGTGGGATTGTCTTTGCTGGAGGCAGAATTAATCCAAACAGTTTTTCCCAGCATACCTCTCATGTGTACTACTGGAACCTTATCTCCATCTGTTGTTCTCAGGGGCTCAGATTGGGCAGGGCCTGCTCGGTTGGTGGAACCTCGAGTGTTCACTAACCATGTGGCCTTTGCTAAATTAATCTCCCAGTTTTTGAAAGTCCCCCCACCCAATGCCTTCAAGGTGGTTTTAAGCAGGCCATTGCACCGTTCAACTTTCCCGGCTGCTGGTGCGTGATAAGGAATATGGTACACCCACTCAACGCCATGTTCCCTAGCCCAGGCTGCTATAAGGCTGTTCTTGAAATGGGTCCCATTGTCTGACTCGATTCTCTCAGGGGTGCCATGTCTCCACAGGACTTGCTTTTCCAGGCCCAGGATGGTGTTCCTGGCAGTAGCGTGAGGCACAGGGTAGGTTTCCAGCCATCCAGTGGTGGCTTCCACCATGGTCAGCACGTAGCGCTTGCCTTGGCGGGTTTGGGGAAGGGTGATGTAGTCAATCTGCCAGGCTTCCCCATACCTGTATTTGGACCACCGCCCGCCATACCATAGGGGCTTCACTCGCTTAGCCTGCTTGATTGCAGCACATGTCTCACAGTCATGGATAACCTGAGAAATGCTGTCCATGGTTAGATCCACCCCTCGGTCTCGTGCCCACTTATAGGTGGCATCTCTGCCCTGATGACCTGAGGCGTCGTGGGCCCATCGAGCTAGGAACAACTCTCCCTTGTGTTGCCAATCTAGGTCTATCTTTGACACTTCTATCTTGGCGGCTTGATCTACTTGCTCGTTGTTTCGGTGCTCCTCATTAGCCCGACTCTTGGGGACGTGGGCGTCTACATGGCAGACTTTTACAGGTATCTTGACTACCCGAGCAGCAATGTCTTTCCACTCATCAGCAGCCCAGATTGGTTTTCCCCCACGCTGCCAGTTGGCCTTTTTCCACCTTTCCAGCCAACCCCACAGAGCATTGGCTACCATCCATGAATCAGTGTAGAGGTAGAGCTTTGGCCACTTCTCTCTTTCAGCAATGTCCAGGGCCAACTGAACAGCCTTGAGTTCTGCAAGTTGACTTGATCCACCTTCTCCTTCAGTGGCTTGTGCAACTTGTCGTGTGGGGCTCCATACGGCTGCTTTCCACTTGCGGTTCATCCCTACGATGCGACAGGAACCGTCAGTGAAAAGAGCGTAGCACGTTTCTTCTGCTGGCAGCTGATTATACGGTGGAGCTTCTTCGGCACGTGTCACTTGCTCTTGTTCCTCTTCATCTGTGAGATCAAAGTTTTCACATTCTGGCCAGTTTGTGATTATCTCCAAAATCCCAGGGCGATTTGGGTTTCCGATACGGGCGCGCTGAGTGATGAGGGCAGTCCATTTGCTCCATGTGGCATCGGTGGCATGGTGGGTAGAGGGAACCTTTCCTTTGAACATCCACCCCAGCACAGGTAGTCGGGGTGCCAGGAGGAGTTGGGCTTCTGTGCCAATCACTTCTGAGGCAGCCTGGACTCCTTCATAGGCAGCCAAGATTTCTTTCTCTGTTGGGGTGTAGTTGGCTTCAGACCCTCTGTAGCTCCGACTCCAGAATCCCAGTGGTCGACCCCGAGTCTCACCAGGCACCTTCTGCCAAAGGCTCCAGGACAGGCCATGGTGTCGTGGTTGGGGGGGGAAGTGAATTTTTCCAGGGAGATGTGGGCAGTCCAATCAGTGATCAGCTTTTCTGCTAACACCTGGATTGGTCACTCGGAGGTTTGGACACGCCTCTGAGGACACAAAGAGTTAAAAGCAAGAGTCTGGGGAGCTCGGCCTCTTTTTCGGATCCTGGTTTCAGCAGAGGGACGTGTGAGGCCTTCCCCTGCCTGGCCACGAGGCTGGGTGGGGGAGGGGAAACACGTGGTCGGCTCAGGTAAGCCGGAGCCCCCGGGGGGGGAGAAGAGAGGGGACAGGACTAGAACTGAGCTGCCCCGTCCAGGATGGAGGGGTGGAAAACTGTGGAAGTGCCTTCTGTGTGTGCTCACCCCCCTCCTTCCCCCCCAAACTCCGGGAGAAAGTGCCGAGCCACGTGGGGGGTTTGCGGAGCCTGGGAGTGCCTGAGCCTGCACCCTGCCGAGAAGAACTGTTAACCCTTGCTTGGCAGAAAGAAACTTTTCTTAGACATTGATTCTCATGACTGGTGGTTTTCGGAGAGAGGGCAGCGGCCTGGGACCGAGATGATAAAGCATGATTGGAAGGAACTCGATGGAAGAATGAGAGGAGTAGCCTTGGAGCTGGACGTTTCTTGCATAATGTCAGCCATGGACTGAACTTGAGTCTCTTTTGAACATAAACTGCATTTTTGGGTGGATGCAGCTGCCCCTTGCTTTTGCTACAGTGACTGGCACTTGAAGAGTTGGAGCGAGCAGAGAAAAGAGGGGGAGGGTGAGGTGGCGCCCTCTGCCCTCAGGGGAGACCTGCTCCTGGAACCCCGGCCCCTGGGTGAAAAGGGGAGAGCTTGGCATGCAGCATCCTTAAAAAGCCCTGTATGTAGTTTTGGCCTATGAGACAGCGGTGAGAGCGCTGGACATAGGAAAAAGAGAGTGTCACCTTAGCAGACTTCTCCGGGCGGTGCTATAGGTGACATGGAAACACATAAGGGGTGAACCCCTGTTTTCTGAAGAACAGTTTGTGGTGCGAGAGAGTCTCCTCTCTCCCTTGCTGAATTGAAGATTAGTTTTTTTTTGAGTGGTGATTGTTTGATTTAAAACCCAGAGGTTGGTCTGTGAAAAGTGATGGGTGGGGAGGTAAAAACTGAGGGAAGAAATGTTCTAAGAAGTTTTTATTTCTGTCTCTGTCTGTGTTTAAGTGTATTTCTGTCCCTGTTCTTATGTAATTAATAAAGTTTTGGTGGGTTTTTTTTTTTGTTTTCAAGATTTAAGCCTGCTCTGCTCTGTTCCTGATCACATCCCACAGGAGTTGTTAGAGAAAAAACATATATTCATGGGTGCACTAACATCTGGCCAGTGCTAACCCATGACACATGGTTCCCGGCTGCAGAGTAGAGCACGTTCTTCACTTCTGGTCCTGTCCTGACTGGGCCAAGGGCCACTGCATGAGCGATCTCCTGCTTGATCTGGGCAAAGGCTTGTTGCTGTTCAGGGCCCCAGTGGAAATCGTTCTTCTTGCGGGTTACCCGGTAGAGAGGGCTCACAATCTGGCTGTACTCGGGAATGTGCATTCTCCGAAAGCCTATGGCGCCTAGGAAAGCTTGCGTTTCCTTCTTGCTGGTCGGTGGAGACATCGCAGTGATCTTATTGATGACCTCAATGGGAATCTGACGCCGCCCATCTTCCCACTTTACTCCCAGGAACTGGATCTCCTTGGCAGGTCCCTTGACTTTGCTCTTTTTGATGGCAAAACCAGCTTCCAGGAGAATCTGGATGATCTTCTCTCCTTATCTCGGAATATTAAATAGAATAGGCCTGTGAGCAATACTAGCCATTGTATGATATCATTAGCATTCAGAGAAGATTTAAACCCTTCAAAAACTGGTGGAATAGACCCAAAGAGCTGAGTAAAGGGTTGGGAAAAAATTTCCCCTGGTGTCATTTCCTCACAATAGGTACCATTGTTAAAGTAACCCCACAAACAAACACTTAGAGTGTGATAGCCATGTATCCATGTGCCTGCCTTCCAGAGGAAGTTAAAAATCCATGAATTCCTCACCTTATTAACCCATATTTCAAACTGGATAACAGCCACAGTAGCCCTAGTTATAGGGCCCATGTTTAAATAAGGGCCTGCAAATGGGAGAAACACAGCCACAACCACATGCCACCCAAACCAAGGTAAGCTAGACCACATGATGCTATTTAGGGAGGTTTCTATACCCAGTGCACAAGGTCACTTAAGAACTGTTATTCCTTTTCCTCTCAATGCCCTCAAGCCCCACAGTGGGCGCCAATAGTCTGTCTTGGTTTGAAAGACAGATATCTGCTAGGAAGGGGCAGGACCTCCCTAGAGATGGAGAATTCAAATCCCCTCCCTCCAAATTATTCCAATTAAAAGGAAAATTAAAGGAGCTTTCAGGCAGAGGTATGGGGGTAGGAATAACAGTTCTTTACTAGTATATATGACAAAACGACAAACAAACAACAACTACAGCATCAATAATAAACAGAATCAAGAACCTTGAGGGCTTTCTTTTACAAAAGCCCAGAGCAGTTTGATCTGGGTGCCCCTGCAGGACTCCGAGAGGCCGAACTGGAAGGAAGGAAAAGTCCCGGGCTGGTGGATTAGATGAGGTCTGCGCTGGCAGCTGGAACAGCAGGGGTGTCCCAGCAGGGCTGGGCAGTGCAGGGCTACAGAGTAGCAGGAGAGCCTCAAAGGTCCGAAGAAGCAGCGGCGGTGGGGGGAGAGGCTGGAGAAAGCGAGTTCAGGATTCCCAGGTACACAACAGATGAGGATAGATTTCCCAGGACGAGGCAGAGGCAGAGGGCAGCCTGACCGTCCTCCTCGGCGCTGAGAGCAAGAGTGCCTCCCCCTCCCCCAGATCTGTCTTTTTGCCTTTCCCAAAGCTAATCATCTCTCCCCTCTGAGGGACACTCCCAGGGACTCAAAAACAATAGGTGTAGCTTCGTGCTGCCATATCCCTCAAGCACTCTTTTTGTTCTGACTAAGTAGTCATTAAGGCTTCTTGGAAACTTATGGGAAAGAATTCTGTGAGAAGAGGAAAAAAAAACAAAACCAAATCTAACCCCCAACAAGAATAAAAAGACAAAATAAGATATGGTGTTCTCTACTGTTTCACAGGAACCTTCCAGCACATCTAACTTGGTTTCAGAAAGGAAAGTAACATTTTTGGTTTACTGTCTGTCTAAATAACTTAAATATGTATTCTATGCTTGTAGAAAGAACTCTTTTTAATCATTACCCAGCCTTCCTAAAACAAACATTTTTTTTCAGAATGAAATAGTTATCATAGCCAAACTATCCCTCAAATAAGGTTTTCATATTAAGAAAACCTAGAGATCTAGATTCTCAAAAAGCATTTGCTAGCTTAAATGTAGCGACTTTTAAGATCTTAAGTTTTGGCTCAGTGAGTGGTGTTTCTTTGTGCACTCTGTCTTACGTACAATAAAGCCTACTCACAGATTTCCCAAAGCCTCTGTGGAAATCCACAATTTCTGGCAGCTGATGTTTATTCAACGATAATGTGCTTTCAGTGGAATAATGTCAGTAGTGGACCAATGGCTGCCTGAGCAAAGCTCTGGGGAAAGAGAAAAGTCAAAAAAAGAACTTCAACTTTTCATATTGATTAGAGAAAACTAATTTACAGCAACAGAATACAAATACAACCAGAATTCACCTTGTAAGATGAGTCTATGAGGGCAACAGTGTGACACGTTTCACAGTTGTCCTTCCTAGTCCTGCTGCTATTTGGTGTTTCTCATATAGCACTGTTTAGTACTAAATGTTTTCAAACCTAGAGGATATCTGTTGCTATGGTTTTCGGACGGCACAGAAATAACAACATGACTCTCCATGATGGTAAAGATGAGAGCAAACTTTATTCTTCTAAATTCTACTTTTATAGAGTAGTTCGGTACAAAGAACATGATTGGTTATTCAGCGTCTACACTCTTTTGTAAATATTTCTTTCCAGTAAACATGTTGGAAAAACACCACCTGCAGATAGTTTCTCACTTCCCAAGGTTTGTTTGAATTCCTCTTTAAGATTTCTCAGGCTAACATGAGAAAGTTGCTCGCTTGCCTTTCACACAGACACTAGCAGAGCCTGAAGCCTAAGTTCAGACCAATGTCAGGCCCACATCTCCCCCTTTTAGTTTTTGCTGAGGGTGGCGTCTGTGTCTGTGTCCTCTCCTGCAGGGCCCTTGCAAGAGAAAAAAAGACAAACATGACACCAGAAGTCCCATTAGTAATCAACCAATTACTAAACAGAACTTTCATTGGGCACCAACTTAAATGGTCAGGGAAGTTCTGTGGCATTTGGTGTTGACCCTTCATAACCATGTCCATGCACCAGCGTCAAGCTTAGCTATTTACTAATTCTAATACAGAAAAGAACAAAACATCATTAGCCTGCTCAAAAATGGCAGTCTAATTTGTCAAGATCCATCACTCTAGGAATCATCCTTTCAGATAACAAGGGCTTTTTCTGCCTTTTAGCAAAGGACAGTGGTCCCTGCATTACACCTGCAACCGCAAACTGATTTAATTTTCCAATTATTTGGACAACCTGAGTTGACCCTTTTTTTTTTTTTTTTTTTTTTTTTTTTTTTTTTTTTAAATGCAAAAATGCATGCGATGTTTGAAAGGGCAAAGACCCATTGCAAAATGTGCAGGACTGGACCACTGTTCACTCAATTGGCCCATGATATCTGTAGGATGTCACCTAGAAAGAAAAAAAGAATAACAAAATTAATAAAAATATCAATAAAAAGATATCTGACTCCAAAAAAAATCTACATGATCCCAAAGACCAGAAAGGCAAAACCCACAAAGTGAAATAACAGCCCTTAATAACTACAAAACATACACCGAAGGCACGTGAAATATTACCTAAAATACAACTACATCTATGTAGGAAACTTAAATGAAACAACATCTACTATAAAATTAAAACACATGAAAAGAAAAAGTCCATTGAGACAAGATGTTGATCCTTAGCATCACTGGATGTCTTCTTGAAGCCTGGAGCAGGGAGTGACTCGAGGATGATCGATGAAAACAGGACCATGCTGCTGACACAGGACTTCTGTTGTCTCCATAACTTCCAACCACATGGTCATCTTTGCAGTCTATATGACAGCCACTAAGGCTATGCAATGTCCCTTTTCACTCCTCAGAGGTGATGGGTAAAACGACTGCTGAACCTGCTAATGATAAAACACAGGCACATCTTCCCCTTAAATTAACAAACTTGTCAGGCTCCATTGTCTAAATTCAACATCCAGGTTTCAGAATTACTTTTTCTTCAGGTTCATAACATAAATGTTACATTGTTACTTGTTATCTTTTTGATAATAATTTTGATCAGCCCAGGAACTGCAAAAGCTGAAGTGCTTCTTTTCCAGTGACAACCTGTCCATCCTTCCCGGGCAGGAATTCCAGGTTCACCTCAAAGATCAATTCAGCTATTATATTTAAAGGCCAAATTGTTGAGTCAAATAACTCATATGTAATTTTTTGCTAAAACATCTGGGCAAACAGGCAATTCCCATCCAGAGAGAGCCAAGGCATGGCCAGTGCCCAGCTCTAACTGCAGAGGAATCCCTTACACCAATTTTAAAAACAAACTTCTTAAAAATCTTATAATAAGAAACTAATATGGTAATTGACACCTCCTAAATTTGTCAGGGTAGAGATGCTCTGAGCTCAGCAGGCTCTTGAGATGGTCTGTGACCAGGATTGGAACTGCATCCCAAACCGTCAGGACAGAGGAGGCATTCTTACAAACTCAGATAACCTTGTCTGGAAATCTGAAAATATTTAGAAAATCATGAATGCAAAACTAGCATAGACAGCTAGAAAACAAGGAAAAATTCTTGGGTGACACGTGTCCTACAGGCAATTATAGACAAATGGCAAAGTACATGAGAAGAAGAAGCAGAAGCAGCAGCAGTAGCAGCAGCCGGCTGTAGAACTGTGATAACTTTATCATATCTGTGAATTCACATCAAATATCTTAAAAACTGAGATAACACTTAAAACATAACTGATGGTTATACTGTAGAATTATTAATAATACTTATGTTATCTGCGAAAGGCAACAGAGGTTGCTTATTTGTTTTTTGTATTTCTTGTCATTTTTCTTCTATTATGAACAGGCATCTGTTCACAGAGACGCCTTGAGAAGAAATGTTTTGAGGGAGGGGGGGAGGGAAAAACCCAAACAAAATTCAACTGTCCCTCTAAAAGGAAAAAAGCTTCTGCTCACCTCAAAGGCGACGAAGCTATTTGGCCCTGCCCTGAGTGGGGCTTTGGGGGCTCAAGCGCCCCAGGGCCACCCCGCGGAGCTGGGGGAAATCCAAACAAACGTGGCCCCCATTTCTATGTAAAGGAAAAAGCTTCTGCTCACCTCAAAGGCGACGAAGCTATTTGGCCCTGCCCTGAGTGGGGCTTTAGGGGCTCAATGGCCCCAGGGCCGCTCCGCAGAGCTGGGGGAAATCCAACAAACGTGGCCCCCATTTCTATGTAAAAAAAAATTCAAGCGAAGCAACTCCCACAGCATTATCCGCTGTCTAGAGGAACGGCAAGTTCCTCGTGCCCTATTCGCAGCCAGCCGCTCGGCCCGCAGGGAAGGAGTGGGGGAGCGAACCCCGCCGCTCATGGCGGGGGGAAGGGGGAAAAGGAGCGAGGAGACCGCTCCTCGGTTCCTATGACGACTTGCTGTGCAAATTCACGCAGGAAGGAAATAGGGGGAAACGGAGAGGGGACAACGGAGCGGTGCTCGGCGGAGCTCAGCCCGCCGCCGCCCTGCCGCCGCCTGTCTCAAGCGGAGAGCCAGCGTCCCCCCGTCCCCGCCCTGGGGGGAAGGGGGGGGACGAAGAGGCAAAGCTGCTCCAAGCCGCCCGTCTCAGCGGCACCGCGCGGGGAAGGGACCTGCGTGCCCCCCTCGACCCGCGCGCCTATGGGGAGGGGGGAAAACCGAGTACGGAAAAACGAGAGAGAGAGAGATTTTGCAGCCGCTGCAGCGCCCTGGAGCAGGGCGGGAGAAAAACCGAGCGAGAGAGAGAGAAGGCAGGGAGATCGCATCCGTGCTGCCATGCCTCTGTCTCACCGCACCCCCACCCCGCACAAGGGAAAGAACAAAGTTAAAACACAGAGACACAGAGAAAGACAAGCCCTAAACTCACACAGGCAATCATAAAAACAAGCACAGGTAACGTTAAAAGCATAAAACACTCATAAAGTGAACTTTTCGCCCTGAACACACAGAAGGATACAGAGGGATCAAAGGTTTTCGATTCCGGTCCCGTCCGCAGGCCAGATGCTGGGCCACGCCGAGGAGGAAAGGATCGTTGTGTCACACTCCGGGTCGGAATCCGACCAGCTGTATCTTGGACGGGCTAGCATCTTTTAAAGTCACGGTACAGACTAGTCGCAGTGGATGATAGCGCAGGAACCACTGCCAGCCATCCGTGGTATGAAGAAAGGAGAAGGAAAAGCCAAGGAAGCGCCGTCTCTGCCGGCCGGGAGAGGCTTACAGATGCTCGCTTTGATCTCGGCCAGACAGAACCGAAAGAGGTCGGGGGAGCACTGGGCAAGCTGTCGGCAGCGAAGAATTCCAGCTGCTCTTGTCAGGAAAGGCACAAGCTGTCCTCTCTCAGGAGAGGGGTTCCCCAGGTTTTTCTGGAACCTCTGCCCGGCTGTCTTTTCTAGAAATTAAAGTCCAGCTGTGCTGGGTGCCGTCCGACCTGCTGTCTTTTGGCAGGATTGATCTTTTTCCATGGTCAGCAGGACCAGCATTCTTTAGAAAAAACGTGGAGATATTTCGCTTACCTCTCTGAGGAGGCAGGTAGCAATTTTTCAAGCTTTGCTGCATGAATCAGTCCCGGCTGCGCTGAACTTCTTCAAAACGTCAGGTCACCAGATGTTGCTATGGTTTTCGGACGGCACAGAAATAACAACATGACTCTCCATGATGGTAAAGATGAGAGCAAACTTTATTCTTCTAAATTCTACTTTTATAGAGTAGTTCGGTACAAAGAACATGATTGGTTATTCAGCGTCTACACTCTTTTGTAAATATTTCTTTCCAGTAAACATGTTGGAAAAACACCACCTGCAGATAGTTTCTCACTTCCCAAGGTTTGTTTGAATTCCTCTTTAAGATTTCTCAGGCTAACATGAGAAAGTTGCTCGCTTGCCTTTCACACAGACACTAGCAGAGCCTGAAGCCTAAGTTCAGACCAATGTCAGGCCCACAGATATCAAATGATGTTAGCACTGGTAAGGGCAACATTGAAAAATGCTGCCAAAATGCTGCCATTACAGAGCAATAAAAATAAAATTTACCGTGAAGAATATTTCCATTACACAGCATTCAGGAGCAGTACAAAAGAACTTTCTGGAATTGTGCTTGTGACAATGACCTCAGGTTTTGAAGATCCAGCAAGGATTGGATTGGAAAGTACATATTGCAAGCTGTTGACAAAAAGTTACACCTCTTTTTATTATTCCTTTAAGATGTATAATTATCTTGCATTCTGTATGTACCTTTTGCTTCAAGACATGTTTACTAAATGATTTATGATGCACTTGAGGTTCCCCCCTGCCCTAGAACAAACTGCTGTATGTCAGCAACATGACTTGTTACAACAAGAAGCACAATGCCTAGTTGATAATGGAATGCAAAGATTTGAGATGAAAAATGCACCTTTACATGAGATTCTTGACATTGAAATGGACATCTCTACAAAGAACTCATTAGACTTACTTAAGTTGTACAAGAAGTCAATCTCACCTTAGGAGTTCTGGTTTCCGAAATATTATTTTAGTAGAAATATCTGACCCTGATAGAGTAGAGGATCAGAAATTACCTAATGAAGTACTTATGTCACTTCCTGCTGCACCTTGCATTTATATGCCAGCTCCTGAAGTTGGGTATGTGATCAGCTGTTTAACACTGGGAAAAATAAATAAGAAAACAACAAGATTACAAGATATAAATTTAAAATCTAGAAAAAAGTTTTAGGAAATTGAAGCTAAATCAAATTTGTAATAGTTCTCCTTTATAATAAATAAAGCTAACACGAAGAATTTTTAGTACCTCAGACTCATATGCAGTGCTTTGGGTCTTGAAGAGGAGAGATTTTTTTAAAGTATTTCCTGGTGCTATTTGCCAAACTCTGTTAAATGATTTACTGAGTGGTTTCAGGGCTCAGTTATTGTACAATTCTTCAATGGTAATATATCAGTCTTTCATCTGGAATGGAATTACCAAGGAAATTATTTCTCTTGATATTTTCTTGGAAGCAGTAATAATTTTTTGTGTCTCATGGCATTTGAATTCCAGGCTGGTTATTTAAAAGTGTTTAATTTTTTTAAAACATCTTTAATCATTTCCACATAATTTCTTTGTTTGTCTTTCACAAGAATCTCTAATATTACCAGTAGCGGTTCTGTTTCTTTTTGTTATTCTTTGCCATATTAATTACCTCATTAGCTCTCCTTTGCCATAGGGGAATCACATTTTTCTTTCAATTTGTGTGATTCATAAAAATAAATAAACTGAGATCCATTTGTTCAAATCTTTATTCATCCTTTCAGGCCAGAGCAAATAATGGTGTACCCTAAACTTGCCTTTTTTTCCCCCAGCTATGTCAGGTGGTCTTGTGGAAGGTAATATTTGTCCCACCAAGCTTGCCTTACTTCCCTGTTGAGCGATCTGCATTCACCAAGGATGTGGTGTGGCTGAAGGAGGAATGTGTCTGAAGAACCAGGGGTTCTGCAACACATGATTCCTATTCTTTGTTAAACCTGGGAGATCCAGTAACTCTGTGCTGTACAGTCATGGAAGACAGAAAGGGTCTCGGGGCTCTGCAGGTCCCCTCTCTGCCACACAGGGCTGTGCTCTGCTGTAACTCAGTTTTTGAGCTGTAAACATCCTACGATGACAGTTGCAATTGTGTTCCATGAGAAACTGTCCCTTAGCAGAAGTCCAAACGTGAGAATTTTTTTACTATTCTTTTGACTAAGAATTTTCTACCTGAATTTTTATTGAAGTCTTCTATTTTTGTACTGCCTATAAATGTTATGTCTGCAAACATGTATGACCCTGATGCTTAGCTACTTGCCTTGTGACAGCATATTCAATGTCCAAAAAAGCCAGAGGAAAGGGCATATTTCATTAGTTACTCTGGTTTTGCAAGTCATTTTCTGAAATAAGTTTTGGTGAAAAAAATTTTGAAACAGAACCTTTCCATAAGGTATAAAATGCAGTAATAAGAATTAATATTTTTAGTTTGCTTTAACTTCTCCAAAATGTCTACTGTGTTGTTGACTCAGAATAGCTTTCAGAGTAGTAGAACTGGATCTCAGCCATGATACTGACAAAATAAAAATAAAACAAAACAAAATAAAATATAACCAAATTGTTGATCCTCTGTGTCCTGACAACCTAGATTATCCTCATGATAATTTGCAATCTTTGATTTATAAGTGCTATACATAAGAAAGTCTACTTGTTAACAAAGCTCAGTTTACATGTGCTGGAAATTTAGAACATGTCTGACTGCTTTTTAAACCAGAATAGTGAATTGTGTTACAGCACTGAGAAGGCTGATACATAAAAGGAAAGCAAAGCCAAACAAATACATAAATAAGAAATCTTGAAATACAGGTTTATTAAGTTATGATACATGGTAGCTTTGTAAATTCATCAGGAAAGAATGTTTGGATTTTTTTAACTTAATGAGCACATGAGTCTGTTTATCACATGCCTCTATAAATAAGTGTTTTGCAGATGTTTTCTCTTTTTTGAAAATACTTTTTCTCTCCTCAGGGCATGCTACACTATTAAATTAAACTATGATTTCCCTTGCTTATTACAGAAGACTTAGAACACTATGGCAGGCAGAGCACTGGCATAACTTTTTAACATAAATTTTAAGAATTATTTACAGATTAATAGTGTAGCACCTATATATTTTGTGTGGCAAAACTTTTTAGTATAAATTCTAAGAGCTGTTTGCACATTATTGTATTATTTCATAGATGCTATGTCTGGTTAATCAAAATTGACCGTCTAATTTCATTGAGAGTGATATCTCTATGATAAATACAACGAATTCCACTGACTGCTAAATGGTCTGGCTTACTTATGATAATTTTATTATCCTAATTAATTATTAATCATTTATCTGTCCTATTCATACTTCCTGTATCTGCAACCACTTTTCTTTCACAGTGAGGTTCAAACTTACAGTTATTCTCTAGTGTCAAATGTCATATTGTCAGTGTTACCTCAACAAAGCCAGCTGTTAATGACTGGACAGTTTCTTCAACAAACAGAATAAACACAATCACAAAACTGTTTCTGAAGAGGCTTTATAAAAATCTAGAGAGGAAAGGATGAAAGAAAAATAAGGAGTTACTGTGTAGTTAAGGAATTTTGAGTTACAAAATACTCTGATATACTCCTGTTTATATTACATTTTAACCTGACATAATTCACTATTCATGTCTTTTACACTAAAATCTTGAAGTCGTTTAGAAATGTAACAATAGTAAGGAATAATAGCTTTTATTTGCATACTCTGTTTAAGTGTGGTACCTGCTGATTTCTTAGCAGAGAAATTTTACCCCTCCCCCTTTTTTTTTAAACTTAAAATGTTAAAATCTGGGTCTGCTGACTAAGCTCATACTTAGAGAGGTAATATTACAAACCTAGAATGTCTTTGCCTTCCAGTCAAGGTTGGCCTATACTGATACTTGCAAAGTTAAGCAGTTGTCACATTCTTTAAATATAGCTGTCTTGCCTGGGCATAAGAAACATTCAGCACAGTTTGCACACACTGTAAATTACTTCAAGCTCTTCCTAAGGAGAATTTTCTTGGCATAGTTTCTACGATGCATGCTTCCCTCATTAGAAGAACAGCTTAAAGAAATAGAGTATGAAACTACAAGAGATGACAAAGAGCTGTAAAATTCGCTTTGTATTTTGTGATAATGTCTGTGAAATCCTTCATTGAGTGATCCAAAGTGGACATGATGTAAAAACTGCATTGTGGACAGAACTGTAGCAGAAGTCCTGACAGAGCACTGTTCTAGCACTCCATTGTATAGCAGCCAAGGATGTAGACCTCTCTTGCAAAGAAATAACCCAAGGTAGTGCTGTCATCATGTAACATTCAGTTCCAGTAGTTTGCCTGAGTTTGAGTCAGTCACCAAGGGAGGAAAGGGAAGGAATGTTGGGCATGTGTATAGTTGTGATAAGTTATTCGTGTTCATGCAACACTAACATCCATCAGACTCCAAGGGAATGGAATGCAGTGTGTCTGCAGTGTAGTGAGGATATGTTTATGTTGGATTAGCCTGTGCTAATGCAGAGTGAGATTTTCACCATTTTACTCATGCCACTATCGTATCTCTTGTAGAAGAGCCACATTACAGCCTTACTGCAGTGGGCTGTGGCTTGAGTGCTTTTCAGATGTGGAAATGGTTTGCTTTGTGTATCTATAGTAACCACCTGCTGGCATTTTCACTGAGTGCTGTGCATAGGCTGAGGGTGTGTGACTGTTATTATTATCTGCTTTATAGCTTATCCCAGAAGGCAATGTAGTATGTGGAAGATAAATTATCTTGAAATAAAACAGTTCATGATCTGAAGTGCTTCAGCTCTGCCAGCAAAGATGCTCATGAAGTTTAATCGACTCTGCCGAAAATAATTGTATAGAGAAACCTTTGGGTATTATAATTTACCTTTCTTGATCAGAGAACAGGTAAAGTACATTGGCTGTGTGGGCTGTAATGCTCTCAGCTCCTATCACTTCCCTCACTTCCCTGTATGGTAGACATGCCTTTTAGTTAGTGGTTCAGCAATCAGCAGGTGAACTTGTGTTTTATCCAAAACATCGCTTATAATTAAATGGCTTATCTTCTCGGTGGTGCCTAGTTCTTCTGAACTGTTTTTACTCAAGTAGTAAACATTCCTTTGCACATTTCAAATAGTAGTGGCAGTTACACGTGGTGAAGGATTACTCAATGACAGCATCTTATCTTACCTATGTGTGAAAGGTAAGAGGTTTTATGATTGTGAAATTACCCACTGAGCAAACTTCCTTAATAATTCACTAAAGAAATTACTTTGAAGCACAGCTAAGGGTAAAGAAACAACCAGAAATCAAAATCATCGCATCTTTTTTTCCAAATAGAATGCTTTAAAACTTGTCAAGCTGCCACTGCTTGGCTTGTGGCACTCTGACCCTTCCCTAGTACCCACCCATGTGTGCTTAGGAGCTGTTGATTTCCTCCTCATATGTTTTTTTTACTACCATCTCCTTTGGGTTGTGGTGATAAAACATGAATGGACTTGGGAATAAAAATCAGGGGGTAATTACAATCACAGAATCATAGAATGGTTTGAGCTGGAAGGGACCTTATATATTATCTATTTCCAATCTCCCTGCCGTGAGCAGGGGTACTCCACATTAGATCAGGTTGCTCAAAGGCACATCCAGTCTAGTCTTGAACACTTCCAGGAATGAGGCATCCACAGCTTCTCTGGGCAAACTAATCGGGATATTGTGATATTGAATTAGTGATACTGTGATATATTGTGATATTAGTGAGTTAGTGATATTGCAGTCAATATTACTTTGTTGATGTCTTTGCATGTTTCCCAGTGAAAGTAATTATGAAGAAATTCTGTCTCTCACTCTGTGTTTCTTGTCACCCTCTCTCTGTCACCATTTTACAACAGGTATTTTACCACTAAAGCCTATTTATTAGTAAGGTAATGTATTACAGAGAATGGAGTAGCATGTTACAGAACTTGGTGCATATAAGTTTTATATTGTTTCTTCTAGGATGTCTTGTGTATGTAGAGAACTATCATAACCTAAAATATTTTATTGCCTTAAAAGCAGACAATATAAGAAGTCTTCCTGTATATTGTGAATCTGAAATCAGGTGACATTCATGTTACATCTTGGTAAATTATGTGGTTTTAAAACTGTGGTTAGCAGCTTGTTCTGATATTGGCATTCCATAGAAAATTGAAATGAGTTTTTGAGAATAAGGCAGTATGTTCTCTGCCATGTCAAAAGTGAAAAGTGCAGCTTCAGATACTGGAAGTTCCTGCCAGCTGACACAGTTTGTATTAAATCATCCAACCCTTATGTTGATACTTTGCTCTGCTGTTCTGCCTTGTGCAGAGATGGTTGAAAAAGATTTGTCCTTGCAAGAGAAGGTAAGTAGGCTAAGCACAGTCATCCTGCTTTATTGCTGTAGCATCAAGGCACTATAAAATCTGCAAACAAAGCAGATGGGAGAGGAATCTACAGCTTTCCTAATTAATTTACATACTATTTAGCTTTTCAGCTCAATTTTTATGTACAAAGATAGTACCTCATCATTTGTATGTACAATCTCTTACCTTTCCCATGCACATAATTTTAGAATTTTTGAGGCGTCAGGATTCCTTCACATCTTTAAATATTTTAATTATGAAATCCCTCTTGGCTGGTTGAAATTAACCTCCTCCTAAACATCCACAAGGAATGGTGGTTGTTGGCTCGTTTTTATACCATTGCTGATAAACAGCAGATCATAAGTGATCTGACAAATATTGCAACATTCTGGCAGCAATCATTTGTTTAATTAAATTATACATTATAATATAGGGTATGGGCTGCTCTGCTGTGAAGCCTGCCTGTATGGGTAGGTCTCAGTTTATATTCCCTTACTGGGTGCAAAATTCCTTATCTTCAGTGAACTATTGTGTAGGAGTTGCATAACATATAACAGCTGACCTTTTTTAAATTCATACTCTAGATTATGCAGAGATAACATTTTGGAGTTAAAATATCAGGCATTTTCCTTTTTTCTTTTTTTGTCAATCTTGCCAGATCCCACACTATCAAACCTATAGTTCAGAAAGGCATGGAAAAGAAGTTGGGTATGAGTTTTAAAACCTGCTGCCTTTCAGACAAGGCATTAAGCATAAAGAAACGTAATAACACCAATCTGCAAATCATCAGCTTCTGGCTCCTCCCAAGTTTCAGCTGACTTCCTACCAGACCTGTAAAGCAAGCTGTAGGAATTATCTTCCTCCAGGCGCTAGGCAGCAGTTTCCAAGTCAGCAGTTTCCAAGTCAGCTTGCTCCACAATGCCTGCAGATATTTGGTGGTAACAGCAGATTTTATCTTGCCTGGGGATTATAGTCTGCTGCCTGAAAAGATGGTGTTGACAGTATGTTCCCTATTAAAAATGCAGTAGTACAGTATACAACTTACATAATCATCCACTCAATAATAGCACTCTTCAAAGCACATCCTTATCAATCTCCTTTGAATGTAAGCAGGGACAATAACCCTGGGGTTTATCTGAATACATCTGAGGAAAAAAGTTCTGCTTTTAGAATATCCTTGACTGTTCGACTTTGTTTATTGATTCACATCTGTATGTCAGATAGGAAGGTTGGAATCATCTATACTAATCCCCATGCTCAAGCAACATCAGCTAGAACCAGTTGCCCATAACCGTGGTTGTCAAATTTTTAATACCTCCACAAGTGGAGATTCCAGAGCCTCTCTGGGCAGCCTGTGCCAGTGTTTGGCCCCATTCACCAGTAAAGAAATGTTGTCTTGTGTTCACATGGACTTGCCTGTGTTTTCATTGTGCCCACTGTCACTTGACCTATTGCTGGACACTACTGGAAATTCTGTCTCTCATTCTTGTTTCCTTGCATCATTGAATGACAGAATAAATGGGGTTGGAAGGGACCTTTAAAGGTCATCTAGTCCAACTCCCCATGTGATGAGTATGGATGAAGCTCTGAACTATACCCTTCCCCAATCCCTTACACCCATTGATGTGCCAGAGGTTTCTCTTCTCCTGGCTGAAGAGTCTCTGCCTCTCCTCGTACAAGAGATGCTTCAGCCCCTTTATCACCTCTGTGCTGGACTTACTCCATTAAGTCCATGTCTTTCTTGTACTGGGCAGTCCACTCCTGGTTGTGCAGTGCTCCTAACTATGGTCACACAAGTGCTGAATGGAGGGAAGGATCACTTGCTTTGATCTATGGTCATTGCACTTCATATTAGCCAGGACGGTGTTGGCCTTCTTTTCTGTGAAAGTGCACTGCTGGTTTGTGATCAGCTTGTTGTCCACCACAACCCCATGGCCTTGTGTGCAGAGCTTCTTTCCAGCAGGTTGGTCCCGAGTGTATATGGTACCTGTGTTTATTCTTACCCACAGTTGTCTTCAGAACTTTGCATATCCCCTTATTAAAATTCATGAAGTTCCTCTTGAATCAACTCTCCAGCTTGTGAAGGTCCCACATGGTAGCACAACTATGTGGTGTTTCAGCTGCTCCTCCCAGTTTTGCATCATCTGTCAACTTGCTGAGGCGCACTCTGTCACATCATTTTAGGTCATTAGTGAAGCTGTTAAACAGTATTAACCCCAGTAATGATCTCTGGATTACACCACTTGTGACTTGTCTCCAACTGGACTTTGTGCTGCTGATCACCACACACCAAGCCTGGCCATTCAGTTAATTTTCGGGCTGTGTAGGTATCTGGCCTTTAATTTGTCAGCTTGTCTTTGAGGATGTTATAGGAATCTGCCTCAACTCAAGCTGAGGTGAACAGCTTTAGCTGCTCTCTCCCCTCATCCAACAGGCTGCTCACCTTGTAGAAGGTTATCAAATTGTTAAAGCATGATTTCCCTTCTGCAAACTTATACTGATTGCTCCCAATATCCTTTATTCCCTTCATGTGTTTGAAAATGGTTTCCAGGATGATTTTCTCCATCATCTTTCCATGGATATAAATTGCAGCTATATCATTTGCCTGTGGTTGCAGAGCCCAGATAATAGATTTGATAGGAAAGCTGTCCTATTCATTTTATTTTAGAGACACTTAAATGATGAAATTTCTAAATCCTGGATTTTCTAAAATGTCTCTCAGTTATCTTATGGAGATCAAATTGAAATTTTTCTTGTGGTTAGTGAATGGGAGGAGGCATGGAAAAGGAGCATGTAAAAATCCTGTAGAGCATTGCAGGCAATGAGGCTTCAGGGACTAAGAGGAGTATTTGGGATGTGTGTACAAAATATAGTGTTTGCAATGAGTTCAAAAATATGTATTTTTCCTGTTTTCGTAGTCTACTCCTATTAGAGCAATGCTACATTGCAATTGACTTGATTAAAAAGAAGTCTAATATTCCCAGTTAATGCCTGTATTTATTTTATAAATGAAACCATGAAGAGTGATTCAAAACCAGTGGCCTTGCAAAGATTTGGGAATATTGCTTAAAACGTTGTGCTTCAAGATTATTTAGTTCCATATTGGCTTTTCAAGCCTGTGGAGAGACCAACAGGAATGTGTGAGTCAAACTCCCTTGTTCCATTCAGTTGGATATCACTTTACCAGAAGTGGATCTGTAGGATGTACTGGTGGGTTTGTGTGGGCAAGTGAGATATTACCTACCAAACTAACCATGGCAGAGAGAGAGAGAAATTTGAAATCCGTCAGAAGATGCCTCAAAACAATGCATATTATGATAATTAATTTTAATTTGCTTGCTAATCAAGGAGAACAAAGTCATTCCTGCTACTCAGACATTTGGCATTTTTTTTTAGTCTTTCTCTTGAGCATAAATATTTCTTCTCTTTTTAGGTGTGGGTAAATCAGACAAGAATCTAGGTGGAAAGGCAATCAGACAGAATGAAATTATGAGGCTTTAAAAATAATTCTATTTTGAATATACTAAATATACTCAGAGAAGTTGTGTGATTGGATGTGATGTATGTAAAATCAAAGGTGTAAGAGAAAAATTGAAGACAACTGTCAGAAGCTTTTTGCTTTTGTGATTGAAGGCTAGAAAAAAATGAGTTTCATATCAGCGCCACATTGTCAACAGTGTTAAACGGCCTGATTACTGAGGCAATTAAAACAAATTGTTATGAAAATTAGCTGTGCTGGCCAGATAGAGAAAATAAAATTTTAATTATTACTATGGCTTGTTTGTGAAAATGGTAGTAAGAATTCATTACACTTAGTCTTGTGAGAGCAAAATCACCAAGCCTCCAAATTCTTTCTTACTGCTTTTAGCTGTTAGGTCCCTCCTTGAAGTTTAGAATTTTGCCAAGGAATTGGGCCATGTATTTTCAGAACAGGTTCTGAATCTTTTTCATCCTATTCTGATCATTATCTTTGTCCTGCTTTCTTTTGCAGTAGTTTACAATTTAGCTCAGTATTCCATCTGCTCTTCCTGTCGTACCAAGCAATATAACACATTTGTCATGTCTTCATGAACTATTCTGTTCTATTCCAACTCTTGCAAAGTGACTGCAGGCACAGAAGTGGGGAGTTCATCACCATGATGAGGTTATTTGATACAATAAGCAGCTGGGACATGAAAGCTTATCTGTTACAAAAATGTTTTATCTCATGTTGTTAATAATTTGAATATGGAACAGTAGCTGGTAGTTTAAGGTCAATCCCTTTATGAAAGCCAGTGCTTACCAGGAAGTGCCTGAAACATGTGCAAGGCTACTTCAACTCCTTTTTCTGCTTGTGCTCAGAGCTGTTCTGTTTCAAAGAGTGCTGTTTAGGAATGCTACTGGGTGGTCTCACACTGGAAGATTATAATACAAAGTTTGTAGTGTAAAGAATCAGCTGAAACTCTGCAGTTGCTCTGGAGGATTATTTTTTAATAAGTTCTCAGCTTAATGTGCAAGCATTGCTTTATATTTCTGAAAGGCTGTCTGCCTTTGATTCAATACCATTCTGAATCTTACAATTTGCTGTTGTGACCACTACCATGCTTCAAATACCTAATTTAAATTACCTCTTAATAAACTTAGTGTATCTGTTTTGTGTAGCTAATTTCTATTTTCATTCTAGCAGAAGAAGAAAGAAGAGGAAAGAGGGAGAGAAGAGAGAGTCAGTGTTTTGTGATGACAGGACAAAAGGTTCTTCCTCTTTAGTTCTTCCTCTGCAGACCTGAGAGGAATTTTTGAAATTTTCTCCTTGTGGAGTTATCTCCACTGATTCTCTACTTGTAATAGTGCTTAGCATTTTGAATGTTCAGTGTTCAGATAAAGAACAGTATATATGGATCTCTTGGGATAGCATGTTCTAGCTATAGAACATCCAGATTTGTAATTTCAAACTTAATGGATAGAGTTGGCAGTTTTATTATCTGCTTTGTCTCGGTGCTTTTATTTTTCTGTGGAAAGAGTCTGATCTCACAGTTCTACACTCAATTTTGCGTTGGCATCTAGTTTGTGTTTTCCCAAGAGGCATAGTTAGTTCTTGCTGATCACCCCTCCTGGCTGAAGGAAAATGCAATATACATTTAAAGACTTTTTCCTGAAAAGTAGCTTCTGTGGGATGCTTACATAAGGAGACTGCTGTGTACTCTGTTTTTTGAAGGCACTTCTGGTACAGTGGACAAAACCATTACCTGTCACTGTTTGTAATACTGGGGTTGGTTTTTTTTCTGTTCTTTTATTTCTTTTCTTTATTAAACACTACAGTGTCCTTTCTGGATCCTTTTTTTTGTACTGGTTTAGGAAGATACTGATTCTAGACATTCTGTAATATTTTTCCTCTTGCATCTGAGCATCCTCTGAAGATTTTTTTTTAGTATAAGGACTTTGAGAACCATGGTCCTAGCTGTCCCTAATGTACTAGATTATCTGGTATTTTTCTAATAATTACTTATGTCTCAGCCCCATATGCTATCTTGTTTCTGTTAATACTTTTTTCATCTCCCATATCCACAGTGCAGTATTAGACCATACAGTCCTGTTTTGAAATGATTTTCTGATTCACCTTTATTTTGATGCATGAAATTGTGCATTCTCAAAAATCATGCTGTGGCATAGAACGTATATTTGATAGAATAATTTTATGTAAGCAGCTATAAGACTTGTGGAGTAGATGTCCTGTCATGCACAGCCCATTAGATACATCAGGAGATTCCTTTGTCTCTTGTTGGTCTAAACTAGATGTAATCCCTAAGATCACATATGCTTATTCAGCATGATAATCCGTCAAAAGAGAGCATAGCTAACATGTGGCCATTTCATTGTTGCTGCCTTCGGCCAAATTGGTGTCACTCTTCAAGGAACTGGACTGATGCCTGTTGCTGAGCCTGGCCTTGACAATATGCCTATGTTCACTGCTTGTTTCATCCTGGACTCACTGCAGTGCTCTTTCTTTGATCTTTCTGTGCTTTTAGGCCTGTTGTGCTTCTATTGATGTTTAAATTTGAGGGCTCTACTAGCTAAATTAGAGCCCTGGCTTGCCTGATTTTTCTCCCATTTCCTTTTGCTTGAAAGTCTTGTGTATTAGATCCTTATCTAATCCGATTTCTAACAAATGAAGGTCAGAAGTTCAAAATTACAGGCTCACTTAGAGTGAATACAGGAACTTTTCCCCCACTTTAATGCTCTCTGATGTTCACCCTGGACAATGCATTCTTCACAATCAATGTATTCAATTTTTCTTTAGAAGTCTGATTGGTAAAAATGCTTAGATTAAAAAAATATGACAGAAAGGAAGAAAGGCAAATGCAGTGCCCTGTTGCTATTCACATTCCCATCCTGTATTTTTTTGTCTGGCTTAAAGCATGAGTACACAATTTATGTACAACTCCTAAGGAACCAGGACCTTGCAAAGTGAAAGTGAAGATGATGGAAAATATATGTATTTCATTGATATCATACCCATGTTCAGAGGGTGCTTCCTCTCATCTCTCCTCTTAATTTATCTTTGAATCTGTCAGTCATGCCCATTGCTATTGCTTTTTGTCAAGGCAGCGGTGCCTTTGACATTGACAGAATCAGATTTTATTCCATAGATTTCAGAAAAACATGCCCACTAAGTTTGCCTTCCTATTTGATTATTTCTTTGAAACCCTTTCAATTTAATGGAGAGGCATAATTTGTCCAGCTGCTCAACCTTGCCATCAGGGACATGCTCCAGGGATAAGCAGGATTTATCAGAGGTTAAGGGGGTACATCTGTACAAGAGCTACTTGTTAATATATTAGTGACGTTTCACAGAAGGATTCACTTCGGGCGGGAGCTAAGTGTGGGCTTGGTACATCAGCTGATCTCTGACAATAAGCTCCATTCTAAACTAGATAGCTTGATCTTTTGAGGCTCATTGATTTCTAGAGCAGTATTTATTGCTTTTTGAAATGTTCAGGCAAATACTTAATCTGATAAAGATTTAGTGGAGGAAGTTCTGTATTCATAGTAATTTTTTTGATCTGAAGAAACGTGCAGTGGAACCACAATGTTAGCTTTTACTACCTTGACAGCTTCTTCAGAAATATGCTTTCTTTGGCATAAGCTCTTACACATAACCTGTGCCAGTTATATCTTGCATATTCACTGCAAACACAGGATGTGATAGAATGAAACCCAGAGCATATCAGAATTAAATCTGGCATTGCTGCAGGAAAGAGCCACTTAATGTCCTTGTGTAATGCTTATGTAATAGATTAGATTCTCTGCCTGACTGTTCTAGTTGTCTGTGGTGGTATATAAAAAGCTTGCCAGCTTGCTAGTACTCAATTAGCTCATTCACCATGAGTAAACTAGTTCTCTAGCTTATAGGAGCAAAGCACTTCCAATCCTCTAATTGGTTTATGCATATAATCTTTTCCACACACCAACAAGTGCAAAAGTTGATTTGCTAATAGAATCAGAGAATAAAGTGAGAGAGGAGAAAAAATACAGAAATACCTATAAACTCAATCTGTATGGGCCATTGTTTATAAATAGCACCATTTGTTACTCCTTCAGTTCTTTTTGGTTGCTTGAGTCAACAGATAAATCTTAATAAAAAAGAAAAAGGGTCATAGTCACCTAATGCATAAAAATGTTTGGTTTTCAAGATATACAGTTGCTGTCAAGCTCTCAAACTTAATTTGTTTTATATATATTATTTTAACTTTCTACATATTTTCTTTTTAATGTTTTTAGATGATAAAAGTAGGATTTAGTTGTTACTGGTTATAAGTTTTTAATAGGAAGTTGTACATTTTATAAAACTTAGAAAACTGGTAAAAGAAAACTCTCTCTTTAAAAAGCATGTTTGGAAATACCCTGTCAATGTTAGTTCAGGGTCTTTGAAAAATTATGCCTTATAGCCTATTTTATGGCGTAGAAGATGACCTTTTAGGGCTTTTAACTGAAAGATATAATTAAGCTCATGATAGTATATTTAGTGGACCTTGAAAGAATTTCTTCATAACTTTAACTATGAACATTGTCAGGACATAACCAAGACAGTGCTGGGCTTTTATTATTGTCTGATTCCTCCCAGGGCAAAAGCACTGTGTCTGATGAGAGATATCATCCTGAGATGGGATATGTACCTTCAGGCTTCAGCTGCTTCTCCAGCCTTTCTTACTTGTCTTTGTGACATCAGAAAAAAATGCAACAATACCTTTTCCAGAGTTAACCAGGACTATGGTGAGGCTCCACTTTAAATTTTGCTAATTCAGCCTCTTGTCTGACTTCTCATCTGTGCAGAGTCTTACCATGAATAAAATGTGTGAAATTGTTCCTTCAAAGGATCAAACTTTCAATGCTAAGGAAAACTTGAATGCTTTGTAAAGGTGTCGGTAACATCTACTTCATGTTCTGCTTTATTTAATGTAAGCTCTTCTAAAAACTACATAACTTTCTTTTGAGATGCTGAGATGTTTTATAGATATTTTTCATCCAAATGTACATCTTCTAGCTTGCTCATCTCATGGCTAATGCATGTTTAGAAATTTTTATATATGAACATAGCTAATAATATGCTTTTTAGTTTAAGAATCAGTCTAAGAGTAAATCTAAGAGCAAATATTAACTGAAAGCTTAATTCTCCTACTAGAGTTTAAGCAGATCCTTGCTACATGCAGAAGAAAGTAATTTTGCTAATGACTTTTGAGTCTTTAATAATAATTCAAATTTGAAAAATCTCATCAAGTTGAAATTGGAAAACTTGATGTAGGAAATCAGGGTCATGGTTTTACTTCACCTATGGTTTTACCTCCTGCTAAAATTCAAGAGAATAGCTCAGAAAATAGGTAGAATTATTTTTAAAAATGGCCTGATCAAAGTAAATATGTATGTTCGTGTTACAGCATGACCAGGTACACTCTATTCTGCCAAAAGCTGTGCTCTGTGCCAGTGAACCTCCTCTGTTCATTGGACAATATCTTCCACACAGGCAATTTATGTAACTGATTTCCAAGATACCCAGTGTAACTCTCTGAAAGAGCTGCACCTTCTGGGCATTCTCAGGCTGGATACCTGGTTCTGACTGTTACTTGGTAAAAATAAAATGTCTTATGGTTTGCCTTTTCCTCTGAGCCTCTTTGAGCCCTTACAGTCCCAGAAACATTTCTCAAATAAGCTGGATGTGTTGATTCTCCCCAAGCACACAGTCTCAGAGAAAAAACAATTAATTACACCTTGGAGAAGAGAGGGCTCCTGGGAGACCTCATTGCAGCCTTCTGCTACATAAAGAGGACTTATAAAAAAGAGGGAGAATGACTTTTTATATGGGCACATAGTGACAGGGCAAGGGAGAACAGTTATAAACTATAAGATGAGGAATTTAGATTAGATGTTAAGAAAAAATTATTTACTGTGAGTGGAGTGAGGCACTGAAGCAGGTTGCCCATAGAAGTTGTGGATGCCCCATCCCTGGAGGTGTTCAGGGTCAGGTTGGATGGGGGTCTGAGCAACCTGATTGAGTGGATGGCATCCCTGCCCATGGGCAGGGGTTGGACCTAGATTGTTGCTATGGTTTTCGGACGGCACAGAAATAACAACATGACTCTCCATGATGGTAAAGATGAGAGCAAACTTTATTCTTCTAAATTCTACTTTTATAGAGTAGTTCGGTACAAAGAACATGATTGGTTATTCAGCGTCTACACTCTTTTGTAAATATTTCTTTCCAGTAAACATGTTGGAAAAACACCACCTGCAGATAGTTTCTCACTTCCCAAGGTTTGTTTGAATTCCTCTTTAAGATTTCTCAGGCTAACATGAGAAAGTTGCTCGCTTGCCTTTCACACAGACACTAGCAGAGCCTGAAGCCTAAATTCAGACCAATGTCAGGCCCACATCTCCCCCTTTTAGTTTTTGCTGAGGGCGGCGTCTGTGTCTGTGTCCTCTCCTGCAGGGCCCTTGCAAGAGAAAAAAAGACAAACATGACACCAGAAGTCCCATTAGTAATCAACCAATTACTAAACAGAACTTTCATTGGGCACCAACTTAAATGGTCAGGGAAGTTCTGTGGCATTTGGTGTTGACCCTTCATAACCATGTCCATGCACCAGCGTCAAGCTTAGCTATTTACTAATTCTAATACAGAAAAAAACAAAACATCATTAGCCTGCTCAAAAATGGCAGTCTAATTTGTCAAGATCCATCACTCTAGGAATCATCCTTTCAGATAACAAGGGCTTTTTCTGCCTTTTAGCAAAGGACAGTGGTCCTTGCATTACACCTGCAACCGCAAACTGATTTAATTTTCCAATTATTTGGACAACCTGAGTTGACCCTTTTTTTTTTTTTTTTTTTTTTTTTTTTTTTTTTTTTTTAATGCAAAAATGCATGCGATGTTTGAAAGGGCAGAGACCCATTGCAGGATGTGCAGTATTGGACCATCGTTCACTCAATTGGCCCATGATATCTGTAGGATGTCACCTAGAAAGAAAAAAAGAATAATAAAATTAATAAAATATCAATAAAAAGATATCTGACTCCAAAAAAAATCTACATGATCCCAAAGACCAGAAAGGCAAAAACCACAAAGTGAAATAACAGCCCTTAATAACTACAAAACATACACCGAAGGCACGTGAAATATTACCTAAAATACAACTACATCTATGTAGGAAACTTAAATGAAACAACATCTACTATAAAATTAAAACACATGAAAAGAAAAAGTCCATTGAGACAAGATGTTGATCCTTAGCATCACTGGATGTCTTCTTGAAGCCTGGAGCAGGGAGTGACTCGAGGATGATCGATGAAAACAGGACCATGCTGCTGACACAGGACTTTGTTGTCTCCATAACTTCCAACCACATGGTCATCTTTGCAGTCTATATGACAGCCACTAAGGCTATGCAATGTCCCTTTTCACTCCTCAAAGGTGATGGGTAACACGACTGCTGAACCTGCTAATGATAAAACACAGGCACATCTTCTCCTTAAGTTAACAAACTTGTCAGGCTCCATTGTCTAAATTCAACATCCAGGTTTCATATTTACTCTTTCTTCAGGTTCATAACATAAATGTTACATTGTTGCAAGTTATCTTTTTAATAATAATTTTGATCAGCCCAAGAACTGCAAAAGCTGAAGTGCTTCTTTTCCAGTGACAACCTGTTCGTCCTTCCCGGACAGGAATTCCAGGTTCACCTCAAAGATCAATTCAGCTATTATATTTAAAGGCCAAATTGTTGAGTCAAATAACTCATATGTAATTTTTTGCTAAAACATCTGGGCAAACAGGCAATTCCCATCCAGAGAGAGCCAAGGCATGGCCAGTGCCCAGCTCTAACTGCAGAGGAATCCCTTACACCAATTTTAAAAACAAACTTCTTAAAAATCTTATAATAAGAAACTAATATGGTAATTGACACCTCCTAAATTTGTCAGGGTAGAGATGCTCTGAGCTCAGCAGGCTCTTGAGATGGTCTGTGACCAGGATTGGAACTGCATCCCAAACCGTCAGGACAGAGGAGGCATTCTTACAAACTCAGATAACCTTGTCTGGAAATCTGAAAATATTTAGAAAATCATGAATGCAAAGCTAGCATAGACAGCTAGAAAACAAGGAAAAATTCTTGGGTGACACGTGTCTTACAGGCAATTATAGACAAATAGCAAAGTACATGAGAAGAAGAAGCAGAAGCAGCAGCAGTAGCAGCAGCCGGCTGTAGAACTGTAATAACTTTATCATATCAGTGAATTCACATCAAATATCTTAAAAACTGAGATAACACTTAAAACTCATAACCGATGGTTATACTGTAGAATTATTAATAATACTTGTGTTATCTGCAAAAGGCAACAAAGGTTGCTTATTTGTTTTTTGTATTTCTTGTCATTTTTCTTCTATTATGAACAGGCATTTAAGGCTCCAATTCTGTTCACAGAGACGCCTTGAGAAGAAATGTTTTGAGGGAGGGGGGAAGGGATAAACCCAAACAAAAATCAACTGTCCCTCTAAAAGGAAAAGCTTCTGCTCACCTCAAAGGCGACGAAGCTATTTGGCCCTGCCCTGAGTGGGGCTTTGGGGGCTCAAGCGCCCCAGGGCCACCCCGCGGAGCTGGGGGAAATCCAAACAAACGTGGCCCCCATTTTTCTGTAAAGGAAAAAGCTTCTGCCTGCCTTAAAGGCGGTGAAGCTATTTGGCCCTGCCCTAAGTGGGGCTTTGGGGGCTCAATGGCCCCAGGGCCGCTCCGCAGAGCTGGGGGAAATCCAACAAACGTGGCCCCCATTTCTATGTAAAAAAAAAAAAAAAAAAATTCAAGCGAAGCAACTCCTACAGCATTATCCGCTGTCTAGAGGAATGGCAAGTTCCTCGTGCCCTATTCGCAGTCAGCCGCTCGGCCCGCAGGGAAGGAGTGGGGGAGCGAACCCCGCCGCTCATGGCGGGGGGAAGGGGGAAAAGGAGCGAGGAGACCGCTCCTCGGTTCCTATGACGACTTGCTGTGCAAATTCACGCGGGAAGGAAATGAAAACAGCGATGAAGTGTGTGCCGGCGGGGCAGTGGCCGCTGGCCCCTGTTCTCATCGCTACTGCACACGGCGGGAGAAAACCTCCGCCGGGGGGGGAAAACGGGGAGGGGACAACGGAGCGGTGCTCGGCGGAGCTCAGCCCGCCGCCGCCCTGCCGCCGCCTGTCTCAAGCGGAGAGCCGGTGGCCCCCCTCACCGCCCTGGGGGAAGGGGGGGAACGAAGAGGCAAAGCTGCTCCAAGCCGCCCGTCTCAGCGGCACCGCGCGGGGAAGGGACCTGCGCGCCCGCCCGACCCGCGCGCCTGTGGGGAGGGGGGGAATCCGAGTACGGAAAAACGAGAGAGAGAGAGATTTTGCAGCCGCTGCAGCGCCCTGGAGCAGGGCGGGAGAAAAACCGAGCGAGAGAGAGAGAAGGCAGGGAGATCGCATCCGTGCTGCCATGCCTGTCTCACCGCACCCCCCACCCCGCACAAGGGAAAGAACAAAGTTAAAACACAGAGACACAAAGAAAGACAAGCCCTAAACTCACACAGGCAATCATAAAACAAGCACAGGTAACGTTAAAAGCATAAAACACTCATAAAGTGAACTTTTCGCCCTGAACACACAGAAGGATACAGAGGGATCAAAGGTTTTCGATTCCGGTCCCGTCCGCAGGCCAGATGCTGGGCCACGCCGAGGAGGAAAGGATCGTTGTGTCACACTCTGGGTCGGAATCTGACCAGCTGTATCTTGGACGGGCTAGCATCTTTTAAAGTCACGGTACAGACTAGTCGCAGTGGATGATAGCGCAGGAACCACTGCCAGCCATCCGTGGTATGAAGAAAGGAGAAGGAAAAGCCAAGGAAGCGCCGTCTCTGCCGGCCGGGAGAGGTTTACAGACGCTCGCTTTGATCTCGGCCAGACAGAACCGAAAGAGGTCGGGGGAGCGCTGGGCAAGCTGTCGGCAGCGAAGAATTCCAGCTGCTCTTGTCAGGAAAGGCACAAGCTGTCCTCTCTCAGGAGAGGGGTTCCCCAGGTTTTTCTGGAACCTCTGCCCGGCTGTCTTTTCTAGAAATTAAAGTCCAGCTGTGCTGGGTGCCGTCCGACCTGCTGTCTTTTGGCAGGATTGATCTTTTTCCATGGTCAGCAGGACCAGCATTCTTTAGAAAAAACGTGGAGATACTTCGCTTACCTCTCTGAGGAGGCAGGTAGAATTTTCAAGCTTTGCTGCATGAATCAGTCCTGGCTGCGCTGAACTTCTTCGAAAACGTCAGGTCACCAGATGTTGCTATGGTTTTCGGACGGCACAGAAATAACAACATGACTCTCCATGATGGTAAAGATGAGAGCAAACTTTATTCTTCTAAATTCTACTTTTATAGAGTAGTTCGGTACAAAGAACATGATTGGTTATTCAGCGTCTACACTCTTTTGTAAATATTTCTTTCCAGTAAACATGTTGGAAAAACACCACCTGCAGATAGTTTCTCACTTCCCAAGGTTTGTTTGAATTCCTCTTTAAGATTTCTCAGGCTAACATGAGAAAGTTGCTCGCTTGCCTTTCACACAGACAGTGGCAGAGCCTGAAGCCTAAATTCAGACCAATGTCAGGCCCACACTAGATAATCTTTAATCTAACTCAAGCCCTTCTCTGATTCTTGAGGGGTCTCCTTATACTGACCTGGTCAAAAACCAAAACCTCTGAGAGGTTCCATTCCATCTCAAAATACAGGATACTTTATTTTCCACAGAATGAGATGGTGACTGAAAATGGTGATAACCTTAACAGTGCTTCTTTGACTGTGCTTTAGTGCTGTTGCTCACCCCCTGTCCCATGACTCAGGTGGATGTATTCCTCAGATGGGAGCAACCAGGCTGGTGTGTGTAAGCACAGGGGAGGGGAGCACGGCCCAGCAGAGGGAAGTGCCTGGATAGCCAGAGAGCAGGACTGTGGTGTCTGGGCAAGTCTGGGCATGGTGGGCAGGGCAGGTCTGGTCAGGCAGCCAGGGTAATGTGCAATCACCAGGCAAGTCCATAGAGATGAGGCAGGCTGAGACCAGGCCAGGCAGGCAGCCTGCGTGTGCGGGTCTGTCCGTGGGGCTGGTGGCCAGGCACAGGCACAATCCATAGCTCACATGGGAGACAAGCAGTTGTGGCTCAGCATGAATACAGCTTGTGTGAGAAAGGGGAATCAGCACCAGTGGAGCATCCCCACAGCACCAGCAGGAGGGCTCTGCCCAGGGTCACCAGAACCTCTACAGAGGGATATAAATGTGTCTCTAGTACAACATTTCTAGTGATGGATGCCTTTCTGTGCAGTGTCCAAACCTGATCGCTGTTTAGCAGTTCCCAGCACTGATTCCTTGCCCAGTTCCTAAATCTGCTGAAGGTTCAGGCCGCTTTCTGGATGTGATAGAATGTCTGTAGCAGAATGCTTAGGAGAGAAATAAACTCCTGGTGACTAGGAGTTCAGTTCTGCTGATAGACATGGGAGAAGTTATTTGAGAGACAGATTCAGTTTTCTGTAGACTGTTAGTCCAATGCTGTCTTTAGAATCTGAATATTAACATATTAGCAACACTGCTTGCTAGCAGTGATCCACCATTATGCAGTCATTTATATCCAATAGTATTGAAAGGTTAAATGTTCTCCTGCAGTGCAAAAGTGAAACATGAGTCCTGCTTTAAGGTCACACATTGCTTTTTCTGATACTATTGGACAATATATTGCAAACAAGATTGGTCCAAAACCATTCATCTTTTGTAATGCTTGTCGTAGGGAAGAAGTAAAATGGATTTTATGAGCCCGTATTATGCCAAGCATTGTGAAGACCACTCAAGACTGACAGAAAGTTTTTTTGACTGCCAAGCCTCATTGGAAAGTTCCACATCCTCTCATATTCTCATAGTTATGATCTTCTATTAGATTATCATCTATTAGATTATTAGAATAGATTATCAGATATTCTTTCAAGAATGGAGAGAAGAATATATTTTAACTAGAAATTTTTAAAAAATATATTACATTATACTAAATATTCCATTTAAATAATTAAAAATCATCAGCAAAAAAATCAAAGTAAGTGTGCAAGTTCATGATGCAGAGACCTCTGTGATGCTGTCTTGTGGTACAGGAAAGGATAACGAGCTTTCTGGTTTTTGATTATCATACCTCTATCATTTACAGACATTTGTTTGGGTGGAAGTTAAAATAAAGAGACAGAACTCTCCTTTGTTTAGTGTTTGTGCCCTGAAAAAGAAATTAGCATCCAATAAATTTTTCAGAGACTGAGAAGTAAAGCCCTTTATAAAGAGAAGACAGAAGTCCTAATTGTGGGAATAAGAATGTTTCTTGTTTATGACAGAAGTTTGCTTGAGGTTCTTTGTTGACTCTTAAGCAAAGTCCTACACACCACAAATACAAAACAATAGAAATGTAAGTCATGTTATATCTTAAGAAAAGGTGCTCTTTCTCTTAAATAGTACATATTTTAAAACTATTTTCTTTGAAGAAAGGTTTCCCAGTTTCCCAGTAGTTTACCATCAAACTAGTTGAAGAAATACAATCAATCTTTGCTTGACACTCAGTCATTGAAATTGTCCCCTGATGAAAAGGAAGTTTCCTAATTAATTATTTACCTCTGCTCTTGCACTTCCTCTGTATCCTTCTGTCCCTGTCTTACAATGTGCAAATGCTAGGAAATGTGGCACAAAATGACTAGATGAGTATGGGAAATGAGCAGTGGCCCAGTCTTATGGGGGTTTCAAAATCTAGTCTCAACTTGCTGTAGGGCTTGTTGTTATTAGACTTGTGGCAAGAGAGATAGGAAGGGTCAAGGTGAGGATTTTCTCTGTGTCCTTAAATATCATATAATTATATAGCTGTGTCCTTTTCCCCCACATTGTTGATAGTTTGTTCTTGAGAAGATAATGCAACTGACAGTACCAGTATGCACATGAATTTGTGGATTAACATTTTTGAAGTTACGTTTTTATTCTTAGAAGCCAGAACTATAAGAACTAGAAATTAATATTCAAAAATACTTTCTACCAGTTCTCTGCTTTGCTCAGAAAAAGTAAGGCTGCACTTCACCCAAACTGGAGTAATTTTTACTCTTTTTGATTACTATGAATTTGAACTTCAGTGATATATTTTGAATATATTCTCACATCTTTCAGGCATATGTGGAGGAATAGTGAAATAATGGTCACCAACATCTCTGGTTTGCTTAAGGTCAGAATATTTGGACCAGCAGTGCCCATTTAACTGCATTTGCATTTTTGTTTCTTTGTGTGTCAAAAACTTGAATGATGTGGATGACTTTCAGCCAAATCCTTTTCATCACACCTACATTTAGAGGGACTCATTATTATCAGTCATGAATTTCTGATTTTTTCCCCCTCCTCTTTCAGTTGTTAGTGTTTTTATCCATTTCTTATTTGTTTAATTAGCTATTTGTAGACCTGTAAGTCCCTGTGCAGACTTGGTGTACTGCAACTAAAGGATCAAATCAAGTGGATTACATTTCTAATGTAAATAGTTGAATTGTTTCCAGTTTAACACATATTTATGGTTTATCTTATTTAACAAAAAAATCTGTAGAATTACCATCAGATTATAACTATGGCAACAAGAACAGAGAAGATGGAACAATTTCTTTTCAGGGTGTAATAGGTGAATGAGTCTCAGGTTTTGTTTTCACTGCTGATACTCTGTTCACAAGTCAGAACCATTAATTTGTGATATCAGAAACATTTGGCACTTTCACTTCTATGAAATAAATACAATGTGAAATCATAGCATGATTAACAGTGGATGTTAAACAAACTTATCATTTGGAGAAATAGTCGACAGAAGATTTGGTGAAATTTGTGAAATCACAGAGAATGGCTCCTTGTTGTGTATGTGGTTGAAAAACAGTGGAAACAAGTAATTTAATCAGTGCCAGATTAAGCTGTTACAACATGAAAGTAATTATACTTTTCATAGCAATTAACAATTAAATATTTACAAATTCAAAGTTATTTTAATGATTATTATAACAATGTGTATACACCTTCCACTGCATGCAATACAAAGGTCCATCTTCAAAAATAAACTAGTTTCTCATTGAATTGCTCCAGTGAATGTGATGAAACTTTAAATCCTTTATTTTTTCTCAAAGTGAAAAGCTGTATCAGTGGTTATTATCTTATTAATCATGGCTTCAGTTTCCTCTTTTAGAGAGCTTTTTCTGTACTGAAATGTTCCTGCAACCTAGGCCTCTCTCTCATTGCATGCCCTCCATCTCTGCATAGGTTCTCTTGGAAGTCTGTGGATGAGTTCTCCACCAGCAATTCCAGGTTCAAAGGTGACTGTTCAATGAATTGAAATGGAAGAGAAAGAACTTACAGTTCTATCTGCTGGTCATGAAGACTTGAAATCCTCTGGTGCTTCATCACAATTTTGGTCTCACTCTTGAGCAAAATACTTCTTCCATTCACTTTTCTGTGACTGTTATTTTTTCTTTCCTTTCCTTATCACTGAGAAAACAGAAGTTCCACTCTAGTGCCTGGCAGCTCTTCTGTAGCCACTGCCCATGTCATTCTGTGTTTCCCAGCTTACTGTGATTATTTAGCAAAGTCATAAGAATCAGGCTGGAGTCCAAGTCAGACTGAATGCATCCTCCCTCTGGAGGAGAGAAAGCTCTATGCCTCAAGCAGAGATTCCACTGTCTCATGACTGCTACCTCTGATTGCTCTCTGTGCAATCAGCCCTTGCCAGCTCAACAGCAAGAGCATGAGCCTGAGCTCTACCCAGGGCTGAGGGAGAAGTAGGACTACTGAAGGTTTTTCATTCACAGCTGGTGCTGTGGTGGAATGGCTCCTTCTCCCTAGGAATTTCTGCCAGCCAAGTAAGTTTGCCACTAGGGCTGAGCAGAACAACTTTACTGCAGGCAGCAGAGAAGGGCTGATCACCTCTACAATCAGGAAGCATTTGATTCATCTGCTGAGCAGCAGCAAGGGTCAACAATATGATTATTGTGATGAGTCATCCTCATTCAGCTGAAGATGATCATGGAAACCCTGTGGGAAACTAACCCTTTTGAAGAGGATAAATCAGCTCTTTTTAGCAACTGATCTTTTGTTCAGATAGTTCATGGTGCTGGAGGATAAGCAGGTCTTCAGTGAGCACTAAGGAGTGGGTCAGAAGGATGGTGTAACTCAAACAGTTTGTTGGAGTAGAGATAGAGGAGGCAAGATTTAGAGGCTGAAGCTCATTTAACATCTCTACACAACTGGTAGCTGAGAAGAAGGTGGGGGAAGCAGACCTCCCACAGGAAATCCCACTGCTGCGAGCAGTAGCTTTCCTTATGCCACAAATCTCTGGGCTTTTTGCAGCCTCTGATTACAGATTTGTGGGGTGAAAATGCAATCCCAGCATGGCCTCCTGGTGAACAGGACATACACAGCAGTTAAGTGGATAGGTGAGTATTTCTTCACTTGTCTCCAAACACAAAGTGTCCAAAGGATAGCCAAACAAGGTGACCCTCCCTTTCTTCTCAGGCTGTTCCTCCAAATGATGAGTGCCATAAGGCCCAGGAACATTCTCTCCACATTTCTATCCTTGTTGCACATATTGTGTCTCACTGCATTCACCTAGGTCTCAAATTTCTGCACTGTCATCTAACGATGTATCTAGTCTTTCTGTTCTCCTGTGTCCCACCATTCCCAGCACTGGAATTAAGGACCATACCCATGCTTAAAGTCAAAAACCTGGGTCTAGTGTATAGTAGAGGACTGTGGCTTTTGTATTGTAGGTGAGCCCCATTTCTGTTTTGAGGACTCCTTTCTGGGGTATCTGTACCCTCTTTTCACTGGGAAGGTTTCGTTAAGAAAGAGGAGAATGAGTCAAAACAGTATTTGAGAGGAGGATCAATAGCTGACAGAGGAGGAATGAATGTACCCAAGTATGGGTGAGAAAGCTTGGCGTTTGGACTTCTTTTGTTTTGCCAGGCTTGTTAGTAGGGGTCTTGGCTGTAACTTCAGCATTCATTCAAATAAATAAGTACAATTTGATTTCTTACGTAAATATACATTTTTTTTTCGTTTGTTGCAATTAATCTCAAATGCATGTATAAAGGAATAGCTTTAATCATATATCAAAAATGAATCAGTTTTAGATTCAGAAATGCAGGTGTTTGTAAGAAGGGCCAAGACAGGTTTGCAGTGCAAAAGAATTTTCCGGTAAAGTAGTTTAGTTTGATAGTGATTAAAGGATTAAAAATGTGTAGAAATGTGTACAGATGACTGTTTCAAAATCAGTCTAAATTAAAAGCAAATATATATGTATATAGGTACTTACTGGAATTTGAACAACAAAATGCTTAATTTTGTGAGTTTTATGTATCTGTACTGAAATGACATAGGCTATGTATTTAGTTAGTAGTTTAGAATTAAGAAATAATAGCTAATGAATCTGCTGAATCTCCTGACAAATCTGTGTGTGGTTCCAGCTTCCCTCTCAGCTGGAGCCTTCCCTCCCACCACATCTTTTGTGGAGAAGTCCTGGCTTCTGTATTTTGTTTGCAGAATGAGTAGTGTCCTAACAGCTTTTTTGTGGAGCTGTGTCTCTTGTCTCAGAAGATGTTGCCGTGTAATTGAAAAGGTGTTCTTTTCAGTGATACCCAAAGTACTGCTACTTTGTGGTTGTGCCTGACCATTTCAAGGTTAGTTTTCTCAGTTAAACAAAAAAATTACGAAAGCTTTCAATTCATCCACCTGCACACTCACGCATATCGTGCATGTCCCGTCGGAACGGAAAACAAAACCAAACCAGAGCAAACGGAAGGAGGGAGGCCTGCAGTGAGCGTGGCTGTGTCGCTGCTGTGTCGCTGCTGTGTCGCTGCTGTGTCGCTGCTGTGTCGCTGCTGTGTCGCTGCTGTGTCGCTGCTGTGTCGCTGCTGTGTCGCTGCTGCCGCCCGCTGGCGCCGCGCTGCCCGCGGCCCTGCTCCGCGCGTGGGGAGCAGCCGAGCGGCTGAGGCGCCAGTGACATCCTCCGGAACTGTGCAGGAAATGGGCGGAATTTGTCTGAGGAACGCTGAGACTCTTTAACATCGACGGTCTGGTCTGACAGCTGCCACGTTAATACCGATCCAATAAGTTTTTTGATTAATATTTAGTTTTTCTTGGTGTTGTTCCTTTTGTTGTTCTCATGGCTATAATTGTGAGGATAGTATATATTAGGGGTAGTGATATTTCATTTGCAAAAAGCTCCTTACTGAAAACTGCCCCTTTTAGTAATGTCTAAATATAAAATAACATTTGTCTGTATAAAAAGACTCCCAGTTAATACCTGTTTAGACAGTAACAAGAAATCCCCCCCAGAGCAACACAATACCAGTGAGACCTGAGAGAGTTATCTCAGCTGTAACAGAGACCTCTCCCCATCAATTTACCCAGATGGCTCAATCTCTCTAAACTCCAGAGCAAACACATAAGATTGAAAGGATGTTTTGAAGGTCAACATGTTTTGAACCTTTCCAGTGAAAGTATTGCAAAATCACTATCGAACATTCTGCCAGGATCTCTCATTATTTGTAGACTGAGTTTGATTTTGCTGTGCACTGGCCTCGTTGTAGCACAATGTCACTTATGAACATTTTAGCCCTTAGATGCTCTTTAAAATGTTTTTTAGGATGTCTGTGGTGTAATAAAAGATGGACATCTATTTAACCTCAGCATGTGCATGAGCTTTGTGACTCTACTGCTTGTTATCCAACCCATTTTAAGGTAGTACTTTTTTAAGGCAAGGTTTGCTAAGCTAGGACAGAGATTACACAAATGTGAGTTATTAGATACCATAATGATTAATTGCCAGATTTTGATTAGCAACCTTAAGCTATCTTCTCCTTTATTGCATTGAATGTTTTAGCTTTCTCAATTTCTTGGTCTTAGTGTCTGTCGCAAATCTTGCAGTTCTATCCTCTATCCCAGACAGTGGCTTATGTTACAAGCATCCAGGACACCATTACTCTCTTATAATACGAGTTGGTTTATATGTATGTATATATATATATTTGTGAAGGGACTTACTGTAAGACTGAGGTTACTCTTCTTTATTTCTGTTTCTGGAATCTAGCTAAAGCAGGGATGAAGGATATTGGACAAATAATTGAATTTCTCATTCAATAGGAGTACCATTTTCTATTTCTTCTGACATGGTATCTCTGGCATCCTTTCAGTGTGACATAGAGGGAGTTAAAAATTTTCTTAGCATGTAAGTATGAGAGTTCAAGGTGGAATTGGGGTGGAAGTTGATTTATTACTCTCCAAAATAAATAGATCAGATTCTGGGTGTGGTAGCCTGTTACATCTCAGGATAAAATTTTATCTTTTGCACCTGTTCTGAGTGGTACTGACAACTGTGAGACTTCTTACATAGTTTTACAGCATGTCTGGATCTGGCTGATGGAGAGAGGTGATAGGAAGTGGTACAGGAGGGCTTGGCAGCCTCCCGGCCCTCGCACGTGGGGTGATGTGCCAGTGGAGGGGAAAAGGATAGTCAAGGTGGCCCCTGCATGCTTAGGTGTGTTTCTGGGATGGGTCTCCTCATTCACGTGGTGCAGGTAACAGGGGCTGTGACTGGAAGGCAGACATTGGTAAGAGTGTGTTTTGACTCAGTATATTTTGGAGAAATGCGGTATTTTTTGTTGTTTAAAAAGCCGTGGAAGAAGCTTTTCACGAGGAGGTAAGGAGATGCACACAAGTGACAGAAGTGCGGGTGAGCAGGTGCACGCTCTGTGCTGCCGGTGGAAGGGTGCAGTGCTGCCTTTTCCCACGGCGTGGTGCTGGAGGGAGCTCTGGGTCTGCAGCAGGAACCAGGACTGCCTGCGCTGCCCTGAGTTTCAGAGCCTCGAGCAGGCTTCACAAGAGCAGAGGCATTGTCTCCCTCAGACATAAGAGCAGTTCAATGTCCATTTCTGTGACAATATCTTAATATCTTGTTAATAATATACTTCAGTATAGGCAGTAAGTCAGTAATTCCAGACTCAAAAGAGTTACTTTTTCTTGAGTCTTTCTGATAGTTTTGTCACTTTATAATCCTGGGGTTTTTTTCTGATTTTCTTTTCTTCCTTTCAGTGACCAATCTTTGTTGTTTGTTTGCTTGCTTTGTGTTTGTCAGTCTGAGACTGTAGCTTTACAAATTATTTTACTAGTGGCTGATCCAAGTACAGACCCTGTCCCTCTCAGATGGGCACTGTCACATTGACTTTTATTCTGCTATAATAGTGGTTTACTTGGTTGCTCTATCTGATAAAGTTTTATAATAAAAAATTCCCTTTTATAATGGCGATTTTACCCTACATATGTACCTTATGCTGCTCTTCTGTTTTTAAATTTATGATAATATCACAGGTCTGTTTGAGTGGTGAAACAAATACTAGTATTTAACAGAACTGAGATAATGGTAACTTCAGCAGCTGACTGATTATGTGATAACTGGAGGCAAAAGGACATTTCTATTCCTTGTGTATGACCCTACATATTTCCTGTATATTCCTTACATGGGAATTTTTTTTTGTTTTTAACAGTATGATGTTCTAGTTCAAGAACATTCAAATTTTGGCAAAGGAACCTTACAGCTCTTCACAGGAATTTGCTCCCTGTCAGAAACATTTGTTCACTTTCAGAATCTGCCATCCACTTGGGACACTCTGTGGTGTTGGTCATGTCTTGTAAGCTTCATGGGATAAGGATTTAAATTACTTCTGTGCCTGCAGACAGGAGACAGCCTTTCTAAACATATTGCATTGCTCATGCACTTATACTGTTTTCAGGAATGATGATATAAAATAAGAACTTTCACAGGTTGAAACTCTGTGTTAGCAATCAAAAGGTAGAAATATTGTAAACGCTTTGTGAGTTTAATAATGATCTGATAATAATTGAACTTGGTCTACTGGCACTTGAATTGCTTTGGGATCCAGCCAGTATTTCAGAGCTTCAATGTCTGAAACAATTCAGTGCTGCAGGCCATTTTTAGGATGTAAAAATTACTGAGTGGCTCATCTTTATGTGGGTATTCAAAGGATATGCAATGTCCTGATCATTTTCCTTCAGAAACATAAACACAAGGAACATCAATAGCGACTTTTTAACATTGATTAAAATTAATGTGAATAGTCATGAGGTCTTTCAGAAAATAACGTGTTCCTTGCTAGTTTAGGACGACTACAAAAACATTCCCAGGACAGTCTGTTTTTCTGCAAACACATTTCATATTAAAGATGAGATTTTATCAGTCATTATGTTGATTTGTTTACCCACTATTTGTATTGTCCTCAAACTAATTTGGCAGTAGGTAGCTCTCTATCTTGAAGGTTATTTGGAATTATATGTTGGATCAGAGCACAGTGACTGTAACCTAGTCAACAAATTGAATATATGCAATGGGAAATAGAATATGTTGAAGCAAAAACATTTGTTTATTGTAGATTGTATTGGTCTTCCACTAAAATAGAGACTTTCTTGTGACAGGAACACTGATTATTTCCTGTTTCAATTAAAACCAATTTCTGATAATGACAGGAGCCATCCCTTTTGTAGCTGAACACATTTTCTAATACACCTCATTGTTGATTTCCATGAAGTTTTTTGTAAGGTATTTATACAAAGGCCTATTAATGCTAGCATTGTTTGGAATAAAAATACTACTATATTTATGTAGTTCTTTCAGAAAGCTGTGCTAAGGGACCCAATAAGAGAAAATAACCTTTTGGTTTTAATTTACCTTCTGGTTAGGCACTTGGCTGCTCACAGCCAAGTGAATATTCATTTAAAATGAATGCATATACTGTGGCTGTGATTAATAGCTACGTTGTAGTTGGAACAGAATCATATGATTTTTCTAGTTCTGGTATTGCAAATATAGCTTCAGTTCAAATGTCTGTACTATGCTTCTATTTTTTGCACACTTACATAGAACTGAACCAGCTGAGGAGCATATATATATATAAAATTTGGACATAAATAGAAAAAACCAGAGTTGCTCATCATAGTCTATTTGAAATTAGCCATAAAAGAAGATTTTGTATTTTTTAATGTATAGCTTTACTGTTTATGCCCTGTGTGAAGTTGTTTTACAGAATGTGCTGAAAATTGTAATCAGTAAATGATTTGTTAAAGATGATGCAGAACTGCTTTTGCACTAATGAAATGTTGAAGGTCATCTCTTAGAGAGCTCTTATAGTTAATTTCAGTCTAGAGTATAATTCATAAAACTTTGCTGTGAGACAAAATTCCTGTATTACAAGCCAGTGTGCAAAAGCAAGAAAATAAAAGGCTTAGGCATGAAGCAGTATCAGCTGTTACTGTATTTTGAAGCAAAATTCAGGTCCATGCAGGTTATCTCTGTCAGAAAGAGCATGAAATTGTGTATCCTAAGGGCAATTCCCCATTTATTGACAAATAATTAAAAATATCCCAAAGAACCAAAACACAATTCTTTTTTAATCACAAGAAGATTAATTCATTTCTTAGGATTTCAAGAATTCCAGTCAAAACTTAAATAGAAGTAGTTTCATATGGTAATCCTGTGAGATCACAGTATTACAGGATGATTGGTCGGAAAGTCCTTTTAAAATTTCCTGCACTTGTGTACAGTTGCCTACCCTTTCAAACTGTGTTTTTGAAACACAGCCACTGTGTAACAAAGCCAGTGTATATAACGAAGATGCAGATAGGAATGAGCAGCTGGGGGCAGCAGAAACAAAGCAGGATTGCTCTTAGCTTGGAATTAGTGTCTTAATGCTTTTATAACTGCATTTTGATGTTACCTTTCTGGAGTTTTGTTCATGTTTTTCTACCTCCCTCTTATTGAAACAATATCTAGGAGAAAACCTATTATTTTAATGGTGTTTAACACAACCTACCTGTACTTTTCCATACAAGACTCACTTCTGTGTGTCAATGTTAGAATTGCCATTGCCCTTTGTTAACAATGCTCTATTTTTCAGCAGGGTCTGCAGCCTTCTAGTAGCTACGGTTCCCTCTTGGTATTCCAGAACAGAGCATTGCTCATTTCAACTGTACCCATAAAATCAAACTCTTCATAGCAGAGGAGAAAAACTCAGGTTTTGAACAGATAACATGATGACAGGTGAGTGAGGGTTAATATCTCTGGAAGAAACCCCATGGCCTTCCAAGTTGTGGAGTATGTTGTTAATGGTGATTTCTGTGACACAGGACTGTCCACATTTATGCAGAATATTCTCTGAATGCATCTGATCCCTCTGGGGACAGAAATTTTAAGTTGTGCTTTTTCTGCTGAAAATATCTGCAGTCAGGTAAGGTTTGTCTCAGGGCTGCTAGTGACATTTCTGTAAGATGTTAACAGGATTATGTACTGCATGCATGGAGCATGCTTATGTGAATATATTGGGTTTGTATGGCAAGGTTTTGGTAGTGGGGGGCCTACAGGAGTGCCAGAAGCTTCCCATGTGTCTGACAGAGGCAATGACTGCAGGCTCCAGCTGGAGCCACTGCTGGCCAAGGCTGAGCCCAGCAGCGACAGTGGTAGCACCTCTGGAATAACACTTTTAAGAAAGGGTGGAAAAGAGCCTGTGTAACAGCACATGGATAAAAAAGGGGTCAGCATATTTGAAGAAACAGCCCTGTGGGCACCAGGGTCTCTGCCCCAGGCACTGGAGAGATTCCCCTGCAGCCTGTGGGAAGGACACGTGTTGGAGAAGTTCACAGAGAAATGTCTGCAGCAGGAGGGATCCCGCACTGGAGCAAGGGAAGAATGTGGGGAATTCTGCCCCTGAAAGGAGTAGCAGAGACAAAGTGTGATGAATTGGCTGCAGCCCCCATTCCTCATCTCCTTGTGCTCCTGGCAGTAGAGAATTCAGAAATGAAATTAAGCCAAGGAAGAAGGGAGGGGTGGAGGAGAAGATATTTTAAGACTTGGTTTTCCCTCTCATTACCCTGCTCTGATTTGATTGGATGAATTAAACTAATTTTCCCAAGTTCAGTCTATTTCGCTTGTCACAATAATTGCTGAGTGATCTCTCCCTCCCTTATCTTGACACAAGCTTGTTGTCGTAGCAGACACAGCAGCTTTGGTGAGGACCTGACAACCAGATAGGGGCCACCCATCACGGCCATGGGTGTTCTAAACATGTTTGAGAGTACTCTTCTAGAATGGGTCTATTGAAATGGTGTTGGGAGACTGTATAAGGAGGAAGGAGCCAGTGCTAGTGATATTTTGTGCATAGGAAATTTAGGTTGAAGTCCTTGGTAAAAATTACCTCTGGCCTTCACCTAAGCTTTGTTTGTTGAGGAATACACTCAGTGCTGGTAGCTCCGTGAGCAGCTGCAGTGCCAGCTCTGTGTTCGGCTCTGCTGGTGAGAGCCCCAGACAAGAGGAGGGAACTGGAACCAACCTTTGCACAGCAAAGGGCATGGGGACCTGTGGTGCCAGCCGGGGGACTGGTCACTCAGAGAGAGACATGGCAGGAGTGAGGACTCAGCTGGAAGACCCCAGACTTCCCTGCACTTGGACTGTGAGGGTACAAAGGGGTCCCTCCTTGGAGGCACCAGCTCAAGCTGCTGTTCTGGTGTTGCACCATGATTAAATTTCTGAAAGGATACAGAGGTCTGAGACCCTGCTATGGAAACCTGGTCTGGCTTTGTGAGTGTGGGGTGTGTAGCTGTGAAGTGGCCTCTGTCCAAATGAGACTGCCAGAGTGGCTCATGGATGGTCAGACAGTCCTGAACACTTTTAGGGCAACTTGTCATTTTCCAAATGAGAGCCTAAGCAGAACTCAGATGTGTGCAGTTGATGAATCTTGGGAAGAGCTGAGAGCTTGCATCATTTGATAACAAAAATTAAGTCTGTGTACACCTCTGCCTCTGATTATCCATTATGCATGTATTTCTTCTGTGAGAAACATCCCTAGTCTTTTCTTTATCTGTGAGTGCAAGGACTGATTAATAAAGAGCATTTGACAAAGTAACAAATATTTTTATGAAGACAAGGATATTCAGAGCAAATTGAGTCTAGGGAATATTCAGAAAGATCAAAAGCTTGTTTTCTTCATTATGCTACTAGGCACTGAAAGGAGGACAATACATTTTTTATCAAAGTACCACACTGTCTCATTGCTGGCACAAATAAAAACCAATCTAGTTTATAGCAAAGTTACTGAACTGCTGGCCTGTGAACTGTATGAGCTGAAGGAATTTGTCTCAGGTCTGTAAAGTCTTCATACAGTTATGCTGAGCATCTAGTTCCTCAAACTACTACTGAACCTGTCCATCTCCAGGAAATGATAAATTTGATTGCTGGGAGGCCCAAAACCTGTACCAAGCCACAGTTCTTAAAATGCTAGGCAGTCCTGATTGAAGAATAAGGGATTTCATTATAAAAAATCTGGCAACTTCTTTTGCTTTTAAAAGAAAATAATATAAAAATAATATAAAACAGAATACCAGACTATTTAGTATGTCGTGATTTAGTGTGACAACTTGATAATATAAACAATGCTGTGCATTGACAAGATCCAGTAACATATATATAGGATGTACCTGCAATAGAAAAAAATAATAATTATAACCATGAAAAAAATCAGTTTTAACACAGCATTTGAATTGTATTTCAAAGGAAATATTGAGAGTACTTGCATTTATTCTGAATTGAAATGATGTCAGATTTTGAAACGCTTTTGTTCACTGTAAAGTGGAAATTAGAAGTGCTGACCAGTTCTATTTCTAGAAGAACTTTGTAACTGATTAGATGTCAGACTAATCACTAGTTCTTGTTTTCAGAAATCCAGAGGAAACTGCCACTTTGAGTTCCCAAAATTATTTTCTGTATATGTGTTGCAGTTTGTACATCTTTGTAGTCAATGTAGTCTTCACTCAATCATCTGTATGCATTTGGAAATTTCTCTTTGTTAATTACCTTTTTTGCCCAATTGTCAATAATAGATATACCAAACATTGCTTTCATCATTGCTTTTCCATCTACCATCCGTACAGGAGGAACTATGGGAAAACATGTTCTCTGAGAGCTCAGAATGCTGTATTAGGCTGTAGTTATTTTACATGTCCATGCCCTGTACAAGAGTAAAGGTGATTATCTCCATGAACGTAGAGGTCTTTTCCATCCTAAATGAGTCTATGATTATATGAGTAACTGAAATTATGCTGCTAAAATCTTTTGTTCTGACCTATTTACCTGATTAGCCTGGACACAATTTTCAAGGTTGGCCTTTCAGCTTCAGCTTAGATAATTACATTGGCAAAGATTGTTAAAGCTGCTACTGTGCAGTTTCCTTATTATAGACAACGTCAGAATGTGTTAGGAGATTCTTATTTACATGCATTCAAATTCTGATTAAATTAAATGTAAATCTCAAAACTTGCAACTAGTACTTCAAGCTATAATTTATCTTTACCTATATTATGAGAAAATAACACACCTCAGTCTAGTGAAGTACAGGCATGTCTTGTGGGCATTTTTACATTATTTCATCAGCATGTCTCCACTGATCTTTTTATTGCTGTTACACTGGAAGAGCAACAAGAGCCCCCAAAGAGACTCTGAGTGAAATATAGCCAATGGGATTTTACTTTGAAAATACTTGCACAGGTTTTAATGAAAAAATGCCAGTGTACTGAGGATTCATTAACTGCTGTATGTTGCCAACATAGGAATCATAGCTTTTCCTCCAGGCCATAATGGCCACCCCTGTGTCTTTATCTGACAAAACAATGATGTGTTCAGGCTGTGAAATAACCTGTGGTAAAGTGTTTTATTCGACAAAGACATCCTAGTGAAAAATCTGCTAGTTTTTTGACCTGAAGTTCCACACTCTATCTTTGTCCTTTGAAATCTTTTAAAGAATCATAAAGAACATGTCACTTAACAATTTGGAAGTGCATCAAATACATCCATTTTTCATACAGAGTAAACTCTTGCCAGGAAAATTTAATACAGTAATTTGCTGAAGCAGAAGACTGTTGAAAATGCACTCAGTATATCTAGCCAGCATACAACACTGGCTCACAGGGTTATTGTTTCCCTGAGATTCTCCTTGGGGTTGGTGTTCCCCAAGGTAATAAGGTTCCCCCAAGGTTGCTGTTCCCTGGGAGTTTCCTCTGGGTTGCTGTTCCCAGAGGTAATAAGGTTTTCAGTCTTCTCTTTGCCCTAAGTGTTACACACCAGAGGTACAGACGACAAGCTGAGTCCGCCGGTGCACATTTCCAAGGTTGTTTATTCTTCATTATCTCAGTTCTTTCTCAGCTCTGCCAGGCCTCCCTGGCAGGGTACCTTATCTTAGTTCTTTCTCAGCTCTGCAAGGCATCTCCGCAGAGCAGGACACGCGGCAGACTGGGCGGATCAGAGAGCCCCGCACCTTATGTACGGTCCCCTTGACCCAACCACTGTCCGAGACGTATTTTTTATTTACAAAATTGTACCAATACCTACTACCTATACTAACATGTCAGTTCTACTCTAAGCCAATCTCTAAAACCCAACTCAGCACAAGATGGGGGACGAGAGCAAGAACAAGGAGGACAGGGGCCACTCCCCAATTCCTCCATCTTGTCTCTTCAGCCCCATATGCTAAGAATCCTAATTTCTATATTTATATTCTATAATAAACCATCCACTACTTATTTTAAATTCTTAGGATTTGTGATTCTTCCTGCATGTGAGTGTTCACTCCCATGGACAGGAATCAGAGTCAGTGTCCTCCTGGGATCTGTGTGGGTCTAACTGACCCCCCTGTACAGATCCCAGACCCCCGTGTCTGGTCTCCAAACCCTCCAGGGTGGCCAGAGGGATGTTCTAGACTCCAACAACTGGCAGCTAGTTCTTCTAGATAAACAGGGGATTTTATATACAAATGTCTAAGCAAAACCCAACATCTAGGATATCATCACCTGGCAGTAAAAAAGAAATGGATTCCCATGGTATCTTAGAAGATTTTCTGTTTGCATTCTCATCATTCCAGATTTTCATCTGAAATGACAAAACAGTGCTATAGATGTTTCCCATCAAACAAATTCTGTGAGAAATACCTTGTCATCAAATAATATTAATTCATAAGAACCAAAGGCTTTTCTTGAAAAAGGATGGTTTTGCTGAGTTGCTTTCTTGACTTGTTTAATTTTCAGTTTCTTTACAATATTGCTCTTTGAATAATATTTTTGGTTTCATTAGAATTAGACACGGCAGAGACTCGGAAGATCTGATAAAATTTTCAGTTTAAAATTTTGACTGTACTCATCCAATTACCTGTCTGGGACACCTGGAAAAGGAGAAAAGAGGGAGGGATTTCTAAATTTTTTTTTTCCCTTTACTTTCAGATTTTTCATCCCATCATAGTTTGAAATTTCATTTTTACATCAAAAATACATTCAGGACTGGCTTGAGGTTTCCAAACGATGACAGCTCTATCTGTGGAGCTTCCTGACCACCAAAACTCTAAAGGAAATCATTGTGTTTTTTTCTGTTGCGGTCATTATTCTTGCATCAATGTAGGGGTGAGCTGATTGAGGAATGGCATATGTGAATGTTTTGCATGAAACCTTCTTGTGCTGGTCCAATAGAATCATAGCAGCTGGCACATGTGAGAGCCATGAACAATGAAGAAGCAGAAGTTTAGATCTACTGGACTTTCACAACTGATGCAAGGTCCAGATCTTCAGATGATATTAAAAAACAGCTATGATGACTTGGAACTGTATCAGCACTGTATTGGCACCTTATATAGATCTCAGAAGATAATGGTATTTTAAAATCCCTGATAAACAGCTTTCTTCTGTCCTAAAGTCAGTTTAGTAAGGAAGCTGGATCAAAACTGAGATCAGGATTTCAAATTATACTGGAGGATGTAGTTATACTTATATGGGTGGAATTGGAAATCAAGATTAAGAATTATATAACTATACATGCATTGTAATGACAAAATATGAATATGGAAACATACAAAAATATGAGAGTTTTCATGCATTCATTTTTCTACCATATGGATGTGCTATGCCACAATATGCACAAATATTGACTTAATATTTTCCCTCTTGTGCTGGGATATATAAAGCACAGACTAGAAGTCAAGTGCTTAAAATTAGGCTTAGCTGATGTAATAGCAAACAAATGTGCTGTACCCAAATTTCACCAATATGTAATAATCTGTGTATTTATAATGAGTATTTTCATAGAGCTGTTTGTTTTGAAAATCTGTGGCAATCCATCTGTTTTCTTAATAACTTGACTCTGGTCTTTCAGGTAATTTGATGTATTTTTATGACCTCTCTTTTTTTTTCTCCTTTTTTTTTTTTAGGTGGTGCTCTCTCAAATGAATTTTGATATTATTACTGGAAGTTCTATCCATTGAGGTACATTTAAGTTTTATTGTGTAAATTATCTATATAATCGTGAGATGCTTTAGATTGTAATCTTTTACATGTTAGGACAGCTGGCCACCAAGAGAAATGTTTTCTAAGGCAGAAAGATGTGAAAGGTACCCAATCTAGCAAAAGGAAGAGAAATGGCCTTAGAGAAAAATCCCTGAGAGAAGCTGCTAAGCCTCTGCTTTGGTAGTCTTTGTTCTCTTCCGTTTTGTTGGACTGTAGGATGCACAGTATATGCACAGTGAAATTGTGTCAGATTAATTGTCACAAAATTAGCCTTATCTTAGCCTTTTACTTGTAATCTTCTCCTGATTTATGTTGGATGGTAATTTGCTGAAATGCCTAGTACTTGGGAAGGTTAGTGGCTTTGGTGCTAACTTTGTTATATCCAGACTATTAAAATCTTTCTTTCCAGTGATGAAATAACCTTGATAGATTTAAAAAACCTTGAAAAAAGTTTGTCAAATTGGCAGCTGTAATTGTTCATCAAGTAGTTGGATTGCTATGGAAGCACACTCTGCAAGGTTTCAGAGGAGGCTGATTTCATTGACATAATTTCTCACTCCTTCAATTGCTGGGATATTGTGAACACAGTGAGGTGAATACTTGTTTGAGCAGCTGCTGCCAATAATATGCCTGTCTGAAGGCTGTGCTAGCTGCTGGAAATTCTGTAATCATATTACCACAGTATGTGCTTCTCTTTGGAGGCGAGGAAGCTGTAAAGCCTTAAATGTTGGATCAGCTAGTATTCTATTTGCTCTTGCAAATAGACTTTGGCCAGGCTGAATTTGTTGTTTAAAAAGCAAAACCTGGCATGATATTTTCACCACATCCTTTCAAATCTGAAATAGGCTCAGAAATGGGTCTCAGTGGTATAGTAGATTTTTGTACAACAGAAATTCAAAGTTGCCTGTTACATCATTCACACTGTGAGTGACTAAGCCATTATAAGGTGTTTAAATCTGGCTCTTGCCAGATTTCTCTTCACTCTTCTGAACCTATAACATGGTATCTGACCAAGACCTTTTGCCTAACGCTCTTCTTGGGAGACAAACTTAGCAAAGTCCTCTGGAGCAGGGTTTTAATCCTTTCCAGCCTAAGGAGAACTGGTCTCATTTATGCTCTTTCAGGGTTCTTGCTAAGTCTTCTGAAGAACAGTGTAGAAGTAAATTAAAGCAACTTCTCAGCTGCTTTTCTCTCTAAGGACTGGAAAACCTCAAAAAAAAAAAAAAAGATTTTCCAGTCTGATAATAGTTATTTTGTATCTATCTGCAGATTTTTTCATCACCAAGTTCATTTTCCTTATGGCAATTACATAAAACTTAATTGACTTGTTCAGTAGAAAAAGCAAAGCACGTGGAAAAAACCTCACGGTGGATTCATTCACTTTTCTTACAGGAGTAGCATTAGTTTGTGTGACAGCAAGCAGTTAGTTAGTCCAGGTACACTGTTATGCTGAAGTGCTGCTTTTAAACTCGCTGCGTGTCTCTGCTTTGCTGTGCTGTGCACGCATACCCCAGCAGGAATGCTAGAAAGCAAAGGCCTGTGAGGCTGACTGCAAACTGTGCTGCCTTTAGACTAAGAAAAAGAACTGCTGTTTCAGATTTCTTATTTGCATGGTTCTGTTGTTTCACAGGCTTATGAGAGGAGAGGAAATGGATGAACTGTTCACACTTAGCGCAAATTAATTTGTAGTTGTGCCAGTAGGCTCCAACTGAAGCTGAGCTGTGCCCTCCTAAGGCTTGTATTAGCTCACCTCTGCCTTCAAATGGTCTTAGCATTCAGATAAGAAAATCTGAAAGGGTTAGAAGGAAGTAGGCATAGTGAAGTGAAATTACTATTTTGGGTCCAGATTCTCCCATTGAATTAAACTCTTCTTTCAGGACAGTAGCTATGTCTGTTCTCTCTCTTTTTTTTTTTTTTTTTTTTTTTTTCCAGCCATATGTTCCTGAGGTAATTAAGACTAAGCAAAGTCAGGGAATGAAGTTTTTAGGTATCTTTGGGAAAAGTGTCATTACAGAGACCTGATTATGCAAAACAGAAAAGAAGAATTTTCCACTGGGAAAAAAAATGCCAGTTAGCTTTTTCAGTTGGCTTAGTGTAGGAGTCCAGCATGATTTCCATATTTTGAAAATATGAATTGCCAAGAGATTAGAACAACATGGATTCCAAAAAAACAGGTATCATATTCTAAAAATTATTGTCTTCACAGTTTTGAGTAAACAGGACATGTAAGAAATGGTGTTATGTGAGTGTTTCATTGAAGAAAATAGAATTGCAAAATCAAGCTTCTTTTTTCTCACTTTTAAAACTTGCTCATTTTTCAGTATTTTTTGATTTAAATATTTTTCTTCAGGAGCTATCAGATGGAATTAAACTAATCACCAGAGCAATGCATTTCACTTAATTTCGTGTCCACTGCATCTCAAGTGAAATCCACCTAGCAATTTTTACCATTCACTTGCAAAAACTGCTACATTCATAATTTATGTTTCCCAAAATGTAGCCAGTGAGAGAAAGTGTGAAATGCTTCTGTGCTGAATTGAAAACATGAAATGAACTCAGAATTTTTGGCTTAGATTGAATTTAAATATAACTCAGCATTGATTGAAAATCTCTGCATCCTAGATTTGCACTTTTAGGTTTCAATTTATACTAGGCATGAGTAAGTGTTGTTAGCTGCATGAATAATGCATTATTTTCTTCAGCTCAGCTCATTCCCTTTACATATTTATTAATATGAACCTAAATGCTTGTATTGGTAGGTGTTCACTGGTGTTTCTGAAAGCTGCAGGATAGACCAGTTTCCTCAGGCTTAAAACAACTACAGAACCACTTATGAAGTGACCACCTTTTCAAACAATCATTTATACTTAGCTGTCTTTTGCATTCAGTGACAGGAGTCCCCTTTCATACTTTTATATAATTATCTTGAATAAAATTCTTGTAAGTTTATATGTATTTTTGTAATATATTTCTGGTGTCAGGAATACTGATTTCCTGGGAATGAGAAGAAGCTTTTATGACAGAACCCAAATGAACCCAGGGTTTGGGGCGTGAGGATGTATTCTTCCCTTAGACACAGGATACCATAATCAATCCACACCTTTTCAGAGCTCAGGGACTCTGTGAACAAGGGATTGGATAAACAAAAGGAAGTAGTGGGGCTGAATTTGTCAGGTTTCATTGTTATAGGAGCTGCACAATTCTGTTTGTGTCTGTTCACATAATGAATTTGGTCAGAAAGGAAAGACTAATAATATCATTTTAGATGAATGGAAACTAATTTTGTCACTTCACTGGCAATTTGGGTTTTATCATTCTACAGTTTAAATGTCACAAACTTCGTTTTTATATTATGTCAGTTATTCAGGCTTGTATGAATCCACAGTTTATTACTGCCTGTATGCAGATAATATTTCCTTTATATTGTAAGGTTTAATAACTGAACTCGTTAAGGTAGCACATTATTGTTGTGCTCAAAGCACAATAATAAATAAATAATAAATTTTATCTTCAAAAGAAGCTTTTGAAGATGTTAGTGAAAGGTATATGCCACAGAGCCATTAGCTTCTGTATGGCTTTTTTTCCCCTCAGTTTCCAACCATGAGTAATATATTTTCTTCATCCCAATGTTTGTGGTGTTTCTTATACATTAGGTACTGAGAAATCCAAATAACATGCAGGCAGTCACAATAAAGTCTGCAATAGAAATGGAACTTAATTTGTGCTTCTTGGGTCCATGTTATTGCCTGAATGCTACAGTACTGCCCATCTTTTTTATACTACAGTTGCATCTTTGAAAATTATCTCTAAATGACGACTTACTAGCTATATGAGTTATTCAGATGAAAAAGATGAAAAGAATCTGCTTGTTATTAAATCTCATCCTCAATTCCCTCTTTCTGTAACTGGTAACACTAAGACTTTAAAATTAAAAAAAAAAGGCAAAATAAAGAGAAAAATAATTAAGTGAAGTTTATTTGTGGTGCTGGGTAGAATTTAATTTTCTGTATTATGGAAAATGTAAATGTATGTGTTATGGAAACATTGCAAAATTTTGCTATTGTGAAGTGAGATAAACTTCAAATGTTTTAAAATTTAACCCAGAATGAAGATGTGAATAATTCCTTTAATTTCTGAAGCAGAATTTCTTTGAAATGACACAAGTCACTTATGCTGGTATGGGACAGTTTTTCCAAAGAAAATTTCCTGTTTGTTTTATATTAACATTCCATCTTCCTGAGACTCATGTAAATTTCTTTAATCAAATCTGGAAACAAGCAGCTATTACATATGTAGGAAATAGCAAGACTCCATGAAATAGTAAGGCTTTGAGGTGTGAGCTTTGAGGTGTGAGCTGTTGGCAACTGTTACTGTCTATCAGTTTAATAAGACTTTCCTAGAAATGATCAGTCTTTTCCAGTGCAGAATATAGAGTTTCTGTCAGCCCAGTACAAATAGAAGTACCAGTCATTTTCAGAGAAAATTGTATTTCACATGAAAAATGAAATAACAAAACAGTCATTAAGGCTCATGTAAAATCCAGTGAAATGACCCAAAGAATGATAAATCCACAAGCAGAATCCCATAAAAATTTTCCCATTTTTCATGTCTTAGCTCTCTTGTGTGAGTCAGCTTAGACCTTAAAACACGTTTCTCCTGCTTGTCCTATTTCTTTTCAGAGATGATCCAAAAGGGCCAGTGTGTTGGGTTTGCACAGCCAGGTTTTGTTGGCAGGGCAGGGCTACAAGGGCAAGCATCCCCATGTCTGACAGAGCCAATGCCAGTGGGCTCCAGGATGGACCCACCACTGGCCAAGGCTGAGCCCACCAGTGATGGCAGTAATGCCCCTGGGATAACATATTGAAGGAGGGGAAAAAAAATTTTGCAGAGAAGTAATTGTGACCAGAGAAGAGAGGAGTGAGAATATGTGAGCTAGGTCCTGCAGACACCAAGACCAGTGAAGAAGGAGGAGAAGGATCTGCTCCAGGTGCCAGAGCTGTGGTCCCCCTGCAGCCTGTGGTGAAGGCCATGGTGAAGCAGCTGTGCCCCTGCAGCTCGTGGGGGGCCACAGGGGAGCAGAGATTCACCCGCAGCCCATGGAGGAGCCCCACGCCTTCCTAAAGTACTGTACCCTGTGAAAAGGGACCCACGCTGGAGCAGCTTGTGAAGAACTGGAGGCCATGGGAAGGACTCCCATTGGAGAAGTTCATGGAGGACTGGCCCCCACAGGAAGGACCCCACTCTGGAGCAGGGGGAACACTCCTCTCTCTGAGGAGGATGAAGTGGCAGAAACATGTGATGAACTGACCATAACCTCCATTCCTCATCTCCCTGTGCAGCTGAAAGGGAGGAGGTAGAGAACTGGGAGTAAAGTTAGGCCCAAGAAGGAGTGGGAGGTCAGGTGAAGGGATTTTTTTCAGCTTTTGTTTTACCTTTCATTATGCATCTCTGATTTTGGTGGGTAATATATTCAAGTAATTTCCCCAAGTGGAGGGTTTCTGATCCATAGTGATAACCAACGAGTGGTCTCTCCCTATCCTTATGTCAAGGCACAAGCCTTTGATTATATTTTCTCTCCCCTGTCCAGCTGAGGATAGAATAGACAGAGCAGTTTTGGTGGGCACCTGGCACCCAGCCAGGGTCAAACCACCACAGCCTGTTAGACCAGTGTGGCTGCATTCTGCATGATTGGGATCCCTGCACTTTGGAAATAACTCACCTGAACTCTGAGCCTTTCAGGATCTGGATTACAAAAGAGCCATTGGGTGACAATTAGTTCTACTTGCTCTTAGCAAAGGTTGGATCCAAAGTTTTAGAGAGGTGTTCTCCACTAAGCTGCCTACATAAGCTCTGCTTTTTGTTAGTTTCATTAGCAGTCCCAGACGTTTAATGATTCATTTGCTTCTTCCTCCAGGCATGTGCTTCCTTTTCATCAGCATTGGCACACACTGCACAGAGTGGGGAAATGCAGATGTCTGAGATTACTGGCAGTGTAATAAATGGGAATTAACTGACACTAAAATGGGAATCATGGACAAGGGGATCTATGAAAAAAAAAGGAAGACAGACTGTTATAAATGCCAGGACAATTTATTACCAAATTCAATAATTGGGTTTATTAAAAATTCAAATCACAAAATTTGGACTCAAATTACAGAATTTTAAGCAATTAAAAAAAGACCCCCACAAACAGCGACACTTACTTGACAGAGTTTCTCCCGGGAAAAAGAAGTCAAGGGTGACCCGGAGACAAAGACCCCGGCAGTCTGAGTCTCTAGCTGGGTACACCTTCACCCGCCTAGAAGCTTAACTTAAATACCCTTAATTTCCCCCCTCGGCAGCACTTCTCCCATTGTTTCTACTAAGCACCGGCAATTAAGATTGTTTACACTAAACCCTGAAAAGAGCCCCCTGGTCCATTCAAATGCTAATGTCCAGAGTAAGTCCTTGCTTTGAGTAATTTAACCACCGTAGAAGTGTGTGATGACTTCTTCGCACGTAGGAAACGTAGGAAACAGATCAGTGTAAATCCTTGCTTTTGAGGCAATTTTCACTGCACGTAGGCAGGGGTAGTTTGGTTCGTGTTCATTGTTTCATCAGTGCCTCGTGTTCTCACCTTCTATTTCTGGACCAAGGAGATCAGGAGAGGTGCTTTACAGGAGTCCGTGAAACACCCGGGTTGAGCATACACACGTACCTTTATACAATATATTACAGTTTCCAGCTCATAATCATTTATAGAACATGAATTAAATAATCCTATTTTCCACACAGACCTTCATGAAATAGTAACAATATGAAAATAGAACTTCTTTTTAGCAAAATAATTTTCACGACTATTTCCTTTGTTGGAAACTTACTAGAATAGAATTTATTTCTGGCAAGTGGGATGTGCAAATACCCTGTTCTCTAGGGATATAGCCTTTTCAGTGCTTTTAAGGCCCAGTTTCCCAGCTCTCCAGAGGTATTAGTCATGTGAACATCTCTAGTTTTTCCATGAGAGCACTCACCTGGTGTTCCTTCAAGTGTATCTTGTCCTTAATGTACCTTTCAAGGCCCATGGTACTGATGGTCTGCCTCATAATTGACTCTATCTAGAACAGCACCTATCAGTGGTCTGCACAGCAGAGCCAAAAACATTATTACAGGCACCAATGCCCAGACTGTCTCACCCACTGCATGCTTCTTTAGCACTGGGAAAGAACAGGAACATGCAGCAGCAACACCCAGCAAGGAAAGAGACTGTGACTGTGTGCTGTATATGCAGTGATTTTTAACAGCTTATGTAGACTGTAATGTGTCAGCATGAGAACTCAAGCATGGCAGTAGAAAATGTGGTTATGTCTTAGCAATATTTAACTACACAGTATTTAAGGGAGAACAAATGAGAGAACTGTGAGATAACTTTGGTGGCAACATTGAATGAGCATAATTATTTATGGAATAAACATGATTTAGTGGATTCATGGCAGTGTATAGCTATAGTAGACATTAGCAGCATTAGTCTTTGAACCATGAGCTGCACAGTGTTATGGTTATGGCAGCAAATTCCTGAATTGTCCCAATCCAGTAAGTCCTCAATACCCTGCTCTTGGCATTCTGGGCCCACACTCCTGGAACCTGATAAACTGAGAGGCCCTAGGTGGCTGTTTATCAGTGTAACCATCAATTCTTAAATGCTGTGATCTTCAACTCTGATCCTCTTCTGCTGAGCCAAGAACACCTTGGTATTCTTTGTCTTTTTATACCTTCGAGATGCTGTGACCCAGGACCTTCTGTACTTCTCAGTACGTCTGTAATCTCTCAGAGAGATTATTCATTGCTTCTGTTGAGTCAAATCTAAAGACAACTGGTCCTCGTTGATCACCACGTCCTCACCCTGCAGCTGTTTTCCAGCAGTGACAATTCCATGAAACCATTTCTCTGTCCTCATGCCATGGCAGTCTTAATGGCACTGTTATGCAATATTTTCCTGTATTTTATTAATGACCTTCAATCAGAAATGTTTAATTACTTTGTTTTTCAGCATTTCCTATACTGAGGTCTTGCATTTGTGACCAGATGTTTGGTTAGTCCTTATGTTGCCAAGTAAGTTTGTGCAGGGTTAGTGGAGTTACATCCAAGCCAATCTTGACTTAGCAGTTCCTTGTACTTTGCTGTGATGATTTGCAGCATTATACTGAAGCCTTTCTTGGCTCAGAGAAGCCTGGCTCAGCTTGGTTTTTCTCAGCTCCCTGACATGTACCCAAGGCCTACTTGTTGTTTACAACTCTGTGAGATACTCCTCTGCAGGTGAAGAACTTTCCATTTGTCTTTGTTGAGCTCTGTGATGTCCTGCCAGACCCCTTCTCCAGCCTCTCATGATGGCAGCCAAAAGGCAGCCATAACTTCCAGCATATTGACTGCTCTCCTCGTTTTCTTTCTGCTGCTTTGCTTTTTTCTCCTTTGTCCATTTTCTACATTTTTAGGGTGTGAGACCTAAGTAAGAGAAGGGAAGAGTCAAGGGTCCTTTTAATGTATATCCCCCTGTTCCGTGGTGGAAGAGCAGCACCCTGAGACAGCGCCCCAAGCTGCAGTGCTAGATGGTAACGGGCACTCTGGAAAAGCACGGGTGTGCTGCTGGATGCCACCTGCACCATGGCAGCTGTGACTGCTGGAGAAGCACCCCTGTGTTGGGTGCTGGGCTGTGGGCATGCCCTCCCACATCCTGGGAAGATTCGTTTGGGAGCACTTGGACAAGGAGCTGCTGTACTGTATGTACTTGCGAGGACTGCTGAGGGCAGGGGAGATAACCAGAGCACTGCCCTCTCTGAATCTCCCATGCAGGAACACTGGATTGGAAATGTGTCTTCTTCACAACCTTGGTTCATTTAGGCATATGATTTGGCCAGAAGGCTCTGAGTTTGAGAGCCCACACAGGGTGTACCCTGATGTTAAATTGCTTAACACAGCTCCACTGTGATGGTTCTGGCAGTGAATTTACTGGCACAAAGCTGCTTGTGCCACAGATTGAGTTGAGAGGTATAATAAGTTTTCTTGGCATCAAATCGACCACTTTCTGGGACAAGATGGATATGTAAAAACGAGTATTCTGTGGCACAAGAGCTACTGCCAGCTCATCACTCCGGACCATGCAGTGACCTTGCATTCAGATGTTAATGGCCCAATAGTGGTTATTCTTCAGCTAGTGGATAATAATTCCTTCCCCCTCCACCAGCTCTGCTCTGACTGCTGGTGATCTGACATCTGAACCCCTGTTCCATGGCTGTGGGAGTGTACTGGTTTGAAAGCAAAACCAGTGAGACTACAAGTCAGAAATACAATTTAATAGAGAAAAAAGAACAAACAACAAGAAAGGTTAAAATAAAATAAAATAAGATAAATGCAATAGTACAAAGGACCACTGACAGAGTCAGAATGCAAACCTGACACCCTGTTGGTCAGGGTGTTGGAAACAGCCTGAAGTAAGTCCTCCTGGAGTGACAGCTGTGGCTCTGTTGGAGTAGAGATGATCCTCAAGAAAAGGTCCAGTCTTCTTCTCAGAATCCAGTGGAAACAGGTTCCCTTGGTTTTTGGGATTGCTGGTTTTATCCCGGTGGAAAGGCTTTGGCTCCTCCCACTGGGTGGAGCATCTCACAATAGAATGAGGTGATGTTATCAGTCATGTGAGAGGCCTTAAATGGCCCATTCACAGGTGATGTCCCTCGGAGGAGGATGGGTGGAGGAAGAGATAAGGAGGCACTGCCTTATCTGGTGTTATCAGGTGTCCTATTAACAGAAGGCATCTGCCCTCTTTCCACCCCTAGAGTTACAAGAGATAAGGAACAATATCTCCCAACCAGATTCAACAGATGAAAATAGAATACACATTTTTGGTTACATTTTCAACCCAAGACAGGGAGTGAGTGGTCTTGGCCTGTGCAAGGCTGGAGCCAGCAGTGACCATAATGGACATGAGAGTCCAGCTGCCAGAGCATCCTCCAGAACCTTGCTGGGGCAGCTGCTCAATACCTCCAGTCAGACCACCACCACACCATGTAAAGGAGCCTCATTTGTTTTACTCAGAGGAAATTAATGTAGCAGTAAGACCACCACTTTATTTTTTTTTATCAATTAATAGTATGTGACTAATTTTTAGTAATTATAAAACATTCTTTTTTGCAGTTACTATTACAACACACATACATAAATACACAACATGTTAATTATTTTAATTATGAAACCTTAAAAGTCTTATTATTTTAAAGTAAAATATTTGCAGGTTTGGTAATCAAGAAAAAGATGGAAATTTCTGGCTTATTCCAGTGAATAAAAATAGTTTAGAAATGACACTAGCCTCCTCAGAGGAATTGCTTATTCATGAAACATTATTAAAAGCTGTATTTTGACTTTTGAGTGCCTAAAAAAGTGAAAATGATATTTAGATAATACAGAAACTGGAAATCTACTATGGAAGTAAATTCTTAATCTTACAGCCATTAGGAGTGATTACTGAGGAAGTGTTTATGTACTGCTATCAGTATATTGTATATAATACAAATTCTTTAATCTGTTGAAGAATGTAATTTGTCATAACACTTATTTTACATAAAACAGGGGAGCTGACCAAAGAAAAAAATAACCCTACAAATAAAAACGCCTAAAATATTCAAACCTGGAGTAGTTCATTGATCAGATTTGTCACCTCAGCCCACAAAAAAACTGTCTAGTATCATGATTTGGGCAATCTGGGGTCACCTTTAAGTTTGCACTAATGGAAAAAAAAAAGTATATGGAACTAGCTGGCATTTGTGGATTAATTAGCATAATACAATTAAGATCCTGATTCAGCAAAGTGGTTTTTTTTTCAACAAAACGTCTTTCACCATTGTCACAAAGTATTCAATACAGGGTCATTGCACTTTTATGTATATAAACGTCTTCCCAGAGGAGTCTTTATTTTTGATGAAAATATCTTAAAGAAAGTAATTTTTCTGCTGTCATGCTTTAGACAGGATAGCATTATGCCAAAGCAAAAATGAGATTAAACTGTTTGTATTTTTCAATCAAATTGAAGAAAACCAGATCGAACAATGTTACATAGGACAAGAAACAAGTTTGGTTTTCAAATATTTCTGCTTTAATGAATGATGGCAGCTAAAGGAGCAAATATGAATATTTTTCAACCTTTTAACATACCAGTAATGATTTATAAACATTGCATTATACCTTTCCTGTTTCAACCCTCATCAAGCATCTCTCATTTTTCAGCTTATACATTCTTCAGAGCAGGATATGTTTGCTCAGTACCTAGAACAAAAGGGCTCTTGATCTTATTTGGTGCCTTTGGCTTCTATGGTAATCTGAGCTATTAGGGAACAATAGCCTACACGACTGTTAGCAATATGAGCAAGGACATTTCAAAGGCCATTAATGCCAGTTAATGTTTATGTATCACAAGAGATGCTGCTATTAATATTGCAGTAGCAAGATATTATTATTCCTATAAAATTCACTTTGCTTTTGTGGGCTAGGATTTTAATAACATCCAATTAGTAGTTTACAATCAGAATCTGATAATATATTGGGTAGTAACTTGGTAGAAGTGTGTTGGTGTCTAATGTCACTTCTGTTTATCCTTTCCATCACCAGTGACCTGCAAACTCCAAGCACAGAATCCTTTAGGGGATTCACATTTCAGAATGAAATAACTCTTGATATATAGAATCACTCTCTGCTCTTTAAGGCTGTGTCTAGTGGTTTAGGAGCTGTCATTCAGACAAAGGCAAAACGTTGTTCTTCCTGCAAAAGGAGCAGACAAATGTTGGGTTGTTAGAGTTTCATCCTGTGTGCTCTGTTTCTTCTTTAGTTACAGGAAATAGCTAAAATCATAGGCACTGTGATGGGGAATTCAATTTAGGATGGACAATACAGTGTACATAAAGATTAGAAAAAGGAAGCAAATATCAATGAATTCAAAGGTAATGAGCAATAATGGTAAAATGATTGTCTATAAATAACAGTTAATCAAATACTGTTGTATATGCATACATCATTTCGTGTCCTTAGTGTCACAAGCTGTTGATTGTGTAACTGTGTCCCTTCTGTAAGTTCTTCTCTACATGAAAATGCTCTCGGTATTGTTTAAAAGTCTCCAGCTGGGCTACACACAGCACATTGTTAGCTCAGGTGAAAGCAGGTTCACGTTATCTAAAAATTTGCAAATCTTCCAACAGCCTTCTTTATCATTTTTCCAGGTAGGTAAATAAGTTCTCATGTTGTTGATTTAACTCACCTAATGTCCCCATAGAGTGGACGCAGTGAGGTTGCAACTGTGCAGGGACTTAAACTGAAGAATCTGTTGCCAGGCTGGGAGGATCCTGGAACTCAGATGCTCTGTGATGCACACATCATGCCTACTCTAATCAGGGTAATCACATAGGACTGAATTTCTTCATAGTTAGTGGGCTTATTTTATCCACTTTTTTTAGTGTTCTTGGGTTTTTTACCTCCTGATATACCATCTTTGATCCTTAGAAGAGTTTTTCTCCTTTCTTCCTTTCCAAGTTTTACTCACATCTCTTCTCTGAAGTCCCCTTTGAAGCACCACCTGCCCAAGTATCATGCCTCGTTGGGAGAACTCATTTTAAGCTCTCTTTTTTGGTAGCTAGTATCATGGTTATTTTTTAAAGCAATCTTTTTTTTTTTACCCTACCCCTGACTTTTTTTTTTCTTTCCTGTAAGGAGAATATGTAATTAGTTGAAGAGCACAATGTAAATATTTGGCACTACAGACCGTCTGGGATTTATGAGAAAGTTCAGCTTCTAGTTGATGTGACATGATTTTGCAGCCCTGAATTCATCCCCTCTACTCCCTATTTTGGTCTCAGTAATTTTTGACCATGCCCTCTGTCATCATAACTGCTTTTCTGTGCTAATTGTAGCTTGTTGAAGTTGGAGTAGTACTGGCAGATAGGAAGAAACTTCCAGATTTAGACCTGTTCAGAGACAGCAAGCTAATACGATGAAGGCTGAATTTATTATATCATTTATTGAAGGAACCTATTTTCCAGTTTTAAAGGGCCTTGTCTTGTGCAATGTAGCTCATCTGGGTACTTGATATATTCAACTTATTTAATGAGGAATGTCCTGTGGAGAATGATACCATATATCTTGTTCTTGGCTTGTTAAATGTGTCACCCAGAGGCATATTCAGAAGTCATGTAAATTTGATGAGGAGGAATTGGCTCCTTTTTTCTCCTCAGTGCTCCAGATAAAACAGCTGGGAGCACAGGGATGTTATTACTAATAAAGGAATTGAAGAAGAATTTTGTCTTCATGATAAGCTAGCTTAAAAGAAATGAAATATTATTTAGCTAGAAGTTTATGCAAAACTCATAACCGCAGTATCTGAATATCTGTTTAACAATGAAACCTGTCTTGAAAATGGAAAGTCCTCTTATAATGATTTACAAAGTGGTAAATGAGCTGTTTCTTGCTAACACCAGTGCCCAGAAATATAAGCCTGCACATAGCACAGCAGGTTATCTTGGATATTGTATTCAAAGGCTGAGTTCCTGTTGGAGCAATATTTATCCTGAGAGTAAACAACTGAAAGTGTTAATTCAGAGAGTAAGTCATTAAAAGTGCCATTGCATGAGGTAGCCTCTTGTAGTGTACTCCAAGGTAGTCTACGTGAAGAGTTACCACAGAATGATGAACAAGGCTATGAAAGTTGGCTTCCCAAGCAGGTTTACCTTTAGGACACCCTAAAATGTTTTCTGTCTTTTCTCTCATAGTCTGAAATTCATCTAGCTTCCTCAATTTTTCTTTAAGATCAAATTAAAAGAGGAGATAATTAATTATGGAAATAGCTATAAGCATTAGAAATATTGGTGTGTTATCCTCAGATATAATTCGTAAGAATCTGACATGATTTTCAAAAATGTGTCAGTATATCACTAAGGATTACTCAATATTGTTTGACAAAAAAGGCACTTGTATTCTCACAAATAAGTATCATTCTTTCAAGTTCATGTTTCAGATATCACATTAACGAGATAAATTATAAAAGAGATTAATTTTATCCATATTAGGGACATTGTAACTGTTGCCTTTTTTTACATGAAGTCATGTCAGTCTGATGGTTGTGAAGCTCGAGTAGCCAGGAGGTAAAATGAGTTCTGTCCAAGTATTAGAGCTCATTGAGCAATTAGATTAAAAAAAAAAAGAAAAAAACAAAAAAGAAAAAGAAAAAAAGTATTCCTCCAGGTTCAGCTTTTGTTTTCATGAGTAAAGAGAGGGAAAACAGAAAAAATTTTGAGAGGACTGATTTGTCTATAAAGTATATAAGTAAAAGTCAATCTTTTGCAGTGATTATGTAATGGGTTTACATGAAATATTTTCAAACATTCAGTGGAAATTTTTAAACTGGAACTCTGACATTAGTCACATAATTTTTTACTCTGAAACAGAGATCCAGTAGTTGCCAGGTGAATACAGGATTTCAGCTTACACAGGATGCTCCAAGTGCAATGACAACAAGACTTAATGCTAGAATCTCCCGAACATTTACTTTTCTCAGTTGGGTGTTGAAAGAGCAATTACTTGGTGAAACTCACCTAGATGAGGAAAAAAATGCCACATGTCCTAAAGCTAATATTTCCCATGATTGGAATTTTCTTGTCAAAAATACTCCTTTACTACCTTTTGTTCCGGCTTACAGAAGTAATGTGTATCTCCTGTCTGTATTCTTAGGAGAAAAAAAAAAAAAGTGTTCCCTTACTTTGGGACTGATCTTGGATGATCTTGTACATAGAGCAAGTCTAATGAGTTCTTTTGAGGCAGTGTAACAAGAAGCAAGGTCACAAGGCTGCTGCTGGATTTCATCATTGAATAGCACTGACAATTTTTAAGGCACAAAATGGCATTGCTGTTCAAGTTTAACAGAGGATCCATACAGGAGAGAAATAAAATAAATAAAAGAGAAATACTAAGCTTTTGCATGCCTGTAACAATTGAACTGGAGTTCCGAGAGGCTGGGGTTTTTTTTGTCAGCAGAGTTCACACCAACTGCCAATATGTCTGAGGAATGATTTTCCTTTATGAACACCAAAGTCTATGAACCAGAGGTGTCCTTTTAATATTTATATAGAAATTATTTCATTGTTTACAAGGCAATTTCCTCTAAATCTCTGTTCAGTCTTTAGGATTATGCCCTGTAAGATGTTTGGAAAATGCCAAGAGCTAAAATTTATAAGTGAGAAAAATTCTTTCTTGGGGGAAATCTGTCCTGCTTTAAGAGAAGAGCTAATGCCCTCCTTTAGGTCTGTACAATACAGGAAAAAAAAAAAAAAGGGTAGATATTTTGGAAATACAGGAGTAGTTCATTAAAATTTCTCAAGATAAAAATAAACAATATATTTTCACAGAATTAAATTAGAGGGGTAATATTATTTGTCTTGGAAGACAAATGAACCATTGTGGATGAGGTAATTGAGAGGTGAGTTGGCAATAATTGTATGCCTGGTGAAAAGTAAATAAATAATGTATAAACATGCAATTAAAAAAAACCCCTCCTGATTTGGGGCTATTGCTCTTGAAAAGCTAATAGAATAAGTATCCTGGGAAGAGCAACAGTAAAGAAAAGGCTGGTGAGTAGCCAGCTGATGAATACATGTAATGTTTGTACTATTTGTGATGAAAGACAAACTATCTTTTGGGCATTAATCCTAAAGCAGCTGTTACCTTGACAACTGCAGGTAAGGGATGGTTGCAGTGTTCTTCTCTCCAGATTTGCTTTTAACTACTAATAAAATATTAGAATAGCTTGTCTTTTTAAAGGCTGCATGTGGCTTTCCCAAGATTTGGATTGATCTGTTCCTGAATGGCAGTTTGGCCTACAGGATTGAATTTGGGGAACCTGACACGTAGGAAAGACAAGCAGTTATTTGTGAGGTGTTTGTGACTGCCTTAGTAGGAAGACTGTTCTGGAAAAAAAGCACGTTCTGTTTCTGTGCTGTATTTTCAGTGCAGGTCCTCAGGCTGTGCCTGAGCGCAGGCTCACCTTGTGCTGTGCCACCAAACACAGGCAGGGCTGCTGAGCTCCTGGCCTGGGTGAGCTTGGAGGTGTCTCCCCGTGGGGTGAACACTTTCTGTCCATGCCTGCCTGCTCAGGTATTCCACTGCATCCCCCATACTGCATGGTGGCAACATTCCCTGGCATGCTGCTGGGGTTCCTGGTGGAAGAAAGCAACCTCAGGTGGCAGAGCAGCAGAAAATCTCTCTTGCAGCATAGTCATGTGAACAATGCATCAAGAAGTAAATTGTGTTTTAAACTGTACTCAGCAGTGGCTCTCTCAATAATCGTCTTTTATGGACTATTCTACGTCGGCATGGTGTGGTTGGTGAGCCCTCAGAAGGGATTGGGAAAGGCCATTTTGGCATTTCATGCTACCCTATCAACTGACTGCTTCCTCCTGCTCCTGCTCATAGCTCCACAATTAGAAGACAAGCCAGTGCATGTTTCTGACCCTGCTTCTGTGGAAGTGCAGCCTCACTCAGATCTGAATAATGGCTTTGGGTGATCCTCATATGATGTACTAACCAAGTAACAATGTCTGTACCTTGATTGTTCTTGACAACTCTGTTAAAGGAAATATAATATTAAAGCTTCAAATTTACTATGTGCAAACTGATCCTTGAAACTGATCCTTGAAACTGATCCTTGAAGCTGTTGTTAGCGGTCCAAATTGGATTCCCAAGAAATTCATCAAGGTTAGCAGGACTACAATTTTCTACTTACATTGCAAACTAATATTTTTGGATATGCTAAAGTTTATAGTTAGTATGTAGACCCCTGAAAAAGAATTGTTCTTTCAAAGATCCTCAGGATGTGCATGTGTTTTGTCCATTCATTTGTTTACTGAAAAAGAAAAGGAAGTTCAGCAGTAGAGAATGGATTTTGATAGTGAACTCGTGATAAGTTATACAAATATGCTTCTGGGCCTTCTAGTAGATTTTCCTCTGTGGAAATCATGTACTTATTTCTATCACACTCTGATATGTATTTTGATGTTTATCTTCTCCAGCACTGAGGCGTTATGTTTTCAGCTGATGTACATCCAGTTTCTTAGCAATAGAATTTAATGTCTGCTATATTAATAGGATTGTTGGAAAGTGTGAACGGTCCTTTGACAGAGCTATTAAGTCAGTCCTGGAAGCTACAGCTATTTTTATACATGAGAGATAAACAGAGGGAAGTTTAATATTGATACTGAAAATTTTATTCTGATCTGTAGCACCTTGTGATCTATGGCATAGCCTTGGGGTATGAGCTCAACAAGCTGATCTCAGAAAATTGGGTAACTGCTTGCTCAGTTCAAGCTTTTGTCCATATATTAATTTCTTACAGTTTTGTGTATTTTTATGCATGTGTGTAAGTGTAGCAATGTTTTTTGTTCCAGAAAAAAAATTTCAATTCCTCTCTTTTTGATAGCAGAAGAAAAATATTCAAGGTGCAGGACTGTGAGATTATTAAAAAGCCACAAGTCTTATTCTTGGCAATGAAATTAAATTATATGTAAACACCACTGACATATTCCTCAGTTTGATTTGTTCTCTAAGACTTTACAGAGCAACAAAAAGCAGCAGCTTCAACAGCATTTGACTATTTAATTGTGCAGCTGTTTCTGGTTCGGAGAACACAACACAGGATTATCAAAAATGACCAACCAAAAATGGAGACACATTCCAAAACACTGTCAAGAGAATCAACGAGGATGATTTCTGCTTTCTGCCCTTCTCCTTGTCTCCTGGGATCATCTGTCTGCCATCATCATCAGTTTTATCTGGCCTTCTAGGTCTACTAGACTTTGAATGTGCATTGTTGCCAATGTACTGGAGATTCTGGTCAGTAGGGTGATGATAACATCCATGGGTACTGAATAGAGAAAACTTGGACATACACTGAATGCCACTTTGAAAGAAGTGGGATAACAGCAAGGCTTATCCTATGTTGTAGCAGGTGTTGGCAAGATTAGTACAGTTAGGAGTGTATACAATTAAACATATTACATTATATCATTTGATACAGAGCCAGAGGAAGAGATCTTCCTCTGTGTTACAATATAGTAGAAACTGTGTAACACTTTCAGCAATTTCCTTTGCAAGAAAAAAAAAAAAATGAAGAAGTAGTTACAGTATTTCCACTGGCCTTAGTTCAAGATGGAAATAAAGAAAATTAGTATCACCTCCTTTGTGGGTCACTGCAGAATGTTTTTTGGCATTCTAGCAAGAGCAGTTTGGTTGCCAGGAGACAATAAGTTAATTTTGGAAGGTAATGCCCTCCAAGCGAGTAATGCCAACCTTTTAGACCAGAGTAAAATCTAATGCTCTGTAGCCAGAAGATAGCCTTTTAAAAGGATTTACCTCTCTACCTTACTGATAATAAACAAACTGTGCTGCTGCATTCTCTGTTGCTGGCAGAACAAAATCCTCAACAGTAAAATCTTAGGGTGCTGTTAGGTAATCAACATAAAAATAATGCTGCAGCAGGCTCATCTAGGTTATGCCATCTGTTAACTATGCTGGTACATATGTCAAATGACAGACTGCTGAAACTATTTTTCATGATCTTAAAATACAAGGGAGACCAATGAAATGTTACAAGGACAAATCCAAAACAAGTCCACAATTATTGTGTGGCATTAATTTCACCATATGGAACATGGCGACTAAAGGCTTTTGGGACACTAAACATTTACTGGTTCTGTTAAAGTCTTTACACAAAACCACTCTGACACCTCAGAACAGAAGTAGCAGCAGAGACACAAGAAGCTGTATGTCTGATGGTGCTGCCAACTATAGCAGTACAGAGGCATTTCTCTTCAGTCTAGCTGCAAAACTGAATCTTCATATATTCAAGCACAAGGTTTTCAGAGTTATGGAAAACTCATGGGAGATGAATATTTGAGACAGCAATCACTCATGAAATTGTTTGAGGTTTTCTGGGTGGAGATGGGATTCATAGTCGTAGGGATTGGTCTGAACTGAAAACCTTTTGATTATTTGGGAGAATAGGTAAATGGCAAATGGATTGCAATGGTCAGCACATAGTGAACTCTGACAATGAACAGTTTTGACATAGTTCAGGAGAGTTTTGCAATCAGTGACTCATGCAGTACCCGAGAAAGTTCAGGTAAATGAAGTCAATAAAATCTGCCTGACTGCTAACATGATTGTAAACCGACAGTGGAATTACAGTATTTGTAGGGAAAAAAATAGTGAGGCCTCAGAGAAGAACTGCAACAGTTATTTGAACATTAGAGAAAATGTCTTATAATGGCATAATTAAAGATTATAAGATAACTGTGAGGTGATTTGATTATGGTACATAAGTTCCAGGAAAATATCATCAGGTAGTAATATTCTGTTTCAGTCTAAAATAATTACACCACAAAGCCCAGCATCTGGGAATAAAAACCAAGCAAACCTGTAATCAGATGTAGAATCAGATTTTGATCATTGTGGGTGATAAACTTTTGCAATGAAGTGAGTGCTTTATGAAGTATGATATTTTGTGAAACACACGTAAGAGGGCTTGTAAGAGAAGTAATAGGGCTTGTTAGAGACATAGATGAAATGGCTTAGCCTGTGATGTCCAGAGGGGTGTGATCAGATTCCTGTGGTCTCTGAACCCTGTACCATAAAATATTTTTAAAAGTGTTTGAACTTCAGTTGAAAATTTATAATGGTCCACACAGCCAGAAAGATTGAAAACTATCTGACAGAATGCTGAACTGACTAAGAAAGCCAAGTTCATAGTGAGGTAATATCTTTTATTAAAAATGGGAAAGTACATTTGTATCTATATATCACCATTTTAATGTATAGTCTAAAATACCTATTTTAACTTCAAAATTGTGGAGTCTGAATCTAGCAATTACACTTTCATTCTTAATATTACTAAAATTTTCACAAATAATGTGGCAATTTTCAACATTAATTATGATGTAGTTTTTTGAACTTCTGTTCTAAGGTACATCTTGTGTTTCAAACACATTAAAATAAATAAGAAAGTATTAAATTTATATTTGTAATAGACTTCAGAGTTTTCAACTTCTGATTCTTGAACTAGTGTAACCATGGTGGCTATTCCTACATGAACAAGAATAAATCTATGGTTCTTGTTATTAAAATGCCTTATTCCAGCTAAATTCTTAGGCTTTTGGCCTAGGAATTACTGGTTCAAGACAACAATTGCCACAGCAGCTAAACTGACAGCTTTGATAGAAGAGATGGAGTTTGATAGATAGCAGTGAGGTTATGCAATGATGCTCTTTGGTCTGCTGGATGAAGCAGGATAGGACTGTCCTGAATTACTTCCTCTGTGAACTGGGGTGTGGGGAGAGGTGTGAGATCTGGTTATGAAGGTGGACTGCAGCCTACAGGAAATGCAATGTGAGTACTCTCCTGCATTTCTTTATGGTGTGTGCATAACTGTTTCGGGGCCCAAACAGATGAATTCTTTTACCTCAGGCACCCAACCAGAGCGTTGCTGTGTCAGATGTTACAGGGCCTGCTCACAAGCATTGCTTGGATGCTGTTTTGATCGTGAATGTACATGTTGTGTGACCACTTATACAAGAGTTGGAAGCCCACAAGGTTTTTAGGAGGAATAAAGAGTCTAATACCCTTTACATGCCCTATCAAACTAAAACTAGTTTCCTTAACTTCAGCTGTGAAATCTCCACACTGTGAAACCTAGATACAAATCATTATTGACTATACAAGCACCTATTGTCATTGCTCTACCAGAAGAGAGAAAACTTAGGAGAGCTGACAGAAGTGGCTAAGCTTACATCAAACTCTTATATTAGAACAGCAGTTGATGGTGGACTTCAAAGCAACTTGGGAAGGATTTTGTTTTGAAATTGTACTTGTCCTTATTTAGATGGGGGGCTTTTAAGTTGAGAAAGGGAAATCACATGGTGAGTGGTGCTACAAATTTTGCTCTTTCTGAAACAGTCTAATCCCAGGTTGGCAGTGCAGTCTCTTGGCTCACTCAGCCATCATCATCAACTTTCACACTTGAATGAAAAACCAGGACTTGTAATACTGTAACAAAGTACTCATGATGTTCTGATCTTCGATATTAACTAAACCTCCACTGCATTTTTCATCTCCTTCCTTTCCACTTTGTATCTTCATTATGTTTCCAAATGTTATGGCTCTTATGGGCCATATGGTTCATGTTTGTAGGTGTAATGCCAAAGATAATTTTCCCTGCGTTTTTTAGTATATTTTAGAATATTTTCATGATGCTAAATAAACCTAATAGGGCATAATTCCATCTTCCCTTTAAAGTCACTTTAGAGCATCCTTTGACTTGCCTGGATTTAAATTTCCACTTGACATAATTTTGTTTAAGTATTATCTAGTATATTTAAATTAATAAAGAGCTAGTTGGATCTTGGTCTTTCAGAAGAAAGTAAATATCACTAGCTACAATGCTTTAAACAGTGAATCAAGGCTTCCTCAGCTAGAATGAAATAATATTAATTGTCATTGCTTATTTTTTACATCCACCTGACATTAAAATTGCATATTAAACAAGAGGATGGTAGATAATACATAAGAACCTGTTAGTATATTAGGATGGCTATTGTTTTAGGTAAAAATAAAAATAATAAATAATTTTTTTATCATATTAATGTATTTAAAGTAATTTCTCCTGCTGATTTTCAATCTTGTACTAATCATAATTTATCCAAATAGTAGAATTTATTCTTTTCAAAGTGCAGGTAGACAATTTAAGAGGCAAATCAGCTTGCCTTTGGCTTCCACAGTTTATTTTGCCTCATGCAGAGCTGGACATGTGTACTGAAGAAGCAGTTTGCTTTTGCTAGATCATGCCAAGCTTCCAAGCCAAAAAAAAAAAAATTACAGTTCTTATTTAAATTGTATACATTTTCCAGTGTTGTTATTCAAGACACATTTAGAGATACTGCTGACCCCAGTGTACAACCTGAGAGTACTTTGATCCAAGTGTAAACTGACAGAGAAGTTTTGTGAGCCTGACTAGTGTAGGGTGTAGGGAAATTCCTGATCCCCAGATTCCAGCCTGATTATTGAACCATTAGTTTTATGACAGCCAAGGAGCTACAATAGCAATGAGTGATCTCTTGATTTATACTGGAATTTTCTGCCAATGACTGCAGCATGGAAATATTTTGTTTATTAAATTTCCCTGACATCTCCTTGGAAGTCTATCTAAAATGAACTTATACTTTAAGCTTTAAGCAAAAAATATACTTTACTCTGAGTTCTACTTGATTTTTCTATTTAGGGGTATCACCAAAATTTTAATGTATAAAAAATAAAAACAGAGAAGCCATGAGGGCTACAAGGAGTTATGATAATTATTCAAGAACCTTATTTACATAAACAAAAATAAGTGACTAAGCTTAATAGAAGAACTGAAGACAATGTGCTGTCAACTGCAGTATATCAAAACTGGTGTGCAGTGGATAGCTCTTTTGACAAGCTCTTTTTTTTGTCATGGAACTCTGGGCAGGAGGTCAGAAACTGCAACACTTACTTGTGTACAGCACAAAATGTATTTGTAAATTGTAAATTGTATTAGGTATTATGACAAGGGCAAAATGCCTGTCAGTCACACAAACACACACACATATATTTATCCCAGTGTTCTCAGTGCAGTTCTCTCAGGTTTACAGTGGGATAGGTAGAGATACAGATGCTGTATAAGCAGGATTAACTCACAGGAATATCAGATGTTATGCCTTATTTCTTCTCGTTACTTGGGCGCCTAAGGGAGCCATGTTGGTAGAATGAGAGCAAAGACACTAGATAATTTTAATGTGCTTAAGTATCTCCATTCCAGAAGAATCTATTTGGTTTTATTATGGGTACAATATGCAATTTAGTTGATAATAGCAGCACTGAGCCTTGAAATTAAGCAACACAGCTATGGAAGGGCTGTGTGGCAAAATGTGTTTCATGTCTGTAATTACACACTTCAAAAACTCTCTCTTCCCTTGGAATCTCTTAAAGATTGCCATCTAAAGGGAAATTTCTATAACTGAGTTGAATATTGGATATTTTCAAAACTCATGTGGGAGAATCACAGTAACGTAAGAAACAGTAACTCTAAGATTGTTGTAGTTATAATTATTTTTCAGGAATCACCTTTTTCCCCAGGAAGGCAGCAGTGATTATGATGCATCCTCTAGAAAGATATCCAAATGTTTCTCAGTGCATACCACCTGCAGCTCAAGGTCTGATTACTCGTTTTCACTATCTTCTTGTAATAGCATTTCTGTTTTGCAGAAGGCTGAAGATGATTCATGGAGGAATTGTCTTCCAATCATGTTAGCATCCATTCACACAGCTGCTTAAAAGGATTTTAAAGGGAGATGCTTATTCACTAGGAGGCCTCAAAAAATTGGATTCTGCAAAATGTACCCATATGAAAATCTTTGTGCACATGAGCTGCTTCATTTAACAGTAACTATCATTCAACAGTTACAGAGCTAGTTTCATGACTCTGAAACTTTTTAGTCCTATAAAGTTGATGGTTATTTCTCTGGTGTTGGTAGTTATGACTTCAGGGTGGTTGAAGAGGAGCAAAGCATAAATCTAGGCTTTCAAAGCTTAATTCCACAGCTCCTGAATTCTTTCAAATACAAAACTCAGCAAAATATTTCCTGTTGTGTTTTGATGTTGGAATATTGTATTTTGGTCTGGCCATTACATGTGGCCTCGTGCCATTTCCGTAGGCCTGCAGTACATTAATCAGAAGTGTAGTATGACATCCTGGAGAAGGAAGGAAGCCGCTGCCTCCTGCCCACTCCTTCAGTGAAGATGTTCTGAAGCCCAATACAGTATTTAATTTCTATTTATGTATTCCCTCACTTTGACTGGGAAGTTGCTGTTAGATCTGTGGGAGGAAACATACATTTTGTGACATACACATATTTGAGAAAAGCCATGAGACTCTATTATTTCTGTATAGTAAGTATAGACACAATCAGAAATGGGACTTAAATGCCATAATGTAGCCTCAGGCCAGTTCATTTTAGGGATGTATATGTCAGAAACATGTGACAGTAGGGAGCTGAGATGAAATGTTGTGTTACAGTTGTCTCTGTTACTCACTGCTAGTTGGGCTTGCATTTGGCTTTCGTTGAGATGACAGCCATGGGAGTACAGCTGTTCTGCTTTGAGGGACAGCTCATCTGGAGTAGACAGATGCTCTGAGCTGGAGCAGAGCCTGCACTGGGAGCCCAGCTGGATGCTAGCTGGCTTCTTGCTGGTCAAACATCTTCTCAAAGTCAGGCATACTGGGAGGTGCAGCGCAGAGACACAGATGTCTGAACAAGCTCAGCCAGGCTCCAGCTTAGAGTGTTAGCTGGAGTTCAGGGCTGGCCCTTGTAGATCTCCCAACAGAGCATTCAGTAGTGACATACCTAAAGCTCAAAGAGGGACAAGAACAAAGTTTCCTTGAGGGAAAGGAGATTACAGTTTCCTTTTGGACACTTTGCTTTTTAGCTTAACAGTGATGTGTTAATGCTTGAGGCAGCACTGTGGCCCCAGTCAGTGTTCTGGGAAATAAAAAGCCATAATGTCCATGTGACTCTGTGACATATCTGGGCTTGAGTGGGCTACTCATGCACACCTGTCCTGTGTCCTGGACTTCTGAAGCTGCCCTGGCAATCCCCTTTGTAGCTAAAAGGTAAAAGATTCTTAAGGAGACAAGAGTTCTACAGCAAGTGAGTGAAAGGGTTTGCTGGTTATGTAGGTTGTGGATAAGAATGGAAAGTAGAGGTTTTTTAGTAACTAAAATATTTTAAAATAACTTTGTTCTTTTTAAGCACAGTATATTGTCTGAGAAAGCCAAGTTGGCTTCTGTGTAGAGCTTGTGTGGGAGACCTTTTCATTTACCCACTGATATTTAATGGCATTAGACAGCCTTCAGACACAATTGTCATTGATTTGCTTACATATTCTGGAGAACGTACCAGATGAGCAGTGAGGCTCTGGAATATGCAGCTATTATGTATTTGTCTTGCTGCTTAGCTTGAGTACTGCCAAAGTTTCTTTCAGGACTTTCAATAAATCCCCAGGTTATGTTATAAAAAACTTCTACATGAACCCAATAGTAATTCCCAGACAATGTCCAATGAGGGAGAACCCTAGGATTTCTTAAAATTAAAATTATTGCGCAGAGGATTGGATGAAATATTGTAAAAAATATTTGGAATACTATCAAGAACCTTATGATACAGACCACTTGATGATACAGACTACTGACATATTTTTTCTATGAAAAAACATTTCCTATTTTCATGTAATAATTGAATATAATATGTAAATTTGGTCCTTTATTGTATGTTTACAAGTGGCTGTGTAGTCTCTGTCACTAGCAGGACTCCAGCAGGTCCTTGTCTCCCAGAAAAAAACCCCATATAGTTCATACCTGAGGTATGGCTTAGAAATTGAGACATATTTCCCTGTAAAGTTCATTTTTTCCTGAGTAGCTACAGCTTCCTCATTATCTTCTGTTTCTATAACCTTTCTAACCTCTTTACTCTGTCTCCATTCTAGAGGGTTTTTTGAGTATAACCTGTTGAGACCCTTTCCTCAGATTCAGAAACAGGTGCTTCACAAATTAGTAATTGTCACAATTCTTACTGAGAAGTTTTTGGGCATCAGAAAAAGGCTGTTCCATGAACTGTTGACAGGCAAACCATAGCATATTGCAATTTAAAACTTCCTCAGTGCTTCTGTCCTGTGGAAAATGGTGTGTGTGCAGCAGGTAGGCTATCAAGGAAAATTAGGCATTTTAGGAATTTTGCCTACTTTAGTTGAGACTGGGCAAAGAAAATTTTGCCTTGCATAGTAGATGATGTGTAAGATATGATTACTTCTTTTGTTTAAGGAAAAATAAATCCCAATAGCCCATCAGTTCCAGACCAGTTTAAAAAAAAGGTCTAAGGACTTTCATGTCTTCTGCAGTGAATTACATATTTATGTTCAAATCGATTGGACGTTAAGAAGGAAAAAAAACCAAACAAAACCATTTCTCAGAAATGTCAGTTTCTATTCAAGAAAGCTTCATCACAGTTGTTACAATTCTATTTACTCCCCTGCATGCCAAATCAATCAGAAGGGTCTGAAAAAAATCAAACATGAATTCTTAAAAGATTGTTCTTGTTTAAATAAGTCCCCAAGATCTTTCAAATAGCAAAGCCCACATTAGGATTTTTCTAAATTTTTGTTCATGAGGCTCTCTTGTGTTAGATTTAAGTAGGCTACATACAATAGCTTTTTAGTTTTGTAAAGTACTATGAAGCCAGTCAGAGCCAGACAATATAATTGGTATTTCTTATTCCCTGGACAGTCCCAGTAAGGCTGTTACTAACTTTGATAACATCATGAAGAATGACTCAGATACACTTTCAGATAATTTTCCATTGAAATTGGATACATAATTTCTATCATAAAAAAGGCAGATAATTAATGGCTGATTTTATTCAACGTATTTAAGCCTTGTTAACTCTTTCAGATAACTTTACAGAAATAATAAAATGAAACTGAAGTGTGGAAATCTAATTGCTGGATATCAATTATAAAATGATTAATTGTTCACTAAGATGCTAATGTGACCTTTGAGAAGCAGCTTAGGTAGGAGGCAAGATGGAAAATTTGACCAGTACTCAGGTAGGAGGCAGAGAACAGTGTGAAGACAGATGGCAATGTCCCTTAGTAAAGGGACTTTGGCTAGGAATGCAGATGGGTTTCTTCCTTGAGACAGATACAGTGCTTGTCATTGAAAGCTCTGCTCTTTTAGACATTTGTCTGTCTCATGACACTAACAATTTGGCATCTGCCAAAGCTCATCATATGGTGAAATTTAACCACATAAGGATGGCATTCATGGAAGACAGCACGTGGCTCTTGTCCTCAGCTAGCTTCTGGAAAATGTGAATGATGGGGTTTGTGGTTTTAAGAAAAAAAAAATCTACCTTTTCCTAGGAGTTAGATTTCCAAATCTGAAGTATCTGGCTCTTTATCTACAAAGAATTTTGTGCAAAAGTCTAATGCTTATTATTTCAAAAATTTAGCTTTGTATTCAGGGATTCAATAAAGTTGTCTTTCAATGCTCTTGTCTGATACAGAGAGCTTATGCCTAGGTCTAGAGTCTCCCTGAGGTTCAGTGCAAAGTTTCCTAGACTAGAATTTAAGTGAGCTAGTTCTAATGCTGAATGTGGGCTACCCATGAGTGTGGCTCTCCTTGGTAAGTAAATTAAACCCTCTGTATTGCAATTCTGCTCAAGATGATGAACAGAAAGGTTAGATAATGATGTCAGAGCCAGTAGGGACTTAAAAACATATCATCAGGCAGATAAGGCTAAAACAAGACTTGGATCTCAAGAGTAATGGCCATTCCTGAAAATGCAACCTCACATATTTGTGGTAGGAAGCAAGGTTGAAAAAAGCAGCCTGAGGTTGTAGAACAAGAGGTTGTCCCCAAGAACCCACCAAAGGGAGGGGAAGCTATTAAGAGAACTACTGTCTCAGATCTTGAAAAGAGTGATTTTTATTTGCAGCTACAACAGAGGTTGCTTCTCTGTTCAAAAATTTTGTTGAAAACTTAGTAGAAGAGGAGAAAACTCACGTTCTTTTGTTTCTTTCTGTCACTGATGCTTCATGACTAGTGAAGGTAGCTGTCTACAGTGGAATTACTCATGTACCTGTAGATTGCTTTGTAAGGGGACATCTTTCTGACTAAACTCCTTTGAACACCAATGACCAAAGAATGTGGCATTTCAACGTGTTTCTGTTGTTTTTTTATTGAACCACAGAATCATTAAGGTTGGAAAAGACCTCCATGACTGGGTCCAATCATTAACCCAACACTACTATGTTTATGATTAAACCATATCCCCAAGTGCTATATCCACTCATCTTTTGGACATTTCCAGGGATGGTAATTCCATCAATTCCCTAGGCAGCCTGTTCGAATGTTTGCTCACTCTTTCAGTGAGGAAATTTTTCCTAATATTCAGTCTTAATCTCTGCTGGAGCAACTTGAGGCCTTGTCTTTTCACTTGTTACCTGGGACAAGAGACCAACCCTGACCTTGCTACAACCTCCTTTCAAGTGGTTGTAGAGAGTGGTAAGGTTCCCCTTGAACCTCCTTTTCTTCAGGCTGAACACACACAGCCCCCTCAGCCATTCCTCATAAGACTTATGCTCCAGACCCTTCACCAGCTCCATTGCCCTTCTCTGGACTCACTGCAGCACCTCAATGTCTTTATTGCAGTGAGGGGCCCAAACTGGACACGGCACTCGAGACATGGCCTCACCAGTGCTGAGAACAAGGGACAATCCCTGCCCTGCTCCTGCTGGCCACACTAATCCTTATGCAGGCTGGGATGCCGTCGGCCTTCTTGGCCACCAGGCACACACTGGCTCACGTTCAACCCCACAGAGCCCAACTGGCTGTCAACCCCAAGGTCCTTTTCCACAGGGCAGCTTTCAGCCACACATCTCCAAAGGGGTTGTTGTGACCAAAGTGCAGGACCTGGCACTTGGCCCTTTTGAACCTCATACCACTGGACATGGCTTGTCAACCCAGATCCCTCTGCCGAGCCTTCCTGCCCTCCACCAGATCAACCCTCCTGTGCAACTTAGTGTCCTCTGTGAACTGACTGAGGCTGCACTCAATTCCCTTGGCCTGATCATCAATAAAGATGTTAACAGGACTGGCCCTATAGCATTATACACAGTAGGGGAGACTTGGGACTTATGTCCAGATCATCAGATGTATTATGTAGCCTACTCTCATTGACAAAGAGTCTAAATTTAGTACTTGAATAACTTGGTATCTCCCTTTAATCATCCAAATACAGAATATGTCAATAATTTATGTTTACTGTCAGCCTGATTTTGCTAAATTTCTTTAGACATATTTGGATTAGTAGACAGTAACAACTTACTTAACTAGGAAGCACTACTAAATGTGAGTGATGATAGTGCAATATGACCCTGCATCTGCTCTTTGCTATCTTTCTGGTTTTGGGAAAGTGATAAAACAATTACCTTGCACTTAATTGTCTATTTTATTCAAATCTCATTGCTTTGTTGGGGCTGTATTCCTCTTACTTGATCAGAGTAATCTGAGAACATTATTGAAGCACACTAAATATGTGCTCCAGTTTAAATTGTTGAATTGCCTTTTTGGCAGACAGTATGAGGGACCACTGGAAGGCAGATCATCCCACCTTTTTAAGAGTGTGGCAAATTGCCTTGTGCAGCTGCCTGTCTCTCTCCCTGCTAACCATATGGGAGTATGGACTGTTAGGTAAGTAAATACACCTGGTCAGACAGAGAGTTTTAGGTACCAAGTCACCAGAGGTGAATCCATTAGAGATGTCCTCTTGGTTTTTTTGGGTTTTTTTGGGGTTTTTTGTGTGTGTGTGTTTTGTTTGTTTGGGGTTTTGTTTTGTTTTTGTTTTTTGGGTTTTTTTTTTGTTGGGGTTTTTTTTAAATTTTAATTGAGAAACCAAACAGGGACGTATAAGATCCTATTTTTTGTACAATAACAGAATATTGGCAATGAAACTGCTAAGGAAAGATTCTGCTAATATTTTCTTAAATGCCTAACAAAATAAAATTATTGACAATGGAAGTATCCAATCATCATTTAAAACTTTAACCAAGATGGCAAATAATTTTTTTATATGTGCTTATGGGATTCAATTTGCTAAAATAACTTCTCTGAGATTCCTGGAACAAGAAAGCTAATAAACTGAAAAGTTCCAGTGATGCCAAAAGGAGTAGCTCTTTAAGAATTTGGTTTGAGAATTTGTGTGAGCTGGAGGAAAACTCAAGGAGTTATATTGTCTTAATTGTACTGAAACTTGAAATCCTAGGGATACAGTCTTCTAATATAGAGGCATTATAGCTTTGAAAGAGCTGAGATAAAGGAAAATTAAACTATTTACAAATAAAGCTTTCTTGCATAAAAGAGAGAAAGCAATAACTGATATGGATAATGTAAATGTTTATATTTCAAATGTTTTGCCAGACTTCCTACAAAATATCAAATATTCAAAGATATTTAAGCTATTTTTTTATCTTATTCCCGATGGTAAAGAATTTCTCCTTATTGTAGAAGTGAGCATGACAATCACAGGTATGCACCTAGAGTAGAAAGGAATGCACCCAGTTCTGTAATATAAATTTATAGCTCTTGGCTTGATGCTCATTTAAGGCATCTCTTGCTAAGAAGGGGCTGCTGTTGTAAGAGGGAGCTGCAGGTAAATGGAGGTATCAGATACCGCACCTTAGTTCTCGGAGAAGATACTGTGCTTGTCACAGAACTGGCAGTTCTCATCCTCTTGGCTGATGATCTTGTGATTTTTGATGTTGCCTCCTTCTCCATGGAGCCTTCTTATTTCTGCAAGGAAATGTAACCAGCTATGAGCCTGTGTACTTACATCTCCTTTGAGGAAACAAGGGCAATCAGTGAAGCAGCACGGCACTGGCAGGTACTCACCAACCTTTCTGGCAGCAAGAATCAGCCTGCTGGATGTAGCTTCCTTTGTGAAGCCATCATATAGGTTACAGTGTTGATTAGAAGGGCCTCACTGTAGGTGAGAATCTTGTCCCTGTCTCTCCTTATCTTTCAGTGGCAGCCTTGGACTAGGAATGTACAGTGTGCTCTCTGAAGATCAGGGATCTCCTATCATGATAATGGTCACTGAGAGTGGAGAATGTTACATGAAGAACTTGCCTGCCACTGACCAGCAAGTGGTTTGTGTTTCAGACCAATAAGTTTTCTCTGATTGAGGCAATTTTTTTCAAAACTTGCCTCCTCTCCTCCTCAGGGTAGACAAACAGATAACCATTGCTGAAATACATTTTTTTTTTCTTTAGAGCCCTGAAAAGTCTCAGTAGTAAAAGAGTAATAATAATAAACTTGTGGGGCTTGAGGTATAACGCAGAAATAGGTTTCCTTTTCCCTGTGTACAGTCACTTCAGAAATACCTGCTGCCTGCACTGGGACCAGCCAGCCAGTCCTTCCTGAGTTAGGCCTATGCAGAGCAGAATGTAAAGTTCGCATCAACCTTGAGTGATCCTTTGATCTTGACAGCTGTATGTCCTGAATGCACACCAGCATGAGCTCTGAAAGGGTTTGTTTATATGATCTTCCTCCACCAGAGCACCATCTTCTCACAAGACTGCTGAGTAAGGTCATCAATACTTCTGAAAAGGTTTCAGAGTCTTGAGTATATGTTTAGAAGGTGTGACACAACCTAGCTTTTTGCCATAATGCAGAATTCAGCTCCTGCATCCTGGGGTAGTGAGCCTTTTGGGCTAGGGTGTCCACTAAACTGATCTCCAGACTCAGATAAGAGGTTGAAATGTGAGAGCTGAGCTAAATAGACAAGGCAGAATCATGGGATTAGTGACTGATCTATACCCTTCATGCTACTCATATGCTTGAAGAGTGATTCAGATGCTTAGATGATGAGTACGGGTTGAGAGTCTGTGTTGAACAGAAAAATACAGTTAAATGAACAAATGAGACACATGTACAAAGCAAAAACATTTCATTTGTAACAATACCAAACAGAAACTAGGGAAAATATCATGACTCTTGGAGGAGAGCCCTGAAAATTTCTGATAAATGTTTGTTTCTGTTATTAAAATATGACCTACATATAGATATAAACCAAACTGTGGTGTAATACAAGTAAGACAAGAACTACAAATGCTGCAAAGTAGTATTAAACTCCAAAAAATTACGTGTTTCCAAAAATATTTTTAGTTCATGTCTAAATAGTACCAAGGAAAGCCAGCCAAATTTCTAGTTGGTCTGATTGTGAGTATTTATCAGAGCAGCACAAGAATCTCAAGGGGAACTTCAATTAGTAGCAAGTATAAATTTGGGAACAAAGTGTGGTCTTGTGATTCTTACTCTGAATCAACCAAAAAAACCTACCTTTTTTTTTTTTTTTTTTTTTTTTTTAGTTAAGACTCATAAAACCTAACATCCCCTTATTTTGCCATCTGATCTGCTTTCTGAACTCCAGTCTAAATAGCTCTCATATTGACTTAAGGAATATCTAGATATTCACTCAAATGAAGACTGTAAGGTTCAGTTCAGTGGTCTAAGTGTAGATTTCAGTGCCATTTGTGATGACCCAAGGAATCCTGCCAGGCTTCCACATTTGTGCAGAAAAGCATAGGTTTTGTACAGTTCCTACATTGTATTTTATGGTCTTATGGGGATATTTCAGATGCACAGACCCCTCTCTCTTTAGCCATCTAAGCTAGGATAGCATCATCTGTGAGGAAGTACTCGTAACTTCAGTTATATAACTGTGGGATTGCATTTTATGGAAATGGTTTGCTCTGGCTCACCCTTGGAAAATGTATGGTTTATCCCAAGTCTGTACCCTCCCTGCAGTATCCTGTATCTGTAACCTCATTGGCTGGAGACTGTTACCGCGCCCCTTTGAACCTCTGTGATAAGAATGCTAAGGCAGAAGGCTCTGCCCCTCTTGCCCCTCTACCCCTGGAGGCCTCCTGATGCTCCCTTTCCCTCTCCTCCCTTCCCCCCCCCTTCCCTTCCCCTCTCCCTCAGTGAATAAACCCTCACCTCATCAGCATCCCACCGGCATCTGAGTCTCCTTGCCTGCCAGCGCGGGAACACCACGACCCCAAAAGACCCCGGGGGTCTCCGGGGGGCACTCCCCGGGGACCCCCCATAAATTTAAACAACAACAGATGACGCACCAACGTCGGGCAACAGCACCAGCGACCCTGAGACAAGATGGACCATGGTAACTCCGTTTCGGTGCCATCTCCGGTGGAGCGGCCGTTCTGGGCCATCGCGGCCCGGGGCGGCCCCTCCCCCACCGCACAGAGACCTCGTGAGCCACCACGCGGCTGTCCCACCACCGCCGACCAGCCTGGCGCGGGCCCGGGTCCCGGCCCCTTGGGGCCCCAGCCCACCTCGGCGCTGCGCGGGCGGCGCGGCCCGGGCGGCGCGGCTCCGCCACGGCGAGGCTCCGGCGTGAGCCCCAGCGCGGCGGGACCGCTGCTGCGGCGCGTGGCAGCGGCGCGGCCCCGGCCCGCCTCGGCTCGGCGGCGCGGGCTGCGCGGCAGCGGCGCGGCACCCTCCGGCCCTGGTGGCAGAGCGGCCCTGGCCCGGCACGGCCCTGGCGGCGGAGCGGCCCCGGCCCGGTGCGGCCGCGGCGCGGGGCAGTCCCGGCGTGAGCAGACACGTGGTCCCGGCCCCGCCGCAGCGTGCGCGGGCCCCAGCACCGGGAGAAGCCGCGCGGAGAACAGGTGCCCCTCCCCCTGCCCTGCAACAGCGGCGAAGCAGCCCTGGACAGCAGCGAAAGGAACTCAGCCAGACAGCCATCAGAGAAGGAAAAAGCAGTCTTCAGTTGTGCCCAAGCCCCACACCTTCCAAAACTCGGTTTTGTAAATTGTGTAACCTCCTTCCTTACCCTTACCCCCTCCTCCCCTCGCTGCTCCTTCTCCCTAACCCCCTTTCCCTTAACAAACCCCCGAGAGTTAACCCCTTCCTGCTAAACCCGGCATGGCATGGCTGACACCACATGCTGCGCTGTGACCGCATGGCCACCATGGCCACGTGCTCTCAGTCCCATCTTCCGCTTTCCAAGTCCCACAAGGTAAACGCTAAGAAACCAAACCCCAAAGCTAAAGTGAATTTGTAATACCAGTTTTGCAGCCTTGTATAATTGTTAATGCTACTTTGATTCCCTTTCCCTGTTTTTCTGCCCCTGTCCCTTGCTGTTCTGGCCAAACAGCAGGGTGTCCCAAACCCCTCCATTTCCTTCCCATCCCCATGAAGTAGTTTTTACAATCATGCCTTTCTAGCTTTTGTGTGTGTTCATATTGCAGATTCCCCTGTTTTCTAATTTAGAAAGCAGAGGCCTTTTCAGGTCACAAGTGTGGATCCAAGGGAAGCAGTTTTTAGATTGTCTTCTTGTAAAGCGCGAATCAGTAGTAGACTACTGAATCGATAATGCTTTTTGGGTTTATACTGTCCTCAGTTAGTTCTGAGGGTGATTGATAACCTGATAGAGTGTCTGAGAAAGTATTTGACGGTTTTTGTAGTTTTTTTTCTTTTGTTTTTCTTTTGATGACCTAAAACTGGGGGTCTTTTGTTAGGTCTCTGACACTTCTGGTGCAAGTATGGACGAAAAAATCCCTGATGGGTACATATGGACGAATGTAAACAATTGCATGCAGAGTGTAGGTCCTTTTGGTTGAACCAGTTGGAAAGTGAAAGGAGTGATTTGGCTCAGATCCTTGGGTGAGAATCTGAGGCCGTGTGTGGAGCCCGGGGAACTCCACGTGTTTTCCTGTCCCTAGAGTGGGAGCAGAGGTCAGCGCCTCAGCCTAAACTGGGGGCTGTGGTGGTCTGAAAAGCCAGTTGGAAAAGACTAGACACTATTAGGCCAGTCACGCTGGAAAGGCTCAAACAAATTTGTTAACTTGTTTCAAATCTTGCAATATAAACTCACATAACCCGTCTACTGCAATTACAAGGTCAGATCAACTGTTCACCGTATAACATAATCCTTACTGCAACTGTATTTGGTTTCATGCTGCAAAACTGTAATTACTGTTTCATTTTTTAAATTGTTAATTGTCATATGTCATATTTCTCTTCTCACATTTTAAAGAAAAAAAGGGTGACTTGTGGGATTGCATTTTATGGAAATGGTTTGCTCTGGCTCACCCTTGGAAAATGTATGGTTTATCCCAAGTCTGTACCCTCCCTGCAGTATCCTGTATCTGTAACCTCATTGGCTGGAGAATGTTACCGCGCCCCTTTGAACCTCTGTGATAAGAATGTTAAGGCAGAAGGCTCTGCCCCTCTTGCCCCTCTACCCCTGGAGGCCTCCTGATGCTCCCTTTTTCCCTCTCCTCCCTTCCCCCCCCTTCCCTTCCCCTCTCCCTCAGTGAATAAACCCTCACCTCATCAGCATCCCACCGGCATCTGAGTCTCCTTGCCTGCCAGCGCGGGAACACCACGACCCCAAAAGACCCCGGGGGTCTCCGGGGGGCACTCCCCGGGGACCCCCCATAAATTTAAACAACAACATATAACTAAACATATTTTCGAACAGATGGCTCAGCAGCATCTATTTGTCTGATTTAGTGGGAATTGTATATGTTGTCCAAGTGCAGATATGTAGTTAGCAAGCTCCAAAAATCTTTACTGTGGATGCAGAACTAGTGCACAGCAATGTGACAAGTGTGATTTGAAGTGGTTAAACTCATAGAAGCCAAACAACTTATTGTGTTAAGCATATGCAGAGAAGGTAAGGAGGTTCCCTGCTCCCTGTCCCTCTGAATGCAATAACATTTAGCATCCTGGCCCTTACCAGACATTTCCCTTCAGGTCTTCATTGCAATTCCTGTCAAAATACAGAGATGCCAACCTAAAATCAACTTGTGCTCAAGAACATTTTACACAGCTTTTCCAGTGTAAGATTTTGGGAGTACTCCATTTCAACCACATCTTTTTACTCCTTGTGCCAGGTGTTTTTCCTGCCACTGATCATTCTCTTGAGGCCTAAATGCTCCAAGTAAGATCAATGGAGGAACGTGTTCATTTCTCCCTGCTGGCCACAACAGTATGCTTCCAAAGGAGAAATCTGAATGTTCTTGGAAAGTAAGCTCCATGGGTAAGTCTAAAATAGCTAACCATTTCAAAGTCTGCTGAAGTTCTGTTGTGTATTTCGGGTGTTCTTACTGGTATTAATATCCTTCAGAGGCAAAAGAAAAGTGAACCTGCAGCTTTAGTGAACTAAAGAAGGTATTTTCAAGATGAGAAGTAAAATTCAGAAAGACAGTTTGTTGTAAAAAGGGAAAAAAAGCTTTGTCAACAATTAAGTGAAAACCTCTGTTAAAGACCTAGGTGGAAATTACAGGCAACTCCCTTCAAATTGGAAACAGTTCCATAATATTCAACCAGGATAACAACTCAGTACTTACTGCTCCTGTGAGTGCAGTGAATCGCCCTGCTCAGCATGGGTCTTCTTGAGAAGTAAAGCTGAGGGAGCTAATGCCTGGAACAAGGATGAGAAATTTCCAAGTGAGGTAGTGTTCTTTTGTGCCTGGAACTGCAGTGGACTGGACTAGCAGTTCAGCAGCCTTGTCAGAATTTTCCCCAAGATTTTTCTCCTTTCTGGAGAAGGAAAAGGAAAGTTATTTAAAAGTTTTAGATATGGAAAGAGATTAAGATTCCCAGGACCTAATAATTGACTTAATTCCTATCCAGAGCATAGCCAAGGGGTGCTTTCACAACACCTGCACACCTGAAATTTCTGTGGCCTGAGGAGGGGGGCACAGGGATTTAGGAGAGTAGATTGTGGGTAGTATATGATATACAGTCTTTTCTTCAGCCCCACAAAGCCAAATTGTGAAGACTTGCTCATCTTTTCATCAGATATCTATCACAGCATTGGCTGGAGATCCTCTTTTTTGAACAACTTATTATTTGAAGTTAGAGATGGCCTTTGAGAAAGATCTTTGAGGTGTGGTCTCCAGAGTGCCACATGATTCTTCTTCAGCACCCTCTTCCACTTCCACTTACATTTCTGAACCCGAGTTTCCTCTTGCTCATAGGAGGGTGCAGAAAGATCCTGGAATGAAGTGGTCGAGGCAGAAGTTTTTAGTGAGACTGTGATAAACATGGATAGAGATTTTCCCATCCCCTTGTGTGGAGACCCATAACAATAATAGGAATTCTTCCCAGATCTTAAGAAGCTCCTACTTATTATTGAGTTAATTGTTATGGGGTTGAGAAATGGGCACATTTTTTACTAAGTTTGTTCTTCCAGACTGAGAGGACTCTGCAACTCATCAACACATGTTCTTTGCTTAGATTTATTTTTAGTAATGTTCTCCTTGTTTTTTGGGGTTTTTTTTCCAAATATCTTTTCATAAAACTAAACTAAAAATTAAGAGAGAGAAAATGAATTTACAGTGAAGCATAAGACAGTTCACTTTGTTACTTAACGTAAAAATGGGCAAAGGTCCTGGAATATAACGGGTCTGTGAGCCATCTCTAAGAACTACTTCCAAAAAAATTCCTTTCCATCAGTCCATTTTTAAATACAAAGGAATAGAAGAAACATTTCCAGTGTTTCACTGGATTGAGTATGCAAGAGGAATACCATGGGAGTAAGTTGAGAAATACTGAGAACTCAAATTCAGACTCTTTGATGTTAACAGCTATTCTTGCCAAGACAAAGTATTTTTCTCTACTTAGGATAGAAATTCTCACTGTTACACATATGCAGCTAAAGTGAGAATTTTCTTAGTTCTGATGCAAGTTAGACAAGAAGCACATCACATATGTTTTCTGCTTCTTGATGATCAGAAGAATTAAATTAGACCAATCTCCCTGCCACCTCCTCTTTCCCCCATGAAATGGGCTGATGGATAAGAGAGCAGAGCTCTTTGCTTTGGGTCAAGATGAACACTTTGGGCTATTTAGTCCTGGGAGTTATAGGATATGGGTATGCATGGGAAGAACAGGAGCCCCAGGCACTATGGAGAAAAGTCAGAGGACTCCACAGCCCCAGAAAAAGTTTCTGCTCAGAGCTCAGAATATCAGAGATCTGACATATTCACAGTAGTTCAAATAGCTAGTTCAGCAGAGAAAGACAATATTTAAAGTGCTATTCTAAGCTCATCTTCCAGCTGAAGAAAGGAAAAGATAAGAAAGCTGCACATGGTTTTGCTGTAATGGATCTTGGTCTACTGTCACTATGAGGAGACTGTGGACATGCCATCTTTCAATACTGCCCATGTGGCTACTGCCAGCATGACACACAGGCACTGCCAGTTAAGGGTGTGTGATCCATTCCGTGGAGGGACTGATGGGATGCTCACTTACTGTATTTCTTTCTGTCTGGTACAATAGAGAGTGGAAAACATTTGAGAACATTTGTTGATGGTTCTGTTTTTACAGTGTTTAAGTGTTTCTTGCTCAATACACCAAAATCACATGAGAACTGAATCACATTCACCCCTTTCCAAACTGTGTGTGGCAATCTGCACAGTATGAGAAAGTGATAGCAGTCATTGTATCTTTCAAGCTCAGTAACTCAGGCATCAGAAGAGCCAATTGTATTTTTTTTCGAATTCTAACTAGATTTGTAATGTACCTGGTAAATATCTGCCCTTTCAGAAACACAATTTCACTTCAGCTGAAATAAGCATTAGGAATACTAATGCATGTCAAGGAGTTTATTGTTGGTATGAGCAACACCATAAGTAACCCATAATGAATCTAAAATGAATAATAAGTAGCTCCATAGTATGATTTAAGATTCTTTAAACAAAAGATAAGGCAGCAAGAAAACCAAAGGAAAAGGTTCCTGAAAAGACAAAAGCAAAGAATGTTACAGCTGAGTTGCTTTCTTTGCGTTTGCAGTGACACTGTGGTGGGAGAGCAACTGTGGAGGTGAGTGGAGCCTCAGATAAAGGCTTGGAAAAGCTCCAAAACACGTTGAAAACAAAGAAGCCTGAATCTCTGCAAGAGCGCTTTTGAGCCTAAAGAGCTGAACCTGAATGAAGAGTACTGCCTCCAGTTTCCCACATCTCCCGGGACAGCTGGTCTAAAGCCTGGTAAGAGCCTGTTAACAGAGTGCACCAGGTCAAATTTGCCACCACACCCAAATCGTTTCTCTGACCAATGTGCACCACACTGTTCTAGTCTGGTTTAAGCTGTTTCTAAACTGAATAACTAAAGCAGTCTGGGACAGAGTCAGTGTCTAGAAAGCTAAGTTGAACTCTGGCTTATTCATGGACTTAATTTTTCGTTTTGGACAAGTAATTTGATATTCTGTGACACAATGACTGTTATTAACTGAATAGAGGAAGCAAAGTTTATGATTTCTGAAGAGAAGCATTAGGGGCCTGTAGCTTCCTTGACCCAGGAACGGACAAGAATCTCTGTTGTGCAAGTACACTATTCATCCTCTTTTACCTTTACTTACCTCTAAAGCTGAATTTCAGGTCATACTGGAGACTGTCAGTGAATTGAATTTTTTTTATATGCTTCAATTGAGATCAAAATGTCAAAACACTATAGTAAAGTAATCTTTATTTTTAGCCACGGAGAGGAAATGCCTATACTTGAAAAGTCTGTCCTTGTGAAATGTCCGCAGCACTTTTGCAGAGGCAAGAAATGCAAGTACTGAGTGCTTTGTCCTGAAAAGACACTTTCATTGAATAATAATTAGTCTTTGGAAGGTAAATAAACCCCACCCTCCTTCTGTGCATGCCAAATAAGGTCTTTGTGACTTCAGGATGCTGAGATGCAGCTCAGGTCCAACAATATGCCACCTTAACCTCTATAGTACGTCCCTCTCAGCAGTCCTGAAACACTTGTGTTCCTCTATTTCCAGCATACTTAGGTGCAAAATTATGTCATATTGTCCTGTTTTGCATTGTTATTTTATTAACAAGTACCTTGTCTCTTTGTTACCACAAAAAATCCCAATGATTTCCTGCTGTTGAAAACTGACATTACAGAACAAGAAAGAGGAAGGTTTAAATCAAAATTAAACCCAACAAAGCAATTGTATCAGAACAAGGTGTTCCCAATCTGATTAATGAAGACAACAGTCTGTGTTCATCTTTGTTCCAAAATTGTGACTTAAATAAGCTAAAATGTGTATGAAGTATAACTTCACCAATGTACAGATTTTATCCATCCCTACTGTCCCTTGGCAGCATTTTCAGCTTATAAATTTGGTCCATCTATAGGTCTGGGATTTGGAGTTCCACTTCCTGGAGAATAGTCTGTGGATCTACTTGGGCAAGATAGGATGTAGTAAAAATGACAGTACTGGCACATTAAGGAGCCCTGCATTTTTATGTGGATTTCTATGACTGCATTTCATAATAATTATTTTCAACTAATTATTTTCAACTAATTTTTATGCAATACCACTACAGTTGTATCTCAGTTTAGTTTCTGATAGTGAAACAAGAAATAAATTTCCCTCTTTTGTGGTCAGTTCTGCTTGCTTTACCTCTTGTAACAACTGTACTGAAATCACAAAGAAAGCGCAAAGACTCTTTCTAGTGAGGTGAACATGAGTTGTCCTGTAAAGCTTGGTTGTACTTAAGTATTAAATAATAGTGCTTAGCACTTGTGCAACTTAATGCCTTATAATCTTCAAAGCACTTTACAAATCTTAACTAGTTAATCCGCACAGCAGCTCTGCATGGTAGGCTATGAAGGTCACACATTAAAAATCCCCCATGATACAAGCCTGACTGCACAGTAAGCCTATGGGAAAAAGTATCTGCACAGTTATATTCCTGAAGCCATGAGTGTTTAATTTTACTGGACTGTGACATGGCTTACTTTCAGTAAATTTGTTCTGCTTTCTTATCCCACTCAAAGTAAATCCATCATACCCTGCAGCATGGCTCAGAACACAGTATTATCAAAATTTTGAGGATTTTTTTTTATTATTAAAACTCCTGGAAGCAAATGAGAAGCAGAGGATATGAGTTTTATTTAAGAAATCAAGTTTCTATTGCCAGCAATTGCAAAGACCATGTATGGGAAAGGGTCAGAAAGTCTCTAAAGACTGAAGCACTCAGGAGAGTACCATTTTTAGCAACTTCTTTTGAAAATTTGATTTTTGTGATACTGAGATTGCAAGGCAAACAAAATATGCTTATACTTGATTTCACAGGGAAACTTAAGCCTTTAGTGACCCCATTTCATTTAGGAAATAGCATGGTTTTTCTAGCTCAAATTTTCTTTGTATTTTCATGTTCCAGAAAAAAAAAATCGAACAGTTACTGCTAAAGAATATTATTTCTTTTATCTTTTCAGATCTAAAATTTCCCACAAAGTGGAACTACTGCTTTTAGTTCATTATCACAAACACCACTGCTTCCATCTCTTGTTAGTTCTGGTAGAAAACTTTTTAAAACAACATTTTTGTTTGACAATAACATTATAATTGTATGTGAAGACCAAATTCACCAACCAAAGGTGTAAGTCACTAGCTCCAAACTAACTCTCAGGCATCTGCATAGAAAATAAGCCTCTCAAAGGTGTTGATTCTTTGTAATGCTTATTGTAGAGGGGAAACAAAGTCTTTGGCTGATGAGGCCTTCTTTCAATGGAAGCAGACATAAAGTAGAGTTTTTGTCACAAGTTTAAAAAAAATCATCAGTTTTCCAGAATGTCTACTGAGACATTGCATCCTTTTTTATAAATACAGCATGATCCTTCCCCTCCAAGACACCAGACAACTTAATGCCTCCTTTTGCTTTCAAGTACAACTGTCTCTTTGTGAAGCTTGTAATTTGAGAGCTGATCCTTTGTCATAAGGAAGCTCTATGATATCATGACCTTGATTCCTTATTTCCCTACTGCATCGACCTGGAAACTTAAATTTTCTTGGGTTTCCTTTTCTTTTTTTCGCCTGCTTGGTTTTTATTCCTTTTTATTTTCTTTTTTTTTCTTCCCTCACCTTTGGAGAAAAGTCACAAATAACCTTTGAAGGAATAATTAGCAATTGCTGTAACCATATGGTAAAAACCTTTATCTGATTGACTGCAATAGATTATCTAAGGGTAAAGGTTTCAGACAGACCAGGGAAAGAACTATCTCCAGATGAGAGATGATAAGGGATGAGCACAAAAGAGATGCTAGAAAGTAAAGGAATAAATGAATGGGAATGCAAGAGGCAACATAATTAGCCAGTCTTACATGCTTGTCACTACATAATTTCAAATGTTCCAAATGGAGCCTGCTATTCTGCAGACAAACTCATAATTAAGTACAGGGTTGCAATACACAGGCAAAAGAGGTCTGAATTAAGGTTTCATGGGCAGCCTTCTGGCTTTCTTAACATTTGGTCACTTAATTTAGTGACTTAAGTCCTTTTTAATATAAAAAAAATAGATTTTAATGAGGTCTTTTAATTGTTTAAGGAGGAGGGGTTGCTACAGATGGAAGTTTATTATGTAATTGTAGATGCATACTACTCCAAAGGAAAAGGTATTCTATTTTCATTCTGCCTAAATTTGTATGATGAGACCATAATGAGACCTTAATAAATGTGGGGTTTGGGCTAACCTTAAAAAACCTTAATAAAAAGGAATTTTTTATTTTTTTCCTAAAGTGTATTAAGCTACATGACTTAATATTTTAAGTCTACATCTATTTTAAATGCAATAGAAGCAGGAAGTCTGGAGAGAATCTATAGGATTGATAGATAATTGTAGTTTTAAGAAATACCCAGGAAAGATTAGGTGGTAAGGGAAAAGGCTGTGTGAATTCCCCACAGTAGAGTTTTATGAGTCTTCATCAGAATCTCTTTCTCAGAAGGTTGAATTTGAGGCAGTTATTTCAAACTGAAGAGCTTTTAAACTAAGTGAATATTTATGTCAACAAATAACATAAGGTGGTATTCACACTTGAGGAATTTTACCTGAAGGAATAATGAGGCATATATGGCATCATCTTCCAAAAAAAGGTATCCGAAAGAGTCTGAATGGCAGACCCTAACTTGTTTGTGCCGATTTACCTGACACTACATTACAGAATTAAATTAGCAGAATGTACATGGAAGTATGGCATAACAGAGACAAGTCAACCCAATGCCTGCAAAGGACATTAGTGTCTTAGAAATTAGTCAAAGCTCTTTGAAGGTGTTAAGAAGGTTAGTTATTATCTAGCTGTTGAATTCCTTCATAATGGAGACCAAGAGTTTCATCATTACTCCATGGCTTTGGTACATTTAATAGAATATTAGGTTTATGTGTTATCAGTATGCTTATTCTCATCTCATTCTTACACTCTTCCCCTGAATCTTTTCATTCAGGTGGGATTGTCAAAAGAAATGGAATGCATGTTCTTGAGTAATTTTGTCAGTCTTGAAAACCCCATCAATACACAGTCATGTTCCTCATAATCCTGTCTTCAGGTACCTTAAAAATGGTTTGAGCAGAAGACTACCCGTAACAGTAAATAGTTCACTACATTCAGTACTTTGTGCAATGTCGTGCAGAGCTCCCTGCTTGTCATACTGGCTGGTATTGTTTCATTGATTCTTCTTTATCTGTAATCTCTTATACATAATTTATAGGTTCTTGGGACAGGACTATCTCTTTAGCTCATGTTTATAGTGCTAATTGTATCGGGGTCCTGGTGCATGGCTGGGGTTTTGTGCACTTGTCTAATAAACACCTGTAAGTATATGAAAGTACAGAAACAATCTGCCATTTTTAGACTGCTTTAATAGGAATCGGTGCGGGAGTAGGGGAAAAAATTATTCACTCTCAAGAGTCACGGGATGGGAAGACTTGCAGACAGGACCCAGTCACAAAGGTTAGCTTTGCGCTTAACCTTTAAATGAGCAAGGGCTAATCTTCCTTGGCCGCTTTTGCCATCAGCAGGCAGCACGGCTCCCATCAACCTCGGTTTAGAGGAGCTCGGGAGCCCTGCTGCTCCCCCCAGGAGCCCCCCACTTCCTTGGCTGAGCATCCCACCGCCACCACCGTCTCCATCAGCACCACCCTCCTCGCAGAAGACGCCCAAGGGACGCGGCAAGACCGCAAAGAGAAGAGTTAACAGGGAATTGATAACCCGGCCCCTTTTTTGTCTTACCCCGCCTCCTCCCGCTTGCGGGGAAGTGAGGGATCCGGACGCGCTGCGCGGGGGTGGCCCCGGCGGAGAGGCGCGGGGAGGGCTCCCCTCCGCGCCGCTCCGCCGGGGGCCCCGCGGCTCGGCCCGGCCCGGCACGGCTCGGCACGGCTCGGCACGGCTCGGCACGGCTCAGCCCGGCCCGGCGGCCGAGCGCCGCCCCCGCCGCGGGGATGGAGCCGCCGCCGCCCCGCGGGAGCAGGTGAGCACGGCGCGGGGGGATGCGGAGGGCAGCCCGCTCCGCCCCGGGCTGGCCTCGGGGGCAGGAATAAACCTAGCGGGGGGGAAAGCGCAAAAAACCCCACCCCAGCCTCACATCAGAAAAAAAAAAAAAAAAAAAAAAAAAAAAAAAAAAAAAAAGCGTCGCGGTACGTTTTTGCAGATTGAGACGATCGTCTTAAAAACGCTGCCCGCAGAGCCGGGAGTCGCCCCTGTGGCGCTGACCCAGCCCGGGAGGGAAGGATCTGGAGATTACTCTAACTATTTTTCCACACGTGCTGTGTCCCCCCATCCCCCGGTCCCCCCGTCACATTTTAGTTGAGCGGAGCCGCGGGTTGCAGAGCTGAGAGCTGGCGTGGATGCTGGAGCTGGGTTTGGGGTAGCAGCTGGGGAGGGGAGTTTTTACCAAACGGGGGGAATTTACCACAGCAATAGTAAGTTTCTCCGTGGTCGCCTGATTAGTTAAAAATTAAGTATGCGCCGTGCATTGGCAGACAGTCCTAAGCAATGACCTGGAGCAATCCTAAGCCATATTAGTTCATAATTATGTTCTTCTTTTCCTAGAGATTTCTAAATACTGAGGTATTGCCTCCACATAGAGCTCTCAGCATTGCAGAACGTTCGCTGCTTAATGAATGTTTGTAAAGGGATTTTCATTCCCACTGAGCATCAGTGGGAGCAGCCAGAGCTCAGGGAGTCAGCTCACCCGTGCCTTTTCTTTTGCAAAGAATTTCTGGCAGATTTCTGCAGCCCTGCTGTGTTGACGTAGTGCACAGGATGACATTCCTTGCTGATACAGCTGCTCAGGTGAAGCGTGCCGCCGGAGTTTATGATTTTGTGCATGAAACTCGAGAAAGAGATAAGAAAAACCTTCAGCAGGCTCTCCATGAGCAACAGAACTGGTCCTTTCAGGTCTTTTTCGAGCCCCTTAATGGACCCCAGAGGGTTGGCTTCGTTTTAGTAATTTGTTTTCAGTCTAGTACATAAATGTATTTATTTCAGCAATATATGCTATTTATAGACCATGTCTGTGAGCAGAGTTTGAAATCAGCCCTACATCAAGGCATAAACACTTCCCATGCAAACTCTCAGACCTGCAGGTATTCTGCCGTCCATTCTGGATGAATCAGAATATGGGACAGTAGAAACAGTGCAAGGCTCAATCTTGAGAAATACTATTTGCAAATTTCTGCCTTTAGTTATTATTCATAGGCTACCTGAGGTCAGTAAGATGATTGACAGCATGAAGTTAAGCAGATGTCCATGTCTTTGCAGTACCAGGATCTACGTAGGTTTATAGGTAGTAATAGTGACAGAATACTCCTGTGTGACAGAAAGCATGGCTTGAGGGCCACATGTCTCTCAAATTTATGAAGATTAAGAGATTGAAAAACTATTTCAGACTTCTATATGTTTATGAAATAATTTTTACATGAAAAGATGAAGAGTAAAGACACTGGTACTTCAAAAATTATGTATGTACCCTCATAAATGGACATAGAAATATCAACTGAATGACTGAGAGAAAAAGAGTCTAACTGTTGAAAAATAAGATAAATGCTTGGGTCATAGCCAGGCTTTATGTAACTGACTTAAACTCATGTGACACAGAATTCTGTTTTTCCTCAGAAAAGTTCAAGCGGAACACAGTTGGACAAAAGACACTGTATAACTTGATTTGTGTTTTGCTGTTGAAAAATATTCCATTTTGAAGAAAACTTGACATTCATACTGACGTGTAATAATTTCAGAGAAGTTAATTACTTACAGCCCAAATTTCTTCTAAGCTAGTATTTCTTCTCATTCTCCAGATATTGATGTTTGTAGGTATCAACTTTTTCTCCCTGTCATACAAAAATTTCCTGATTTTAAGAAAAAAAATTACACCTAAAAAAGGCCATGGGATTCAAATATTTTCCAAATAGAGAATTTTAGTAGTGTTTATATGAAATTTCAGCTCCCCCAGGGAGCCTTTCCTTTCCATGCTGATGAGGAAAAATGGTGTTTTTCGGAGGCCTTTCTCGTCGTTAAAATAGAAAGCTTAGAAATAGCAAGTTATGGAAAGAGGTATCGCTCATACTGTAATGCACTTAAAATGAAATAATCTTTGAGTGAAGGTCTGGTGATTTATGAAAACGAAGGATCTTTTCTAGGGATTTTGACTGCAGGACCACCAGGCCTTCACACTGCTCACTCCACGGTTACCACTGGAAGAAGCTGTCGGTGGCAGACACTTCACGAAACCATGAAAGGTTACACCTCAACCTTTTAGTAACAACATCCTGCAGTTTTTCTGTGCCTAGGTCTAAATCTGAGCCCTGATAGGATTACTGGTGTGTCTTCAGGAGCCTTTGTCAGCTGCATAAGCACCCAGTTACTATTAGAGAGAGCTGATGACATTTTTGTGTCAAAGACATATGAGACATCTTTCCTTTTTTGAGAAAGTAAATAGAAATATGTGACTTCCTATAACTAAAACTCACAAAAAAAAGGGGGGGTATCAGTCATGATTTTTTAGTTTTGTAAGATAAAAAAAGTCATACTGGCTTTGCTTTCATTCAAGGGGTCGTCTACTGAGGTGATTTAGTACCTAGTACTGTCTACCACAAGATCTGTTCTTTTAAAACTGTATTTGGCGAGTATGCTGAACACTGAATACATTTGTATATGAATATTTTAAGATAGGAAATTATGTGTTCACTTGTAATAAACATGATAATCAAGAGTAGTTTATAAAATGTATCAAGAGAAACCACTTAGTAGTTCTGTAATTACTGTAATTGATTCTACAACATTTTATATCTCATCTTGAGATCAAAGGTAACCAGTGGCAGCCTCTATTTGAAATCCTACTTGATAATGTGCTACTTATCTCTCTGAGATTTTAGTAGAAGATATGTTTTCAAGTAATTGAGTGTCTTAAATCAGTTTGTAAATCATCTTAAATGGGGAGGTTTTGTGTATTACACCAAGTATCATGTAAATACCAACAGTGATGAGCTCTATGACTGGAAAAAAAGGAGTATTGTACTACATAAATTAAAACTAATCCAACTGAAAATAATACTCTAAATGCAAACCCAGAGTGTGAGAAAACAAAAGAAATTTAAAAAACTGTAATTCCCGAACTGTTAAATGACATTCAGGAATTGAATATTCCTGTGAATATCCCTTGGCTTGAAGAATCAAGAGATCTGGAGAGGATACTTAGAATGACAGCAGTACTTGTAAAAGACCACCTTGACTGATTCATCAGGGAAGATGAAAAGTACTAAATATTTCATGCTTGTTAACTGCTGGAAAATGAGGAGACATGATAATTGTATACAAATGTTTGAGACATACAGTGACCAAGGAGAAAAAATAGCTGTATTGAAAGTTTATGGGTAGAATGACATGGCCGGGGGCTTTGAGATACTGATGCAGGGCAAAGTATTTTCTTACAGGTTCTTAACTGACTCAGATTTTTAAGACCCCAGTGGTGGAGGCTCTGTGTCCTACCCAGTCCACAGTCATTTCCAGTGCTTTTCTGTTGATCTTCTTTTATTTAAAGCACCCTATCTGTATCTTCCTTGTTGTAGCTTAAGCTACTGTCTTTTGTCTATCCTTCAGTTTTGGTAAACAGGTATTTCCCTCCACTTTGCAACAGCCCTTCTTGTTATGAGATGGTCTTCTCTCATTCTGGACCAACAACTGAAATAAATTTCTTTCCCCAGGATTTATGTGATTTCTGATCTCCCAGATATATATGATATCTCATAATTGTTCTCTCCTATTTTGTTCTTGGATGAAGTTGAACATAATACTCAACCTGCTATGCCAGCAGTGCTGAATGTAGGAGAAGGAAATTTTTATGTAATTTGCAGGTATCTGCCCTATTTCTGTGTGCTGATCCTGATTTTTTTCTTGTCTCATTTATTCTTATCTTTTCAGTATATTGCTAAAACCACCATAACAACATAGCATGTATGGTGTTAAATCTGTGAAATGCTACACAGCCCAGATCCACTTCTGCAGAGCTGCTGCCATTCATCCCATCCTGCCTCCTTCAATCTTTGTGCAATTGGTTATTCTTATTGAAAACTAATGCTTTGCTTTTGTCTTTTTTGATCTGTTTAAAAGTTTGATTTCTGATACCATTATCCAGTTCATTTGAACCCTGATGATTTGGTCTGTCTGCAAGTATCATACAAAGAAATTATTGAGGAGTGTCCAAAGCATATTTCTGGACAGATTTGCTCAAGATATCCTTCCAGTGTGACAGTGAATTTTGATAACTACACTTCAAATACCCTCTTCAAAATGGTACCAACTGTACCGTTCTACTGTAATTTCTAAAATCTAGAACAACTGTCCCTATTTTTTTTACTAGAACAGGATGAGACCAGGGATTGTACATGCTGCCTACACTTTCTCAAAACTAATTTCTTGTGGCTCTGAGACTGTCTAGTCCGAGACCAGTGCAATCAGTTCCCTATGTACTGTTTATTAGACTAGTTATTTAGAAAACCCTGAAATTAAAAGCCCCAACCTATTCTCTCCCCAAGTTCTTATTCCTTTGTCACTGATGTATTGACACCTGGTGACAATTAGTATGAATAGTGAAGAAGAACTGTTTGCTCTTCTCAGCACTACTTACTATTAGACTTTCCTTCCTGCTTAGTAGGGCAAATTTCTCCTAGTCCTCACTTCTCCTCTGATGCCTGTACAGAGTGTTTCTGTGCAGAATCTGAAGACCCACATCAGTGCATATCCAGCATCACGGGATTTTGACTGTGTGGGACTTCAGTAGGAAGGGACTCTATGCTGGGAGGAGATTTGTGAGTTTTGATGTGATTGTAAAGATGAACAGACTCATAAAGGGACTGTGAAGCTTCTGCATGAGCATGTTTCTCCTCTCAGGGTTTTTTTAATGGCCATGGGTCCATGTTTGTGCATTTTCATTTAGCAGAATGTTACTTATCTACGGAATGGAGTTTATGTACTTAGTGAAAATAAATCTGTTTACAGTGCAACGTTTCAGGTTGTCATGGGTTGGCACTGGCTAGATATTAATGCACTCATGAATATGTTTTTTTTCTCTAACAGCTACTGTGGGATGTGATTAGGAACAGAGCAGAGCAGGCTTAAATCTTGAAAACAAAAAAAACTACTAAAACTTTATTACATTACATAAGAACAGGGACAGAAATACTCTTAAACACACACAGAGACAGAAATAAAAACTTCTTAGAACATTTCTTTTCTCAGTTTCTACCTCTTTACACATCACTCTTTACAGACTAACCTTTGGGTTTTAGATTAAACAATCACCACTTAAAAACAAACTAATCTTCAATTCAGCAAGGGAGAGAGGAGTCTCTCTGGCACTACAGACTGTTCTCTAGAACACACAGGTCTACTCTTTATGTGTTCTTATGTCACTTGTGGCACCGCCCGGAGAAGTCTGCTAGGGTGACTCTCTCTTTTTTCCTATGTCTAGCGCTCTCACCGCTGTCTCATAGGCCAAAACTACATACAGGGCTTTTTAAGGATGCTGCATGCCGAGCTCTCTTCTTTTTTACCCAGGGGCTGGGGTTTTAGGAGCAGGTCTGCCCTGAGGGTAGAGGGCGCTACTTTACTCTCTCCCTTTTTTTTTTGCTTGCTCTACTCTTCAAGTGCCAGTTACTGTAGCAAAAGCAAGGCAGCTGCATCTACTCAAAATGTAGTTTATGTTCAAAGGAGACTTAAGTTCAGTCTATGGCTGACATTATGCAAGAGAAGTCTAGCTCAGAAGGCTACTCCTCTCATTTTTCTATTGAGTTCTTTCTAATCATGCTTTATCATCTCAGTCTCAGGCTGCTTCCTTCTCTCTGAAACTACTAGTCATGAGAATCAATGTCTAAGAAAAGTTTCTTTCTGCTACACAAGAGTTAACAGTTTTTTTCTCAGCAGAGTGCTGCAGGCTCAAGCACTCCCAGGCTCCGCAAACCCCCACGTAGCTAGGCACCTTCTCCCAGAGTTTAGGGGGAAGAGGGAGTGAGCACACACAGAAGGCACTTCTACAGTTTTCTACCTCTCTATCTTAGACGGAGCAGCTCAGTTCCAGTCTAGTCTACTCTCTTCTCTCCCTTGGGGCTCTAGCTTACCTGAGCCCAACTACGTGTTTTCCCCTCCCCTACCCAGCCTCGTGGCTGGGCAGGGGAAAGAAGCCAGAGACGTCTCTCTGCTGAAACTAAGATCTAAAAAGAGGCCGAACCCCCTTGGGGTCCTGCTTTTAACTCTTTGTGTCCTCAGAGGCATGTCTAAACTTCTGAGTGACTAATCTAAGTGCCAGCAGAAAAGCTAATTACTGATTAGACTGCCCACATCCTCCTAGAAAAATTCACCTCCCCCGCAACCACGACACAGGTACATAGACTATGACCCTAAATGCAAAGCAGCAAGGGGAATATTAAATGATTAACTGATCCAAGAACGTGCAGTGAATAGTGCTAGGTTTTGTCTGAACTGGAAAATAAAGCTAACAAAATGAATGTGACAGTGAGTTGCTGTCATTTTGAGTTACTAGAGCTTGAACTATAAGCTTATTTTGTCCAAGAGCAGTCACAGTCCTTTTAATGTTTTGCTGGGACAGAGTTCTATGTATCTTAGTAAGAAAAAATACAAGGATACTGACTTCATTTCAATCAATGGAATTACTTTTAAATGCTCATTTCACAGTCAGTGTTTCAGCTTGTCAAACGTGTCCCAGCTCTTTATTTTGAGTTTCAGAATTGCCCAAATTTTTTACTGGAGAAAGGGTTTTGAATCAGGATTTCAGCTCAAAAAGGTTTTAGTAATGCTGCAGGGAGCTCTCCTTGCTCTGATTTCAGGCTGTGCATTTTCATGGGATTATGATGGTTCATGCATGGTTGAAATTAATTACTGGAGCTGTTAGCCTTATGTAAGCAAATCATCTCCTATTGTATCTCATGCTAAACTTTCACTGCAGTTAGTTTAACTGTTCATGACAGCATTCCTATTATTTTGGTTCATTATCATTTGTTTGCTAATACAGCTGCTTAGCTTAGTGATTGATATGTGGAAGCCATTCTCTTGTCCATGTTATTGAAATGAGAAATCGCCATCAGTCAGAATGGAAGTTGCTTCTATGGTTTATAAATTCAATCCAAGGGCGAGCAAAGTTCTGATAAGGAAATCTTAGGTTTGTTTCTGAGAAGGGCTGCAATGATGTTTTACTGTGAATTGGATTTTTGTCTTTGCATGAGAAAAAACGCTGTGGGTTATAGTCCGCTAGGGCTGTAAACTTAGTTTGCCATGGGTACCTGTATTTGAATGAAAAGACTGATAAGTTTTGGAAGTAAACTGGAAACATTTCTCACTGAATAGGTGATTCTCCCTTTTCTAGAGATGAAGGGAGGAATACAAATTGGACTGCCCCATCTTTTACTTAGGTTTTAGTAACAGCTACAAGTGGACGTGTTATTGCTGGAGAGCAGGGTATTGAGGATGTAGACCTAGCCTTTCTGGTTTATCCTGTTCCATTTAAGCAATTAATTAGGTTATTGCATCCATAACTGGAGTTGCATGTGTAATCGATTTATGTTGCTGTGGCAACAAAGAGAGACACAACTGTGCTGAATTTCCTAGATCTCTGAAGCAGTTCTTCTTACCCAAAATGATATTGAGAATTCCCATCAGCATGTGAAAAAGAGTGTGTCTAAGAGGGGCTCTCATTATTAGGCTGAAATCTTGCACTGAATTGAGTGAATTCATGCTGCTCATCAAAGAGTTAGAGAAAATAGGCAGTTGCAAGAGAGAAGACAAGAAAGGCCTGTGGTGCAAATTAATCAAGAGCAATTGATTTCAAGACGAATAGGAGCAATGCAGGAAAATTACAGGGTGGTTCCAAGTGGCCATTGGCAAAAGCTTTGTGACGTATACCAGGTATTGTGTTGGGCCTGGATATAAAAGCAAGGAGGAGCTGAACGTGAGCCAGTTTAGACTTCACAGTATTATACAGTATTATATCAAATTAAATAGTCATGCTGACATAGCACAAGCTAAAGGGGATGGAGGAAGTTGTAATAAACAAAAAGAAGATGGAAGATTAAAATCGTAGGTGACTGGGAGGAGATAACTTGAGGTAGGTGAAGAGGTCTGAAAGTGATTCAGAACTGCAGGTAAGTGTGAAAAGCTTTTGGTAGCTGTGGTAGAGGCAGTGTTTTTGGACTGAACACTTCCTCCTGTCCTTCAGTTTCAGAACATCCCAGGCATCTGGGAGCCAGCAAGTATTTTATCCCCTTGAGGATGGGGTATTTAATACCATTAGTCAACCTTTTAAATTAAATGCTTTCAAAACCAACAAAAATTCAAACATGCTCCCTCTCCCCAAAAAAACCAACCAAAAAACCCAAGCGATTTTTTAAAAATACTGGAAATGAGGGTTATTCCTTTTGGTTGTTTTCATTTCAAGGTCACACTGAAATGTGTTTCTTACTTCAGCAGTGATAAAAAATATCCAAGCAACATGACTGTTATTAAAGCAGTATCCTTGAAAAGTTAATTATCTAAAAGGTTGCAGAATGTTAATGGAAAGGGAAGAAATTAGATTACCTTAGAGTCAGAGAACTCTTAGTGAGATATATAGCTATGAAAATGTATATTGTGTTTGTACAATTCCTTTTACTTTCTTGGAAGCTGTAACTTTTTAGGGTTTGGGTTTGTTTTTGGTTTTTTTTGCTTGGTTGGTTTGGTTTTTTAACAGAGGGAAAAGATCAGTGTAGGAAAAAGTCAATGGACTACAACCTGTTTACTTTCAAACAATTTGTTCATGTATCACAGTTGTATGTGATGGACTGGTGATCCATTTCCCTGCAAATTCAGCAGAATTGAAAATACAATTTTCATCCAGTTTCCTCATTTAATAGATCAGGTGCAACAAGGGCCTGTTGTAGCCCCATGAACAAATCACCAGGAGGATGCCCAGGAAGCACTAAAAGGGAAGAGAATCCTGCTTTTCAGTTTTTATCCAAGCTGCTTGTTTGAAGGAGGTGGACATTTGTTGAGCTGCATTCACATTTCAGGGACTTGGCAATGACTGAGCAGCTCAGTGCCAATTTACTGCACACTCCCATCTCTGTTCCAAGCCTCTGCATGAGCCCTCGAACAGGAGCATAAACACAAGAGAAGAGGAATTGAGCATGGAGAAAGTGTCTGTAATTACACCTCCTGCTTCTCTTCTCTTCTCTTTGCTGGTCTTACCAGACAGCTTCTTGGTAGCTTAAATGAGAACTGGAGCAGATGCTGAAGCAGTGGGATTTCTGGGCAGATTTTCACTACCTACTTTGCAAAACAGACTTTCCAATTATCCAGGAAGTTAAACCCAGAAGTTGGATGAAGTGAACATTTTCTACAATTTATGTCCAACAGAGGCACTGACTGTTACTTTCAAAGCAAAGAAGTTGCAATGATTGTTTTTGTTTAGAAAGAGAAATAGGGGCATTGAATTTGGCTTGTAAAGTTAAATTGGTCTAAGTTTCTGTGGTTTTTTTGGTGACAGTATATTTGTGTGAAAGTGGTATAGCTGCAGGTCTGGGCAGACTCCACAGGTTCCTTGAGTTTTGTAAATACTGAAATGAAGATGTTAATTGCTGGGACATTTCCTGCTGTGCTGCAAAGTAAAACCTGATAGTATTATGGATCTTGACTGGCAAGTCAGATTGGCAGGTTTGATTTCATCATGTGCCTTAATTATTTGCCAAATATAAACAATCAATGGGAATGGAAATTGTTACAAAATGATGCATGAAATAATTTGTCTTTTATTATACTACCATTATGCTATTATAACCAAATTATTTTATTGACAATATTTATTAATAATATCTAAAAATAACAACCTCTAATGCTGTGTTGTAATACATGGAAGTCTCCAGCATGTCCATGTAGCTGAAGACTCAGTACCAGTTCCAGTGAATGATAAAGGAAGAACCTAATGGTCTTGGATTGAATAGGAAACTAAGCCAGATCTCAGTCTGCGTTGGAATTCAATGTAGACATTTTAGGAAAACTGAGAAACAAAAAGGCAGCATTTGGAATTCAGTATGAATGGTTGAAAACATTCTGCTTTTTCAGTTTTAGGAGCTGCAAAGATTGAACAAAGAGCTTCAAGTGGAAAGATAAAAGAAAGCACTTGGATACACTGAGCCACATAGTAACTAAACATGAAATATAAATTGGAGCTAGGAGCTTATCAGGCAACAAAATAAAAGAAATGATTGTTAGTCTTTGGAATTGCTGCTTATAAATAGAGGACTCCTAGGCAGTTGAACAACCAAACAGAGTATGTTTTGAAGCAGAGAAAAAATACAGCTGGAGACATGAAACACCTAATTTATTTTATTTAAGGGTCAAATAAAAACAATGGATTGGGCTTTTGACTCTAAGGAATCCTTACCTGAAATTACTTCAACTAACCCATTCTTTGTGACAACATAGCTTGAAATGGATTCTGAGAAACGTTCTGATTGAGTAGCTTCTGGCACCTGTAATATAATTTCAAGTCTATGTTGCTTCTCTTGTTCAGTCTGTTATAGCTTTTCACTCTTCAGTGAAACTGAAAATGTGCCTATTAGCAATGTACTATACTGTTTTGAATTTAATTTTTATGTATATGTGTATATTTACCTAGTAAAAGGTGAGCTAATGCAGGATTAAAGAAAATTGTGGATCGTAGAAAAAAGATAAAGTAAGGATTGTGAAAATATTGAACACAAATGTTTTGAAGAGAGATATTCATAGATACTACAGTCAGAATAGATTGTGAAAATTGTTAACAGTTTGTCCCTACCTCTTACACAGTACCAGTGAAATGGATTGAGCCTTACATACGGTTCTGTAAACATTCACACACTTGAAGTACCTTGGTTTTTTTGGTCACTGGGGTTAACTCCCATTTTTTAAATTTAGAAGACTGTATTTGTAGGAGAGGTGTGGGACAGATTGTGTGTGTAGAACAGCTGCGGTGACAGCTCACATTATTATACAAACATTTAAAATAATAATTAAAATGTTTTTTCTCACAGATATCATAATTTCTCGTATATTCTCATCTTTTTTTCATACTAGTGTATTTCAATACTAAAAGTGACAGGAAGAAGAAATTTTTATTATGGTTCCTAAGTGTATATTATTTGAAAATCAAGGAAAGTAAATTAAAGTCTTTGCTTCTGACCTTTTCAAATGGTCAAAGGACTCACTTTTATAATTTATCTTTATAATACATTGCTTAGTCTGTTGGATGTTTGGAAACAGGCTTTAATCTCTGTTGAGTTCTTAGACAATTGATTAAGTTTTGTTTTAATAATGGGAAGAAATATTTCCCAAATAAACAGGCAGTTTAAAATTAATTTGAAGAATGCCTTAACACTTTGAAATGTAATCTCATCAGCCTTCATCAGTTACTCAAACCTGACCTGGTTGGTCCTTGGAGGAGAGGACATGTTAAGGAAGATGTAAGATTCTGTATGAAGGGATTCAGTGTCTGCATCCGCTTGGTGCTCTACATGAGCTTAGGGGTAATAGCTAAAGTCTAAGATAGCACTTCTCAAATCATTAAAGTAAAATACTGTGCTAAGATGTGGAGATAGTGCAGTGGAAGTAGGGAAATCGAGGTTTTGTTGCTGAAAAACTTTAGCAAACTAATCACTTCTAGAGGGCTGATAAACCACTAGTCACTTATGCATGATTTAGGGCCTTAGAGACCAGGCTCTATTTCAAGTAATGTACCAGTACTTTGCCTATTCACATTAGCAACAACAGGAAAGTTCATTCTTAAAATCCTGTTCACAACTGGTTGGACTGATGATCGTAAAGGTCTTTCCAAGCTAAATGAGTCTATGATTCTATAGCCATTCTGCACTTTCACTGAATACAGGCTCTCTTTTGCACCAGATAAGTTTTTACTATACTGGTGAACTTGGGAATGTGCCTATTATTGCATAGGCATGTGCAGTTACATAATGCTTCACGGGGAAGGTTATACGTTTACATTTTTTCTTTCAGGAAATAAAATCAGATCATTTGAGTAAAGACTATTGTATATATATGGCTGCTAGATGGATGTAATATTTTTATGAATATAAGCATACAAGGTCCTGAATTATGCATGGCTATAAAATGTGAAGTCCATGCTGCAGCAGTTAGTGTTTTGTTATACATTATCTGCCTTATGTTTTCAGGATGGAACATGAGGCTGCCCAGCTAGAAAAGCAGCATGTGCACAGTGTGTATGAAAATACAGCTGCCTACTTTAGTGATCTGCAGACCAAAGCGTGGCCTCGTGTTCGGAACTTTCTGCTGGAACAAAAGCCTGGCAGTCTCGTTGTTGATATAGGTAAGCCATTCTTTGAGGTGGCAGGACAGCTTGTTTATAAGCTTTGTTGGTTTACCTGTTACTCACATTTAGCCTTCAGATAACTGTTTTTTTCTCTTGTTTAAATTTGTTTTAAAATTGTTTTTAAGCCTTCATGCTAGATGCCATATACCACTTCTTTTAATTCTTTGGCAGTATATCGTGTAGACAGTAAATAAATTTTTTCCCTTGTTTTTGTTGAGCTCAGTCTTAGTCCATCCTACTGTCTTAATGGTCTGTCATTCCCCTGGAGCCCTTTTGAAAAAATACATTAATAGCCCAATTATTTAATATTTCAGTTTCTTTAGATCACTTGGTTTATGTAATACCAGTCTGCAATTTATTTGTTTTCATTTGTCCTAAAGCTCCTCCTAGCAAGGCTTTTTAATAAGAGAAATCTTCTGATGTGATTGCTATTAAAAATATTTTACTAGATCCAAGAATCTCCCTATGATCCTAAATATGGACACCAAAACCTTGTTTTCCTGCTATGGCATTGTCTTCCCTACATGTAGTATTTATACCTGGATTTTCTCTTGCTCCTACAGTTTTCCAGGGGTTTCCAGGTGCTGGCATGTTTCCTTTGCTTGCATTATGACTGCAGTCCTATACAGCACGTCATTTCAAAACAAAGGCTCATTTACAACATTGTGTTTTCTGTACTGTTTAACAAAACACTTTTACACAGCAAGGTTTAACAGATGTGCTCAATAAATTATGCGTCTACTTTATCCTATAAGAGAAAAATATTTGAATATGCTGTAAGCTGTATTCAGAAGACAATATGTAGTTTTCTTGATGCTGTTGAGCACTGCACCCCAAATACTTGATTGATGTTATTTTGAACATGTAGCTATTTTTATATATCTGCACCATTGTCACTAATAATCTCAGGAAATAACCTGTGGCATACACTCACTCAACTGAGAGTTAGATTGATACTTCTCAGCCAAAATTGTTGCCACCTCAATAGAATTCATTTCTATCTGATGTTCTTTGAGGCTTTATCAGCAGTGACTGCTGAAAGCTTAAGGTCAGCCTGTTGCAGTCTCAACTGGAGAGATCAATCCTTATACTTGCCAATAAGAATACTCCCATTAAGGCTCACAAGGTATCTTCTTTTATGAGGTTTAATAAGATCTACAGGAATCTGACTACTGTGCTTACTTTTGGCACATATTTAAGGCGGAGTTGCACTGAAGTGGCACTTGTAGCCACTTAGAGGCACTAGAGTTTTCAGAATGAGAATTTTAATTGGTAATTTTCTTTTCAGTTTAATACTGCCGTTTGTTATAACATTGTTTTGTCTATTTGCCTCACTATTTTTCATTGATCAAAACACATGAAAACAGCTTGGCCATTGTTAGCTTCATAAAAGTACTCACCTTCCTGATGACTCATTTAAAAGTGAATCTCTGGCAAATGTAGATTTTTAGAATACTGGGATTATTGACACTGTTTAGCTTCATTCCAGAGAGGACCCTACACTTCCAAAAACTCACAGTAATTAAAAAGCCTGGATTAAACAACTGAATCTTTGGAATTAATGATGGTTGAATAAATATATTCCTCAGCAAACACAATAATAAATAACAATTTGTCGTGGTTGCGGGGGAGGTGAATTTTTTCCAGGGGGATGTGGGCAGTCCAATCAATAATCAGCTTTTCTGCTGGCACCTGGATTGGTCACTCGGAGGTTTGGACACGCCTCTGAGGACACAAAGAGTTAAAAGCAGGAGTCTAGGGAGTTCGGCCTCCTTTGGGTTCCGGTTTCAGCAGTGGAAACATCTCCTCTCCCCTGCTCAGCTCTGGGCTGAGTGGGGGAGGGGGAAGCCACGTGGCCAGGCTCAGGACAACCACGCGGTGGAACTAAAGTAAGCTGGGGCTCTGGGGGGAGAAGAGAATGGACAGGACTGGAACTGAGCTGCCCCGTCCAGGATGGAAGGGTGGAAAACTGTGGAAGTGCCTTCTGTGTGTGCTCACCCCCCTCCCCCCCCCGGGAGAAGGTGCCCAGCCACGTGAGATTTGCCTAGCCTGGGAGTGCCTGAGCCTGCAGCCCTGCCGAAAGCTAGAAACTGTTAACCCTTGCTTGGCAGAAAGAAACTTTTCTTAGACATTGATTCTCATGACTGGTGATTTTGGAAAAAAGAAAAGGAAGCGGCCTGGGACCGAGGTGATAAAGCATGATTGGAAGGAACCCGATGGAAGAATGAGAGGAGTAGCCTTTAGAGCTGGACTTCTCTTGCATAATGTCAGCCATGGACTGAACTTAAGTCTCTTTTGAACATAAACTGCATTTTTGGGTAGATGCAGCTGCCCTTGCTTTTGCTACAGTGACTGGCACTTGAAGAGTTGGAGCGAGCAGAGAAAAGAGGGGGAGGGTGAGGTGGCGCCCTCTGCCCTCAGGGCAGACCTGCTCCTGGAACCCTGGCCCCTGGGTAAAAAGGGGAGAGCTCGGCATGCAGCATCCTTAAAAAGCCCTGTATGTAGTTTTGGCCTATGAGACAGCAGTGAGAGCGCTGGACATAGGAAAAAGAGAGAGTCACCCTGGCAGACTTCTCCGGGCAGTGCCACGGGTGACATGAGAACACATAAGGAGTAGACCTGTGTGTTCTGGAGAACAGTCTGTAGTGCCAGAGAGACTCCTCTCTCCCTTGCTGAATTGAAGATTAGTTTGTTTTTGAGTGGTGATTGTTTGATCTAAAACCCAAAGGTTGGTCTGTGAAGAGTGATGGGTGAGGAGGTAGAAACTAGGAGAAGAAATGTTCTAAGAAGTTTTTATTTCTGTCTCTGTGTGTGTTTAAGAGTATTTCTGTCCCTGTTCTTATGTAATTAATAAAGTTTTGGTGGGGTTTTTTTTGTTTTCAAGATTTAAGCCTGTTCTGCTCTGTTCCTGATCACATCCCACAGGAGTTGTTAGAGAAAAAACATATATTCATGAGTGCATTAACATCTGGCCAGTGCCAACCCATGACACAATTTATACAAAATTTTAAAATTTGTAGTTTTCTAACATGCAGAGCTTCATGTATTATTGCATATATTCCTTGAACTGCATTAGCAATATCAGCATTTTCCATTTCTCTCAAGTGTTATTTCAAAGAACAGTGCTTGCTTTTAGCTGAGGAATATTCTCTTTTTCACCACTGAAGTGTTGTTCTGTTCTGCAGTAGTTCCTGTGCTGTCTCTCTAGATAATGGTGCACATTAACATCACCAAGAGCAGCAGCGCCGCAAGAAGCAGTGATGTTTCTAAAGATAACTCCAAGCCCTTAAATTGAATTACCAATACTGAGATGATTCTCTTTGCCAAGCTGCTACCCCGTTGCTTGGCTGTCAGCTTTCAGAAATTATTCCTCACTAGTGACCCAGAGCTGCAGTGAACAGCTCCCAGTATAATTTTGAAAAGTGCTTGTTATGCATAAGGCATTGAGGGATCCTTTGAAAGATGTCAATTTAGTACAGCACAGTCCTTGAGAAGACAGAATTTTAGGTGGAAGACATTCTGGAACAGTTCATTACATTTACATGGATTATAATGCATTGGTGCAAAGACAAAAAGAGGATGTGCCTGCAATATAAAAGAAGGAACTTTTATGATTTATGGTTATTTTCGAGTCTGTATCTAAAGTAAAAGTTTTCCACTCTGACTTGTGTCAGTGGCATTTATGGTTTAGGACTTCTTGGAGAGAAATGGGATGCACTGGAGAAGTACTGCATGGGGTTAAGCAGAGGGAAGAGATCTGTTGTAGATCACTGAAAAGACAGAAAACTGGAAGGAACTGTTCAGGAAGTCCCCTGAACAGAAAGTAGGTGGAAGCTGGAAGGCTTTTGGGGAAAGGGGCCTTAATGCTCATCCTTTTCTTACCCTCTCCTGGGCACCCATTTATGCTCATTGTTGGTAATGGGATACCAGGCTACATAAAGACTCAGCATGAAGCACCATGGTTGGGTTTTTATTCTTGAAGATTTACAGTAGTGCCTATGGAGGACCATTCTTTTCTCCTCCCACCTGCACTTACCCTTGTTCCCCACAGAAATACAGATAACCTGCTATTATACAGGGCTTTGTAATGAGTATTTTTGTTGGTGATGTTTGTACTGTTACAATCCTAGTAGTGTGAACATAAAATTTCAGCAGTCCAAATGAGCTCAGCAGCAGTTAGGCTGGTCAGCACAAACCCTCATTGTGTTTTCCAGGAAAATTTAGGATTAGGAAAGCCCTTATATTATTTTCACTGCTTTGGGAGGGAGAGAAAATGTTTGGAATATATGACTTCTGACCTAGTATCCTTTTCTTTAGGTTGTGGAACTGGAAAGTATCTCAGTGTCAACAATCAAGTGTATAATCTGGGCTGTGATTACTGTGAAGGACTGGTAGAAATTGCAAGGAAGAAAGGTGATGAAGTTCTGGTGTGTGACAACCTTAACCTTCCCTTTAGGGATCAGTGCTTCAATGCAGTCATTTCAATTGGAGGTAAGACAACATACCTGCATTCTGGCCCCAGCAAATGAGAATTTCTGAGTGTTCTTTTCTTTCCATGTGGATTTGTTGCAGTTAATTGTTTTGAAACAGTTCCTTAGGATCACAGGAGATACAACTGAAAGGAATGTAGTCAACATGAAAAAACAAAACTCCCGTTACTCAAGAGGTACCAAGGAAATATGCATATCACTTGTTTGTTTATATATGGTAGGGAAAAGATTTCCTTCCAGCATGCATTTTAAACAAGTGAAAACTAATCTAAACCTGGCTGCTCAAAGCTTAAACAGATTAGATGCTCAAGACAAACTCTTGGTTTCTCCATATGACCTGTTTTGATCAGCAAATGCATTGAAATGAAAACTTTATAGCAGAACTTGGAACTCACGTTAGCTATTATGTGTTAGATTTATTTAAATTCATATTTCTCTTACTCATAAGAACTCAGAGTCATACAAGTGCTTGTTGTCTGAAATGACCAGAGCATCTCAGCATCTTAACTCTTCTGACCTCTCTTTGAAAATAGTACTCACAATTTGAGAAGTACAATTTGCAAAGTGTAGATAAAAAGTAGTTAGAGTACCCAGTTACAGTCTGCATTTTTAGCTCTAGTCTTGATTGAGCTTCTTTCAGGGTTTGTTAATGCATCAGCAAAATTACAAAGCATGATTATTATTCTTGATAGCAATCAACAAACTACTTGAAATGTGATGGAAATTTATTTTCCAATGTATCTTTCACATAAGCAGGTGGAAGGAAAGGGTGACTAATACACAAGCAGTAATTAGGTTACTTTGCTTTCATGTTGGCTAGTTAACCAGTGAGCCCTACCCACATTTTAGGTCTTATAGCATAATTTCACTGCTTATCAGATGAGCTGACTCTGAAGAATAGCATACCTATCCAGTGTTTATATCAATTATAAGCCTGACAAGTTTAAAAGTTCACATGCTGTTTCAGTACATTTGACACTAATGGATTTTAATCCCTCTTGAATAGAGACATGGTATGCCTGTGTCCATCTAATTCTAAATAAAGTGGTTTTCATCCTATTACAGAGAAAAACAAGTATTTATGTACTTAGTCAAGTACTGTTCTTGTATTTGTTGGTATAAGCATGTTTATAGGATTGATTTTTCTGCAGAAACACCAGAGTGATTCTAACCAGAAGGCATATTTAACTCTTTAAACAGTTTGCACAGATTCTGTTGGTTGATTACAATTTCTTTCTGGTAAACTAAGCTTGTATGTGTATGCTGTCTCTGTCAGTTTTGATGAAATTTTGCAGGAGGTTCTGTGGTTATTTATGGCCTAACTCCAGTATAAGAAAATATCAGTTCCCTTCTCCCTAGCCTGAGCAAAAAAAATTGATTTTTAAATTTTTTTTTCAAAGTTTGATAAAAGTTTCTTTGGTGTCAGGAGTACCTGGAAACAAACACTGACTACATAGATGGGGAACTCTTCTCAGAAATGTCTATTTTGTATTCTCAGCAGCTTGTGAGAGCCTCCTTAATATTAACTGCCAAGAATGCTTTTCTTGTGATAATAAAGCTCTGTTTTTTTCCCCTTGGTAATTTAATCATTGTTTTGAATAAAGACAGGGCTATTTGGATGCACTTTTCATAAGTGCAGTGTTGAACTAACACTGTTTCTACAACTAGAATTGGCGGCTGTCAAGCAGCACATATAATCAAATTTTTCTGAATTCATAGAGAAATGTCTTCAGCTAAGAACATACTCTGTTGTCTGCTGTTCTGTGGGTAGATTAAATGTTTTTCATGTAGAAGTGACTGGCTCCAAGTCTATTTGAAACAAATGATGGAATCAGTCCTCTTTACATCACTAAATCAAATCTAGTACTGATGACATGAATAACATGGCCAATGTGTCCAAGCTCAGTACAAGTTAATGCCTCTGGGAGTTTAGAGAGAAAATAGTTCTCTTAGTTATTCTTTAACTGTTAAAATTGGCTTATTTGTACTCCAGGTGAATAGGAAGATAGAAATAATGTAAAAGTCTTGAAATGTAGTGTCATTTCACATTGGAGTGAAATTTGAAAATGTGGAAATTGTCCTGGAAAGAAAATCCAGATATAGCGATCAAAAATTTTATTTTAAATTTGACTTTATTTTTTTCCAGCATAACATAATGTAAAAAAAAAAAAGCTGAGGCACACAATGTAGACATTCTTTTTTACAAAAATTAAATTTGACAAAATTTAAACAATGGCAAATATTTGTCTAACTTTTCTCACTACATCTTTTACAAGTGTGCTGATATAGAAGTTCAAAGTATCTTTTTACTGATGCTACATTTTGCTATATTTGTTACATGGTGAAAACATTTTCCATTTTCAGTAAGATAAGTCTGAAAATTGTGCCAAAAACTGAAGTCAACTTGATACTACCTAATTCACCTAAAGGCCAGGAATTTAAGTGAAAGCATCCCATGTTATAATGTGTGATGGATTATGCAGAGAAACAGAAACCTCCAGCTTATATGCCTGACTTTTCTTGAATCCCTGTTTTGGGGTGAGGTTAATTTCCTTCTTCCAGATCTTACTGTTTTTATCCATTGAACATAATCATAAAAGAGAGCAGTCTGTGGTAAACTTCCATTGTGGTACCTATAAATTCAGCACTTTGGTGTACCTATACATTCAGGCTGACTTGCAGCAAGTGATAATTTGGAAGGAGGCAACTGAAATAATTGAACATGTAGAACAGGTTGAAGATGGAAATGCTGTGTTCTTACTAATATTCAGTACATAATACCTTTCTTTTTTCACAGTGATACATCATTTCTCAACTAAACAAAGGCGAATCAAAGCAATAAAGGAAATGGCAAGGATATTGACACCTGGAGGCCAAATAATGATTTATGTTTGGGCTATGGAACAAAAAAATCGTCGCTTTGAGAAACAAGATGTATTTGTTCCATGGAACAAGGCCTTGTGTTCACGCCGTTTTTCAGAATCAAATCAATCTGGAGATAAGGGTGAGTTTGTCCATGGTGCAAAAGGCCAAGAAATACACCCTGCACAGCTTGTCATCTCTGAGTGCAGCTACCAGAACAATCTGCAGCCAGAAACTGATTCAAAACATTCCCGCAATATGGACCATTGCATACCCAGAGCCTGCTGCATGAAAATTTCTGAGGAAGAAAACAGATTTTACAGTGCTCTAGGAAGATCTTTCCGCTCATGGTTTTTCTCCAGATCCCTTGATGAGTCAGCCCTGAGAAAGCAAAGTGACAAACTGAAGCACCTGAAACATGAAGGAGTGTGGGCAAACAGCACTGTACCCATTCAACACTCGCGACACTGCAGTTTGGATTTAGGTCACCATGGGGCACTGCTAAACGAACAAAGTTTAGATGATGATGATGATGTGTTTATGGAAAGCCTGTCTCTCAAAAAACCACAGTGGTCGCCAGCCACAGATGAACTGAAGGATTTGAGTTTAAATGGAGAACACCAAAGCGTAGCTCAGAGCAAGGGGGACGAAGCTTCATTTGTAAATGGCCCAGTGGAAGACAGGGACCGCATCTGTGGTTGTAATAAAGATGGTGCTGGTAAGTCTGATGCCAGCAAGTTTTTCAAAAGAACTTCAACAACTGACTCCACTGACTCAGCTTTGGATTCAGCAGTGTCTCTTGGGGACCAGACTGATGCTGTGTTGGATACAAAGGCCTTCATGCGTTATTACCATGTTTTTCGGGAAGGGGAGCTGTGTTCTCTGGTGGAAGAGAATGTGCCTGAGCTTCAGATACTTTCTTCCTGCTATGACCATGGAAACTGGTGCATTATTGCAGAGAGGAGAGGAGCAAAGCTATAAAGAGAACAAAGCAGAATCCAGTGACGGAGGATTTTAAGCTCTTCCTTGTGTTACTGTGATTGTGCAGTGTGACCTGAATTTTAATCTTGTAGTTGTTGTGTGCCATTCATTTTTATTATCCCTCAGCTATTTAACTAGCTAATGCGAGGTCTGTCTATAGGAATGTGAGTGGTAGATAATATTTATGTTTTGTTAAACTTTTATGAAGTTAAAACTGTAGAGTTTTATATTGCTGTTAGCAAATAATTGTGTTTTAAAATATACTTTTCTATTGAGAAATAAACCTTTTTATAAAACATGGATCAGGGCATCTTTTATGAGAAATATCCTCTCAGTGGAAAGTCTAGTCTTTGTTCTTAAGATGCCAGAAGTTTGGCACATGGCTCCCTATCCTTGAAGTCCTGTAAATGAGACATAGCCACTATGTCTAAAATTGTACTTGACTGTACCCTGGTAGAGTGCATGCTGCAGAACTGGGAGCAAGCATGGTCCCAGTGCTCCTTAGTTGGGAGAAGAGTTATTAATGGGCAAAAAACTGCGTACCAAGCAAGCTGTGCATATTCTGTCATTTGATATTTGTATTTGGGAGCAAATGACAGCACGGGTTTTGGACAGTATTTTTTACTTTTGTTTTAAAAATAGTTCAATTTGTTTCTCAGGTGCAGGTGAAGTTTTATGTCTTAGCTCTCACAAATATCTTATTTTAATTTCCTCTGCTGTAGTTTTTCATTGGTTATGTGTATATAAAAGTCAGAGGGATTTGTGAGAGTGTGAGTATTCTGTAAAGTTCTAAAATATCAAATCCTTGAAATACATATATCTTTTTGAAATACATATATCTTTTGATAAGCCTGGGAAGCTAAGATTAAATTAATAAAAATCCAGTGCATATCTGGTCAGCTGTCATATTTACTTTTCTTGTTCACAGACATGAGAATATATACTAAGAGTGTATTAAATAATGTAGACAGGACAAGGATAAGCCCAGTTTGCACATAAAATACAAATTCTTGTCTTGTGAAGTTTAAATGAATCTTTTGAGACCTTAGTGATAATAGATTTGTTACACAACTTTCCTGTTCCCTCCAAGACGTACCATCACTGTCCATTCGTAGTAGGTTGTAGCAGTTTATAGTGCTGGGGATAAAAGCACCTGGCTTCAGAAGATCAGTATGGAACTGCCAACAGAAGCAAGGCTAGAAGAGGCTAATTGCCTCATTAGCACAGAGTTACTCTATTCGTAGGCTTAGTTCATAATCAGTGGTTACAGTGCAGACACATCTTCAGCTGATGTGATTTTGTGACCTTTAATGGAACTGCACGGATTTCCCCCTTCCCCTCCTTCCCCACCCTCCCCAAAAAAGAACCCCCAAACCCCTTTTGTTACAGCAGTTTTAAAGAGCTATATAATTATATAATTAACATGTCTGCCCTATTATTGAACAAGTACCTTTGAATACAAGGCAATAGGAGTGAAATGCCAAGCTTTCCCAGTCTCTGCTGCACAAGCAGGTGGATTTGAGATTCAGTAGAAAACCTTGATGGTGTTGAGTATTTTTTGATGTAGCTTCCCAGCTGTTAATTGCCCATGGTAATGTATTACAGATTTATTTATTGGAGCAATATCTTCAAGGAATTATTTCTGTCTTACTCACAGCTTGGGGTCCTTATACTTTATCCTTCCTGGGTCTGTACCACTTGCACTCCCGACAGGCCTTTGAAAATAAAAATGTGGCCAAAGAACCATACATTTGAGACTCCTGAAATACTATTCCACTCTAATCTAAGTGTTGCTTTCAATACAGCCTGGGGCTGTGGCTTTCAGTTGCTGTGTACGAGCCATATTTCAGAAAATGGGCAATATTCCCTGCCTCACTGTTCCAGCTGCTCCTGGCTGAGGGGCTGCACCTGCTGCACCCTCAGGCTCCAGATTGAAACACTCAGTGCCAAAGTACCCACATTGCAGAGCCAGCATGGGCTGTGCTGAGCTCCACACCTCGTTTGCAATGTGGTTGTGTCAGATTGGGCCTGCCTCTTTTGTTGGGAATTTGTGGATGAGCTTGGGAATTTTAGAAGAGAAGTCAGTTGCTTCCAGATAAAGTATGCCAGTGGATATTCAGCACTCCTGGAATTGGGGCTGCATTTAAGAAAGAGGTAGATTATTATCATCCTATATCCAATTCTGAAACCTAAATGCCAGCATGCAGAAACTTTATTGCACACATATATAAAAATATTTATTAAGTATTATTCATCTTAACTGATTTAGTTATTTGGGAGGAAGAACATCACCATTTTGTTATATGAACTTCTACATTCTGACTGTGGCATGTTTGGTGTGTAGTTAAGTGGACTGATGAAATTTGGGGTAAACTGAGAAAGGAAAGGTGTCCATTCTCTTCAGAATATAGACTTACTATCCTTGCAAGAGACTGAATCTGTGTCAGGCTTCAGTTAACACTTCTTGCTCTATCTGTTTGAGTAAGAGTATATCCCCTCAAAGCTGCTGAAGTACTTTGAGTCACTTTTATGTTTGTAGACTTTCCATGCATTATTTGGTTTGTGGTTCTTGCCTGGGGATGCTTTTCACAAATACTTACTTCTGTATTGAATTTTCTCATGATTTGAGTTGATGATGAGTTTGGATTTTCTTATAAATTCCTGGGAGAAGGAGAGGGGAGGTTTGATAAGCAGCTTTTTTTTTTTCCCTGAATACTCAGTTGTCCTCTGAGGATGTATCATCACCATGTAACATAATTTTTATGGAATGGGGTCAGTCAGCTGAAGTCATGACTGTGAAGTCTTTATACAGCAAACCTTTATTCTTGTAAATTTTGTATTCTTGTAGGCAGTCTCCCATCTATTAATGGAGGCTGCCTGGACCTGAGACTGCTTTATAATCTCATAAGCCAGATTACTTCACTCAGAGCATGGGGAATGCCCACCTTAAGCAAAAGGTAATTTCCAGCAGATCCCAGATTTTAGTAGCATACAAAGTTAATGTGCTCAGAGAAGTGGATGTGCCATTAAAAAGTAGAGTAAATGAATGAAAAAGTAAACAAAACCCAGCTGTCCTTGAATGCTTAAACTTTTGGCAATGTCAAGACTGAAAGATCTGACTGTATTAAGGTAAAAGGCAAATGTGTTTTTGCATTGCTTGTCTGACAATTGGGCAATAATCTCATTTCAATTCTGCTGATAAAACACTTGTTTCTGGCTTTAGTGGGCTTGGATTGCTCCTAAGGTGCTTATGTAGCATGTGGAGAAGTTTTGATGACATGAGAAAGATGCCCTGGTTTCTTACAAAATTAATTCAGGTGCAACTTCCTGTGTATCAGTTTCTGCCCATTGCTTCTTGTCCTACTGCTTGGCACCACAACTGCAATAAAAAATACATTGAACAGACTTATTTTTGCAGGACTAATACAGTTGTAGTCATTGATAAATGTTTCTGTTAGAAGTGAACGTGTGTCATTTTTTGGTACTAACAGTGAGTGACTAATTTACCTTCTTCCAAGCTCATTGCGTAGGAATTTTAAAATTAGAGTGGAGAAACAAAAGCTAAAAAACATTCTAGGAGTTTTTTCTGGTACTCTTTTTTATACAGGTTACTTATGAGCACAGTTCAAAATGCTGAGTGAAGAGTTGTGCATGTTCCACCTGCAAAATATTGCTGGTGAAACTCTTGGGTAGGTTCTGAATAGAAATAATAGCTCTGATCCTGCATCCTCTCTGCTGTGTCATGTCTCCATCAGACTGCATTCATATCACTCTTGGGCTGTTCTGCTGCACTACCTGCTTTCTTTCTCAGCACTTTTGCAGGGTTTGAAACTACTTCAGTCCTCCAGGAAAATAAAGTGTGTTAGTGTTAAATATGTACAAGTGCTTCTCTCTTTTGTGAGTTCAGCATTTCTTACAGAATATGAATTCTGGCAGTTAGCCATGATTTTATCTTCCAATCTGCTGGTGAAAACCATGCTTAGGTACTGCTCTGCAGTCAATTCTGTGTCCATACATGGAATCTATTCTTTAGTATTCAGTAAAAATAGATTCTACTTGGTTAAAATACAATATTCTTCAAAATCTGTGTGTCTTCACATTAGCTAATAAATGTATTAGCCCCTGAAAAATCTGTATCTTGGAAAGCTCTTAATGAATGTTAAATTTGAGAAGACTTTGTTAGTGCTGTTTTCTCATTAAGTTAGACCACATGGACACAATGCAGAACAGGAAAGCACAGTGATTTGCTGTGGAGCAGGGAATCTCTCTTTGAACGTTTAAACATTTAAGCTATCTCTTCATCTTCCTAGAGCTTGGGGTGCTTGAGGACAGCAGATGCCTCTGCTGCCTCTTCTCCCGGGGCTCAACAGAGATAAGTCTTAAAAAGAATACAAATTGCCCTATTTTTTAAAAAAGCAAGCAACTAACTCCCTACCAAAACCACTATTACCACTACCAAAAAAAAACCCTAGTGGGGGTGCTTCAGCAATTATGATTGTATCAAAGCAGAAATAGAAATGTGGCAGAAGGAAAAAGAAAAGAAAGATATGTGTGGCACTCCTAGCTTTGAAAATATTTCTGGATATGAATTCTCCATCCCCTTTAACCTTGTTGACAAGGTGCTGTGCCCTGCTTTGATGAGGGGTTTATGGATGGGACAGTGGATGCAGGAACAGTGAGATGGTATTAGGTTGCCCTCTTCAGTTGTGACAAAGTAGGTTGAATTCTACAAAATTTTCAGTTTGTTGTTTTTTTGTACAGCATCTCAAATCCTTTTTTCTGAATGAAGTGTTTCTTGTCATTTTGAAACCATCACAAGTAAAACAGACAAAATATATAGCTAAAGATATCTCCTCTTACACATATGATAACGAAAAAGTCTCTGTGTGTGCACAATCAGATTGAAAGCTGATGCTCCTCTGGCACAGGATAAAAACCAGTCATTTGTGAGAGGCATTTGGTGGGGCAGCATCATGTCCTTCTCTGTATCTCTCCTCTGCATCTTTGCAGAAGATACTATGCTACATGTCAGAATTACTGAGAATAAATTGACCCTCCACATCTCTGCTTTCTTACCACAGAACTGACAGGATAGTCAAGTTTAATTCTGAGCAAAGTGCTTCTTGTGAGAGGAGAAATTGGCCATTTGGGCAGAACAAATGCTGTAGTGCAGAGAAAGGACAGATACTCCAGACAAGGTTAAACCTCTCTACTTAAAACAGGGAAGGCAAAATGTTTTGTGGCTCAGTGGCCGCCAAAGTTGTATTCCAGTGTGACCAAGAGAATGCAGGAGATGAGACAGTGAAAAAATTAAGAGAGAGCAAGTTGCACACAGCATTTCTGGGCTGGTTTAAGTTCTTGTTTTATTCCATGGCGTAGCCTGATGAAGGTCATTGCCTGTACTGAGCACTAGCAGCAGCCATCAACATCAATAACCATCAGGAGTGCTCGCTGCTTCTTGGGTTCTGAACCTCTCCACTCTGCAAATACTGGTGTTCTAACATTGACCACTGGACCATTAAAAATGTTTGACTAACTCCTGAGCAATAGCTTTAAATAATGAGCAGATACAAATATATCTCTGTATACATATATTATATATATAATTTTGTTAATGCAACCTTTTAATTTTTCCCCTGCATATGTTAAATTTTTTAGTTACATTAAAGTACAATAGTAAGTAGTACTTGGTGCAATTTCAGAAAGGGAAACAAGCAATTTGACAGTGAGAAAGAAAGGACTAAGCCATGAGTACAGCTGAGCAGTGTGTTTGGATGGAGGTGGTAGAAAGGAAGGGGAAGGTGCTAGGAGAATCACATTAAAGAGAATGACAGAAAGTTGCTCAAGCTTATGAAATCTGACCTAATTCAGGGAAAAATTACCTCAAAATCTGATTCAAAGTATTCCATTGACTTTCCTGGTCTTTGTATAGGTTGTTCTCAGAAATGCCTGTTTACCCTGGGGTTTTCCTTTCTGTGGTTTGGAGGAGAAAAAAAAGGTCATTCAGAGGTTTAATTTATGTTTGAATATAAAGTAGAGAAGTCAGTTTCATAATGGAACAAATGTTTGGCCACAGTTTCACAGGAGTGCTTCCATAGTCCCTAGAAGAGTCAGCCACAGGCACACCCAGTTCTTTTTCCCTCTCCTGCCTCTACCTGAGATTCACAAGGAAATAAAAGTGAGAAACAAAACCTGTGCATGAAGGGCAGACAGGGGCTGTGACACACTCTCACCTGCTCCTTCAGCTGTGTATTCAAAGCACCAAAACTTTGCATCTTAATTTTTATTTGCCATGAAAAATACCTAAGGCTTGTCTTCCAAATTCTGAAGTGAAAGGAAACTTTTTAAACTTACCTGTGAAAAACCAGTGATTCTGTAGCTGAATTTTCCCTGAGTTACAGCCATTGATTTTGCTACTGTTTGGTTCAACCTCTTAAATGGGAGTTTTGCCACACAGAGTGCGTGCCTGCTGTATGCACTTGAGTGTGTCCTCAGTTCTCTTTCAGTTCTCTTAAAGCCCTTACAGAAGACGTGATGTTGTACTGTGCAAAGCAGCCTTTCAGCTATGAGCTGAATTTGTGATTGACACATCTATGAAATAATAAGTGAACCATTTGTGTCTCCGAGCAGGTTAACCCCACGAGCTCTTCAATCTGTGCTGGATTGTGTCTCTGTGGTAACATATTAATGAGGCTCTGGCTTATTGAGAGCAAAGAAACTTAGAGGAGTACTAACTGGAGACAGAGTATCAAAAAGCCCAAACAGCTCAAGTGGATAAATGCAAAAACACAGATTTAATACAGCAACTAATTAAGGAGTTTTCAACATTCTTACATTGAACTTTGTAATAAACAAGTCATGCAGTGATAGCCATTTGGTGATAATAAATATGGCAATTTCAGGAATGGTGACATGAAAATGGAACACTGGAAATGAAACTGAAGTAAGGAAAAATTATATTTTCATATACTTGGGTCAAAAAGGTTGTTAGCTATATGTAACAGGCTATAAGTTGCCTATGTGAAACCACAGAGTGGAAAGAAGATCAAAAAAAGGGAGACATGAGTGCACATTCCCAAAATTCTACACTGAACTCACTGGACATCGCTGTGGAAGAGACATCACTCTTGGGTGACACTTACAGTCCCTTCCTCCCATCTGGAGGAGGGCTTGGAATGACAGTGGTGTTCCCACACCATTGTGGTCCATGTCTGAGCTGCATCTTTGTCAGGGGTTATTTGTCATGGTGGCCTCTCCAAGTGTCCCTTCACTGAAGGCCGTGTTGGTTACACTGAGCTGACAGTATGAAAATCATCACTGCAGCCTCTAGTAGATACTGACCTGTGCTCTTTCTTAAATACAAGGGGAGTAACATAATCAGGGAATACCAGGGCAAGATCTAGGGCTGCTTTTCAGCTGGTTTGATCCCTACAGTTTGTGTGTGCCAAAGCTGGATTGTTCCTGGACTGGTTGGTTGCATGCAGAGAATAATGTGAGGTGACATTTTTTCTGCCAAGGCTGAGATCATTGCTCTCGGTGTCATAGTGGTCTCCTGCATTTGTATGCCTGCTTACCCTCAGAACAAGTGCAAATGTTTGAACAAATAAGTCAGATTCAGAAAGGGAAGAAGGAGAGAGACAATAGGTAGGAATATTCATAACAATGCTGGAGAATACCACAGTTAAGAAAGAAATGTTACATGAAGACGTTAAAAAAATTATTAAAGGAAAGGGAAAAAAAAAGTGAACATGAAATATAAGACAGTGTTTTTTCTCATGTAAACCAGCCAAGAGTCTATTCAAATGACAGGAAGTTTCTCAACATATTTTTTTAATTGAGAAATAGAAAAATTTAAAAGTAAGACCTGATCACCATATAGTTGGACTGCAGCTTTTATGGGATCATTAGTCTGGGATTTATGTAGGAAAATTAGCTTTTGGGTAACATTGTCTTAAACAGACTCAGCTTATAAATAACTTCTCAGGACCTAGATGTATATTAAGGTCACTTTCAGATCAAGTTGTGTAATCATTATCAAACCTAAAAGTCAGATATGTGGGATTTGGGTGTGAATGGCACTGCTGGTAGTACCAAATTTTATTCTAAGCTACTTACTATATAACTTCTCATTAAAAAAACCCGGATATGTCAGATTATCTTTCAGGACCCACATGCCACTCATTTGAGATAGAGGAGCAAGGCAGAAGAATATGGAATATAGATCTGACTGTTTAGATAACATACTTTGGAAAAGTACAGAGAGAAACACTGGGAGAACAGAGGTGCTGTCCTAAGGAAGTGAATGCAAAAGCCTCTGGTAGCACCAGGAGATTATATTTAGAGATTTTTGCCTGCAAGAGGACCCCCTCTATTTCATTCTTCACCAGCTGGACCTTGTGATTTCTCAGCAGGGCTGGCAAAACACAGCATTGCACCAATCACATCTGTCAGTCACAGCAGGGATGGGACAGTGCCTGCCTCGGTCTGTGGGGGCTCTGCAGTCAGCTCAGAGGAGTTTGGCATTTGTCTGGCATTGCAAAATCCCTTCCCAGATGCTGAACTTTAGGTGACCACTGAGACAAGAGTCTCAAACATCTGAATTCTAATGAGAAAGCAAAATTGTCTTCATATTTTTGTTGTTAGTCAGATTAATGATACCATACGATATACTTCTCTAAGGTCATTAGAAATAAAAGTTCAGGAAAAAATGTCATTTTCACTTTCTAAATATTTACACATGAATTATTAATAAGGGAATCAATTATTCTGTTTTGGTAGAAGCAACAGCTCCAGAAGACTGTTAGTTTTGAGAACAAATTTATGTTTATTTATTAGTATTTATGAGCTTCCAGAGCTGTGTTACTGATATTCTCAGTGTTAGGAAGGGATATACTTGGTATGAAACCAGGCTCCTTCATTAACCAAAGAACATGTGTATATTTAAAATAAATTCCTGCTGATTGTCCTGTCTGGGCTTCCATTGAATATTTGAATACACTAATGAAATAGAGATAAAATACAGGTGATCCAGTTATAATAATGTTTTCTACAGCAATGGTAATATGTACAAAGTTGATTTGAATGCTGCCTGAAATGTTTCACTCAACTAAATAAATGAAGAAAATCTTCAATTTTCCACTAGATGTCAGTCAATCTATTTCTTTTGGTTAAATAGACTCTGCAGAAGAAATCTGAGAGCAGAAAGCTTATGCCAAGCTGGTATAAAAATAGTTACATTTTTTTTGTGAATACCAAACAGAGGTATTTTGAAAGAATGAGACCAAATGGATACCTTTTTTAATTTTCATTGTGCCTCTATTTTTTAATTTAACAGCATTCAAGAAAACTCCCACGAACTCCAACCCTGATACTGCTCCAGGGAAACAGGGGAGAAGGAAGGAAGAGAAGGAGCAGTCTGGCGTTGACTATGGAGACTCTGCTTGGTTATTTCATGTCTGTCCTGATCCAGCAGCAGCAGGATTTGAACCTTTCAAGGGAAGGGTGCCCAAGACAGCAGAATCCAACAACTTCCAAGAAGGCTCCAAAGCATCAAGCCTTTGAATTGCCCTTGCACTAAAAGGAAATGGCACCTTTCCCAGTGCAAGGCATGATAAGGCCCTTGGGAAAGGTCTTGAGAGTGCAGAAACATCTGTGCAGGAAAAGAGAAGACAAGATAGACGCAGGGAGAGGAGTGTGCCAATATGGATTTGAAAAGGGAAAACAGACATAACTCTGCTAATGGTAACCTTGGGCTCACGTTGCTGGTCATCATGGCCACTGAAGGTTTACCAACCTCTTCTTTTTCCAGGTCTGGCCAGGCTGGAGCTGCTGTGGGAAGGCAGCACCCAAAAAACAGACAGGAAATGAAAGGTCAGAAAAGTGATGGTGCAGAGCAGGACTTCTGCCAGCTGGACAAAGTGAGCCAGATGCTGCTACTCAAAGTACAAGAAGACAGAATGCAAGCATCTTCAATCTGGCTTCATAAACACAAAGAGCCCATCTCATGTGTGTACCTGTGTCCCAGCTACAGCTTTCAGTGCAGTGCTTCATGTACACACCTGCTCTGAACAGGCTGCACTCACAGGGGCTATGGCTTCCAAGGCTGTCTGCTGTGTCCTGGGAAGCTGTGCAAAGCAGGACTGTTAATCCCCAAGGCTCTGTAAAATCATTACTCACGGAGCTGCAAGGGTCCTTCTCTACCCCAGCCTCACAAAGACTGGCAGGATACCTGTGGGAACAGTGGTCTGAGATCAGACCAAGGGGCTGTGATACAAATGTCTGAGGTATCTGTTAAAAGAGAGCAGCAGTTTTCTGATGCCAATTCAATTTATATCCCTTGTCCACCAGAGAAAGAGTTAAAGGCTGATTTTGCTCATGTAAGATGAAGCCCTCACTGGAGGAATTGGTAAGCAATGTCCATAGGGAGGGCAGGGGAGCAGGGCTGTTTCTCCAGTGTGCCCAGGGAGCTGGTTGGTTTTGCTTTGGGTCTGTGGCTGCTGGGTTGTGTGATCTGGGAGTTCAGAAACTCCCAGTGTGGGATTTTACTGTCCAGCCTGTATTTCCTACACTGACACCAGAGTGTCCTGTCATCTGTGTGGCATTTTGCAAGTTACTGCTCTCATGTCCTGGACTGCCTCATTTCACTGCAGTGCAGTTATCCCATTCACCCAGCCATTAGACCATTAATATCATGGGAATGGTACTGAAATAATCTGTAGAGGTAGAGGAATTATGATGTATTTTAACACAGTTACACCCCAAAATCTAAAAACTAATTAATTGTGTTTATTATTGCATAACTCTTCTTTGTGGCTTAAGTATTGGTTACGGTACAACAGAGAGAGAACTGAATCTTTTTGTGGGTCTGCTTGTGCAATTTTACAAGACACACAGAATGGGCAGACTCAATGGCAGCTACAAAAATCCTTCAGGCTTCCTGGTTTGCTCTTCTTCCCTCTGAAATACGCAGAGCTGTATCTTTTACGTAACAAAAGATGGAGTGAATCCACCGTGCCTGAGGTGGTTAGAAGAACACCAACACCAGTCCATGTTCCTCCTGTCAGTGTTGGAGATGGTGGAGCAGCCAGAAGCAGCATGGCCTGGGAGCCCTGGAGGTTCTTGGGTGACCACCTGGAAGAAACAGCAGCAAGGCTTTGCAGGATGAACTGGGAGCCAGCTGTCCAATGTCTCCATGCTACCCTTCAGCAACCCTCTTGCAGCTCAGTTTCCCTGCTTGGAGGATGAGAATAAAATCAGCTCTTATCTTCACGGTGTTCTTTCAAGCTCCAGCACCAACAGCCTCATAGAGTTACTTCAGGGACTTGAAAGAGAACCTTAAAATTTTCTCATAGTGCCTATGGTATTGAAGTAAAGGGTAAGTTTTTGCATTGGATCAGACATGGACAGACTTTTTCTAGAAACGGGATTTGGAAGGTGTATATCGGTGTTTGCCAAGAAACATATTCAGGTACTCTTATTAACAGCAGACCTACTCTAACAATTTTTAAACTCATAGATCTAATACAGGCTATGATTTGGAGGTCACTGGAATTGCCTTCTGCAATCCTTCCACTAAGCTCTGAGCCTCTGAATAGCTTGGCTGCAAGCCAAAAGGAGGTACTTTGTCCTGGCATGATGAATTTGGGAGGTTTAGGCCCTGAATGTCACCTGTGTCTTAGGGAAGGCTCTTCCAGATGAGCTGGAGGCTGTAGCTTACTGCTACCTTTCTCTTCATCCTCCAGACATTTAACTAAGTTGTTTAGCTCTTGTATACTTCTTATTTAAGTCTCATTACTTTTGTTCCTTGAGTCTGATGTATTTCAAATCAAGCTCATACGAATCTTCCAGCCAAAAGGTTGTTAGAACTTATAGATGCAGGGGTGTTTGTTTGTGACAGTGCAGGGCTGGAGGAAGGAGCCAGTGGTCTCAGGATGAGCCAGGGGTGCTCATGGAAGACTTCACAACTGCCTTGCCATGTGTGCTTTGGCCTGCAACAAACATACAGGAATCAAAACCCAACAACTTTAGCTGATTCTGTTAAAATTGCATGTCTACTCAAGACTGATATCTTTGGTGCTGGAATCAGTGCTGCTATTAGACTGTGTTCTCTTCCTGCTATTCACAAACATCCATGATTTCTAGCTCAGCTGTGTTTTCCTCCCAGTTGGCAGAAACCTTGGCTGTGAAGTGTGGGAATAAAACTTGAGATCTGCTGCAGCCAATTTTTATTTTGCTGTTGAAATTCTCACCTCTGTGAAATCACTACAGAAACATGTTTTTATTTATGATGCTTTATTTATTTTCTATTTCTATGACACATACTCCAGAAATGTAAGAACCCTCCTTTGTTTTTCTGTGTGTATCCAGCTGGTTCCCAAGAAACAGTGTGACTGCGTATTTGTTCGAGGTGGAGGCGTGAGGGAAGTGTTGGCTCCCAGTGCCTGCCCTCAGTTAAACACGTGGGAGCTCTGCCTTTCCATGTGTGGCTGTGCAGATACCTGAGTTAAATGGTTTCCTACAGAGGTCTCCAGGAGAGTGCATTCTCCTGCTGAGATGCTGCAATAGAAATACTTGCTGGCTGTTTTCCTTTGAGGCTGGTGCTCTGTCCTTGCACAGCACAGCTTTCCAATAGCTGACTTCAACTCTGAAATGTTGAGCAGCTGCAAACCCATCATGTGCCTCTCTCTGTAGAGACTATTGGCCACTGGACAGAATTACTGATCCTTAATTGCAGTGTCTGTACAGATAATGATCTGCCTGAGCCGTAATCAGATATGAAAAGGCTCTGAAACAAATCTATAGGCCTAGTTCTATATTTGTATAAAGCTCTGACAATTGGGAAGGCATGCCAACACAAGTTATGAATGCCACCATATTTTTGTCATGTAAATGTGGCTGTGTAGTTAGTGATGATCAGGGTTTCTGGATATGGCTTTAAAACCACACACAGAAGTTGTTTCAGCCAGTTGGTTGCATTTGAGAATGAATTTCATACTGACAGTTCTGTAGTGAAAGGAACTTACTATACTTGAGGAGACCAAAAAAAAAAAAGCCTTTTTTTTTTTTTTTTTTTTGGAACAACTGCACTGACTTGGAGACTGTAATTCCCTGAGGAAGCTATGTAGCTATGATCAGCTATAAATATCCCCTGAGCTTGCTCAGTGGGTTTATCTGGACTGGGGCTAATTTATAGGTATTTCATTGGCCTCTCTGAGGGAGCATATTTCTTATACTCTGTAGAGCAGTGATGGGTAATAATGACCAAGGGAAAGTTTGAGATACCTCTTAACAAAAACTTCCTCCACCACTATTCTGAATGTCAACCTCCCATCTGTCCCAGAGCAAACAGCTAGGGGACAGTTGGCATCTTGAGGCAGAGTTTGTCTGCAGGGAAAACAGAAGATGACACAAGAGCTATGCTTCTTTGTCACTGTACGTGTCTGGTGCTAAATAATAAATCTTCTCAGAAGCTAAATCAAAATAAAGCTGCCCATGATAACCACCCCTACTGCCTGTGTTGCTGGGTAGCAGGAGAGACCTGCTAGTGGCAGATGTGCTTTTAGCTGGAGCCTGGCATCTGCCCCACCTGCAGGTGAGTTTCCTACATTAGAAGGGAGCAGGGCAATGAAGCAAATTGTGGAATTGAGGTGTCCATCAAATAAAGAAAGTTTAAAATATTGCAGTGAGTAAGGTTTCGGAAGGAGACAATTTAAATGTTGGCTCTTGGAGAGTATTTTCCCAGAGGAAAGCTGCTGGCATGGAATGTTCTCTCATGTTTCTTCCCTCATTTTAAAGACAATAGGAGAAGAATGTTAAATGTACCTGTTTAAAAAGCCTGATAAGGACACCAATATTGTCACTGTTCTTCTGAGGTCACTGTATGACTTTGAGGAAATTGATAGGTGACTACCCAAAGCACAGGATGGGGCAATTTGGGTGCAATACTTGCCACCAGAAACAAGGCAGAGTGAGGCAGCCGCCTTCCCTGAAGACACCAGCTTTAGCCACAATTGGTCATGGCTGCTTTTCCAGGCTGGCAGAAGAGTATGTTCAGCCAGTTCAATGCCAGAGGGTCTCAGTTCACCAGGAGCAGATGGGTTGTGGTGTAGGACTCATGAGAAGATAAAGATTTCTTGCTCTTGGCCAATAATAGTCAAATATCTTAAAACAGATCAAAGTCTGATCAAGTTTCTTGTCTTATCCCAGCCAGGGAAGCTTCTAGACAGTTCCTGCTCTTACGTAAACACATGCAGTTCTGGAGAAAGGCTGATTGTTCAGAACTTGAGCTCCCCAAGAGGGTGGTGACAGGCCCCTTACCTTGGAGCATTGCTAAACATGATGCAATCTATAAGCACCAAGTCTGAGCTGTGCATACGCCTGTGAGAGGTTTTGTATCAGATCAGGGAGGGCAAAGGGAGAAGGAAATGAGATACCAGGATCTGAGCCTGACCTGACTGCAGTGCAGCATCTGGCAGGATGGAGAAAATGGCACAGGCAGACAAAATTACCCTGCACAAGCAGTGTAGAACTGATTGCGAAAGGGAGCTTGCAGGGCTTAACAGGAGGTTTGCAGAACAGAAAGTGTCCACAGAGAAAAGAGGAGGACTGCAACAGCAGTGAATGATCTCAGGAGCTGGTGTTGCTCAGCTTCAACTTCTCCTGCAGTGCTCAACAGAGAGCAACCAGAATATTTTATCTGTGATTGGGAAGCATTTGGGGGTTGTTGGTGCTTTTGTGAAGTGTGCATTTTTAAATCACACACAGTACACTTGATTAATAATCAAGGTAGAGAAAAAAATCAGTATTTTTCAGTAGCTCCCTAGGAAATGTATCCTTAGAAAGGGCATCTCCTAGGCTATTCTCTGTTTCATGGCTTGAAACAACTGCAAACTATACGTATATATTCTTATCGCAGTTTATGATCCCCTGGAGCATAGTAATGGACACACAACATTAATCTGATTTGTTTAAAAATATTAATCCAATTTTTTTGTTTAATGGTACAAATCTGGGCACAACTGATAACAAAAACTTACAGCATCTTATCTCTTTTAGGAGATAGCTAAGTGCAATGCCATTCATCACAGTGATAAGTGGCTCCTCAGGCACAAATACACACACATTGCAGCTGGTGCCTGATGTTGACCAGATACAGCTCTGCTTTCTGTCTGCTCTGCGTGGCGCTCTCCACAAAGAGCTGTGAGCAAGGGCAAAGCAATACTCTTGGCAAATCCTCCACTGATGTTGGGGTTTGCTGTCCTGTGAACTTCTCTGGCAAATTTTAAACAGAATGTAAGAGTCAGTTTTAGCAGGAGACTAGACTGCAAATAAGACTTCAATCTTGCAATCAACCCAGCATTTTGTTTGAAATTGGTTTTATTGTCTTTCAGCCAGGCTAAAGCTGATGTCTGGGCAAAAGCATCCCCAAGGTTTGCTGTGTTGAGAAGAGCCTTGCAGAGCAGAGATCACCTGCAGCAGCTCAGGGGGGTGTGGGAGTGATGCAGTGTTTGTGCTGTGTCATGATCCTGCAGCAAGAGATTTTTTTTTTTTTATTACCCAGTGCTGGCTTCAGATTCTGTAACCACCTTAAGGTTCCTACTGTGAAGGTATGTTACCAGGGAAATGTGGAAATTCTTAAAATATCATACCTGTAATCTTTTAAATGACAGTATTTTCTTTTTTTTTTTCCTTTTACCCTTGAGTTTGCCTAAGCATTTTTTAATGAAGCTTATCAGTTCTGATATGTCAAAACTTGTTCCTGTGATTAGCATGCAGCATTAAGGTTCAAATATTCTGTTTGCATCTCTAGTTCAAAAACCTTTGTACTCTAGCTCCCCATCACAAAATGTAGTTGATGGCACGTATGTTTCGTCTCTTGTCTATCAAAAGTAATTTGAGTTAGAAATCCTCTGGAGTTGTGTATAGACAAGAAGCAGCTTTAAGGAAGGCTTGTTCTCAGCTTGGCCTTTGGATATTTTTGTATGAGTTTCTTGCAAAACTTGCACTTTCAATTTGTGATTACTGAAGCAAAATAATTTTTTCCCATCTTGGTGTTCTGGGGAAGTCTAACTGGGGAAGACAAGGCACAGAGGACATGAAGTTCATGTAGGAAAGCCGACTGAGGGACAGGCTTAAGTCATTCAAAGAGTCTGGGCTGAGCTCCTAGTTATACCAAAGGTTTTTGGATTATTCATTCCTCTCTGAGCCTGGGACAAAACCTGGCAGGGCAGTGGAACGTGGTGGGTGGGTAACCAAGTCCTGCACAACATGGAAAATGCTCGTGCCCCAAATACTACTTGTGGGACCAGTTTCTGTAAGAATTAGGCAGAAGAGAAGGGCAGAGCAGAGTGAGCTTGTTTGTTTAGACACACAATGTTTGCTTTTATTTCTCTCTATCTTTTCTAAGGGCTGTGACGGCACTTCCTTCCTAGTTCATTTGTGTGGCTGCCTGAAAGGGATATGTCTAAATAGGGGTCAGAGAGACTGCAGGGCACTTTGCTTGTTTGTTAAACAATATGGGAAGAAAACAGAGGCCATGAAGAATACCTCCCTCCCCTCTGTGCCCCAGGGAACATTCTTTATAAAATTTGGCAGCCACTCTGTCATTGCAAACCAGCAAACCACTGCACGGAGCGGCTGGCTCTGGAAACTGTTTTACTCATTTAACAGGATAGGAAGAGGAGCCAAAGGAAAGAAGCTTAAAAAAATTGTATAAAGCCTCAGAGAAAATCTTTACATCAGTAAGACAGAATGTTTGAACAGTAAAAAATGTGTGGTGGTTTTCAAGGAATTAAAAACAAAGACTATGACAAGCTTGACTTGTTACATGGTGCGTTATAAAAAAAGAGCGTAGTAAATATCATGTCATGTCCCAGATTGTGCTGCTGAACAATTTAAACAAATGCTCTCTCCAATAGTGACCATTGAAAGCCTGTTTGCACACCAGCACAAGAAACTTCCTGCAGGCTCTTGTGAAAAATACATCCAGAAGAAAGTCCAAGTCCTAGTGCAGAAATTAAAAATAACAGGAACTTTGGTATTTATATTTTTCTCAAAGATCTGCAAAAAACTAATAGCAAATTCGAAATGCAGATTTTCAAATTATGGAATTCCAAGTTATGAAAATGATTACTTTATCATAGAGTGGATGGTGCCAGAAAACAGCTTGTTTTGCCTTCTTTCCTCAGACCACTTGGTGAGATTTTGAATCAGTGTCTCTAGGCTCTTTTCTAGCAGTAAACTGGGGATATGATTCTATGCAAGCCTAAAACTTTAGATATTTTAGAGCTTCCCAGGGTCTGCTAGTTGCTTAGATTTTTATTGAATACATCCCTAAAGTGTGTTAGCCATGACTGGCCTGCTTAAACCTCTGTGCTTCTCAGCAGCAGGGCCTCTGAACTCGATCCCTGTTCTTGACATGTCGCTCATTCCCTCAATGATTTTGCTGATAGGATGCTTGGGACATAGCTCCCCCTCCTTCCCCATCCTATATGTCTGTTGAATTGAACCTAGTTCAGTAGCTACTCTGTCTGATCTTGTTTACAGTTAACATGAAAAGGCCAGTGCTTTATCTAAAAAGTTAGGTGGTAATTTTATACATAGTCATTTATTCTTATCTTAGGCTGGAAGGGTGGAGACAGTGAACATGAATGTAATTTCTTTTGGTCTGTGGTTCAGAAGCTAGCTAGAAAATCTTGACTTTTCTACTTGCTCAAGGTCATTCTTAAAAGGCCTCAAATGTAATTTAATGTGTTTTCAGAGGTCTCCAAAGCCAAGTAAGGGAGCTTGCAGACTAAGCACTGTGTAGTGTTAGTGCTGCTGTGGGTACCATTACAGCTCTGGAATTCATGAGCAGTTGTGATCCCATCTAAATGTTTCTACTTTATTGAATTCTTGCCTTGCATTATGAGGAGTGTGTTTCTATGGTACACGCCCCTGTACTTGGCACTGGTGAAGCTGCACCTCAAATCTTGTTCTCACTTTTGGGCCTGTCACTGCAAGGAAGTCATTGCCCAGAGAAGGGCAGCAGAGCTGGTGAGGGGTCTGGAGTTCTTCTGAGGAATGGTGAGGGAGCTGTGGTGGTTAACCTGGACAAAAGGAAGTTCAGAAGGGACCTTATTGCTCTCTGCACCTGCCTGAAAGGAGGCTGTAGTGAAATGAGGGTCAGTCTTTTCTCCTAGGAAAAAAGTGACAGGACGAGAGAAAATGCCCTCAAGTTGCTCTGGGAGAGGGTTGGATTGGATATTAGGAAAAAATCTTTTTGGAAGGGGTTGTCAAGCATTGGAACAGGCTGGCCAGGGAAGTGGTGAAGTCATCATCCTCAGAGTTCCTTAAAAGCTCTGTAGATGAGGCACTTGGGCCACACTGTTTAATGGAGGGTTTGGCAGTGCTGAATCAATGGTTGGACTCAACCATCTTAGTGGTCTTTTCCACCCAAATGGATTCTGTGGTTCTATGGATACTTTGGATTCATGAGGAGTGTAGCACAGAGATGGGATGCCCTTTGGGGAAGAGAATTACCATCAGTTCTCACCAGGGAAGACATGAATCATCCTCATCTGCTTTTCCCCTCACTGGGATGTAGGTGCTTCACCATTGCTGAGGATTACAGGAGGCTCCACCAGAGCTTTTCAGTTTCAGCAATTTGTATGTACTTCTCCCAGTCTTAGATAATGGAGTAAAAGCACCTAAGCAGGGAGGGCAGGTGCCATTCTCCAGATACATTACCTTAATGAATATCCCTTTCTTTTTAAGAAGGTCTAGAGGGCTTTCAAAGCTGCTTTTCCATGTATCTTAAGTCAGTTTTCATTGCTATCTGCTGAATGAAATTGTTTGTAGGCAGCAAGGTTTTACCATTTTCCTCCTTTTACTGAAGTACTGATTTTAATGTTCTTCTGGCTTTGTAGGCGATAGGTGGGGTGAGGTATCAGTGATATGTGATATTCAAATTCAGTTTGGATTATTGCTTGTATTATTGTATGATTTATTACTCGTTTTATGCTTTGGAAGCTCTAGTTGATAAATTATGCAGGTGACAAAAGCTTCAATAAGAAGTGAAAAAGCCCATGTGTGTTCTTCAGACATTCTGTTGAGAGAGAGAAATGGAAAGAGTACAGACTGCTAGAGTTTATATGATTGAGTTAAAACAAATGTTTTAGTATCTTTGCATTCTTCTTCATATGTTTAAATGCTCTATTGTACAACTTTCCCCAGAGATTTGGGTAAAAAAGTAGCCTATTAAAAACATCACTAACCATACTGTCAGTGTTTCTGTGAACTTGAATTATAGCCTAGCTGAAGGTGACGTGTTTAACCAGCTCATAACAGTGCCTTGACTGAAATTTATTTTCTTTTAGTTGTTTTTGGAAAAAAAGGCAAATACTTACGAGATGACCTGCTTGTTTTGAATAGACCTGTCAGACTGCTGTCACTAAACATGTTGGAAGTGTTTAGCCAAAACTTTAGAAGAACCATTCCTCTATTACTCACACCTTGCACATCATCTTAGTTTGGGCTGCTTTATGGATGTAATCTACTTCTGCTGCTAGCTGGCTTATTTTAAAAAATGACAATTCTCTCAAGTGACATTCACGTGTTTTAATTGATGCCACCCTTTCCTGAAATTCCCTTTTCATTTGCAAATCATCTTCCTATGTCTCTAATAAATTAAGGTATAAGTTCTCTAAAATCAGAGCCATCTTGGCTATTATCACCCTGTCTACCAGCTTATAACATGCTTATGTCATCATATCATGGAAAAAGCTGTTTAATTTCCTTCCCTGGAATGCCTACATTATTGTACTGGCCCTTTTAACACTCTACCTTTTGAATATTTGATTTTTGAATAGTAGTATTCTTTCATTCACTAAGAGTTCTTTTCCTAAGGAGCTTTTCCATTTTTAGTGTTATAAAACCTTAAGAAATGTCTGTGTGGGTTAGGAGCAACTGTGATATTCAGACCGACCACATCACCCTTTTATTACCTGGGCTAATGAAGTGACAAGTAGAACACTGGTACCTGGAAAAGCATGCACAACACACTTGCTGTAGGTCTTTTTCTTCCTGTAATAAGGAAAATCCCCCAAGCCTGTGGAAGCATGGATTTGATTCTCTCTATGATGGGCAAATCATGCTAATCTGTTATAGATCTTTCTGGATTTTCAGTAAAACTTAGGAAAGCAACAAGTTCTCACAGTTGTGTGGTAACCTCCCCATGCTGCTCTTCATGCTCTTGGCCCATGGTGGGAAGGCACTGCATCTTCTAATTTAAGTGCAAGTCCAATAAAATCTAAGCAAATTGCACTCCACAACCTCCAATGCAATTTTTAGAGAAAGACTTATTAGTAACTTCCAAAAGAATTGAGATATTTTATTTTTGACACCAGATTTTTTTCTTGCTCAGCAAGGCAGTGCTATCTGACAGTGCTTTAAGGTCAAAACTGGTAGCCTGTAAGTCCTGTATTCATGGCAAAAAAATGAAGAGAAAACCTTTGTTGTGTCTTTGTGATGCTTTATGGAAGCCAGGAAGCAACGATTCCAGGGTTTGAGCATGCGCAGTTTTAAATTATTTATGCTCTTGCTGCTTCTCAGGGAGAGATTGTCCCACAGTCTCAAAGACTTCTTGCTGTGTGGAAAATGCCTTTTCCTTTCCTTCTGCCTCACATTTTCCATTAACGAATTTTTATCCCGTCTTGTACGCCCACTCAGCTAGTTTGAACTCTTCTTCTGGGTTTTTATGACCTTCCAGTGCTAGTAGACATTTACTACATCCCTCTTGTCTTGGGGCCAGACTGTCTTGAATCTCTCTCTATAAATGTGCCCCTTCAGTGCCTTAATCTCTTTTGATGGAATTTTTTCTTCTTTGAATTCTTTCCCACACTTCACCGCATTTTGCTGTCCTTGGATTCAGCTTGCAAGTTCATTTCTTACAAACAATCTGGATGCCTCAGAATATAGAGGAAAATACAGTAGGATGGTGCAGAGGAGAGGAGAAATTTAGCAAGTCTCAAGAGCTTAGGAGAGTGCTCAATGCAAAAGGCACATGGGTGCCTTGCATTGCATAATAGCAATCAGATCTTCACCCTAATCTCTGGTGCTATGAAATAATTGGTTTAGAATTTGATACCTTTCCTTGCGAGAGAAATAAAACATTCTGGGTCAACAGATGAGAAATAGATGAAAGTAAGTTTTCAGAGATGCAGTGCAGGGTTGTATTGAGAAGTTATGGTGCAAGAGAGGTGAAGGAATTAGTGTTTCTTAATGCATTGCTGTTAAAACAGTATCATGTTTTCATTCCTTATGATTGTAGGACATTGCTTCCAGCACTTAGCAGATTGGTGTATAACAGCTAATTTTCATATGCCTTAAGTGAAAATATCCACCTTTTATAATGTATCCCGAGTCATGGATACTGTTTTCATATTAACATTCTCCTGGCACAGCCTCCTGTGGATACCAGGTCCTGCTCTTTCCAAGGTCTTGCACCAGGCTGCAGAGGTACAGCTTGGCATCACTTCAGTCTCCTTTTCCCACCCTGTCCATGTGTGTTAGAGACATCTCTGGCCTTTAAGGTGAAGACTTCTGATTATCTACAGCTTCATAAATATCTGATTGTGGAGTGTATTACTTGAGGAATGACAGTGAAACATGACTCTTTCTGGTTGAATTTGTCAGAAAGAAGTACTGAAATTCAGCATTACTGAAGCACAGGGCAGACTGGACCTGTGTTGCACCAGGGATGTGATGTGCACAGTTACTCATACCAGCACCTGGACAGAATGGAACAGAGGCCCAGCCTGCACTTCCTCTGTGACAATCACTGCTTAAATCAGGAGAACGTCCCAAGAGGAGTCAGTGCTGCTCTGAGTGACAGCTGACAAAAAAAACCCCAAAAACCCAGACAGGAAAGATTGAATTCTCTTGTTCTGCAACAACATGGTTATCTGCAAATGAAGGTGCCAAGAACAAAAACATTCAGGAGGCTGAGGCTACTTGGAAGATTCAAAATTAACTCATATTGTAGAAATATTTAGTAGAATGCTAATTTGAAAGTAACCTAAATGCATTTTAAACAGAATGCAGTATAAATCCTTAAGTTGCCAGAGGAATGTTGTGAGTTAGTGTAGTTAAAGATCCAAACAGAACCATCATTACAGAAAAAAAATTAGGTCTAACTCTGCTTGTTCCAAGGACGCAAACCTGAACAAATCTGTGGGGTGCTTTTTTTGTTTGGTTGTTTGTTTGTTTGTTTTTTTTTTGTTGTTGTTTTAATGTTCAATTTTTTAAGTATTGACTTCGGAAGAAAAAAGGTTCTATATCAGCCAAACAAATGACAGTCCCTTATCAGAAAGTTTCTCCGAAACTCTTTGATGCATGAGAATACCATATCTACAAGAGGTTTGCTTTTGCCAGACTCTGAAGCAGCATCCCTCAGAGGTCCTTGGGGAATGAAGTGGGAAGTGACAGCAACAGGACTTTGGGACGCTCAGGCAGAGAAAGAGTAGGGTGATGTTGGTGACTGAAAGGCAGCAGGCCTTCTCACAGCTGCTGTATCAGACAAGCCTCACAAATCAAAACCTTCCTTCAGATGCCTAAATTATATTTCTGTTGGCTAAGACTTTAAAAACTTTGAAAAGTTGCTTGAATTAACAGCTGTCTGGCTTGGTTTTTCACCTTAGTCAGTTGTTTGTATATCTTCTGGCCTCCTCTTTGGCTTCATTTAATTGCTGCGTGTGCTTTCACTTTCTCCAATTACTTTTACACTTGCATTTTTTGAAGCAAACCTATGACTCCAAAACTCCTTCTCTCTTTAGAAAATAGGAAAGCAATGAATTATTTTTCAGCATTGCATACTGCTGCTTTCCACTCTGTTAAATTCAAGCACACCTTTCTACAAGACCACAGCAAACCAGAAGTTTCTTCTCACTATTATAAAAGTACGAAGCAATTGACTAGAGAATATTCCTGTCCAGCTATCTGCCGTTGTGACATCCTGTCTTCCAAAAACTTTGAAGTTGCTTTGGTACCTGCCTTTAACAGTACTATAAATATCAGCCTGGGAGAGGGCGGGGGTGGCTCTGCTGTTGGCTGCAGTATGTAAAGAACCAGAAGTAAGAAAAACACCTCCCCTTCTTGGTATGAGAGTGGAAGGAAGAATGCAGAATAAAATAAAACTCATTATGAATATCCAATTTTAAACATTTAATAGTGCACTTATTGAGTATATTCTGTACAGACATCTATAGCAAGTTAAACATTTTCCTTTCTCTCGCGTAGATCATACTCATCATGTAAAGCACATTTACAATAGAAAACATACTTGAGGTACAAAAACCCGAAAAGAATATCTGAGGTATAAATACAGGTATATTTTAAATAATCTTTATCATGCTTAATCTATGTTTGACAGTACGCTGTGGGCAAGTATACATGTTTACAATAGAATGGTATGTACAACATACAATTTTACAAATTCAAAAGTGTTTGATGTAGAATATACAAGATTTTCCTACTCATGAGGAACATTGTTACTGGAAGTACTACATTATTTGCCATTATAAAAAAAATCTTCACCAAAAAGCTTAAAATAATACTGACAATGGTAAAAAAGTCTCAGTCAAGATTCCATCTTGCAACTCATTCATACTCTAGCCACAAAATACATTTATCATTTAATACTGCACCTTGAAAGTGAATCTTTACCTTTACAGTAAAACCTACAGAACGACATCTTTCCAGAGGACCTCAGGACTTCCTACAGTTCCTATAAGTTGATTCTTAAGAAGGGGAAAATATCCCAAAGGGTTTGAAACACAACAAAACCGAAGACAAAACTGCATCTTCCTTTCTGCTCCCAAATATAACCCTCCAAACTGCTCACATGCGGGTTCTGTTCATGTTAACATGCAGCTTTTAGGAAAACAGGCAGAGGGGTGAGAAAGGGAAAGAGTTTGTGTGACTTTCCCTAGCCAAGTCACCCCAGCTGCTACTGCAGGAGTCCTGCCACCTCCTGGCACCACAACTCCAGTGTTGACTTTTTTCCTCTTGAGCCATTAGAGTAAAATAAGATATATAAAAGCTCATTAAAACACCTATAGATAACGCAGGTAGGAATAAAAACAATGGACATTTTCTGTTTTTAACAACTGATGTTATTGGTTCTCCTCACCGTTGCAGACATTTCATTTCTAAGCTGTTATGTTGCTTTAAAGTATATTTACTTATATTTGCTATAGGATTGCTCATCACTCCTAAAAGATCATCTGGGTAAGGAGTAGACAGTAGCTGAAGCAAGCCTCTTGTAACATCTGTTTAGGGTTCTCAACAAGTTTAGAGCTGAGGAAAAGGCAGAACTAGCACATTCGAACGATGGCTACTCCTGGTCCACAGGGGAGTCCCATTCTAGGTTGAACTGTATCCAGCATACTAAAATCCATTCTGGTTTCCTATCAGTGTACCAGACACATTTCAAATTCAACTTCTTCTATCCTTTCAACCATTAACACACTCATTCACACTTTAATCTCTGTGCAAACCTTTCTCTGCTTATCTCAGTGAGAATACATTGAAGAGTACCAACTATTCCAGTGGATACACCAGTCCCTCAATGCACTACAAATAAAATGACATGAGTATGTACATAAAGCTAAGTATCTCACATGGGAATGATGAGCCTTCACCATATTTCATAATATATTTGCATTTAAAGAAATTTGCTTCTCAGAAGCAATTCAAACCATCTAATAGTATTTTTTTTAATTTTTATTTTTATGCACAGTTCTCCTATGTATTCCAGTCGAGGCCTACATTAGAGACCTTACACAGACAGGAAGCAGCTTTAAAGTGTATGGTGTGGCCACAGTCAGGTTGCCACGCTGTCCTCCCTTCATGACACAACTTGCAGGTGGAACTCAGGTCTGGTCTGCAGCACGCACGTCTCAGTTCTGGGTAATGTCTGTGCTGCTGAGGTGGGCAGCACATGGCTGTTCCTCTTCAGTAGTCACCTGGATTTTACCTCCTTGCTCTCAGGACTCTGCTGACTGAAAGAGTCTCGTATCTTAACAACTTCTGATGCACACAAGTGTCCAAAAGACTTGGTGTACCAGTCTGGCATGTGGCCCCTGTTGAGTGGAGGGAAAAGTAATCATGAGGTAGGTACCAGTGACTTTGTACATATATTCTTAGTCACAAGCAAATCTATATCTAGCTGGTTAAATGCCTGACTAGGAAATCTCTTTAGTACTGCTTACTGTGCAGCTCAACCCTACTAATGTATAGATTGGCTCAAAAACAAGTTTGCCCCAGTAAGGAAAAATTATGGAATGTCTTGTGACAACCTGGTCCCCTTTACTAGCTTAGTATTAAAATTAACATGTCCTTGCACCCATATGACTGTCAGAGGAAAGGGTGGGGTTGTACACCAACAGTGACTGTTGAGCACATACTGGAGGCTTCTAATGCAATAAACTACCCCTGCTGCCAGGTGTGCACTGAAGCCAGCTTTCTGTGACATCTCAGAGACGTGTGCTTGCCTTTGGGAAGGATGTACTACTGGCCAAGCTAAAGTCCGTTCAACCACCTAAGTATTCCACCGACCATACTGAAACCATACAAGGAAAATTACCACCTCCAAAGGACAAAATGGGATTTCCTACCTTAAATCAATCCTGCACATGTAGGTAAGTTTCGATTTTCCTGACCCGCAGGGCTCAATCAGATACCTCGACAGGAGCACATTGACTCTGACACCTGCCACAGGAGCCCGGTCATGGTCCACTGAGGTTGCTAGAAGCACACAGGCTCCTTTGGGGAAGTTTGTCCTCCATGTTCTAAGAAAAAAGAAGAAAACCAAAAATCTTTTATTTGACAGTAATTCAAACATCTCATAAGAATTCAAACTAGGCCCAAATAGATATTTGCCAATATAGCTGATATTATAAAGAAATAAGCAAGGTTGCCATATGTGTAGGATATAAACATCATTGCATATGAATGTCTTACCTTAAGACTACAAAGTCCCTGGCTGGGTGAGGTGCCATGCTGTTCTGGACATACTGGTATATATCTGTCTGGCTATCCAAAGGCTCAATTACTTTTGACTCTATAAGATCTTCATCCCAAAGATGCTGCTCTTTAAGTAAACGATTTAAAACATCCTCTGGTGTAGCTGAGATTTCAATTGTAGTTTTCCATAATCGGAGTGGGGGACCTTCACACACCTGGAGAAAATTAGCAGAGTCCTTAATTTTCTTCTTCCTTACATTTTTTTTCCCAAGCTTATTTTTTAAGAATCTTATTGAAACACTTCTCCATCTGCTACTTCTGAGCTGTACAAGATCAGAGATGAGAAATTTCTTTCCTGCTGCCTGCATAGTGACTCAGCTTGTTAAGGTTTTGCATGTGTGAGTGAAGGCGTGTAAATTCAAAACAGTGAACACTCCTGGGCGAATAAACAGAAGAACACAAATCAGTGTGTGTTGGCATACTATTGCTGAAAGCCATGGTGGTTTTATACTGTGTGCAACTGCATCAAAAGATCAAGTTTTCTTTCTAATATCTATCTGCAAAGTAAAGATGTGTACTGAACCTTCTGTAATATCCTATGTCACAAGTGAGCTAAAACCCAGATCTGTGGTGTGAGTGACAGGGTGCATACCTTCTTGTATGCCAACTCTGCTTGCTCTGATGTGGAGCAGCTGACCCAGCCTTTAAACTTCTCCTTCATCTCCTTGAGCAAGTCCTCCACGCAGTCCTGGAGGTAGCAGTGGTAGTCGGAGGGCTCAGTGTTGCTGCTGCTGCCCCGGAGCTCCTCCAGGCTGAGGGGACGCAGGTCCTGCTCCGTGTACGAGTTCCGACCCCTGCTCATTTCTTCTGGTATCTGAGGGGTGACAAGGGTGAAGTCATGCTCTTGCAGCTCTTTCCCCAGATTACTGCATTAGTCTAGCAGCTCCACAGCCACAGGGACATGTGTATGTTAGTTTTGTAAATGATGGGATGTGTATGTGTCAGATTGAGCACTCAATATAAAGGAATACCAAAATAAGTTTGTGACTTTGATTTAACTCAAATTATTCTCTCTTTTATGGGGTGTCTTATTTTATTCTGTGGAGCATCCCCCTTTATTACACAACTAGATTCATTCCCACAGCACAGTTTAGCCTGCAGACTGAAGGAAGAAGGGGACATTGTCAGCTGCAAGAAAAGAGACAGGCATGTCTTCTGTTGAGGGCTCTGAGAAGATTTGATGACAGTGAGGAAAACCAGGACTCGACTTGTCTGGCTCTCCCTCGCAGGCCCTCGAGGGAGCATGCTGTAGTTCCTACAGATCCTTCAACCTATGGTATGACAGTGTTACGTTCCAGGATGCTTCTGTGGCCTGTCTTGCTAACTCTCAGGAATTTAAGTATAAAATGAGCACTGAAATTCCTGGAAATAGCTTCTTGCTTTGTAATTAGAGCTGAGGTTGACAGACCCTCATGGCTGCACAATAAAAATTTGACAATGTATTCCAAATGCAGCTTGGATGCAAAGAAAATGTGCCAAACCCCACAACTGCCTCCTGACTTGAGAGCACCAGTGCCAACAGAACAACTCTCTTATCCTTTGGCACCACTTCTAATTCATGTATGCAGAGAGATCAGGATGCAAAGGTTTTAAAAAGACTATTTATCATGTGTTAAACTCCATTAAAATAAAGACACATTCCTAGCTTTTTGTTATACAGCAGATCTATGACATCTGAATCAATAGTCCACCCATCAGTTTTGTAAACAGATGTTTTACCTGGAAGAGTTTCTTGCATTCAGCAATCATATGAGCTAGCCCTTGGGTTGCAGCCAGATTTTCATTTAGGTCCTTTTGATCGGGTTTGCCCAGGCTTGGTTTCCTTTGCATCACCCTTCACAGGGGAAAAGAGCACACACATACACAAATCCAGTTATTTGTTGCAGAGACATGTTTGGGAAGAGAACAGTAGGATTCCCAAATCTGCTGGTGATTGAGAGCAGTGCTAATGCTGGTACGAGGGCCTGGTACCAAACATTGGCATGGTGTTGCCAACTTCTCTTGCTACTCTTTCTCAGCCTTTTCTTTGGAAAGCCCTTCCTCCACCCACATTTTTTTTTCCTTATAAGCTTGTTTACATTTTAACAAATCTCCAACAAAAGGTAAGATCCCACAACTGATCTACAGCTGTCTGAGGTGTCTGAGGTGATCACAGCTGGCAGGATCAATCCCAGACCTTGCCCATGCACATTGCTGCCAGCTGTGCTAGGGCACCAGCAGCAGTGAGCCCTGATCCCAAAAACCTACCGTGGGGAAGAATTCTCTCTTTTGAGAGTGTTCAAGTGGAAGAGGGAAGGTGCTAAGCAGACGGCCAGGTTTGTTGGTGTCATCTGGTTTTCCTTCACTGCAGCTGTGACATCACTCAGGAAATAGAGAAGAATCTGGAGGACTTCCCTGTTCTCATCAGGTAAAAGCATAATGGCAGCCTTGATAGCCTGGAGACGCTGATCCTTTGGCACATCTGCATAACATTAGTTATTAACATTAGTCTCATCAGCCCATTGATTTTCCACACACACAGCATGAATACCTCCCAAAGCAAACTCCAGCTTCAAATATTTGACTCGAGTTTGAAGTGATTTCCTTCAGGATGCCTACCATTTGTAGGAAACATGAAGGAATTTTTTTTAACCCACTAGTTTAACTACCCTCAGCTATTTCCTGCCTCACAAGAAATGCAAGCAAGAAGCTGTGCCTAGGCCAGAGTTAATTTTAGATTTAGCTTCAACAGCTACATGCTCCTGCAGATGCATTAAAAGGACAGAAGCCTGGATTCAGACAGGGAACAAGCAAACATAGTCTAGCCAATTTAGCAGTTCTTTGCCTTGCAAAGAAATTTAAAACATGAATGCATTTTAGAATAGGTAAATTAATTAAATAAATTAGCTAGCAAACCTTTTCAAGAGTGATGTCATAAAACATCCAGAAAGTGCTTTACTGAGCAGAGAGGGTTACTTTATTGAGCAGATCATTCAAAGTCATGCAGTGGAAAAAGAAAGTCAACGCTGTGAAGCCCCATACCACTAAACAGCTCCTTGGTTACAGACAACAAACAGCCATTGGAAAAATTTGATGTGTCTTTATATAAAGCCTACTCCTCCAAACTTGAAAGGAAAAAAAAAAGTGAAATAACCCAGACCAGATCTGCTTCTTATAAAGGGATTTCCAATAAGCCATCTCTGAAGACAACATCAGAGTCTGAGTCTTGGAGCATTTATATCATCATTAGCAGCCTACCACCCTCACTGCACGTCTCATAATACACATTGTGCTACCCAGGTACTTAACTGGTATTTACTTTGGGCTTCAGCAACTTTGTAAGGCTAGCAGGTGAGTTCACAAAGCAGTTTTAAGCAAAAATACACTGTTTTCTATGCTCTCCTCTCACTCAGCTCAAAGCACATTTAAGCCACGTGCATTCCAGTGTGTAGCCTGGTGCATAGCACCAAAGCAAACAGAAATTTTGCCCTTTGCAGGGAATCAAAATTTACAGCTGTTTTAAGGCTCTTTGCTTTACACAGAGATAATACTTCCCAACCACCTCTGGGAATTCCTCAGACGTACCGCCTGCAAAAGGAAAGGAACATAAACTCCTGCAATGCTCTGTCAAACTTTGGTTTTGTCTCTAAACCCACAGAGCTGCTGTTTAATATGCATGGAGGTGGAGAGCCTGATTAATTTTCTCCACAAACCTGCTTGGGAATCCAAACACATACAAAAAAATGCTTGCACTGAAAAAATTGTCTGTACGATATTTTAAAACTTCATCTCCACCTATGGAGCTCTGAAGGAAATTCATGTAACATTTTTGTAATTATTTCTTTTCACAAGCATTGATAAACTCCATTTATTTAATGTGATTTACTCTGAACACTTTATGGTACTTATCTGTAAAATAACTGCAAGTCAGTAACAGAAAAGCTTACCACTTAGAGGTTGTTTTTAAACAGTTGAGGTGAAGGATAGCAGAAAATGAATTATAAGAAAATAAAAATTTTTGGTAGGCTTGCCAATCCCCTCAAAAGCCCCAAACTCTGTTCAGATAGTGTCTACTTAACCACATCTAATGTGGCTTATTTTCAAACCATAATATCAAGTATGCTCAAAGAAGAGAAGAACATTTAGAGCAAGTGATGAAGGATTTATATTTGTTCCTGAACTAGAGAGAAAGGTGAAATTAAAAGAACTTGTACTATAAATTGTTATAAAACTACAACACACACAAAAAAAATCCATTCCTTAGTGGCAGCCCGAACTGTAACAGTTCCTGGAGAAAGGCAAAGGCCAACATAAACACGTGCAGCACCCAGAGCAGCAGCGTTACGAAGTTCCACCCTTGCCACACAAATGCCCATTTGTTATGGGCTGCAGCATCTCAGTACTTACACTGGTATATCTGCAGGAAGGTCTCAGAGAGCTTGTTGGTCATGAGAGGCTCAGGGAGGTCACGGAAGAATTGCTTCAGCATGTCTGCCACATCATAGGCAGACTGGCCCTCATAGTTGACACTGTCTGTGGAACTCTCGTTCATTTGACGCAAAGCCTGGATTCTTGATTTGACTCCAGATTTCCTGAACAGTCCAACCTAAATATACATAAAAGTTGTAATGGATTTGTAATGGATCTAGAAAATATGAAATGGAAGCATGCCCTTTAGCTTCCTAAGTACGGGCTCTGATTTTGTGGAAAGCTTTCCACAAAATTAATTATCTACTTTTTCCTGGTTTGAGTCTAGTTTTTTCAGTCTGGCCCAGGAACAATAAAAACTAATGGAAAGCTGGGCTTTGGGTGGTGCATGCATGTGGAATAACAGAATACCAAAACACACCTGATCCAGACAGTGGTTGCGGAGGTACCTCATGGCTTGCTGAATGCTCTGGGGGAGAGGCTGCCCTGTGCGCTGCACATTCACTTGCAGGGGTACTCCAAAGACATTTCGGTCTTTATAATCTGGCACCTTTATTCTTTTCATAAATTTTGGTACTGCCCTATTGAAGCAAAGGGAATGACACATGAAATTAAACCTCTGTTGATTATTTATCTTCTGTATTTCCAGTAATTTGGAAAGTAAGTGAAAATAAGTGAAACACTTTTAGTAACATGAACAATAGTGACAGTATAAATTAGCTAATCCACTCAGGGCTGGAAAGGGTGAGAGGAAAGAAAACAAGAGTTTCTCTAAGAGGAAGGCTTGACATTTGGGGCAGTATGCTGCCTCCAAGTATTAATGTGGTGCTACTCCATCAATATTAGGAGGATGAAAGCCACAGGGTAAAACTGCAGGGGCCAGATTGAATTGCAAAAGAGTCAAAATAAATCTTGCGGTCAGTGACCCCTTATAACACTGCTTCTTTAGGTTTCAGGAAAGATGGGCATTTGAACAATGAGCTTTTGTATGTCAACTACTTGTTCTGCAAAGTCCTCAAACTGGGTCCACCACCCACCAGCGTGCAGAACAGCAGGAAACTGATGTAATACATTTGAGTTTGTCAGCTAAAAACTTCAGCTCTATAAACAACCCCTTTGAGGGACCCCCCTCCTTGTCAGCCAGTGACTTTTGTTACCCCCACCTCCCACTCCAGCTTCATTGAGAGGCCTTTCCATCTGCTTATGACTCCAAGGAAAAAGTTACTAAACACAAAGAAATGATTTACCCCTGTGTCCCCCAGAGTATTTGTTTTATAAAAGGGAAAAAACACACTAAAATGTGAAAATATTGAGGTCATTTTCCTAAACAGGGAGGAAAGCTAATGTCCAGTGTAATAACTAATAGGACACAGTAGCACTGAAAACAGGGAGATATTTAACATTTCAATATCCAGTACAGCCATACAAACAGTGCATTGGATTTACAGCTGACTAATCTGTTACACAGTAAAACAGAACCAATTTGTGTTGCCGTATAGTTAAGTTTAGGACATTATTGATACATGTATGAATAATACTTGCTTTGTCAAAAACATGCCAATGGAATGTGAAAAAACACATTGCGATCTCCACTGAGAATCTGAAGCATGCAGGGATAACTGGTCAATACTTATTTCTGTCTTTCAGAACAAACAACTTCTGTATTTAGAAAGACTGACATAATAACAGCCTTTGAACAGGAGGTACTTTGATGCCGAAGCTAAATACTCTCTGTGACTCCTGGGGAAGGGAGGACGCTGGCCTGTGGTAGGGACAAGAAAAATTTTATTTGCGTCCTTTGCATCCTGAGGGTTACACAGGCTGTACTGCAGATACGATAATAAAAGAGCTTTCTATTTCATTCTTCTCACCAAAAATATTCAATTGGGTTACAAACACCTGGCCACAGCAGAAACTGCTGCCTACAAAAAACTCCATGGTTCTCCCAACCTTTCTTCTTCTCTCCATCTCTTTTGCAAGCTAACTGATTTATAGTGCCTTAAAAAGGGAAAACAGAATTTTAGCTAGTGAGATACTAGAATAAAGAGAAATTTACATTATTTAATTACATCATTATGTAAAGGAAATAATGCAAGTATTTAAGAATAACTGAAGAAAAGTGAGCCTATTAAGACTGGCTGCAATTTGTGCCACTGCTTGCTAACTGCCTCAATAAACAAGTGGTCCTTCTTTTGCTGTAGATACTGAACACCTTCCTCTTCAGAAAGCTGGTCTGTACTTCATTTCTTTGGTTCCCTCACATGTCTCCATAAACACATCTCTGAAGCCTAATAGGATTACACTTACGTAAAGGGTAAGCAATTTTAGCCCCGTCTTAGGAAACCACAAATCACTGTCAGCACAGGCTGCAGGAAGAAGTGCAAATATGGAAAAAGAGGGATTGGACACATGCATTGCATCTTTCCCAACATTGCCTGGGACAAGCACAACTGTCATGCTCGCATAGTTGGGCTCTCTACACACAGTGCTGTGTCCTTACCAGCTGAAACCATGCTTGTTGGAAGGCGTGTACTTCTCCAGGAGAGCAGTCAGCTTCAGCAGAGAGTACTTCTGCAGCAGGTTCATCTGTGCCACCGACTGGCAGTTGATCTGCAGCGATGCCGAGCTCAGGCTGGGCCGGTGGGAACTCTGGAAGCTGTGCCACCTTAGCTTGTGCCTGTGGAGAAGATGGGAGGCAGAGAAAGAGCAGATTACTGAAATGTCTGTGCAAGACACGTGCAGGAATTACTGCAAATGTACTGCTGAGATCCCTGCCCTTGGCAGCTGCATTCTTCTGAGATTTCACAGGCATCAGCCAGCAGCGCCTCTGCCTCATCTGGTGTGATGCACCATGGGCAGGTGCTTCACACATGCACTCTGAGCTGACCCACAGCTTAGTCCTAGCTATACAACTCTGCCCTACCAGATATCCTCCAAGGGCTCCAATGCCCTTCTCCCAAAGTCCTTTCAGTATTATGGCAGTGGGAATCCAAAAAATCCATTAAGAAAAAATGGCATGAATTTTTAAGACATATCAAATAGGAACTCTGCACTTCTAAAAGTCCCATTAAATTTATACAAGCAGCTGTAGATGACTAAATGATTTGCACCACATTTAAAGGAAGATGGGAAACAAAGCTAGAAAGAATTAACATCCTTGCTCTACTACCAATACAAAATACAGTCATGGTAAAACTCCTAGCAGAATCTGAAGGCCACTGGAACTCCCCCAGTCTCCCACTGTGCTACAGTGATCAAGAGAATGTAATCAAGCCTCATTTCCCCCACAAATTTAGTGCCCTAGCATGCTATTAGAAACAGTCTGCTACTGAAAAATGCAAGTTTTTGAAACAGTCTAAAAGTTAAGGCTTTTACTACACACTGACACAAACCAGAACATACTTATTCTTGGTTGTCCTAGCCAACTTAAAAAGTGATTAATCCTACTTGATGGCCCTTCCCTCCTATGCACCAGTTTGAAGAATTATTGTGCCCCAAAACTGTATCAACTTTGCTTTTTCAACGACGACTCAGGCTGAACATACAAACATACAGCTATGAATTGTAGGAATCACAAAGTCTTGCCCAAATACTTGTCTTGCCCATAGAGTTTTGGGAAGCAATGGAACAGCACATGTGTGCTTGAACGGCCACAAGCTTCTACCACACCTTAACGAAGTGTGGTGCAGCTACTATAGAGCTGCTGGGGCTGGAGGGGACATCCCTAGGCCACCCCAAGTCGTAATGCTCATGATCTCACCTGCTGGAACGTGTCAGCGATGCACCAACCCCAGAGTCTCTCCTGTCCTGAATCCCTGTGGGCTCTTCCGTTTCAGTCAGCGAATTCCCTGTACTGTCAAGGTCACTTGGGGTTCTTCGATCATTATCTACATCAAGGTGAATCTGCTTTGGAGAGGAAGGACATGGGGAGATGGAGTCAAGTGCTGAGTCAGAGTCCCCTTCATCTGAGAACTTCTCTGACCACTGGTTCACTATTCTCTGCATCCCTTTGACATGGTACAGGATGTCGTCTAGTTCTGGGAATATGTCTTCGTTTTCGAGGTCGGCCAGGTCACTTGTACTGGAATACAGGATTGAACCTGGCACATTGTCATAAATACTCAGGCGGCTGCTCACTGAACTGGAGGAGTTGCGCCTTTTACCCATGCCTAGCTCTTTGGAACTGTCGCCACTGTTCTCCCTCTGGAGGGTGAGGTGGCCGTGTCCATGGAAACTCCCTGTCCTCCAGTTCACAGAGGTGTTGCTTTCTGTAGGGGAGAAGTTGCCATTGGAGAGTGCTTTGGGGAAAGTGCCGGGCTTATGATCCTCAGGAATAAAAAACACCGTGTCTTCCGCAAAACTGCCCCGGTTCTTGAAGTTCTGCTCCATCACATCACTGAACGTTGACTGATTGAAGGGGTCAAAGCCTTCCAGGTACATGCCCACTCTTTTATTGTAGGCACTGAGGCTGCGTGTTCGTGTGACAGGACTGGGTGTGCTGACAGCGCTGCTCGTCTCAGACTGACTACTGCTGCTGCTGGTCTGGGTGGAGTTGGAGACGCTCCTCTTTCGTACCATAGGGAAGTTGATGTGATTGCCGTTGAGGGTGGAAATCTCCACGCAGTTAAGTTGTTTCAGTTTATCTTCATCCATGCCCTCCTGCAGGATTGGCCCGCTAATAATCAGGCCAAGCTTTGAAGGAGCTTTGCTCTTGCCATGGTGAGAACTCTTGATTTTAAGACTCTCCATCCTCTTGAGCAGGCTCTTTGTTTTGGACTTGGCGTTCTTCTCGTTGGCTTTTGTGTTGAAGCTGAAGCTATTCAGCTCCCTGGGCGAGGGCAGGCTGCTGAATGAGTCATCGTTGGCTACAAAATTGCTGGAGGAGCAAACGCTCACTATGGAGTTTGTCCTGGTGGTAGAGGCCTCGCTCTGCAGGGTTGGCTGGTGGCTGCTGGTGCTGCTGATGCTCAGAATAGAAGCCACCTCCTGGCGTTCGCTGAGGTCTGTGAGCACACTCTCCCGGCTCGCTGCGCTCGTCAGGTGAGGCGCTTCTGGGGACGGGATATTAAAGTCCGGTTTTGGAGGGAAGACATCAAACTCTTCAAGCCGCGACCACCTCTTGCTGTCCCTCTGAAAAGTCCATTTGCCACTTATTGCACAAGGTTCATCTTCATCTGAATCTTCACTCTGCAAAGTAGAACCCTGAAAGTATTGCTTGCAAACTGCACAAACAGCAAAGGCGGTTGCATTTAAATCCAATGTCCATTAAACTGCTTTAAGCACAGCCTTGTTCTCACTGAATTTAAAGTGAATACAGTATTTTACTTCAGGGAGAGGAAGATTAGGCCATAAAGCCTGTCATGGGAAAAGATAACTTGGTACAGGCAATATATTTTAACTGTTTTTAAATACAAAAGTTATACCATTCATAAAAAGAAACAAACAATACAATCTACTTTGAATTGTTCTATTTTAAAAACCCTAGTATCCATAGACTTTTAATTAATTGGTCACAGTGGATAGCCCTCACATCAATGGAAATTCCTGGCATGCATAACATTTTAAACTGAAGTCAGTCAGAGGTTGGGGTCCCTCTGGACTCCATCCAAAGCTACACTTTGTTGATAGTGGCTATATGTTTATACTCCTCTTTGCAATTATGAGATGTTTCTCATACATTCTGAATTTTAGTGGCTTAATTCCTTACCCATTTGGGAACTCTGAACAGCCTCCTCACTGTAACTAATGAGACAGCAAAAGAAGCTCTTGCACTGCTAGGGTGTGATGGCTCCAGGCTCTTACCTGGTCCACTCTTCCTCCCACAGGCTAGCAGCTAACATTTTAAGAATTTTCTGTGAATTCTCTACTTTGGTCTAGCTTCAGGCAAACTTTAACACTCATAGATAGTGAGTAGCAAGAGCTCACTGACAGTGTAGCACGTAGAGTAAATTGTAAATAACGTTTGATGTATGAGTAATGCTTAGAGTACAATTACACATACATCAATTACGCCTACAATCTTTTCATCTAAATACTGAAAGGGAATGATCCTGACATATTTGGTCTTCTAAATTTATGGAAAGTTTCATGTTATAAGATAGGGAGGAATAAAACCAATGAAGATATTTTAATATGACACCACATAATATCTTTGAATATGAAACCACAAAATAATCTTTGGTGTTTAGAGTAAGAAACACTAATTGCCACCCAGATCCACGAATTTCACTTCATTTGTTTGATTTGCTTTAATTTAAAAACAAACACATATGTATGCCCCAAACTGTAACTATTTGTGTGCCAAGAATACAAATATCTATTCTTTGAAAAACAAGCAAATTATTCATATTTCAAGTAGTTTATGTATGCATACTTCAGATCCTGATCATCTGCTAGTTTTTCTTTTTGCTTTTTATAAGACATTTAATCAGCTCAGGAAAATAAGTAAAATACTGTATTTATTTCTTATGACCAAATACACATGAGACATCATTTTCTTTGTCTCCCAACTACTGCAAGCTACTTTTGCCCATGACTCAGACATAAACCCAAGAATTCTGGCTTGCTTATTAGAGTTTTCGGCAGGAAAAAAGTAATCTGAAACTGCCAGTGGATAATAATGATGGTTTGAGAGTGATTGAGATTGATTGGAAGGCAAAAAGGAGAAGTAAAGTGAGTTTAATTTGCAAAGAAGTCAGTGAAAACATAAAGAAACATGTTTCTGTCAGCAGAATTTTTCCCTAGTGTTAAAAAGCTTTAAAAGTTAAGTATTGATTTTATTGACATCAAAAATGAAAGGGAATAGGCTCCAAGTCCATCTGCCAGAACATGGGTGGTAAATGAAATTCAGGAAGGACTGAAACAAAAGGTAACATCCAGACTTTGGAAGATCTGAGGTTTGGACCTAAAGTCAGGTCTGGTCTGACCTCTAATATCAACACTGATCATTCCACTGTTAACAAGGTTCAAGAAAAAGGATGAGAAATCTTCTGGTGGTCATAAATGACAATCCAGCTGTCTACCCCTACTTTCAAGGAGTTCCTACATATGCTGCCTCAGAGTGTTATCTTCTGGAGCTTGGATGCTCTTTCCAACATACCTCAAGCAGATAGGGAAAGAAGGGATTAATTCCTGGTAAACAACCTCAGAGCATTTGTATGCATTCTTGTTAGGGGTAGGACAGCATTGTACTGCCTTAACTCAGTCATCTTTATCTGCAGTTGTCATATCCCAGGGGAGGTGTCAATTACTGATCCCTCCTAGGACACACACAGAGTTTTAAGACAGCTATTGAGTGGTACCTTATTAGCCAGTCAGTACTACCTTACTGAAATTACAGTAGATGCTCTCTTATTTCTCACCCTGCTCCACAGGAATCCTGAAGATTCAGGAAACACTTTTAATTCCTGCTGAGCTCCCTGGAAACATGTAAACTTTCTGAAAAGGTAGCTGTTCTATTCTGAAAATATATTGGAAAGGAAGCAATGTGCCTAATCCTTTCCTTTGCAGGCCAAGCACAGTCTAACTGATCCTGTCTACATCATAATAAAATAATACGACTCTAACGTGATGGCAGAGAACCAAAACTGAAGATGACATCAAAGACAGTGGTCTAACATTAAGGTCAGCTCACTGTGGCCATCAAGCCTACTCTATAAAATCCTGCCTGAGTGCAGGCAGTAGGCTACAACACCAACAACCTCACTGGCAGAGAACTCCAGTGCCTTTCACAGTGGAAGCAGCGTCCCAGGGAGAAGCTTGCAAGACAACCATTACCCACTGCCAAGCCTTGCACTTTTCACTCAGTGAGAACACAAAAAGAAATGTAAGCAGATTTTTTTACTGTGTCCTTGCCAGGTTCTACTCAGGTGTAATCCTAAACTGAAGCTAAACAATCTGCTAGATTTTTTTTTTTTTAGTTTTATTAACACATAATGCTGTAACAGAAGAATTAAATGAACTTACCCTTTTCCTGTGGGGACTAATTTCTAGCTTCATCACTGCACATTTGTTTAAAGTATTTAAGCGCCTGCAAAGAGCAAAGGAAGCCATATTAAGAGAATACTCCAGTGTTTTGACACAGGCTATTCCAGTTCAAAGCTTTTGTGAAGGCTGTCCCCAAACTGCTCTGCATACAAATAGCCACAAGCAGAATTTCAATTAGAGCCCTAATTTACTTAACTATTAACCCATTACATTTGGCCGTACTCTAACTTCAGAGGGAGTGATAGAGGACTACTTATCACAATTGCCTGCACTAAAGTAAAGAGAGGTTAATGGAAACTTGGACTAAATTGAGAAATACATCACATCCTACAAATTGTAATAATTACATTTATTCTAAATAGCAGACATCCGAACCTTGAAACACTCAACCCTGACAGACTAAAAATAACAGAAAAGTCTTCCAGTTGGACACTGTAAACATGTGACTACATTAAAAAAAGCATATTGCTTTAAAATTGTACTTTATAAGCTGAAACTTCCCAGAGGAAAACTGATTTTCCACTTACTAGATGCCTATTCTGTTTTTGAACAATGATTATTTTCAATGCAGTTGTGGGAAAAGACCACTTGTCAGTTTAAAAAAAACCCAACCAGAATACAGACCCAATTTCTGCTTCCTAAACTGAAAGTTTCTTTCATATAGAAAATATTTTCCTGAAGGACTAAAATTTAAACAAAAATAAATTGCTGCAGCAGCAATAGCTAACCAGCCTCTTTGTGAAATGTGACAGCAGTCCAGATACATATCTTGAAGTACTGTATGAATACATATGAGTATTCCTCTATTCCTCAGTGAGCTGATCTGGTCATCTGGTAGGTATCCCTAAAACAACCAAAAAATTATCTTTCTTCTCCTCTCTTCCCCAGTCACTCAGTGTGCAGGGCTCAGCACAAGCAACTTAAAACACAGCAAAAATGGGTGCTATTCATGAGACAGCTCCAAGGCAGGTTAGGCTCAGGTTAGGCTGCCATGGTCTCCTGCCCTTTTTCATGCCTTGCCTTCCCAGGAAGTGCTTCAAGGACATGGTTCAACTAAAATCCATATTAATAAAGTGTGGTAAGAGAACTGCCAGTGCTATGGCAAAGCAAAAGGAAGAAACAGGCTGGGCATGATGCAGAAGGCAGAAAAACTGAAGCAGCAGCTTCATGGAAGTGATAGTTTAGTCCTATGTCAATACTTCTGCTCATGAGACTGTACTATGGGTTAGATGAGGAGACTAACTGAGCTGAAAACCAATTTTTCAATCTTTCTTGGAGTTGAATTTCCCCTGGGTCAGTACCCTGAGCTGTGTGAAGTGTTGTGTGTGCAGAGAGGAGGCATGAGGAGTAGGGCCGCCCCTTTCCTTCAACTGGGGCACAGCCCAAATTCAACCAAAGCAAAGCTGAGCTTTAAAAAGCCTAATTCATTCCAAAGGAAGTTACGTAATTTTCACATAAAAAGTCATTTGAGTGAAGTGCAAAGAAGAGCCTGTATCTGCAGTTTCGGAAAACTAAAAAGGAAAAGAAATGCTGACATGCCCTATTGCTTCAAATGAATTTTCTCAGATGCATGAAACTTGTACTCGAATGCAGAAAATGTGTGCACAGGGATAATTACTAGTTTGTTCTCTTTTGCCTTGCCTTTTATGCACAGGATTGGCTGCAGATGGTATTTACACAGGGCTTGATCCTGAAGCCATCAAAGAAAATGGGAAAGCTGCTACTGATGCTTTTGCTGCAAGTCATGAAGTAAAAAAGAAAAGGCAGTTTGATCTATAATTAGACCCAGCCACCACACATCAGAGAAGAGAAACAGGAAGAACTGCCATGGGTCAAACAGCAGGGCAGTGGCAGGTTAGAAAAGTTATCCAGATCTCTCTTTTTTATTCAGATTCCATCTTTGCTCTGAATTTAGAAGGCAAAAGGCTCAGTCCTGCTGGCTGCAGCTGGTGGGTACATGCACAAGTCCAGTGGATTCAGAGGAATTGTATTTATGGCGAGGCTGAAGGGTGAATGTCCCATTGACATGCTACACACAAAACTGTTTGGTTTTTTTTCAAGAGGCCACGCAAGCATCAGAAAGCTGCCTCCCTCTCTGCTATAAACACATTCTCCTCTCAAAGTCCTGGACCTCAAGACCAGGAAATATTAAACTGGTTTCAGTTCTATATTGTGTAATAATTTACAGATTTCACAGTGTTGCAACCTTTGACTTATGCAGAGAGAAGTTACCACTGAATCCCTGGATCAGGCTTTATCTAGCTCCAGCCTGTCTGACCACTAATAAAGACAATCTCTGATTTCACAAAGATTACATCCCCAGACTTCTCTCCTACTCAACTAAAACCCTTGAATTAGGTGGAAAAGGGTAGAGCAAAGACCTTTATTTTCACAGAGGGTTTTTTTAAAAAAATCTCCTGGCACACACCTCACAAAAATTAGTACAAAGGCAAGATAAGGTAACCCCCTTACGAGATTGAGTGAGGTTAAATTCAATAGCAGTGAGGCAAATAAATACATACATATATTTCTATTTATACTAACACATATTTAACATCAAGACCCCAAAATATTACCTTTTATAATCTAAATGCTCTGCAGCAATTGCATCAGGTCTGCAACTTCCATTACATGCATCACACATCTTGCTCCAACTTCTGCTCAAATTCAGGAGTGCCAAGGTCATTGACCTACATTGTACTATACTACCACTGAAAATACAGTACAATATGCAAAACTGCCTTCCAAACATATTAGTGTGTCTCAAAATCCAAGCTTACAGTTTGGTTTGTCAGGATGAGATTTACCTGTAAACTGTCATTAACCTTCACATATGCTTTGCAATACTTTTTTAAGCCTATAAGCACATATTCATTTTCTACAGATCTTCTCAACAAATTGATCTAGTTAATAAACCACAATTTTCTCTTCTGGGTCTGGACCTTCTCCTTTGTTAACTCCACTCCCAGGTATAAGTTCACTTATCATTTCTTTACTGACAGTCAGCAGACCTGCCTCATTCTTTAGGTCTGTCTCCTTGCCCAAACCTGTCCCTTTGCCTTCCTGAGAAGATGGGAGACAGAGGGACGGGGCAGGATTGCTGCAGACAGCAGCCACAGCCACTCTCCCCGCCTGCCTGTCTCAGTCTCGACCATGCCTCCTACCCTGGCCACTCTCTGGATGACTGTCTGGATGAAAAGATAATATTCTTTCCCATCATTTAGAGAAATGTCTTAGAGTCAGCCCTCTCTGAACATCTTGACATCCAGATGTTATCTTACTGCGATGGAGCATTCTATCTCCAAGACATCACTTTTCCTCACTCTCCATGGACTCCTACCTTGGCTCTCATTCTCCTTCATCCCAGTTCTGCAAAGCCCTTCCTCCTGAGGGAGACCAAGGCAGCAGGACCTGCCTCTCTGTCCTAGGCCCCAGGTCAGCCCACATCAGCCCTCAGTGGCCATTACACAGCCTGAACCTGCTGCATCCAAAACACGAGGCACTGGAGCTTCTCTCAGAAATGAGCAAATTCTTATTAGTCTTCTCAGAAAAGGCCAAACTAGTTTAGCCTGAACTTCTTTTAAGGGAGGCAGCCTGAACAAGACATTCACTATGAAAAACTGTAGTGTGAACAGCTAACTTCTAAATTAAAATGTGGATTTATGATGTGAAGTCTTTTTTAAACTAGGTACTAGCCTGTTCTATGTTGGATATAACACCAGGTAATTAATTTTGTTCTCATTAACAGAAGTTCTCACCCCATGCAACTAAATAAAGTAGTAGGAATGCAGAATACTAGATTTATGCATTTTAAATTACAATTTTGAATTTGAGGAACTGTGTGGTCTAACTTTAAAGTTTAAAATATTTTCTTGATGGACTTAAATTCATAATTCCACTTACAGAGCAAAGTCCAGCTCCATTATAGGTGTAACTAACTGTCATACAAGGACCTTTTTGTCTCAGTGGACAGCCTCTAATTTGGCTCCTGGGGTTTGCCTGCATGTTCTTCTGCAAAGGAGGTCAGCTCTCCACAGACCAAACAGCAGAAACAGTGAATACATTACAACCAATTTCTTGGATGAGAAGTCCTGATGATAAAAGATTTAAGAAACCTCTTGCATATACAGCGTAACAGATTCCTAGACACGCACAAGGAGAATTAAAAGGGTTTCCATCATGGCTTGCTATGTATTTTGTACTTAGCAACAACCTCTAGGATAAGCATGTTTCAGTACTTAGTTTCATCAGCACATGATGCATCCAGTTATCCTGTGGAGATAAATTCCCAGTCATTAATCTACATAAAGCTTTATGAAACCAAGGCCAGCACTGGTTTGCACAGTCACTAAAGAAAGCATCCAAGAAAATTAAAATACAGTCATCACTCTTACATTTTTAACTCTACATTTCGTGGCAAGATCACTAAATGACATTTTTTAACCATCTCTTACTGAATGCCATATACTATCTATAGTTCAAGTCTCAACCCACTTTTTATTTGAAAGTTTTCCTTAAAAAACATAACGGGGTGAGTTAATTTTCCTGCTTACATTAATAAGATTATTGAATAATAATTAACAATACTGTTCAGATGTAAACTATCATTTAAAATGTTTCAAACTGAAAAAAGAAATCCCTGTCACTGATTTCTACAGTCTTTTTAGAACAATGCTTTCACATACAGTTCTCAGAACAAGGTAATTAGAACTTCTGGGTAACACTGACTGTTTACACAGAAAAGCAGATTCTCAGCACAGAGCTCTCACCATTTTGTTAACATCCACTGTGTACAATGTTCACTTAGCTCTGTGCTGAAAGTGCAAATAACTCCCAAAGTATTCTGATTTTCAGTCAAGAAACAGTGATAGACTTACAGTTGTGAAACTGTTCAAAGCCTTTACTGAGTAAACCCCTTCACTGTTTACACACTGACTGTGGCATGAGTCAAAATAAACCCAGGCTGCAGGCAGAAAGGCAGCATTCCAAACTATGTGCTTCTCCACAGTTTTTAATGAGCTTTGCAAAATTAAACATAGAGGTGTGGAAAAAATCATTGAAAGGTGGAAATGTTGTGATAATGTACTACTTTTGTCTAATACACATGGTAAAACGCCAAATTCAGACATCTGAGATGGTTAACTGAATTGCTTCAATTTTATTTTGAGGTGGGAATTGAATGTTTCTGGAGATACTTCGGTGTCAGTCTTAAAGTTATTTTGTAAAAGATAACTCTGCCGTATAAGCCACAGGCTCCAGAATGATAGAGTTCAATCTTTAAAATCTTTGTCTCACAGAGATATGGAGCGCACATTGCTATTTTCATCAGTGAGAAACAGTTTGCTACCCTTTTTTCCTCCTGTATAATTAATTATTCCCAGGTTAAAAAGTATTCTTGGAGGAGTGCACCAAAAGCAAAATATGCTGGCCTGACTGTATTTTGTTTTCTGGGTGAGGGAAGACCATGCTTCTGGGAATCAGCATTTATTCACACTGCTGCACTTTCTGTTCAATGACTTCACGAGTTCCAGGGCACACAAAAAAGTAGACCAACACATTATATTTAAATATTGATGGAATAGGTGTTCCACACTTGAGCAAGGCACATCTTGCATGAATTTAACATTAATGAGATTTTTTCCCCTCCTAATGACTGGACAACAAATCTGTTTTCTTAGTTTGAAAACCCTGTAAATACTTCTGAAGAACTTTAAATTCCAGTCCCTCTCTTTCCCTTCCAAGTATGGCAGTGATGGCATGAAAACACTATAAACCTAAAGCTGCTCTTAAAAGGGTTTTGTAATTCATTAGAATTACTGACATTTAGAGTTGCAGACACCATGCATGCAGTATCCAAAAGCATTCATTTTGCAGGCAGTTTGGAAAGCTGCCATACTGAAGGACAGAGCCATAAAACTGCACTTATTTCTAGGTAAGAGGAGATATGAGAAGTTAAAGTGTTTTCTTCTTTTGTCATTTAAGATTGTGGACTTGCACTAGAGGAGGTAACTGACAGATGGATTCATGTTAGATGATGTCAGATGGGGCCATTGTAATTGCTTTTATGACCAAACTGGTAATGCTGAGGCTGTGGTTCTGTAAAAAACATCCTGCCACACACCAGCAAGTCTTGCTCCCTCCTTTTCTCTACCTCTCCCTTCTCCTGCTTCTGCAGCTGGCTGTGGGGTCCTGCCTCATTCTTCACACCTGTGAACTTCATGATGGTTTTCCACTGATTTAATTTACTAACCCAGAAAAGGACTATCAAGACCCTTTTTGTGGGGTGAGCCAGTTGAACTGGTTTGTGGAAGGAGCCCATAAGCAACAATTTGAGTTAATGCGAGCATGTGGCTGAGGGCAGACCTGTCTTTGGAGTAGTGATAAACTATTAGATTCCCTTACATTATCCCTTTCAGCCATACCCACATTACACAGGGCGGTGCACTGAGGCCAGCATGAGGGTTTGTATACAGAGCACTTTATTTACACACACAGCATTTTGTTTGTGTACACAGCTGTCCACCAAGGTAAGAAAGGGGCGTGATGGAGTGCACCAGCAATGCTCTGCTGATATTGCTCCCAAAACCCCAACTCCTGTGCTGCAGTTGTACGTGCAGACGGCTACAGCCAGCATAGCTCTGCTTTCACATGCCTAACTAATTTGGGAATCAGGAAAGAAAGCAAACAAAGAAGAATAATAAAAAATATGCCCATGAAATCCCTTTCACAGGGATTTCACTCCTCTCAACTCCCAACTTTAAGTAAGATCCCCAAATATTACTTAGTCCAATAAAGTATTTTAATGAAAACCACATACTTTTGTGTGCTTTTTTTGTTGTGCTTTTCCCAGGTACTTTCTATTACACAGGAAGGGTTTTGTTACAAAATGCAGAGTGATTTTTATTCACCTACCTGCATAATGCCTCAATAGCATCTCTGTCCAGAAAGTCATGCTCTCGCTTGACTAGAGCAATGTCAATTGGAAAAAGGAGATCTGCAGGAAAAGAAACAGATGGAATCAAAGTGATGCTTATTCCCAGTGATGCATTGTTTCAAACAACCAGCTGCCCGCAGTTGAGCTCATCAAGAGGCCAGTGATTGGTACTCAGGTAAACACATGCTATCACCTCAAATGCCAGAGGTGCTTCCTTCTCATCTCTAAAATTTTGACATGCAGCATTGATAACTGAAAGTTCATACACAGAACAGAGGAGAAATGATTAAAGCACAGATGAAACAATGGGAGATGGAAAAAGGCAAATGCAAGCTTCCCTATCAGACAGCAGAAATGTAAACAAATTCAGTCTAGTTTTATTTAAAATAAATGTGCAATCTCCATCAAAGTTCTAATATCTCACACTAAAGAAAAAAGGCCAGTAAGTGCCAAAACTCTGTGAAAGAATGAAAAAAAGCCTCCAATCTCTTTAGCTGTTAATTAAGCTATTTAAAAGTTTGACACTGTTTCATTAATGAGATATGGCTTGAAACAAAAGCAAGCCAAGATGCATGGAGATCATACTGCCTCCTTTCCTTAGGAGATTAATTAGGTAAACAACTGGGAGAGTGAGGGGGAGGAAACAATGTTGGCAGAGAGCTGAAAATTTGCTACAGTTCTGAAGCAGCAAACACATACATATTATTTACTGTACTCCACAGATTCCTGACTGTCATACAGGTCCTGATCTGGCATTCCTTGCACAGCTGAAACTCCCACCCAAATCTGCTGGTTCTTCAGGGCACACAGAAATACAAGGTCAATCCATGAACAGACTGCTGCAGTTGCACACAATTTTCCTCATCCAAGTAATTGTCTATGAATTTTTAAAATTCCTATAGACTGGGAAGAATAAGCTGAAATGAGGAAAAGAATTAGGACCGATAGGAATTTCTAGAAAGGTATTTTCTATACTAACAGAAAATGAACTCCATGAATTCTATGAAATTAATTCATTTCCTGTAACAACAGACGTGAATTCTATGTCCTCATTTTCATATCATCATAGAATGGTTTGGGTAGGAAGGATCTTAAAGTTCATCTAGTTCCAAGTTCTCTGCTATGGACAGGGACACTTTCTACTAAACTAGGTTTCTCTAACACCTATCTAAGCTGGCCTTGAACACTTCCAGGGATAGGTTATCCAATTGCCTCAGGAATACAAATTATGAGATATTCTGCAAAATCCTAGGAATTCTGTATTTTCTACAGAAAACTGCAGTTTTAGCAAAGCAGCTGGCAAAGGTTCACTGATTTATCTCCCATATTAAATGTGAACTGCGTGGGAATGCTCCATATAGGCGACTCCTCAGAATTCTTGTACTATACCCAAATGATTCACAGGTCTCCCCTTCACTATTTTAAGTAGAAAGTGCAAGTAAAGAGGGTGGGCACATTCAACACGTATTTTTCAGCAGTGCTGATGCAAGTTTTTCCAGTGGGTGTCTTAGAATATCCACAAGAGAATGTGTGAGAACTTAAGTGAGAGAGGTGACTTGAAAGAAGTTGATAATCTGCAAAAGACCATTTTTTTAATGCTTAATCTATGCTACTGCTAGCTTTGTTGTTGCTGCTGCCAGGGGGACTTGCAAAGGACAATGGTATATTGTTTTTCAGTAAGGACAGCTGTCCTTTCAATAGGTGCATCTGGCCTTGCTCTCAGTGCTTCTCTCTCACCTCTGTGGTCCTTTTGATGTTAGACAGGAGATGCTGTTACAATAGAAACTTCATGTAAGTTTAGAATATCTAGGTAGAGCAATGGGAACACAGGTAGGACGTGTTTTCTGAATGCAAGTAATTTATTAGGGGCTTTACCACCCAGCATCTAAGAAACCCACAAACCCACATATTCAGCTGAGAGTTTTGTCTCAGTTGTAACAAAGACTGGAAGCACAGTTCCAGCTCCATATCCCAAGAAAATCTTGGCATCTCCATTAGCAAAGAAAAAAAAAAAAGGAAAGAAAAAATAAAAAATAAAAGGATATTTAATTTTTGAACAGGCAAAGAAAAGTTTTGCCAAATGCAGCTTTAGAAATTGCTATTATCATATCATATTGCCAATGCAGCTGCAAATCAAAGCTAAACAAGATCATTTTTCAAAGAGGTCAGCTCAGCATTTGCTGTAATTTTCTGCAGTTATTCGCTGTAAATAATGAACTTTCTATACTTGCTCTTACAAGCAGCAGCTGGAGTTTGCTTTGCAAAAATGAAGAGCCAGTTAAGAGTGCATGATAATTTTACTACAATGAAAGTAATTTTAAGTGGTGTGGGGGCAAATTCTGAACAATAATATAGATATATAAAAAGCATGTCCCACTTTAAAACAAACTTCTATATGCTACTCTGCATCAGAGTGTAAGAACTGTATGCCAAACCCGCAGGTTTCTTGTGGGTTGGAGAGGCAATGAAGTCAACAATTCTAATTGAACAAAACATTGTAAAAGCAGACACACAAAATGAATTCATCCCAGAGAAGGAGCAGTGACTTTGAGAGGCAGCCACTCCTCTGAGGAGCGCAAGAACAGCCTGTATGTTCTTCCTCCCTTCATAGTAAGCCTGTGTCTAACTCCAACGCAAACCATTCTGAAACAAACACAGGACATGGGAATCATGAGGCATGCAGATGTACCCATGCATATGCAGAATTTCCTACTACTGTTCCATGAGGAGAGTTGGCCAGTAGAGCTGTACACAGCTTTTGTATTTCTCCAAGACTGGGCTTCTAGCAGCGGCTATGTTCCTTTCTGTTTTAACCAGAGAGAATGTACCACACTACTAACCTTTGCATTTGTTCTATGATGATGTTTAAAAGGTTCAGACTAAAACACAAACCTGAATCAAATTCAAAACTCCTGCGTGCTTCAGGGTGTCATTGAGTTTGGTACCTCTATGTGTGTGGTGCATAGCAGAGAGCAGCCAGTCCCTAAAAGTCATCTTATGTACTGGAACTTCTGTGGTGCCCCCGAAACTCATTTATTGATGAATATTACATCTTATTGTCCAAAGGTTGCTGGGGGAGGATTGAGTTCAGGTGCCTACCTTCGTAAAGCTGTGCATACTGCGGGAACCCAGCAGCCCGCAGCCAGTCACAAGCTTCCTTGGCCTCGATTTCTGAAAGAGGACAGAAACAAATCACCTCTGGTTAGTGATCTGCTGAGAAAAATCTTCGTCTCCACCACTTCTAGTACCCCCACTGCAAAATACGCACAAAGGTTTCCAGAAACGTTGAAATGACACACACATTTGCTTACGCCAGTTTGCTTTTCTTCTCACTATCAAACGTATCTTAGATTCTGGAAAATAGATTCTGGAAAAAAACGTAGCTCAGCTACTATTTATCAACAGCTCATCATTTCTACAGTAAGAAAAACTGGCACATATTAAAACTACAGCAATTATGGATTATCCTGTACAGCATTTGTTAACACTAGAAAAAACAATCTGCAATCAACGTGAGCAGCGTTTGTTCAGCAAATCTTGTGGTCCTCTTGGCACAGCTGCTTTCTCTTGACAGAAATTCCTCGCAGAGCTCACGTTACTGTGCACTTCAACACCTTGTAGATAGTACTGACAGACTCAAGCCCAAGAACAACCGATACACTGTACTGCAGCTCACTCAAGCACATAATTCTACCCAACAAGAACCTGGTTTCACTGGAAGTCTACAAGGTATTTATGAGTTACTTGGTGTATTACAGGCTGGTTTCCCTCACACTGCCCAAAACAGCATGCCAGAGAATGAAATTATTCACACACATATATGTTACACTGAAAGAAAGGAATGTAAGTCTGTGAATAAATCACATATAAATGCATTTGTTACTTAATACAAGTAGAGAGAAAGAATATGTTTTCCTATTAGCTCAAACTAGGAGAATATAAAAGGTACTTAGGGTATTCTCCAAGTATTGAAGATATGGACTGGGCTAATGATGTTCTTCAAAAAATTCAACAAAGTGCTACTGAGAATTTAGCTCCCTGCTTAGAGCTGATCAAACAAACAATGAGAAATCAGAAACTATTAAAGTTTGTCTGGCTTTGATTATATTCACTGTTCCTGGTGGACCAGAAAACAAAAGCTTCATTATGCACAACTCAGTACACAATTTTGCCACCTACTTGGAGAGGATACTATGGCTACCTGCTGCAGAAATCATGCCCAAAAGGGCCCGCTCAGAATTGCTCCAAACACAGGTTACTGCATACAGGGCATTGAAAAGCCAAACACAATGTAAATAAAATATCACAAGATTTTGTCACGCTATGAAATATTCCCAGTGAGATATAGGTACAAAAAATTGGATGAAATGGCAGGCGCATTTTAGCATCTCCAAAATGATGGCAATTCCCTCTCTCATTTTCCAAATTGCTACAATAGTGTTAAAATATTTGTACTTTGCCAGACTACTTTGCAAAGACACACATCCAAACCAAGGGGTTAAGGTGAGCCAAAACACAACATTCCAGATAAATAAACATCTAAAAATCCACTCCTGTTGAAGTCAGGACAAGCAGGCATTTGTGCAACTTGTGTTTGCTTCACCTTTGGGTTATGGGACCACATGAGAACAAGCACGTACAGACATATTGACTTAGCTACTGATTAGGAAAAGGCATTCTTCAATTCCAATTGCAAATGATTACCAACTTTTGCTTAAGTAGTATTTCAATTTCAGTATGCTAAGGAAATATGAGGGAAATTTAATAAAGAAGGAAAAAAATCTAAAATAAATTTGGAACTTGTACAGCTAAAGCAAGAACAAACAAGATGATAGATTAATACTTCAGGAAGTGATTAAAGTAGCCAAACAAAAAATCGGCAACTAATTTTTAAGAGTACTTAAAATAAAATACAGTATCTTATATGTCACATTCTGCAGAATTGTCTGGACTGAATGAGAATTTTACTTGATTTAAAACCAGGAAAAAATTATCCTTGATAACAAGCATTTGTCAAAAAATGCAAGAAGATGCTTGCAGTGGAATTCAAAAAAATGCCAGATTCCTTATTACTACAGGCACTCTTCAATGTGCTTAAATATTTGTTCACACCTCCTTTACTGAGCAACCCAGCTGTATGACCTGTAAATTATTTCTAGAGCTAGAAAATTGTGAATATGAATTCACTGAATTTTTTTCACCATTCTCTACAGAGGCCTTGTGTATATCTTTTCTGCAAATATATAATGCTAGTTATGTGGAAGTTATATTTTATGGGCACCCAGCTGGTCACTGGTGCCTTCAGGATTTTCAGAGCATATTTGCTTTCAAAATACCTTTGTGAATCCCCCAAGAAATTTAGGGAATGAAACACCTGAGTTTTTCCTATTTGTCCACAAGAATTGCAGAGAACAATAAAACTCAAGTGCGCCTATCCATCGATTAGGCTATGTAAATGCCTAGGGTTGGGTACAAGACAGTGCTAATTGTTTAAAAGCCATATTTGCCCCATTTTCATACGGCAAGTTGTAAGTCCTGTTGCAAGTCCTGGGAGGGCAAAGGGTTGCAAGTTCTGTTGCAAGCCCTTAGAAGGGTAAAGGATTTGGAGTATTGTCTTAAACAAGAGGCCAGGGAGTTGTCTGAGGCTAGGGCTCTCTCCCTGTCATCTCCACCCACACAAAGCATGGTAAGAGAGGGACGTGATGGGACTGGTGACAGAGTGGAGGTAGGACCTAAAAGACTAGCTCCTTTTGTTCAACTCCAGTTGGCCAAATTCAGGATTCCTCCTAGACTGTTCTCCTATGTGGTATGACCAGACAAAAGGAAAGGTAATTTTTTAACCTGGCTTCCCTATCTCAACCTTGTTGTCTACTGATGAGCCAGAGTATGAACAAAATTGTTTATGTGTGTGAAATCCAGGGAGATCAAAATATAGTCAGAGGGAAGATCCAGCCCAAGGTATACTGAATAAGCTGCACAGAAAGCTGAGTACACTGAACAAGTTTCCTCACAATAGGAGATAGAAATTTAAACAACTGAGAGCTTGTCTAGGTAAAAAGTTCATTACCACAGCTTGACTGGAGTCTGTGTTTGAGAATAAAACACATGGGTTAAACCTGAGGTTCTGGCCAAATAATTTAAACTACCCTAAAGGAAGAAGCTCATTCCCACAATTTCCAAACTCCAGCCTCCAGCTCAGCAGCATTAGCCCTGGGACTCTTGGTTTGCTAGCTGCCAGTTTCATATCCAAGTGGACACGAGAATATTTATGTGGAAGTCCTTGTTATCATGATCAGTGGCAATCAAGGTAATAAGAGACAAAAGAAAGAAGGACAGGTTTTCCAGAATCAGATTTTCCAACTACTTCTAAAAACATTTAGAAGGGACAGAGCATTCCATAGCCTCTGTTCAGTATCCCAGGGGATGTAGGTTACAGATAATTATCTGAGCTAGGAACTCACTGTCAAGCACAGCATTTGGTTGGTTGGGGCCAGCTGATAGCCACAGGGAGGAGAGGAAACTTGCAGAGGAACTCTACAGTGCTTTCCAACCTATTTTAGGAAACTCCTACTTCAGCCACAATTTGTAACGCCATTTCTGATGAAGACCTGGCAGCTGAACGGATAAACTACTGCAGGCAAAGGATTGGTCTCACTCCCTCCTTCCCTCTCTATCCCTGCAGTGCCACTTCCTTTCTGCATCAAACATCCTTGCCAGTTAAAACCTTTACAATAAACTACCATTCAGTATAATTCCAAGCAAGAAATGTATGTGCAGCTTTTCAGACATGCATCCTGTGCCCTCCCCCAGCAGCAGGAGGTTCTTGTATGAAAAACCACGGGCAAGAAAGAAGTTGTGCTATTATTTTTAAATGTCCCAATACAAAAAAAAACCCACCCCAAAACTCAAAAACCTCTTAGAAAGTAAAACAAAACAAATTTAAAAAACCCACCCAAATCCCCCCAACCCCAAAAAGAAGTACAATGAAGTCTTTATTCTTGGTGTCGTGTAAGCAAACAACAGGCAAATGTGTTAAAGAGGAAACAGGAAATTTTATTGGAAACAGCTTTATTTGTTAGTCTGTTTTACAAAGCAGTCCGATGTGGGCCTGACATTGGTCTGAATTTAGGCTTCAGGCTCTGCTAGTGTCTGTGTGAAAGGCAGGCGAGCAACTTTCTCATGTTAGCCTGAGAAATCTAAAGGAGGAATTCAAACAAACCTTGGGAAGTGAGAAACCATCCGCAGGTGGTGTTTTTCCAACGTGTTTACTGGAAAGAAATGTTTACTAAAGGGTGTAGACGCTGAATAACCAATCATGTTCTTTGTACCGAACTACTCTATAAAAGTAGAATTTAGAAGAATAAAGTTTGCTCTCATCTTTACCATCATGGAGAGTCATGTTGTTATTTCTGTGCCGTCCGAAAACCATAGCAACATCTGGTGACCTGACGTTTCGAAGAAGTTCAGCGCAGCCGGGACTGATTCATGCAGCAAAGCTTGAAAATTCTACCTGCCTCCTCAGAGAGGTAAGCGAAATATCTCCACGTTTTTTCTAAAGAATGCTGGTCCTGCTGACCATGGAAAAAGATTCTGCCAAAAGACAGCAGGTCGGACGGCACCCAGCACAGCTGGACTTTAATTTCTAGAAAAGACAGCCGGGCAGAGGTTCCAGAAAAACCTGGGGAACCCCTCTCCTGAGAGAGGACAGCTTGTGCCTTTCCTGACAAGAGCAGCTGGAATTCTTCGCTGCCGACAGCTTGCCCAGCACTCCCCCGACCTTTTTCGGTTCTGTCTGGCCGAGATCAAAGCGAGCGTCTGTAAGCCTCTCCCGGCCGGCAGAGACGGCGCTTCCTTGGCTTTTCCTTCTCCTTTCTTCATACCACGGATGGCTGGCAGTGGTTCCTGCGCTATCATCCACTGCGACTAGTCTGTACCGTGACTTTAAAAGATGCTAGCCCGTCCAAGATACAGCTGGTCAGATTCCGACCCGGAGTGTGACACAACGATCCTTTCCTCCTCGGCGTGGCCCAGCATCTGGCCTGCGGACGGGACCGGGATCGAAAACCTTTGATCCCTCTGTATCCTTCTGTGTGTTCAGGGCGAAAAGTTCACTTTATGAGTGTTTTATGCTTTTAACGTTACCTGTGCTTGTTTTTATGATTGCCTGTGTGAGTTTAGGGCTTGTCTTTCTTTGTGTCTCTGTGTTTTAACTTTGTTCTTTCCCTTGTGCGGGGGTGGGGGGGTGCGGTGAGACAGAGGCATGGCAGCACGGATGCGATCTCCCTGCCTTCTCTCTCTCTCGCTCGGTTTTTCTCCCGCCCTGCTCCAGGGCGCTGCAGCGGCTGCAAAATCTCTCTCTCTCTCTCGTTTTTCCGTACTCGGTTTTCCCCCCTCCCCACAGGCGCGCGGGTCGGGCGGGCGCGCAGGTCCCTTCCCCGCGCGGTGCCGCTGAGACGGGCGGCTGGGAGCAGCTTTGCCTCTTCGCCCCCCCCCCCCCTTCCCCCCAGGGCGGTGAGGGGGGCCACCGGCTCTCCGCTTGAGGCAGGCGGCGGCAGGGCGGCGGCGGGCTGAGCTCCGCCGAGCACCGCTCCGTTGTCCCCTCTCTGTTTCCCCTCCATTTCCTTCCCGCGTGAATTTGCACAGCAAGTCGTCATAGGAACCGAGGAGCGGTCTCCTCGCTCCTTTTCCCCCTTCCCCCTGCCATGAGCGGCGGGGTTCGCTCCCCCACTCCTTCCCTGCGGGCCAAGCGGCTGACTGCGAATAGGGCACGAGGAACTTGTCGTTCCTCTAGACAGCGGATAATGCTGTGGGAGTTGCTTCGCTTGAATTTTTTTTTACATAGAAATGGGGGCCACGTTTGTTGGATTTCCCCCAGCTCTGCGGAGCGGCCCTGGGGCCATTGAGCCCCTAAAGCCCCACTCAGGGCAGGGCCAAATAGCTTCGTCGCCTTTGAGGTGAGCAGAAGCTTTTTCCTTTACAGAAAAATGGGGGCCACGTTTGTTTGGATTTCCCCCAGCTCCGCGGGGCGGCCCTGGGGCCCTTGAGCCCCCAAAGCCCCACAGAGGGAGGGCCAAATAGCTTCGTCGCCTTTGAGGTGAGCAGAAGCTTTTCCTTTTAGAGGGACAGTTGATTTTTGTTTGGGTTTATCCCTTCCCCCCTCCCTCAAAACATTTCTTCTCAAGGCGTCTCTGTGAACAGATGCCTGTTCATAATAGAAGAAAAATGACAAGAAATACAAAACAAATAAGCAACCTTTGTTGCCTTTCGCAGATAACACAAGTATTATTAATAATTCTACAGTATAACCATCAGTTATGAGATTTATCTCAGTTTTTAAGATATTTGATGTGAATTCACAGATATGATAAAGTTATCACAGTTCTACAGCCGGCTGCTGCTTCTGCTTCTTCTTCTCATGTACTTTGCTATTTGTCTATAATTGCCTGTAAGACACGTGTCACCCAAGAATTTTTCCTTGTTTTCTAGCTGTCTATGCTAGCTTTGCATTCATGATTTTCTAAATATTTTCAGATTTCCAGACAAGGTTATCTGAGTTTGTAAGAATGCCTCCTCTGTCCTGACGGTTTGGGATGCAGTTCCAATCCTGGTCACAGACCATCTCAAGAGCCTGCTGAGCTCAGAGCATCTCTACCCTGACAAATTTAGGAGGTGTCAATTACCATATTAGTTTCTTATTATAAGATTTTTAAGAAGTTTGCTTTTAAAATTGGTGTAAGGGATTCCTCTGCAGTTAGAGCTGGGCACTGGCCATGCCTTGGCTCTCTCTGGATGGGAATTGCCTGTTTGCCCAGATGTTTTAGCAAAAAATTACATATGAGTTATTTGACTCAACAATTTGACCTTTAAATATAATAGCTGAATTGATCTTTGAGGTGAACCTGGAATTCCTGCCCGGGAAGGATGAACAGGATCTCACTGGTAAAGAAGCACTTCAGCTTTTGCAGTTCCTGGGCTGATCAAAATTATTATTAAAAAGATAACTTGCAACAATGTAACATTTATGTTATGAACCTGAAGAAAGAGTAAATATGAAACCTGGATGTTGAATTTAGACAATGGAGCCTGACAAGTTTGTTAACTTAAGGAGAAGATGTGCCTGTGTTTTATCATTAGCAGGTTCAGCAGTCGTGTTACCCATCACCTTTGAGGAGTGAAAAGGGACATTGCATAGCCTTAGTGGCTGTCACATAGACTGCAAAGATGACCATGTGGTTGGAAGTTATGGAGACAACAGAAGTCCTGTGTCAGCAGCATGGTCCTGTTTTCATCGATCATCCTCGAGTCACTCCCTGCTCCAGGCTTCAAGAAGACATCCAGTGATGCTAAGGATCAACATCTTGTCTCAATGGACTTTTTCTTTTCATGTGTTTTAATTTTATAGTAGATGTTGTTTCATTTAAGTTTCCTACATAGATGTAGTTGTATTTTAGGTAATATTTCACGTGCCTTCGGTGTATGTTTTGTAGTTATTAAGGGCTGTTATTTCACTTTGTGGTTTTTGCCTTTCTGGTCTTTGGGATCATGTAGATTTTTTTGGAGTCAGATATCTTTTTATTGATATTTTTATTAATTTTATTATTCTTTTTTTTTTTTCTAGGTGACATCCTACAGATATCATGGGCCAATTGAGTGACCAGTGGACCAGTCCTGCACATCCTGCAATGGGTCTTTGCCCTTTCAAACATCACATGCATTTTTGCATTTAAAAAAAAAAAAAAAAAAAAAAAAAAAAAAAAAAAAAAAAAAAAAAAAAAAAAAAAGGGTCAACTCAGGTTGTCCAAATAATTGGAAAATTAAAATCAGTTTGCTGTTGCAGGTGTGATGCAAGGACCACTGTCTTTTGCTAAAAGGCAGAAAAAGCCCTTGTTATCTGAAAGGATGATTCCTAGAGTGATAGATCTTGACAAATTAGACTGCCATTTTTGAGCAGGCTAATGATGTTTTGTTTTTTTCTGTATTAGAATTAGTAAATAGCTAAGCTTGACACTGGTGCATGGACATGGTTATGAAGGGTCAACACCAAATGCCACAGAACTTCCCTGACCATTTAAGTTGGTGCCCAATGAAAGTTCTATTTAGTGATTGGTTGATTACTAAAGGGACTTCTGGTGTCATGTTTGTTTTTTTCTCTTGCAAGGGCCCTGCAGGAGAGGACACAGACACAGACGCCGCCCTCAGCAAAAACTAAAAGGGGGAGATGTGGGCCTGACATTGGTCTGAATTTAGGCTTCAGGCTCTGCTAGTGTCTGTGTGAAAGGCAGGCGAGCAACTTTCTCATGTTAGCCTGAGAAATCTAAAGGAGGAATTCAAACAAACCTTGGGAAGTGAGAAACCATCCGCAGGTGGTGTTTTTCCAACGTGTTTACTGGAAAGAAATGTTTACTAAAGGGTGTAGACGCTGAATAACCAATCATGTTCTTTGTACCGAACTACTCTATAAAAGTAGAATTTAGAAGAATAAAGTTTGCTCTCATCTTTACCATCATGGAGAGTCATGTTGTTATTTCTGTGCCGTCCGAAAACCATAGCAACAGTCCTCCATGCTCAAATCAGGGGTAGGAGTTCCTTTTGTGTATGGGTGGGAACCATTAGTCCTTATTTACCCACTTTCAGAGGGATTAGGAAAACTCAATTCTTCCTGTCCTAGTTTAGGACAAATTTAGGGGAAAAATCCCCACAACTCCCTCCCCCACCACCGGGTTTGGGAGGAATTTCCTCAGAGGAAAAAAAGTGGAAAAAACTTGTTTATTGAGAAACAACGAAAAAAACACTCCCCAACACAAGGAAAACAGTCTGAGATGACAACAAATGTTTTCACCAGTCCAAGAGAGGGTGAGCAGTCTCTGCTGGGGAGAGTGCCAAAGCTTCTTTCAGGTGCAGACTCCAGGGGGTTTTCCCTTGATGTTCCCAAATCAGGGCCCGAAGCAGGTCCGATGTCTTCAGGGAAGGGAGGAAGGAAAGAAGGGGAAACACAAAAGCAGAAAAATGGCAAAAAAGCAAGCAAAAAGCAGAAAGCAAGGGAGCAAAGCCAGCAAAGCAGCCTAAAGCTAGCAGCAAGCAAGCCAAAAGCAAGCAGCCGGGGAAGGGGCTCAGCCACAGACAAAACAGAGAACACGGGAACAGAAAAAAAAAAACAACTACGATTTGGGATACAAAGCATGAAAATGTCCTGTCACCCCAGGACATTCCCCAGAGTAGTAAATGAAAATGGGAAAGTCTAATTTCCTTTTTTGTTAAACTTTGGTTAATCTTGGTTCCTGGCCTTGTAAGATTGCAAGTATAGACCTTCAGAGTAAAAATATCTCAAATAACACCCTGTTTGAAACTGCAGCTGCAGAAGGGAGAACTGTAAGGTGTCCGTAGTCTTTGGTTTAATGATACATTCTCTCCCATAGAAAAGAAAAACCACACAGTGATGCTGCAATAACATTCTTTCCGAAAAAAATCATCATAGCAGTCCAGTTAAGACAGCAACAGCATTTACGTTCATTCTTCTTTTTTGCTTCCATCAAATAACATGCAATTTAAACACTAGCTCTTTCATGGTCTTCAGGAGAAGGCGCAAAGCAGATGTATCTTTGTACAGTCATGCATTGACTCAATTTTCACCTAAGTGCTAAACATCTTATGAACAGTTTTTCCAAGCAGATGGTTTCCTCTTGCCTCAATTCAGACACCTTTACAATCATATTAGCACCTCCACACATCAGTTCTACTCATCTCACCTTTTGGCTCTGTTAAGAGAGCAGCCTGTAAAAATCTATAGCGAGACTGGTAAAATCAGCACTGTCAAAATCAAATTTCAGAAAAAACTGGGCTTCACTTCTGAAGGTTCACTTCAATGTCATACATAACAACTGGGGGTTTTTTTGATCTTCTTAATTGCATCTTGATCTTGATTTTTATATAAGTTATTCTTGTTGAAATTCACTATTTGACTTTTCTCTCAGAACAGAAAAAAATAAACTTGTAGAAATTGAATACAAAATTATCTTCCTGAATTAGCTTGTGGGAGAGGCTCTCCTATACAGTGCAGAGAATGATTCCAGATTTTCATGAAAGCTGGAGATGAACACACTATCTCCTCACTTTAATGCCTAAAACTCCATAAACTATCTGCATGTTTGCTAAGGCACAAAGGAGCACATGAAGCACACAGACCACAAAGGATTTTTCCCCATCCAGGATGGACAGTCCAGTTTAATGGCTGCACATGCTCTTTCTCTGTCTATGTCAGAAATTACCTCTCCCTCTGACATGACTCTGTCATGTCTCTCTGAAACTTCTGGTGCTTTGCAAAATTTTTGTTCTACTCAAAAACACTGTCCCGAGCTATTAAGAAACATGAGATCATTCAGGATCATATTTTTTAAGACCAGCTGTGGTATATGTGATAAATATTCTTGTTTGGATAGAATTCCACAGCCCAAGTACACGTAATCATTTTTCCTAGTGCTTGAATTGCATCCCTGACGTGTGAATTGTGGTCCCAGCATTAGACCTGATCACACTATCCAACCACTCAGTCCAGATACATCAACACAGATGTGAAATCTGAGACAAACCGGGGAAATAACTGCACTGTGGCAGCTGTCAACAAATGAGCCGTCTAGGCACTGAAAATGATAAATCAGTTCTGTGTAATGTCATATGCCTGCAGCCCTTTAAAGTTGGGACAGAGTGACTGACTTCCCAGGAGTAAGCCTTTTATGTGTCCATGGCCTCAGATGGTTTTCACTTTGAAGATATGCGACTGTTGCTTGGAAATAATTAAATTCCTTCTCATAAGTCTGTTTTTCCTCAAACTTGTATTGTTAAATATTCCTTAGGCACTATCATTAACTTAGTGCTCCACACCTTTCAAGAAAGCAGCACATAGCAAGGAATATAGAAAGCAAAAATATAATTAGTGAAGAACAGCATTTTACGTGGATAATGCTCTCAAACACAAACTTGGGAGGTTTATCAATAAGTGTTCAAATTTCTACTACATTTGGAATTTCTTCTACTTCTAAGAGAACAACCTAATCTTATACAACTGTTCTAGAATAACAGGAACACATTCAGCCCATGAAGGATGCATTTCTAGAAGAACCAGTGAGATCAAGAGAATATAAAGCACAGCTTTTGAACTGATTATGAGCTTGCAGGTTTTGAAGTGAAAGCTAACAACCTACCCAAGAGAGTAACTTTTCTCTTTTCACCTTCAAAGTGCAAGTTACATTTTGCAATTTCAGCTTTTTTTTGATGTGCTCCTGTGTTTCACTGTGCTTCAATTTAACTTCTACAGTCAAACCATACATGCTGCGACCTCCACTTACTGCTGCTTGCCTCAGCCATTAGTTTAAGCCAGGATGGATGGATGTGCAATTTAAAGAAAATAGCTCTTATTAAAAACTTTCAGAGGGATGGGGAGAAGGGAATTCACAAATTCTTGAGGGAAACCATATATGACACCAAATACATACACTGCTTTGTAGTCATAAAAGCCCCTAGAAACTGTGATGAATGTTACTCAGATATTCCTCAAGTATATGATGACGACTAAAAAAACACTCTTTGTTCTGTCTCCTGCTGGCTTTGGGTTAAACAAGGGACTGACTGGCTTTTTCAAGTTACAGAGCCTTGAAGCAAGACAGTAACTATGCAGTTGATGTTATGTATAAACCACAGGACACTGGGAGAAGAAACAGAGTATGTTTGGAATTTGTGTGGGAACAGATGAAGAAGTAAGGAAACAGATGTTTAAGATCATATATTGACGTTTTCTCTGAAAAAAAAAGCAGGAAGCTTGAACACCCTTTTTTTTTTTTGGTCAGCAGAACTTTTGAAAAAAGCAAATGGCTTACTTGGCTTACTTCCACTGATAGCATTTAAGTTTGTTTATTTCTTTATTGATGAAAGCTAAATTAAAAAATAATATTAATAAAAAAGAATGTGATTGGTTTCCAAAATATCTACAGAGGTGTATGTTGGCTGTATGTACATTCCGTCCTTCCCAATGATACCAAATTACAGAATATAGTACTTTTAATTGCTCACTAATACTCTTGCTAGCACAGCAAGCACAATACTGCTTTTGTGGGTCAAAATCTAATTATTAAACTTGGACCTCTTTTTCACAGTCTTCAGCATATCAAAGTCACTTCAGAACTTTTTCAGCTCAAAACATAAAAAGAGAAACAACATTTGTTGAAAATATTTCAAATGTGTTGAGATTGAACCAACAACTTGTTAAAATCAATGGAAACTTCCATAAATATCAGAAGACTTAACTAGGACTTTCTCAGTGTGGATCTGTGGGTCTCTAAAACCCATCAAAACTTTCCCAGGAATAAATGGGGTCAGTTTCACTATTTTTAGCGTGGGGAGAAACCCAGGCTTTCATCAGAGCACAAGGATGGACAGTGACCAATGGCAGGAGTCAGAGGGCACAACCACCACTTCTAGAGCTTGCCCCGGCTGGTAAGAAGAGGTTCTTCCCTCTGTCAAGAGGACCAAGAACATCTGATTAGCTCCAAAAAGCACCAAATCAACATAATTTCAGGACCTAATAAAGGGCTACTGAAAAAAAGGACATTCCCCATGTGTCTGTCAAGCCCTTTCCCTATAGACCCTGTAACAGATTGCATTTACTGCTTATTTTCACACCATTAAATATTAATATTAATAAATTAAATATTTATTATTAATTATAATTAAATTAAATATGTTTCTAGTGGTCCAAAAGTTAGCTGCTTTACTTCTTAACTTGTAGAAGACTTTGGGAAAGCATGTCCTAGGACAAAGAAGAATCATCACAACTCTCGGTTTACACTGCAAATTAATAATTTATTCCTAAATAGGTTTTTGTTTTGTTTTGTTGATGTTTTGTGTCCTTTTTTTTTTTTTTGCATTTTGAGCATAAACAAGAGAATTAGGAAAGAAATTTAAAAACCAATGTGATCTGAAGATAAAAACTAACTTTGTTTAATAGGAAAACTATAGCTTGATGTGGCAGTTTTCCTGTCAAATAACTTTTTATAAGTTAAAGATGGTCTTCTCTCTTCTTATTTTTAAGAAGGTTCACAGATGAAGAAGAACAAGATGTCAAGTGACTTAAAAAACCCTCAAGAAATAATTGGGCACATGGGTTATTTATCTGGCCTGCTTAACACAGGGTGGTCTTGGAGGAGGATTATTTGGGGCAGAGAAAGCAGTTAGTCAAATCCTCTGATGGAGGTCATGTTGACAGATTCCAGAGTGAGAAGCAAATCCTCCTCCAAAGAGTGGGAAATAGAAGATGACTTTAACCTTCTCTTCTCTCAGAAATTACTTGGTTAGCATGACCTTAGAGAACATATTGAAGGGCAAACATTAACCATTGCTACTCCCAAGGCCAGCATTAATATCCTCCAGCTGCCCCTGCCTGCAAGCTCGTGGTGTGCAAAGCTCAGCTCAAAGGCTCATTCAGCTCCAGAGGGAGGCAAAAATGAGTAGGCCCAGCATGATGGATACTTCATCTAAAAGAGGCACAAAATGTGGGCTACCTGTTCAGATCTAGGAAATAACAATGCTGTAAGAACTGATCTGAGCTGCCTCAATGGCTCATAGAAAAGAAAATAGATTTTCTAGACAGTTACTTCTTTGAGCTTGTTAAGCCTCAACCTCAAAACTATCCACACATGTAGGAAGAGCTGTATGGAAGAATGACTACCTTTACATGATAACCATTTATGGCCAACCCCATCGATGATCCAGTCCCAAACTACATCTTGTGTGGATGATACAACACCAGATACAAAATACCAGTGGCAGTGAACAGCCCTGCACAAAGCTAGTTGCATCACAGACAAATGCCTTCTTCCCTGATGCAGAATTAAAGATGTAAACATGGATTTTCCCAAAGCAAATATTACTATGACCGTCCTGTTTTCAAATATTAGATACAGTAACAGTATTGTCTGTGATACTGCATACCTGAAAATGCTTCTCTCAGTACAAGATCCAATGGTCACATTTTGTATGGATGGAAGAAGAAGGAAAGTTAAAACAGATCATGAAGCTTTACACTGGCAAGTTTCTTGTATCTTATGTGCACAGGAAATCTGTTCTTAGAACTCATGGAGAACAGAGGGAAGGGTGGTCAGCAGAGCATCCAATTCTATGGGTCCACAGGGTCACAGAGAGAACATCCCCAAAATGCAAAACTGTGATTGGGAGGGGCATATATTTTTGTTATTCCTGAAACTTCAGTAAATTATAAGAACAGGTCTGGGAAGGTCAAACTGTATCCACCACCAGCTTCAGCAAATGTCTTTCATGCATCTCCTCAGGAATCATTCTTAGTACAGACTACTGCATTTGAATAGAAAGATTTAGACAACTGCAAAATAAATATATTTAAACCCAAATTGACAGAACTCTGCACCCTTTTAGACTTTAAAAAAATGCCCCATAAGGAATAAGTGAGCCATTGTATTGTGTCTTTATTAGGAGAGAGACCAGATAAAATTTTTCCTGATCTTGTCTCACTTACCACAGTCCTTCCCAAGGGAAACAAGTACTAGACAATATTTGAAAGAATATTCATCCTAAGAGATAAAAATGCTTGTCATGCTCTTCTAAAGGCACGAAAGTAGTTCAGAGTGGTCTGTAGTATTACATGTAACTTTCAGATAATGAAACTCAATGAATTGTGAATTACAGCTATCTGGCTAAGCTATTCTCAACTCTCTTTTGGTTCTGCCAGTTTTGCCCATGGTATACTGTACTAGCAGATCTACTGATTTAAAAGATGCTGAGTGGGATTGGGTAGCACCATCAGCAAGAATGGCAGAGTAAGTGTCCAGTAAAAAGAACCAGAAAGTTCCAATCACAGCCCAGTCCTGTGCCCCTTGCATGAGAATTGCTCATCGTTGAAGACAGAATTAGTTTTTTCCCTTGAACAGGAGAAGGAGGGAAAGTAGATGAGAAAATTAAAAACAAACAAACACACACAAAAAAAAAAACCCTAAGAAAAAACTCCACCAAAAAACGAAGAAAAACCTTGGCAAAAAACTTTGGAAATCAAAAAACATGCAAGACAATCCTGATGCCCTGCACCATGCAGAACTACTGATTGCTTAGGTACAAGCAAGAAATATGCCTGGAATTGCTGAAATTGCCAATATTACTGTATATCCACACTTACTACACTACTGTAAAGAATACAGACTTCTGTAATTAATTCACCTTGAAACACTGAGATTCAAACTGCAAGCAGAACAATGATACCCAAGGAATATATATAAATTATACAGATGATTACAAATCATCTCTTTATTTAGTAGAGCTCAAACCAGCAAATTTTCTGTGCACTGCATATCATTTGATTGCTATAGTTCTATAACATGCACAAGAAAGAAGGGGAAACATCTGAAGTTATTTTTATTTCCTCAAGTCTTCTGGTTATACTGTATGAATGCTAGGGTGGGTCTGGCATTGTCTGAAATGTGTCAGGGTCCTTTTGCATAGCCTCATTTCCTTCTTCCTGTTGCTAGGAAGGATAGTTAAGCATTAAAAGTGCTTGTTTACAGTACAGGACCATCCTGTTAAGCACATGAGTTCTCTTCCTCTATCTCCTTTTAACCAGCCGAGGGTGTATTGTGTTTATGCTCAAGCCAGTAGCACAACTCCCATCAGAGGAGAATTGGAAAAGAAGTCTCAATCTCTCAAGAAGCCCAAACATAACAAACTGTGGTATTCTGCCTAGAAAAAAAAACACTTTATGGTGCAAATTCTAAATATTTGCATCTCTAAATATTTGCGGAACTCATAAATTCACATGGCTCAAACAAACCACTGCCTAGAATGTAATGAACCAGAAGAACCAGAAAAGTAAAACCAAGCCACCTCATCTCCTTTTTCTAGGAATCTTAATATAAACATTTGAGATTAGTGCATGAGTACAACTACAGTACCTTTTTTCTACCAGAGGTAAAATACACTGGGCACTTGTGAGTTTCCATGAGTAGCATCAGTCTTCCTCTCTGGCCCAGCAAGGGCAGCTGCAGAAGTGGCTGGGAAGACCCTGACTCAAGAATTAAAAGTCCTAGACTGAATCTAGGTGATTCAGTCTACTAGACTGAACTACTAGACTACTGAGAAATAAAACCAAATAAAACCACCAGACATGTTCTTGCTGTTAACTACCACTTAGAAATGACATTTTATGACATGTAGGAAGTTTAGGCCTTATGGTGTTTAAAACAATGTATCAGCATTTCCTTTTGATTAAAACAAGTATCAATTGACTACCCAAGTTATTTTGAAAGAAGATGGGATCAAGAAGTCCCAGAGGCCACAAAACGTGGCTCTAAATGCTCTGATTTTTATGAACATGTAGGTGAAAGGAATCTTGTCAAAACAATATCTACATCTTCTCTTGCATATACTGTATTCTATAATCAAAGAATCTCAGTCCTAATTACAATCCCATCAGCAAACTGAAGTAGCAACCCAAACCCATTCATTTGAGAGACATTCATCCCACTTTTGGACAGCTCAGCCTTTTTCTTTTTGTTTTTGTTGCTTCTACTGGAGATGCAAAGCAGGATGCCTGGAGGACAGCAGTAATAATACCTGGGAAGACAAGATATTGGGCTACAGCTGTGGAATCAACAGACACACCTAATACCAACTCCATGTGCTGTCAGCCAGCCACGGCCTGCTTGCCAGACAGATGCTGAATCAGTCTGGCACCGAGCTGTTGACAGATTCATACTCAGAGGCTCATAAGAAATCTGCCTATTATCATCCTTAAGTTCACTACAAACAGCCTTAAAACATAACCTGACTCAGAGAAATGTTACTGAACTGCTGCTAGGAATTCCTTGATCAGGGCAGGGCAATTCAAATAGATCACACTTACTCCTGTTAAAAAAAAAAACAAAAACAAAAAACACCAATAAAAACATCTATAATTGATGGCTAAGATAAAATTGCATTCCTCAGTCTTTCAGATCAGGTGTGTTAAGTACTGTGACACATCAGGCAGAACCTTCTGACTTAGTTGTTTAAATGTAGTTCTTTTTTTAAATTTTCCCAAAGAGAACATAAGAGAAAAAGCCCGAAAGAAACTTCTTGTACCAACAGTAAGTGCCTCGACTGGCAACAGAACTCATTAGCTTAATGGCAACACATCTCTCAACAACTTCACAAGTTTCGGTGGAACTAAGTCGCTGCTACGGTTTGCAAAGAAAGGGAGGGTGACACGGAACGTAAAACTGCCCGACTGGAAAACGGCATCGGCTTGCAGTTTTCCTCGGGAAGGGAAAAAGGAAGAGGGGGGTAGGGGTGAGCCCGTCTGGCAGGAGGTGCTGCTCCTCCACTGGGATCAAAGCCGCCGGGGGTGACATCAGGGCTGGCCACCGCCGCTCAGGGGGAGCCACCGGGCTCCTGGAGGCCATCGGGCTAATTACGGAAAACTTCAAAAGGAACTCGACGGTTCCCGTCTCGCAAGGGCTCCCAGAAAAGAAAACACCACCCAAAACACAGAGAGACGAAAATTAGGGTGGAAAAAAAGGAAACGGAAAAAACCCAAAAAAGCAAACCACCGACAAAGAAAGATGCGGCACGATGATCTGCGGGCAGCGGCCGCATCCCGAGCGGCGCTCCGCGCCCGCGGCTCCCCCGCGCCTCAGCTCCTGCCGTGTTAACCCTTTCGGCCGAGCATCCCAGCACAGCCGCCGCGGGCGCTCCCCAGACACAGCCGCAATGCCGGGCTCCGGCAGCACTCCCGCCTCCCCTGGGGCTGCTGCCGCCCCGACGGCGCTCCCCACCCGCGCACACGGACGGGCGGCGGGGCCGAGAGCCGCGCCTGGGGCGCACCTCACCGCGGAACGGGGCAGCCCCCCCGCCAGCGCTGCCCCCCGGTGCCGCGGAACAACACGAGCGGGATCCGTCCCCGTCTGCCCCAGGCGCTGCCCCGCGGCACTTCCCGGCAACGCCGACCGCGATGCGCGGAGCCACCACCCCCCGAAACGGGCCGGGAGGGCATCCCGGGGCTTACGTGTGAGGATCATGGTCTCTGCCGGCCGCGGAGGCTCCGCGGCACCGCCTGCGGGGCCGGCTGGCTGCGTCCCTGCCTGCCCGCCTGCCTGCGCGGCGGCGGCGGCTCGCAAGTGACACCGGCCGCGGAGAGCGCAGCGCCCGCCCGGCCCCGCCACCGCCCCCGCCCCCGGGGCCGCCCCGCCCCGGCCCGGCCCCGCAGAGACCCCCCGAGAGCGGCACCAGCGCTGGCCGGCCCCGCCTGCTCACGGCCCCCGAGGGCGAGAGCGGGACACACGCGGGCACAGCGCAGCCAGCCCTGCACACACCCGGGCACACACACACGCACAAGAATGTGCACACACACATCAACATGCACAAGAATGTGCACACGCACATGAACGTGCACACACACAAAAATGTGCATACACACACGAACATGCACACTCACATCAACATGCACACACACATACGCACCCCTCTCCCCTGTCCCTCCACCGCACGTCTGGGGAGTCCAGGGGAATAACACAAACCAAAGGTGATGCGGTCAAAGACGACCTAAAGGCTTCTGTGCCTTTTGTTCCTTTGGTTTTTGAGAGTCTTCATTTTCGGCTGTCAGCTCTTGGCGGTGGCCAGGTTCATAAAAGGCAATCAGCAAAGCTCTCAATACTTTTTCCAGGAAGCACAGACAAGAGTGTTGACTGAAAAGGCATCGTGGCTCCTCGGTGTTATAAATTGGAGAAGTTTGGAATGGCCTGAGCAGCCCAAGGCGTGGGGGATGCTGAGCCTTCAGCCAGGAGCAAGCCACCCAGGGTGGCCAGGGCATGCCAGTCCCTCCCTCTCCAGACATGGTGGTGAAGAGTGCTATGAAATTTTAGAATTCTTGAGCATCATCAAAGTCTCAGTCTGAACCTGGATGAAAAACAAGCGTTTTTCCTATGGAGACCGCAGCACACTGATAGGCATGTCCTGGAGATAGTGAAGCAAAGCCTGGCTTCATAGCTCTGTGTCTGGGAGTTGCTCCCTACAGCACTTACTCCCCTTTATATTTTGCAGTTTTTTTGAATGCTTGTTGCTTGGTTGACAGATTCCAGACTGTAAAATGGCACAAAACAGGTACTTTTGAGCAGCTGCCAAACTCTAAGCATGGAAATAGTATTGCGAAAATTTGAAAATATCTGGACCCTGTCAAAGATTATGATTGGTTCATTTTCTTCCAAGCCAACATCATATTTTATTGTCACTGGTGTTATTCTAGTGTTCAGTTGTCATTTCTGCACTGTGAATGCAGATATAAAGTATACATAATGAGAGGCTTGAGCTGGCAATTTCCTGAAGAATAAACATCTCCCCCTTCTAGAGGCTGCAAACTGTAGCCAGTTGGCCATTATAGTGTTGTTTCTGGAAACCCCTACACAGCTCTAGGTCATTAATTTACTTTAATAGCCCAGAAGAGGATGGAAATGCACTATATCTTTGAGCTTAACTTTACATAAATTACCTGCTTGATCAATTACCTCTTCGTATCTATCCTGGCTCGTGCACTTTTTGGCATAGCCATATTTACCTTCATTTTTGAATGTTTCTTGTAAGGTCAGGATATATGTTTATTAGATAGGTCAGGCACATAAAATATTAATTCTTAACTCTAGCGTGGGGAAGACAGACATATGCTATGCCTCAGCTGCTGAACAGCCAAAGTAATCCCAATCTAATTGGCTTTCTGTGTGTATTGTCTTTCATTTTATGCAGTCGAGAGACTGGTAAGTGTCAGACTAGTTCTGACGAGATGAAATATACTCTTTGCATATTCTGTGTGATTTTTCAGTCTGAATTCCAGGGGAAAAAAAAAAAAACCCAGATATTTCTCCAGTAAGTATCCTCAAAAGGAAGGGGTGGAAAAAAAGGAAAAAAAAAATCACCAGGAACATGTAGGGAAACATGCTGGCCCAAAGGCATTTCTATCACAATAGTAATGCTGGAACCAGGAGACCACCAAGTGACAAGTGTTGGGGGTTAGATTTGGTTTTGTTTTTTTTTTCCTCTTCTCACAGAATTTTTTCCCATAAGTTTCCAAGAAGCCTTAATGACTACTTAGTCAGAACAAAAAGAGTGCTTGAGGGATATGGCAGCACGAGGCTACACCGATTGTTTCTGAGTCCCTGGGAGTGTCCCTCAGAGGGGGAGGGGGAGGCACTCTTGCTCTTAGCGCCGAGGAGGACGGTCAGGCTGCCCTCTGCCTCTGCCTCGTCCTGGGAAATCTATCTCATCTGCTGTGTACCCGGGAATCCTGAACTTGCTTTCTCCAGCCTCTCCCACCACCGCCGCTGCTTCTTTGGACCTTTGAGGCTCTCCTGCTACTCTGTAGCCCTGCACTGCCCAGCCCTGCCGGGACACCCCTGCTGTTCCAGCGGCCAGCGCAGAGCTCCTCATCTCATCCACCAGCCCGGGACTTTTCCTTCCTTCCAGTTCGGCCTCTCGGAGTCCTGCAGGGGCACCCAGATCAAACTGCTCTGGGCTTTTGTAAAAGAAAGCCCTCAAGGTTCTTGGTTCTGTTTATTATTGATGCTGTAGTTGTTGTTTGTTTGTCGTTTTGTCATATATACTAGTAAAGAACTGTTATTCCTACCCCCATACCTCTGCCTGAAAGCTCCTTTAATTTTCCTTTTAATTGGAATAATTTGGAGGGAGGGGATTTGAATTCTCCATCTCTAGGGAGGTCCTGCCCCTTCCTAGCAGATATCTGTCTTTCAAACCAAGACAACAAGTTAATACCCTCTGCATGTAAAAATCAGGGTTTGTTCCTGTAAACACAGACTGCTTAGGCTGTTTCCTGGACCAAGCCCTCATTTTGTATAGGAAGCTTTTGTATAGGACCCTCAGGAAGTTTTTGAAAGAGGAGAGAATGGACTTCACAGAAAAAAATGGGAAAGGTTGGGAGAACTTGGCATTGTGAAAGGGACCTCAAAAAAATCTAAATATGAGAGGAGACACGTACAATAGTGAAGTAAAATCCAAATTGAAACAGTTATGTGATATCAAATCAAGAATTGGAAGTCAGAGTTTCATTTGAGGATTCTGAGAGGCATGAATGATAAGATTGGTGAATACTTGACAAATGTGTCTGTGACACAGAAGATGGGAAACTCTCAGTAATTCAATCAAGGGTTAGCATTCTCCCCTTTACCACTTTGTTAAATAACAAATGAATGCTATTTAATGATGATGCTGACAATGGAACACTATGTTTGTGCTTTAGTTCACTCCTGTTCTACTTGCAAATCTAATTAGCTGTCAGAGTAAAGGAGGAATCTCCATTATCATTCAGTCTCTGCAGCCATGTCAGAAGCAGTGACTTTTGTGATGGAGCAGTCTGTCTGTTGGGATCATTGCTAAATAGATGCTGGAGGATTATCACTGACCTGGATTAGATTCTTGCTGGTAATCTACAAGAGAAAGGCTTTGATTGTAGTTTGTTATCAACTTCCAGAGAAACACAGCCACTGGGGCTTGCATTTTAACTTGGAATTCTATAGGGCTGCTTAAGCAGGCATATTTTTGGAGCTGAAGCAAGGCACCAGTCTCGCATTTGCTGTAAAACGTGCTCAGAGGAGCATTCCACCTGAGGCATGGGTGTTTAACAGGCTACTACCACCCTAATCACTGATCCGGCTTTAAAGAGTGTTGTGAAATCAGGAGAGCTTTGGCCTTTAATATTTTTATTTCTTTATCTCTCTGGCTATTCAAAGAGCAGGCAGCTGCCTGACAGAGACACAGGATTTTGGAAGAAGCCTGCCTAATAGGATTGTTTCTGTGGAGTACTGTTATCCCTAATGCAATCAATGAGCTCTTGCTGGATGGTAAAGTAATTGTAAAGGGTTGCCCGACAGGCACAATTACTCAGTTTAAAAGGTGAATTCTCCTTCTGTTGTAACTGCATAAGGGAGTGATTTGCAGGGAGGCATCTAATAATAAGGACTTGATTGTCCTCTGCTTTCCCTCCCAGGCCCAAATGCCTTAATGGTTAACTGTACCCCTGTCATCCTTCTTCTTCTAAATAGTGCAGTACACAGAGAAGTTCCAATTCACAATTAGTCAACTGACCTGCTGGTACAAACACAGGATTGTCAGCCACATGACTGCAATTCTAAATGCTAGTATTAATATCCTCTTAGCAACAGCATGATAGATTATGGAGCAGTTTCAAACTGAGTTTCCAGGCCTTTGGTTCTGGGCTTGGATTCCTTCTCGACTGGGGTATATTTGTATGAAAGTATTTCCACAGTCCAAAGGCTTTTCATGTTCCAGTCATTGTCAGTGAAATAACTAAGCCTGAATTTTCTAGCACTTGACTTTACTGAAAGTAATTACTTAAAGAAGTCTGTAATTGTTCAGGCCTCTTGACAGAGAGTGTTTGCACTATCACTTTGCAGAGATAAGTGATACTAACAGTGCCTTGCTTCCGAAGCAGGAAAGACATGGTTTCACCTACTTGAGAATCACAAAATGAAAGAAAGCATCTACCCAAAATACTTTGAAACAAAATATGTAGTAAATTCACTATATTTCACAAACAGAGGTGCTGCTCTACAGTGTGTAACTTATGGGCTCTCTGCTCTAGAAATCTTTCTATGAAAATGAACACTATTAGAAATGTCACCATCTAGTCATGTGTAGCTGATCCCTCTTGTAGCTGATCCCAGGCAACATTCAGTTGGGTGTTTCCTCCCTTGTTTTAAACAGTAAAAACAATAAAGAAAATTACACTTGCTTTATTCTTTGTGGTCCATGTAAGCAGCTATTTTAAAACAAGAGATCAGAGCTCTGTGCTTCTGCCTACTTTTGAATGCCATCAAACACTGTGAGTACAACAGTTCAGGCTGGATATGAAATAACCAAGTTCACACTGTATTTAAGAAAGACTCTATTCTATAAAGGCACAACAGAACAAGAAACAAAAATAGAATTAAATTGACAAAGACACAAATTGATAAAATATAAATATGGGAAAATAAAATAGGAGAGAAAAATCAGTATTTTTGTTCAATTTTAAACAGAGACGATAAGCTCTTTGGCTTACATGAAATACCATTGATTTATGGAAATTGGTGGAGATGTAGGGTAACTTTCCCATATTGTCATTAAGATGGTGTCACAGGTGAAGGTTTATTTTTAAAGACTGAAGAATTTTCTGCTCTCAGCCTTTCCTTCAATTAAAAGCTATATTTTTTATCTTAGAAAGTCGATTCACCTTTGCAAAAATAACCAACTGAATTTATTTTTCAAGAAAGTAGGGAAAGTAGGTAAACTAAACCTTATCTAGAAGTGCTTAGAGAAGCATAGTTAGAATTTCCAACCTGTGATGAGAGCACAGAGATGATCCAGAGTAAGTGTATGGTTTGTGACACGTAGAAGTCCTTCTTCCTTATATTTAGAAAAATTCAGAATAACTACTATTACTGATAAAGATGGCATCCATAATTGATCACTGCTTCACAAAAAGGAATCTGAACCTGAAATTATCAGGAATAAAACCTCTGCATGTGTATAAAATGGTAAAAATGGTAAACATGGTTATGTAAGTGAGACCTAATGGATATGCAGGTTAAGGGGGACTGACTGTTACATGGCATTAGGCAAAGCTGTAAAGAAGTTTTGTCTCGGCCAAGGCACCATCCCTAGGTGTAGTGGTGGTAATGGCCTTGGTGGCTGTGTGTCAGCAGAGCTCCATGGCATCAGCAGTCACCCCTGAGCCCTCTCCTTTCTTTGTGGGTCATTTAAAAAGTGACGTTGGTGCCCCAGTCTCACCTTAGTTCTCTTTCTCTGTGATTACAAATCACAGTGTGCAATCAAGTGCGAGAGGAAGACAGCACAAAGGATGCCTTTACTCAAAATATATATTACAAAATGATCAAAAGATGAGCAACTTGATGATGGTGTAAAATGGTGGCAGGAAATAAAGCTCAACTTTGTGTTGCCTGGGAAATTAATTTTTTTTTTAGAACAATGCTCTTGTCTTCACTCTGTGTTCTAGTGACAGCAGCTGTATCATTACTGAATCAACCTGCTCTTCACTCTTCATTTTCAAAACAAGTAGATTTTACCTTCCACCTTTAAAACCACCACTTTCCAAGGAATTCCAATGTAAAGATGCATTTCTTTAAACCTCATTCTCTGTTCACACATGACCTCCAGTCTGATGAAGAAAAAAGGTCAGCTTTTACAGAGAGACAACAGCAACCTTTCATTAAACAAGATATAAGATGTAAGTTGCCCACTAAAGTAGATGAAAACTGAAAGATCGGTGCCTTAAACATGTCAAAACAGTGGTTAAAAATTGGTTTATGGAGTAGCTGTGTTGTTATAGTACACATGAGATGCTAGAATTTTCAGCATGAGACCCTGGGACTGTGTCAGCCATGCAGTGCCCAGCTGGAGCTAAAAGGAGTAAGGGGAAAGGAAATAAAGACTTTTTTTTTTTTCTTGATTTGTAGTATTTTTAATTATATTTAGTAAAAAAATTATGAACAATGAAAAATTTCTTTTCAAAAACGATTTTTTTCTTACTTCCATCTTCCATCTTGTGAGATCCAAGGCTTTTTACCTAAATGAACTCTATATTCATTAAACTTATTTCCTCTGGAGGAAATAAGCACATGCACCCACCTGGACCACTTGACCCATTATGAGAGAGACTGTTGCTGTTTTAGCCTTGGGGAAATCTCCAGGGCTCAGGAAATAATTTTAAACCTATGACTCAGTAAAACATGGTAGCTATGGCAACCAGAATACATACATGGCGATGGCTAATTTCACATCAGCATTCATTGGAGGAGGTACTAGCTCGGTACTATAGCATGGAGAGTAGATATTGTTAACCTCATGTGAAGGTACAGAGACAGGGAAGAAGGAAAACATAAGTTAATAAGCCCAGTGAGCAAAGTGAGGTCTGGTGTAAGTCATAATAGATTCATAATCCTTAGTCCTGTTCTTGACAGCACAGTAGAAAGAGATCCAAAATACCTATCTGCAGTCTTGTTTTAACTTATCAGGCAGCCTTGGTCTATCTATTCCCCTTTTCATATTTCATCTTTCCTTAGATAAATTAGGGAGAATAGTACACGCTTTTTTTGCAAAGTGTGAGAAGTACTGTGAAAAGTACTGTAAGAAATTATTTTTATTTATGTCTAATAAAAATCCTCTTGCAGACTGCTAGTTTGGCTGCTTCTTTCATTGTCCATGCCCATGCTCCAGCTTATTGTAACTGAAACCCAGCTTATAGCAGCAATTACCTTGCCTTTTACTGGGAGATGTGTACATGCAGACAGTTATTTAAGAGCACCTTAAGTAACCTGCTAGAGTGTCAGCACCCATAATGATGTCTGAGGAAAGACAAGAGAAGTGGAGGGGGAAGCTAGCTGTCATGCCAGCAAGAACAAACTGACTTAGAGAAGATTTATTAGGTGTATATTGCTCAGATAAATGTGATCCTGACTTGAATGAGAGCCAGCAATAGCAAGGGGAGGGGATCAGGCAGAAAGAAGTGGCTGTTTGGACTTTGTCAACAGATTCAGGACCTGATGAGGATTAGGAGGAGTAACAGAGTGGTTGGGGTGCTCATTCATCACCTTAAAATTTAGGATTATTGTTACATCCCCCTGGGGAAATGGTTTCTTCTCCCTCAGGGACCCCTGGAACTCCTGTCATGTAGTCTGACCCTTCCTTCCCCTTCTGACCCCATTGGCTGTGTGCCAGCTAGCCCCTCCCTCAGAGACCCTGAGAAAAAGGGACCCCTGTCCCCCGGGAGCTCTCTCTCTCCTGGGACATCAACCTGGAATAAAGGACTTGCAGCTAAAAGGGTAAGAGAGCCTCTTTTGAATCCTTATCCTGTCTTTCTTGATATAATCCTACTAGGCCTGAGAAGGGCTGAGCTAGCTGAGACCCTTTGAGGGAAATAGGTTTTATATCAGATTATAAATTCTAAATGGATGGCCAGTTTAGCTGAAAAATGCTTCCTCTGCCTTCTTGCTATATTTCTCCTTTTATGCCAGTATGTTAGAGAGTGAAAGTATTGCATGATGCTATTTGTGAACATGATACAATGCACAGAAGTGACTGACACATTAATAGGAGCTTTTGTGTTTTAAAAACAAAGTCTCACATTCTGTTACATGACCACAAGAAAAAGAAACATGGGAAGTGGTTAGTGTGCTTTCATATTTCAACACTGTCACATTATGAGGGGCTACCTTTTTGACTCTCCTTGTTTCTGAGGTTTTACTTTTGTCTTCATATCATTTTACAAAGAGACATGGTAAATTAGTTAATTCTTGAGAGAGGTAGGTCTCATATCTAATCTTAGCCCAGAGCAGTTTTTGAATACCTACATTCTGAACTAAAAACCCTCAAACTCCTATTTCTTATGACTGGAAATATATGAAAAATCATTATTTTTGTTAAAGAAAAGAAAATCAGGCTTCTGTCATATTCTGAAATGTCTTTTTTGGTTTTTTTGCATTCAACTTCAAAATGTAAATACAGATAGCAGTGAATGGAGAGTGCTTTAACCTAAATCTCTTTTCCTAGTACACCTGATAAACTGAGGCTACCATGCTGTTATATTAAATTTTACAATAGCTCTGTCACTAGAGCAACAAAGTAATCCCTGTACTTGCTTTCTATTATTTTAAATCAAACTTGCTGTGAAATGGATTCTTTCATGTTGTAGTGGGTCTTTTTTAAAGTCTGTGGTTGCACAGTAATTTGCAAGAGCTATGCATCTACTGGAGTTACTGTTAGACACGAGAAATTAATAAAAGGCAAAATTTATCTTATTCTACAGCAAATGTTTCACATTTCTGTGTGCCACCTTTAGTATAGCAGCAAATGTGTTCTGAAGAACCCCTGTCATTTGCCATGACCACCAAGTGGCCAGCTGCACCAGTAATATAATGCTCTCTGTGGGATCTGAAAAGTTAGATACGTGGAACAAATAATCTGATGTTTTAAAATGTTTTTAAAATGTTGGATTTTCTGTGTCTTTTGTTTCCATTGATTTTACTGAAGATCCATTAATACATATGATGGGAGGTAGAAAATAATAAGTAGATATAGAACTTGAATATTTCTTCATGGAAAATGAAGTTAAAACTATGAACAACATTATTTATAGGATGCAGTGCTAACAAGGGTTTGGATAATTTCTGGTCTTTCACTTTAAAATGATAAGGACCCATTATGAGAAAAGTAATGCAGGGAAAAATTTAATTGAGCTAACCTGCTTTCTGTTTGATCACAGCTTCAGACAGTTCAAGGCAGCCAGGGACATACCTGTGCTAGGATCAATGGGGCAAGGGATTAACAGTGATAGGATATCCTGAACCTTTCATGCTCAAACCAGAACTTTCCCTCCTTTGAAACAAGAGCCTTTACATCACTCAGTAGAATTGTATTTCTCATGAGCAGCACTAGAGTACATAAATATTCTCAATTTTCTTTGCTGAGGAATCTTTATTTTTCCAACTACAGATCTCAAGATTAACACTCCTTCTGGCCTCAGATTTTTAGTCAGGAAGTATAAACAATGACTTGAAAGGTGTATAGGCAGAACTTTTCATCTGATTTACCAGTAGATTTTTGTAATCTGTTGTGCATATTGACCTTACAAACTTAATAACCTAGGATCTGAGAAACTATGATTGCCTCTTAGCCCCTTAATGTAAATCAGTGTTAGCACTAAGAAAAATCTGTAAAAAATATCCTGAAAATGTAGATGCCAACAGGTCAGAATATGGAATTTCTCAGCTGATGAAGTGAACTGAAGTATTTGAGAAAGGTTTGGAAATAAAAGCCACATGCCACCTGGCCTTGGATGCAAGAATCCCTCTTGTGAAAATATTATGAGCCAGATATCCCAAGATCATATACTGTTTTAAATGTGGTTTTATATAAAACATTAGAAGATTATGTGATTGCAAGTATGTAAAAAATGAACCAAATCCTCAAACTGGTGTTCACCTTTACGTTGGACAGAAACATTCATTAGCTTATCTCCTTTGCTATTTCTGTTGCCCTTCACAAAGCCAGCTGATTTCATAATGAGATTTGAGCCATGAGGAAAACTTCCTGGCTAGCATACAGAATGAGAACAGGGGCAGTTCATCCTTAGATTTATTTCTGCGGTAATGAGTTACTGCCCACCAAGGTGATCTTTTAGCTAACCTAGGATTCTTGGGTACTCCATCTGTTTATAAAGGGCAAAGTAACTTCCTGCATTGCCTTATGGTAACACTCTTTCCCCCACTAAGCCATATAAAAACTTTGTACTTTGAATAAGAATTTCTCATCTTCCTGTCCGTAGCACCTTTGCTGGGTATTTAGTTCATCTACTGCCAGCTTCTCCACCTCTTTTTCCCATTTCCTTTCCTTCCATTTCTGTCTTTGTCTTATTTTCCCTTTTATAGATAGCTTCTACTAATAGCAGTTGCAAGAGGCAGAAGTGCCTTCCTTAGATCTTTTCCTTCTCTTTTGGCCAACCCAGGTAATGAGCAGGCAGAACATAAGGTCCAAAGCTGTTGGACAGTGATCCTCAATGAGGGAAAAACATACAGAACAAAAGGAGGATCTGAGAGGTGAGCTTCTGGATTCTCTAGAAGGAACTGAGAATCTAGAATTCAAAATGTAAATATTGGAAGACTGAGAGATGAGATCACTGCCAGACTGAGTGAATTGTGACCAAGTATCTGCAATTGTAGTAACACAAATCTAGCAATTATTTTATTGCTTCTGTGGAGCCAGTTGATATGCATTACTCAGAACCCTTGATATGAACAAATGTACTAAATGAAGGAGGAAAGAGAATGGTCTTCAAGTATGCTGATGAATTTCTGCTAGAATTGCTTTACATAGCAATTAGCTTTGTTAGGACAAACGTTATGTGAGTATACTGAGTATAAACCAATATGAGAGCTACCTAACACTTTATAGCTACTCTATAATGCAATGCACAGCACTATGGAAAGCCCAGATAATTGTGATGGGTTGCTCTGTTTGACATGAAATAGCATTTGTCAGCTTACAGGATCTCCTTCCTTGCTTAGAAAGGACTTTTGTTTATTTCACAATGGAAAGGAATTTAAACCTCATTTGTACAAATCCATCCTATTTGGTTTGAAGAGTATATTGAAACTGGAGTGCATAAATGCTTGCAGGATCATGTGTTTAATTTTTTGGTGATGGATTTCCGGGATCTTTAACACACCATTTCTATGTTCTCAGCCACTCTTCATCTGAAACTCTTAAACTCATTCCTTTTAGCATATCTCCCCAAGAATGAAAAAATTATGCATTATCCTCTGGCCACTTGTACCTACTATTTCTGATCTGACTGATAATGCCAGAAATTGAAGTACAGATTATCAGAACAGCAAGGCTTTTCATAATGGTCTTTCTGCATGAACAGTCCATGTGTCAGCTAAGAAAATGAATTTTTAATAATTCTTGGCACTGAATGAGTGGTTTGTCTCAACAGAGTGCATCAAACACTGCTTATCTGATCTTTGTAACTCTGAAATAGGTTTCATCTATTTGAATGATCTTTTTCTTAGCCATCTTTATATCAAGTAGCTTATTCGGGATATGATATCCTCAATTTCAACACAGGGATTAATTTTTTTAATAAGGAAATAAAAACACAGTAGGGATAGGTACATTGATGTGCTCAATAGCATTTCTCTGTTGGACAGGGAACAAAACTTTGTGTCTGTTTAAAATTTTGGAAGAATTTGTGCTATCTTTTTAAGCCAGCAAGTATTATGAAGTTTATGCAAGTTTAATATATCTTTTAAAGATGCTGTCAATGAGCATGATGTCCTTTTCATTCTATATTTAATTACTAAGTATCATTTTGAGTACATGGTACTATGCAAACTCTATGTGACGTCACAGAATGTGGCTCTGCAATTTGCAGTGTTGGCAAATGAAGCCTCTTAGTCAATTTTCCTTGTAGCAGCTTGACATAGACTGTTGTCCTGGGTTTGCCTTAATTGAATTTTTGGTGAGGAGGAAAAAGGACCAGCAGTCAATCAGCTACAACTGTATGCATACACTGTAAAGAAATAAATATGCTCTTTAATTTAGAGACAAATGCCTCTTATTTGCTTTAGATTTGAAATAGTAATCTGAAAAAATTAATATATAAGTAAAAAGGCAAACTAGTTATTCTTGGTTCATATAGCAGCAGCTTTAAAAAACAGGCATTCCTTCATAGACTAAAGATGAATTGAAGTTCTCTGATTCCTGTAAAAATGTGTGTATCTACACTCATAGTTTGTTCTGGATCAATTCCAGTGCATTGTGATGCTGGGAACTAGAAAGGAAAACTCAAAAGGGTATTTTTAATCACTTTTACCTCTATTAACAATGTGATGCTATTTCCATTGTTCCTGTTATAAAAATAAGTAGCTGACAAGTTCCCCAGAATTGATTATTGTGTTTTAGTCAACAGAACAGCCATCAAGATATTTCAATCTATCAGGAAAGGGAGTGGAAAGGAGCTGACAGAGGAACCTCAAAGGAAGGACAAGACACTGTGTCTTTTGTCCTTTGTTCCAAGATGGAAATAAACTGTCTCCACTTTTGATAAGCTTTTCTTTTGATCTTTGTTTGCAATAATTAGGGTTAGACGCTAAGTTATTTTACGAACTCTTTCAGGTTTAGCCCCCTCTTAGTTAATATGAATATGAATTATTTGGCCTCAGCAAACAACCACATTTATTAAGTTTTTATTATTTGCTTTAATTTATGGATATTTTGCCTAATATGCAAGGGAACTAGATAGCGATAGATTTGGGGAAGATGAAAAGTATTTTTTTCTGCAGATTTAATTTTACTTAATATTTTATAAATGTTAGAACATAAAATACATGAAAAGATGTAAACACCTATTTTCTGTCTGTCTGTGTCTATTGTATAAATACATATATAGTTATCTATATGTAATTTCTAACAGTTTGGGAATGCTTATCACACTGTGCTTGCCTCTAGTTTAGATGTTTTGGAAAATCTGTACTCTGCATAAGGCTATAGATCAGTGCTCTCATTTATGAGTACTGGTAAATATGTCAGGCTGTGGAGAGAAGCAGCCTTTAATTCATGCTGAAAGACAAATTGGATCTAGGCACCAAAGGAAATACTGGAAAATAAGAATTCGGGATTCAGCTAGACTAAGAAACATAACTGGAGTGTTACCTGTTTGTGGTGCAAACATAACAAGAAATTCAGGTGTTAGTTTAAGAAAAAAATGGGTTTTTCTTTGTTTGCAAAGCTAGACTTGGTCCTAGGCAAAAAAACCCCCAACAATCCAAACCCAAAACAACACAAACAAGTAAACAAAACCAACGAATTCCAAAACCACTGAACCAAAAACCATCTCCACAAAAAAGTAAAGCAAATCAATCTGAGTACTTAAATACATTGTAAATCTAGGCAGTTTTCACACGTATACCAGAATTCAAGATACTACAGAGTAAACCAAAGAATATAGTCAAAGAATGTAGGCAGCATAATTTCAGAAAACAGTCCAGAATTAAAGTGCGTATATACTTTTATATCACTGATCATGGATTTTAAAGATCACTATAACAACCTGAACCACTTGCTTAGGTGTCCTGCTTCAAATTGAATCTTTGGCATTTTAAAATGCCTCCCTTAAGAATGCACCTTGATTTTAAGATTTCAAATGACAACTTCAAAGTGTAAAACATGACAAATTACTTCAGAATTTAAAATGTGTGTCTTAGTATAAATTTTTATCCTCTTTGAATCAGTAGCTGTTGTTTCACCAGGGTTCTTTTGTATTATCTTGGAGATCACAATCAAGCTGTGGGATTGCAATGAGAACTAAATGGTGCAAAGCTATAACATCCCTTCTAATGTCAAGGACAAAAAAATCATGTGTGATTTGCTGAGACATATGGTTACATTAGCATACAGTTTCATGTCTGAAGATTTAAAAAATGCTATAATTTTCAGCAGCTTCCCGAAACATGTAATTTACTGGAAAATACAGAATGCTCTTTAAGAGATCTAAATTGCTGAATTTCTTTCTCTCCAGTGGAATAGTCTACTCTTATCAGCTGAATAAGTGATACAGTCTAAACAAAGGGTAATAATGTTCAACTGGAATTCCAGGAAAGGAAGCTTAATGCGAACTTCCTGATTTAAGCTTACAAAAATAGAAAGGTTGATAGGATAAATGAATCACTCAGAAGAGCGGATTTTGCTTCATTTAATTAAAACAGATCATAAAAATGTCAAAGTACTCCTCTGTAACATTAACTGCAAAAGTTACATGTAAAACTATTTAGAGTATCATTTTCATGCATGAGACTGAGAAAAATCTCTTCAGAGAAACAACTCAATTTTCTCAAAATTTCTTCTCATTTTCCAGCCTGGAAAACATGGTGAGAGCTGCATGGACACTTTTTATACAATTCCCTGTATCTTCTGCTTTTGGGGGTCAGGAAAAGTCTTCTCAGAAGTAAATTTGGAACTTCTGCATCTGGGAGATAATCAGCAAGTCGGAGATGCATGAATATTGAAGAAAAGAAAAAGAACTATTTTGAAATTCAAGAAGAGGTTTTCTTATGTCCAGTTTGTGTTCACTTTGACTTCTTGACAATGGTAGTCAGTCAAGTGTGAAATAAACTCAGAAAGAAAGTGGAATGAACAGTTCTTTGAACAAGATACCAGGTAAGTTGCTGGGAACAAGACATGAGATAAGTTTGCTGGGAAATGAGCAAAGGAGATGGTTGTGCATTTTCTGGTGGAATGGAAATGACAATGTAGTAGGCCCTCTCAATCCTAAATAGTGCAAACTAGTAACCTGTCAACACCTTTATATATAGCCAATATGAAAATATCTAAAATGCAAGTCAGGCAAGTGACAAGCTGTGATTACAACTCTCTTCATGCCCTCTGCAAAACCAGCAGGAAAATGTGTGAAAAATATGTGTGTACTGCTATAACCCTTTGAACAACAAGCAGGATATCCACAGGACTGCCAGAGGCCATCCATATCAGAGGAACGTGCATCCCATTTCCTGAGTCTTGCATGTGTTCAACCCATGATCAATCCTTGCCCTAGGTGGAAAGTTTTTACTTAACATTTGCACATGAAAATTTAATCTTCATAGAAACAGCTTTTTTGCCCAAAAATTTTCAGTTTTTGAACTCTTCCAAGACTGAGTTCTGCTTAATGACAAGCTGATGAATGGGAATTTTTTGTGCTCTTAGGAAGAACCTTGCCACAGCTGGCTTTTTTTTTTTTTTTTAATTAGGGTTTGATCCCAGGTTGGTTTCTTTTTTGTTTGTTGTTACCAGTTTTTCTTGCCTTCCAGTTTGTTACTTTCTTCTATTTAGTTTTTGTGGTTGTATGTTTTTCCTTACTAACATCTGAAGTTGCCCAGAATGGGATATAAGAGCGACACTTCATGAGAGAAGGCTGCTGTGTGCATTTGTAGCTGAGTGATGCCAAAAGAAAACAAGAAGAGTCAGACCTGGTGAAACATCACATCTGAAAGATGCATGTGAAAAATCTTCAGAAACATGCTAAAGGTAGATATGAATGATTGATAGCATCTGCAGTTGGAAGATGTGCAGCTCCAAGTTAATACTGAATTATGCTTTATTAGATGACACAGATGTATATTTTACTCTTTCCCAATCCCTCAGACAATTCAAGGATTAACCAAATCTGATATAACTTTGAGTTTTGTTTTTTTATGCCAAGATATGAAGAATGTGAGAAATGACTTCTACAGAAAATCACATGGGAAGAGGAAGAAGAAAGAGGTAAAAGAGTGACACAAAAATCCTAAACCATGTGGACTCCCTTGCCTAGAGACTGACTTCACAGTGAAAATTAGGGATTATCTCCCAAGCAGAGATTTAAAATGAGAAAATTCCAAAAAACGCTGGAAATCAGGTCAGTGTTATGTGAAGGTAGACAACAGATATCAAAAAAAAAGCAAGTTCATACTGACCAAAACACAAAGCAATCTCTTCACTCCCTGTTGGGCCTGAGATATCTGGATGTTTCAGACAGCTGTGACTGATGAGGCGCCCATCTGTGATGAGCTAAGGATGGGATGCGAGCCTTGGAGGCAAAATGGAATTGCCTCCTTTTGACCAAAATGTACTTTATAGGCGGGTGTGCTCTGACTGCCAACTATCTGTTTTCTTTTGGCACTAGAAATAACAATCTTGGATAACCTCCCTTTGGAGGTTTAGTTCCAGTTACAGATATTACAGAAGATTCTTCCATTTCATAGAAAGAAATGGTGGAAATTAGAAGGAACATGCTCATCTTTTGCTAGAATTGCAAGATATATTTTGCCCTACATATTTAGTGGTTTGGATAATTATTTTCTTAATTAGAAGACTTGTCAAAACACATTATGGTGACTGATTTCATATCGCCACAGTTTTTCCTAGCAGTTTCTGATTACTGATTATATGTTACGGAAAAACATTAATTCATAATTACTGACAATAATTTCTTAGAGATCATTAACAGCCTAAGTGCTATTGCCTAAGTATTTTACAGCTTCCCTAGGGAAAAGAAAAGAAAAAAAAATGTTTACAAAAAAATATTGAGTTCAGAAAATTGAGTTGTTCCGTGTTTGATTGTACATTAGGAACTTAAAGGCAGAAGATGATGAAAACATCCATGTTTTTATATACTGTTTATAATGTTTTTACAAACATCTGTGTTATTCCTGGATGATGATACCAACAATACTAAATGAAAAAGCACACATTTGCACTACTATGACACTTTCAACTGAGGTTGCAAACAATGTTTTAGTCTCAAAGTAACTTTAATGCATAAGCTCTCACTCTACAGTTAAGGAGACTGAAGCACACTAGAAGATATGGGCATTTTCCACAGCTGCACTCTGAACTGGCTGAGAAAACTGTGAACAAAATCTGCCAGTATTTTCCCCTTTTCTGGGCTTTGCCCTTTGGCACCACTCACAGCAACCCATACACTCCAGGACAAGACTGGCTTGTGCCTTACTTTTGCACCATTGTAGCAAGAAGGAAAAATCTACTGGTTCCAGTACTAGACCCAAAACTGCTTGAAGTTTTTGTGCTCAGTCTGCTTCTGACACTTCCAGGGCTACCAGAGTTCAGGAAAGGGAACATCTTCTTTACCTCAGTGGGGAGAGCTCACATGGGTGACTGCACATTGTTTCGAATGCAAGTCAGAGTCATGAGGGTACAATCAAATATAATGATTTCATATAGGATGTCATTAAAAATTCAAGTTCTGTGTTGTTTTAGAGAAGGAGAAAATACAGAACAAATTTGATTTATGGCCTAGCATCTGGTGCAAGATATGTGTTCAAGTATGCATCTCACTTGGTTTTTTCTACCTTATCAATTACATTTATAGTTTTCTTGTCTAGGGATAACCTTAGTGTTTAAGCTGTGTTATTTGGAATCCTTGATGCAAGACAGAATCTTGCCAGTGTAGCTATTCTGTACCAGTTTACCAAAATAACTTTAAGCATACAAGGATATCTATTTCTTGGTCATTTTAATACCACAGTTATCTGCAGCTTCCTTTCTCTGCTAACAGATGTTTGGTTACTAGTGTTCAATATTATGCAATAAGACAGTGAGTCCCCAGAACTCCCTGTCAGGAACACAAAGTACTCTAAGATAGATCACTTTCATATTTTCTGGCATTCAGAGATGGCTGAATCTCCAAAAGGTTTGTACATCCATTTAGTTCAAACTTAATATCCAGAACTCAGATTCCTAGAGCTAAGTTTTCTCAAACTCAACACCAGGCTACTTATGTAATGAGCTGCATCTCTTTTCAATACCTATATGCAGACTGGTGCCAAGGACTGGTTTTGAAATAAAATAAGGACTGTGTGGGGTGCTCAAATTTACTATGATTATAATATTTCTCAGGAAGACTCAGAAGGAACTTCATTTGAGGCATGGCAGAAGGAGTCTTCCAAGTGTTGGAAACCCTCCTGTTACACACTAGCCACCCATGTCAACTGGGAAGAGCACAAGCTGCAAAAGGAGATTTTTTAGTAACAACTTCCATGCTATTAACCATTAGGAAAATGTTAATTGCTCCATTTTGCAAGAGTAGGACAGCAAAACAATTTCATATATCTTGAATGATTTTATCTCCTTTGCACACAGAGTATAGTATTTTGTCTTGAACGATTAAGCATAGATAAATCAGTTCTTCATCATAGGCCTATGAATGTGTAATTGACATTTTGACATTTCCACAAAAAATAGAAGTCTTACTGAGGCAATTAGATTTGAAATGCTCTGTAGCACATATATTTTTCTTCTAATGGAAGTTAATTAAACATAATCAAATTACAATTTCTTCATGGTTATGCAATGATATCATTTAAAGTCTGTGTCATTCCCTTTTTGCAGTTGTTATTTTGTTCAAGGAGTCAGTGTGTTACTTGACTTCTCTGTAAGATTTCCAAATAGAGCCACTTTTACTTCCTTTAATGTTACAGTATTTGATTGGGCTGATCTTACGTGAAAAACTGAGTGAAGACTTTCAAAAGGTTTTGCAGAAATTTCTATGAAAGTGCAAATAATTGGTTTTTCTCAGAGCTAAACTTGTGCATCAAAACAAAAGCATCAGGCACCCTGTGGTAACAGACGAAATTGGCTGTTTGATGCAGTACCAAAACAAAGTAAAAAATAGTACTGCAGAAACTCTGTAGGGTGCATGAAGGGGTAACAAAATGATGGAAACAACAGAGAGAATTTTAGATGACAGCTTAAAGGACATGAGGAAGCACACTGAAAGCATTTCCTGTAGCACAAACAGAGGAAAAGGCTTTCACAATTCATTGCCTGTAGAGACTCTGTATGAGGGTCATCCACGGCAGCAGGCACACACACTGAATGCACAATAGTTTTGGGAGATGGACACATGCACTGAGTAGACATAGGAGTTAATAATTACTTTGAATTATTAACCACAGGGAACCACAGGCTCTGTGTCTTTTGCCCTCATGATCTACCATGGAGTTAAGAACCTGGCTTTTGATTTGCTCCAAACTCAAGTGGCCCTCCTCCAGACACTGCTTCCCAGCCATGTTTGCTGTCATGCTTGCATAGAGTCTTCTCACAGCCTAATTGCTGGAAAAAATCTTCTCTGTTTCTGGATCTCTCTGTTGTCAGAAGGGAAGTGGCTTATTCATACTCTGCTTTTTTTTTCCAAGCAAACTTTGTTGACAGCCTGCAATTCCCCCAGAGCCCTTGCGAGAGCCTGAAGTTTTGCCCAGGGTCCTCTCACCACAGAACTGGCGGGGAGCTCTGGGCACTGTCTCAGCCAGGAGGCTTGCGTAGAAAGGAGGGAGGGATACTGCACTGCAGACTGATTTACTGATCTTGGACCTTGGATTTGTACCTCCAGCATTCCCTCTCCACCCTCCCAAAACTTGGATTGCAAGAGGAATGCCTTTCTCCCTTACTGTGTATGTGCTCAGGGTTATAGTGAAGCCACGCGATTTCCATGAAGTCATCTCATGGCACCTAGCTAGATGTTTTTAAAAATACTACCTTCTGCATGAGGAGAGAAGAAAATGAAGAGTCTCTGTTGGGGCTGGTGCACAGCTGATGCATGAAAATTGATGCAAATATCTGTTCTCCAATTGGCTGTAATAGGATAGGACATATACATAAAAGAGGGGGAAAAAGCAGAGTAAATAAAATACATGCGGGTATTATTCTGCTGTTCAGGGAAACATGCTGGGTTCAACCCCTGAACTGTCTATTGCACATCCCAAATCATTTAGATTAAAAGTGAGATTTTTTTAGGTAAAGGACACATTCATTAAACCTTTGCCACAGGCCAAGCGATGGTCACAGGTTGGAAACTGAATGGTAGTTGGTCAGGGAAAGAGAAGAAATCTCTTTTTTTGTTCCTGAATCACAGGGATGTGAGCTTATGAGGGCTACAGAAAAGTGCACATGGGCTTACTAATAACTGTAATAATCCTAATAATGTCCAGAAGTAAGGAATAATTTAAACTCTTTATTATGTCTCACTGGCTTGGGAGAGGATCTAACTTATATATTTCACATCTCATAAACAATGAACTGATTACACTTGCTAAGGAAAGCTTGATCTTAACATTATTCTGTAGCTTGTGATCAGTTTTTGTGTTTTTGTTAGGGCAAACAGAAATGTTTAACAAAAATAGACAAATGAAAAAATATTATTTCTCTGGAATAATGATCATGGAAAAGCAACAAGGAAACTATTTAAATACAAGTGTGAGATGGGAAATACTTCAGCATGCATCCTTTTTCCTCAGCTTTCTTCCCTTATCTTGTGAAAGAGACAGCTGGAAAAAGTGAAGAGAAAATGACTTATTGAAGAGTTGTGCCAGTCCCTTCCTTGCTGATATATCATTTAAGTGCTTTAGAGGAAACAGAATCTGATTCTCCTACATTTCCAGAAAACCCAGGAACTCACTTTTAAATGTTGGTAAAAATAAATAGGCTATAAGTATTTTCTCTGACAAGGTTTAGTCATGAATGCATAAAATTTGGAGAAGATGAAAACAGTATATTTGCAACCATATATGCAAGATGTCAATATACCCTCTTGAAAATCTGCTGCAGCTGGCTGATAGTCTTACAATCTTATTAAATGTGGGGTCATTATTTCACTATGTTTAGATCACTTTTGGATACAACATAAGGAGAGGGAAGTATTGGCCTTGTTGCACTATACAATGAGCTTTCCATATGTTGGAAATAGCATCAAGAAAAGAAAGTGCCCAGCAGAAAAAAAAACTTGGTGTAAATGAGAGGGAGTACTCAGTACATCACAAATGATCCCATCCACCAGATATTCTCAGACTCTGCCTGTAACCATGCTGTCTGATCTCAAAAAAAGGAGAGGGATGCTATTTGTCTTGAAAAAAAAAAAAAAATTAAGCCATCCGTCAACTGAAACCAAGACAAGTGTTCTGTTCTCACTGTTGAAATGGGATATTATTATTCTCATGAGGATTAATAAGCCTAGCTGGAGGAGTCTGGCTCTTCAGGAGGTCAATAGAAGAATGCTTATGATTAATGTTTTGGTCCATGGGCTATCTCTGTGCTAAGTTATTAAAGCTACATTGCCTTTTACCATCTCATATTAACACAACGTTAATTTTCTGCTAGCATTGATGTTGTGGACTGCCCTTAGCTCCAAGGAGTGAAATAATACTTTGTAGAAAAGATTTTACTGTACAAATAAGCAGATCTAACCTCCCAGTTTTCCCCAGCTCTCAGATGTCAGCATTGCTTGTAATTAGCTGTGAGCTGGAATGTGGGTTGCCATGCAGTAACCACACCAAGCATCTTCTCTCATATCTTGATTTCTTATTTCAAATATCCCTGTTGAGTTTGGAAAATGAATTGTAGAAGCAAAAGAGTGTAAAGGAGAGGAGACTCAGAAGAAGCATACAAGGTGAGCCTAATGTAGCATCAGCCTATTAAACATTTTTTGTTTTGTTTTTTTAATTTACTAGTCTTCACAAAAATACAAAACATTGTTGGTAAGTATTACTTGAGCAAGTAGATGCCTTGAATAAAATAATCTTGTATATTCAGCGGTTAAAAATATGTTTCAAAAGGCAGTTTCTACTCTGAAATTTAAAGCTATCAAAATTAATGACTGGGGATAACAGTGATTTGTTTCCAGTGCTTGTATTTTCTATACAGGGTGAAAGGAGAATGCTTGAAAATTCTGCACAGTCTTGTTTCTTCACCTGACAGATCTGTGAGGGCTGTATAAATCTCCCCAGAAAACCTAGTCCTTATCAGTTACTATAATGAGGCTGCTAGAATAGCTTCTCCTATTTGAAGCAAATTTAGTGTTCTGACTGCCATCATTCTCCTGACTTTTATAGAAGTGCTCTATGTTTGCACTGAAACTATAGAAAAAGACCCAGCCTCCCCTGGATATCGTGATACTGGCAACAAAAATGTCAGCTATGGCTTTCAGTAAAGGTGACAGAGCTGTTGATTATTGTCCCAATTTTATTCTGCCACATGCCAGCAGACTCGGCAAATGCATACTTTTGTTGCCTATGCACAAATGTAAACAACATTGTAATACAGGGTTTTGTTACTTCATTACCTGCTTTCTTTCCAAATGGGTAGAAAGCTATACCATGAACTTCAACTAGTCCAGAGCATGGCTCTCTGGTTTCCACCATCCTTCTCTGTGCAACTGGATGTACCTGCTGAGCTCTTGAGGCTTTAATGGAAAAATGACGCTGGATATCCCAAACATCAGCACTTCAGATAGATACAACTGCTACTTTTAGAAATAATTAAGGCAGTGACACTAATAGCAATTGTATTTAATTACGTGGGAGCTAGCTTAGGGAAACCTTTCTGTAAAGGCACCTTTTCCTTGATTACTGTTTGCTTTGAGGTATTTCAGTAAGGCCTATGGGTTCTTCCAAATGTTGCAAATAAAGAGGGAAGGGGACAGGAGACAGATATTGTCTCTGAACTCTTTTTCAGCATATGAATATGCTCTTCAGATTGCTAAAAAGGCATCTCTTTATTAAAAAAAATAACTTGTAAGGTAAAATCCTTATTAACTCTGTGTGCCCTGTAACACACATCATTTGGGTAAGAAAAGGTAAACAGGGAACTACCAGCAAGATGACAAATATGGTGATTTTGACAATACACTGGGTAACAAAGGCCATGTTAAATACCAAAGTGAGCATGGATAACCTCCAACAGAAATGGCAACAATGCTCAAAATGTGTTGGAAAAGGCATGTGTTTTTCAAAACCAGTTAGGAGTCACAGGCCAAGCATTCAGAAACTTTCTCAGGAAAAATGGCCATCTGAGGGGCTGCTGCTTTTGCAATCACAGTAAACCTCCCAAAACACAAGAGCTGTTAGCAGTGGAGTGACTAAACTCGGGATGTAAATCATTCTCCAGCTTTCATACAGACCATTGCTAATCTCTCTGGAATATCATGTTAAAGCCATATTTTGCATTTCCATGAAGACTGCGCTGACAGCCATGGTTTGTCCCAAAGCAGCGATGGAGCTGGGTTAGCCCTGCATCCAGGGGTTGGAGTGAGGCCAGCATTTCTCCTCAGCTTCTCAGAGAGTGAGTCAACACACCTGCTCTAAAAATCTGGATGCAGTCAGCAGCCAACGATGTAATCTTTGGCACAGTCACCAGAACTCCATCTGAATTATGTTCTTTAATTCAGGTTTTAATGTTTTTAATACAAGACACCATTGGAATTTTTCAGGACCTCAAGAGTTTTTTTCCCAAAAGATGTTCAATAACAAAGTAAAACTGCTGCTTGCTTTAGCTAAAATTTTAGCTTAAATGTTTCTTGTGAAAACTATAATAAATGTTACTTTTACAAATACAAGTAAACTCTTTGGTTTTTTGGCAAAAACCAGTATTTTAATCTTTTTTAAATTAGCTGTATTTTCTTAGCAATAGTAGGATTGCATTCTGCAAAAGGAACATTCCTATGAGTAATTCCATAAAGTTAAGGAATTAGCTCATGTGAATAATGGTTTGCAGGGCTAGATCCATGTTTTTGGATAATTCTTGAATATATAGATAGCAGAAAGAGAATTTTAACTGAGGAATTTATTTTAACTCCACAACAAAGAAGAATCAAATCAGTTTGGTTATTTGACCTTAAAATATTGTCTGCCAGTCTCTACAGAAGGACAATGGTGACAATTGTGATACAATAACACAAGCCAAGTTAGCATAACCACTGAAAACTCTGTTGTTAGGGTGTGTAGCAGTGGGTAGCATTATGTGTGTGGTGCAAATAAGCACAGTCCATTCCACAGTTCAGATCTAGCTATTACCAGCAGACAGTTTAATTTTCTGGGTGGTTTGAAAATGCTGAGCTATCTGTTCCTCCACAGCCAGCCATGAATAGAAGCAGCCACTAAAATTTTCTTTGTTTGTTGGCATGTGGTTGACAATAAAATTTTGCAACTTTCTCCTGGTGCAGGAGGAGGTGATGCCAAATGAGCTCTGTTCAATGTATGGAGGAAACCGCTCAAGTAACCTCTATATCTTCCCACTGTTGTATCCTCCCATTTAATTTGAGACAATGGGGATGAGACCAATATGCTGATGGAGTTCTCCATGTTTCAAAGCCAGTGGAGGATCTTGAGCTCTTCATGAATGTTACTTATCATCTAATGTTGCAAATCAGAATTAATTAAAAAGCAGAGCAATCAATATCACAAGCGCAGAGAGGAATCCCCTACGTATTCAAAATAATTCAATGCTACTGCTTTGAAAATAGAAAATGCAGCTTTAGTTTATATTGTTTAGAAAAACAAAAGACAGCTTCTACAGAGTTTCCTTAAATGCAGTATTGACCATACTACTTCCTAAGAAATATTTCAACCAAAGTGGTAGAGATCCCCAATTCCCTAAGATTACTACCCATCTGATGTGTTAGTGTGCAAAATGCAGAAATTTGCTCTGTGAAAGACCTGAAATATATTATCAGTTAGAATCATGGAATGGTTTGGGTTGGAAGGGACCTAAAGATAATCTAGTTCCAAACCCTCTGCCATGGGCAGGGACACTTTTTACTAAACCAGGCTGCTCAAAGCCCAAGCCAGCCTGGCCTTAAACTCCTCTCTGGGCAACCTGTTCCAGAGCCTCATCACTGTCATAGTGAGGAAAACTTGAGCTCAATATACTAAGAGGAATATGGAGTCCCTGGGTACTCTAGGAGTGATTCTAGCTAGAATAATATTTCAATATATAACATGTCAGCATAGATGGCTGTTAACACTGTAGTAACAGTGACTCATGCAGACAGTCTTCAGAGAGCTTTAATCCAGCAAGCTCAGGCATGAGCACCTTAGGAACTGTGTAATACTGTAGCACCCAAGGGGAGTTGTACCATCTCTGAAGAGAAGTCCTGTTCAGAAGGAAGTCAAATGTTTTTTCCTTCTTTGCTTGGTGGGCATCACATAACAGGAAGGGAAAATAAAGAAGGGAGAAAAATCTAGATAGGAGGCTGAAACAAGGTCTTGTCAGACTAAAAATTGGAAGAAGGGGGAGAAAGAGACTGAGAGAGAAAAAAAAAAGAAAGTGTACAGAGAACCCGGAATTTCAGTTCTCTTTGAAATGGGAATAATTTTTTAATGTTTGTAAATAACCTACCAAAATAGGCCATCATTTTCACTGGGGAGGCAGCAAGGAGGAAAAGGATTATGTAAAGGGAGGAGCTGTGTCTGAGAGTATAATTCAAATATTATACCCTTAAATACAGAAAATAATGGATATACAAATTGCATGTTAGCTCTGAAATTAGTATCCAGTTGGAGAAATGGGTACCAGTGGATGTATGGATGAAAGACCAATGGTCTCCCATAAGCCAGATTTTTTCAGAGAATTGTGTTGAAAAAATATATGCTTAATACTTCCATTGGCAACCAAAGCCTTGTGCCCAAGTGATGTTCATTAAAGCTTACTGCTACTGTTACTGCTATGACCTATTGGACCAGTCATGTTCATTTCTGCATCTGTCCAGACTAACTAGTTACATTTAAGTACATTTTGTAAAAGTAGCATGTAGAAAAAGCTTGGAATATTTCATGATTGCTATTATTAGTGGAAAGGGATATTATTTGGTATTTAAATCCATGTAATTGAGATAAAACCTGTAAAAATTTCATCTCAAGTTTTTAAGCCACATAATAAATTAGGAAATAAATTGAACATAAAACTCAACCACCTGTCTTTATTTAATATGTATTAGCAGTTGGCTTGGGCTTTTGTCATGACTGTGGAAAAGAGTTAACATGTTTAAGACAAGTATTTCCACAGCTGACTTGCAGTTCAAGTTGTGTTTCACATAGCTCAACAGCCACACCAACAAAATGAATGCTAGGAAACAGCACTAGAAAATCCATTCCTCTCAAGTTGCTGGAGCAGGGAGTCCTCAGGTCAAGGGTTCTATGAGAAATGTGGGCCAGCTTAATGCTGATTCCAAGTGAATCATTCTACAAGCCACCTGTGTGTTCATCACTGAACAGAAAAATGAAGTTTTTCTGTGAGAAAGAAAGCCTCAAATATAGTACTTTCTTTGGTACACAAAGAACTGTATCATCATGGTTCAATAGGAGTTAAAACAGAAAGAAAAGAATGTTAAATAAAATAAACTGAGGTTGTTTGGAAATTTCAAGCTTTCCTACGCACCTTTGAAGTTCTACCATCTACTCAGGCATCAAATCCTCTATTTTCTTAATTGTTTCTCAAAGAGTCATTTTAGTATTTGTTGTTTTGGCTGAGACACAAGATGACTATTGCATCTAGGAATACCATGGAGATGCCAGGCATTGTGCACTGTCATCAGCTTCTTAGCTAGCTGGGAGACTGATGTAATGAGTGAGGGTTATGGAAGATTATGGATGATCAGCAACAGGAAAATGAACTCTTAAACTGGGGCAAACTGGAATGCAGAAGACGACTCTGCTGCCAAGAGGCTTATGAAAATATCAATGGGGCTACTGAAAAGAACTGAAATAGCCAAAAATATTCAAGGTGTCATTAATTTGCAGTGTGGTTATTTCTTATGAAGATGCATTGAGAATGGTACTAAATTTCTGTTTTATTTTGCTGTCAATAGATTTTTCTTCTTTTAAAGAAAAAAGATATTTTCCTCCTTTTCTCAGCCTGCATTTTCTTTTTTAGTTCTGGCACTTTTAGATTTTACTAATGATTGAAGATACTAAATAGGAGCTGAGCTTTTGCTAGAAACATGCTCACAACAAAGAACTAGTAAGCTGTAGATGTTTCTTGTATAAAGAAGCAGTCCTACAGTTCTTACTAAGTTGTGCCCCAGTGCTGGTACTCTTACTCCTTCTCCCAGTTGCACAATGCCTGCATACTCCCTCCAGTTTATTCTTTACCAAGGTAACTGCCCTTTTCAGTCCTGAGGATTTCATTCTTCCTGTCCTTACTTGACTTGGCAGCAAATCTAGACCGAGTATCTGGAACAGCAACACTGGGATCAAGGAGAGTTTTGTATGGTTAAGACTGCTGTGTTGGGTGCTGATTCCTCCTCCCAGTATATGAACCCAAATATTCCACATAGCCAGTCAATATATCAGCAAGAGAAGCAGATGCACAGTGTATTTAGCATTCAGGCTTTAAGCATACATTATTCCAGGATGTCAAATCCTGCAGTTTCGAGTCATTTTGTGCACTTCCCTTCTCTTTTTTAATGAATAATTGTAATGAAGAAGTTCCTACAGAAATTAACATGATGCAGGGCTCATTGCTGAATGACTGGTCTATTAATTAGACATCTTTAGATAAAAGGCTGTTCTATACTCAATGGATTAAACTGAGCCCTTGAGATATTTGAAGTTTGTTTTGTCACTATCAAATAAACACAACAGAACATGCCAGCCTGCAGAGGTTCATGACTAAACTGTTTGCAAGCTTAAAAAGAAAGGGAGAGGAAAAGCCTTGTTAATCTTCACCATTCCTAATTTTAAAAAAAAGTAAATATTTTTGTAAAAACATTTCAAAGTCTTCCACTTTGAGCTATGTGGCAGGTTGAGATTAGGGAAAACCTAAGCACCTCCTAAGGTTAAACACACTATTTGTCTTTGACTGTCAAACTACATCTGAGTATATTTTGCATCTAAGTTTGGATAGGTTAAAGCTCAAACTCCTTTCCTTTGACTTTTTACCTAGAAATATATAGCCAGAGAAGGAGTAAGTTCAGAGAAATATTTTCCTCTCATTACAGATACTCTACTCAGTTCCTGGAACAAATAAAAAATGTATTACATAAAATGTATAATGATTTGATGCTCCTATTACATTACAGATAGAATACTTTATGAGTAAAATAAAACTTCAGGCAACTGGCATTTTAGAAAATTTGAAAGCTTTTAAAGGGCTATTAGGTATGCTTTGTTTACCGCATTCAGTCATTCAGATTATTAACTTATTTATTAGTTTCACAGAAGACTGGAATAGTTTTTGGTAGATAATTTTCCCACTGTACTTTTTTTCTGAGGTAAGGAAACTACTATGATGATTTATAAAAATTAATTAAATTGCATTATATTGTAGAAATTAAGCTTTGGTTTTGAACATGAAATTAAATTGGATGGGGGCCAATGCACTTCTAAAAAGACCAAAGAAACTGTTTTCACTTCTGCGTCTTGTGCTTGGATGGTCCCGCTGATGTGAGTGTGGTGGCAATGGAATAAAATTTCATTTTCATTAATTGCATTACAGTTATCTATTGTGCAGGAAAATTCCCAAGCTCCACATAGCAAAAATAGTATTTACAACTGTCACAGAGAAATCTCTCCAGCCAACACAAGAGAAATACCCTGCACAGGCTCAGGCTTGATAATATATTAATATAATTTTATATTTTACTTATTTTTTTATATTTTAGCTTGGGAATAGATTATGTATACATTTCTATCTGTCTTGAGTAGTAGGCACAGATTTTAGCTGCTGTGAAGTGGCAAAGTGCCAGCATCATAAAAGAAAACACATTTATTTATAATGACTGATTTTCTGAGCCAGGAAATCTCTTTGATTTCCTTCAGTGGCAGGAGAGTCTTAAGTACAGGTGAGGGTAGACAGGCAGGCAGATAGAATAATATTCCTTACAGCAGTACTGAGAGATTTGCTGGGGGTAAGAGGACCCCAGCAAGGGGTTCTCCCCTGTAGAGTCACAGGGCTGAAGCTCAGATGCCTCCTCTTGCTGTGGGCCCCTGTGAGCCACCCAGCCAGGGACACTGCCTGTGTGGTTACCCCTAAAACCACATCCAAGTGGACTTTACGCCTCAAAACGGAAAACAACAAAAGCTACAGAGACCATATTTCCCTGTGGTGGGAAGGGTGGAATTATTTCATCCAGCCTCCCAGCTAGAGGAAGCCCAGCAGCAGCAGCAGCAGCAGCAGCAGCAGAATTCCCTTCCTTTTGCAAGGCACGTCCCGTTCATGGACCTCAGGAGATGATGTGGCCCTATAACCTTGGAATGTGGGTAGCAGATGCTGGAGCCCAGTGCCCTACAGATGGCTCACACATGGTTTTCTCTTCCACACCCCAGTGCTGGATTGTGGCCTTCTCGCCACTGCATTGTCTCAGCAAATTGAATGGGTGGGGGTTTAAAAAAAGAAACAAAGGAGGAAATCTGGCACTCTACAGGTGCAAACCCTCCAGCAAGGGCAAGATTTTAGGGGATTATCACAGAAATTATGTCAGTTAGTTCAGATTATACACTGCCACTGAGACCATTTTCTGCAAGGCTTGACTGGCCCTGCCATCAATCCAAGGTTTGAGAAACAATTCCTTCTCTTTATCCTGTGAAATGTTCCCACTAACAGTATGTTAGCCTGGAGTTTTCTTGTGAAGAAAACATTTGCTTTTATTAGCTTCTGACTAAGACACCCACGCCTTACTCCCAATATTTGTGTAAATCTTCATTTTAATTCCTTTTTGATTTGTATTTATAGATAGAAATGCCAGATAGGTTTGGAAGAGCAGTTGATCCCCACTATAGGAGGAAGCAGTGTGCATGGCCTAGTTTTAGGAAAGCTGACCTTACGAATAGCTCTTGTCTGAAGTTTTTGGTAAAATGTTATATTCAGTTACCTACAGATACCATACATGGTTTGTAACTCATAGTAATGAGTTTTATCCTGCCACAGTGTGGTCAGGAAAGATGCCTGTTGCTTTCATCCAAAAGTTTAAAATTAAAAGCTATTTGTCACCAACATGACAGCTGTGTTTCTTTCTGAATGGAAAATAAAAGTTGAGTCTGCATTTTTTTTCAAGCTTCATATAAATCTATATGAACCCCTGGCAGGGAAAATAATCCTCTGTGTGTGTCAGCATTCCACAGCAGGGGTTTAACAAAGATCACATGTTACATGTTCAAAACCCAAAACACAGAAACATTGCAGTTGAAAACAAAACCCTTGCATATCTGAATAACCCAGCCTCAAAGCTATTAATCTGAACAGCTGCCCTGTGCATGATAGGCAATAAAGGACTAATGCAGTCAAACAAAGCACAAAAAACCCCCAACCAAAACCAAAACCAAAACCAAAACCAAATCAAAACAACAAAACAAAACAACAACAAAACCCAAAAAACCCACAAAACAAACTTCTACAAAAATATGCTTAACAACCCCAAATTTCATCAACTTTTTTTGCACAAAATATTGTTTCACTATATTAACCAGATTCTTCCACATCTTTTCCTGTCTTGCTTTCTTAAGCTCTGAAAGTAGAAAGATTTTTATACAGTGCACCTTTAATGCTCAACAGAGTTAATTATCAAGGAAAATGGGAAATAAAAAGCATGATTAGCTATTGTAATTGAGCTATGGAGAATTTTAGCCTAGTCATTATTTGATTCAGATTCATATTTTCCAGAGCATGTAGTTATGTGATAGGCTCTCATATTACATGAGTAAGAAATTATATTGTTAATTCATGATCCTAAGAATATTTCCTTTTGCAAAGATAGGACTCTTTGTTATTGTGATGCACAGAGAGAAAAGTAACTAAAACCATGGCTATTAGATTTTTCTATCAGTTGCGAAATTTCTTGAGAGCTTTGCTATTTGAATTTCTGCATTTGTTGACAGCAGAGGAAAAGCAGAGACAGTGGCTATACAAGTTTGTTCCAAATGCCCTGGAAGTTTGTTCAAAATGCTCTGCAGATAGTCTTTCACCCTGTGTTGATGTGCTTTGGCAGTAATCCAATTTCTGATCCATACTCTTCAGCCAATTAGTGCCTGTTCTAGCACTAGGTAGATGTTGCAATGTGCATACTGAAGTGTTAGGATGGGAAATGACAGCACAGATATTAAGAAAGACAAAATTCACTGTTATGATCTGGATATAATTAATTCTATATTCCAGTTTTTGATTACCACACATTTACTTGTAAAACACAAAAAGTTGAAAAATGGTGAAAATACTTATTCTCTGCCCTCTTCAGGATAAGAAATACAAATCTGTTCATACACTGAATGGTCTGGCAAAACAAGTGACCCACATACGAGGATCTGGCACGTTTATCCCTTGCAGCAGCAAATTTCAAGTTAGTCAAAAGCCCATGGCTTCAATTTCATGGCTTTTCGGAGACAGTTTATAGTTTGTGAGTTTGCTGGTGCAATGCTGTATGAAAGTATCAGATTAAAAAGCCTAATTAAAAAAAATGCAGTTATGTAAGGAGATGGTTCAATTCCAAAAGCTTTATTCATTGCTTAGCCTCAATTAATTAAGAGCAATTTCTGACTGAATGTCTTGGTTTGAAAGACAGATACTGCTAGGAAGGGGCAGGACCTCCCTAGAGATGGAGAATTCAAATCCCCTCCCTCCAAATTATTCCAATTAAAAGGAAAATTAAAGGAGCTTTCAGGCAGAGGTATGGGGGTAGGAATAACAGTTCTTTACTAGTATATATGACAAAACGACAAACAAACAACAACTACAGCATCAATAATAAACAGAACCAAGAACCTTGAGGGCTTTCTTTTACAAAAGCCCAGAGCAGTTTGATCTGGGTGCCCCTGCAGGACTCCGAGAGGCCGAACTGGAAGGAAGGAAAAGTCCCGGGCTGGTGGATGAGATGAGGAGCTCTGCGCTGGCCGCTGGAACAGCAGGGGTGTCCCGGCAGGGCTGGGCAGTGCAGGGCTACAGAGTAGCAGGAGAGCCTCAAAGGTCCGAAGAAGCAGCGGCGGTGGGGGAAGAGGCTGGAGAAAGCGAGTTCAGGATTCCCGGGTACACAGCAGATGACGATAGATTTTCCCAGGACGAGGCAGAGGCAGAGGGCAGCCTGACCGTCCTCCTCGGCGCTGAGAGCAAGAGTGCCTCCCCCTCCCCCAGATCTGTCTTTTTGCCTTTCCCCAAAGCTCATCATCTCTCCCGTCTGAGGGACACTCCCAGGGACTCAAAAACAATAGGTGTAGCTTCGTGCTGCTATATCCCTCAAGCACTCTTTTTGTCCTGACTAAGTAGTCATTAAGGCTTCTTGGAAACTTATGGGAAAAAATTCTGTGAGAAGAGGGAAAAAAAAAACAAAACCAAATCTAACCCCCAACACTGAATAAAATCTGTGTAAGGGCTTTTGGATTTAGGTTCAGAGTTCTTTCCCACAAATATCTCTGAATACTTTTTATTCATGTTTGAATACTTAGTGAACATCTGTGTTTGGAGGTTTGTTTTGATTTGGTCAAAAGAAGAAGATTTTTTAAAGTACGCCTGAACATAAGTAATTTGGAGATAAATAGCTTCCTGCTCAGTTAAAATACTCTTCTATTGCTTCTGTAAGTGACTTGGCCCAGGGCAGCTTATTATCCTCCCTGCATCACAGAAGTGTGTAGCACATATTTTATGGTTGTTTAGAACTGGAAAAAAAGGCACAGGGTGGGGAAGGAAAGACAAAAACATCTTTTGGTGACTTGGCCCTTAAGGGCTTGTCCAGAGGATGAAGAAAACTTAGAAGGCCTTTGAAGGGATCCACACACTTATGTTCATATGGTTAAATCCTGTGGTGGTTAATCATTTAGCAGAATTAGGCCACACTTAAGCCATGAATAAAATATGCCACTCAAAGGAACAGGGGGTTTGTTAGGAGCTAAATTTGGGATGAGACTTTTTTTAAATAGGTTCTGAAAAGTGTCAGTAGATGACCAAGCTTAGCTCAGAACCAGATATCATATTTGCCTGTTTTCAAGCTGCAAATTGAACCTAGAGTTTGTTACTTGCCACTTGCCTGATAGTCATTTTCAAAGGAAAAATTGTCAGCCTCAACATCAAATAAGGTCAAGACAGTCTCACATGGAATTTTATTGTTTAGTGAATGGTATTAATATTATCATGCCAGGTATTACATCCATACTACAGCGCACTGCTCTGGGCACTGGAGACCAGAGGAAGTACACATAGCCTCAAACAGCCAAATTAAATACAATGTCTGCAGCTGCTCCAGATTCCCTGCAAACCCAAGTTATAAGTCATAGGCCCTTTAATGTTACTGATTCAAGAAAAAGAATATCTAGCTGTGTTTCAGTTCTCCACATCTCAGGAGAGATATTTGATCAATTTTTTACAGAGGTGCACAGAAGGAGTTTAACCCAGCAATGTTCACCTACACCCCTCAGCACTAAAAAGAATGTGATCTGACTGTGTGTGGGTTTGCTGACCTGACAGAACTGGGACCCACAGCTTTCAGACCACTCCAGAGAGCTTGGGTTTTCCCACTGGGGACTGCATAGCTCATGTGAGGATGAAACTTGCACAAAACATCTAAGAGCTGGTTGGCTCTGAAAACTTGACACCCATGGGTGCTCTCCTTGGAAGGTTTGGAGTTCAGTGGAGGGCAGCTGGGGAGAGGTGCAGAGGTGTGAGCTGTGCTGTCCTGAGCCGCTATAACCACACAACACAGTGCAAGGAGCTGTGCATGTGTCCTAATTATCTTAGATAAATACCATAACTGCTGGGCTGCTGATTAAAAGCACTTGGGACTAATGTCACCACTGCCTTCTTTGCTGTTTCCTTCTTGTGACTGATGTCTTGTATGAAACTTCTAGAAACAAATGATTTTCTGATTCAAAGTGAAGGAAGTCTGTTCTGTTTTAGCATAAACCAGACATTTCTCCCCAAATTGTTATTTTGTTTTACTCAAAATCCATCCTCCTGCTGTTTGCTTTGATGATTAAAAACCATACTAGTCTGCAAGATTGTGGGAAACCCTGAAAAACATGGTGGGGGATGATTTTAGGCAAGGCATGAGAAGAGCGGTCTGGGGAGAAAGGCTTCACAATGGCCTATGGCACTGTTTAGAAAGAGTTAGCAGTTATTTAGGGGTAGAACAAAATACTTCAATGGATACAGGATGAATTCCCCCTTGGTGTCATTCCCCTACTTGGAAGAAATTAAGTTGAGAAATTTGGATTGTAATGTCTTTTCTACCCCTCTGAGTAAGAGCTTCATTTCTAGCCAGAGCATGCAGCTGACATTCCCATCTGAAATCAATTTATACTTCTGAATATTAGCTAGTAACCAGTGAACAAAATCAAATGCTGACATTTTATTTTAGCTAATATTTTCAGGTGCTCAGGCCTCAATGTAGCAGCACATATTAAAACAGGATATTTGTTTAATTAAACTTCACCTATTAGAGGAAAATGGAGCTTAAACATTCATTATTGACTTCTCTTGGAAATACGTTGAAATAAATGGGCAAAAGCTGAAGTTAGTTTTCTAATAAAAAAATTTAGTTCTGTTTTTAGGCAGCTAAAAGAGTCTTAAAGAATAAAAGGACACTGCAAGCTAAATGTGACCAATTCCCCTTTTCCTGAAATATGTAGTTCAGCTCTGTGGCTTGGTTGTATGTTTTAGTCAAAAATATCTTGATACAGTATCTATCCATAGGGCAACAGGGTTACAAGTACACATTTGACAGGCATACCAAACCAGAGATTGTCATTATTGAGTCTTTATACTTCAACTTCTGCAATAAATCTTGTTTCTTTGTTTCATTATTTGCTTCACTGAGCTTTAAAGGATATATTCACTTTGAATGAGATCCTAAGTCATCCTCTTTATAGTAATTTTCTCATTTCATGCCTGGCTATGACTTTCCAGCCACACAGTGAAGAATAGCTATGAAGGAATTTCTTCACAGAGAACAGAAGACATGAGGAAAAATTCTATCCTAACTTCAAAGTATTCAGCCATGATTTTGAAGTCTACAAACCTGGTCAATTTTGGTTTTTTTTCTACCAAACTTGGAGTTTGACTACATTTGCCTAAGGTCTCTTCAGAGCAGGGGAACAAAGCAGCCATTCATGCCCAGAAAGCCTTTTGTATGAGTCCCAGGAAAAGACAGAAAACACACACAGACAAATGATGAAGGCACAATTTGAGCTTGCATGACAGCAGTAAAACAGCCAAAGTTTAGCAGAAAAACAGAAGTCTGCAGAAGGAAAATGGTTTGCACCAATCTTAACAGTAATTAGAGGAAGTCCCTTGCTACTCCCTTTGTGACAGGTCAGATTTCTGCTGGTACTTCTGTACTCACCTAACACATCCAGGGAGCCAGCATTTGCACAGAAATTGCATTTGGCCACAAAAATTCAAGTCAGTGTTGCCAGAAGTGGAACACAAACACAAGCACACAATACTGTCTTTGGACCTTCTTTCTCTCTGGTGTGGAGTATGGCTACAGCTTTCTCCAGATAGGACTCACTACCACTTCCAGTGACCCAGTCATTTGTTAGCTGAATCTGTCCCAGAGAAAATGCCTGTAAGCACATTGAGCTGCAGGAGATGAGGAGAATAAATTGTTTCAGAGCGAGCCTCTGTGGTCTTGGTGGAGGGGCTGATAAACAAATTCTGTTCCATTCAACAGCCTGGTGTACAGACATACTTTGTTCATGCCTCGCGCTATGGGATGCATTGTTAATAATCACTTCAAAGTCCTCCATCGGCATTTAAAGTTGCTCTCTGTTTGCAGCAGTTTCTTTGGTCTTTTGGACACTTTTGAAGTCCTGGCCAGTGGCATGCCAGTGCTGCCAGCAACACAAACTGCATGATTGATGCCTGGTGCTGCCGCCTTGTCTCAAATACTCCGGGCCTCCTGTCTTGCATATCAAGTGTGTTTGTGTGTGCATGTTTATTAAAACTCGAGAGCCTTCTACTCTTTGGTGCGCACTGGAGGAATTAGGCAGTATTTTCTCTAATGCAAGGACAACGTGTCTCTGTGGCACAAAACTGATTAACGACCACTTGTGAGGGTGGGGATTGCAATGATTATTATCTTATTTTCTATCTACTTGTATTACCCTTTTTGCCTGACAAATTATCTTAAAAATGGCTTATTAATAATCTCAAAAGAAAAGGAATTATTTGGGCTTTTTATTTGATTAAGAACATTATAAACAGACGTCATACAAAAAACCCAAACCCTAGGCTCATACAGCAGGGGCTCACGGCAAGTCATATACATTGCATTACATCACAAAATCCATTTCAAAGATATTTGTGACAGGACTACCAAAATCTAGATGCAAGGCAGAGTAACTGTGTGGATCCTCTTGTAGCACAGATTTTATCCTGTGCAATGGATGTTTTAAGTTATGCATATATATGGGTAATACGAAGAGTGAAGAGGATGACATGGAGAGGAGATTCTGACTGCTGGTAGCAAATGTTGATACTAATCTTTAGGTAGTGGTGAGGCCAGGGATGGGAATGATATTTGGTTTGCACTTCTGAGAAATGTTATAACATTTCATCAGCGGTGCTCATGTCCTGGACTTTTTTTTTACCTCTGTAAAGGTGGTTGTGGTTTCAAAGTAATTTAAATTTAAAATAAATGAGAGCTGGAATTAAAATGTTGCCTCCTTCCTTTGCTTTCCATCCCCACCTATGCACTCCCATTCCTGCCTTTGTTCTACCAGAAAAGTCCACAAAGCCACACAATGGCTTGGATCAGGAATTATCGTGGCTAAAAACTAACCTGACAGCAAACAAACAAACAAAGAAAAAAATCAACCCCATGTCCAGTAACCCTCTACTTATTTTGAGCTAACTCAGTTTCCTACTTCACCTGACAACACTAACATTTACAGCATTACAGTGTATGATCAACCTTTGATAGGCTGTATTACTGAATTTCACCCCCAGCTGTATCTGCCAGCACGTCACAAGCAGATCGTCAGGGCTGGGATGTGTGAGAAAGCAGCTGCTGACTGATGTGCAAGTGACTGCAAGGAAGGTGTGTCAGGAGTGTCAGCAAGACCAGAGGGAAACAGAGTGATGAAACACAGAAACAAGGCAAGGTGATAGCTGATTGTTATGTAAGCCTAACAAAGAGCTTTATATCGGGATGGAAACATCACAGAGGAAAGTATAGACAGTGCCTCTTGGGTTTTTTCTGTCCTGCTTGTGCAGCGTTCTAATAGTACAAGATATTTCAAAACAGGTTAAACTTTCAGTAGCCTTAACATGGGGGACATAAAGAAGGTTCCTTAAAACAAAAATGTCTAGAAAGCCATTTGTTCTTAGTATAAGGGTTTTTGGAAAAAAAAAAAAATCAAACATATTTTGTAAATGCCATGATGATGCAGGGAGGATTCGACGTGCTCAAGAGTGTGGTGGGGTCCCTCTTCATGCAGTTACATCCAAGGAGTGTACTGTTATTTCAGGTTAAATTAACCTCAATCTGAGATACAAACCCTAATAAAAGGACAGCTAAACACATGACCAAGATGACTAGATCAGGCTCAGCTTCCATTCCAAAAAATGCATGAAAACTGCTGGAAAATCAAATTTCCTAAACAGTAATTTTAGAAAAATCATACACTAATCATCTCTTATGTCCTTATCATCTCTTATGTCCTTATCCATAGGACAGTGCAGTCTGTGAGAAAGAAAGGCAAAGCTCAGTTATTTGTCAGGGATCTTAAAAGAGCCCAGCTGATTGTGTATCTAAACCTTCTAGAAAATGCAGACCGAAATCATGCCCAAAATCATGTACTCAGGCCTAGGTTGCACGAACCTGTTTAGAGAGAAGTTAAGCACACTTCTTAAAACATGTGATCCATGGCCACAGAAAGCTCAGTCACACTAGAAATTGGTTATTCTGCACACCTAAGATGAAAATATCTATTGCATCCACAAGGAACTCTTCAGACCTGTTGTTTAACAACTGGGAAAATTGTGATACAGGTTTAAACTTGGTTCTTATCCTCTTAATCAAAACTGGAAACATACAGCTTCAGTATCTGACTCTTAGCTGAAAAGTTAAGAAGACAGTAGAATAGGCTGTTTGCTTTTATGCTGTCCTTTATCACTGCATCACCCTTGCTGTCCTCTGAAACATGTCTCCTTCAACTTATAGGTAATATTTTATCCTTATCCTTCTATACTTAATTTCAGGATGAATATCAAATATAATTTCTCTTTACGTACTTTTTGCATTATATACCCTGCAAGTTTCAAGCTATATCTAAGCTGTTTTGTTTGTATTATTTACTTTTAACTTCAGAAATCAGCATCATTTGGGACCATAAGCAGTTCTGTAAGAACTTTTTGTTCTGTTTCAGCCAAGGTTACTTAGATGTGCAAACTTAGAACATAATTTTGCCACTCTCTTAAATTGTGGGTCAGTGGAAGTATGATCAGTGATTTCAGTGAGTCTTTGAGTCAGATCTTACATGATGTTAAATTTAAGCTGGGATGTCATTACAAAACTCTTATGGGAGGGTTTCTGAAGAACTGAAGAAACATTTACATTCTGTAATGCACTAAACACAATAAATAAAAACATACTGAAGTTTAGCTTATATGACTCAGAACTCCAGCTCTAGATACCCACATAGACTGACACCTTGAGTCTCCATTCTGTTCTCTTAGGGCTATATAAGAAATATATAGAAATAATAGAAATATAGAAATAATTTTGTATAGAAATATAAAATAATTTTATTTTAGAAATAAAATAAAATAGAAATAATTTTATTCTTTCCATAAAAGTCTAAAACATTGAAAATTATGTAATAAACTTGATGGTTTCAATATCAAATGATGATATTGAATATTTACTAAGTCTTTGATCCTCATTGGGCTATGGAAGTTTTTTAACATTTCTAATAACTTCAGGTTGTTTCAGACTATATCTGCTGTTTATTATATAGTAAAACAGACAGAAAATGGAGGGATTTCCTATTAAATGTTGAGACTGTATAGAGAAACTTGCTAAGTAGATACTCCTCATGTGGTGTGATTGTGACACAATTTTTGATTGTCTCTTTTTTACTTTAAATGTCTATGATCTGATTAGGTACTGCTTTTGGAGAGGCTTCACTTGGTGAGACCTCTGAGTTATTTGAAACATGAAAACCACTTTATGATTGTGAAGTCATACCATCAAAAGAGACCAAAAAAAAGAATACTATCCAGAAGTTAAGTCCACTGAAATATAAGTCTTACACAAATTCATTTTTATAGAGTAGAGATAAAGAAGCCAGAAGAGGTTTTGACTTAGAAGATATGAACTAAGTAAATCAGTTTTGCTCCCTGTGGTTTGACTTTTGTGCCTTGATATCCTCCTTATATTCAGAAAAATCCATGAATGAGTCATTACAATTTTAAGTGTATGAATTTTTTTTTTCTTCTTAACGAGCGTAACATTCTTTGCAAAGTAGGAACAAATGGTGAAGATTTAGCTGCTTAATAAGGGTTGGCAATCTGAAGAGTGTCTGAGAATGCCTTGAGTGCCAGTGCATTTCAGAAATACACTTTTTGTGCAGTCTGAGGCATGGTTGCCTGTGTTTTGGTGTGGAATGTTGGTAGTGTGATGGCAAATGATGTGGTCTGGGTTAGCACTGTACTTGGAATTTTTTTGGTTTGCTTTCCGCATTCCCTTGCTTCCTTCCTCAGTGAAGTTATTTCCTTCCAAACTGTTTAAATTGGTACAGACCAGCCAGAGCACAGCCTGGCCTGGTTATCAGCAGGCCTCACAACTGGAATGAGTGTCTCTAGATTTCCTTATCCACCTCCCCAGCAGTTACTGTCATCAAAGCAATTGGATGGGACACAGATGAATAGCTGCTCTTAGAATAGAAATCTGCAGCAAGGTCAATGGTGTTCAAAACAATCTGACCAGCAACAGGAAATTCCCTCCAAGATTTCTAAATCTTGTTTACAAAAATGCCATTCTGCAGGATACAGCCCACCCAACGCTGTGCTGGGAATGTCACGTGATGTAGTACATTTTCATGGGTAGCTCAGAAAGCAGATAGGATGAAATCCTGGCAAAGTTCCCCTCCCTTCAATGCAATAGGGTTTAAAATGAAATGTTTCATTAGAGAAAGAGTAGAAATTTTGGCATCTAAAATCAGTGCTGTCAGGAAATACCTAGACTGGCCCATTGTGGAAGTAGAAGATGGCATATGGAGATTCCCTTGCTGAGAAAGGGGTGCACCTAAACCACACTGATATATACAAAATAAATCCTGAACTAGACTATTTTGGAATAATATTTCCTGGAAAAGACTGAAAACTGGGAGTCTTTCCTCTGAAGATCCTAAGAGAAACGAAAATCTCTAAGAGATGATTACTCAAGTTGTGTCCTAAGTATCACTACTGGAATGCAGGCTGCTTTCTAGCAATACCCCAATGCTACATCAAAAAATCTTCATGTTTTCTTTCTCATATGTTCCAACATTGCTTTCTAGGACAGACTGCTAATCTGTTATGGGGATTAGCCCAAACTGGGTAAAAAATACTACATAAAAAAGCCTCATTAAAGTAATATCTTGCTAAGTCTGCTATAAGAATAACTATAAATTAGCACTATCACTTGGGTGTAAATTTAAATGGTCAGTTCTGAAATGAAAAAGCAGATTACAGAAATGTTATGGATTTTATTTAACACTCATGATATAGCTGAAAAGAAATGCTCTTTACTGGATTATTCAGATTGTTAAATGTGTGCTTTCAACACATCAATAATCATGTTACTGACTTACACTTTTAGGTTCTGGCCTAATTCTGCTGATGAATTAAATGCACTCTTTGTGAGCAGTTCAATAAGTGTAAGGCATGCTCAAGACCCCGAGCTTGCAGAATCTGCTTCTCCAGCTGGATCCCTAGAAATCTATGGGGTCTTATGGGATTCATCTGAGAATTCTCAGTGAGCTAACTAATGTTGTCACCGAACCTCTCTTGATGTTTTCTGAGTGGTCTTGGGAGACCAAAGAGGTCCCATCTAATTGGAAATTGGCAAACATCATCCCAGTTTCCAAGAAGAGCAAGAATAAAGAACCCTGAAAACTACAGACCTGTCAGTCTCACTTCAGTGCCTGGTAAAGTCATGGAAAGGATTATTCTGGGAAGTATCAAAAAACAGCTGGAGGACAACACAGTCATTGGTCACAGCCAGTACAGCTTCATGAGATGAAAGTCCTGTTTGTTGAACCTTCCTTCTACAACAGGGTATCCCACCTAGGTGATGTAGGAGAGAAAGACTTCAGTAAGGCTTTTGATACTGCCTCTCATAGGATCCTTCTTGACAAAATGTCCAGTACTTGGCTGGATAAACACATCTTGTGATGGGTGAGCAACTGGCTCAAGGGTCAGGCACAAAGAGTTATAGGGAATGGGGTGTTATCAGGCTGGCATCTGGCCACTAGTGAGGTTCTGCAGAGTCCATCCTCAGCCCTGTGCTCTTCAACATCTTCATAAATGACTTGGACACAAAACTTGGAGGAATACTAAGAACATGATGTAATTTTGTCGATGACACTAAACTGAGAGCAGCTGTTGACTCCCTCAAGGACAGAGTGGCCTTGCAGAGAGATCTTGACAAATCAGAGAGACGGGAAATCACCAACCGTAAGAAATTTAACAGGGGCAAGTGCTGGGTTCTGCAACCAGGGAAAACCTGGTTGTGTGTATAGACTGAAGGATGAGATACTGGAGAGCAGAGCTGAGGAAAGGGACATGGGGGTCCTGGTAAATGCCAAGTTAAATGTGAATCAGTAGTGCCCTGGCAACCAGGAGGACCAACCCTGTCCTGGGTGCATCAGGCACAGCATCACCAGCCAGGCAAGGGAGTGGATTGTCCCGTCTGCTCTGAGCTGGGGCAGCCTCACCTCGAGTGCTGGGGGCATGTTTGGGTGCCACAATATAAAAAAGACATTAAGTTCTCAGAGAGTGCTAAAAGAAAACCATAAGGATGGTGAAGGGCCTTGAGGGGAAGCTGCATGAGGAGCAGCTGAGGGCACTTGCTCTGTTCAGACTGAAAAAGAGATTGAGGGAACACCTCACTGAAGTTTGCAACTTCCTCACGAGGAGAAGTGGAGGGGCAGGTACCGATCTCTTCACTCGTGATCGGTGACAGGACTCAAGGAAACAGCAGGAAACTGAGTTTGGGAAGATTTAGAGTAGATACCAGGAAAAGGCTCTTCAGGCATGTGTGATTCTTGGGATGTCCTGTGCAGTGCCAGGGGTTGACTCAATGATTCTGATAAATCGCTTCCAACTCAACATATTCTATGATTCTGCTCTAAATTCTATACACAGATTCACAAAGCCCAAACCCTGCTGGACTCACTAAAAGACAAGGATGCAAAATGAAATGCAGTTAGAAAAACTAGTTGCAAAATTTAGGATTGCATGCTCATTATCTTCCATACTTGATCCGTAGTGTGAAGAATAAATCTTGTTAGAGGTCAGTTTTCCATTAGGATAATCTTTGGCTGTAGTTTCCATCTTTGGGGAGGATAATTCAGCTTTATATAAACATCTATGCACTATCTCTATATGGTAAGAATCAAACCACTGTATAGTTTTAAACAAATACCAAGGGATCTGTGAACAAAGGAAACCTAAATAAGCAAACAAATAAACGCTCTTCATACATCCATTTTCCTCGAACCCTTTTATAAATGTTTATGCTATTTCTAGTTTGTTCTTGGGACATATGAAATGTGACAATTGCTATTGATCTAAAGCCCTGGTTAAGTTGCCTTGTTGATTTCATAAGTGAATTGGATAACCTAGCTTTCATAAATAAGAATGAATAAAGATATCACTCAGAAAAGGATAGGGTAGAGGCACTTTGTGGAGTGATATGAACAAGAGGAAACAAGCAGACCTATTTAAAGTCACTGCTTGTCTCCTTTTGCTGAAGAAATATGTTAGGTTACAAATAGAAACACTGGAATTAAAATTATCTGTTTTCCTTCCTGAGTAGAGCGAAGGATTTCTTGACATATATAACAAAGTTTGTTTTTTTCTAATTGTTCAGATTATTCCTGCCTTGCAACAAATAAACAGGACAGGGGTTTTTTTTCCTTTTTGTTTTTTTGTTTGTTTGTTTGTTTTTTGTGGGTAATGCAATCACCTTGATCATGAAGTTCTGTGCTGAAGACTGGATTAACTCAGGGGTTTGCAGTATTCACCCTCTTGTAAATACTGTTTCAACTATCTGCTAAAGCAGGAGGAAGGAGTCAGCTGCACTCCAATGGGCATCAGGTCACACCAGCATCAGGCACTGAGCACTGCCTTTAATCACACATGTGCAGTACCACACAAAAATATGTGGCATTTTTTGTTCTCTTTGATCAGCTTCCTCAACTCTGCATGCCAGATGGAGGGAGAGGGAAAAACTTAAAGGACTCCTGGTACTGTCCTCTCAGAGAAAATTTTGTAAATGACATTACTAGACTGGCCTTTCCCTCACTTTTTTTTGTCCCTGTTCATTATAATTAAAGTTCATCACAATCAGATTAGTGTTTTACAATTTCAGTGGGTTGCTGGCGACATATATATACATAACCACTTTCAGTGCTAAAACAGTTGCTCACAAAGTATATTCTAGTACATTTTCCAATTACCAGTCTAATATCTTGGGGTAGTCTGTGCTTGTGGGATATAGGTGCTATTCAAAAAGAATGACCTACTGCAAAATCTTTTCTAGAAAAATATACAAAAGAGAGTAAGAACAGTGTTGGGTATGCAGTGTTTTAATTTTAGTGTTTTTTTCTGTTTGATAAAAAATAGAAAAAAAAACATTTCTTAGAGTTTACTGTTAAAAACCATTATATTTTGAAATATAGTATTCAGTATCTAAACAGGTTCTTTCCCATTAAAAAAAAAGTTAACAAATTTGATTTTTGTCTACTAATACTCAACTCTTCAAATCTGGTCCCAGTTAAATATGTTCTTAAAAAGTGATGATTTTATTTTGTTTTTTCTTAAACTATGGAGAGGTTATACCATTCTTTATGATTTCTACCTCTTTTTCAAAAGCAAGAGCACACCCACTGATAGAATAGCATATCCAGTCCTGGGCTTGTTTGTAGCTGCATATTGATGCAAAAGTACCAGCAACTGGCATTATTTTGAAGGAAACTTAACTCCAGCAAAGTACTGTCTAATCCTTTTATTTACATGAGCCAGATGAGGGGCATCACATCTCTTCTAATACTGTAGCTGAACTTAGACACAGCTTATATCAATCAGACCCATAACTTCATGTTAAAACGCTTATGTATTTATAGAAAAAGATGGGCTGAAAACTGGAGTCAGCATATATTAGAAAAACAGTAATAACAAAAAGCTTTGTTGTTGTCAACCAGAAAGCTTAACCACATATTTGATCTAACTAAAACAGATGTGCAGGCACTACTGAAGGAAGTGGGGCACCTTTGATCTGCTGGCTTCTTCTGCTCACTTACAAAGGACAGTTGATTCCATTAATGAGGCTTTTCTAGTTTATTGGGTTCACCGATTTTATGCACCCAGAGCAGAAGGGAAATTGCACTACTCTCTAAGAAACCACTTTGATATCTTGTAAATGCAGAGCTATAAAGCACTCATGTCTCACAGCCTTGAGTGCGATAGCATTGTAAACAGCTGCTATGATTTCTTGATGATATTTAAAGAGTGTGAATGGTGAGGACAGAGGTAATGCTCTGTTAGATGAGTTGATCTTTACTTATCTGTAAGGAATGAACTCAGGTGGGAGAAGAAAGAAATCATTCTTCAGAATGAGTCAGAATTATTCATAATCGTTTTTGCAGAAAACTAAAGTGAATGTAACTTCTGACATACAGGGAAATGCCTACTGAAATCAGAACAGATAGCTGAATAAACTAATAATGCCTTATTTGCATAAGTCAAAGGCGTCCTATTTACTCCTATTAATTACACTTATCAGTATAGTACATTGCATGTAGTTAGCTCATCTAGTCACAGGACTCAATGAGACCTGTAAGACCACACACAGTGTCTCAAATTCATGACAGTCCTGACATACATACAAAATACATTTTGAAGTCAGTCGGCCAGTTTTAAAGTTCAGAATTTTAAAGACACTTGCAGAGCCTCAAAGCACATTCTCTCCAGAGTGCTTTTTAACGTAGCAGCTGCTAAGAAATTGTGAGCAGTCATGCCAAAGACAGATAAAATGAGACTTACCAACATTGCTGTTTGTTTAGTTTACTAGCTGTTGCTGAAATAGATAGGTTATTTGGATTCTTGATTTTATTGCTGTTTCAAAAGTTTTTACAGAAAGCAAAAAGTTGAATAGTGAGCTCCTTTTATTTTCCTACAGTGAATGTCAATGCTGGAAGATTTTTGTTTGTGTCTTGTGTATGTCATGTTGAACTTTGCTCTTGAATTTCTTCTTTCACCCTTAATTAACAAAACTGCCTAATAGGTATGTTTCAGCAGAGGTTTGTTTGTTTGTTACCTACAGTGACATTCCAATTTATTACAAATTATTTAAGACTACAGTAATATTCAAAATGTGCTTTGAGTTAAAATTAAGGTACAAATGACAAACATATAGACGATTACAATGCAGAAAACAGACTCTGATTCTCCTGTAAGTCTATTTTGTTGCCACATAGTGGAATTATATTTTGACTATAAAATTTTATTTTGAACCCTACTGTATATTTTTTTATGCAAGGCTATTTGCATCTTTGAGTTCTCATACCCAGTGAAGCATGGATGCATTCATTTGCATACAAGAAATTCAGTGGTAAAGCCATCAGTTCACCCTGAGTTTGTGGGGAAAAAAGAAGAAAACCCACCTTCACCCTTGCCTGCTTGTAGGCCAAGAGATCAGAATTTCATTACTCTGTCCCCACAAGGGGAAGAATAAGGTAAGACTGAGACATAGCTGGTACCAGCTGAGCATGTCTGTGACTGGCTATAAAGATTCAGCAGTTTTATTCTCTTCTTAAAAAGAGTTACTCTGACTAAAAAGATGCAGTGCCAGCCACTGCTACCACTGCTCATCCTCACCTTGAGCAAAGAGAAGGATGGTTTCTAAATCTGCATGGAGATTCACTGTGGTTTCTATCAACTTGTTGAGTTTAAAGGGACTACAAAGAAGCAAAGTATTAACTGCTAAAAGGGCTCAAGTGTGGGTGAGAAGTTTGAATCCTTTTACCATTATGCACACAAAATTGCTTCTGAATTGATTTGTGTAACAGAGAGTAACTAAAGGACAGAGCTACAGATAATCATTACAAAATTTCCTCTACCCTCCTGTGAGAAGATGAGCTCTCTGGAGCTGTGGCCATACTCATATCCTGCACACCTACACTGGGAGCAGACTGAACCAGGAGAATTTTTATGGGATGATGTCACTACATATGCATGTTGCAGGGAAAGCATTAAGAAAGGAGGTCCTGCTGAACAGTGTGGAATTTGCAAGGAAAACTCTTCTGCAAAGGGTGGGCTTGTGTTAGCTTTAAAAGGTCAAAGTAGCTGAATGTGAAGATTGTTCTTCTTTATCTTTCCTTGGACAGTTGCATTTCAGAGTTGGATGGAGTATTTCTGTGTACGTGTGTGGAGTACTGGAATGGCAGCAGAACTACACAGGGGGCTTCCAACACGAAGGGACTTTCTGTATTGATTCTGGACAAGAGAAAATGAAGACTTGCTCATGTATTGTGGGTCTCTTCTAGTGTTACTATCACTTGGCTATTGAATATTTGTTGTAACTCCATTAAAATTAATGAAGTTCTCTCTGACAAGAAAACCAGTTCAGCCTCGGTATGGTGTATGGTATGCTTCAGATTGAATCTGTGGGAAAAGGTAAAATACTTTGAAGTAGTACTTCCCTGCAATATGCAACACAACATAATGGATCATATGATGTTCCCAACCTCAGTTAAGCTGTGAATTATATTAAAAATCCCTTAATGCTGAAGAAAATTTAAATATGATTGAAATTGGTGCCTTGCTAATGAAAAGGCAAGGTTTATTTCCTTCTTACCCCAACAGACCAGTTCCAAGTGCTAATTATTCTGTACCCATAAGTACTTTTATGTAATGTATTGGGCTTTTTAATAGAATGATGTTATCTAATAAACAAATCAAACATCCGAGGAGGGGGGAAAGTGTGATTTTTTTCTCATTATAAATTAGTTCTGGTATTGTGATATATATGGTATCTGGATTTGTGTTAGTCATAAGTACAATAAGTGTTTTCAGGATGGTTACACAAATTCCTCTGAGACTAGTTTTTCGGGCAGGTTGCAGATGTTTCACGAGACTCTTTTTGAAAAGTGTTAGGCAAATGGGAGAGCAAGTCTCAGGTAGAAAAGATTCAGTCTCAGTACAGGAATTTTGTTTCCATTTCCTTTTTTTTTAATGATTTATCAGTCTTCTGTTGTTCTAGCTTTCTTATAAAAGCTCAGCTGGGGCACCTTTCTGCTAAAAGCACCATGGTTCTTGCCACATTCCAGGAGTCACCAGGTATTTGATGGCAATTAAGGACCTGAAGTCAAATCCAGTTTTATGGGATTACCCATAAGAGTGATGATGACCTTACTTGCTTACTGCTTCAAGACCAAGTGCCTGTTTTGGTCTTGCCTTTAATTTTATTATATGCCAGCATTCACACAAATAGAAAGATAGCGAGAACAAATCCACGTGGAGACTTTAGTTATGTTGCTAAATGTACAGGAGAAGTGGTTTCCACTCCCCAGCTCTCATGACAATTTAGAAACATGAAAATAATTGAAACAAAAGATGAAAAGCCCACACTTGCTGGGTATAAAATGCAATCTGCTTTTCAAGAACAACCATAAAATAATTTTGGTCCCATGGAACTGTCCCTGTTTTTTATAAATTCCTCTTATACATCTGAATAATATTTTATTATTTCTCATGCTTTCTAGTAAGCAATAATGGTAAAACAGGCATGTGTGTAATCTAACCTTATCTACTTTGAGAATATAGGAAAATATTAGTGGAAGTCCTGGTGTACTCTTATGTGTACACTCCTTTTTATTTAATGAGTTATGACCAGCAAAATTATTATTATTAATAATAATAATAAGCACATGATGTACAGAATAGTAGATTTTAGTAATATTTTAATTTTGATACCATTTTTATAATAAAGGTAATTGCATGTATTTCTAGCACTATGAAATATTACCATAGTCATCTGTGGGGTTTTTTTTGCTATGCCTTTTGTGGTACTGGACTTTACATTTTAACTGAATTGTCTTTGAAATAGATATTAAAAAATCATAGTTTCTCATGTTTTTAATGAAATTATTTCTTTAAATATGCTTACTTATTGAAGACAAATTTTCCTGGTGGTCTAATTCTTATCTCTTTCTTGCAACACATTATACAGTATGTAAGCTTTCTGCCATTCATAAAAAAGTCAGACTTGCTTATTGCTGTGAACCCTCTGTCCTAAAGCAAAATTTCACCTACAGCACTGTCACTCTATGGAGAGACATCTAAGTTAGAGTGTGCCCAGCACCTGTTCCAGGAATCGCATGAACATATGGTGTTGTCTATCCTTGTCACAAACAATCTTCTGCTTCATATTGTGAACTGACCCCTGGCAGCAAACAGAAATGGTGGGAATTAAAGGGTTTGATGCACTGAAGACAAAGGAAGAACCAAAGAAAATTATCTTAAAGTGGGCAGAGAAGAGTTAAATCCCTGTGGAGGATTTCCCCAGGTGGTAAATACTGAAACCTCATGTTTGAAATTACATCTTGGTGTGGTAGCTCTGAAGAAATGGAACCAGATGTGCTCATCATTACCCATCAGGCCACCATGGCAAGCTAATTTTGCCAAATAGCCCAAATATACACAAAGCTGTAATGACCTTTAATTCCTAACAGCTTCAGTAGATCTTATTAAAAGAAGTGGTGGGCTCTCAGGGATCAGAAACTACTGGTTTCAGCTTTCAAACAGGCTGTGTGAGGATGCTAACCCCCATGAAATTAAAATATAAGATGTCTTATGAGCAAAAGAAGTGCTATAAATAGTACTAATTAAAACATGGAAGAAGAGGATGAACTCGTGAAGTAAGTAAGACAAGTTTCTTAGCAATCAGCTTTCTGCAGTCTGAATAAAAAAAATAAAGAAGGGAGATTGTCATTGTTTCTCTTCTTAAACACACAGATCTGATGCATGACAGAACAATATAGGAATTCAGATAGCTGGATAGTGGGAATTAGGTTTTATTGTCACCCATAAATGTTGCAATGGCAGTAAAGTTTAAGGGTACATGTCAGAAGCATTTTTACTTAGGTTTGCTAAATCATTTCTACTTCTGGTGGTGGTTGGAAAGATTGAGATATGTGGACATTTTTATAGGTCTTTGAAATCTCATCAAAATACCTATCTTCAATACACTGATATTCTGTTGGACTACATTCTTTCCTTAGTGAAGTTATTGTTGCTTTCACATCAGCAAAATTCCTTACTCCTAGTAAGTCAGAAACTATTTAAATTTTCTGAAATGAGAAAGTATTTCCATTTTAGATCATCTAATTTTATTGCTTCACATCCAATTGCCTACTACAAGATCCTTAAGAAATTTCCCAGGTTAAATTCATTAGTAATGCCTACTATTTGATCAATAACTTGTGATGTTCCATTTCTAACCTAATAACTCATTCTTTCCACTTTCACTGAGTGTCTATTGTTCTGCATATTCAGTTGAGGGAAAAAATCTCCATGGGATTATAACATAGATGTACACCAGTCCAGCTTCAGTAAGATTAACATACTGTGGAACATAGCGTGTATATACTTTACTGCATCACAGCATTTGTAAGGTTTCCTCTTAAGAAGGAAGTTTCTTTTGAAATTATACAAAGTGAACATATGTAATATTTTACTGTGTCAGGTTGCAGGCCAAACTCTTAAAGCCTATAGATGCCAATATAAGCCCATAAGAAATGGAACAGATTTTATCAAGTACTTTCTAAAGACAGACTCAAACTGAAAAGTGGCTTCAAGTTATCTTAAAAGCTGCCATGGCTGGGAAATAAGCCAAGGAATCTGTGTTTCTATAAAATTAGTGCTGATGCCAGTGATAAATATTTGTGCAGTCATTTTCCCTCTCACTTGAAGTATCTGAGTGCTTGCTTGAGGGTCCTAATAGACCACAGATAATTTCATATTCCAGCGAACAAAAGACTCAAATTCAAATTATAGAGATTTCTACTAGAGTATGAAAATTCAGAAAATGGATATCTGAACTCAAAGATTAAAATGAAACATATAGGATTCTCAACTGTCCAAGTTACTACGTGAGATTTTATGGGATTTATAATCTAGAAGGTCAGAGCTGCTCATCATAGTATTCTTTTTGGCCTCAGAAAAGAAACAGTGGCTATTCTATATGATCTGAGGCACAAAAAGATGAAGTCTCAGTCAACTAGCAAAGAACTCTCAGGGAATTCTGGATTGACCTCAACATTAGATTTAAAGCCAAGGAACAGTCTTATTAGAGAACCTTAAAAATTCTGACTATGAGATTATTTTTACTTAAGGATTCTTCAATCACATTCATTTTATTGTAGAAATCCAGAAGATTAAGCAACATAGCAAAAAGCATACATATACAGATATGTATACATATGTGTGTATGCATGTGTGTGTTTATGTATGCACTGTATGTGATAATATCTACTAGATTGAAAAAATCATATGGAAATCATCATTTTCCTTTTCTTTGTTGATAAAACTGTAAAAAAACCCCGCTCTTATTCTGGCTAAAAGATTGGATGTCAGGATTTTCACAATACTGTTAAGTCTCATTAGATTCTAAGGCTTCTAAAATGTATGGTGCACAGAAGAATATGGTCAGCACTTCTGTATTAGAAGTTGGAGTTGTGAATATGTCCATTCAGCAAATTCTTGCGGCAGAAAAACAAACAAATTCATCAGCATAAATATCTGTTCATCTTGGTTCTGCACAATGAGAGATTTTCAGGCAGCACCTTCTCGTGTTAGGAAAAAGACAAGAGTTTTTCTTCTTCAGATCCATTACATGAAATTCTTTCACTGTGTCATCAATTAAAAGCAGAAGGAAACAGAATCGGTGTTCTGCTTGACTTTAGCAGTTGGCCTCAAAATTATTATCCAAGGTTTCTTAGCATTTTGAAACCTACAAAATTTCAGTTTAATCTGAACTGTTTTATAGCAAGATCACTTAAATTTATATCTCCCCCAAATTATTAAGGGCTCTTAAACTAATTGATAGTAAAGTAAACCCTCTCTTAATCAGGCTGCTCAGTAAAGTTGCTTCCATTTGCATTGAAAAACTTTATGCTTTTTATCTTTGTGTAGGGTTCAACAAAAACCAGGAATATTTGATGAAATACTGATCAGAGGAAACATCACGGCAGATGAATCTCACATGCTTGAAGATTTAATTTACCATCTTTAAATGAACGTGTTCAGGATGAAGAGAAGTAGACACAGTAAGAGCTAGTGTGTCAAGGTAAGCACAACACACCAAGAAGCTATGTACCTCACTGAGGGAAAAAGAGATGTCTTGATAAGTGGAAGATATGGAGAGGAAATATAAGATTGAGGTCAGGCTTCTTGTGCACCAGTCTTCTGGGAACACTTCACAGTCATGTCTCTGTCCCTCAGCTCTGAATACTGACTGCAAGGATGGAAAAACGATATTTCAAAGCACAAGATGTTATACAAGAATCTTGGATGGAAGTGAACTGCTTACTTAGCCTTTTGAAATCATTCTTTCTTTTGTGTGTTTCACAGATAGCTACCTGAAAGACTACCAGATTAACAAACAAAGTAAAAGCAAAAATTACCATCTTATACATTCAATAATACATAAAGTGTATTACATACATGAGACAACACAAATTTCTATTTTTCTCATTCTTATGGACCAGCATCAGCTTAAAGCCTTGAGATTTTCTGCTGGCAGTGACTGGCAGTGACAGGCTATTACCCACCAAACCCTTCTTGCCCATGGCTCATCAGGGCAGGCCAAGCTGTTCCTTCAGATCACATGGCAGATACTTTGCTGCTGCAGGATGGCTGCAAAAACAGAACTTCATCATCAAGTAACTCTTGCAGAAACTCTAAAAGAATGCTGTGAAATTCGAATGGAATACTGAGAGAGGCTAAGAGCCTTTTGGAGCATCAACAAAAAGATCATCTGAAGCTGAACAGCCTTTTCTGGGTTCTGTCTTATCTCTCTGCCAAATGAAATTGTATTTATACACAAGAGAGATCTCAAAATGTGAAAGAAAAGAAGAATGCAGGTCTCCTTTTTCCTTATGCCTTTTTAGCAATCAGTTTCTATCAGTTCAGGTCTCTCAGAAAAATGTGCCAAACTTTCTTCCTTGTTTGTGAGAATCTGCAAAACAGAAACCACTCTAATTTCTAACATAGTATAATCCAAAAGGTACAGTTATGGATGGGCTCTATTCTATTTTCACATAAGAGAACATGGATCTGAAGTCAAATCACAAGAGACACAGGTGTGAAGTAGGATGAAGTAAAATGTTACCCTGTAACATCTTTGCATATCTGGTCACAACTTTTTAATATATTGCTTTGAAAAAAGCTTCTCAGATCTTATTACCTACTTGTGCTGTTGTGGTTTTTTCTGCTGCCCAACTAATTGGCTGACCTGCTAGCTGTTATCAATTTCTTTTGTTCATTATCTTTTTGTATGTTTAATTTACCAGTTGGAAGTAGAATCTGCCTAAACATTTCTCTCCTATTATTTTTATTAGCTGCCTCTGTATAAGATTAACACAGATATGTGCAGTCTCAGACAAACACATCCATAAATCAAAAAATAAACCATATTGCTAATTGACCTTCTAACAGTCTGGAAATACTGATATCAATGACCAAATTCCAGTACAGGGAAATGTTTGCTGCACTGGGATAATTTGGCCCATTTTTTGTTTTCCGATATTCCTGCAAGCTGGTGAACATGGCAGTGCAGGGGGAAGATCAGTGGATTGATAAGTTCTCTCCCTGTGCTGGTCTGAGTAGCTGCTGCATTTTTGGGGGTATGTAATACATATTTACATGGATTATCAATTTACCTTCTCCTACTGAACACTAACAGTGATTGTTCAACAGATTATAATCTCTTCAAAACAGGATTTTCTTGATCTCAATTTCTTTCACAGTGCTGCAACATTTAGTGAATAAGAGTATTGATCAGTCAGACAATCAATGTACTGTGAGGTTTCTCTCTCTTTCATCACCCTCAAAAATTATAAGTGCATGGATACATAAAATGCAAATGCAAGTTTAGTCAGTTTTTGAAAATGCACTTCAACAAAGGATGTACATTGCAAGGAAAGCTGTTCTGCCAGCACTGGTTCTATTTTCAGTGATAAAAAGCTGAAGGAACTAGTCTTTGGAAAAGGTTTAAATTCTTATAAAAGCAATTCTATAAAATATATAGAGAATAATATTTTTATAATTAGAAAATATAAGGCATTTTTTTCCTAAGAGACACTATACAACTTCTTGGATATGTTGGGAGTTTTTCTGTTTTGGTTTTTTTTTTTTTTCCTCATTTTGTTGACAAAGAATTTTTCAATGAGTTCCTAATGTGTAGTTTACAATAAAAAATATTCTTTATGTGGCAATTAGGTTTAGGCATGATTGCAAATGCAAAGTTCAAAAGGTTGCCATTAATATTATCTTACATCTTCGTTTCCTGTTGTCTTCATAGCTTAACATGTTTATTCTTAAATTAGAACATAATTAGCAAATCATATAACTCATTTTTACTGAAAATAGCATCTTGGTAAAATGTTTTTTATTATCTGGGGCTGACCTTCCCACAGTCTGCATATCCTGGAACAGAGTATTGTAATAGGAGAAATCAGTTCTTTTGGATCTGAGCCAAAGATTAATTTAATTTTTCTAGCTGCCCTCCTCCTTCCCAGCTCTTCTCCCCCCTCTACCCAGTAACACTCACATATGTGGGTTGGAGTTAAGAAGTTGGAGTTGGTAAACAAAACAAAGACAAAACTGCTAAGAAGTTAATGAAAACATCAGTAAGTCACAGCATCTGGATCTCATCATCCACCTCTGACGTAAGGAAGATGTCCAGATGTTAGCAGAACTGCAGCAGTTGAAATATTTTGAGAGAAAGACTCTTTCCAAACAATCAGATGGAAAGCAGTTCAGCACTTTCAGCAGTTTTCAGGAATGTTCCAAATATATAGTGGTCTTTTAGATGTGCAAAAAGCCTGCTCAGTGGTGAAAGAATATACAGTCTGGGGAGCCGGGTCTGGGGATTGTGAGCCTCTGCTTTTGATAAGTGCACATGAATGTTCAAAGAACAGGAGAAGATGAGGCCCTCTGGTTCTCTGTCATTAGCATAGACTTCTAGTAGAGACACAGTGCTGCTTATCTTGTGGTATCCAGTGTTTAAGACTAGAGTTTAACAATATCCACTATGATGAATTACAAAATTGAGCCTGGAGAGAGCAGACCATAATTTTCATCTTTCTCACTCATTTTTAATCACCATTTGACAACACGTACTGCATACAGGCATTGTATGCTGAAAAATATAAATGATGAGGCTGGTTTCCTAACAGGTGGTTGCCAGGTGTATTGCATTTTTCCTGCCACTCCTATCCGAGCTGCCTGATGGAACAGTGATATTTTTCTCATTTGGATGCTCATTCTCCATTTGCAGAGTGACACGATTGCTCAATTCCTCTTGGACATGATTTGTGGATGGCTCTGGTGTGCTCCCTTCCTCCTCGACCTGTGCTAACAAGGAATCAGTTTGGGGTCCCCAAGAAAACAGTGAAGTTATTTCTAAATATTGCTAATCGTTGGAGTGTCCGGGGACTAGGTTCTTTGCACATCCCTAAAATCTCAGGCAGCACAAGACATGGGCTTGCTGGCTGATGACTGCAGAAAAACACAGAACTCTTAAAAAAGGTTTTATTTCCATAATCCTCTGCAGCTGTTGTAATTTGAATGCAGGAGGATTTTGTAGCAACCACTTTTACAATATGCTTAGTATACTGTGTTCTTCTTATTGTAAACTTGTTGCCTGATTACAGAAATGGTGGTGGATCTCCATGAGATAAATGTTTAAAATGTCACTATTGGAGGAAAATGGGAAAGTCATATATAGAACTTTCCCACTGTCCAGTCTCCCAACAGTGCAATCTAGCTCTGTTGTATGAAAATATCTATTACAAATAGGCAATATGACAGTGTATGCATGCATTCTCTTCCCCTTGAGTGTTCCAACCCCTCTTGGTATTAGACTTCAAATTAGAAGCGTGAGAGAATTGGAAACAAGACATTCCAGTAGCTGAAAATAAACACCAGTTTCACACTACAGGCACCTACAACCTTTCTGGCACTTCTCTACATTTTCATATAGACAGTAAGAAGTTAAGAAACAGAATATGGAAGAAGAAACCAATGATGCATTTAATTCCCAATGCAATTTTGAGTGAGTATTTTGACTGAAGGACTTTGCCTTAGATGAATTAGTCATTCCATGATAAAAACACCAATGCTAAAAAATGCATACAATGCTCTAGATATCTTATTGGAAGTTAGTGTGGCAATATTTTCAAAAACTAGACAAGCGTGTGCTATTTATGAAATACATTATTTCTGGTTGCATTTGATATCTGAATTTGAAATATGTGAAGAGTAATAAACCACAAGAATGTAACTGATGTTTTGTCAAAAAACATGCTTACACTATAAGCTTGTTTAGTAACTATACAGATAACAGCAAAGCTTATGAGCACTCTTAAAGGGAGGAAACTATATATGATAATGATATCTAACCATTCAACCAAAATAAATTATTTATATATTTTGCACTGGATATGCTACACTTGCTTTATTATAGACACAGCTCCTTTAGTTATCAGACAATTGTTTACTGTTTTCCTGTTTCTTTTCCATAAATTATGGTTTATTTGGTTTATATGTATTGAGTCAATAGCTGATCATGCTCTACATCATGGTAGGTGGCTATGTTTAGTATTCGTATAATAACCTGAGTAAAGCACCAAACCTGTAGAATATTGTCTCCAGATTGGGGGTAAGTAATTTCCTAAAAATGCTGATAAAGACCAACAGTGATATATCTGAAGCTACATATCAAGTGGTCATGGGTTCTGCAACATATCCATTTTCTAAGAGCTTATTTCACCTACACACACTGTAAAATCTTTCTCCAGTCTCAGAACAAAGCAAACACTTCAAGAAGTAATTTCTCTTCTGCATGAGCATAAATTTTGGGGACAGTTGAAATATAGTGCAAAATTCTTCACCTTAACTTGGGGCTTAAAAAGAATTTCAAAGGATAAAAATTCCTTTCTTTCCTTCCTTTCCTTGCTATAGACAACTATTGCTTTGAAGTATAAGCAATATCTGGGAAATGTTTAAGGATTATTAAGTATACATACTCACAATCACTATATGGGTATATTTTAAGGCATCAGAGTAAGAGAAAAGTATAAGAGAAAACAGCAATTATAAATCCACTGGAAATACAGGAATGTTGATAATGGAGAGCAAAGGCATCAACAAGAACAGAGAGTTTGTAGAAGATGCACACAGTGTTCCTTGCCAAGTCCTGCAAATTGATAATGGCCAGTAGAAAGAAAAACTTCAATAACGGTATAATTTCAGCAAATCATCATGAATTAAAGAATAAAAGGTCTATCCAAAAAGTCCTTCAGAGAAACTTTTCAGAAAAACTAAATCCCTAAAAACTAGATGAAAGCTGACTGATAGTTCTAAAAGTAATCTAAATGGAAATGAATTGTTTGATGGAATTGCTTTTTCACCAACCCCAGAGTTCCCTCTCAGACTATATCTTCAGCAGTAACTTACAAAGATGTATAGAATCTTTCTGGATGATTCAAGTACTAGCAAAGTAGGCATAATGAGAATTGGTCTGTGACAGATCTTGGAAATTGAGTATTTTTGCATTTCTTTAGCAATGAACAGAAAACAAAACTAATAAAAACAATGGTGGCAAAAGCATGTGTAAGTAGACTAAAAAGTATGAATGAAATTTATTCCTGGGTTAAATACAATACTGAGAAATTTTAGTGACCTTTAGATCAGGGAAAAACCACAATTGAATATGAGAAGTGGTAAGTAGGTAAATAAGCAAAATAATTTCAACTAGAATAGCTGAAAGTTTATTTTTAAAATACCAAATAAGAAATTTTTTGCCTCAGACTTTCAATGACTAAGGTACTACAGCAAAACTGTCAGTAATTCACTAACCTCGGACAACTTACACATTCTTTCTTCTTGTCTATAATATCAGAATTTCGAAGACAACATAACTTTTGCACCATAAACAAAAACCCCTCAGTTTAAGAGAGAGGCACAATAGTAGTCAGTTGTACTCAGTGTCTGATCAAGAATTTCAAAAAATGTTTTGCTTGTATTTGAATGATCAAAAATGCTGGTGAAAATGAAAAATCCAGGATCTTCAGTCATGTGGCATGGTGCACATAATGGCTCTTAGTATAATGCATATAAATGCTATATTGGGTGATGTAAATTCACACAACAGTGAAGGCACCAGGAGAAATCTGTCTAGAATATTTTGAAGGTGTCTGTGTTTGAGAGCTGAGAATTATGCTTTCTGTTCTGTGAAAGCTCATTCTGAGCTGCTGTCCTTGTGCATGAAATCCTGGTCTCTTTGGGAGGTCTGTCCAGTGAAGAGGCCAGAATGTTCTTCTCTTCCCAGCTGAAGATGTGGTCTGACATTGGTAAGGGCAGTTAACTGAGAACGCCAGAGGAAACACATCTATTTCTTGTGAGTGCAGTAATAGGAAAAGTTACAATTTTCTTATTACCTATTTAGAGGCTCTGTCAACTTAAGTCTTCTTATTTTTTTGCTGTTCACTCCATTACCTGTTACTCCAATTTTTTCCTCACCTCTAGTGGGCATTTTAGATGTCTCAGAAATTGAAAATATTTAATGATTTACCTAGTTAATAATTTCCCACATTTTAAGATCACCAGATATGACTACATACATGTGTCTAGATGTTCTTTTCCTAAGTAAATCAAGGTGGGAAAAAGAGTGGAAAACCATGATCTGTGCTGCTATGATGAACTGCAGCTCACTGCTCCTCAGGGTAGGTATTTTATAAATATATTCCATATTGATATACTATACCAAATTCATACAACTGTGTCATTGTACCATAATATAGTATGACATATAGCATATTTATATGAGTGTGCTCCACCCCAGCTGGCTGAACCACAGGCTGTTCTGCCACATGATAAGATGGCAGAGGCAGCAACTCAAGACTGGTATTGGGGTTTGAATATAACATGAGGATGCTGTTCTACAGTGCCCTGTGTAGGAGAGCAGACAGAGGTGACCTGAGAGTCTGCATTCCCTTACTGCACCCACTCAAAATCAATGTGTTCTTAGCTACAGTCATTCAATTCCATACAATTTTAACAACATCTCAAGTACTTTTGATGCTTTTTGTACACGACTATTGCTCTCTTTCTTTTGTGTAGGTAAGACTACACAGTCATAGAATCCTAGAATGATGAGAGTGGATTAGGTTGGAAAGGAGTTTAAAGATTTTCTACTTCCAGCCCCTTACCATGGGCAGGGACACCTTCCACTAGACCAGGTTGCTCAGAGTCCCATCCAGCCCTGTCTCAAGCACCTCCAGGGACAGGGAGTCCACAGCCTCTCCAGTGCCAGTGCCAGTGCCTCACTACCCTGATGGTACAGAATTTCTTCCTAACATCTAATGTAAACCTACTGTCTTTCAGCTAAAGTCCATTACCCCTTGTCCTTTCCCTACATGCCCTTGTGAAAAGTTCCACTCCAGCTTTCTTGTAAACCCCATTTAGATACTGGAAGGCTGCTACAAGAACTTCCCAAAGTCTTCTCTTCTCCACCCACTCTTATCTAATGGAAAAAAATGTTTTCCATTATGTATTTCCTACTTAGGAAGTAGATAGTACTCCCTGTATGATGATTATATCAAATTACATTTCATGAAGTACTATTTCTGTTTGCAGGCTGGAAGTCTTTTTGAAGGCAAAACATTTACTTGAATATGCCATGAAGAATGCATGTTTCAGATTTTCTTCTTTCCTTTGCAAATAATGTGTTTTTGTCAAGGCGTGTCCTGATAACACAAATTGCTGATCTAAGAGGATTTCTTCCTTCAGTGTCATGACCCTTCTTGACCATTTTCAGGTAGTCAGCAGTTTAAACTGCTGATATCTCAGAGAACAAACAGAATAGCAACACAACTTACTGTTTTGTTTCTCTTCCTGAATCTCTGTTAATCATGAAGTATTTTCTGGAATACACCCTGATATCTACTCCAACTACATACTGTACTTCTTACTGGGGGTTTAACCTGATGATTTTTAGATTTTCTGGCTGACAGCAGCCTTAATATACTAGTGGACTGACAAATCTACATCACCAGCACAGCCTGGAAAATGGAACTGTCACTGTTTTCAAGGGTTCTCTAAAACTAAGCCTTGTATTGATAAAAACTGAGATGGCTCATAACCAGCTGCCAAGTAGAATAAAAACATGCCGACCCTTATCACTGTAGCTCAAGGGGCTAAAGGGTTCACGTTCACTCCCTGTTTCTAGGAATGTGACAGAGTCTCCAGAAATATAATTAGCAGTTGTTTAACCTCCAAATATTTGATAATCATATGCAAGGTTAAATATATACATTTATCAAGTTCTGTTTGTATCCTGATAAAATCTGCATACTTTCATATGTAGGTCACATTCTGAAGGTATAAATTACATATCATTAAATGCTTTCCCATGTCAGCTGATGAGAGGGAAAAAATTTTACAGAAGACATTTGGTAGCAGTTGTTATAGGTGGATACAGGCCAGAGGTACTTGGAGTCTGTTGATGCAAATGCCATTCTGAACTTGATGATAAATTAAAAAGCTTACTTCAAAGCATTCATATAAACATCTCCAGCAGGTAGAATGGCAATGAATGTCAGGATAAACAAGTGTCCAGCTGACCAGGCAACATGCAGATTAAACAGTGGTTGACTTGGCCCCACAGGCTTCCATTTATGGATTTCTGTAACGTCCATGCCTTTTCACTCAGAATTTCTTTCCTCTCAGTGCTGCTTCCCGTGGAGTTTCAGCAATGTCCTGAACATCAAGACCTTTGTTGTGACTGCTGCTCCATATCCTGCAGTGGTTTAGGCTACCAAAGGATCCCAGTTTTATAACACGCTTTTGAGAGGTGAAGTGGACTGTCTGCCCAGTTCTGTTTGCTGTGAAGAGAGGTTAATGTCTAGTGCTTTATGACACTCCATATTTGTGACCACCTACAGAGCACTGAAGTAAATATGATGCCCCCATCTCCTGTGACCATGAGTTTTAACTGTAAAACAGTGTAAGGCTGAGTTCCTCTGCCTAGGAAACTCACTTTCCTTTGCCACCTATGGGAACAGGCACAGAATCAATCCAGTTACTTACACAAGTGGGCAGAACAAGGTTTTTATGAGTAGATCTAATCCAGAGGTGGTTTTTGCTCACGTGTTTCTTTACGGACAAGGGCCACTCACTGCCTGATTACCCGATGTAATCAGTTTTGGAATCAGTACTCAACCAAATGTCTGTTATGCACTTAGCTACTCTTATTCCTCCAAAACATAAATGCAGGAGAGTGATGTAAAAGTTCAGTTTACATTAGTAAGCCATAAAGTCTGCCTCTTGGTCATCCCATCCTTGATCTTATCATTATTCACATTTCTCCTCCCTCCTTCCCTCCCCCTGGAACAAACCACCCCCACTGTAAGTATACAAACAAACCAAAATGATCCCTCTGGCAGTCACACCCATTTCTGCTGCCTTTTTTGAAACCTTTTGCAAAATAAAAGTAACAACCCCAGCAGGATGAATAAGAAGAATTGATCTAGCAGACAGTAATAGAAGAGAAAAATAGAGTTAAATTATCTTCTTTAGCCCTCTGTTAGGGTTTACCCTGAGTTTTTGAATATTTGTAAGACAAACTAAAAATATGGACTGAAACTATATAGATGGCTGGTAATTTATATCTCAGAAGCCTAGCTCTGGCATACCTGACACTCACTCGAAGCTCACAGCACCGCAGTCCTTGCCAGAGGAAATACCAGTAATTGCTCAGTGCACAGCCCAGATATTCCAACTGACACAGTCCTTGGCTACAAAACGCTCCTTAATGCCACTCACTGAAGCACACCACAGCAGTAAAGCACAGGGTCTGACCCAACAGCAAAATAAAATAAAATGCTTCAGCACACTTCAGTCTGAGGAGTTTTTGCCATAGCACTGGACCAAAATTCAGCGTTGTTTTTCTTTTAACCAAAGTTTGTCTCATTTAGTTAGAGGAGCACATGCAGTTCCACCCTAGGCACAGCACAGATGTAACGCGACACACAAACAAAAGGGTGGAGAAACGCTCAGAGGCTACACCGATACACATGCAAATGGTACCACTAATTACTGTTATAGGTTTTGATCCCTTATGAATTTTAAAATATATTTGTGTAATGTCCTTCTCACCTGCCAGTCGTCTGTCCCTCGTGTTTTTCCAGATAACATCCAAGGCTCTAGCAGTGGAGTCTCTGATATGATCACTTAATGATCTCCTCAGAGGGGCTTTCACCTGGTGATGCATAATGCAGATCGATCACTCATCCAGGTCACACGGCTTAGCCCCAGGAAAAAGGGCATTCTCTGCCCGGGGATCTGTTTGGATTCCTCTTTGCCAGGCAGGCAGGTTGTTACTTTATATAATTTGTCATCAGCCTTGTGCAGCTTTTCCTTGAAGAGTCAGGCAGTGCAGTTCTCACTGCGGATGCAGGAAAGCTCAGACTGCAGCCAGCCTACTGGAAAGCTGCCAAAATCTTACATCTGGAACAGTTTACAAATGAGCTAACGATACAGTCATTTAGATTTGGGGCTTTATTTGTGGATAGCTATAGGATTCTAGCTTCCTGTTTAATCAAATAACTTACCAGGCACATACTTGCATGCTCATTTATTAGGATAATATTTCCCTGCTTAGCTGATATTTCAGGTAATCTTTCATATTTAGACATGAAAAAGGTAAAAAATAGAAGAGAGATAAAGTAATTTCAAATATTTAGAGATCAGGTATTTTATTTTGTTACTTTTTTTTTTTTTTTTTTTTGCATTTTACCCTAGTTAAAGCAGACAATGGGGCCAATTCTGAGTTCCTTATATTTAGTACTTCATGACAATGCACTAATGAAAGGATGGAAAAAATGAGAGGAAAAGGGGAGATAATAAAAAAGGTGAGGGAACTAAACCGCCACATCTTTGCTGAGTAGAAAGATAAGTTCCCATATGAAAATTATTTACAAATGTAACTGAGATTAATAGTAACAATAAATGGAGCCATTTGACCTTGCTTATTTTGACCTTTTAAATTGATTACTGTGTCCCATGGCTTCTCTGAGGGAGAAAGGGAAGAATTAAAGAATGCCTGAGACTTTCTTTCCTTTTTTAATTATTATGTGGTAATGTGTGAAGAGATGAGAGATGTCAGTTCAAAAATCTAATGCCCTCTGTTATACAGGAAAGGAAAAACTCAAAGTTGTCTTCATGTTCATTCTACAGGTAGTCTTTAAATTTTTTTTTACTGCAGTTAGAGCTACTAAGATTAGATACTATTATTTTCTTTAGAAGTATTATCATTAAAACTGGTTGATTAACTTCTCACAAGGTTTGCATACTGAGACCAAATTACAGAATTGAGAGTTTTAACCCTTAACAAAGGGATTTTCACTCCCTTTGAATTTCTTTCTATAACAAAATAGTTTTTCTTTTCATAGCATAATTTATTTCACACTTTCTTATTTGATGTAATTTTTTTTCTGGTGTCTTCTCAGTTCCCCTCAATTTCACTAGTCCTCATTTCCTTTAAGACCAACCATTATCTCATTCTGACAATGAAAATAAATTTATGGGATTTGCAATGGTGTAACTGAGGGAATAACTGGCTCACCCTCTATGTAATGCACATCATAATTTCTTCCCATTTGGCTTTAGTCTTTTATCTTTATAGAGCATCTGCAAACACTAATGTCCTGTCTATGTCTTTGAACAAAACAACAGTGAGTGATCTCTATAGTTTGCAGTTGCTTTCCTTATTATACTCCTCCTTCTTTCTGAGGCCAGATGGAGAAAGAAGCAGCCAACTCTCTAGAGAAATTCCATATGATAACACACTATTGCATGGTTATGTTTTCCTTTTTTTTTTTCTCCTTTCTTTCTTTTTTGTGTTTTGTTTTTTTCTTAATTATTGTTTTTGCAGAAATTCCTGGTAGAGCAAGTGCAATGCTTGCACAGGCAAATACTGACATAGGCTTACAAGGCAAATGCTGATGTCATGACCAGAGCACAACGTGTCTGTTTTGAAACACATACACTCTGTTCAGATGAGATCTGCTGTTGTTGTTATTAGTGAACTGCTCAGAAGAGAATTATTCATTTTTAAAAGAAGATAAAGTAAGCGGTAACTTAGTCAGGAGATTAATTTCTCTATTTTAGAGGGCAACAAAGATGAAGACAGTCTCTGATACAAACTTATATCTTTCAAAGTGTCTCAGCTAGCTCAGCCTTTCTCAGGCCTAGTAGGCTTATATCAAGAAAGACAGGAAAAGGATTCAAAAGAGGCTCTCTTACCCTTTTAGCTGCAAGTCTTTATTCCAGGATGATGTCCCAAGAGCGAGAGAGAGCTCCCGGGGGACAGGGGTCCCTTTTTCTCAGGATTTCTGAGGGAGGGGCCAGCTGGCACACAGCCAATGGGGTCAGAAGGGGAAGGAAGGGTCAGACTACATGACAGGAGTTCCAGGGGTCCCTGAGGGAGAAGAAACCATTTCCCCAGGGGGATGTAACAAGTCTCAACAAGGTTTTAACTACCACTGACCGTGTCTACCAACAACATAGCCCAGGAGGATTGATTTATACAGCAAAATAAATGGTACCAAAGTTTTGACACATTTCAAAGTAGAGTTACGTTGAACTATGTCTACCTGCATCTTGTGAACTGAATGAATCCTTGGGGTTTCATGAATGGGTTGGAGATCACTGGCACACTACCAGGGTGCATCTTTTGGCTTAGTTTCATTTGAAAGCCATCCAATTCACATACTTGGAGATATGAATCAAAGAGTGGTGTTGCGGAAACTTTTTCAAAATCATGTGCCTAGTCCAGGCTACAATGTCAATAAAAACATGCCGACCATTATTAATTTTAAAAACTAAAACAACTTTTAAGAATTTAAAAATAAAATCAGCAACATATATATATAAATATAAAATTAGGATTTGATTATTTGAGGATTACTGCGGGTTATACTACATATGTCAACATAAATATACTTTAAATATTTAAAAGAGTTCTTACAAACAGTTAAAAAATGGTCTGGAAAATGGCAAAGGGCAAAGGAGGAATAAACTGTAATGAAGAAGAAAAATACTGCTAAAAGCATTTGTTTGTGTGATGCTACAACACAAATAAATAGGTAGTTTAAGTAAAATTGTGTAAAGAATTAAATGTCAGAAAATTTTTAATGGCCATGGGCAGATAAATAATTAGATATAGATAGGCAAGAAGTATGGATAGAAAATAAAAGACATTAATTTTAGAAGTGTGTAGACAGAGATATAATGGAGAAAACAGTTAAAAGCAAATACATATGATCAGCAAAGGAAATCTGAGATTCATGACAACCAATGGAGTAACAAAATGAGATAAGAATTTACCATGCAATATGAAAGCACATGCTTTTAAAGGATTTTTAAATCATGTTAAAAGATGGTATCGGGGCAGAGCTGTGCCTCAAATCTCCATTATTGCATTATTTATGAAATGCCCCTTGTGGAACAATACATTCAGTTTTGGTCTGCACCTCTCACTACCCACATGATGCTGAAAAGGCACCCCCAAGCCCAGTGTAGAGGCAGCTGGTGGCAACAGGGCCAGGGTGACAGTGACAAGGAGTTCTGTGCTGGAGAACACCCATGTGCTCAGGGGGAAGCCACTGAGCTGCCACCACCGTGGTGCATTATTCGACACTCTTGTTGAGAGCCCTGCCCTGAATCTCAGGAAAGCTCCTTTCACATCCCCAGTTGCTACTGCCCAAATGATGCCTGCTTATGTGGGGATATTTTCCATCTCAGCTCGGGCTTGTTCCCTCTCCCCCTGAAGGTGAAGCTCTTTTCACAGAGACATCTATGTGAATCACAGGCCTGCAGTTGTTTGCAGATTGTTTGTGTGGAATAACTTTCTGCATTTCTCTGGTAAACTCGTGCTTACAGTCTGGACTGGGAGAGGGGGCCACAGGTACCAAGGACATGGCACAGACCTCACCAGGTGAATCTTTGATGTTGATCAACATGAATGTACTAGATTAATCTATTATTAAATCAAACAGCTAAACTGGAACACTGTGAATGACATTAAGGGCAAAAGGTTTTAATGTTTAGACTTATGGGTTGGCAAGGAATATATTTTTAAAGAAAATGGCAAAATGCTTTGCTGCTCTATTTGACAATGTACTGGAAAATCTCCTGAAAACAAATATCGTTTCTGTAACTAGAAAAACACACCCTTCCTTGTCTTACATTTTCAATTCAATTAGCTGTATACAGATGTTACAGCAAAATGCATGCAAAAATAAGGGAAGTCTTAAACCACCAACCAGCATCTAAGTAAAATTTATGATGCAGCTCTATCTTTTGGCTTCACTGTGTCTGGAAACTTAAGAATGATCACCCTCAGACACAGGTTTTTGTATTTGAATAATTTTAGTGTTGACCACAATCATAGTGCAGTCAGTACTCCAGCTATCTTACAGAATAATTTCATTTTATTCAGTGTTTTCTGTTTAATGGCTGAGATGAAAACCCCAAAAAAGTAAATTCTTAAAAATGGGATGAGTCAACAAAGATGTGTGCTGAATCAAAAATAAGATGAGGGGAATCTGAAGGAGAGGGCTCTATTTCTGACAAGATGGGATTGCAGCAGCTGGTGTTAGGGGAGTGAGGTGATAGTACATCCTCAAGAGAGAGACAGCATCCCACTCCATGCATGAGGAGCAGCATGCATGCTGAGGAAGAGTCTCTGTGTAATGCCAGGAGCAGACAAGACCCTACCTTCCCTGCCCTGCCAACCCTCTCACTGGTTCAGACCAGCTCCACTCCTGACTGTCCACGGGCGGTGGTGTCCCCCAGGCCTGGCCTGCCTTGGGACTGCAACCGCTGACTTTTCCTCTTCTTTTTTTGGAAATATTTTTAGAAACCTCTTGTTAGCATAAGCAAAGCTGTGCTTCTCCAGTCTTCCTTTCGAGGCTGAATCTAATTGTAAAGTGCTGCTCATTGCTCTTTAACACACAGTTCTCAAACCAGCCAAGGGCAGGAGGCAGAGGCTAATTCCCTATTACCTTACCCTTGCTCAGCATTTCCAGCTGAAGGACCTACACTTGCCAAACCTATCTGTTTTCTGTCCTTTAGTGGTTCTATCCATACTCTGGTCTGCAAAGATAATAGCAAAGGTCCTTTCTGCTCTTCAAGGCAAAGACCAGACAGAATGCATTGGGTACTAGGATGGACAGGAACAGTGGTATCGTTTTTAGTTCTGGCAAATAAGTCCAGCTCTCAGGAAATAAACTAACAGTTGTGCAAGCCTCATGCTCTTCAAGCATGCTCTAAAGTACATTGATTCCCCTCTGACTCTTCATGAATGTGCAAATTCTTACGTATGTCTCTGTGTGATTCTGGCCCCTTGGGTCTGAAAGGATGTATGTATCCGAAATATGCACAGGCACCCAGAGATACATAGTTTTTTAAACATGATGACAGTTTGAGCTTTGCTGTGACTTCTCTACAGGCTGTAACAAATGGTGTTGCAAATCCAGAGCATCTTTGCTGTGTGGTTTATGCAGCCTGCCTGATCTGATGCATGCAAACATCTTTCCCCTTGTTACGGAAGCAGAAAAAGCAATGCCATAATTTTCCAAAAGTATCACAAAACAAAAGAAATTATTCAGAATCAGAATTTCATATCTAATTATAAAAAGCTGCTGGGCACATGGCATGTGTTATTGTTTCATATCTCAGGAGTGGTCTCCAAATGCTATCTAAGAGACCAGGCTGGGAAAGAAGCACTTTGAATTTTACATGTGATGCTTTCCAAAAGAAAATCTGATTCTGCAGTATCTACAGCATCTGAGAAATCTCACATGTATCAGGTTAAGAAGCAGCCACCAATCAGACCTGACTGGAGAGATTTAGAGAAATTCCTATGGAAAGATAGAGAAATAAGGTGCATTTTGTTTAAACATAGAAGATTCAATAGAAGCTTGGCAAATCTCAACAAATTTCTTGATATGACAAAGCCACATTTTGATTCATTTGGATTTGTTTTTTCAAAAAAAAATCTCCATTTTTCAATTAAGTAAAGTAAAAATATCCAGAAGTTTCACTTAGCAAACATGTGTCCTTTTCTAACTGTGCAAATATCTGGGCAATTTATCAGTCCACGGACTCAACCTTATGTGTCCTACTGTATTGTGCATTCAGAAAAGTGCCCATTTGACTTGTGTCAACGCCCTGGTGTTAACCTTTGAACAGCCTAGGGGGCTAAATGGCTGCAGTCTGGAGAAGAGATAGGCCAGGAGAGAGTAGACCAACAGAGAAAGTCTCCTGAGTCTCCTCCATGCTGTCAAGAGTGCACTGCCAGGCATATCTGCATTCTCCTTCCCCGTGGTAGGAGAGGTGTGGAGAAGCCCCAAGGACAATCACTTTCTCTCCAGGTCACCGTGATTGCCTCTGCACATACTGCTTTTGCAAGATGTACCTGCTTTTTACCCTCATGCCATGGTCCACACCTGCATTTTTTAATAACAAGGGTGCATAATGTGGAGAAAGAAAATGCTCAAAATCCACCCCACCCCCGGCAGCAGTATGTGATGCAAACTACAGCTGTTATTTTCATAAAATTTTTCGTGTTGCTTTCATGAACTTTTCACTGTCTAAACCTTCTTCTGGTGGAACACTGAGAAGCTCTAGTCGAAATATCTACCTTAATTAGCTTTTGTTGTGAATTAAATACATACTAAAGGATGCATATAAACTGAGTAGCGTAGCCTTCTAATATACATCCATGAGCCTCAAATTAAATATTGTCTCAAGTAAATATTAACAATCTTCATGGTGTGATTATGGCCCTGCTTTGTAAACAGCCCCACAGCTTAATTAGAGTTCTGTGCACTTCAAAGTGTAAGCTTATCTGGCTGTTTCTGAACTGCTGTCTCACTATCACTGTGTGCTCCAAGAATAATAAATACACCAACACAGGAATGCAGAAAGCGTTCCTAATCACAGCCATAAATGCAAAATAATAATTAACTGAATAACATGAAAGAAGATATACTTCCAGTTTCATTTGCACATCGCTCCATTTTAACCTGTTTTTAATGCAACTGGTTATAAACTATGCTTGTTATTAAAAAAAACCAAACCCACAAGTTCTACCCCTGTAGCCAAATGCTTTCTGAAATACTGAATATTGAAGAAAAAAGAAAAAAAAAAGAGACATTAGTGCTGGTGCCATAGTTTAAAATTCAAATGAGAAAGGAAGTGTTAAAACTTCATTCTCTTTAGCCATATGTGAGGCACCTGCTTGAGAAGTTTATGGGAGTATTAATCTATGAGAGTGTCCAAACATTTACAAGTATCTAAACTTGAGCAACAGATCTTTCTTGGTTATAAAAAAGTTGATGGCAATAAGCTGTGAGCTGAGATTAGTTTTTAGCATTAGCCATGTGTTATGCTTCACCACAGCAAGAGTATTAAACACCACTGCTTACCCTTCCTTCAGTGACCTGACAGGCAAACTGCCCACACATAGCTTTTTGTTACCTGAGTAACACATTACAACTTCACTGGTCCCATCACTGGAATTAGGGCAGGATGAATAAAATTTCATAGAATAAAAGGCACGGCATAAGGTACTTTTTTCTTTCCAGTGGAAATGCAAATTAGGTTGTATGTAAAAATGCAGTAATAGAAAAGTGCAGAATCCACAAAAAAAACCCCAAACTCAAAAGCCAAACAAAAAGCCCAACACTTAAAAAAAAAAAACCACCAAAAAACCCCAACAACAACAACATAAAACCAAAACACAAAAAACCAAAAACAAACAAACAACAAACAAAAACAAAAACCAAAAACAAACAAACCAAACTCACTATTGTCCTTCCCTATTCAAAATCTTCTCTACAATCTTCTTTCATAATTGGAAATTTTCCTTCCTTCTCTTCTGGGTTTTTTTTCCTCTTTTCCACTCTCTCTGTCCCTCATGGTCATATTAAGATGGTAAGTTCCTCCAGCTACAGGCCATTCTCTTCACACATCTCATACAAAATGGCACAATGAGAGACCAAAAAAACAAAGCCTTTGAGCTTGTCTGCAGTGACCAACATGAACAGTGATTGCGAATAGAGCAGATTTGATTCATGAGCTCTGTATAATCTAATGGTGGCAGGCTGGTGTCTGTGTGCAGAGCAGGCAGCAGAATGGGAGAGTGAGGAGTGTTATGTGAGCTGGACTCATCGAAGCCAGAGGGTGAGCAGGCAGATAATTCAGAGTACAGAGATCATTCTGAACAGAGAGATCAAAGAGCGGCAAGAAATTCTAAATCAAAGAGAAAGTCCCAACGCTAGCAGGGTAAGATGGAAAATGTGTATTTCTGAGAAGATTTAGTGAGATTTAGGGGTCTCATGTAAGTCATCTTCAATTATCATTGCCCTGTGTAATGTGTGTTTTATTAAGTGATGCAAAGAGGCAGAGCTGTCTTCCTGCCTCTCATCCCTGCTGCTGCCACTGCAGCACTGTGAAACACAGTCTCTACAGAAAGTTTGTTACTATGAAGACAAGCAGGATGTAATAACCATCCTTGAATTGCTGGGTTTTGGCTTCACTGGTAGAGAAAACAGCAGAAAAACTGTAATTTTCATAGGGAGCAAAGACATAGAAAGTAGAATCCAAACTGGATCTAAACTTTTGAATAGGTATTGGACTGAACCTTCAATAGATTTCAAGATTTCACTCTTTAAGGCACTGCTGCACCATTTGTTAATGGTAAATCCTCCTTGTGTCATTTTGGTGCAAATGTTCATTTACATAGTTGGGAATTTATTTTTAAAGCTACTTAACTTCCTCAGTCTCTGGGTTTCTGTTTGAGATATCTGCCATGCTTTAAGTCTTTGTCCTGGAGTTGCTTGTGACATGATTTTTTTGAGGTGCTCTATTTGTGTATTCATATTAAAACCATTTTTTTGGGAAATGAATGAGATGATATGCTATTTTCCTGGTATTGAGAAATTCTAGTAAGTTATCCCTAAATACTTGATAGTGATTTGGTAAGGCAATTTGCTCTTTTGTAGACATATTCAGTTTTCATCTTTCTGGAAGTTCATTTGTTGTAGCCACTGGCAAGCCTCTGAGAAGATCTGTTTCACAGCAGTTGTGCAGCCTTGGATGTTAGTGACCAACAGCTCAGAAGGCATTTTCTCTCCTGGGTTATGTACAGCCTGGGAAGTATTTGCAAACACAGCTTCGGGCTGCTGCCAGCCCTGCAAGATGAATGACAGAACCTGTCTCTCCCAGGCTTTCACTCGCCCCACCTTCATTTCACAGAAGGGTGGAAAAGGGTTGGTCCCTCATGAAATGTTAATGGAGAATGAGAAAGTTGTGCTAGGGTCAAGAGGGAAAGGGGTACACTCTGCTTTGTGGAGAGACAAGAACCCAGAGAAAGAGGCAAGGGGAAGAGAGTGCAGATGTAACTTCACCTACTGTAGCTTTAATTGCATGCTTCCATTTGGGATTAATATTCAGCCACTACATAGCTAGTGAGAACTTTCCTTGAGTTCTGCTCTGATGGAACTAAATAAATGTAATTTCAAACAATTGGCTGCTCTGCCCTGAACAGATTTTTTCCCCAGAACATTTGCTACAATTAGATTAATTTTTCTAAAAAAAGAAGAATCAAAAAAGCAAACTCATGATTTTTCCAAATGTTGCATGCAATTTTGTAGGATATCTTTCTTCTAGGTTTTGTTATTTGAACTGAAATCTTTCTGAATACAAGATCTAATGCTTAATCTTTCAAAGATAAGGAATCCAATATTTTCCTTTACCTTTTGTAAGTTTAATGTATTACACATGCACGTTGAAGCTTTATAGGGACTGTGTCAAATATAATTATCTGGGAGATTAAATTAATCATCATCTTGACTGAAACATACATTCTGTTTTCCATAATAAAGTCTTTTTGAATACTGAATGTACACAGCGTACTGTAAAAACTTACAAAAGAAATCTAAAACTCTAGCTAAAGACATTATTAGATGTCAATATTTTGTATTTGCTTCATGAAGTTAACAACACCATTAAATGAGGTTTTAATAAGACACCCTGGTTTCCTATTCTAGGAACTGGATTTCTCCATATCTTTACTTATTTTATTTCACAGCTAATCATCCAAAATTCTTCTGCGTGAAATTTGCTGGCATCTGTTTTCAGCCATGACATATCTGCCCTCTGGAGTCCCACTGCAGTGTGTAGAAAATCTTCACTTAGTGTTCAGGTTATGACACTTGTATTTGAAGGCTAATTGGGAAAAAAAGTGGGCTTGGAATTGACAGTTTGAGGAAAAGGAGGTTGACAGGATACAGCATTATTTAGCCTAACTTTTATGTCCTGAGACTAGACACTGGCTGGCAAGTTCCCCTGAATTATTTTATTAGGTCATTTTTTTAGTATATATTAAGCAAACTGTACACTTCACAGTCTCCAAAGAAAGGTGAAAATGTGTACCTTGTGTTTTTAGGGCTGGGGATGCCCCATCTGTATTTTGTTGTATCTGACCTAATATTTTTCTATAGTCAAGTAATTTTGAAAATAAACATATATGGTGGCATCCCCATGTGATGAAAATTATCTGCTCTGCTCTTCTTCAGTCTGAACACAACTTTGTCATTTCTTGTTAAAAAGGTATCTAGATGACGAGGTGGATTACATAGCAGAACCTAAAATTCTATTTACCTTCTGTAAACTTACAGTTTTTAGACATCCTCACAATAGTGAATTTATGAACTTCTTAAATAAAATAACAAATGAGCCTTGTACTCAGGTTCAATGAAAGATATTAATGACTGAAAGAATCCAAATAAGGCCTTGAAAAAATGCATTTAAAATAGCAGCTGCAACACATACATGGAAAAACTACTTATAAATCTTGACGTGCACTAGAATCAAGTAAGTACAAGTGTTTCTTTAAGTGCTTCATAGCAGAAGAAGAGAGGGAAGCAATGAAAGACCTGGTGAAATATAGGAAAAGTTACCTCATATTTATGAGTAGATGATTTAAAAATTCCTTAGGAAAATGTGGTATTTGGAAGGAGGGAACAAAACACTCCCGAAGAGGTTGAGGAAAAAAATAGACTAGAAAACAAGGCTTACACCTGAGACTGATATGTTAAAATAATATTTTAAAGGCATATTTATTAAAAATATGGTATTGCAGTAATGGTGAAAAGAAAATGTCAAATATTTGACTGAGAAGTGTGGTACAATATATGTAATTTCTTCTTTAATATTTCTGAAGTTTTCAACATATTTTTTTGTGCATCTGTATTATATAAAATAACTGTTATTTACTTTCTCAGTATTTCCATAAAGGACAATCAGATATACTCTGTTTGGCACAAATGAATTGCTTCTCAAATGCAGCATGTAGTTTTAGTCTCTCCAGTACCACAAAGACACCAGCAAGTTTTGAAGGAATTCAGATAATAGCAACAAAAACGATTAATGGGCTAGAGAGTTTGATTTACAAGAAAAGATGAAAATCTCTTTTGCTCAGCTAAATGACAGATAATGTTGCAAGGGAAGAGTAATGATAAGAGCCAACAAGTATTTAAAGCATGAGCACATCAAGGAAAGTATGGACAGGTTTTAAGGTGGTACAAGGTTTCAAATTACTGACTTGATATGGGGGAGAGTATTGTGTTTGTGTATTTTTTTGTGTGTTTGTGTATTTTTTTCCTCCAAACTAGGGCTAAATAATCTGTGGAGCATATACAGACAAAAAAAAAAAAAAATACAAGAAAAAACCCTGTGCAAATGTAAACCAGAATGATTCCTCTGTCAGCTGTGGTGCAAGTCCTCGATGTAGAATATATTTAAACATAGGAGTTAGAAAGTTCAAAATTGAAAATAAAAGATTTAATGTGACAAATTAGCAGAATATAATTTTAGAGGAAGCCTATATCAGTACCACAGTACATAACTTCTTTAGAAAAAATGTCTCCTGAAAGTAGGTTTGCTTTGCCCAGAAAGTTTTGTAGTTCCCTGATAACCTGCTTTCCTTCCCTGTGGAAAAGGACCTGACATAAAATTTGTCATATCAAAACTTCACTCATAACTTGAAGATTAATTAAAACATAATTGGATTATTTTTATGGTTTAAATCAGCCCTGTTTTCTGGTACTGGCAACTTTCTGAATATATATAGAATAAGTGTGTCTTTAGGAGATGTTTGAAAGATATCCAGGAGATTTTTTTTTGAATGTCATTGGTTCTCTATAACACTTTATGCATAAGGAACCAAAATAAGCAGAAACATCAAAATTCTTCAGAAGATGCAACAAAATGATGGCAGGTTTAGATGTCAAAACTCAGATGTTGCTAATTTTTTTTAACCCAAACTTACTACCCTTTAGTCAAGTACTAGAAAAATTGCGTACGGAGGGATTAAATTTTTCTTTATATTAAATGAAAACTACAACAGTAAGTTATAGGAGAAAATGTACTCTTGTACAACAAGCAAGTATCCCCTTCTACCCTTGATGCACTTTTCTTAAAAAACTGATTATAGAGTGTTTGAAATTTGAAGAGATCACCTGTCAGTGTACTGATAAAAAAGTTATTTGATGCTTAAGACATCCTCCTCTATGTAAGAACTGTAAGATTTCAGCATCTGAACAACCAAATTACTAAAAGATAAATTCTGGCAGCTAGGATTACTAATAATGTGTAATATAAAATACATTTCAAAAAAGTTCTTAAATACATCCTGGGCAGATACTGAAAATTATTTGAGATCAAAGGTAAATTAGATTTTAGATTTTGGCCTGCAAAGTTGAAACACTTTTATTAGTCTTCATCTAGAGGAATGATGCCATTTTTAAACCTTACCATGCCTTGGAGATGAGAAGACTGCAGAAAAAGTGTTTTTACTCTAATTTCAACTGAAGACCTTCATATGTACGTTGCCCATGTGTGCCCATGCACTTTGTACAATGTTTTCAGAAAAGTACTACTGATCATCAACCAAAACCAGGTCAGTATGTAGGTGTCACAGCTATCTATGACATATTAAACATGTATAAATCATCAGAATCCACTGCATATTTTGATCCTCAGTAGATATGTTTTTTCTCTCGAAGAGGCAATACGAAGTAAAGGAAATATATCCAAAAGAAATCTTTTCTATTTGACCAAGGAAGTCTAGACTGTATCAATTTTTTAAAACATTGTAATTTCTTCTATAAATGCCTTGCTCACCTGTCAGATCTAACTTCTTGCTAAGTTACAAAACTTTATAATCTGTTGAAGGTTAGATGTTTCCATGCCCCTTTATGGACAAAAATTGACTTATCATATTGTTGTTCATGGTTTATAAAGACATGAATGAATCCGTGAAACTCAGAAAAGGTCATGCAAAACTTTGCAATTACTATATTTATTTTATCAATGACAACCCCATGAAAGGAGCTCTCAGAAAAATAAGGGGAGACCAGCTGTTAACTCCTAACATCTACCAAACAAGGAAGCTCAAAAAAAGGCTGGGTAAGTGTGGGGCTGAAGCTAGAAACAAAGAACGAAACTGTGCATTAACAGCAAGCACATGCTGGCCTTAGGTCCACTCTGCTCCTTGCCTGAGAATCAATGTGCTGGATCCCTGTTGGGCAAAAATTGCTGGTTTCTCCTGAAACAGTGTCTGGTGTTACTGTAAACACACACGGCTTTTGCAGTTCCCAGCAAAGCACTCTCTGCACCAAGGTCACATGATCTTTATACGCCTGAAAGGAAATAAAAGATGTTAATGATGGGGACCTCTGTTAGGAATGGTAGACCTTAGCAAGAAGAGGAAGGACAAGAGCATGGTAATATATCAACAGCCTATGTAAAGACATGGTTTGATTGTGAGTGTGTGACATAATTTTGGACATGCTAAAGGATTGACAGAAAAATCAGTTCAGCTGGAACAGATTAGGAGACCAATGCAATGGGCACTGTACAGGTTGGAGAGTCACAAAAGGCAGTGGAACAGAGGCAAGTCACATGTGCCAAAAGTCCAGATGAGGATGTCTGTGCAGCTTATATACACCAGCACCGCAAATATGAGGGTAGGAGGGGAGATGTTTAGTCTGCAAAAGACATTCTGTAACAGTCTCAGATTTCTGAAGGGATTCCACAGTTTCTATTAAATAACAGAGTCTGAATGGCTGTGTAGCCACATAGTCCTAATTCTTGGTCAGTTAGAACTGAATATTTTAGTATTTAAATACATTTTCTGTATCAAATTCTCTATGTCTCTCTAAGTTTGTGCAGCCTCTTTAAGACATTTATTTCCCAAGACACTAGCAACAGAAGGCTGCTACAAGAAATATTTAATTTTTCAGTCTTTTTGCCTGTGTCCTTTATTGCACCAAACTTTCCTCTCATATGGTACTGGGACAACTGTTTGCACAGCTCACTGAAAGTCAGCTCATTAAAACAACATAGGGTAAAAAATAAACCTAATATCAATCATTTCAATGATCCAGTTTACAACAAATGGTTGAATTCCTGAACTTAGAAGGCAGTGAAATAATGTTGGGGATGCAACACTGTGACTCACCTTCAAAACAAAGCTCTCTTTCAGGCAGTTATGACTTCCAATCTATTTGTGCTAAGGTGAATCACAGTCTGGCCCACAGAATACATTAAGAGGGATATATATATTTTGCAAACATAGCAGATTCATGCATAATGAAATCCAGGAATTATTGCTTGGACTGTAAGCCAGACTATAAATTTCATTTAAAAACTGACAGCATGCATTTGAAGACAAATTCACATTGAGATATGTAGCTCAGCAATCAGTACAACTTTTAAGGATTCACATGCCTATGCCAACATTTCAGGTAGACAGACTCCCTAGAGGCGACTGAACATACTACAGCTGATTGCTGTAACACCAAGAGATGAAAAATGAAGTATAGACACTGCAAGAATGTGGAGAAAAGTGTTCAAGCCCCCTTGAAGGGCTGCATGTTCTCCAGCTGGTAAGCTATTCCATATGAAATACAAGATAATTAAGCGTGTTCACCTGGTTGCGTGTTGAATGAACACCCTAAAAGAACCATGAAAAAATGCATACAGGAAAGGTAGACCAGGGATACAAGACATACACTTTATGAGAATCAGTTGACTATTGGCTGATGTGCTAACAGAGGAATGTGCTTGTGAGCCTTTGTAGGTGCTACTGAATGAGGAAGTTTCATTCTAGGCTCTGGTTCAGACTCTAAATATGCTCTTGCTGGGTAGAGAGTTTATGACAAATAGCCCCAGGGGAACTAGAGTTCTTTCTTAGCTGTGAGGAAAAGGCTTGAAGGAATGGAAACTTGTCAAAGAGAAACTATGAATGAAATGAATTGTACAAGTGTCAAGAAAACTCTAGCAGTAGATGGTAGAGACAAACCTAGTGTGGTAGTTTATCACAGACTGAGTCATTGCTTGCTGATGATTGCACTAGTGAATCTGAAAATTCTCTGAAAATGAGCTGGAAAGACTCCCCTATTCAAGTGACACAACATGACCTACAGTAAGATCCCAAGCTATTCAAGGTGACTGGAGTTAAGCCAAAAATATACATCACAAAAGCAGGGAAAGTGATTCAAGAAAAAGAATGCTGGGTTTGTTATTTTTGTTTATATCTGAGCTAACTAAAAAGAATATTATTAAAAAATACCTGACACACTATGCAAAACTGATTGGTTCATTCAAAAAAATTAGCTATCCTAGAAGAATTAACTGTCCCTTAGAATGAAGATGTGAGTTTGTAGTCAGAGGTCTGGCAAGCTAGCTGGGGTCAGCTTTGGAACTGGAGGCTGGAAACAGCACAGGTCTTGTAAAAATCCATCAGGAGATGTTTGGGGTAAGGCAGTGAAGACAGAGTGGCATGGAGAGGAGCACAGAGTTCAAGGGTCTGTGGACTGGAGTCGAGCTCAATCCTGATTGTTGAGGGTGAGAACAAAGCCCCTATTTTTTATGAAATTCATTTAGGTGTTAAATCCAAAAAGTCACAAAATGCCCAGAATAAATTAGAAGGGAGCACAGGAAATGTAACCAAGTCTCGATAGAAATGAATCAGTGACCTTCATGAATTAATACTGCTCTCAACATGAAGCACTGCAGCCTAAGCTACAGAGAAGTATGTATCCTTTCAGAGTTAGATGTGGAAGAATTTACTGATTTTTTACTGCAAGTTAAAATCTGTTTCTCTCAACAGATCCAGTGCAGGCAAAAGTAGGAAAGAAAAAAATACAGTTTTGCACTTTCAAAGTCAGTTAAGGATAACCAGATATTACAAAAATGAAGGGATAGTTAATCATAATGGTATACCTATTTTCTAACAACATTGAAGAGCAGAAATATGCCTCTTTGATTTTCTTACCATAATCTATTTGGATGCTCTTCAGGAATAAACCTTATTTATATTTTGGCAGCTTTTAAATTTCAGTTCAGTGAAAAGTGCTCCTCTGAAATTATTTTATCCCTCAGTTACAGTTATATAGGGTCAGCTGATGGGCTCTGTGTTACGTGTTATGTGTTAACATAGGGATATTTCTCATGTCTGGGAATATGAATTAGCTTTTTCTTGATCAAGGTAATTTGCTCCAAAATTTTTACTATTTATAGGATAAACCAGAGAACACAGCACACTTTTCTTGTTTCTTTAAGGACTCTTCTATGAATGGGTGAGTGTCTAATTGTTGCAGGCTCAGGAAAATAATATGCTTTTAAGTTCACTTGACAATCACTTGACTGAATCAGTGAAATCTTCTGCTTCTTATCAGTGAGATCTGCTGTTCAAAGGTCCTTTAGGAATAAAAGCAAATTCCATCCTGACTCCTGCTGTGTGAGGACATTGGTAAGGCAGTGCTGACTCAGTGTTGATAGGGTCATGATGTTAAAAGTGGGATGGTTTTCTACTGAATTAATGTGGAGCTCTGTACTTGAGCTCCTTTATTCTCTGTCAGACACATGTAAGGCTTTCTCTAGTTTCATCAATTTGTTGTTAGGTTGCTGTTAGGGTGAGCATTCATGCAGATAACAATTTGCATGCAGGCTATAATTATGGCTACAGTGACTTCCACTTACCCCTTCTGATAACTCAGCATGGTTTGGGAGTGATGGAAGAGTAGCAAGTGCTAAGCAAGGCTCAGCACCACTCTGCCCATTCCACAGGTTTGCCTCAGAGGAGGGGGAGTGTTGGAGCAGCAATCACTGGTACAAAAAGCTGCTCTACAGGGAGTATAATCTGGGACAGCTGCTAATGCCTGCCAGCCACACCTTTCTCTACAGTTATGCCGGGGATTATCTTGCCCTGACACTTAGGGAAGCTGCTAAAAGTAATTTGTGACCCACTTTCCAGGTACTTGTAACAGAGCAGCAGTAGAGCTAATTTTCTGTCTCTGTTTTTTCTTTTTTCCCCTCCTGAGCTAGTAACTGTTGCATGATAGGTAAAAAATTAAAAGGCAAAAAATGCAGTTATTAGATCCAGTTGTCTGTAAACAAACAAAAAAAAATTCCTATATCTCCATTGCAGTAAAAGTTCAAACATAAAAACCCTGAAGTTTGTCAGAAGGAGAGAAAGTGGAGAGAAGAGGTAGGTGAAAGCAGTGGTTCAAATTCTTGTGCTAGAATATCACTGAGGTATATTTTCCATGCATTACAGGAGGTTAAAGATCTTTCCACTGAGAGGAAGATTTGCTCATAAGTTCTTATTTGATTTCTCTAAGCAAACTAAACCTGGAGAAGTCTGTGGTAGACAAAGGATGTCAGAATGAATTAATCTCTTTGACCTTTTTGATCAAGACCGCTCAATGACAGTACGTGTGAATCTCCTACCACTGCTGGTTTCAAACACTTCCTGGATCTTCATATCTTCCAAGAATTCATGGTCTTTTCCAGAAAACTACCAGATGACATGGGCCAAAACTAGAGCAGGAAGCATAATAACTAAAAAACTGGGATAATTCTAGGCCACTACTGGAGTCCTTGTCTTGTTTAATTTACTTTTTCAGATGCTGCTGTGTGACTGTTCTTGGAACAGGAGCCCTTTGAACTTTGGCGACTGATTGCCAGCTGGATGTGTGCACTCCAAATTATTTTGTCATTTATCCCATACCTTCTTCTGACAATACATGTGAAACAAATCTTTGTGACCCAGCCCGCAGCTCCTTTAAGAGAAAAAAATCCCAGTTGGAAAGTACTTTGGCTATGTTACTTTTATAATTATATTACAAATCTTCTTCAATATTTCATAATTATATTTCTAAATCTATTTCCTGGATTTCTAAATAGAGAGGCAAAGAGTACTTGTAATCAATTGTATAGTACTATATAGGAAACAACCAGAAGGGAATACAGGAGGCAATTATTTTCTGGTTCTCTGCACTGTGTACATTTGGCCAATACTTAATTCAGATTTTAAGCAGTGCTGCTTGTGAATGGTTCATGGCAAATAGGAGATTTTGGTGCTGAAGTGTGTCTAAACTTGCTTCTATTTGCTAAAAACAGCTAGAAGTCTGCCATACAAAATACTGACTTCTCTGTTACGTTTGACAATTACAATTCTTGACCTCATGTGTCGTGGTTGCTGGGGGAGGTGAATTTTTCCAGGGAGAGGTAAGCAGGCCAATTAGTAATCAGCTTTTCTGCTGGCACCTGGATTGGTCACTCGGAGGTTTGGACACGCCTCTGAGGACACAAAGAGTTAAAAGCAGGAGTCTAGGGGGTTCGGTCTCTTTTTTGGATCCCGGTTTCAGCAGAGAGACGTCTCAGGTCTCCTTCCCCTGCCCAGCCACGAGGCTGGGTGGGGGAGGGGAAAACACGTGGTCGGGCTCAGAAAGAAACTTTTCTTAGACATTGATTCTCATGACTGGTGATTTTGGAAAAAAGGAGAAGGAAGCGGCCTGGGACCGAGGTGATAAAGCACGATTGGAAGGAACCCGATGGGCAAAGAATGAGAGGAGTAGCCTTCGGAGCTGGACTTTTCTTGCATAATGTCAGCCATGGACTGAACTTGAGTCTCTTTTGAACATAAACTGCATTTTTGGGTGGATACAGCTGCCCTTGCTTTTGCTACAGTGACTGGCACTTGAAGAGTGGAGCGAGCAGAGAAGAGAGGGGGAGAGGGTGGTGGTGCCCTCTGCCCTCAGGGCAGACCTGCTCCTGGAACCCCGGCCCCTGGGTAAAAAGGGGAGAGCTCGGCATGCAAGTATCCTTAAAAGAGCCCTGTATGCAGTTTTCAGCCTTTGGACAGCGGTGAGAGCGCTGGACATAGGAAAAAAAGAGAGTGTCACCCTGGCAGACTTCTCCAGGCAGTGCCACGGGTGACATGGGAACACATAAGGGGTGGACCCGTGTTTTCTTAGGAACAGTCTGTGGTGCGAGAGAGACTCCTCTCTCCCTTGCTGAATTGAAGATTAGTTTGTTTTTGAGTGGTGATTGTTTGATCTAAAACCCAAAGGTTGGTCTGTGAAGAGTGATGTGTGGGGAAGTAGAAACTGGGAGAAGAAATGTTCTAAGAAGTTTTTATTTCTGTCTCTGTGTGTGTTTAAGAGTATTTCTGTCCCTGTTCTTATGTAATGTAATAAAGTTTTGGTGGGTTTTTTTTTTGTTTTCAAGATTTAAGCCTGCTCTGCTCTGTTCCTGATCACATCCCACAGTAGCTGTTAGGGAAAAAAACATATATTCATGGGTGCATTAACATCTGGCCAGTGCCAACCCATGACATCATGTCAATCTATTAAAATAATTGACTGTTCTGCAGCATGCTACAAAGATACATTGTCCTTTCTTTTTAAATTTTTTTTGGTTTGTTTTGGATTTGTTTTGCTTTGTTTAGGGAAACAGGTAAGGAAGCTTAAATAACATATCTCAGGAAATGAAATCATCACCATATCTTTTGGTGAATTGGAATGCTCTTAAGAAAATAAGGGAGAGGTTTAAGTTAGAGTCATGGGAACTGGTGAACAAAGCAGCAAAAAGCATGAAACCCCAACACAGATGCAGCAAAGATTTTCCAGATGTGGATTTTTTTTCTATGGATCAGTAGATTTAGCTTAATTTAAGCTACAACGATTATTTTGAGAAAAAAATAAAAAAAGAAAAGCATGGCTCATTTCTTATCTCTCAGTCTTTTAATATAAATAAATGCTATTTACTTTGTTGAAGATTTTTATCTGGATTTGCTTTATGAAAAGAAGTCTGTTTCTTATTTGTCTTAGTTTCTCTAATTTAGTTTCCATACTCTCTGGAAATGCCTTTGAAATGTATTGCAAAAGTTAATACATGTAGCAACTTCTTAGATTGGAAACTTTCTTGGTTAGTTTTCCAATGTCAATTTCCTCATTAAAGACAAAATGATGCCAAGTTTTGATTACAACTGTTATATATATGTATATATATATACACACATACATATATCTCCATCTATCTCTTTATAGTTTTTAGCATGTTCTTTAGTTATGTTTGTGTTTTTATATTCTTATGAGATACACTCATATTTTCTCTCTCTGCTATTTATTAAGCTGAAGAATTGCATTTACTTTTTTCTGATCACTGCAAATTTTAAGATCCCTCTAGCTTTTCATAGAAGACTTTGCTGTTGCTGTATAAGTTATATAGGATTCTTAATTTGATGATGGATAACTGGTACTCTTTCCTGGGGGTAAACCATTCCTCTTACGAGAAGAAAAGAAACACCCATGCAATAAAAGTATATTCAGTGTACATATTGGGACTGAATATTCAGTATACTTTTACTACACAATACCAGTTTTGACTCATTAAAATTGAACTCAATATTTAGAGCATGTATCGCATTACTAATTTGACATTCTAGGCAAGTTTTGATTTGGTATATAGAGGGTTATGCTTTGGGTAATTCCTGCAAAAGTAATTGGTGAGAACTTGTATTAATTTTATTGTAGAAAGGGTTATACTAGTTAATTTCTCTGCTACTACTTTGTCTAGTCTTTTTCTAAAGCTGTTTACAAGTTTAGCACCTGCAATCTACTTAGGTGAGGCTCCATAGATCAGTTCTCGATTGCCTCCCCGTTTCTTTTAAATCTGCTACCTCTCTTTGATGTCCTCTCATTCTTTTACAGGAAGAGACAAGCAATTGCACATAAAAGTCAAATGTTTTTCAACATAGAGTAATCAAACATGGACAGCTATTGTACTGGGAGACAAAAAATAGATGAGGTGCAAAAACTAACTGTTGAAAGGAATTCATTCCATGACTGAAAAAGCCAGCACCACTTCCAAGCTAGGGGAAGAAAATCCTACTCTAACCAGTTTGCCAGGAATAGTCTTCTGTATCACCCACTGTTATTGTCTGATCCTGCAACAGCTCATTGAATGGCTGCTAAAAAACATTTTTCCTATAAATGCTAGGCTGGATCCATAGTTCGAAACACAGGGCCAGACTTAAGTCCTAAGGGCAGTCTGTATAAAAAACACTAGTCTGACATCCTCTAAAGGGGGAAAATAAATTTCAGGAAAACTATATAGTTTTCATTTTCCAGTCACAAATTCACTGACAAGGATTAATTTATACCTGATAAAATTGATCAGCCTCATACACATGCTAAAGTTGTACCAGACCAGGTATGTGAGTTACAAATATGGAGCACAGACTTGCTGAAGGCACACTTGTGCTGACACAAAAAAATGTTATTCTACACAAAGAGTTAGTGTGAGCTATACCACCAAAACAAAGACTTGGCATTCTCTGAGCATTCTGTAGTTTCATCCCTGTTTTGAGAATCTCCTGTGGTCACTACATGAGAAAAAATTTCCTAGTGTATGAATAGGTTGTTCTGTAAACAATACTCTATGTTAACCAATTGATACATGAATTCTTGACTAAAGTCTCAGTCTTTCTTTTCCTTCCTTGCAATATGAAAACACATTGCAGGATAATACTGTAAAGAAACCTGCCTAGAGGATGTTGTGGTTTATTCAATTATTTTCCTTGCCTTTCAACAGATATTTCAACTGCTCTTCTCTAATTTCAAGCGTATATTTTGATATGTATTAAAATCCATGGTTACTTTCCTCTTTGCCTTTCAATTCTGCTCATAGGCAGCTACTGAGACATGGTATACCTGGCTAACATTCTGAAATTGGTTACCAAATATTTCCTCTTCTTTTAGGCCAATGTAAGCAGCAGGTGCAACTCAATCCAGAACAGACTGGGATTTAAATTAATGACATACCAAATGAATTAAAGGGAATATTCACATGGAGAAACTTTAAAATAAATAATTTTTGACTGGGATTTAGCAAATTTCTGCTACGAAGCTTCATCCAAACTCATGTTACTAGAATGATTCTCTGCAGGAATAATTGCTCACAGATTTATAGTTTAGACATAATTTGGCAGTTTTGTCTATCAATAAACTTTTTTTTCAGTTACTTCTTTATTTGTAATACTTATAAATTAAGCAACAATTTCAAGTCTGATGCTTTCCTAAAATGTCATGAAGGGGAAATTCATTACCAGTCAAAATTAACACAGAGGTAGATTGACAGAGTTAAAAAAGCATGAGGCAAGTGACTGACCTTGCATATAAGAATTGTACATTGGTGCATTTTAAAGACCATGGGCATCTACCACAGGTTAGAGAATCAGCAGTTAATTTACTTGCCATTTCCTGATATGTGCAAAAGCAATCTAATTTTACAAGAGTATTTGGAGAGAAGGTTTGAAAAATGGTTAAACTTGATGACTAGGTACCACAAGGTATATAAAATCTTCAGAATGATGACAAACTTTTTGTCAGTGTTGGTATCTTTCAGTACATTGACAATGAAAAGTCTTTCTCAGGCTGAACACACTATGGGCAGAAGCCACAATTCTCTCAAATGTGACTTGCTGTAGCAGAAGACATTCAGAGCACAGATTGACATTTCCATCAAGGGAAAAAAATACCAGGCTGAGCCACCTATGACACTGCAATTACATACAGACATTGTCCTGCCAAGGATGGTTCTGCATCAGGAAGACACTTTGCCTCCAGGTGTGCCTAATCCAAACTGTGCTTTTGGGTGTTGTTGCCATGAGTTTTTCCTGGTTTGGCTGAGCGTTCATATTAAAGGAGAAGTCCGTACCTTCTCACGCTCTTTTAATGTAAACATCAGCTATGTTCTTTAAACATAGCCATTGTTTTACATTCCCTGCTGGGACAAACAAGACTGTGTGACAGTCCCCTTAACCAATGTGGTGTGGAGGTGGGAATTCCTTCCTCCAATCCACAGGCCTCATAGAAAAAGTATAAAAGTAGGTTTTTGTAAATAAACCGGGTCTTCTGCCCTGCTGCTCTGTTGCACCCAGACCTGTGTCCCCAGTCTGTTTTCTGGCTAGGCTTCCACGGTGATAACTGGCGCCCACGTGGTCAAGTAGCAAGCTCGTGAGACAAGGAAAAAAGAAGAAAAAAACTGTCTTCCACAAGCTGCGGGAAACCCACGATGTTCTCAGAGGAGAAACTTCTGTTGGAACTGTTCCAGTCCCTTCTGATGTCCCGTGACGCTGACCTGACCAGGAAACACGTGAGAGAACTGTTTAGCTGGGGAAAAAAGCTTGGAATTTTTCATACTGCTGAAAAGGCACTTTATATTGGCCCATGGAGAACCCTAGGGAAAAGCCTTTTCTCATCCGTCCTTGACGGAAACTCTAAGGCAGGCACTCTTTTACGGGCATGGACCACAGTTTTCCTGCATTTAAAAGAGGCTGGAGAGGAATTCGAAGCTGATTCTGGGCTTTCGACAGGAACCAGGACTGGTTCCCCTGCGAGCTCCATCTCTTATGACGATGATTGCTCTGATGCAGAGTTCGAGCCCATGCAGGAGACCCCTACCCCCATGTCGGGGGTTGGGCATGACCAGCGCGGGTCTTGGATGGGCTGCGGGACCTTTGTGAGCCTTTTTGCTGGGCCATTGTGCCCGGGCGGTGCCGCTGGCGCGGGCGTGCCGTGTCCGCCCGTGTCGCGCCGAGCCAGAGCGGTTCAACGCCGCTCCCGCCGCGGCCGCCGCTCCGCCGGCCCTGCTCCCCGGCCCTCATGGGCCCGGCATGCCGCGGTGACCCCCCCGCTGCCCGCCGCCGCTGCGGGGTCCGCCCCGCAGCTGCCGCGCGGAGCCGCGCCACCTCGGGACCCCTGCAGGGAGCCGGGGGGGCCGCCGTGCGCGCTGCCGCTGGCGCAGCCGGCGCTGCTCCCTGCCGCCGCCTCCCCGGCCCGCCCCGCCCCGCCGCGACCTGCTCCGCGCAGGATTCGGCAGGCGAGCCCGGCGGGGGCGGCCCCTCCTTGCCTCGTCCCGCCGCCGCGCCAAATGCTGTGCGCGGGGTCGCTGCCGGCGGCGGCCCGTGTGGCGCCGGCAGCGGAGCCGCCGCTGCCGCCCACCGCGCCGCGACCCCGCCCCACGCGTCCGGTGCCGGTCCGGCGCCGCGGGGGGAGGGCTGGGCGCAAGGCTGCCCGCCGCTGCGGGGACCCCCGTGCTGTGCGATCCCCCCGCGCCGCCGCCCGGCGCGGCCGCGCGCCCCCTCCATTCAGAGGGGACGGGGCCGAGCGCTGACACCGCAGAGCTGCTGCCGGCTCTGGCCCCGCCCACCGACCCATCGGCTGGCCGAGCAGGAGCTGACACCTGTGGCCCATTGGCCACGCCCCCCTGCCTATCACCCCCCCCCCGCACAGAGCAGGGGCTGAGTGAGTCACTGTCCCCCGCCCACCCCCCCTACGGAGCCAGGTCAGCTGTGGGAGATGATAACGGGGCAAAAGCGTTGTCTGATGTGCACGCTTTTCCTGTTATGAAATCGGATGAGGTTTTTAGTCCTGCATCCCAGGTGAGTCAGGCTGCTGAGATAACAGAGCTGCTGCCTGCAGATGCAGCTTTGCCCGAGCCAGTTCAGGGACCTGTGGGTTTGGTTCCACAGCCTCATAGCCATGATGACCCATCATGGGCAGTCCCATTTCCCTTATTAAGGGTCGTGGCAAAAAATAATACAAGCTTCTCTGAGGCAATTCAATGGATAAGTGCAGAATTTGAGAATTTGATCTTTCCTTATGAGATAAGAGGTTTTGCAACAGTGATGCTTGAACCTCAACAGGTTTTTACCTTTGAGAGAAGTTGGAAAATCCTAGCTGGAAAAATGGCTGTCAGAAATAGCCACCTGCCTCGAGACGATCCCTTGTTTGGGGTCGGAGCTGACCTACTTATGGGGAGGAGTCAATATGCTTGCCCTGATGTGCAAGCTGGCCTTTCTCGCACTGTCTTAGATTCGTGCAGATACATAGGGATATCTGCATTGATAAAAACCAAGTTATCCTTCTCCCCAAAGCAAGACTTCTTAGACATAGCACAGAAGCCAGAGGAAGCTTTTCATAAATTTAGAGTGCGTCTGGTGAAATTTTTAGAGATGAGAGTTCAGGATAGTACCTTAAGATTGATACTGCTGGAGCAATTAGCACGGAGCCATGCTAATTCTGCTTGCCAGAGGCTCCTGGAAATCATTCCAGAGACTTCTAATGTCCTGAAAATGATCCAGACCTGTGCAGTTCTGAACACCTGTGAGTCTATGGTGATTACCCCAACGGCTGCTTCACAGCCGGCTGATATGGGGCAGAATAATGGGTATGAGACACAAGCAGATATTCAGCCTAGTGGAGAACAGGAAAAGGAGGCACAGAAAGTGACTCCCTTGTTTTTCTGCGCACAATGTGGGGGTCCAGACCATACTGCAGAAACTTGCAAAGCAGTGGGTCATGCCGAGCCCTTGCCAAGCCCGAAAAATCGGAGGCGAAGAAGAAAAAGACAAAGACATCAGGGGGACGAAACAGTTTCCCAAGCTCTAGAACAAGAGCAAAATTCTCTGGCTGGTTTACAGCCATCATCTCAAGTGTAGGAAGTGTTGATGTTGCCACATAGCTATGGTCAGTTTTCCTTGGACCTTGCAGTGGGTTTCTACGTCCACATCCTATATATCATGCATTCTTTGAGAAAAAGTCAATTGCTCAATTTGTGTTTTCTGAGTTCTCTATCCTCAAGTTCTGCGATCCATGCTAAGAAGGCGGCCGCTGAAAGTCTGCTGAGCTGCCTCAGGTGCATTGGACTGATCCTGTTTGATCCTGAAACCTTGTGCCACCCTAGTGCCACCCATCACAGAAGCCTCTTCAAGATCTGATTGACATGGACACGGACTGGCATCCTCTCTTTTCCTATATGGCCTCCATAGAGACTTTGGATCCTGTGGAGCTGCTGGACAAGGACAGACTGAAGCAGTGTGATGCTGAGAGCCAACGGACTGTTAATCATGGACTCAGAGGAATTGTTTGCTATGGTTCAGTTTTATGTACTGTAGCCATTGTGACCTCTGTGGGGAAAGTGCACGTTGTTTGGGGGTTGTGGTTTTGGGACAGAACTTTTGGGGTTCAGAATTTTGAATTGAGTAGTAAAATTTTCTTGGAATGCTCCTGCCTTTTGCACCGTATATTCCCTTGTATCTTATAAAAATTTAGAAATATGAGGGTGTTGGTTAAATTATGTTAGACTATGCTCGAGATATTTTGAGCAGGTTATGGCAAGGGATTCAGGGTGAAACCCTGGGTAGCAAAGGCAGAATCAGACCAACATGTAGCCCTCACACCGTTACCTAAATGAAGGTCGGTGAACTTTATACAGGTTTTTTTTTCTTTCTTTTTCCTGTCATAGAATTGTTCATTTTTCTTTTTTTTTATTTTCTTTTTTAATATACTTAAAAGGGTGAGATGTTGCCATGAGTTTTTCCTGGTTTGGCTGAGCGTTCATATTAAAGGAGAAGTCCGTACTTTCTCACGCTCTTTTAATGTAAACATCAGCTATGTTCTATAAACATAGCCATTGTTTTTACATTCCTTGCTGGGACAAAAAAGACTGTGTGACAGTCCCCTTAACCAATGTGGTGTGGAGGTGGGAATTCCTTCCTCCAATCCACAGGCCTAATAGAAAAAGTATAAAAGTAGGCTTTTGTAAATAAACCGGGTCTTCTGCCCTGCTGCTCTGTTGCACCCAGACCTGTGTCCCCAGTCTGTTTTCTGGCTAGGCTTCCACGGTGATAGGGTGTCTCTCATGTGAGTTTTCAGCATGTCCTTAGAGGAATGTAAATAATCATGTCACAGAATCACAGATAAATAATCATGTCTTCTCATCAAACACCAAAGACCTCTCTCTTTTCCCTAAAAATTTTTGAATAGAAACTTTTTATTCTAGTGAAGTGAATATGTAAGTTCCTCAAGTGTATAAGCAACAAAACACAAGCTCACGTTCCAGTGATTTGGGACTGGAATAATTTTTTACCCTTCTGTTTTAACAGATGCAGTAAGAGATTATCTTGTCACACTTGATTTTAAGTACTCAAGGCTCTTCATATTAAATATGTTTTAAAATTGCTCAAGTATTTTTTTTGGTTCAACTTGAACAACTCTGAAACAACTCAGCAGTTCAAGTCCTGTTTTCCAATATGAACACAGGAGCGTAATATATTCCAGATGTTTTGAATGTTGTTTAGGAACCCAAAGAAGCAAAGAAGAGCATCTTAAATTTTTCAGAAATGACAAGGTATCATCATAATTTTGTGCCATGTGCAGACTTTACTGCCCAGAAGTTACCTTGACAGGGACTTGGTTCAAAATTAGTAGGTGTCCCAGAGAGCTTGTTTTTCATCTTAAATAACCCAAATAACTATTAAAATATAGCCAAAAGGTAATTTTAAAATTTGGCTGTAGGCACCTCAGCTTTTCAGAAGCTGCCTCTATTTCTGGACACTGAAAAAGAAAGACCATCACCTGATTTCCAAATCAACAGTCCCATCATTACTTTGGAAACCACAACGTAATGACTGCATGTCAGTATCAATTAGGACCAAGTGAACTAGTTTATATTTCATTTGAATCAACACATGTCTTTGCCATGAACTCAGTCTGAAGAAAATTAGCCTAGAAATAACTTGATTAATTGGTTATCACCATTCTCTGTTACTCTTGTTATAGCCAAAAAAGGAAAGAAAGAACAACTTGATCATGTTTGATTTGATTTAAAAGCTATTTTTGGTCAGGGACACCTCTTTTAGAATGTTTCTGATGTCCAGTGCAAAAAGAGACTACAACGTGGCCTGGGTAATGTAAATGCTACTGAGTCACTGTGTAGCTGATACCTAACTTTATACTGAGAAGTCACCTGATTAAAATGAATTATATGACACTAGTAGAATATACTGAGTACCAGTTTACAGTCTGTTTGGTGGTGTTCTAAAATCTGAACATATTAGAATTACTTATAATGTAATACAGAATTGAGTTGGCTGAAAGTAACAAATTCATGGGTCTCCTGCTCTATTTTCTGTTTTGTCAACAAAGAGCACAATTTCCACAATATTTTTGCTCGTAAGTTGGGATTTTACAGTCTGTAAGGGTGGATAAATAAATGATAAGAAGTGGCTGGATGTGGCAGTGTGTTAATTTAATTGGTTAGGCTTTCTATACTTTTGTACTGGTTGGGTTCTCTGTACCCCATCCCTCGATTGTTCCTTTGTTTAACTCACATGACTCCTGCACCTGTTATGCAGCACACGGTTAGCTGCCTGTCATTTTTCCCGCCTTTGTAAATCCCTCCTATTTTCCCCTGATTGGTCCAAGCGATGTTCTATTACACCCATATCCCCTGGCAACCTGCCCCGGTTGGCTGGCAGTGGCTGGCCACCCCCTTTGCCCCCCCTCCGAATCCTTCGGACAAAAACCCCCCGCACCCCTCTCCCCCCGAACAGTTTCGGGCTGAGGAGGTGTTTGCAATAAACCCTCTGTTCGTCTGGAATTTGTTTCCTCCTTTCTTTCCACTGCCTGTCGAATTTCCATTGCTCGCATAAGCCCCTGCCAGGCAAAGAACCCACAGGGTCAGTACTGCCTGCGTTGCTCGCAGACTGACCCCCCTACGACGCCTGTCGCTGTGTCTGGGCCAGCGGCGACAGAGCCCGTTGGCTCTCTGTGAGCACACCGACAGCTGGAGAGCAGCTCTGTGGAAAAGGCCCTGGGGTGTTGGCAGACAGTGAGATGTGCGTGAGCCAGCAGCGTGCCCTGGCAGTAAAATGAGCTGGGAGCAGCCTGGGATGGATCAATAAAAGCATGGCCTGTAGATGGGAAGGGATTATCCCTCTCTAGGCAGTGCTTGTGAGATCACATCTGCAACAGTGAGTCCAGTTTCAGGATCCTCCCAGTGCAAGAAGGACATTGATAAAAGGGACGTGCAGGGGACGGCCAGCAGGTGGTCGGGGTCTGGGTCACTCGGGCTGTGAGCTGAGGCTGCAGGACTTGCTCAGCCTGCAGAGATGGCTTTTGGGCTCCTATCAGCAGCCCCCCAGGACTGCACAGCAGGGCAACAAACAGATGGAGGTGGGCTCTTTATACTGTGCATGTGAGGATGACAGCAGAAGAGACAAGAGGCATCAGCTGAAACCAGAAAGGACCAGGCTGGACATGAGGAAAATATCTGCTCTGTGGAGACAAGACAGCAGTGGAGCACATAGCCTACAGAGGCTCCACAGGCTCTGGTCTTGGAAGTTTTCAAAACTGGACTGGACAAAGACTTGAGCAATCTTGTCTGAACTCAGGGCTGTCCTGTTTGCACAGAAAGTTGGAGAAAGAACCTCCAAAGGTCTCCTTGAAGAGAGTTATTCTTTGTTTAACTGTATTTCACTACTAGGTGATGAAGTCTGTTATGAGATACATTCTTACAATTTATCAATGTGATGAAATATTATTATTATTAAATATCTTTAAAATAATTGAATGCTAATGCTTGGGGGTTTTTTATAATAACATAATTTCTGTGATAAAGAACAACTTGCCTTAAATAGGAAAGCACATATTGCCTTAGAAACACATTGGATTAAAAGATTCAGCATGATGACCGGGAGCAGTAATCACTCAGCTGGTATTGTACAAAGGTTTATTCCCATCAGGGAACTATCTTGATTTGAATAAGGTAATTTTATTACTTAAGAAAAAACATTAAACTGGCAGAGAAATCAAAATTTGAATGCTCACCACAAGAATATAAGGCACTTGGGCACAGCTTGTCTCCTCTAAAATGAAAAATAGCATTCGAATATTTATCAAAGAAATATTTAAAGTTGTTTCCACAATTAACAAAATCATTGAGGAGTTTGGAAAGATATGACTAATAAATCCCTAAAGTCTATGATAAAGTACATGTATGTATAATACAATGTAAAGATAATGGCCTATCCTTGTTACTAACCTGACATAATTCAGTTAGGTTTTCTTATCTAAGCATTCGAAAACGTGAATAAATGAGATTATATTAAAGATAAGAACAAAATTTAAAGTTAAAAACTGCACATTTTGATTTAAGAAGCTCTTCCAAAAAATGTAAAAGCAGGTCCATACTAATGGTCCATACTTTCTCCACAAAGCAGGTGGAGAAAGAAAATAGAAGCTGACTAAGGAATTTTATGCACAACAGGTTCTGCTAGTTCCCAGATACTGCAGATGTACTTAATCATTATAAAACTTTTTAATGGAAATTGTTTTAGCCTTCCACAAAGTACCTGTTCTCCTGTCCAGGCTGGTACCTGAACATTTGTGTCCTCCCATGGTACACAGCTTTCTTATCACTGACTCCCCTCAGAGCACATTCACTACCTGGCCCTACCCTTCACTCTCTAAGACTAGAAAAAGTAATATACTAGAGACAACCATGAGGAGTTTGAGGTGTCATCCTGCTCCTAGTCCATTTAGCATGCTTTAAAGGGGACTTTTTAATGAAATTTGCAGTCCAAGGATCTCCTGTTTCCTCCAAAATGTAAAGAAAATGGCAACAGCACCTTTGGCTTCACACAGTGCTATGTGCATTTTAAATTTTGTATGTTTATGTCTACAGTGAATATGGTGTGACTTTTAAAAGTGAAGTAATTTATTCAGAAGAACAACTACACTAGTGTGTGGTTAATAAGCCACTAAAAATCAAATACCAAAAATCCTGACATCAGCTATTTTATTGCATTTAGAAAAAAATAAAGAAAACTCAACAACCAAAAATAATTAGGAGTCTTAGAATGAAAGGTCAGCTTTCAGTATCTACTGGCATCATCATTTTTTCTAGAAATGAAATGAATAGCAGTGGAATAAAAATATATCTATTAACATCTATTAGTGTCTGGCAGCCATCCATGCATTTTCTGGCCAAGCTATTGTAATTGTTTTTCAGTAACACAGATTGAAGTATGAGTGCTCATCTGACACTGTTATTTCGAAAACAAACACCAAATTTTATAACTTGCAATATTGACAATAAAGAAGGATTACCTAACTAGAAACTAGTACTTCATGCTAAGGTCTCACAAAAACTCTAGTAAGAGTGTTCTACTAAAACCAGATAAAACACTTGCTAAATAGTACAATTAATAATTCATTTTGCCCAGTTTATTCTACAATACTGGCTAGAGTTTTTGTAAGGCAGCCAGAAAACTAGTAACTGTGCCAATTACCTTGTATTTCTCTCCAGTTTATGTGGAAATTGATATCTTGGAGACAAATTGAATTTTTTAATGTTTGCTCTAGGTTCAAAACAACTTATATATGCATGAGCTCTTAATGACTTTATGAAAACAGAGCATCTAGTGAGTACTGCTCACAGAGAGTTGCTTTCTCTAGATATAGAATACGTTTGAAAAAACTAGTGCAGATTGTATTTTTTTCCCCTTTTGATTAGAGCTGCAGTTAAATTAAATGGAATGAAAAGACCTCTACCTAATGAGCCAAGCAGTTGCTCTTTTATGTGCCTTGTTATATGATAGTGAACCTGTCACACTGGATTTTCCATGTCCTCCTGCTGTGAGTTCTCACAGACAGCCCGACCCATCTTGTCATCGCTCCATCACCTCCTGTCCTGCAGCTCATCTCGCCATGGGGCTGGGCACCAAGTGTCCTCTGCTGCCTGACACTAACAATTAGAGCCTGTGAGAGGAAAACCCTGCCATTAAGGTCTCTTTAATCATCTCTGTATTTGTGTTCCTTCCGAATCAAAAGACAACCAGGAAAATTAACACCAAAGGAGAATAGAACCTGTACCTTATTAAATAGTGTCTTTGCCAGAAATCTAAATCTGATACAGAAAATAACCCACAAACAACCAACCACACAAAAACCAAACAACAATAACTAAACCAAACCAAACCACAACAACAACAACACAACAAAAAAAACACCACCAACAAAAAGAGTTGTTCACTATTAGGCCCATATTGTAATACTGGCACTGGGGAACTTTCAAACACTGTATGCTGGCCAGAGATTCACTGATTCTGCTATTTTTTACTGTACTTCATGTTTTGTCCTCTTTTTGGCTTGCTGATTGTAGGAGGATAGCTTGTATCATAAGGTAGAGCTATCCACACCTGGGCCTCAAACTAGGCCTCAGACCAGGCCTCAGGCCTGGTCTAGCAGGCCTCAGTACGTTCAGCATACGTACTGAGAGATAAACTTATCTACTACTGGGAATGTCTTAAAGTAGTAGTGTCACTAACATAGAACAGTTACTGGGAAGACACAGTGGCTACCTTAAACTGCAATAGCTTACATATTTCTGTATTCTCACTGCCTATCAGAATGCACCTGTTCTTGTAAACTATTCCGTCTGTATTTAACCCACCATCTCACAGAATAAAGCGAATTACGTGCTTAGAACCATATTGGTGTGGACGCACGTTATTCTAGTCCCCAGTCTTTCCAGGGTTCTCGTCAGTGGCGCCCGAACAGGGACAGAGCCCTAGATTTTAATGAAATATAAAGCTTCGATGCTGTGTGATTATTTAGCTTAAATGCTGCGGATTATTTAGCTTCAATGCTGTCAATTAATTAGCTTAAATGCTGGAAGACCTCGCTTGATTTGGGACATGTGTGTGTCGCTTGCGACCTACAGTCCAGAATTTCCGAGGCAGGCTGGGGAGCGTCTGTCGATTGGATTGATCAGAAAAGGCGACAGTACCACCTACTGTCAGCAGAGAGAAGGTAAGAGCGGCAGACGCAGAGGGATTCAATTATGGACCGGTACCTTTTGGCTGCCATGCAGCTTGTAGCGTCCATTGTCTCGAAAAGAGGCGAAAATATCAAAGACTCTGATAGAAATCAGGTAACCCTATGGGTTCGGGAAGAAGGAAAGCGAAAGCGGCCAGCATTTCTTTGCAGAGAAGCAGGACAGAAAGAGAAAGGCAGATTGCTATGGGACGTTGTAGTTTTACCCGGAAAAAGAGCAAAGAGACATTCAGAGTTAAGCGTAATTTGGGAAAAAGCAATAAATACCTTGCGAACATTCGCAGAAAAGAGCAAAACCGTAATTTTAGCCAGAGAAAAACAGATTCCCTGTCCCTCTGCTTCCCTTTCCAAGATAAAAGAACAACAGGAAAAATCTAAGGTAGCCAGACGCTTCAGTGGAGATTCCATGCATTCCACGCATTCCGAGAGTGAGAATGCAGCTCCGCTTTGCCCCTCCCTTTGTTCGTCTCTGGCAGGGAGAAGGCAAGAAATGCTCCCTGCACCTCTCGGGCCGAATGAAAACAAACAAGAAGTAGCCCAGCTGCCAGACCCGGGAGGCGGTGCGAAAGATGAGAAGGCAGGAGGGGCCGAAAGCGGAACAAGGAGGGCACAAGTGATGCAGCAAGGAGGCAGATCTCAGGGCAGCAGCAGCAGCGGAGCGACCGGCAGTGTTCCTGGCTGAGTCGTGTTTTTTTTTTTTTTTTTTTTTTTCTCTGTCCCGCTCAAAAATATAATAAACAAGATGTCTACTAATGAGAATGCCAGCACACCGTCAGCTCAATTAGAAGCTCCTATGCCCCTGCAGTCTGCCAATCAACTGCACTAGCCGACGGACTGGGCTCTGAAATCTTCTTACCCCCCCCCTTCGCTGAGTGCAGAGGCATGTCAGTGTCGTCTTTGAAGATAAGCAAGCATCGTAACTCAACCCTGTGTCGTGCTATTACCCAGGAAGCTTTCAAGATTGTTAAACAGAGACAGTGAAAACATGCAACAAGTAGACATTGCAAGAAAAACACCAGAAAAAGAAGGGAAAATAGTCATCTGTTCCTCTGTTGTGAAAAAATCCATCGCTGTGTGAGAAATGCAACATGAAAAAGAAAGATATATCCTATCATGAAAAAGATAAAGCAAAAAATGAAATAGAAATGAGTTCTTAGCTAGAGTTATTAACTCTGTGTAAGGATGAGTTGTTTCTACATTTTGATGTTGTTAAAATTAATTTTTGTGTGAATTAATTTGAGTTTGAGTTAATTATTGTTAAACATATAATTTTAAAGCTTGTTTTTAGGATTTAGGCCCTGATAAGTTTAAGTTAAGTTTAAGTCTATATTTAAATGTTAAGGAGTTTAATTAGTAATAAATTTTCAGTGAGTTACCACACATATAGAGTTTATAAGGTTGATGAAGGTTGTAGATTGTTGTTGAGACTTACTTATGTTAGATTTAAGAGTTAGTTGATTTAAAGAGTGTTTTATAATTTGTAAAAGGTATAGTTGTTTAAGTTGTAAAGTTTAGAACCAAAAAAAAAAAAAAAAAAAAAAAGAGAAAAAGGAAACTAGATTTAAAATTACATGAAAATAGTTATTAGTGCCATGCTAGCTGCATTTGAGTAAGTGGTGCTGAGAGGGCTCTAGCTGACATCTCCAGCTGGAGTGGTCCCCTGCTTCACTGCTAGGTACTCTAGTAGTTGTTTTTGAGAATGATTCTCAGAGCTGAACAAAGTCTCATCTCAGAACTCTCAGCGTTGTTGTCCTGCCTAGAGAGGTGGGTGCAGCTGGCTGAAGCCAGCCTCTGGCACATCTGTTTAGGCAGAGAGGCTGTGCTACTGCTCTTGAATTTGGTCTTCTGTGCTAGGGAGAGAGATGAGAGAAAGCTGTCTTGCACATTAGCTTTTAGTGCTTTGTCACTCCTGAGGCTGGGGAGTGAATGGCCTGAGAGAATCTGTTTTTATGACCCCTCCTTGGCGGGTTAAGGCGGTGACCAGCAGGTCATTTTTCAGGGAGTTTGTGCTGGCTTAGTCCCAGGCGAGCATGTCCTGTGCTGCAGCGATGGGGACGCACAGTAGTGTGCCTCAGGGGATGAGTTTCAGAGCCTGAGGACTGTGGTAGTATGTTTTGTTCAGTGATAGCACTAGTGAGAGAGCTGAGAGCCGTGATGTCCCCATGCCTGACAGAATGGGACAAGGGTAAGGGACTTTAGCCAGTGAGACTTTTCAGTCAGTGTGAATTTTGAGAAGATCAAGATAAGTTATAATAGAGGTAATTTGAATTCAGAGCCATGACGGCCCAGCCTTCTGCTGAGCAAAGTCATGTGGCACAAATTCTCTCAAGCTGAGTGACCTTCTCCCAGGTTCTCCAAATAGCAAATCTTCCCAGCTTCGACCACAGCCAATGAGTTGAGAATAATGTTTCCTAAAACAGCTAAGTAATCTACAAGCTGAAATTGTACTTGTAAAGTCCATGTTTGTCGTTTGTCAGCCACATAAGAGCGTTTGGAAACATGATTCACAGCATTTTGAACTACCTGACATTCAAGAGGCAGTTGAGAGAGCCAGCAATCTTCCTGGGCAGGAGGATGCCAGGGCAGCAGAAATTCACTGATAATCCTGCCAGCAGTAGCAGTAGAGCCAAGAATTCTTTGAGGAAGGTCTTAGGGCAATGAGTAAATGAACAGTTTTGCCCAGTGAAAACAAGTTTAATGTTATAACTGTGCTTAGAACCAAAAAAAAAAAAAAAAAAAAAAAAAAAAAAAGCGAGAAAGAAAGAAGAAACAGGTTTAACTGAAATGATAATAACAGAACATTGATAAAGAAGGTTTAAAATGATGCAAATTGTTAGATCCTTGATTGTATTGTTAGTTGTGAGGTGTCTTAGTGTATGAGAGTTGTAAAAGATAAGAGTTTTAAAATATAATTCGATGACATGTTAAGTATATAAATTGGTAGCATTAGTAAGTTGATGTTCAAGTTTTTATGTTGTGTTATTTGTCTATAGAGTTTTCTAACAAGTACTTGTCATTTTAAATGATTCTATTTATCTTTTTAGCCATCTAAATATTTCATGAATGTTGTTAACAGATATGGTTGTATTATTAGGTGCAAGTCAGAATTTTTTCTTAAGTGTCATGTTAAGTATATAGTTTGTCTCTTTTGTAATCAATCTTGTATGTTTTATGCAATGTTTTAGCATGTCCTTTTGAAGCTTCATTTGATTCTTTTAACTGTGTTACACATTTCGATTGAAATAAGATTTTAGGCTTGTTTTAGTACCTCTTGTGTGAGTCAAGACATTGCATTTCAGTTTGTTAAATCCTTAAGTGTTTTTCAGAAGGTCTTGGGGAGAGATACCTGAAGCATCACTGATGATTTTTCCATCAGCTGCTGATCCTGTGATTGCTCCAATTGGTACTCAACTGTCTTCAAGAAGAGTTCCAGAAAAGACGAGTTCCCGAGTAATCGGAACAATCTTTTATCTTAGCTTTTAAATGTCTCTTTTATGTAATGATATTATGACAGTTTGTTGTATTTTAAGCATTTTATGTTTATTGTTGTTAGAAATTGTCTTTAAAAGATATGCTAAAAACATCACTCCATTTTAGAGTTTGAGTTCTGGCCAAACTCTAACTCTAACTTGGACAGATAGTGTTTGTTAATGAAGCCCAGAGGTTTCTGCTCCAAAAAATAATATGCAAGTTATCTTAACTTGACAATTTGATCCGATCAGAATGACAGCTGAATCAGCTTGGAGTGAAGATTGTCATCTTTACCCGGGAGGAGATGTCAAGGTTCACTAAAGAAAAGCGTTTCAGCAGTTTGCAGTCTCTGGGGTGATAGCAGAAATAGTTTGATAATCGCTTATCACTTTCATTAGTAAGCAAAATTCCTATTCTATTTCCTTGTCTCTGAGAATGCCAATTCGCATACCAGGTCTGTTTTAGTTTCTTTTCTGCAAACTGTAGACTCGATTAGATACTAACAAAAGCTGAACCAGATGAGAATACAGCAACACAGATGCAGCATTGCAGCTGCGTTGACAGAAGTAACCCTAGCTGCCCAGTGACAGCAGAGAAGTCTTCAGCTGTGAAACACCATCAGGCAACGCAGAAGAAGAGGAGACAGCAGATGATTTGAAACTTTAACTTAGAACCTGCGTATGAATGAAGAGCAAAGACTGAATATAGTGTGCTCTCATCGTTTTACTTTTAGCAGCTAAGATCTTTAGGTTTTTCTTGGGTAACTCAAGTAGTGCTTTGCTCATAACAGTATATGTAAAAGCAGCCAACCGTGTCACAGACCCAGTTTAGATAGCTCTAAAGAAAAAAGGGGGGATGTGTAGGAGGATAGCTTGTATCATAAGGTAGAGCTATCCACACCTGGGCCTCAAACTAGGCCTCAGACCAGGCCTCAGGCCTGGTCTAGCAGGCCTCAGTACGTTCAGTATACGTACTGAGAGATAAACTTATCTACTACTGGGAATGTCTTAAAGTAGTAGTGTCACTAACATAGAACAGTTACTGGGAAGACACAGTGGCTACCTTAAACTGCAATAGCTTACATATTTCTGTATTCTCACTGCCTATCAGAATGCACCTGTTCTTGTAAACTATTCCGTCTGTATTTAACCCACCATCTCACAGAATAAAGCGAATTACGTGCTTAGAACCATATTGGTGTGGACGCACGTTATTCTAGTCCCCAGTCTTTCCAAGGTTCTCGTCAGCTGATAATCAAAATACAGATAAGAAATGGGCTACCAGATCTCTTCTCCTACACATCACGGTCTGACACTTATTTGTGCTGAAGTAGATCTCTCTAACCTACTAGTTAGAGAGAATACTGAGATTTACCCAGAGGCTGTGCACTTTTCCCACAGAATATTTTTAAAGCATAAGAGAATATTTTGATAGTCATGAAAACTCAAAAGCATGTTCAATTGCTATTCTCACTTAAAAGAACTTTTTTTCCTTTTAGAGCAACAACTATTCTAAATGTACACTCAGCAAAAAACAACCATGGGGCAGTTGTTCTATGCATGGGAAAAGTGTATTTATTATAATGCTGAACATCATGGACCAATGATGTTAATATTTGTTTAGATGTTAGAATTTGTTTAGGGCTAGACTAAACCTTCTTCCTTGTTTATTGGTAGCACATAGTTCCATCACCTCAAGAGAAATAAGCTGTACTAGTCTGTGACCAGATGTAGATATTTGCTCTTCCTCTCCCACTGGCTCTCTTGTAGCAATGCTTCTGAGTTACAGAGTTCACTATTCCCTACAAATATTTGAGGATAAATTGGGAAAGCATGAAGAAGGTACACAAAGAGTCTTACACAATAATTCTAATATTGGTTTAAAGTAATTTCACCTTTGTTTTGGGAGCACTGCTCCAGAAACACAAGTTAGCCCTGAACTAGGAAGCTCACAGTGGATTCATTGTACTGAATATTGATATCTGTGTCAGGACCAACCTTGAGTCTGTAGTTAGTGGCAAGTTAACCAATACCATTTGTGAAGTCTCATATGTGATTCACATCACTAAAACAGATGATGATATATAGCTATCAGAACCAAAGGTTCAGAAGTTGATTATTTTTAGACTATAAATGGAGTCAGCACTACAAACCCTGACACAGACACCTCCGTTATTGACAGGTGTGCTAAATTTTCCAGACTTCAAATTTCTTCATAGTTTTTGGACAGAATTTGAGAATATAAATCACAACAGTCAGCAAGGTAAGTAAAGGAATACAAATATATAATTTACTCAAAAGAAAAACAGATGAGTCTGAAAAAACAGTGGTTTTAATCTGGTTTCTGGCTTGCATTCTTAATGTAGGTGCCAACATTACTAGTCCTGAGTCATCTCTTGGCTTGAGTCACCATTTTCTCTGACTGTGCATACTGCTTGATCTTAACTTCTATCTCAAAATATTATTTTGAAACATTTATTTTTTCAACATTGCCAGAAATGTCAACAATATCGAGACTTCATAAAAATGCATTACTCAGAAATAGCTGATGCCATAGTACATCATTTGCATTGCCCTAATTCACACAAGTGGAAGTAATTGTGTACGTGTTTAGGCAGGACCAATGTTCTGCTCAATATACTGATAATTTATAGATTTTTGCCAAAGGCACTTTGCAATTGCATGCTTTACTGCACTTTCCACTATTAAAAAAAATTAAATTTGTTATGCAACTCTTGAGTCATTAATTGACAAAAGCAACAATGTTTTCAGATGTTTGGCTTTGCTCCAAATCTAAAAATGGCATGTGAGTGTTTTGGGTCTTTTTAATAAGTACTCCGTCTTATGGAGTTTGTGTTTGATGCCAAAATTTACTGTATGTTGGAAAATATATAAAATTGAAAAAAATATTTAATTTCAAGGATTAAAAAATTCTATAAACGTAATCAGTAATTTGCGAACTTCTAAGCCGTTTAGGCAGCTTAGTCCATTTAAGGATCTAAATGTTTGGTTGCCTATAGGAAATACATTTGAAGATATCAAGGTATCTGGAGTCTACAGAAGAGAAAGTCTTGTTAAAACAAGGTTTTATTTCTGTATATAAAAAATTTCTAAACTAGAAATTTTAGAATAACAGCCTTTCCAGTTTCTTGTATTTCTTTTTCAAGTCCCAGATGGAATCAAATAGTACTAAGTAGAAGTGAGGGACTTACAACAGAATGTTAGTTCAAATTCTCAAAATGAGGAAAGGTGTTTCACTAGAAATTTTGAGTACATTTCAATCCAGTTGAAATACAATGCCATTCAGTCTCTTTACCTATGATGTTACTAGCTTTGCCAACAATAAAATAAACAACTTCTTTTTGTTCTATAATATTTTGTGGTACATTTTAGTTTGCTTGTGATAATACAAACTAGAAAACTTTGATTGTTAGTATTTCCAAACAAATATCAAAATTAGTATTTCTTTTGTTCTCTTACTGCAGGCAAGCAAATATATTATTTTGAAGACTTTCACACCTTCGGTATGTCTTTGTCATTCGTGACTATGGGTAATATCAGTCTGGTGAAGTGAAAGCAACAATGATGAAACACTGGCAAGTTACCTTGCAAAGCATAGGATCTGACTGTCTGAATCAAGATCAAATTGAACTTAACTAAAATAACACTTATTGCACCTAGAACTAAGTGATTAGGGCTGATCTTAATAATCATCTCCCTCATGCATTCTTAATATAGCAAAACAACCCATCATAACCTCAGGAACTCGTGAGCTGCAGAGCCAAATGAAAGACAAAACTGATTAAAAGCAAACCATATATTCAATCTCAGTCTCACTTTTGCTCATGTGCATGAAAATGTCAGCAAACTGACTTCCTGTGACATGAAGTTACACTTAGTATTTGTAATATTAAATATAATACTGTCCACAGAAAAACATAGCACAGAAGTCTGACCAGAAAGACAGAAAAGAGAGGAGAGAGAGGTTCATATGCATATGTACAGGTTATAAAGTTTATATAAAAATTAGATTAATTCTATATCATTACCAACACTGACACGATAGGTAGTTTTGACACCAAGAATTAAGCATAGATCTTTGAGTTTTATTTGACATTAGCTGCAAATGGTACAGCCTGTTATAAGCAATTTGCATGTTTTGACATAATTTAGGTGTGGCCAAATATGAACAACCTCAGAAAAAGAAACACCAAATCATGCTGCCTGTGGAATCTATAAAGAAAAATCTTATTAAATATGGGTCAGAGTTTGGGGATCATTTCTGAACTTCAACAGCTAAAGCAGCAACATCCTGAACAGACAACTCCTTAGCTTTTATGGTACTGACTGTTACTCTGGTTTTTTTTCTGAAACATTTTTCTAACCTGTTCCTCTCCTTTAATAAGAAAAGGAAAAGAAACAATCCAAACCAGGTAATGGAAGAAAACATCACCAATAAAAAACAGACATAAATCTGAATGCCAGGTGGCATTTCAATATTTTGAGGTATTTTTCAAGCTATATTCAAAGTACAGTAGCAAATTATCAATTAAAATAAAACACAAGCAACCAACAAAGATTCTTGAGTGTGATAGTGCTGAGTGGAGTGTTCCCTAGTGTTTGTCACAAGAGTACACCAATTTGACAGTGTCTAGCAGGCAATCAGTAATAGATTTCACATACCAGCACCAAAGCACATATAGTGTTCGGAAGACACATATATAACAGAAGAGAACAGAAAAAAGAATTTTTCAATATTCTAGAAATACTTAGCCAAAACAAATGTTATTATCTCCAGTGAAATACTCCAGGTAACTGAAATTTCTTGCCATATTTAAAGATAGACAGTAAAGTTTACACCAAGTCAAAAGTCAAATTCCACTGACTTGAGAAAACCCATTTGCATCCATGTTTGCTAATTGAGACATTTAATAAATCATAATACACGTTAACATAAAGCAAGTGAGTAACTACAGAAATACTGATGTGTAAGGAGCAGCTGCAATTCAACTTCGTAGGACAGCTTCAAACATCTTTATTAATATGACACAGAAAACTGGACTGATTTTTAGAAAGAGAAATTACCCTGTTGAGGGAACAACAGATAGTCTTTACATAGACATTGGTCAGGTCTGTAATCCTATATGTTTGAAAGCCACAGCTGAAGCCTGTCTTTTATCACTTAGTTAGGTAACAGGGTATTCCAAAAACAAATACAACAAGGAAATGAGAAAATGAGTAAGTATTTACTCACCAGCCTTCTCCTTCTCTGAAATAACTGGCATAGCCTGAAAGAAGAAAAAAAATACTATTATAAAAAATATTAGGGACTATTTTGAGGATACCAGCAATATTAGGGAAACATTATGAAATCTTGGTAAATTTTGTGAGTGTCTAGAAGATCTGGAAAAAACTGAGGTCTTACCGTTTTAAGCACTCTGGAGAGAAACATACAGTTCCCATTTAAGTGTCTTATAAGCTATTGTGCAACTAATTGCCATTAGAAAGAACTAGGAGAGAAGGGAGGAGATGGAGTTAATGAGATATTCGTATGATTACATTTTGAAATAATCGTCCTCGAACACATGATCACAAAATTCCAGTGGGAAATTACTTAATAATTTTGAGGGAGGAAGGCAAAATCTGTATGGCTGAAGATTGAAGACTGAAATGCCAAACCTTTCTTCTGTAGGCTCAAATATGTGCTGTTGTATAATATACCAGTTCTTTACTTTTTATAAAAATTTTCAGAGACAAGTAATAGAATTGTTTTCATATCAGCTGTAATTGTTTCTGGACTTGGAAAATAGTATGACTTCTTTTTTTTTTCTTTGCAATGGATCCAAAATCTTTTTCATATTATGCTTTCCTTTCAGACTAATATAGAAGAACTTTCTTAGTGTATTTTCCCTAAAAAAAAGAGATTATAGATTGAATGAACAGCAAAGTGAAATTTATATGTCAAACATATAAAAAGAATTTTAAAATGTATATATGGGATACAGGCAAGAAAGGCTGGATGAGAAATCAGATTGGGCATGCAATGTATGCACAACTGCCACACTAGTTAAGGTATCAATTTTACCTGCTTTTCACTTATGTTAGTCTAGATTTTATTCATCAGATTTTCCTGCTGCAGACTGAAAGGAAAAGAAAAAGAAAATAAAAAGAAGAAGGGGAGAGATAAATAAAAAAAACAGTTTCGGAATTGCTATAGAATTTCTCAAAACAGACTGAGAATTTAATTTTATTTGATTTGTCCTTTTATATACAATAGTGTTTCATAGAATTTTCTGGATATAATTTCAACTAGAACATGTCTTATATGATATAAATTATTATATACCTTTAGTGATTCTTTCTGTTTCACCTGTACTCTGTCTGGTAAAATGTGTGTTGTTTGACTGTGACATTCAAAAGTATTATGCAATCAGATTAAAATTATTCAAACCAATAATAGCCTCTTGCTAGAAAACCATTTTTTTTTCCATTTTGCAAACCCGTATTTGTTGAAAAGAAGGACCAGTAGTGCAACAAAATCTGAGGAAACATGGACTGAGGAAAATTAACATAACAAAGAAACAACAAAATCACAGAGTGAATCAAGGTCTTAGTTTCAAAGAAAGAAAAAGTGTATCATGTATGAATTTTTATAAAAAGTTGATATAATTTTGAAAATGAGTATGTATTTTTCTTCTCCTTCCCAGACTTAAGTGTTTGCACTGGCTAAGATAAGTAAGAAAATAAGAAAGAAAAGCTCAGATTCACTATTTATATTTATATATTCACATTAGCCCAATAAAGAAATTTGTAAAGACAGAACTTTGTATAGAGAAGAAGGTGAGAAACAAGCAAATCGGGAAAAAAAAATACTTAATGGCACAAGAAAGAAAGAGAGAACCTTAGTATGAATCTGGTGGGAGGGTCTGGACAAAAGAAGGAAAGATGAGAACAGGTTAACATCACACTTTAATGTTGAGTTTTGTTAGCTAGAAAGGCTAGCTCTAAAAAAAGCTTAGGGAACACTGAGGTGGCTGAAGAGGTGGCAACCATAAGTGTCTGCACTCAAATTATAAGCTGTGTCATAGGAAAGGGTAACAGTTTGATGGGAACAGCCTCTGGAAGGTCTAAAATGCAGAGCCAAGATGAACAGCTCAGGGGAAGCAGTTACAGGTCTCCATGGGGAAATGATAATGATGAGTAGAGCAGATCATTTTCTGCTGGCTTTATGATAGATTTGAGTGGACTTTGGTTATGTTTATAATTGCACTGTGAGTTGCTGGAAGTGCCTGAATGAACTCTTCCTAAAAAGCTGTCATCATTCACTTCAACATGTAGATTTTTATTCCTATTGGCATATCAGATATTTTTAATAATGCCACTAGTCACATCAATTTATTTCCTGGAAATATACAATATTTCTAATTGATGATCATTAACACATGGTGATTTACAATGAAATATTTTAGTGAGTTTGTTAGATGGCAGTCTTAAAGGTTGCTTAGGGTTTAGTGGGTTTAACCCAGGTAAAAATCTGTAGCAGGAAATACATAAAATCATCCGGCCTCAGGGCAGATGTGTAAGTCACAAAATTTCTGCTTCTATGAAGTGGGTTGAAGAAGCATTTAAAGTTCCAGAAAATTGAAAGGTAGAGTGAGGTAGAGTGCTTTCAAATATCTGTTTTCTAAAGAGTGCAGTGCTTTTGAATTAAGAGATAAAATGAGCTAAAAGTTTCATCAGAACATTCTTTAGCAGCTCAAATGTTAAAAGAAAGAAGCCTAAATGGACATGGCATCCCTTGAAAATTTAAAATAAAGTAAACCACGAGTAAATGTTGTTGAACAAGATCTCAGACAGTCCTCCTATTGTTTAGTTTTTTGTTAATACAGCTACACATGCTGCTTACATGCTGCCCAGTGGGAAAACATGATTGTTACTTATGAGAAATGCTCTCATCTTCAGTGCAGTTTTGAATTCACTGGAGACCTTCCAATGAGTTCCATATGTTCCAAATGAATTGCATTCCCAGGAAGTGATTTAACATTTCTGGCAATAGAGCAATTAAACCGGATTTTCCTGCTTGACCAGATGGGTTCACTGTAACTTCACATTATTTCTTACTCTCCTCACAGAACTGAAGAACTGGACTGACATTTCTGCATGATCAGATCACATGTGTTTTAGAAAAAAGCAGACACATACCCTTCAAAGATTTCAACAAACATTTCCCAAAGTCAGGCTCCTCTCTGTTTCTAATAGTATGTGCTCTTAGCAGTACCAAGAAATAAAAGGAGACAAAAAAGGAGAGAAAAAAAGGAAAAACCTAGACCACTGCTGAAATATATTCAGCTTTTTCTTCCAAATTAGAGGATAGGATTTTTAAATTATGAAAATCTTATTTGAAATGTTATATGAAATATCTGTGGGCATCCTTGCTGTATTGTAACTATGTGAAAATATATTGTGTGTGCAAATACGACTGTAAAGTGTATGTAAAAAGCTATAGAATTACAGAATCATGGAACTGTTTGAGCCAGCAGGGACATTTAGAGGTCACCACCCTGCAATGAGCAGGGACATCTTGAACTAGATCAGGTTGCTCAGAGCACAGTCCAACCTGACCTTGAATGTTTCCAGGGATGGGGCATCTACCACCTCTCTGGGCAACCTGCTCCAGTATTTCACCATCTCATTCTAAAAAAATCCTTCCTTATTTGTAATTTAAAATAACCCTCTTTTCAATACCATTGCCCTGCCAAAAAGTGCGCCCTCATCTTTCTTATAAGACCCCTTAGGTACTTTAGGCCACAATGAGGCCTTCTCTTCTCCATGCTGAACAATCCTGGCCCTTCCTCAACCTTTCCTCACAGGAGAGGTACTCCAGCCCTCTCACCATCATCATGGCTCTAGTCTGGGCTCCAGCATGTCCATGTGCTTCCTGTGCTGGGGACCACAGAGCTGGACACAGTGCTCCAGGTGGGGTCTCACCTGGGGAAGAATGCCCTTCTTCACCCTGCTGCCCATGCTGCTTTGGATGCAGCTCCGGACACGGCTGGCTCATGTCCAGCCTCTCGTCCACCAGCATTCCCAAGTCCTTCTTGGCAGGACTGCTCTTGATCTGTCCAATTCCCAGCCTGTGTTCATGAACCCCATGAGTTTCATAAGGACCCAGTCATCAAGCTTGCCCAGGTCCCTCTGGATGGGATGCCATCCCTCAGGTGTATCAACAGCACCACTTGGCTTGGTGTTGTCTGCAGCCTTGCTGAGGGTGCACCTGATTCTACTGTCTGTGCTGTTGATGAGGACACTAAACCATGCTGGTTCCAATGTGAACCCCTGAGGGACACCACTGATCACTGATGTCCACCAGGACACTGACCACTACTCTCTGGATGCAACCATCCAACAAATTCCTTACCCATCAAACAGTACAACCATCAAATCCATCTATCTGCAATGTAGAGAGAAGGATACTGAGGGAACACACAAGTCCAAGGCTTTACAGAAGTCCAGATAAATGACATCTATAGCCCTGTCCCTGTTCACTGATGTAGTCATTCTATTGCAGAAGTCAGCTAGGTTGGTCAGGCAAAATTTGCCCTTGGGGAACCTGTGCTGAACATTTTGGACATTTCTCTTTAAAACTGCTGTTACCTTGAACATATAGATATTATTACCTAGTAATATTGGGTTAAATAGCCACATCCTTTGAGTTTTATTAGATGTTTGGTGGAAAAGATGTCTTCCAGCAAGAAAAAAATGGTGAAAATTCTAGTAAATCAAAACATAAAATAAAAATTTTGGACAAACTAAAAGTTTTTTTTGACAAAAGTAAAATTTTTTTCCGAGCCTTGAACAATATTTTATCGTGAAAAAAGAGTATTAAATAAGAGAAAAAAGCTCACAATTTCATAGAGAAACCATTCATTTTTACCATCAGCAGTTCTTTGCTATGAAATCAGGCAAGAAAAAAATCCCTCCCCACACTCCAAATTAGATTCCTTCCATTATAGTGTCAGCATTGTCATATTTCATCTCTGATCTTGGATAAAAAATTGGAGCCACAGCTTTCCAGATTAGAAGCAGTGTAGTCGATAAATGTGTGCAGTGTCTTGGTGGTGAAAGCAAGAAGCACCACCTGCAAAGAAGACAGATCATTTTGGGGGGCAGTGGTGAGGGTATGCTGGGCTGCAAGACTGCCATTGTAAAAAGCTGAGGCACACCCAGTCTGACCTGAACACAGCGTGGCTTTCCCTTAGTTGTATGCAAAGCTGAGTTATTTGTATACTGACTCCAAACCTGCAGAGAATACCACAATGAATAAAATCAAACCAGCTTTTTGTTTTGGTTCCTTGCACTCACATAACATAAATAACTTTATCATGACTAACTGGTTTGCAAAGGGCTGCACTAAATGGCAGATATTTCTGTAAACTGGAAAGTTATTGCACAGGAGTATATAGTATACTATTTCTGAAATAACTATCCAGTTATATCTGGATATATAGTTTATTGTTGTATTATCTCATAAACACATTAGAATGTCTCTATATTTCAATATTACAGAAAAGATATAGCATCTCTATTCAAAAGTTAATAAATCCACATTTATTTATATTTTTTATTACAGGAGATAAAATGCATTTGGCATTATGCAAATCACATTTATTTACTGCCATCCAGCTGACAATGGATATTCTATGAAATCTTTCCATTGTAAAGGTCTGTCAGCTATTCAGCTTTTTTCAGGTATTTGAATAGAAATATTGGGAAATTTCCTTGTTATTGATTCAATAAATCTTGATTTTTAAGGATTTCTCTATAATTTTGAATAAGGAGTGTCCAAGGTGAAGGGAAAACTCCAGCACAAAGATTAACATATGGGGATTTGACTATAAGGAGAAAATACAGCCTTCACAAGTGACACACAGTTGCTGACCCCAAGATATTATAAATACCTTACCCTACTTTTGGAATAATTTTTATTATTAAATTAAATTATTATTCCTGGAATTAAAAATCATAGTCTAAATTCTAACCCTAGCAGATGCTTCTGTTATGAAAAATAGAGATAGTAAAAACAGTGGTTTTCACTGAAATAATTTGCTTCAAGGCCATATCCACTTTCTAATCTATACAACTAGAAGCTTTATATTGCAATAGAAACAGAAAAGAGATCAACCTCCAAAGACAACAATCATAGAAAATTTTATATTTATGTTTTATAGTGGATCTTTTTTAAGACCAGAAACAACTACGTAGATTGAAATATATCTCTGCAGTCTTCTTTCTACTCAACTGATCAAAACAAAAATCTAAACTCCTCTAAACATGGATGATGTACTGAGCTCCTAACAGGAAAGAAAGGAGGTAACATCAACACAATGTACAATTATCAAGGATGGATAATGAACCAAATGATAGAGAACTCTATTCCAGTAAACAAGAAGTATTTGTACCTGAAAATTGAGGTAAAAAATGCTCAGACAAAGAATAAATTTTAAGTATTATTCAGTTTATCATCAAACAGTGTTTGTATGTTTTGTATAATCTGGAGTCCTTAAATAGACTTTTAATTTATTTTAATTTTATTTTATTTAGAAGGTATGTGCCAATTTTCTTAATTTGGATAAGTAGTTAATTAAAAATTAAGCAGGCTATTTTACAAAAGAAAAGAATCCATAATCATTCAAATGGTTTGGAATTCTGGAATGGTAAATTCTGATCTTTTGAAAGCAAAGCCTTTCATGCTAATGAATCAGATTAAGAGAGTAAGCCCATAGAAAACCCTTGCAAAAATTCTAATTAATTTAAAGAGCCATTATATGTTAGTATTTTCATGAACAGAAATCATAGCAATAATATAGAAAAACCCCAATAAGGATTAGTTTATCTTTCAGACTTATTTACAAAACATTTTTTTAAACCAGCAGTTTTTAAAACTAAGTTTTCAGTTACCCACAATTTTTTTCTTTTTCCGTCAGGATAAGGAAAGAGAAAAAATAAAACCATCAACTTTCAGGACAGACTAGCTTTAAAAGGGGAATTCAGCAAGTTCTTTCTTTGTGGTCTTTAATTTTACTGAAGAGCAGAGCGGAAGGCAATTAAAATCCACCCAATAATAAAGCTGCATCAATTATCTAATTTTTAAAAAGAAATTAATGTCACATTCAGATGTGTCTGGCTAAGGTTATGACAACACTATGAATTTAATTCTAGTGGAAGTACAAAGCTGGAGGATGACACATGCTTGCCTGCATGTGTCATCCTCCAGTCTGTTGCATGCCTCTCTACACTTCGTTTTCTGCCTAGATATTTCTGTTCGCTTGAGCCTCTTTATGCCACTCAGGTCACGCACAGAGACCTCCTTTACTTAGTGCTGGATGGTTGGCAGTTCTTCCATGAGGCAATTGCCAAGAGCCTTCATTTGGGGTGGTCTGATAATTTCCTCTGTCTCATCACTCAGCTGGCAGAGTGTGACTCTTCTCAGAATGGAAGCACGAAACAAAGATGTAGGATAACTGCCCTGTGCTCTGTGTGGTGTTATCACAGACTTCCCATGGATCAGGATAAGCTCCCAATGCTCTGAAATCTGTCAGGACCACATGAAGCTGTTTCATTTGACAGATGAGACAAAAGCCTGTCTCCAGCTTGTCCAGAGAATTGAAGAGAGTTTGGCCATAATGAAGAATTAATTTCTTTCTTTATAGGGATACTAAAGACTTCACAGCAGCATCTGGGGGTTCTGAAATACCCCAAGAGTTACTGTCACACATTTTGCAAGAAAAATTTTTTTTACAAATTAGCAATTGCTAGACCTCAGCTTCTTTATATATAAGGACTCAATTTGAAATAAAAGCAAAGGTTTAATTTATGTTTATATCTCCCAGGAGTTCATGAAATAAGAATCTGATTTCTGCTTAAACTGCCCTCATCTTTCTGGGATGGACATACAGTACCTGAAAATGGGATCAGTTAAATTTTAATTCAGTGTTAAGGAATTGGTAACAACAAAAATCTGCACTTCCTTCCATTCCCCCAAACATATGTATCTCTTCCCTAAAAAAACATAACTTGAATGTTAACACCAAAGCTGAGATGTGACACACTCTGTCTAGAACTGGAGCAGCCCCAAGAGTGCTCATGCTTTTCATCAATCACCAGTTGTTCTATTAAGATTCATTTACACAGAGAGCTTTTTCCCAAGCTCACAAGTAACTTCTTTTTTGGCTAATATTTATCTTATAAAACCTTTTACAATAACAAACATATCAATAAACCCCACAACACTGGCAAAACTGAACAATTTGGGAACCAGAAGGCATGCAGCTCTATGAGGCAACAGTAAAAGATAATTAGAGTCTCATGTTTCACACTAGTTTCAACATCATGTAATGTCTACAAATATGATTTTGCCTTAAAGCCCCGGAGCCTGAGGAATGCTTCTATGTGGCTGACATGAATCCCAGGTGATTTCAGGTTCTACTCATCCCCTTATACATAATACAACCTTAGAACTTGTTTCACGTAAACAAAAAATTTGTAGTATCATGTGGTAATAGAAACTAAAATCTGTTACACTATAAGTCTAAGTTACACATCAATTGTGAGCACCTACTTGCAGAATAAAATGGAATTTAAACCCAGCAAAATTCTACCATTCCTGTCTTTCTTTAGCCACCTCAAAGAAAACAAAGGAGTCCTTTGCCCTTCATCCTAAGAAAAGCAAGTCACTCTTATTAATTTTGGAGGGTGCAGATATGAAAATGAGGAAGCTCACCCTGTGGCTGCAAGTGCCAGAATCTATCATAACACCAATGCTGCACCTTCATGATCTAATTGGAAAAAGCTTAGCTGCAGAGATCATTAGCTATGTAAGTGAGCAATCTGACTTTAATGATCATTCTGGTACTCAGCCCAAATCCAGTGGTTGATTGCTACCTACATTTTTGTATTCCACTGATGTTTTTCTCCTGGATTCAGATATCACTGAGGTTAGTGGCCATAACTCTGCAAGAGTTTCTGGAACATAATGTATGAAGGGTGGGTATTTATGATGGTCAAAGTGACCTCACTGTGTTCAGCTTTATGTTCTGCAAAAGAAAATCAGTTCTGGAGCACTGCAGCACCTGACACCTCCTGGGACAGCAGCAACTATTGAGATTTACTGAAACTGATCCTGTGTGAGTTTGCGCTCTTGAATCTCTGCAGATAATCCCAGCTGCAGAGCCTCTTCCCATTTTTAGCTACAGCAGGCTATTACAACTGTTTGGAGTTCTCTAACTAACTAAATAAAAAAGCAAACCCCAAGAAGCTAGTTTTTAAGACATGGTATGTATGTTTTGGAATGAGTATTGATGCTTACAGTCTCATGGGTATTTAGTTACTGTGATATTACTTCTGTTAGACTAGCTGGGAAAAGATCTAAAGCAAATCCTCCAGGAGGTTCTTGATCTTTATTTCAGGCATAAAAGAATTAATTCCTAAAAGATTTACATTTCTTCTATGATGATGAAACCTTTACTTTCTGCAGAGTCTCACAGTTCTTTGCTCAGAAAGCTGCACATTCACAAAAAAGTGATGCTAATCATGGGATGAGAGAAACAGGAGAGGAGGAGCATGACTGAGAATCAGGTTTGAGAGCATCAAGGGGGTGTTTGAGGAAAAAAATCACATCTAACTTTGCAAGGTAGCAGGGCTGAGCATAAGAGACTAAGTGTCAAACAAATGTGTTTCAGTAAGTTATCACCAACCCTGATAAATGTGGTAATTATCGTATTTGTTTTTGGTTTACTATAAGATAGAGAAACATAGATTAACATAAACCATGCTATTTTCTTTTATAGTGAGAAGAAAAATGACAAGCACTAGAAACACACAAGATGACAGTGGTTTTGTCTTGGGCAGGATGTGGAGGTAAAAAGGAGGGGAATAAAAATTCAAATATGCTACCCGGACCTCATTTGCTTATTTGTCCATATTTTTGAAATCTCAGCTTGTTCATGCTTCATGAACATGCACATGTAACAAGCATGAGCTTAAAAAATAACCAAACACCAATACTGTGACCTTACTAAATCAGTATATTTCTAGGTCATTCCAGAGAAAAAGAGATTAAATGAAATGAGTTCTTTTGCTCTTGCATACCTAGTCCATTAACCTTTAAACATTTGTCAAGGTTTTGGGTGACAGAGTCAGTAAATCAAAACCACAGGTTTTGGGTGAAAAGTAGAAAATTGGCATTTAGGTTCATTCAAAAATTTCTGTTTCTTTCAATATAGTTAAGTTCCAAAAAATGATCTTTGAAAAGCTATTACTTGTATGAAAACAACCCAAAGACAGAAAAAAAGAAACAAAATCATGTAACAAGCAAACATGAGAACTTTCTTTTTCTGAAAAGAAAGGTGAGTTTTGACTTCAAAAAGGGAATGTGGAAAGGATGCAAAATAGTTTTTTAATCCAGATATAAAAATGAAAGCTCTTAAAAATACCCCAAGCCCTTGAAAAAACTTCTTTGGAAAGCAAAAAATTCGTCAGCACAACTGTTGTATGCTGAAAACCTAATTCTCTTTCCTTTCTTTGAGGAAAAAAAACTCAAAAAAACCCCAACAAACCAACAATTATAGTCATTTCTATTTTAATATCTAAACTCTTGTCAAACCGAGTATCAAATTTCCTCTGCTCAAAGCCCCCAATACCTGATTCTTCTGGTACAGTTAATAAATCAGAGAAATATATGTTTCTTCTGCCGTATAATTTCCTCAGCTGGAAGTACTACTGTGAGATCACTGCTCCAGGTCTGTGATATGATCAACTCCTGTTACATGTCTTCAGGGTCTTTTAACACCTTGTTAAACTGAGTAATGTCTGAACCAACACTTCCTAGTACACACCGACATGGGAAGACACCAGCACAGACAACACACACGTTATACTTCTTCCATCTCTGCATTTTATTCTCAGGTACCAAGCTGGGATCTCTGATGCCATAAAAATGCAGAAACCAAGAGAAATACATCTGTGAAGTTTTGCTCATGCTGCTGACATGCTTTAAAAACCTGGGAGGAGGGAGGAGTTTTGGAACTGACTGCAGGGGATTCTGGGTTCCATTCCACACCTTAATAATCAGCTATACGTGCTGCAGGTTAAAGTTAGGATGAGCTTACCTCATGGGTAAGATGGCAGAGTAGCTATTCCTTTTCTTGGAGCAAGACTACTGGGGATAGTCGTGGTCTGCTATTAACACATTAATAGTAGTCTGACAACCTTTTTTACCACTTACAAATCTTTCAAACATCTCATTTTTCCTCATCCTTAAAATGCAAATAATAATGCTTTACCATTAAAAGAAATGTTTGGGGGCTTTCAAGTGCCTAAAAAAACAGTTCTGGAAATATTCTGATTGTTGTGATAGACTTTTCTATGCCTCAAGCATAAAATGTAGTATTTTGCAAGATTAACACATTTAAAAAGTTAATTAATCTTATTTTTGAACATATACACTTTTTTCTTACAATTATTAAGCTTTCCTATTCTAAATGATCTAGTGTGCTTTGTATTTCTGTAGCTTGCATTCTGATATCAAAATGTTTTGAAGTTCTATATTTTAGTTCAGTTGTTTATAAGATTTTGCCTGTTAGAATCAGTGAGAGTTAGTGGACACAGCTTCATATATCACTGTGATGTAAAAAAATGAAACTGCAATTTTAATCTTATTTAACAGGTGTAATAATATTGTATTTATAGAATGGCCATCTAGAGCTGGTGAAGGATATTCTTTGTCTGAAAAATCCTTATTTTATAAATTTTTATATGGGGCACTTAAAAGTTGGAGATGATTCAATACTGCCACTCATTTATCTAACATAAATTCCAAACATTTTTGTTTTCTGTACATGATACATTTTTAATTCATGGGAAAAACGAAATTGTTACTGATACAGAGCACAATACAGAACTGTAGTAAGTGAAGCCTCAAGCTGAGGCAATCTGGCTCATAATCCTCTTGTCTGTGTTGTGTCCATTTCCTTTTTAAACACAGTTCTGTGTAGGCATATATGGAAGCATATGCATAGGCATAAAAGGAAATAAAAATCTACTCTTAAAATGCAGGATTTCCATCAAAACTTTTACTAGTTGCTACATTTACTATGAAAAGAGCCCTTTTAAACTCCTTCTTTTCCAGAAGTTCTAAAATTGTTCTTCTTTCCAGATTGCTTTATTTATTTTGCTCTGAATTTTATTTTTGGTTTCTGAGCAAGGAGGTATCTCATCAATGTCTGTGTTCCCACGCTATTCCCATGAAAACCTCACTCAGGCTTGCAGACAGATGCACTGCAGATCCTGAGAGTACTAAGAGGGTCCAATTCTGTGAAGTGCTGAGCATTTCCTGTACTTCCCCAGGATCATGCCTTACTAGCACAGTTTCTTCCTGAATTGTTCCAACTTTCCCAAACTTTGTGTGGCATATTACAAAAATATATTGTTTCTAAGCTTTCAAAACTTTCCAGAGGGAAACAGCACACAAGAGTCCAAGTACACTTTTGGCTTTAATACCAATACCAATTCCCTGAGGAGAGTTTGAATTATTCTGCATTTTAGTTAAGAGGGACTATTACAAGTATGAAGCATTTTCTGCCAATACACTTTTGACTGAATCTTATGTTCCCACTCAACTCTTCTAGAACCAATTTTTCACAAGCACTTAAAAATCCTGGCCACTACAATAATGCAAAAAACCCTTAAAGGCTGCAAATCTTATTTAATCACACAAAAAAGAAGAGGTGCTTTTATAAAAGCAGTTAGTCTGCTGGCTGGTGGAGCAGATTTATGACAAAATAGCTGTATTTCATATAAAAAAGATTTTGTGGAAAGATTTATATGAGTAAGATAAGTATAAAATTTTCTATCCACCCTTCTTAATCCCTAGTTCTGCAGGTAAATTTCAATTACAGGCTGGCTGCAGGAAGAGTAGACAACTCTTAAAAAAACCCCTTTTTCTTTCTTGTGTCTTGGCAGCAAAGCAAGCAGGAATATGGCTTAGTGAAAATAAACCATCCAACCAACAAACAAAACAACAACACTGTACTAATTTTTGTATGAGTGCCTGTTTTTCATTGGAGAGAATGGGAGAGTGCAATACCCTTGACCACCCATGTACTTTAGACTCCAAACTCAGTGTTTGTGACCTGAACTCAGTTCAGGAAGGAACAGGCTGTGTATGCAGCAAATTGCCAAACTTGCTGTGTCTCTCAAAATACCAGTATAAAATGAAAGTTTTATTTATATTTGCCTGTTTTTAAAGTAATGTGGTGATAACTGTGATAAGCTAACACACAGATAAATTGGATCAAGATATTTCAGTTTACCTTTTTAATGCCTATTTCTCTATTGTTTTGTACTTCTAGTCTAGTCAAAATTTGCACCACTTTGATCACTTTTCATAGTCAAATCCTACCCCCTAACCTCTGGGCTTAACATGATTTAGAAAAGAGAGGAACATCCAGATGTGAGAACCCAACAGGTTAGGAACTATTCAGAGAAACTGAATGTATTCTAACCTGTGAGACTGAAGGAAATCTACCCGGGCATGCTGATAGAGATGACTGATATGATTGCAGGGCAACTTACATCAGTGGAAAATCATGACAGCTGTGGGGTGTTCCTGATGGCTGGGAAAGACACCTATATTCAAAGGAGGAAAAGAAGCAATGACTCTAAGTTTGTAAGTCCATCTTAGACCAGGGAAAGATCATGGAGCAGACCTTGGAATCCATTAACAAAGACCTGAGTCACAGGAAGGCAATTAGGAGCAATCAACATCACTTTACTAAGAACAAATCATCCTTGACCAACCTGATTTGTCTCTCAAGATGTAATCACTGGCTACATGGACAAGAGAGCAGTTAATATACCTTAACTTTCATAAGATTTTCTACAGTGTCTCCCAAAGCATTTGGGAACTGGAAATCCCATCCCATTTAAAAGCTGGAAGTATGAGCTGGAGCAGCAGATGGTGAAATGGGTTGAAAACTGTCTGGATTAACATAATTCAAAATTGCCAAGCCATTAAAACATCTTTAGCTAAGGTATCTAGTTGAAAACCAGCTTACGTCTTAGAGTTTTTAGAATGTGGTGGAAGGAATTTTTTCTGAGTTCCTAGTGGAATCTGGATGCCCCTTTTAGGACAAAATGGCTGAGAAGATAATTCAGCCAAACACTACTGAACACAGAGCAGTTGTGCACTCAGCCCAAGGAAAAGATTAAATTCTATGAAAACTGGAATCAGTGATATTTCAGGGAGATCCACAAAATGTGAAGGATTGGGAACCTTTGGAAGCTGATACATCTCCTGCTATGTGCAGTGAGTCCTACATAGTGTAAGAATTTGTTGTGAAAATACCAAGGAAATGCATAAATTCAAGCCTGAAATCTAAGCAGGAAAAAGATGGTGGCTCAAAGTATACCCTTACTGTTGCTGCAGATGTGACAGACTTGAAGTATTTTCCACAGACATCAAGAAAACAAATAATGGCAGGAGATGGTGTTGACATAAGTAGTAATAAATTTCCATGGATTTCCAAGCAGTTTGAGGAAACTCAATTTATGTTTATGAGAATGTAACAGTATTTACCAGTGTACGTAGATTCAAAGTTAGATTTGAACAGGACTAAACAATCCAAACCTCCCGCAGAGTAGCACCACACAAAATACCATGTTTTTTAATGCTTGCTCTCCTGATCGGTATGTTGTTGTTATTGTTATGAAACCTGAATGTTCCTAACAGAGCAGTCCTGAAATCCTAGAAACACCAAGTTCTGGAGAAACCATAAGTGGTTTGTATTTACCTAGAAACAATCCTGGCATACAAACAAATACATTGCAGCAAGTTTCCTGATTTTTTTTTTCTCTTATGCTGAAAATTCTGTAGTTAAGTTAATAGGAAGTTCAGACTAAGGAAAATATGTCACAAAAGATTGATTTAGTATTTCATTACTAGGGAGGCACTTCAGGATAGCCTCTATCTTCAATAACTCTGTTCTCTCTTATAAAGCTATAGAAAGGGTGCTGCAGCTACAGATTTCTGGCTTCCATTAAAAATCAAAATGTTCTGAAAGCAGTCAGACACTGTTCAGACCATCACTGATTAAAAAGTACTGGAAGTGCTGAAAATTATTACTTCCTGTTGTTCCTATTTCTTTTGCAAATTTAGATACTCATGTATTGTAAAATTTAAAGGATTTCAACAATGTAGTTAGCTTTTCTCCTAGTCCTCTCCTAGTCCTCTCCTCTCCTCTCCTCTCCTCTCCTCTCCTCTCCTCTCCTCTCCTCTCCTCTCCTCTCCTCTCCTCTCCTCTCCTCTCCTCTCCTCTCCTCTCCTCTCCTCTCCTCTCCTCTCCTCTCCTCTCCTCTTCTCTCTCTCCCTCTCACAAAAATGGAATGAAACAAAGTAGAAGAGTGCAGGTAGTTGGATCTCTATATTTTATGGGCAATTATCTACCATGAATTTTAAGGAAGTAGACTTCAGGAGTCTAAAGCATTCAGGAGAGATTCAGGTTGCAGGTCAAAAATATTTGGCAGTAAATTAATTTATTGAATTCATTTAAATAAGCCAGAGAGAAAAAAGAAAGAAAATTTTGTGTAGGACATTATGATGAAGGGAAAGAAAAATCAGTGTTTCAGGCAGTTGTGTCTAGCAAGTCCTCTGGTAGATTTGCTGAATAATGTGATTGGATGCTAAACAGAAGAGCAGAGAGTCCTCATACCATCCCCAGGCTTCTGTATCCTATTTCTATTTGTGATGAATGCTTTAGACAAAAGTATAGCCAGCCTTTTGATCTTTGAAAACCTCTGACTAGCATAATTATTCTGTTCCAATGACTAGAGGTGAAGAAATAAAGTATGAGCTTTTATTTTAATTCTTATTTTCCTGAAAAACTAAAGTAAGGAAGTTGCTGACATACTGATTCCTGAACAAATCTCAGTCTTTTCATAACCTGAGAAAGAAATGACTGTGGATGGGAACTGTTGGAATGAGAGACTTCTGAAATCATGTCCCATCTTTCCAAAGACATGGAAAGATGGATCCAATCTTGTTTCCTAGGAAGTAATCTAATTTGTTTTAAAGACCTGAGATGATTCCAATCTGCAACTTTCTCTTGTAAGTGGAGTGACAATTAACTGTTCTTTTGCTGTCAATGTAATACAAGGTTGAATATTTGATTGCATTCTGTAGCAAATGACTCAATCTTCTTACGCCTTTCCTGGCAAGACTTAAAAGCCAGTCACTCTTAGACATCTTTTCCACATTCCTACATACAGTTATCAAACCACTTGCTATACTTTGGGCTGATTACCAAGTGCTTGCCAGGAATGAAAGATATGTTATATTATAAAAGCATTTACTTCTGAAGTAACAAAATCGACCTCAATTCCATCTGTAAGTATTTATTTAATTTGAATTACCAGTAGGCAAATGAACTTTCCCAGGAGTTATCACTGGTCATGACCCCATGTAAAACCCTGAACACACATCCACCACAGTAATTCTGTTAATTAGACTTAAAAGAAATCAGTGGGAAGCCTTTCTTGACTTTGGCAAGCACTGAATCATTTCCCAGATCACTGAAGACTATCTTCCCATATCTTTTCTGACTTCAAATATTAAAGAAATTGATGTTTCGTCAAATTAATCTCATTTTCATCAGATGCTATATTTGCCCTATCAGTTTTACAAGCTGCTACTGAAATGAAGTTTGAGAACCAATTTTAATGCCTGGGAACCAATTGAATGTACTCCATCAAAGAAGGGTCATGACACACCTGTGTCACGTTGTACCTCATGTGAGAAGGAAGCAAACAGTTGGGCCACCTCATGCTCAGGAAGACTTCTGTTACCTAAGTCACAAACCCAACAAGACAAAGTCCATTTCCTACTGCCAACTACAGAAAGGAATCATGACAAAATTAATTAGCCTTTATAGTGATTAGTTAGAGCAACCAGATTAAAAGCAATCTTGAACCTCTTTTTAAAATGCCTAGTAACATAATACAGCTTCTGATACTAAAACTACCTGAAAGGAGGCTGTAGCAAGGTGGGGATCAGCCTCTTCTCCCAAATAACAAACAATGGGATGGGAGGAAATGACCTCAAGTTGCACCAAGGGAGGTTTAGATTGATTATAAGGAAAAAATTCCACACTGAAAGTGTGGTCAAGCATTGGAACAGGATACTCAGGAAAGTGGTGGAGTTACCACTCCTGTGGGTGTTCAAAAACCATGTAGACGTAGTGTTTGGGGACATGGTGTAGTGGGGGAACTTGCAGTGTTAGATTCATGGTTGAATCTTAGATGATCAATCTTAATGATTCTATTATTCTACTTGAAAGTAATTTTCTCAAAGTAATTGAGGATCTTATTAAATGGAATTATTTTTTATGTGTTACACAAACTTTGGTGTGAACAACTTACCTATAAATGAAATTACCAAAATCTTTTAAAATTACTTTAGCCCAAAATAAAACAGGCAGTGGAGCAGGAATCCTACAATGAAATGTCTCTCTCATTTGGTTGAATTCTTCCTGCAGGTGAGGAACACAGCTCTCTAGCACAGTGGGATCAGCATGGTTTTAATGATGGGGCCAAGACTTAAGAGTCACAGGCAGAACTGGTAAAATTTTCTTCAGGTACTGCCTTTTAGTGGAAGGACAGCTGCACTATTTGGGAAAATCTTATTTGGCTGAGAGTGAGTCAGTTCCAGAGAATCTAGAAATTGGCAGAGCAGATGTGTTTGTTGAAGAGGTGGAAGAGAAATGCCTGGTAAACACCAGAGCTCCCAGTGCTGGATATTTGAGCCGACCTGCACCAATGCTTGCCATAGTGGGAACTTTTACACACACATACACAACCCATGGGACAGAACCATAGGAACAGTGTGATCACTGCTTTGATTCTCGCTGTTAGAATTCAGTGAAAACAGTAAGGAGAGATTTAATAGCTCATACAGCTTCTGTGGGAACTTCAGATAACCACACAGACCTCAACAGGAATTAAGAAAGAATTTTCCATGAGTTTTATGGAAGTTGCATATTCCATGTGGATTCACATAGGAAGGTGATTTATCAGTGGGAAGAACTGAGTCAATTTCTCATTTTGAAAGGTGATATTGTAGTATTTTTGGGGTAGAATTTGCTAATAGTACAGTAAGATCAGCAGACAGCAGGAAATGCAAATCTGTGCCTTTTTTTTCAAGTAAATCTTAAAGACTACCTGGTAGAAGATGACAATAATGTGTGGAAGGAGATAAAGGTATAATTTATTCACATGGATTAATGAAAAAAAATCCACTCTTTAATAGCTTGGGGAGAGAATCTTTAAAAACCCTTTCAAACTAGGAAAAATTATGTGCAGACAATTTTCTTTTTTTATAAATTTCTCAGTCCATCCTGTATCAATAAAAATAGTCTTGTATTTAAAATTTCTACTTAATTTTTCATATATAATTTCACATCACGGCTACATAACATGTATGTTTCTCAAATGATGCTTTTACTTATATTTATGCCATTTTCATAGCATTATATAAATTATTAATCATATTTTCTATCTAAAACTGTTTTGATTTTCACTTGTAGAGATAGTCAACACCCACAATTTCAGATGAAAATTATCGATCATCATCTTCATATTTCACCTAGCACAGTCCAAATCCATATCTTCATTGCTATTGCTTTATTCCCTGCTTCTAATCTGAGCTCTTACAAAGACTGTTACCATGCTTATTTCTTTCTCCCAGTATGTCTTCTTTTCCTGGATCAAAAACATGCTCATAGATGCTATGTTCACTGGCTTATTTTGTCAAATACAGTCAGTCATTGTATCCAGCAATTATTTCCCCAAGACTTGTAAGTGTCCCTTCCTGTTGCCATGAGGCTCTGTCCCTGGCTAGCCGACGTGCAGTTTCTCCCGCTTGCTAATGTAAACATTGGCATGTTTTCCTGTCTCCCATTGTTTACATATTTCTAGTTGGGAGGAGAAAAGGTAATTGACAGCCTCCTGGACCAATGTGGTGTGGAGGTGGGAATTCCTTCCTCCAATCCACAGGCCTCATAGAAAAAGTATAAAAGTAGGTTTTTGTAAATAAACCGGGTCTTCTGCCTGGCATGCTCTGTTGCACCCAGATCTGTGTCCCCAGTCTGTTTTCTGGCTAGGCCTCCACGGTGATAACTGGCGCCCACGTGGTCAAGTAGCAAGCTCGTCAGACAAGGAAAAAAGAAAAAAAAAAAAAAACAAACTGTCTTCCACAAGCTGCGGGAAACCCACGATGTTCTCAGAGGAGAAACTTCTGTTGGAACTGTTCCAGACCCTTCTGATGTCCCGTGACGCTGACCTGACCAGGAAACACGTGAGAGAACTGTTTAGCTGGGGAAAAAAGCTTGGAATTTTTCATACTGCTGAAAAGGCACTTTATATTGGCCCATGGAGAACCCTAGGGAAAAGCCTTTTCTCATCCGTCCTTGACGGAAACTCTAAGGCAGGCACTCTTTTACGGGCATGGACCACAGTTTTCCTGCATTTAAAAGAGGCTGGAGAGGAATTCGAAGCTGATTCTGGGCTTTCGACAGGAACCAGGACTGGTTCCCCTGCGAGCTCCGTCTCTTATGACGATGATTGCTCTGATGCAAAGTTCGAGCCCATGCAGGAGACCCCCACCCCCACGTCGGGGGTTGGGCGTGGCCAGCGCGGGTCTTGGAAGGGCTTTGGGACCTTTGTGAGCCTTTTTGCTGGGCCACTGTGCCAGGGCGGTGCCGCTGGCGCGCGCGCGCCGCATCCACCCGTGTCGCGCCGAGCCAGAGCGGTTCAACGCCGCTCCCGCCGCGGCCGCCGGCCCTGCTCCCCGGCCCTCACGGGCCCGGCATGCCGCGGTGACCCCCCCGCTGCCCGCCGCCGCTGCGGGGTCCGCCCTGCAGCTGCCGCACGGAGCCGCGCTGCCTCAGGCCCCCTGCGGGGAGCCGGGGGGGCCGCCGTGCGCGCCGCCCCCGGCGCTGCCGGCGCCACCCCCTGCCGCCGCCTCCCCAGCCCGCCCCGCCCCGCCGCGACCTGCTCCGCGCAGGATTCGGCAGGCGAGGCCGGCGGGGACGGCCCCTCCTTGCCCCGTCCCCCCGCGGCGCCAAATGCTGCGCGCGGGGTCGCCGCCGCCGCCCACCGCGCCGCGCCCCGCCCCACGCGTCCGGTGCCGGTCCGGCGCCGGGGGGGGAGGGCTGGGCGCAACGCTGCCCGCTGCTGCGGGGCCCCCCGTGCCGTGCGACCCCCCCGCGCTGCCGCATGGCCCCGCTGCGCGCCCCCTCCGTTCAGAGGGGGAGGGGCCGATCGCTGACACCGCAGAGCTGCCGCCGACTCCAGCCCCGGCCACCGACCCATCGGCTGGCCGGGCGGGAGCTGAAAGCTGTGGCCCATAGGCCACGCCCCTCTGCCCAGCGCAACGATCACTCCCCCGCTCAGAGAGGAGTCTGAGCGTGTCACTGTCCCCCGCTCGCCCCCCCTACGGGGCCGGGTTGGCTGTGGGAGATGATAACGGGGCAAAAGCGTTGTCTGATGTGCACGCTTTTCCTGTTATGAAATCGGATGAGGTTTTTAGTCCTGCATCCCAGGTGAGTCAGGCTGCTGAGATAACAGAGCTGCTGCCTGCAGATGCAGCTTTGCCCGAGCCAGTTCAGGGGCCTGTGGGTTTGGTTCTACAGCATCATAGCCATGATGACCCATCATGGGCAGTCCCGTTTCCCTTATTAAGGGACGTGGCAAAAAATAATACAAGCTTCTCTGAGGCAATTCAATGGATAAGTGCAGAATTTGAGAATTTGATCTTTCCTTATGAGATAAGAGGTTTTGCAACAGTGATGCTTGAACCTCAACAGGTTTTTACCTTTGAGAGAAGTTGGAAAATCCTAGCTGGAAAAATGGCTGTCAGAAATAGCCACCTGCCTCGAGACGATCCCTTGTTTGGGGTCGGAGCTGACCTACTTATGGGGAGGAGTCAATATGCTTGCCCTGATGTGCAAGCTGGCCTTTCTCGCACTGTCTTAGATTCGTGCAGATACATAGGGATATCTGCATTGATAAAAACCAAGTTATCCTTCTCCCCAAAGCAAGACTTCTTAGACATAGCACAGAAGCCAGAGGAAGCTTTTCATAAATTTAGAGTGCGTCTGGTGAAATTTTTAGAGATGAGAGTTCAGGATAGTACCTTAAGATTGATACTGCTGGAGCAATTAGCACGGAGCCATGCTAATTCTGCTTGCCAGAGGCTCCTGGAAATCATTCCAGAGACTTCTAATGTCCTGAAAATGATCCAGACCTGTGCAGTTCTGAACACCTGTGAGTCTATGGTGATTACCCCAACGGCTGCTTCACAGCCGGCTGAACAGAGGCAGAATGCTGGACATGATATTCAGGCTAGTGGGGAACAGGAAAAGGAGGCACAGAAAGTGACTCCCTTGTTTTTCTGCGCACAATGTGGGGGTCCAGACCATACTGCAGAAACATGCAAAGCAGTGGGTCATGCCGAGCCCTTGCCAAGCCCGAAAAATCGGAGGCGAAGAAGAAAAAGACAAAGACATCAGGGGGACGAAACAGTTTCCCAAGCTCTAGAACAAGAGCAAAATTCTCTGGCTGGTTTACAGCCATCATCTCAAGTGTAGGAAGTGTTGATGTTGCCACATAGCTATGGTCAGTTTTCCTTGGACCTTGCAGTGGGTTTCTACGTCCACATCCTATATATCATGCATTCTTTGAGAAAAAGTCAATTGCTCAATTTGTGTTTTCTGAGTTCTCTATCCTCAAGTTCTGCGATCCATGCTAAGAAGGCGGCCGCTGAAAGTCTGCTGAGCTGCCTCAGGTGCATTGGACTGATCCTGTTTGATCCTGAAACCTTGTGCCACCCTAGTGCCACCCATCACAGAAGCCTCTTCAAGATCTGATTGACATGGACACGGACTGGCATCCTCTCTTTTCCTATATGGCCTCCATAGAGACTTTGGATCCTGTGGAGCTGCTGGACAAGGACAGACTGAAGCAGTGTGATGCTGAGAGCCAACGGACTGTTAATCATGGACTCAGAGGAATTGTTTGCTATGGTTCAGTTTTATGTACTGTAGCCATTGTGACCTCTGTGGGGAAAGTGCACGTTGTTTGGGGGTTGTGGTTTTGGGACAGAACTTTTGGGGTTCAGAATTTTGAATTGAGTAGTAAAATTTTCTTGGAATGCTCCTGCCTTTTGCACCGTATATTCCCTTGTATCTTATAAAAATTTAGAAATATGAGGGTGTTGGTTAAATTATGTTAGACTATGCTCGAGATATTTTGAGCAGGTTATGGCAAGGGATTCAGGGTGAAACCCTGGGTAGCAAAGGCAGAATCAGACCAACATGTAGCCCTCACACCGTTACCTAAATGAAGGTCGGTGAACTTTATACAGGTTTTTTTTTCTTTCTTTTTTCCTGTCATAGAATTGTTCATTTTTCTTTTTTTTTATTTTCTTTTTTAATATACTTAAAAGGGTGAGATGTTGCCATGAGGCTCTGTCCCTGGCTAGCCGACGTGCAGTTTCTCCCGCTTGCTAATGTAAACATTGGCATGTTTTCCTAACTGTCTCCCATTGTATACATATTTCTAGTTGGGAGGAGAAAAGGTAATTGACAGCCTCCTGGACCAATGTGGTGTGGAGGTGGGAATTCCTTCCTCCAATCCACAGGCCTCATAGAAAAAGTATAAAAGTAGGTTTTTGTAAATAAACTGGGTCTTCTGCCTGGCATGCTCTGTTGCACCCAGATCTGTGTCCCCAGTCTGTTTTCTGGCTAGGCCTCCACGGTGATACCTTCCCATGGCAAATGCTGCCCCCTAGCCCACTCTTAGTTTAAGACAAGATTATGAGAGGATGTTTTTTAAAATGTTTACTCATTAACAATTCTGTTATTTTTTTTTTGTCTGTCTCTTAGTGTGAACTGCCTTACCTTGGTCTTTAGACTGAAATATTCTTGAAATAGGACTGTTATTTAAATTAAACACAATACTTCCAGCAATTGAAAAAATAAAAATAATGGCAATATTGATAGCCTGCTAATATTTTTGCTTTAGTTCTCATCAAGATCAGACATGATTACACTTCACAAACCTATATTAAGCAGTGACAACATTATTTGTGGTACTGAAGCACTGAAAAGACACAGACTTGGACCACAACCTCATTGAGAAAGATCCTGTGCAAACAGGGCAGAAGAATTACCCACACACCAGAAGGAATGTAACCAGCATAAAGCAACAATCCTCATGCAGACCGATGTGGGAGCACAAGGAAAATGATCGTTTGTGACCATATAAATAACATTCTAATTATTCTGGGAACACTGGGATCTTGCCTGATAGGAAAACAGTCTTGGATCTTGACCCCAGCAAAACAGTACAGCACTGAAAGCTCTTGGAACAGTCAATAAGACAACTTTGCTGATGTACGTGGGTGTGACCCTCATGAGGAAAAGTGTGAAGGATGCCAGCCTCCTGTGTTTTGGCTTTTCTCACACTTGTGAATCTTACCTTATAAGTATTTTTCTGAAGCATCTAGGCTCTCATAATCTTGAACATTACAAAATATAGAATATTTTGGGGTATTTTTCTTCATTAACTGTTTCATCTTTTTATTTTTAGTGAAACAGGAACTGTTGTTCCTTTTTCCCCATTTCCACTTTCCTTTTAAAGAGGAACATCCATTTCAAAAAAAATCAGCCAACTGCTGCTCAATATGCCCTTATGCCTCTTTTCTCTTTTTCTGCTTTCATATATAAATGATTATGAGAAACACAGGCAATTCTGGAGCTTTTGAATAACTTTTTAATGCAATTAATATTCTTCATGGACTATACTGAAATGCCTTTATCTTGCAGGAATATTTTCTAAAGTCCTATCATTGTCATAAAGAATATATTTGCAAAAATTATCTGTCCAAATATATAGTACAGCTGTTCTATGTGAACTGTCCAAATATATAGTACAGCTCATAAAAATATGCATTAAAGATTTAATTATATCATGAATGGCATCATTGCTACATTAACCAATACTCATTAGTAGCTACTACTGGGTATCTTGTTACAGACCACAAGACTGAAGCATGTTTTTTTGTCAGTGCATGCTTGCATGCTGAATTTGTTGCAAGATTAGAGTGTGAAATGCCAGTTGCTTCTCTTGAAGCCAGTCTTTCACAGGATTATGCAGCAATGTAACACACTCATTATAATGCAGTTATTGAAGGTGATACTAATAGTCAAAGGAGACTTAACAGGAAAAGGGCATTTCTCAACAATGTTATCACTGTGACTTAACAAAAAATGATTTAAAACTTAAACTGTGTATGTATGTGCTTACATTAGTATCAATCAATGACAAAACACAGTACCCAAAGCACACAAGGTATGTTAACTGGAAGGAATCTTTTGCCTGTGTTGTGATTAACCCCACCTACACCATTTGCAAGAGATTAAGGAAGTTTAGAATTAGAAAACACATGTGTTAAGGAAGGATGGTAGCCCAAAAAAGCATTCCTAGAGGCAGGCACCGATGATGAAACGCTGCCTTGGAATTCGTGCATCCCAGCTTTCACCCCACCCCACGGGCAGCCTGGGCAGGAGCAGGGGAGATCTGACCCAGCTCACGTTCTGCAGGGCCCTGCAGCAGAACCACTGATGACCCCGAGTGATTAAGGGTCAACAAACTTCAGCCTGAAGCAACTGTTCTATGAACTTTGGCACATTCTGGGTTGGCTCCTGCTGGTTTGTTGCCTTTGGCCCTTATCTTGCTGTTTAGCAAGGATTGTGAAATTCTGAATAAAGTTACAAGACATATTGGTTCTGTCTCAGTGACTCAAGGTCTTGCTCTTCAAATGTTCTTGGTCTTCAAAATTCCTTTGATGAATAATCTCATCTATCAGCTAAACATTTTCAAATAGGTGTGTCAAAGGATCCATCAGAAAAAAAAAGGACAAAAGGAAAAAAAAATCAAAATTTTGTATAAAAATATAAAAAAAAGTGGAATAAATATAATGTGGGACTGGGAAATATTATCAGAGATTCTCTGTGGTAGCATTTGGAACAACTCCCTACATTCTATGTATGCATAAATTTCAGCCCATAAAGAAAATTATGTTTTGAATTCAGTAGTTATTGTTGTGTTCAGACGTATGAAGGGAACAACTACTTCAGAAAAGTGCAAATATCTCTGGGACATGAGAAGAAAAAGAAGAAAAGAGTAACATAAATTGGAAGTATCTATAAGCCTAATCTCATTGACTCGCAAACATTTAGGCAGCTTACAGAAGAAAAATTTTAACATCAAGTTAGCTAGACTTCGGAAAATTTTTTTATGCTTTCAAGGCAGAACTTCGGTTCTTGGAAGAAATTATAAATTCTTCTTCATTAAAAGTGCAAGGAAGAGAACATATAAATCCCCAAACTCCTTTATTTCTTGGCAATATTTCAAAATATTTGACAATTACTTGTCTTCCTGAAGTACAGGTAGATAGAGTCTCTGAATTTGGGGAAAAAAAAAAAAGGTCTATCTTTTCCTTATATAAGATCCATATGCTCTGAAATTTCCCTGTAATTTCTGTATCTCCAAGACATGATCCACAGGATGCACTAAACTGAGAAACCTGTTAAAGATTTTTCGTTTCCTAAGAATACAGAGGTTTTAAAATACCCTGAAATCTCTAAGCATGTTGAAACATCACTTAGTGCTGGCAGCAGCAAAACTAGATCTTTCTTGAATTGCTTTTGTACTGGCAAAGCAGAAAAAGAAGAATTAGACAAATTGCACATGGCTCTAACAAACCACCACAATGAGCCAACACAATTCTGTTTAATGGTCTGAAAGCTGGATAAGAAACTGGCTCTATCACTTTCTCTCATGTTTTTGCTATCTGCCTTAAAACTGTCACCCCGTGGATTCTCCAATCAGATACTGAATTGTGGAATTTAACAGCCAAAAATTCAGAATTTTAAGTATTAAACACTTTAAATATTAAATATTTTAAGTTTAAAATATTGCTATCTGAAAGTTCCATCAGGCTTCCAAGGACACCCATCTCAGTCAATCTTTTGAACTATTTTGAAACTCATCCCATTTCAAAGGAACAGTATATTTAATCCCACATAATCTTGCATTTACTCATTGATACTTGTAAGCCATGTTCACACTCCTAGGGCTACAGCACTGCGGTTAAAATATGCTGAAGTAAGAGTGATGGCTTTGTAAAGAAAGTGCATTTTGAAGGATGACACACTACTGAGTGATTAATTCTACCATCCACTCCCCTCCCTTCTATGAAATTAAACACTACTTCGGTTTTACATTGCAGTCTTCAGACTCAATAGCCTATAATTCCTCACTAGATGTCTCCCACGTGCAGTTTTTTGTCACCTACCAAACTACTGTGTAAGAATAAGCTTCCCAGTCCAGTGCCATTCACATACAGACAATATTGTCTTCTCAGAGTGGGAATCCAAAACTTCAGAGTAACTTTGGGAGGTCAAAGGATCTCCCATCTTTCCATCTCAAGCAGTACCCTGCCTTTCTGTATTCTTCATGGCAATACTTCACTATTATTTTCTATGTAATATGTGCAGTATTATTTAAAATACAGTAATCATATTTCACCATTTATTGGGTGATAGGATACAGGGAGTATCAAGTACCATTACAGGTTGTTTGGATTTTACTTCTCTTTTAAAACAGGGATAGTACAAAAATGTCATAAAGACAGTTCAGTAACAGAAGGTAAATAGACCAAACTTTCAGAGCACAAACTATGTGTTAGGGAATAAAAACAGACAAACTAAATACTTTCCTAATCTCTATGTAACACAGGTTCTTCAGTCAGTTTGCAGAAAATAAAAAAAAAATTGGCAACACACTGGAATGTACAGTTTCTATTTATAGCAAGCTCCACTAACTAGAAGCCCATGCCATTCAATTAACAATTTACAACACCTTCATTGTATAGTGCAGTGCAGAAAGTGGAAGGTTGTTTCATTTCTGTATTCCCAGACGCGTGTCATTTCCAACCCCATATTTAATAGTGTGGAACTGCCTGAAGGGGAGAGATCAGAATGTGTGGCATGTCTCACTGAGAGGAATTTTGTGCATTAAAAAACCCCAAACCACGCTCTTTCAACTATTAAACAGCTAACCAAATTCCTTGCTTCCATCCTGGCTTTGAAGTTGAAAAAAGAAAAAAAGAAAAAAAGAAAAAAAGAAAAAAAGAAAAAAAGAAAAAAAGAAAAAAAGAAAAAAGAAAAAAAGAAAAAAGAAAAAAAGAAAAAAAGAAAAAAGAAAAAGCAAGAAGTGAGATGTGGAAGAGAGTGAGAGAGACAGGAAGAAGGAGAGCTCAGGAGGAAGAAAATTCCTTACAAGAGAGGTATATGTAAAGGACAAAAAGAAAAGGTTTTCCATGATGTCAGTCATAGCATGTCTGTGTCTGGAATAGTACTTGAAAAGGCAGACATAGATTTATTTCATTTCAGTAATGCAAACTATTCATGCCACGTTTTCAAACCATGTTCCAGAAGTAAAGAATACTGTGTACAAAGCATAAAAGAAGATAATTATTTTTTTGCTGCCAAAAAACTGATTTGACTAAGCTAATACTTCAGCAATTGTCATTTCCTCTTTACTTTTCAGAATCCATTTTTTTCCCCAATTTCCTCCTGGTTTACAATCTGTTCCCTCCCCCGTCTCTGCTTCTTGCTTTTTTCTTGTTTCATTTCTCACTCCCCCTTAAAGAAGCTGATGCAAGGTTTTTTCCTTCCTTCTTTATGTGTGTGCTTCTACTTTCCTGTGCTCTCCATCTACTGGCAAAAAGATTAAACTGTTGTCACTGTCTTTCTAACTCAGTTTCTGTCTTCATTCCCTCGTTCTGTGTGCCTTTATTTGTCTTGGACTCATGCCTGAAATTCTTTCTTAGATAAAACACAGGAAATTCTCACCAAAAGACATATTTACATATTACATTGTTTCTTTCCCCTTTAATACAGTGTTTCTTTCCTGAGGTTTTGCATATTCTCTCTTCAGCTAAATACACATTATTCCCCTCCCCCTCTCCTCCCCCCAAATCACACTTAACCACAACTGCAAGCAGAGACGTGAATTTATGGAGTCTGAATTCAATACTAGCAAGATGGACAGCATAAACAATTATCAGTGATGTACTTGTCCCCCAGGGGCACTGGTCCTCAGTCCAAGGCTGGGAAAACATCAAATATCTATCTCTGCACTAAGTGCAAATATTCTCCCTTGTTCAAGTCACAGGTATACTTGTCCAGATGTATATTAGAAGGGAAGAAATTCAGATGGTTATAGAAATGAGCAAGATTGTGGCTGCACAACCATTCCAGTGATCTCACTGGGAGTGATCTGGCAGAAGACAGCCATGGAGTACGCAGGAGGAAAATTGTACTTTGGGGCAGGGTGGGTACAATTTGGTGTAACTTAGGGACTTGAGGCAAGATGCAGAGACAGAGTAAAAGTGAGAAAATGCAAAGAAAATAGAAAGAATACAGGAGGAGGGAAGGAAGAAGGGAGGGAGGGAAGGAAGAAGGGAGGGAGGGAAGGACGGAAGGAAGGAAGGCGCGGAAGGAAGGAAGGCGCGGAAGGAAGGCGCGGAAGGAAGGAAGGATCAAAAAACCAAACCAACAAGGAAAATGAGATAAAAAAGAAAGAAGAAGAAACAGGAAAAAAGACAATTTAATGATTCAGGAGCATAGTTAAGCTAAAGTAAATAATCATTTTACAATAATTCTGATCTTTCCTGGTTTTATATACACAATTATGCCAAAAGGGATTTAAATTTCATAACATCTCAACATAGGCCAAAATCCCATCAAGCACCAAACCTTTGGATATGAATTATAGAGGATTACTCAAAAATACTTTCAGTAACACTACTTTACAATAAATAGAACAATTCCTATCTTACCAAGACAACTTTTTTAATATTAGTTTAAATGGTCACTAATAGTTGTTATCACTTTGGAGATTAGCACAGCAGATACTCAAAGCAGTAGATTCCTCAGTAATTTTTTGGCAGCTAGATATAGTTGCCTGCAATCATTGTGTATCTGACCTGCTATGCATGGCAGTATGGCATGGGACACCTGGGTGGTTTGAACCCTCTCCTTGAATCACACAAAGGAGAAGACAGAAAGCAACTGCACCCCTAAACCTAAGCATTATCTTACAAATGAACTTCTGAAATGACACTATTTTTTCCATCTTCAAAGCACTCTCATCTTTCTGTTCTCCTGAACTGCTGAGGGATAAGGTGAAGGCTCCCAGTCACAAGACGGTATTCAATCCGTGCTATTTAGTTCGACTGCTGGTCTCCCAGTGATCTAGGTCCTTGGAGATGTAATAAATACTCATAGAGTCCAACAGAAGTAAAATGGATTTTTCATAGAGCTATCCAAAACTAAAACTAAAGGTGTCCTTGGCAAATTACTAGTTAACGAGCAATTTTGCTTCTAACAACACTTTGTCCCAGCTGAAAGTCTTGTGCAACACTATTGGGCTGCAGCCCACTGTATAAAGCTGCAGCCTTTTGTCACCTATTGGTCTGCTAGCAAAAAGTTGAAATTTTTTTCATAGCTTAAAGCCCCTTACCCCAGTTCCCACTAAATCTGTAACCCAGCTTTCTGCAGCAAGTCTCCAAGTTCTCTTGCTTTCCATCCCCTCATACTGTCCAGCAAGGGGACCTACCTAACCATTCTGCAAGTCTACTCTGGGTGATTTTGAAGATGTCTTGAGTTATTACTGAACAGGATGGAAGCACTCACAAATGCACGAATACTTCTTATTCTATGGTGTCTGTTAAAGGCTTTCACACAGAACATTTTTTTCTCATTTCGGCACAGATCTTTAACGCTTATTTAAGGAATTACATCATTAAAATCCTTATGCTAGTCTGCATGTGGTGTTATTAATCCCCCATCATATCCTAAAGTTATTTCCTTTCAAAGAGGTAGAATTCTAAAAAAAGTGAAATGTACAGATGTAATAACTGATGCAGTATATCTCAGTACAAATTTAGCAGGAAATTTCAGATTCCTTCTTTTCAACAGTTTCCCAGAAATATTTGGCATTTATTACTTGCTGTGAAAGGCTCTATCAGGCATGAAACAGAGAAAGTATGTGTAACTAGGAGAACTTATGTTGAGATAAAACTCAGTGCAAGAGAAACAGCTTCTGTGTAAGAGAAATAGCCCAGTAGGGGCTTCCATGTACAGCTGCCAGTGGTTCAGAGCATGTCTGTAGCTGTGTGGGATCCATCTAGACTACTTTCCTCTCCCCAGACCTGCAGTAGACTAGAGGATGTGTACAAAAACATGGAAATCCCAAAGACAAACTATGGTTCTTGAGTAAAATGCAGGTCCTGCATTAGGACTTCATTGCATGGCTGACAGTAATCTTGCGATGACGATGTGCACCATCTGTTGTTTTGATGGGTTATAAACTTTTTCCCAGAAGAATGCCAAAGCACATTTTGAGATCAATTTACTTTTAAATTCCAAAATATCAGTAATTTTCATAGATTTAATCCTTAAAGAAGATTATCCCTTGTTTTAAAGAAGTAGTGATTACTTACTGTGTAATCAGTAAGTAATCCTCACCTTTCCTTGTAAACCTCACCTTTCCAATCACCATCTCCTGAAGTTATCATTTTACAAGTGTTGGCTGATACTAAAAATAATGCAATTCCATACAGATGTATACAGCTCTGCATTGTAGCAATTAAAACAAAAACAAATTATTAATAAAATTTTTCAGTGCTTAGTGGATTTTGTTTTTCTTCAGAGAAATAAATTCATAATGCCACTGACATTAAGAAACAATTTACATATGTTGCAGCAATTTAGCACTCACAGGCTTCTGACTGAAAATGATTTAAGAATTTTTCTCATGGCAACACGAATGCCACACTCCATCTCAGAACTGAAATTCTTCAATGCAGAAGTGCACTATTTAGATTACATAACTGACAGAAAATTTGCAAAGTTTTTTTCTAAAAAATCCTAGTGATATAAATGTCATGCAAGCTTTTCTTGGCAGGTGTTGAAAGAGTTAAAATTTCATACTGACATACAGTTAAACATATTTGAGCAGCTTCAGGGAAAAAGGGAAACTTGATAGATTCAACTCAATCCATATGGAAGAGCACAGAAGACAGACTTGAACTGAACTTATCCAGCATTAAAACTGGACAACAAATGGTAAAATTTCATGTAGCATATGGCAGTCAGAACATATTGTCATGGAAAGCAAAGCCCAGCAAACTCTCAAAAATTTGGGCTTGACCAGCTTCATATCAGAGTTGTTTAACTAACAAAGATGCTGATATCCTGACATTCTATCAAACTTAGCATGTCTAGAGAAACTGAGCCTTCTACTGTTGATTTCACAAGAGTAGATTTACTGATGAAGAATAATCTTTAATTTTTTTTAAAGTGCAACTGCACCTAAGTTTATACACAGCATAGTTTTGCTTTGTTCCTTCCCAGGTTTATATCTAATGTGGTAGGCTGAATCCCTGTCCCCAGCACTGCTAGTTGGTAAAATCAGACTGTGTATGATAAAACAGAGTATTCAACATAGCATTAATGCAGACCCATCTAAAATTTGCTATTCACTGTGCTTCAAAAGCTTTTTTAGGCTCTTGTCTTAAACCAAGGGAACATCAATGTCCACCCATTAGGGTGGACACCCATTATTAGGGTGTTACCATCACCCTAATACTAAAGTTAACCCTTTAACCTAATGGTTTGAAATAGCTCTTAGAAGAAGTCATTTACTCATAATTTTTACCTGGAAGGTTCAACTAAATGAGACAGTTTAGTCATATCCACAAACCACTGGAAGGAGACAAGGCTGCCAGGACACCTGTCTGGCAATATGTGTGTCATCATGAGAAGTATCTATTTGCTTGAAAGGGGTGCAAATAACTAAACAGGTTATTTTATCCATGTGTAGTAGATAAAACCCCCTTTTTTTCCCCACTTGCAAATTGATGCCTGCATATTTCTTTATTTTTCCAATATAAACATTGCTTTGGGAACAACTTCTAAGTCAGTAAGTGACGTAGAAATTTTCACTTACAGTTTTTTCTTCAGTCAAAGCATTTTGTTACCAAAGTTACAATACGTCATTTCTAAATATAAACTAAAAATAGACTATGGTAATTAATTGTGATCATTAAATCTTTTAACTGTGGCATAATGCCTTAATTCTGTAAAAACATATCTGCCTATGTCCAAGTGCTTGATGTTCCCAAGTGCTTGATAAAGTACCACTCATCTAAAGAGCAAAACACCAGGTGGCAGCATACAGTGAAAAAAAATGTACCTTTCTAGCAGCACAATTAGAGGTGTTACAGCTGAAGTCATAAACTTTTTCTTCAGTTTATAAAAAAATGATTATCAAACACAACCAGAAGGAGACAGTGTTGAAGACAGTGTCAGCAACTCTACAAAAGGCAGGAAACACGAGAAAAAAAAGCAGTATATAAGCACAGCTGCCATAAACACGTTGCAAGAAGAGACAGAAACGTAAATGTACAACTGGACATCTTGGCAAGCCTCAGAAGCCTTCATGCTTAGCACTCCAGAAGCTGGGTATTTATTTAGATTACAAATATTTTGTTGGGATTGAACTTGGAACAGAGAGTAGATAGCCTAATACATGTATTTCAGATAGCCTAATATGTGTATTTCCTGGGTCATGCTGTACCTGTATAGAATTGCAAACCTTTCACTGGGAAGTCAATTTATATTGGTCACTTGGGATTTAATATTGAGGGAGAGAAAAAGTCGGAGAAGGAGAGACTGTCCCTGACCAAAGCAGAGGTGACACTTCTCAAAGATGTTGTAACTGGATTCAGTGATTTTGCTTCATATTGTAGGAGTAGCTTGCTCATTGGGAAAAGAAAAAAAAAGAAAACAAGGAAAAAAAGGAAACAAGAAAAAAAAAGGAAACAAGAAAAAAAAAGGATCACCTTTGCTGTTTTCTTATACTTGATTGACAAATGTAACTTTATGGTATTTTACTGTTTGTAGGGTAAAATAACAGGCTGTTAGAATTCAAATGAAATTGTGATTGTGTGAAAAGTTCATATCATAATTGATTCCCTTACCTTGTTTTCTCAAACACTTTCTTTTAAACATAGATATGAAAGACAATACTAAATTAATCAACTTAATCACGTCCTGAGAAGAATTTTCTCATCTTGTAGTCATAAAAATTATCAAATTTTTAAAGAAACAGTATTTGAATTAATGTTGCACATTAAGGGTCTTTCTCTCTGATGCTTACCAGATTAACTTTCAGTCTGCCTGAATGAATAAAATAAGAATTCAAGGAATACTATAATGGCAGCAAAACTTAGAAAAGTTATATGAGGACTTTGATAAATAGGCAAATATAATATAAAGGGATATTTCAGAGACCAAAATCTATCATCTTTCCAACTGCATGACCCACTGCTAAAGATTTGTCAGCGCAAATGCACTGACATACTCTGTATGCATTTGCATACCTCATAGTTCATTGAATTTACTGTACAACCTGATGCAGTAGGAAATTTAATTTCAAACATTTCAAACCCTTGAAATAATTTGATAATTTTCTGTCATATATTAATATTTAATCTGAAATAAAAGTTTCCTTGTACTAACAATACATTTCATCGTCTTTCATAATTAAACATAGTGTAGTTAAGTAGCAAGAAACTTGAACTCCTTAATCCACAAATCTCAGAATTATTTTTTCACAAAATAATTTGGCTTTAAAAGGCTCAAATTTTAAAATATATGATTATGAATCAAAAGTGCATTTGGTCAAATTATTCTAGTACATATAAATTAAAAGTTTGCAAATCTGTCATCTAGATAATTCAAGTTTTGGTCCCAATCCAGTAACAAGGTTTGTGAAAGTGGACTCCTGAGCTCATCCAAGGCTTCAATGATACCAGCAGCTAAGCCTGAAGCCCATTCCAGTGCTCAGTCAGACCAGGTAATTTTATACTTGCAAGCATAACTGATGTCTTAAATCACTTTGAGACTTGAATGCATCTTAAATGAGTTATTATAGCTAATCTGAAAAACAATCTGCTCCTAGGTACCAGCTATTCTGGTGATAATAGATGCCTGATTACCTTTGTACAGAGTGATTAAGGTTAACTTGGACACTGTTGAAGCAGGAGGGATAAGACTGCCAAGACAAGGAGTAGAAAATAATCATGGCTGGGTTTTTTTCACCTGAGCAGAAAATAAACAGGCTTTGCAGAGCAGATGTTCAAGGACAAAATTTTGGCTGTAGCTTTTAGGTGTTAGTTGCTGTTGTCCTTTAGCCAATTTTTTGTACAGAGGAAGTTAAAAAAAAAAAAAAAGGACAATGATAATTGATTCAAGTTTTCCTTAACTGGTTAGCTTTTAGCTGGGTATTGGAGAAGGATACTATAACTTCCTTTTAGTTATTAAAACACATTTTAAGTACTCTAGTCACATATTGTTTCTATAATAATAAAACCACATTTAAAAATAAATACTTTCTGGTCTTTACTGTTAAGAATATTGTAATTGTCCAGATGTATAGCACTGGTTTGTAGAAGACAATGACATATAGAATATTTACATTCCTTTCTCTCCAAATCCAGACAAGACACTCTCTTTCTCCAGTGTTTCTCATGGCCACTGGGGCAAAAGACAGTTGATTTCTTATTTTTTTAACCTGATTTCAACTCTCATGTGATTAATGCTAGCCAAGCATATATCCTCAAGTGTTAATATACAAAAACCTTTGTCTGTTTTGGAGACTGATTAATAAATTCCCAGAACATAAAGATGTGCTAATTATGGAAGCATGAATACTTTTCTACTCTGCAAACATAAGTAACATAAGGATGCCAAAACAATTTCTTACTAACCCATCTTAAATTATGTAGGAAATGTATCTGTTCAGTCATATGGATCCCTATTTCTGCAAGGATTGTCCGTATAAGCACATTTCCAAACATGTACAGTTTGTGGCTCAAACACAAATGGTCACAGGATGCTATTTCACCCTGACCATGAGATCTAACAGTGGCATCCTAAATTTAGGATGGAGATAATTCAGCTGTATGCTTCCTGTAAGCCCAAAATGCCAAGTACATCTGCATATCAAAGGTCTTCATGCTGCACCCTGCAGAATCACAAAGAAGCCTTTCCATAGTGCTCTGTGGAGAATCCTGCTCTTCCTTGTGATACCTGTATCCAGTAAGGAGTTCTGTGTGTGTGTGAGCAGGCAGGTGTGTGCTTGTACATAGGGGTATGTGCTGTACACAGGCATTCACACTGACCAGAATGGCTTTGACTATCCAGCAGTGAACCTTCATGAAATGTTAAATAACTTGTGCATGAAAATATATACACATAACCTTAATTTTATTTAAAATAATAGCTATTATTAATTTGCAGAGAAAATTCTAATTGACATTGAATTTTAAATACAATTCTTGTTTAACATTTTATAAAATCTTCTCATGAAAATTTAAAATGTCGTACTTTCCGCAAACCAAGGAGTGTATAATTTCGACTAGAACTATCAAACCAAATTATGCTTATGGATATCCCAAGACATTGTGACACTGTTTGAAATTATTTGGTTTAAATCCGTATAAAGCTGAATGAACATGAGGGACATGGTCTGTGTGTACACAAATTTTCTATCTATGAGCTATAGCCTGTGTAATTAATATGCTTTACAAGTTCTTTATCAGGAAGTAGATCAAAACTCATGGCTCCCTGCCCTGCCTTGGTATTCCCACTACCCAGGTCTGCATATGATGTGGTGTTTAACTTTACAGCTTGACTTTGATGCAGTAAATTATTTGCTATAGTTTGTTTAAAAGTCCCACAAATCACTCCATAATATAACTAATTACCCTTGCACTCATGTTTACATACAATTAATAAATACAACAAAAGAAGTTGTCCTTGGAGACTAAGCATCTGGAATCCTTGGAGATCTGCAGTTACAAAATCTGAACAGGGAGTAAAATCTTTGAAATGGTCCATTGCTATTAAAAAGTAGCACACTGAGTTTCAAGTGCAGAATAATTTTATTCCTATAGCTAGTCTGACAAAAAAACCAAAACCAAAAACAAACAACAAAAAAAATCCAGATCAAAACTAGAAAAACAAAACAAAGAATTCCTCAAACCCTCCAAACTACAGTCTCCTTTATAGACAGAACACCAGAACACCACATTGTGGATTTTCAGAGGAGATCACTACACAGATTGCTACACAGTATGAGGAGTTGCAGGCTGCAAAACTTTAGAAGAGAGTTGTGTTTGGAGAACCTTTAATTTCCCTTATGAAATAATTATAGAATTATATAATAAAGTAACATTTGCATATATGTTCAGCATGACATATTCATCACAGCAAAAGTAAAAAAAATCAACTTGCTGAAGCTGAATTAACACATAATATCTAACTCCCAGGAAGTGACCCACCTTTCTGCAAAGGTAGGTGTTAAGAGTTCCCCAAATACTAGCAGAGAAAACAAAATTTAAAAGGGACGTTCAATAAAACCTTAAAAAGTGAAGAAGTGTCTGTGTGCTTCTCAGGATGTGGTAAAATGGGATATTACCTTCCAGCACCACATATGTACTTACTTGAGAATTTGTGCTGCTATGTATGCAGTGACAGAGTGCAGAGCTCTCTATTTGCTATAGTTATGCACTGATGATAAATTACAAGTGAATTTATTTTTGTACAAGTGAACAATCCCAAATGTAAATGTTTATTAGAACTTCTGTTAGCCACAATCAAAGGCATTAGTTAACTTGCTATTATTGCAGTGCAGTAAATGACAGGTGCCCTCTATTTTACTTTTTATAGACTTGTTCTAAACATGTATTTATGGTAATTACATTTTTTATTTTAATATTTTACCCCAGATTTTCTGCTGGTCTGGTAACCAGAAGCATTTCAATAAGTGAACAGATGGAGTAGGAGTTATGCTAAGACTTTAAAAGTCTAGATTTCTGTTTTTCTTGAGGCAGTGGAAACAGCAAGTTCAAGAGGGAACAGTATGTCAGGGGTTTCTAGGACATCTGAGCATTTCTGCACACGTTGATGGTTGAAGTATTATAAAGAAGAGTTCTTCAAAACATGGAAAACAGTGAAAGAAAGAACCATGCTTGAGAAGTTCTGTGTATCTCTGAATATAGAAGGTTCCTTGCCATATCTGAGCTCTCAGGCCAGCCCTTCCTCACCCCCTAGCATGCACTGGGACTAGCAGAAAAGAGTCTGCTTGCTCAGAGGTTCCCCTCTGATCCTTAGCAGCTGGAGCCACTTGCCAAATTTTGCCTTAGAATGACATTCTCAGATCAGTAGGGTAGTAGATACCTTCAAGAGGACTGGGACGACTGGATTTGGACATCATAAATCAGCCACAATTTTTCTCTGGCAGCATCCGTTATGAGATTTAGGAAATGTTCTGTGTGCTACCACTTCAGAAAAACATATCTTCCTAAATAGCATAGCTCCTTTAAATTATTTTCTCATATAAAATACTCAGCTTATTGTAATCATCAGCTGTTAATAGTGTGTTTTTAAATGTGAAACTTCTAGTGTTGTTTGCCACTGAAATGACCCTTTGAGACCAATTTCATTTTTGTTCTCACTGTCTCACACCTTCTGTTGTACAACCCAAGTAATGAATCCTATAATATTTTTTTAATTTTACTTCCAATCTGGAATCATGAGAGAAACTTAAAAAATATAACCTTTGTACTCACCCCAGCCTTTGGTTTAGCTCCAGAGCTGGCAACTGAAGAGGGAGATGCTAGGTCAGGAGCATGGATATTAGAAGACAAGTTTGTTTGCATGTGATTTACTGAAGCAACATCCACTCCACTTTCAGAACCAGATTCAACATCCTGTAGAAAAATATTGCAAGTCTCTTTAGTAAATGTGAATGTGAAATAAAATCATATTTCTGCTAAATAATGGAAATATTTAGGCAATCTCACTTAAATACACATGCTTGCTGTCTTTTTCAAGGTGGTGATCTGCATTAGCTACCACTAACATCAAAGCTATAATTCCCCTAAAGGGTAGGATCCAATATAAGAAAAATCAGTTAAGGACTGCAGAAGTTTGACATTTTTCTCTGATATTCAGTATTTCCTGTGTGCTCCCACCTTCTGTCTCTGCAGCCCTGCTAGCTAGTGAACATCTGTAAGCCATTATGCAGATGAAATGACTTCACCATCCAGCAGTTTATACAATTCAGAGGTACAGCTCCTTAGTTTTTTGAATCACCAGACACTTATCAGCCAAATACCATTTCTGGTTAAAATGCCCTTGCTTTTAATGACACTGATTACATTCCTCTTTCTGAGAATAAAAAGAAGACATACAGTATGTTTTATTGTTAAGGAAGTAAAAATTTAGCACGTGCTTGATTTACTGCGTAGGGTGGGGGCAAGGGATTATACTGTTTGCAGATAAATTGTGACACGTCTGGCAAAGACCTGGCTATGTGTAGAACCAGACATACACTGCAAGATTATTAGCTGAGGTGCAGCCTGCATGGATACAGCTACACACTGTGCAAAAAAACCCTCCTGAACTCTTCATCTCAGAAAAAGGGCGAAGACTCAGTTTCCTAATGCCAGATTCCTAGAACAGGTGAAATATGGGGCAGAGTCATCTCAGGGGTTCTGCTGCTGAACTGAAAAGATACAACACCCTTTGATTAATTAATTCCATTTAAGTCTCTGGTCTGCCAAGCCAAAGCTGCCATTTGGGCACATGCCTCTATGTCATGTACATGAGTGTCTTCTGAAAAGGGTTAGAAATTCGGGACAGAGCTGGACTCTAGGTAGGACCGTGTATTTGAGTCAGGTACTTCCTGCCAGTGAGTCATCTGCAATGTGAAGCTCTGGGAAATGCAGCAGAGCCACGGAGCAGCCTCTGCAGCAGTTTGGCTACAGCTGCTCTCACAAGTTTCTGGTTAGCAGAGCTGTGCTGCCACAGTGCAGAACCATGATCCCTGCTTCATTGCTCAGGTTTTTACATCATATTTGAATGTTTTCTTACTATAGAATAAATATGAGCCTGAACTCTACACTTACATATCTTGAAAACCAGAGCTTTTGATCTTCTGGCCCGCAACAATCAAAGGTTGTTCCTAGGAAATTCCTAGGAAATCACTGTCCACAGATAGCACATATTCCATGTTTGATGCAAGCTGTCTTTCTGCAGGGCTGCTTTGCAGCATGGGAACAGGTACCAAGTCTGATTATCAGGCAGGGTTACTTATACATGTTGCCTCTACTCCCTTTATTGCTGCAAGAAATTAGCTAAAGTGCTGGCATGGATTGGTGAGATTTAGAGAACAAATGTTAACAGTGTATTTCATGTTTCCTGTGTCATCAGTGTTTAAGGAGATATTGTGAGAACACTGATATTCAGTGAGAAAATGTTTAATGATGAAAAATAAAATTATGTGATTTTCTCTAAAAAATGCCACATTATATAATTTTCAGCTGGTCAAACCCAGTGAAATACAGTTTTTCTCATCTACAGACCACTCAGTTAGCAATAATGAAGCCTGGTTTTCAAAGGAAAAACTCCTTGTTATTTAAAGAAAATATCACCAACAAAAACAAATTGTACAAATGCTAGTCTAGAGATCTTGGGGCAGTGTTTCTCAAGTTTCTTGAATTGAAAAACATCTGCAGAACATGTGGGTGAAATTAACAGGAAGTCTGCAAAAGAATACCTCGGATCAGCCCTTTCATGTTCTTCAGAGTTACATGTGTAAACATGTTAAAGAAAAAAAAGAATGCATCAGTCATGTTTGTGAGCTGTCCCATCTCCTTTTGGATTACTCTCACCAAAGAATGATCCTTTTAAGTGAATAACTCCCCCCTATATTAAATAATTCAAATTCTGTTCAGAATCTTACTTTGAATGACTACGGACTTTCTGCCTTCCCCTAGCAGAAAAACAAGACCTGTAGCTCAGACGTACTTTCAGTTCTATGCAATGTCAAATGATACACACTCGTGTTCTGAATCTGGTGTGACCCTGAGGCTGTGCTGACTTTGCATTTACAGTGGGTGATAATTAGAGAGCCAGACATTTTCTGAATCTTGTTGATCTTCCTTTGTTTTATCTGGGAGTTCTGAAGCTCTCATTTATGAAGGGATGCCAAAAGAAAATAATGGATGTCAATATTATTGCCTTCAAAACATATATATATATATACACAAACAAAAAATAATACGAGTCAGATTCTTTACAAAATAGCTTTAGTTCTAAACCAAGGAGCTGAAAATGTGAGGACTTAAAGAAAAAGGTGAAACAAAAAAAGATTTTATTTAAAATAATAATAAAAAATTGACCACACTGGCTTACAGGTATATGCCTTCGTTTGTATGTTGGGGTGCTGGATGGGGAAGAGCCTGCACTGAGAGCATTTTCAATATCCTGGTCAAGCTGGTCCAGTTTCATAATTAACAGCACCATTGAATCCAGCCGTGAACGATCCCGATCTTCTGTTATTTCCTAAGGAACAGAAAACACAACTGATAAATCTGAAATGGTATTATTTGGAAAGAATAACCTGAAATTATGAAAGATCTGTTTCTTCATTTGCCAGGAAAGCACACTAAAAATAAGCAGATTTTTTTAAAAAAAATACTGCTTTACATAACCAGCTTACTGACTATTGACATACTGCTGGGAAAACATTTTATATTAACATTTAATATACATCCATTATAGCAATTAAATGTTTTAAAAGCACAATTGTTTGGAATAAATGCATCATTACCTGTATACACATACTTTCAAAACAGCTACAGATTCTAAACAATCCTCAAAATATTCACCCCAAATTAATTAAATTGATTGTAGAAGTACAAATGATGGAGGTTAATCTATGATGCAAAGAGGTGAGAAGTTCAAAGAGACCATTTCCCAGCTGAGAACAACCCCAACTTCTTGTCTTTGTGGAACTCATTAGTCTAACTATGTTTTGTTGATTTGCAGCAGAGATTTCTGTCTTGGTTGGAAATTCTTGATAAACATGAGGTATATCAGGGTAATAATGAACACAGCATCATAGATCCTCTCACTGGAAAGAGAACAGGATGAGGGGGTATTCACATCACAGCCCCAAATACCTAGTTTATGCAGCTAAATTCCCTATACTCCTTAGAAAAAGGAGGCAGAGCAGATCCTCAAAAGTACAACTCAAAGCAAGATCTTCAATTAGATGCACTAAATAATGCTCTCGAGGAGGTCCTTCCTTTTCCTTTTATAGAGAGACTTAACACAAAATTTAGATAACTAGCCTCCCTCAAAATTCAGGACTATGAAAACCCCTACTACCTCCTGCATGGATTTTCATAATTTGAACTTAGAAAATATGAAGTTCCATTAACTCACATGAAATAATATTTTTATAAATCCTTCCCAAGAAACAGATGTAAAGATGTTACAATTGTACCATTGTGCCCAAGAATTAGGCAATATAAGTGTCCAAATTAGCTCTTTAGTTTATAGTAACTAAACTGGTTTTCAGGCTATACAGACTTCTCTTGTTAGGATTCCATTAGAAGGATTTCTGTAGACTGCTTTAAAGGCATTGAAAAACATGAATTAGATGATTCCTGCTAGAACTAAAGGATAAAATAGTCACATAAACCATGGTCTACGTGATCTTTAGGTGAAGACAGATGTGATGGTTACTTAATCAAATTTTAGAAAAGTAGAAATACAAGTCTGTCAGTCCATAGCAGAGTAATGAACAATGTATAATGTAAAGGTCAAACCCAAGGAAACTGTGTATTTCATTTTGTATTGCAACTGGATATTTTGCATTGAGTTTCTAAAAAAACTGCTGAATTTGCAGGATCCTCTGATGAATTTGAACTGAGCTTAGAGTGATTGTGAGAGAATATCACCTCAAAATACCTTAGAGATCACCAAAATGGGTTAAGTTTCACTTCCTTCCAAATTGAAAACACAGTGTCCCAAATGACTCATTGCCACTGCGTGGATCTTCATTTTAAATGATGTTAAATTGATACCTGAGATTTATGAATATCAGAACAGTTATTTCATCTAATCTGCATGGGTACAGAAAGCCCAGTGGTGCAGCTGAGCCTCTGCTAATTGAGTAGAAATTCTCTCCTTTGTTGCAGGGGCCGTGTTTGCCATGGTGAGCACGACTGTCACCACTTTACACATCCAGAGGATGCCAGTGCTGGTACTGAACTATCTGCCTACACAGTCCCCTCACTGTGGCTTTACTTCTATTGCTTTTGCTTGGAAATACACCACTGTAAAGGCTAATCAACCTAAAACTGACACTTGACTTAAAATCCAGAAATTCATTGCCACAACAAAGAAAGTGGTGGTGCCTGGGTGAGGTATTTCAATTTGTTTGTTTTGTGATTGGTTTGTGTTTTTATTTTTTGTTTTTGTTTTTGTTTTTGTTTTTTTTCCTCAGGGGAGAAAGATATGAGGCATTTCACTCAAAGGAAAATAAAATTGGAATTTTCCCCTAGAAAATTGTTTGATTCCTCCTGCTATACTAGTATAAATTTGCTTTGCATGGAGCAGATTGAGAATGCTTGAGAAGGATGCTGAAATGAAGAGGTGGCAAAATATTGCTCAATGTGATACTCAGGCTTGACACAACATGCTGGCTTTAAAGGGAAACACTGCTTTCAGAAAACAATAATATTATCATTATGGAATTTAGCTAGTCTGTTTAGAAGTCCTAACTTTGTGGTTCTGGCTGCTGTTCACATCAACATAAGAAATTTAATATTTTAACTATAGTTTCTGCTTTTACAACTTATTAAATATCTTTTTTTCTGGGGCACTATCAATTTGTATACATGCAAGTCTAAGCATTATAAAAAAAAATAAATACATAAAATAAAAAAGACTAATCTTGAGTAGGAAACTCATCACAACACAAAACAAATATTATTATCAGATTAATTTATGTTGAGACAGTTTTAGTCTTGATAGTCTCCAATGAATTTCCAAGAGCTTTATAACCCTATTATCTTTTTTGTATCTCCCTTTTGTTTATATTCTGAGATTTTATTACTGAAGTACGATATGATCTATAGCCAGCAAGGTATTAGCAATTAATTTGTTTCCTTTTGAAAACACAGTAGTTCCTTTGCTTCCAGTCTTTCACATTATTTCCCACTGATAGATATTTACCTTCCAAATTAGAATGCAAAAATATAAATTACATTTATATAATTATACATAAATCCTGCCTTTGCCATTATGAAGTCAAAACTTGGGCATTAGAAGTGTCTGGTCAAAGAACCCCCTTACAACCTTAATTTCTGCCTTGAGGCATTTGCATAGAGCAATTCAGGCATACATCACAAACATAAAGTGTAGGTCAAACTCGAGATGTTATTTGTCTGGAAATTTTGTTTTTAACATGTCTCCACATAAGGAGGAAATAGTCTAGGTCATGAACTGGAAAAAACAATATTTCTTTTACTTTGTATCCTCACTGGTGTGATAAAGAAGCTAGTTAAATTTGAATATATCCATATGTTTAGAACAGAAAACATTGTAACTCTTCCTAGAATGAAGGATGCTTGAATTACGCCTAAATTATAAAACCCCAAATGTTTTTACAAGGAAAACAGTTTACAAGTCCTGTTGCTATCATCAGTAAACAATGTTAATAGAATGAAAACATTTTTGAGAACATGCCTGCAAATGAGATTTAGCCAGTTTTTTAGTCGCCTTTGTGAATTTGGAGCTCGTATCATTATTGACAAGAATAACATTACATTTTCCCACTGTGTACTCCCATGTCTTCAAGTGTTTGTGTGTCTTTTTACTACCAAGTTGCCTTGTGCAACGTGTGAGAAGACCTGGCATTTTCTTAATATAATGTTCTCTGCACATAATTTTATAATTTTTATTTTGAACACTTGATGAATAAAAATCCTTGTATGAAGGCAGCATTAATCAGAATACCTCTAGAAAGAACTTACCCCCTCCTTTTCATTTATGGTTTCAAGAATTTCATACCCATATTAGCAATACATTACAATTACTTAATTGAACTCAAACAGAAGAAACCAATTAAAATGTATGACCCTAAATTTGGATTTAATACATTCATTCTGTTTTACCCAGGCATGGCAAAATGGAACTGGATGCATTTCAATTCCTTGCTCTCTTAAACCTCATATTTGTCCAAGTGTGTTTTTGCCTTTCACCTCTAGCCACTGTTTTACATGGCACACACAGTCCCTTTGCCCACATACCTCTTTTGGCTGAGTAGAGCTGAATCAAAGGGTACCTTTTGAAAAGGGTTAAATGACTGTTAAGTGTAAAACCTATTTTAATTTTCATAACATAAATTTTGTACAGAAAAAATTGGTACTCAAAACTAAGGTTGTGCTCTCTCTTAATTCCCTCAGGGGGATGGAGTCACTCCCCCCCTTCCCTGTAGGTTCTCTCTTGGAAAGCATCTGCTGATTCCAGAGTGAGCAGACCCGCTCAGTGCCAGTGTGGTCCCCTGTGGTTAAGGAGGGGAGACAATGCCCCACTCTAAACATCCCCCTGCCAGGGCCATCAGGGCACCACCTCCTTCCTGACACTCTTGTGTCAAGACGCTCATAATTGCTTTGAAAAGGAAAACCTGGATTTTAGAGGCAAGATTTTTACACAAAAGAAAGAGATCATTTATGGAAAGAGCTGGCTGAGTTTTGCCTGGTATTCTTGATCTGCAGCCAGCTGGACTGAGTTAAGATCTTATATTAATGCTATATATTTCAGATGGCATTAAGTTACTCATTCTTGTCTTTCCTTGCTAAAAATACCCTTTCTGAAAAAAGAAAATTTTATTATATATCACTGATTTAATGCTATAAAAGTTTTCATAGAAAGAAACAAATGAAGAATGCAAGATATGCTATTTTTAAATTAGTCTGATAATTTTTTACTAGCAGATAAGCAAATAAAGTTGTATTTTCATCCTTCTACATAGGACTTAGAGTTCACAAACTTTGGAAAATACCTAAGGGTTTTATCTTTCTCTAAATTTTATGCTATACTGTACCATATACCTGCCCATGACAGGGGTTTTGGAACTAGAGGATCTTAAAGGTCCCTTCCAACACAAACTTGATATATCTTTATCATTTAGTGCATTTCAAACATGGAAGTGAGGAATTGTTTACAAATGGAAAGCAAACTGAATAGTTTCTGTTTTGCACTGCACTGAATACAGTGCAAAAGGAACGGAGGAAGAAGAATGAACATAAAGCCTAGTTTGTCCTTCAGTTTACCAGTGAAAACATACAATCTAGGAAATGCTTGGTATCTATTCAAAGTCTGTTACTGACACTGTACCCCACAATACCTGAAGGCAGAGCAGGAGTAGTATTGAGCAGCCTCCTGAAAGTATTGCAATTCTTCCCACAATTGCAAAGGCCTCTGATTCATGCTCAATACAGACACCAGAATTAAAACAAACAAACTTCTACACATTCAAAATGGGTGACAAATAGGAGTTCTTGTCCTGTATGGTTTTCATGCTACCCTAGTAAATGAAGGGTTCTGAGAATACAGGTTGCACTGTCAACTCAGTCTTTTTAGACTTTATCTTTTCATTCATATGATTGTGACATCAATAAATGAAAAAACAGCCTATTAAAAATATATAACACAATACCCCCCTAAGGTATGCTAATAATACCTTAATTTTGCACGTTATTCATGTGTGGGAGTGTGGAGGGGCTGAGGTGGTGGTGAAGATTCATCACTGAGCATTTCAAGTCCAGGTAACACATTACAGAAAATTTCCTTTATTCACTTTTCTTTGTCCTATAAAAATCAATTAAAAATTCCTCATACAAGAGGAATGGGTTTAGCTGGTCACTTAACCAGAGAGATTGGTTGGCTCATTATCAGGAGCTGACTGAGAATTTTTATATCTTGAATGACAAAATGATAGGAAGACTTTGTCATAGCCTGCAACTTACTGAAATCAGCCCAGTGCTTATGGCTTCTGAGAAACTGGTAAGTTATTTAGTTATCTACATAGTAACAGAACAGTCTGCATTTATCTTTCTGGTTTTAGTAGTCTTGTTCAGGTTAGGAGTTTACATGAGAGATTCACTAGGATTCTCTGCCAGACATAAACATTTTCCAATACATGTCATATCTGGAGGAGGCCAGTAGAAGAGAAAAGGAATCAAGGAAAGCTGAGATATGGTGCATTCAACAAGGGATTTTTTTCTTCCCTGTACTCTGAAGCATGACTAGATTATGAACATCTCTGTAAGGAGGCAAGAAATAAAAAATGGAACTTCAGAGTTCGTGGTAAAAAGAATGAGAAGGGGATAATTCTCCTATAGAAAACTAGAGGATATAGACAGGTATAAACCAATCATATTGAATCTCATGGAGTTGAAGCAATCTTGTGTCTGAAAGGACACATAGGATCAAGGCACAAAAAGTATCAAACCAGGTGCATAAGACCTACTTTAAACATGTCACCAGTTAGTTTACACTACTGAAGAAGAGACCTGCCTTTTTCAGTGGCAAAGTATCAGAGCACCACATAAAAATCAAAATCCATAAAGCACTCTCCCCCTGCCAGGTGAGAAGCAGAAATTATTGTCTTAGATGGTTAAAAAGCCTAAATGTATTAAATTAAGAATTAAGTTAAGAATGGAGACCAGAAGAGTTGAGTCTATGTGATGAAAGGTGGGTTGATCTACATATAACATGACAAGATGTGATTATGATCCCATTGCCAAGATGGGCAAAATGTAAGATGTAATTTGGGCTGGTGGTTTTGTTTAGTTCTTTGTTATGCTGCAAAACTTTCCTGCACTCCTGCATAGACAGAAAATCTTTGACATGCAGAGCTGTTGGGAAATCTCTTTAAATATTTTGGTGCTACATATGGTTGATTTCATCAGAAAACAATGCACTAACTGAAGATCTTTATAAAGTCATGCAAGGGCTCTGGGAGAATTATTCAAAGAATTTCTTAGTATGGCAAATGTAGCAATTCATGATAAAGGTTGTTGGAAACTTGCAGAAATTATAACACAGTCGTGTTTTTCTCTTGAAATTTCAAGACAAATAGAGATGCTCTGAATTTAAACTTTTCCCTAATAAGACTGAATTTTTTAGAAACAGTGACCTTCAAAATAGCACTGTTTCTTTCAGAGGCAGAATATTTTCTGCAACAAAATCACTGTCACAGATTCTCAGAATGCTACTTACCCTTGCATATGGATTGCATGACACAATTGTTTTAGGTAGAATCAGAGAATAATTTTGGTTGGAAAAGATCTTTAAGATTAATAAGTCCAACTATAAACCCAGCCCCTTCGAGTCCACCTCTAAACCATGTCCCTAAGTGTCACATCTACACGTCCTTTAAATATCTCAGGGATGGTGACTCAAACACGTACCTGTGTAAGCATACAGCATATTGAGGAGAAAGACAATAATCTGAGAAAGAATATTCCTCTCTCCATAAAGTAGATGTGCCACTAGAACTAAGATGGATGAGAAAACAACATGAAATAGACATAGAGAAGTAAGTGAGGTCTCTTGAATCCCACAAGCTACTTCAGGCTACTCAGTTGATTCTCTGAGATACCAAATATTAGCAAAGACATATTCAGGTAAGCAAGATATTTTTCTGCATTCTTACCAGAATATTCAGAGTTTCATACTCTTATAAGCACCCTGCGTGTAAGATTACAGAGCTATAAATTATTGCTATGAAGACCCTGAAAATCAATCCACTCTTGTTGCCAGACAAACTCTAATGGATGTTTGCTACTGTATAGTAAATCCTCTATAAAACCTTACAGTAGACAATGATGAAAAATACACTTTCACCTCACATGATATTAATAACAGTTTAGTATTTCAAAAATCAGAGGTGATCAGAAAACAATTGTTCAGTAACTTTGTACTTTGTTCTGTTTATAGCTGCACTCCAAGTTTAGTTTTAAAAAATAGATATCTAAATCATTATCTGACACAGGTCATGGTTATATGGTTATTTTAATTTTCCCCAAAGTCCTGGTTCTAACAAGTTCCTGTTCTCTCATCTATTTGTCCTGGCTACCCCTCAGTTCTCCTTGCACTGGTTTCTAGAAAGTTCCAGAAAACCATTGGGGGTCCAGCTGAACACAATCCCCAGGAAAGGTATAGTGCCTATCAGGGTCTTCTGTGCAACCTTAAAAATGTCAGTGCTGGCCAAGGAAGACTAAAAAAAGGCAGGACAAAAAGCTGTACTGAATTTTATTTTTTCTTGAAAAAGCTTAGAATTTAATTGCAAAGTGCAAAGTGATCACTTAACTGTAACTTTTTTTGTTGGTGGGATTAAGCTGATTTTACAGATATTGTAGGGTCTTGATGTCTTCTCAAGTGTTTTTCTTCAGTATACCAATACAAAGAACTCAGGGAGTGTGTACATGTAATTTGCTGAGGGTCTGAAAGAGAGGTGTATTGTCAAAAAGCAGCAGCAAACTGCTGTCCTCTGTCTCTTAATCCACCCATTTATTCCTTAGCTTTGGCAACCTATGCAGCTGAAAAAATGCCAGATATATATATTTTTATGTCAGTAGTTTGTAAGAGAACATGATAGCATGAGAAAAACCCTCGCTAATTTTTTATATTCAGAGGAAGAAGCTTAAGTGCTCTGTTTTCTTGGGAAAGAGCTCACTCTTTCCCATGTGAAAATTGGATTGTCCCAGTGACAATTACCTTCTTACTAAATTACTTCTGCACAGTGAGATTTAAACTAAGGTTACTTTTGTATCACAATTCACTGCACACTGGTATTTATGAGAGCTGTAATTGGCTGTTGAGGAAGTGGTAGCAAAATCCTTGGGCTTGAATGGGGATAAGATTTTTGTTTGTGACTAAGATGTTCAGGAAAATGCTCAATAAACTTGAATGTTCAGAACTTGCCTCAATAAAAGGGTTTCAACAAAAGGGTTACAAAACTAGGTGTTCATATCAGACTTCTTGGTTTAACTGCATGGAAGCTTAGTCACAAGCAAAAGAAAAGCCCCCCAAACTGGGATTGGGATCAAACATGTTGGGAGTGAAAATGTTGATCAAGGAAATTGTAGTTCCTTTTCAGACACATTTAGAAAGATTCTAGATGGCTCAAAAAAAAAAATCATAGAAAAGCACGTTTGTTCTTTCACTTTGAATTCTTAGCAAATCGTAATGAATGGCAATTAGAGGTTTTGAGAAAATACAGAATCAAAGGAAACTGGATCACCCTTTATATGTCACACACCATATTTTACATCCAAGATGTTTCTCCAAATAAATAACCAAGATGTTGCAGTCATGCAAGCTTTTCTATAACTCTGCAACAATTACTGCACCATCTCTGCAGAGATGATTCTGAGGAGCTGATAATGGTCCAAATTTGATAAAAAAAACCCCAAACTGCCTTGTTTACCTCAGACTCCCCTTAATAGCATCTGTCTTCTGTATATTGTTGTCTGAAATTCATCAAAGCTAAGTGTCTAACCATGTGGTAAGTGGTTGACTGGAATTTTGGAGCAGTCTGTGGTTCAGACAAGGTATTCTGCTTTTCTTTATAATATATTCAGCTATTTCATGTATGCCTTTGAAATATGTTTATGCACACTGGAATTATTCTAGCTATGAAATGTTACTTAAGGGGACTGATCTGTGCACAGTGCCCAGCATTGAGGGCTTGCTCAGACGCATGCACTGGCCTGTAGACCAGCCTTTAGGGCTCACTCTCCATTCACATCAAAGGACAGAGCCCATGTAACACAGAACCAAAAGACAAAGCTAGCCTGAAAACCTCATTCTTCTGCAACTACCTTTGTGAAACCTTGAGTTCATTTTCCCCTAAAGTGTGTGGCTTATACGTTTCTGTCACTTACTTTAAGTGCTCATTTTTCTTCTTCATTTCTATCCTAAATCCTTAGGAGGTCCAAAGTTGCATCAATAATTGATACTTAAGCGATTTTTTCATAGACATTTAAATGAATACATTTGGTATGATCGTTTTTAACATTCACTGTTTTTTCAGCTTCTTAAGACTAGTGACTATTTTAATCTGAAATCATCAACACTAACTACTTGAAATACAACACAATAATAAATATTACACGTTTAGATACTCTGTTCATGAGCTAACAACAGGAAGTCATAGAATCATAAAATATACAACTGGAAGTGATCTTGAAATGTCATGTCATCTGTCTTTCGATGACAAGGCTGTCATACTCGATGTATAGTTCTCCACCTCTACTTACAAACCACCAAAACAGCCCTAAGCAAAAAAGTTCTTATTCCAGTGTTACCTTCCTTAGTACTAAAAACCTAATTCTAACATGAAATCACAAACTTTCTCTAGCTTGAACTTGTTAATTCTTATTTTTACCAATTTTTGTTCTGCATGACAGGTTTTTCTCCTTGGAAATGATATTGTGTTCCCTCCATCCCCATCTTCAGAGGCATTTCTTTCCCTCTACAATGCAAGTGCAGGGACATTCTTTCATCTCTGGACATTCTCACTCACATCAATTCTTTAGTCTCTCTTGGACTCCCCTCCTGAAGAGCAACTTGCAAAGCCCTTTGTCTTCACTACAGGTGAAGCTGATGTAAAAAGCACATCTTTAGGATGGAAAAACACACAATTTTCAGGGCATTTTTCTGTTGTGACAGCAAATAAATGTCAGTTTCACCTCCCAGCATTTGTGGTCAAAACTGCTGGCAGCCGACTGAGGCATGCAACAAACAGGTGAGATGAATGATTGATTGCCAGGAACTACTCTGGTATAGCCAAACTTGGAGAGAAGTTCTACAGGCTCCATACTTGCAGGCTTTCAAGACCCAACTGGATGAAGTTCTGAGAAATCCAGTCTGATCTCAAATCTGTTCCTGCTTCAGTAGACTCCTCCTGAAGTCCCTTCCAACCCAGTTACTAGGGTTATCTTTAATCTTTCCATTGCTGGATGGAAATTAATTATTATCTACAAAAATTACTGGTGAAATCAGATTGGGTAGGAAGTATTATAATTGAATGCAGCTAAGCATTTTGCTCAGTGACCTACCTCTTTACTGTATTCCACTTAGTGTTTGCATTGCTGCTGGATAGGTACTGCTGTTTTGCATATGGCCTTCACAGACAGGATGTGTGCCAGTCACACACTGGAGCCACACCTTCCAGCAAATGAATTATACTACACTGTAGGATAAATAATCTTCTTCGGAAGATAAGAAAAATACCTTCAAAACTGAATAGTATGGTATAATCTTTTTAAAAGCACTCAATTTGTTGCAACTAAAGTGAATATTCAGCACCAATAGCATTTCATGGGGTTACCACTTTGTTATTTTCTTTCACAGCATAGCTCAGATATGATCAGTATTGTGTGATATTTACAAGGACTGTTTGATGACTTTCGCTTTCTCTATCAGGAGTAACCAAAATATATGACTCCAAATTGTATGCATCAGTATTAGAAGGAAAACTCAGATTTCCTTACTATAAAATCTGAAAACAGATGAATATACTGAGGTGAGGAAAAAAAATTAAAGGAAAAAACACATAAGTAATATTGATGTGACAGATTATTGTGTATCATATCTTAGCTCTTAACCTTTATCTGAAAAATATATATGTTTACACTGTCAATCAAGTGTCAATCACTGTCAAGAGGGTAATAAGGAGTAACTGAGCAGTAAATGACAGCCTGAGCTGAAAACTGAGGCCCTACCCCCTGGGGGAAGCTAACTGGTGATGCCTTAGCTGGACAAGAGTCCAGCTGAGACTGGATTGTGGCCACAGCATTTTCCTTTTTTTTCTTGGCCCTGAAAGTTTCAGCCAGGCTGCTGCAGGTAATGAGCGCTCAGCTGTGACAGGCGGGAGGAAGGAAAAGCATTGTGTCCTGCTCTGGACCCAGCTGGGGGGTGAGCTCTTGCCTCCCGGCTGAGCCTACAGCACCTCTACATGCCTGCACATCCCTCCTCCGTTTTGGGAAGCTGATGACTGACAGCTTCCTATCACAGCTGCTGTCTCCCAGGAATAGAGCAGCAGAAGTGCCTGAAGCTCAGGAAGGTCATGCTGCCCAAATCGGTTCAGTGGTCAGTCTGTGTCCGTATGTCTGTCCACAAAGCACACAGCAGACCATGCTTAGGAGCTGGGCAATTTGAATGGGAGGTGAGGTTGGTTGCAAGTTCTAGTTTTGACTAACACCCAACATATTTATACTGTAAATATACCCACAGTGCTGCGGGAGATACACACACACATATACAAACATTACTTATATGGGCATATAAAGGATGGGAGAATAGATTCAGAAGTCAATGTTATTTCCAAGTGTGAATTTACCAAGTCAAATAGGAGGTTTGTGTTCAAGAGTTATCACAAAGAGATCCTTCCTTATTCACAAAGAAATGATAGGATAAAAAGGACAAACATATCTGGGCCAGGATTAAATCACATATTTTAACTAATGTTCAACAAACTTAGATTCAGTTCCAAACTCTTCTCCAAAATAGTTATTGGGACAAACACATTTTTATAAGGCCTAATAGAAAGTAGCATTCAAGAAGAAAAAAATAATATCAAATTCCTAATTTTGGGCTTTCTGATATTCTTCACAAGTTGCCTGACACTTCCTGTGATCAATGAAGTGTTAAAATGTTCAGATATGAGCATCAAATTGTGAGGAATATTTTAAAAATAGTGAACATTACTGTTTTGAGTAGGGATCCAATAAGACTCTTAGTTTGAATATGTTGCAGGGGACATTTATTCTTCTGGATTTAATTGTATCTGTTTGGGAAACTCAGCCTGGTGTGGTTGCCATGTCTTTATGGCATGAAAGCCATATCAACAGTTCAACTCAAAGAGAAGTAAATAAATAAAAGTACATATTTTCTTCAAGCATTTTCTTAAATTCTAGCTGGTCCGTGGCATAATTCATCCATGCTTCAGGCCAGTAGAAAATATCCATCCCTAACTGAAATGAGCCCACCTGACTAAACAAGTCCTTAATGATCCATCTGGTCTGGCTGAAGGGCCAGTTGGGCTAGGAGTAACATAGATTGCAAAAGCTCTAAGACTATATAGGCAATGATCACAAATCATGGCTTTCTAATTCAGCCTTCCTACCCTCAAGTTAATTCCACAACAGTGTTCTCCTTTTTAAGGAAGAGATACCAAATACAAGGAGAATTGCACAATTAACTTTCCTTTAAGTTCCTCAGTTTGGAATATAAAAGAGTTTCTGCAAATTAAACATTTCTCATGAAACATTCTACTATCAAAATCTCAAAATTTTAAGAGCATGGTTTTTCAAGAGTGTCAAAGGAAAATCATTTTTATAAGTCTATCTTGACTTTGCCTCGACTCTTTGAGTTATGTGCTCTAGGAAAAGTCCGTATTGTGTTATTGAGAGTATTACTGTCATTTGTGGTTTATTAATAATTTCATGATTTAATTGCAGGAAAGATTTAAGCAGAAAAATTGGATTGTTCTAAGAAGAGCTGCCAGTTTTCAAAGGCAACCCCAGGTCTCAGGGAAACTGAGAAGGACAGGTTGGTCAACACTGTCCATAGATGAGTCAGCTGGACTGGGTATAAACATGGGCACTGTGGGCACAGCAGGAAAGCCCTTGCCAGGTCCAGTGTGCAAGATGGTCCTGCTGAGTCAGTCATATCTCTTGTGTTCTGCAGTTAGTGTGTGACTGAAACCTCAGCTGATTAAAAACGGGGTGGAAAATCAGTGAGTAAAGCAATAGAAAGGTATGTGATCAGTTAGCTCAGTGACCAGGATATTTAATAAAAAATTTAGGCCTCTGCAGTATTACTTATGTTTCAAACAGTGCAAAACGTTACTGTAATCTGTAACTACAAGAGGATGGAACAGATTATAGTAGATGTTAGAACTGATGGAAGTAAAGGATGTAGAAATATTTTCTCTATTGTTTATTAGCATCATGGGAAAGCCCTTACCGGCTCTATGAAATCCAAATATATAACTTCCAAGAATTCATATTGTTACAATTTTGGATCTTTAGTGGGCCTATATGGTGTTACCATTCAATAAAAATGATGGCACTATAGAAATTCAATGCATTTAGAGACGGATGGTAAGTAAGTCGTGAAACTATTGTAATTCTGGGTTTAGCAGAAATATTAAGGACTATGTCTTCTGGCCCTTAATTAAGTCAAGAGAATGATACCCTAATCTTACAATATTAAAGCGTAAGAAACTGCAGAAGATAAGAATGATCACATTTTTTGTTGTAACTATGAAGTGAGATTTAAAAGTCCATCAGTTAACCTGGTTTGTTTTCCACAAATCCTCAGATTTTGCTTGAATTGCATTTTCAGTAGTTCAACCCTTGGAGTTAACAGAATAAAATAATTTGTTTGCCATTTCCTCCCAAGTAGTGCTACTGAAATCAGTGAGACTAGTCTCTGAATATGATCTGGTGAATGAAATGCAGGTTGGTGGCATCTAGGTACTGACAATGGAGACAGTATCACCATCAGATGCATACAACAGCTATTTGTAGAACTGATTCAGTGAGTGTTGGTAAAGCGAATTACTGAAGAATAAGGAAGAATTACCATGCGATAGGAAGCAGCCTGTATGCATTATAGTTTCCTATCTGCATATTCCATCTTAGGTGGATTGCAGTAAAGTACATTTCAAATATTAAATATTTTAAGCAAACTTTTATACTCATATATCTATAAATGTCAAAGTCTGAGTAAAATTTTGCATATATAATTATATTTCCATGGAAATGTCTGGTTGTTCTGTTTTTCATTATCTTAATATGCACAAGCTATTTTAATTATTAAGCTTTTTTTAAAGCAAAACAAAAATGAAGTTTGCACACTTTTATTTCAGCTGGATTTTTCCAGGTGACTCATTCTCTTAGGAAGCTATGCAATAACCCAGGGTATATCACTGTCTGCTTCCATGTACAGAAAAGAAGACATGATGCAGTAACAATAGCATGTCCTCACCAAAAGTTATAAAGCCCACCATAGAATGGAGTCTACACATTTGTTTAAAAATATGCCCTAAATGGAAGCAGTTATATAATTTTTAAAGTTTTTTCATTCATCATAAAATAATGTTTGTGGATAACAAACTGAAATGCCCTTGATTTTAGACTCGATCCCTTATTTTTCTGGGTTAAAATATGACTCATCTTACTATGATTTACACCTCAGAAAAATTAATATTAGAAGACTCCCAGTGCAAATAATGCAAACCACAGAAAATATTGAGCCTTGGTAATGGGATATTTCTTGAACAGATTTTTTTTTTCAAACCTATGTCTACATATATCTCATACTCTGTACTTAAAAGTGCAAAAGTAACACTGTACATTTTTAAAAAAATAATATCTGCTAGTCAGATCTTTGAAAATCACTTAAGTCAGCAGAGCAATATTTTTCTCTATCTATTATTTCTACACATATCCATAAGGTAAACAATAGCCATCATCTCCAGTAAATGTGGTGAGGAATCAAAGAAATGGATACCTTCTTGACTGCAACTTTACTGACTTCTTTAAAAATAATACTTCTTTTCTGTATGATGAAACACTAACATTACTATCTCAACACTTTCCTTACATTCCCCTTTATATAATAATCATACAGCTGTTGTGGTTATTTACCCTTCAAAAAGCTAGAAATAACTAAACTTTTGCTACAGTTTTAAAAAACATTTTTAGATGTGATGTTTCCTAATATTGAAATAAATAGGCATTGTCACCATATTTTGTGACAAAAACATAAAACATCTTTAAAGGTCAGCATAGCTTTTGCATGAAATATGTCTGCAGAGAAAAAAAATTGCTTGAGAAGGGAGAATGAGATTTTTGGAGTAGTTAACTACAGAACAGCTGGCACAGATTAGCCTATGTCCTCATACAATCAAAATGTTTCTATTAGAGAACTTGAGATAACCAGCTTGAGAGTGTTTAAGTATACTCCAGTATTTTATTTTCCAATTTAATCAAGCATTATCTCATGAGGTATGACTGCATTATCCCAGTGGAATTAAAGAATTACCAACCCTACACTGTTTTATATATATATATATATATTTTAATATCAGGTTATTTGGCTTGATATTTATCTGTGGTATATGCCAACTTTTACTGACTTAACACACCACGATAAAATCAGCTCAGGGGAAGAAGGGAACGCATGAAAACTCTGGCTACTGGTTCACTAGTGAGGCCAAAAGAGTGAAACTCCAGTCTCAGAAACACAACACAAATATGTGTCTGGAGAAGGGACCTGACCCAGCCCACAGCCAGCGCTGAGAGCAGCTGTAGTGAATTTCTGGTCACAAGCAGCTGGCCTCCCCAAGGAAGAGCTGCACTGTGGACTTCAAGTGCATTCAAAGCATCTGATGGTGAGTGGTGCTGGACTGGTGATTGCTCAGTTTGAAGAATAGGACATTTGTAATCTAAAAGTATTTCTTCTTTCCTGTACAGAAACTTAATGTTGAAATGAATATCACTATTATCAAACACATCCTTCTGCACAGAGGAGAAAGGAAAAGCATAATTGTTATAGAATTTCCAATAAAATATAAACTGCAGTTCCATCACTGCTTTAGCTAAATCCTGCTTCCTCTGACTCATAACAATGTGAGACATAAAAGACAATATGGCTGTTTCACTAAGTCAGTGAGTTTATTAATGGGAACAAAATACCATTTGTCTCTTATTTGTTTAAAATATGACATAATAGATTTTATTATCAGGCTTATTATCAGGCTTAGTCAACTTGATGTCTGTTGGTCAAATCTGAGGCCCTATGAAATCACCTAGGTTTTGCTAGCAACAAAATTAGGATTTGACCAATCTGATTTGCATCCTTCTGCTATGTTGTTCACCCCGGGCAAACAAGAGGAGCCTTTTCATTCTATGACTTTATCTTTCTCGTGTCCAGGACACAGTTGCTCTGCAGGTGTTTATGCTTAAGAAGATAAATATCTCTAAATGTGCAATTAAGTTGAATGGTTATATTGATACAACCTCAAAAGAGGCTGAGTATTTATATTATTCCTGAGAAGAAGAGAGACAAATAGAGAGCTGAAAGGAACTGCTCATACAGAGAATGACAGAAAATGGCACTGGAAAATGCTGTTTCCTCAAGTTACTGTATGAAGACCTCAGAGACACAGAAAGCACATGCAAACGAGTATGGGCACACCTATGAGATATTTTACATGGAACTGCCTAATTTCATCTAAATCTGATTTTAAAGCACAGGCACTGTAAAAACAGGAGACTTATCCTCACTGGGAACAAACCATGAGGTTTAATATAGAACAGAAGGAAGTGCAACAAGCAGGAGTTACATTGCAGCTCTAAAAGATTTTAAGGCTCCTGGGGCACTTTTACCTGTGCATCTCAGGTAATTGAAAAGTTCATATTACAACATTTCTGTGCATCTTTAATACAACTAAACTCACATTAAACATGACAAAGGAAAATATTAGTTCTGTTTTAAAGATGTGAAAATGACAGGCAAGGTAAGTATTTTCCCAAGGCTAAAGAAGAACTTGACCTAAGTAACAGTGCTGAATACCCCTCTATTTTGAATCCTGTTTCCCTGATCCATCCATGGAGTGGTAACATTTCTAAGTGTGTTTAATGCTCTGGTCAGTGGGCTAATGACTATGTTTGCTATGATTTTGACTGGTGGGGATGTTTCATTACTGCTTGTCTTGTTTCAGGCTCAGTTCTGACACTGTAATCAAATTGAAAAAAAAAAATCAGGTGGGGGTGGGTTTTGTGTTTATTGAATGTATGTATTGTCTTGCTACATTTAACAAGAGAAGGGTTTTTTTTAATGTTTTCCCCTGCTCCCTTTATCTCTAGAGATTTCCAAAGCAACTCTGTTTAGCTTTATGTTTATCAGATTTTTTTTCTTTTCCTCTCTGAGACAGGAAGCTGAGGGTTTTGACCTCATCTGCATCTTTCCCAGTGTCAGGAGGTGGTCTGTTCAAAAAGATTCCATGACACTGATCTCTTTCTGATTTGTCAGATAGCTACGTCAATAAATAGGTCTCTACTGTTTTTTCCACAGCTGTAAAATAACCAGTGGAGTCCTCTGAGAGTTAATTATCAAATCTTTTGGGTTTTTCTTTCAAGAAACAAGCGTTATCTTTCTGGTTAGTAAATTCCACTGCAGTGTACTTTAGCAAAGACTGCCTAATTGTGGGAACTCTGGCTCACATGAGGCAGTTCATTTAAATAAAATGCTCAGATCATTCTTAATAAATTTTCCTGTGTTCTTCTATCAGCAAATATTGTCATAGTCACAAAATCCTTGCACTGTTTATAAAAAGATTGTAGTGCAATTGTTATACAAATGAATCCAGCACGTGACAAAGAATAGGATTCTTCTGTATAACTTATGCTGATGTGAATGCCCAAGGTACGGTGAGGCTGAGACAATAAATGGGCACCATTCCAGACTTGTATTTTTCATCCCTATCCTCCTCACCAATACACCCAGTTTTTGTGCTGCTAGAGCAAATAGCCATATTTTGTCCTGGGTGAGGTGGTTCATTTGACATTAGATACAACCTATCTTAAATATCTCCATCACTATCTAGAAAACCTGTTTTCTGACTCTCTGTGGAGGCAATGTGGAAGGCTATAGCAATTGCCAAGACAACTCTATAAATATCTGGCAAAAGTGGAAGTAATCAAAGCACTCCTAAAAATCATATTATAGAATGGTTTGGGTTTGAAGGAACCTTAAGGATCATCCAGTTCCAGCTCCCTTGCCATGGGCAGGGACGCCTTTCATTACAACAGGCTGCTCAAAGCCACATCCAACCTGACCCTGAACACCTCCAGGGATGAGGAGTCTCTGGGCAACCAGTTCCAGTACCTCATCACCCTTATATTAAAGAATTTCTTCCTAATGTCCAATCTAAACCCACACTCTTTCAGTTTCAATCCCCAGCCCTTATACTATCACTACATGTTCTTGTAGGATATCTCCCTCCATGTTCCCTGTACATTTCCTTCAAGTACTGGAAGGGTGCTACAGGGTCTCCATGGTGCCTTCTCCAGGCTGAATAACCCCAGCTCTCTCTGCCTGTCTTCACAGCTGGTGTTTCAGCCCCCTGAGAATTTCCTTGGCTTCCTCTGGGCATGCTCCAGTGGGTCCATGTCCTTCTTATGTTGGAGAGTGCTTATGTTGCATCCAGAACTCACTGGATCCAGGTGGATATCTCATGGAAGTGGAGTAAAAGGGGAGAATCTCCTCCCTTGACCTGCTGGTCACACTTCTTTTGAGGCAGCCCAGGATACAGTTGGCTTTCTGGCCTGCAAGTGCTCATTGCTGGCTCGTGTTGAGCTTCTTATCCACCAGCACCCCTAAGTCCTTGTCCTCAGGGCTGGTCTCAATCCATTCTCTGCCCAGCCTGTACTTGTGCTTGTGATTGCCCTGACCCAGGTTCAGGGCCTAAGTTTCAGGCAACAAAAGGCCAATCAATAGGTTGAAGCTTGCAAAAAAATCTCCAGGACACATTCAAACTCTCTTTCTACTGTCTTTCTGATAGTTTCAGTACTTTATATTATTTCAACTGAGATATTATTTTATAAGTTACATATTTAAAATTATTCTACTGGCTATTTAAAATATGCATAACAATAAAATAATTATTTCATCTGAATGCTATGTTCTCAAAGCCTATTGAATATTGGAATTCAAGGAACTGCCAAGTCCTTACACCAGCTCTGCCTTTGACTGAGAATGTGTAATTCCTCTGGTTTCATTTATTCATGCTTGCACTGATATTGTTATCAGGAACTCTTCTCTCAGACTGCTAAATTTTGGTTATATTCCCTAAACAACAAATCAAAAAATTCAGGGTTTTTACTGGAGATTTTGTGATATTATATACTGTTTTTAACAAAAAGCTACTACAAAGATTATTTCTTGCAATTCCTATGCTGCCTTTTAAAACACAAATAATACACAGATGGAGAGCATTTATGCAGGACCAAAAAAAGCTAGAACAAATGAGTCATCTTATTTCCCTACAGAACATGTGAAGTGATAAAATCACAAAACAACTGTTCCACAACTGCCAAAAATGTTCAAAAAAGACACTGCCACATAATATGTGTGCATATGACATGGGGACTCACAGAGAAAGGCAAAATTTTATGCTTTGGTCATGGTAGGGAAGACAAATCTTACTATTTGTCATGGAGTAATGGGAATCACTCAGGCAGAGAATGGAAAACAATGTTATCAAGTAGATCCCATAGATTCCTCTTGACACAGAGCCTCCACACGCATTACTGAGTTAAGTCACACTCCACATTTTCTCTGCCTGCTGAAACTTTGGCCTGGGTGTAAATCCCAGCTGATGTTAAATAAGAAAGAGCTATTCAAATTAGATAAATGGCCCAAATTCAAAATACCCTCCATAAACTACATTACGCTATTTCAGAGTCCTACGTACAACAGTTTTTTCCCTGTCTGTACAGAATTAAATTTCAAATTGAATCCAAGAGCTGTATACCAATGAATGAAATGTTAGGCTTCACCACAATAAACAAATATAGATTCCTAAAATACATTGTACACAAACATTTCATTTGCATTTTTGATTAACACAGCCCCACACATCCCACCCCCAAATGCCTTGGGATGACCAGAGAATACAATGATTTCTAGCTGCTAAGTTTCTCTTTTGTCTTGAAGAATCAGGGACAGTACGAGGGAGAAAACTATTCCCATTTTCAGCTCTCAATACTAAGTCTTTAATAATCCCACAAGCTATTTTTGGTGAAGAACATGTTTCAAGAGGGAAGAAATCAGTTCACGCTGTTTTTGTGCTTGTACACTTTCTATTCCTCCTGTACAGAGAAACTTTACCTTTGATGCTCACAACACTCTCCTTACCAAAATCTGAAGCTAATATCAGTGGCAATGGTGGGGGATCTTATTTGTTTTACTATTGGGTGCTACTACCAAGGGCCTAGAGAAAGAAACCAAAGTGTTCCTTTCTACTATAGGCAGTAAGAGCAGAATAAAGGTAATTTTGTCAGAGACAAAAAACCCCCACCAAAACCAAAAAACAAACAAACAAAATCCTAAAAAACTCCAACAAAAACAAAACAACCCAAAACCCTAGTACAAAAGACAGTCTTCTCACTACTTCTATTTCAAACACATATTAAAACCATTTTAGTGCTTATAATGTGTAATATCTATTTCTTCACTCCTCACTGAGTTTGATTATGTTTACATTAGATTCCCTGTATAGATTCCCAATGGTACACAGTTTTGCTTTCAAAAAAGTTTTATATTGAAGTGGAACAGGACATTGTCTTGCAAAATGCTGGGAAATGCACATCAGGAGGATGCATTCATGGAGAGCCGAACAGCTGGCCAACAGAATGAACACATTACCACAAGACCACTGGGAATTACTGAGAACTAGAAAGCACAAGCACAAGAGGAAAACATTCTTTACTAGTTTTACACTGCATCTGATATACTTCAGACAGACAAAGCAAGACCTATAAAAATCTCAAGAGACTGCCTAATTTGTTTAGGGGCTAAATCTATATTCTATAGATAGAAATCTACATTCTTCTCGCAGGGAATATTTATCAAATAAATTCACCTAAAAGGAAACTCTGATGTATTGATCCTTTTTAAACGTCTGTTTTCACAAGACTTTTTTTTTGTAGCCATTGTCCTCAAAGATTTAATAATTCTGTATCTTGGGGTGGAGGACAGAGTTTGCCATTTTTACATTGCAAGTGAATGTAAAGTCCTATGACTCTGTCTTTGAGTTCATACTTCTTACACTGTGCAGATATGAATCTACTACCCTCAAGGTACATTTTTTTTCCTAATATCTGAAAAATTTTCCCAGACTATTGATAATTCCAAAACACATTTTTTCTTTGTGAATCAATGCATTAGATCTATCAAGTCTGCCCTGCAGCTATCAAGTCAGAGAGTGCACACTAATCTCACAATCTGATATGATTCACCTCTCAGGCTTTATATCATGCCACTCAGCAAAGTCCCTTCAAAAGAATGCTCCTGGCTTAAAATAAACATGACTGTGCATATGTACCTTAACCCATTCCGTTTCCCTGGACACTGCAACTTGCATTTTAAAGTTCAGGTTGTTGAATAACTTTCAGTGGAATGCTGATAATGTACACCGTAATTTCCTCATTTTGGGATTGTAGGTGATTTAGCAGCAGCAAGACAGAATATAGAATACAGAATGGCTTAAAACTTAGGCCTATTCATTTTCATAATTATATGATTTTGCTGAAACAACAGTATCTTACCTTATCACATGCAGTCAAATAGAAAAGTTATACAGATATCCAAAATAAAAGAAGTGTAAAATACAGATGTGAATTGCTAGATTAAAGGATTCATGAAAATATTTAGTTAAAAAAAAAATCACATACCGTACAATTTTTCTAGTTCAGAGACTCAGAATTATGAAAGCAAAAGCATCTTTGATAGGTCTGTTTAGGATTAAGCAAACACCCTGAACAGAGTGGCAGGTAAAAATAGATAAGGCAGAAAAGCCCTTCAATTATAATAAGAATGGTTGATAGGGGGTTTTAATTTTTTCAGCAAATCAGACCTCTAAATTGAGGGGAAACTTTTGACAAGTGCCTTGAACACCAAGCTTGCAAATCACATGAATATTATTTTGGTAGATGGGATCAAAAATTAATCCATCTAAACATCAACTAAGAATCAGCCCCCATAGTTCTTGAGGATTCTTGGTGTTTATTAAAAACAAAATAAAATATATCCACCAAATAAGTGAGAGAAAGAAATCAATGCAGAAGCAACAAACAAAAGTTAATCTTCTGTATTCTGACATCTCTTCCTGAACGCATTTTTCTTTTTCTGTCTCCCAGGAATTGTTTGCATTGGTTTCTAGCCTGTGTATTCATATGGATACTCAGAAGTGATATTCAGATTTACAGACAGGTTGCTTCATATTTTAAAGGACCAGAGTTACTTCAAGAACCAGTGAGGATATTTTTGGTAGTGGCACCTATTATTTTTTTCTAACTTTTTTTTCCTCCTGCTGCTGTTGCAGAATTCTGAAATTAAGGAAATACATCTGTACTCAGAGTAAATAAATTTCTCAAGTGACCACTTTTTTAAAGTCAGTACTGTAAGATCAACTAAAAATGGAACTATAATTTAAAAACCTAATAAATTTTCAGCTGTTAGGTCTGTGAGTTCCTCCTTACCCTCCCCCAAGTGACATGCTTTAGCAACAGTGAGGTGGTGTTATTAGAGGTCACAATCAGAACTCAGAGTTTGACAGATGGTCTATTAACTGAGCTGCCCCTCTTCGGAGAGCACAAAAATTTCCTACACAACACAGTTTTTACAACACTCCCTTAAAATGGAGGTTGGTAGAAACCATTGGGACGGAAAATCTGTTGCTATTTCAGTTGTGTATCTGGTAAGATGGAAAATTTTTCAAGTTTACACAGATGGTAAATAAATTTCTGCTACAGGAGGCAGTTCCTGGAATAAAGAAATTTTCTCAAATAACAAGTGCCAAATTTTTTTCAGCAAGACTTATTTTTAACTTTCCCAAGGACTTGTTGAGAGAGCTGGAGAAGTGTCCTTTCACCTTCAGAATCCTGGTCTAAATCCAGAAATAGCTTCTAATGTTGTTCTCAGCATAGATGAGTTTTCTTTACACTCAAAAAGACATTTCAAAACAAAGATCAAAGCTCACAACTCTATGTTGCTGCTGGTAAACATTCCCTCTGAACGGTGTGGCTAAAAGGTAAGAAATTTCTATTTAAACCCTAAGACAATCATCAGTGACTTACAGTGCTGACATTTAAAATGCCATTATTATGCTTCATGAGGCAATGCTTTTCACACAGAAGAGTTTGTCCTCCATGAGCTAAGCATAATGGAAAGGACTGAGAGGAAGAGAGAGAGCAGAATCAGGGACTGAGTCACTGCAGACTCTACCCAGTAAAGAAGCTGTGAAAAAACACATAATAGTTAGGCTTGAGTACACATTTTAGGCAACTGAATGAATGCTGGACAAGAGGGCTAGGAACCACTACCACTACCGCTGATGTAGCATTTGAGAGTGTTTGGGACGACTCTCCCCTCATAACAAAGTGGAGCAGAGTCATGGGAGTCACTCACCCATTTCGCCAACAACTTCACATTCCCTTCCTAATCTCTGCATGTGATTACAGAGCTCTGCTTGGCTGCAGCCTTGAAATCAAGCCCTGTGAAATGATGACACTTGCAAGGAATAAAATACACATTATTTTCATGTGTTTTCAATATTTACCTTATATGAACATAAGATCCAAATGGCTAAAATTCTCAGTATTGCACTCAGCTTTGTACACGAAGTGGGGTGAAAAAACTCAAACAAAGGCTTTGTGAAAAGGCAAAAATAGATGGAAAAATCGGTGTTCTTAACACCCTGACTAGATAACTCTAGATGAAAAAGGATTTTTTGTGTCTGACAGAGAGTATGGATGACCTAGAGAAAAAAAAAACCCTGGACATTGAAATCTAAGGCTACTGTTACCATTCCCAAGAGAGAAAAATTCAGGAATACATGTATTTCTTCTGAGTCTGATTAGAGCCTGTTTCCCCATTGTCATAACTATTCATTGGCTTCAGTCTGCAAAAGCACAATCCATTGATTTAAAACATATCTTGCAAAAGAAGCTACAGTAAAAATAAAAACACAACATTCCTAGAAACTTAATAAAATGTTTGTGAAATGTGATAAATTATGACTCCTGCAGAAGATTTATGCACAAGAATATTAATCACAGTACTAATGTAGAAGATGCTCTCCACAAATTATCTTTCATACTAGTAATATTGAAAAAGACCTGGGAACAGAGTGGTCAACTGGGAGACATTTTCATGAGCTGAGAAAGCTTTGTGCAATTAAGAGTAGAATTATCACTTTACATAGAAAATCAATTGTTTTCACATCGTTATTTTCTAGTCCCATCCCATCTCTAAGACAGTGGAAAAAAGACAGGTCTTGAGAGACTATCTCTTCTCTTATTTAATCTCTGGCAATTTGCTTCCTATAGAAAGCCTAAAAAGTAGTGTTCATTTACCTCTTGATCATCTTGTCATCATCTACCAAGCAGCAGAGTATTTGTAAAGAGATGAGTTTAATATGCCAGAACAAATTCAGTAGATGTATTGAAGTGTAAATAGGCACATAGAATCACTACTAAATCTGTGTGAGATAAATACAATTTGGCATTTATCAGAAGTGTTTTTCAGGGACTCTGGATGTAGGGAAGTAGTTCAATTTATATTACCAAGGTTTGGCTTTTGGCCATGTTTTTTCATTTTCAATGTAATAAAGGCTTTTAAAATATTTTGAAACTATAATTATACGCAACACAAGCCATGAGCTTTAGCACTGCTGGATTTTTTCATGCCTTCATATCAAACAGCCATGAATCACATATCAGTGATTAGTAGTGTATGCAAACCATCTTTTTTAAAGAAGGTTGAAGATACCATGCAAGAGACTGAAACATGTAGTGCAAGAATATAATCAGCTCCTTAAAGATCTTTTTTGCTATGTGGATGAGATAATACACTAAAAAAATATTCAGGATATTCAAATGGAAACCTCTGTTTAACTGGATGTGCTGTGTGAAGAAAAGGTTCTATTTAACATAAATACATACTGCATTTGCTATTCTAAGTCTTATGTAAGATGAGACTGCAAAGAGTATGAAACTTAAGATATGAAAGTTATTGCTGTAATATTGAAGGACAATTTCCTGTTACAGTGAGGCAATTTCTCATTAATGTTGTGTGCATAAGCCAAGTTCTTGTGTTGTAAAAGCTTTAGACATCGGCTGTGACAGAGTTATGGAAAGCAGCGAGGATCTGGTGTACATTGCCATACATTTACCTCAGCACACACAGATGCTCACACATGTATTGCTGTCTAGATTTTTTTCAAAGAAGGAAGAATATCCCTCTAAATTGGAATTCATAACCATTTTTGGCCATATCCTCTGGAGCTTGGAATAGCTTTTGGCAGCAGAAGCAGTATTGTTTCATGTTGTAAAGCCATATTCAATACACCATGTGTACTTTCGGTGGCATAAACCTCCTTGCCTTTACAAACCTCTCATGTCACCTTTGAGAGAGAGCAGTAGAAAGAGATAAGCATGAGCAACACATTTCAGGTGTTTCAATCATATGTACCATTATGATGGGAAGCTGTCATGGGTTAGCACTGGCCAGATGTTAGTGCACCCATGAATATATGTTTTTTCTCTAACAACTCCTGTGGGATGTGATCAGGAACAGAGCAGAGCAGGCTTAAATCTTGAAAACAAAAAAAAACCCCACCAAAACTTTATTAATTACATAAGAACAGGGACAGAAATACTCTTAAACACACACAGAGACAGAAATAAAAACTTCTTAGAACATTTCTTCTCCCAGTTTCTACCTCCCCACCCATCACTCTTCACAGACCAACCCTTGGGTTTTAGATCAAACAATCACCAATCAAAAACAAACTAATCTTCAATTCAGCAAGGGAGAGAGGAGTCTCTCTCGCACCACAGACTGTTCCTCAGAAAACACGGGTCCACCCCTTATGTGTTCCCATGTCACCCGTGGCACCGCCCAGAGAGGTCTGCCAGGGTGACACTCTCTTTTTCCTATGTCCAGCGCTCTCACCGCTGTCCACAGGCTGAAAACTGCATACAGGGCTCTTTTAAGGATACTTGCATGCCAAGCTCTCCCCTTTTTACCCAGGGGCCAGGGTTCCAGGAGCAGGTCTGCCCTGAGGGCAGAGGGTGCCACCTCACCCTCCCCCTCTTTTCTCTGCTCGCTCTACTCTTCAAAGTGCCAGTCACTGTAGCAAAAGCAGGGGCAGCTGTATCCACCCAAAATGCAGTTTATGTTCAAAAGAGACTTAAGTTCAGTCCATGGCTGACATTATGCAAGAGAAGTCCGGCTCAAAAGGCTACTCCTCTCATTCTTCCATCGAGTTCCTTCCAATCATGCTTTATCATCTCGGTCCCAGGCCGCTTCCCTCTCTCCGAAAACCACCAGTCATGAGAATCAATGTCTAAGAAAAGTTTCTTTCTACCAAGCAAGGGTTAACAGTTTCTTCTCAGCAGGGTGCTGCCGGCGGAGGCACTCCCAGGCTCCGCAAACCCCCACGTGGCTGGGCACCTTCTCCCGGAGTTTGGGGGGGAGGAGGGGGGTGAGCACACACAGAAGGCACTTCCACAGTTTTCCACCCCTCCATCCTGGACGGGGCAGCTCAGTTCCAGTCCTGTCCCTTCTCTTCTCCCCCCCCCGGGGGGCTCTGGCTTACCTGAGCCGACCACGTGTTTCCCCTCCCCCACCCAGCCTCGTGGCTGGGCAGGGGAAGGAGGCCTGACACGTCTCTCTGCTGAAACCGGGATCTGAAAAAGAGGCCGAGCCCCCCAGACTCCTGCTTTTAACTCTTTGTGTCCTCAGAGGCGTGTCTAAACCTCCGAGTGACCAATCCAGGTGCTAGCAGAAAAGCTGATCACTGATTGGACTGCCCACATCTCCCTGGAAAAATTCACCTCCCCCCCCCAACCACGACAGAAGCAAAAAACCCAAACCAAACCAAACCAAACGCCACAACCAAAGTAAAACACCAAGAAAAAAATCCCACAACAAATTTTGCAGCTGGCTCCCACTTGCTGCAGTTCAGCTCACAAGAGTGGTTCTGTTTGTGCGTTTTTACCTGTTGCATGGGAATTGGTCGGATACCTGTGACTAACGCACCACCAAACTTCTATGTATGGTCAAGTACTGCTTGATAACAACGACTAGACTGCTGTAAAGCCTCAGCTCCCAGAGCTGGCCAGGGTAGGCTGCTCTTCTCTGTCTCCTTCTTTGACACGGCAACACCAAAAGCTTTTTACTTTTAGCAGAGGTCATGTGTGTAGTAGACTGTTGTGCTTAAAAAAGCAGTTCTGCCATAGCTATGGCATCAAAGGCTCTTTAATATAGGCAACAGTGCTCTAATACTGTCTTTTCTGGTTACTGCTGTAAGTACAGTTTTTGGATGGAAGCTCAGTGGGCCTCTTGGATCTCTCTGTTTTCACTTGAAGGTTAATTCAAACTGAACATTATGCTTGTGAAAGTGCCAGAGGAACAGCTCTAGGAAGCAAATTCCTTTATATATAAAAAAATATTTAACCAACAGAAAAGTGTGTTGTGGACAGTGCTGTCATATAATCCAGGGTGTTTTGTCCAAGTGTCTTAACTCCACTTCCCATTTCTTAAAGGTTTTACATACTATTCATGCCTTCCAAAACCGCTTCCCTCAGAAGTTTGGTGTTAATTAAAAATACGGTGTCATTTTAGCAAGTGGTCATTGGCCCAGTTAACATGACCTACCACTGACAATTTATAGAGTGCAGAGAGTAAATAACTGGGCAGTAAGGAGTTTTTAAATATTCATTTCAAAAACAAAACAAAAAAATGTTTTAGAAATTTTCTTCCAATCAGTGTTGCAGAAGTGGACAAAATTAGAAATTTCTGAGTACACACTGCATGAACTGAAGCTCTCTAGACTGGTCCTTAGAAGCATGTAGATGATTTTGGTGAAGCAGTAGTGTGTGACTACAAACTGATATAAATACAAATACTTTCATGACCATTTTAGGTAGCTCAGCTCTAAGCATAATTTGATGTGCAACAGTCTCTTGGTTTGCAGTCTAGACAACACTGTCAGCCTTGAAAATTTATTGCTGAACACTGTCACAAAAATGTGCCAAAGTAAAATTTGCATAAAGGTTATACTGTAATGGCCTGGCAATTGTCCCATCCAGTCCTGCATTTGTTTTAAAAACTTTTCACATTGTTTGAAATACATCATACTTCAGTCCAAACATAAAGGGAGTCTGTGGGAAAGCATTCTTTAGCTTCCCAGATGGAGATAATATTTATGATATGTATTTTTGTGAAAGTAATACACAATATTTGTGGTCATGTAACCACAATAATAGGAGTGCTTTATGACTATCACTTTCTACTAATTACCATAGAAAATACACCATAATTTAAAAAAATGTAAATTCAACTGTTTCAGTCCATTTATATTTTTGAACCACATTTTCATTATTACATGGTAAATTTAGAAAGCAAGTTTTCACTGCAGAGAAGAGAAACAAATATTCATGACAGCCAAGAAGGTTTCATTTTTTTTTTTCAAAGAAATCATACTATTTGTTTTGCTTCACTTGCATCTCTTGCCAGATTCTTCCCAATGCCTTAAAACCATGACTATTTAATAACAATGTGCAAATGCAGCAAATTCCTTGTGGTGAAGCAATTGTGGATTTCAATAATAATTGCCCACTGTACTAATACTACAGACTGTAGCTCTGAGTTGCGGGTAGGAGTTAAACTTTCAAAAAGCTGTTGTGGCTTAAGACCTCTCACCAATATTTGATGATGCTCATATTCACATGAATTTGAATAAACAGATCAATGCTCTTCTCTAAAACCTTTAGAAAGTTTGAGAATCTTTAAAAAACCTAAATAAAGTTTGAAAATTGTAAGAGATGCAGAAACGGAACAAAAACAAATCCAAATTTCACACCTGATAAAATAGATTTCCACTGTTTGAAAGATCATCTTTAAAAAGAGATTATCATATTTCCAATATTTGCATTTGCCATTGTCCTTTACAAAACTAAGAAAATAATGTCCTAGATGCCAAGAATGTATTATCTCTGTATATCAGAATGAAGTTACTCTGGCATAAGTGCAGGTCTGAATTGTACAGGAAATATAGTTAGAGAACCACATGATTTGAGAATAATTTTACTATGATAAAACCTCTATAGTAAGTAGCTTCTGTTGTCTCTAAAGTTATGAATTATTATAGCACCCAAGTTCAGCAAGGCACTTAAGCACACTCTAAGGACACAGTAGTTCCACTGACATGCATTAATGCTTTTTCAATGTCTAGATCTAAGCATCAGGGAGTTGGTCTTCTAACAACCATCCAAACAATATTCATGACTTCAACACCTTCAGAATTTCTAATGATCATTATGACTTTAGAGGACAGATTTCTTCCCTGGTTTTTGGATTCCTCCACTAGAATAATTGCATGATGACTATCTCTCAAAATACTCAATGGGAAAACAAACTGTGAGAAATGATTGCATTTATTTATCATATTTTGCAAAGGAATAATTAAAGATAATTGACTCAGAAAATCACCTACTTTTAAAGCTGACTGACACATGTTTGCTGTCTAGGTCTCAGAAAAAGGTAAATTTAATTCCCTGTTTCAAAATCAGAATACAAAAAAATGCATATTTCCATTTTTAATTAAGACTTCCTGCACGTTCCTATTGTTTTTATAGCTTTTATCTTCTATCCTTTTTTTCTATGTTGATCTGTCCAAGTTATTTTTGCTATGCAACCCTAACAAGCTGACATCCTACTACTTATGTAGCAATAGTTCAGATCAGCACCATTCAAAAAAGACAGAATTGAGTTAAAGGGAGATTAAGGCTTTAGAGAGACATACTGGTGATAGGGCTGGAAATTCCGGTATAGAAACAGCAATAAATTAAGAAAAATACCTACAATGTTTGATATTGTTCACAACAACATCATATTGCCTTTAAGTGCTCAGTTGAAAAGGATCACACAATGAGAACAGAAGAAATGGGACAGAAAGCATTTCAAAGAAACAATTTCAGTAAAACAGGTACCTCTTGCTGCTTTTTTGTGAAGCTTTCCTACAACCTCTCCCACATACCTTAGTATGAGCCAGCAAGCAAAGCTCTGTAAGTTTCCCGTGAAATTAACCGATATAAACAGAAGCCCCTGGAAGAGCCTAACTTTCTAACTTGTCCCAAAAATCATTAGTGTTGTGAAACAAAATGTAATTCTGACTGTAATGGAAGAGAGTCAGCCTTCACATCCCATGAACATGAGTAATACTCAAGAAGCAAATATGGATGGAAAAGTCTGAATTCAAGTAATTTTTTTGCTTTCTCACATTAGTATAATCATAATTGTTGAGATAAAGAAATAAAATTTACTGGAACAGTACAGGAAATGTAAAACCAAGTTTTAAAAACTCACAGCTTTCCTGTGGGGAAAAGGCACTGTTCCAAAGACATGTGAAGCCGAGCTCTGGTAAAGCCAGGGACTAGAGTAACGTGAGACCAACCAGTATGGTTGCCAGCACGAACTCCGCTTTATTCCGCGAGATGGCGGGTTTTATACAGATTGAATAGTTTACAGTTAGCAGGTGCACTGTGATAGGCAGTGGACATACAGAAGCACGCAAACAATCCAGGGTTAAGGTAGCTACGGAGACTTAGTGCCATTACCTCTATGCTGCGAGCGTCCATACCTTAACACATTCCTAGTAGCAGATAAGTTTATCTGCTACTACGTATGCTGAACGTTCTGCGGCCTACTAGACCCAGGCCTGAGGCCTAGTTCGGCCTAGTTTGGAATAGCTCAAATGGTATCTGTGAGCATATCATGCCCACGATACCTGAGAAACTCGGCCACAGTTCCCCCTTTTTCTTTTTGGGATATCCAAACCGACGTTAAGGCACGGCTGGCTAATTTGCGCATACATTGTATTAAGCAAGGCACTATTATTAAAACCACTATGACAGCAATAAAAATCATTATACCAAAACGAATTAAATCCACAATCCACCCGGTGAGATTCCAAGACTTCAGCCAATTGTCAAACGGAGTGTTTTCAACTACAAGGTGTTTCATGTTGTCCCTCAACTGCGCTAACTGCTGATGTATCGACCGTGAGTGGTCTGATAAATTCATGCAGCACATGCCTTCAAACTCTTCGCATCCATGCCCCTGAGCCAAAAGAAGGAAGTCAATCGCGGCTCGGTTCTGGAGCACTGAATGGCGAATGCCACTAACATCTTCAGCAAGCTCACTCAACAACTTTGTCGTTATGTTAATCTGTTTCCCCATCCAGCAGGCTAAATGTTTCAGTTGTGTGAGGGCTTGTGCTGAAGCAACTCCTGGGGCAAAAACGGATGCTGAGATCACGGCTGCAGGCTGCCATAACTTAACTTGATCTCTGCAGTTGGGGCCTAGTTGAGACATACTGCGTTTAACTCGTTGAGCCTTTTTTGGCAAGCCTAGAACCTGGTGAATACTAGGTGCGAACAGGGTTAGTTTACCAAAATAACACGGTCCTCCTACACTGTTTGGAGGTACTGTGGACCATGCTCTATCTCCACAAACTAGAAAGATTCCTGGTGGCAATCTCTTAGCAGCTGTTGTCAATTGTGTGACAGATCTGACCCAATTATTACAATACTCAGTGTAATTGTAATACAATGGTGAATGAGGAGACAACCACATATCATGGCTTTTCAACTGCTGCTCGTTTATGATCAATAGACTTGAATTTACTGCAAAGTGCCCAAAGACAAGACAATAGTTTCCTGGCACAGAACCTAAAAGATCAAACTCCTGAGGCTCTGGACCAGCAGTTCTAAGGTTTCGCGCTATGGCAGCAGCTTGTGGCCCTAAAGCACCTTTTGGGTCAATGCTGACGGGGGTTGAAAACTTGAACTCTGCCATGGAGGTCAGTGGAACTCCAATCAAGCAAGTTCTAAAAGGATTGGATGGCGTAGCTAGAGATAAACAAAAGGAATCCTGTTTAGTTTGTTTGGCCCAAGTAACCCACATGTTCTCCCTCGTGTCAATGTTAAACATCCCTGCTCTTGTTTCTACTACCATGCTGATTAAAACAAACACCCTCAAGCTTAACATTTCACCCATTGTGAAAAGCAAACAGTGTAGCACACAGGCTATTAACTTAAAACCTTAACCAATAACTTATCGTGTCTCTAAGTGTCAAGCTATTGCAGTGCAATGAGATATTATTATTAAAACAGTCAATTTTCAGCACTCTCCGCGTCTTCTTGAGGTGCTTCAGGTAAGTCGTCGCTGTCTCTGTGAGTGTCTCTAGGAGTGTCACCGCCGGTTGGTATCTTTTCTTGCGGACACGCACGGGTAAAGCGACTCGGCACCCAGACAGGTCCTGCTTCTCCTGCGGAAACACACATATAACCGCAACCATTAAACAAGACTGGACTGGGTCCCTGCCATTCACCTGTTCGCATGTCCTTATGATATACGTAAAGTCCTGGGATTGCTTGTGGTCTCCCTTCTTTCACAGCCTGGTGGTGGATGACAACTGCAGGCTCTTCTCGCCCTTCTGCTAGGCATAAGTAATTTACAGTGAACAGTACTTTAGATAAGCGATTGGTCACATCTAGGTCATTATTTTGTTTTTGCTTTGCGAGATACTCTTTCAGCATCCGATGAGCCCGTTCCACGATGGCTTGGCCAGTAGGAGAGTGAGGAATCCCGGTAGTATGTTTGACTCCCCACTTCTGCAGAAACCTAGCAACTTGTTGTCCTGCATAGGCTGGACCATTGTCAGTCTTGATTTCTGCAGGCACTCCCATCACTGAAAAGCAAACAGTCAAATGTCTCTCAACGTGCAGAGCTCTTTCCCCAGTTTGTGCCGTAGCCCAAATGAATTTGGAGTAGGTGTCAATAGTGACATGAACATATTTCAGCCTTCCAAACTCTGGGATGTGTGTTACATCCATCTGCCACAGTTCCAGGGCTCTCATGCCTCGAGGATTCGTGCCTAGGCCAAGACCTGGCCCATGATGACTGCATTGAGGGCAGGCACGCACGATCCCTTGTGCATCGTTCATAGATATTTGAAATTGCCGACGCAAAGCTCTAGCATTCTGATGGAAATTCTCGTGGCTGTTGCGAGCTCTTACAAATTTGCTTTCAGGAGGGACATGGGCAACGCAACTGACTGCAGCATCTGCCCGTGCATTGCCTTCTCCCAAACCATTGCTGCACTGATGACTACGAATGTGCATCACGCAAAAGGCATGCTGACGCTGTCTGAGTATACTCCTCAGTCGTAGAAATAGTTCTCCGAGGCGTTGATTCTGAGTGGTCTTAATGAGTGCATCTTCGATTCTTTGTACCACTCCAACCACATACAAAGAGTCTGACACCACATTAAGAGGTTCCTTATTCCAGGTTTGCAAAGCCCAACACACTGCTCCCAGTTCCAGGGTCTGCAAGCTGTCTCCGGCTTCACTGTGGATTAAATGCTGCTTCCATTCTCCTTGCTGTTTCCACACACACACAGCTCTTTGTGTCTTTCAGCCAGCATCTGTATAAACTGTTCTGCCTTCCACAGGTGTCATGGAACACAGAGGCTTCTCCAGCCACTGATGGCGTACAATCAGAGTCCACATCGGACCCTTTGGCTGTCGGTTGTGAACCACACCTGTAAAACCTAACAATGCTTCTTGCAGCTCCACAGAATGTCTCAGCTTCCAGTCCAGATCTTCATTTCTGATCGGAACACTGATATCTGCCGGTTCTTCCCCATCGATCTCTAAAATCCTATCTCTCCCTTTCCTGATGAGCAAGGCAAGGGCTTCTGTTCGTGTCATAACATGACTCTTCGGCTGTACAGACAAGAACACCCATTCAATCACACCAGCTGTCGACTGTAACCTAGACTGGTGTTCCCCCTTTTTCTTTTGCCATTGAAAGATAATGGCAAACGGACAGGCATCTGCGTTGGAGAGGAACAGTGACAGTGGGAGGTGTTCTATACGGCGAATGCTCCAACCACGTTGTAGCTTTTCTGACACCTTTATTAAGGCTCGTCGTTGCTCAGGGGTGCATTGTCGAGGGCTACTGGCATCATCACCGCAGAAGCAGTTGCAAGTCATCATTGGTAATTCCTACAATGGTGCGAACCCATTGCAGGTCTCCAAAGAGTCTCTGAGCATCATATAATGTAGAAATGTTGGTATGTAAAGTAATTTTCTGTGGCCGGATACGTGCACTCGTGATCAACCATCCTAAGTATTTCCACGGAGCTGATCGTTGTATTTTTTCCGGGGCCACAGTCAGACCGCGATGTTTTAACTGTGTGACTAGCCAGTTTAATTCCTCTGTGAGCAGAGGCTCTTTAGTAGCAATGAGGATATCATCAACATAATGATAAATTATTGCATTGGAAAAACGCTGACGAATTGGCTGCAAAGCCCAATTGATGAAAATCTGGCACATGGTAGGTGAGGTACGACTTCCCTGAGGAAGAGTCACCCATTCATACCGTTGTGCTGGAGCTGCTCTGTTAATAGATGGCACAGTAAAGGCAAAGCGCTGAGTATCTTGAGGATGGAGTGGGATAGTGAAAAAACAGTCCTTCAAATCGATGATCACAATGTCCCACCCTTGAGGAATCATAGTCGGTGCTGGCAAGCCTGGTTGCAGGGCACCCATTGCTTGCATCTGCTCGTTGACCTTGCGAAGGTCATGCAATAGTCTCCATTTCCCTGATTTTTTAGGGATGACAAAAATCGGTGTATTCCATGGACTCACTGAGGGTCGAATGTGACCCGCTTGTAATTGTTCCTGCACCAATTGCTTGGTAATTCGCAGCCTCTTCTCTGTCATTGGCCACTGCTCAACCCACACAGGGGTATCAGTTAACCAGGTGATTTTTAAAATGGGTGGCTGCTCTGCAGTGGCCACTAAGGAAAATGCCGGTCAGTAGTTAAAACCATCCCTATTTGGGAAAGCACATCTCTTCCTAGCAGTCCCAGAATCTCTTCATGCATTGGCACAACATATAGATGAGCCACAACCACTTGTCCATCTTCAAAGATGATCCGAATAGGATCTGCACTTATTGAGGGAACAGTCAGGCCTCCTACGCCCACAACGCGGGTATAGGGGGATTTCAGAGGCCAATGAGAAGGCCAATGTAGTTTATTAATTAAAGATATGCCTGCGCCGGTGTCTGGAAGTGGTTCCATGTCAATAATTTCGTCGCCTCGTTGCAGTTTCACTGCAATACATGGCCGCTCGTGTAAATCCACTGTAAGGAAAACATTGTGTCCCATAGATCCAAAGCTGCTAGCTCCGCCTTCGGTTTCCGCAGGCTGCTTTTGGGACTGACGACGTGGCAGGATGTTCTCAAAGGGGATGATCTGAGCAATCCTGCTCCCCTTTGGGATTGTCACAGGAGGCTGCAGGGCATAAACCATTACTTTTAACTGTCCAGTGTAATCTGCATTGATGACTCCTGGCACCACCATAATACCCTGTTTGCTCGTGGAGGCTCCTCCTAATATCAAACCTCCAGCTGAAGAAATTGTATTATAGATGGGTTCAGAGACATCAGTGGGGATTAAGGTTACTTCCTTATCTTGCAAAGTGACTTCTTCTGCTGCTGTTATGTCTATACCAACACTTCTCCACACAGCAGGTCTGTTTTGGTTCAAGGAGTCGTTTTTGGAGTCTGGTGGGCTGAGGCATCGACTTGTGTCTTGGCGCGGTGCCTCGACGCGCTGGCCGTGAAGTTTCCCTGTTTTCTGCAGATCTCTGTAGCATGAGTGTCCACATTGCATCTGTGACACCAAACAGGCTTCCGGCAGGTCCGCTTAAAATGACCTGGTTCACCACAGCGGTGGCAAGGGAAGTTCGTTGGTGGTTTTTTGCTGTTAGTAAAACGGTTAAAGGGTTTCCCTGTCAATGCAGCTGCGATAACATGTCCCTGTTGCTGCATTGCATTTTGCATTGCTGCTGTGAAAGCTGCTGTTTGGTTAGTTTGCTCTGCTCTCGCTGCTCTCACTAGCATTTCGTCCACGCCACAGCCTTGGGGAAGGGAGGCTAATATGGTTTTCATGTGTGCATTAGCATTCTCAAATGCAAGAGAGCGAAATAAATGGTTCTGCACCTCATCAGGCAAATCTGGAGCATCTTTCAAAGCTGTGGAAAGACGATCAATGAACTGTGCAAACGATTCTGTGGCTCCTTGCTTGACGTTAGCATAGGATGGAGGCTTCTTCTTGTCTGGCACCAGCAGCAAAGCTCTGTAGGCTAGTGACTGGGACAGCTGATGAATCTCAATGGGAAAAGTCAGCTGTACATTCGTCGTAGCGTAAGCTCCTTGGCCCGTCAGCATATCCGGCTGGATCCCATAAAATGGATCTCCCACTGTTTGATGCCTATTAGCTTCCTCAGTTGCTAGTCGTTTCCACTCTCTCTCAAAGATGAGAAATTGGGATGGCGTGAGCAGAAGTGCTGCAATATTGGAACTGTCAGCAGGGCACAAGAGGTCAGCTGTAAAAATGTATTGAATAATACTTTTAGAAGCTTCTGCACGAATTCCATACTGGCTAACCGTCTGCTTCGCAGATTGCAATACTTTCCATTCATGTGGTTGCCATTTAGCAACGTTTTGCTCGATCACCACAGGGCAAGCTATAACATTGGCCTCTTCAAAGTCCTTATCTAGGATGGCATTCTTTTTTACCTCTGCCCAGTGGTTCAGAAGTGGATCAGGTTGGTTGGCAGGCAGCGCCATCTGCTGGGCATTGGATGGCAGTGTCTGCTGGTTATGTATAGATGACAAGGGTTGCACGTTATAAGTTTTCTGTGGGAATGTTTGAGACAGCTCGATTGTCCTTTGCTCTAGTTGATTTTGCCGGTTTGAGAGCTTAGCAAGCTCGGCTATAATTTGCTGTAGCTCCGCTGATCTCTGCGGCTTTTCCGCCGATTGTGCCGCACAACGGCCGCCAGGTTCCAAAACTTCTTCATCCGAATCAGATTCCGGCAGAGGACAGTAGGACGCTCGTGGATGGGTATCGGGTCCCGCTGATGCAGGCTGCGAGGACGCAGGGGTCTCAGATTGAGCTGAACTCCCGGTGCCCGATCCGGACATGGGCGCCGCCATGTTTTCTGTTTTTGTTTTGGTCAGGTGGGCAGCTGACGTCAGCTCCCGTTCCGGTGGGGAGGGGTTTGACTCCGCTCCGCCGGTGGCACCGCCTCTAAGTCCGCCTCCTTGCTGCGTCACCTGTGCCCGCCCCGCGCCGCTGCCGGCTCCGCCTATCTCCTCCTCTTTCGCCACGCCCCTGGGGTCTGGCGACTGGCTCGTCCCCTCCCCCGCGCCATTCTCTCCAAACCGCGGCAAGGGCATTTCTGGCTTCTCGCTCATTTTCTCGGCCGCATGGCTGGCCACATCTACCACATTGCGGAGGGACGAGCAGAGAGGGGCCGCATTCCCTTTCACTGGATGTGTGGAATTAATCCCGAAAAATCTCGCTACTCTGGATACTTTTTTCTGCTCTTTCGCTTGGGGGGGGACAGCCCCCGGATCAGGAGAGCAAGGAGTCATTCTCTCCAAAGCGGAAATTGCGGCTTGGGCAGCTCTGCACTCCGCGGCAAAGGTTTGCAACGTGTTTATAATTTTTTTCCAAGTTACGCCTAACTCCGAGCAGAGTTTCGCGTCTTTCCCTTGTGAAACTACCAAATCCCACAGTAAGTCTCCGATTTCTTTCCATTCCGTCTCGCTAAACAAAAGCGAGGGCTGATGTAACTTCCCTTTCTTTTTAGCCCATTGGGCCAGCTGAGTTATATCAGAGTCTCTGATTTTTTCGCCCCATTTCGAGACAATGGACGCTAAAAGCTGCGTAGCAGCTATGAAATTGCGTTCCATTAATGTTTCCATCCGCGTGGCTGCTCTTACCTTCTCTCCGCTGACAGCAGGTGGCACTGTAGCCTTTCTAAGCAATCCAATCAGCCGACGCTCCCCGGCTTGCCCCGCAAATTCAGGATAGGAGTCCGCAAGCGGTACACACACGTCCTAAATCAAATCAAGCAGGGTCTTTTCTGCATTTAAGCCCTATAATCCAGCATTTAAGCCCTATAATCCAGCATTTAAGCCCTATATTTCAGTATTCATCCAGTGCTCAGCCCTGTGTTCAGGCGCCAGTTGAAGCCAAGCTCTGGTAAAGCTGGGGACTAGAGTAACGTGAGACCAACCAGTATGGTTTCCAGCACGAACTCCGCTTTATTCCGTGAGATGGCGGGTTTTATACAGATTGAATAGTTTACAGTTAGCAGGTGCACTGTGATAGGCAGTGGACATACAGAAGCATGCAAACAATCCAGGGTTAAGGTAGCTACGGAGACTTAGTGCCATTACCTCTATGCTGCGAGTGTCCATACCTTAACACATTCCTAGTAGCAGATAAGTTTATCTGCTACTACGTATGCTGGACGTTCTGCGGCCTACTAGACCCAGGCCTGAGGCCTAGTTCGGCCTAGTTTGGAATAGCTCAAATGGTATCTGTGAGCATGTCATGCCCACAATACCTGAGAAACTCGGCCACAGACATGTGTCATTCCAGGTAACCTTGTACCCAGGTTTTATTTGACATTTACTGCTACTCTTCCGTTAATCTTACTCTGAAATTAATTTACACCTTATTGACACTGGCAGCTGCTGTTGTGCTGACGTTTGCTGCGTCCTTAAGCATCCCTTGCAAGTCACACAGTATTTGATCTAGAAATCTGGATTAAAGTAGTAGCAATAATAATGAGCTATTATATTTTGTGTTAGGAATAGCCCTGACTCTTATATTCTTTGGCCTTGCAGGAATGACTTCAAGATTACATCATCTATTTGAAACTGGAAAGCTTCTAAGCAGACTGCCATGAGGAACTACATTGCCCTACAGGAGAGAGAACAGTCACAGTTGTTTCTGTAGCTGTTTTCTTCTCATTTATGTTGAATAATTTCTAGGAATAAAATCTAAGAGGAGGGGATGGTGGAAGGACAATGAAATATATGGAACAATCCAAAACTTGTTTTGTTAGTGGAGTTGGTTAATGTTTCACTTTTTTTTAAACTTCATGAATTTTTATTCAAACTATTTAGAGCCACATTCTACAATGTTGGTTTTCTACCTTTCTACCTTTACTGATTTATCCTTTAAAAGAGCTGTCTGAGCCTTGTTTTAAAAATTACTTTTACAAAATGGTGGTTATCACTGGCTGCTACAGCACAGCTGCAGTTGTGTTTAGGAAGTGAATGGGGAGAACTTACTGGCAAACTATAGGCCTTAACCTACCTTTTTATGCTGGTGCTGAATAAAATAGTTCCTTTTATGTGTTGAAAAACAACTGAAATTAATTTGTTATAGCTCTGCTGTATTTGCGAACCTTCTCAATATGACCCAGCAGGGATTTTCCTGTCTTTACTTAAGCTTGATGAGATGAGCAGCTTGAAGAAAATATAAAATGTAGCACACACAAAAATTTGACAGCTTCTGTATGAGATAATGGCCATTTTCTTCCATTCACAAATCAGTGCATAATAATTAGTTTCCTTTTGTTGGTATTCTTTAAATAGTTGGTGCTCTTCTGGTTTTGTATAATACTGTTGGCTAAAAGCTCTGTAGATTTTTACATATGAACATACATGTGAGCTATTTTGATACCCTAAGCACCACAGTTTGCTCTTTGGTTCCAAAGATGATCCCATGTACAAGTCTGTGAAGTGGCTATTTTGAAATCTAAATTTATTTAACCCAGGAAGACATACAGAAAGGTCTAGCTGGTTTATCCACATATAGTTAATCCACTTATGTTTCTGCTACTCTGAGCCATTAGTAACCATAAACTTAATGTTGTGGATGAATTGAATTGATTATCAAATCAGGAAAAACAGGAAAGCTTGATTATTTTGTATCTCTCTATTAGACCTAATATCATTAACTTCTCACAATTAAATTCAGGTCCTTCCTATTTCTGAGACATAGGAAGTCTTTCTGAGAAAGCAAAGGAAAAGAGGGTGCTGTGCTTCAAACATTTGGACCCTGGTGACTTGAGGGAGCCAAGAATGCTGCAGCAGCTGGACGTGTTTGCAAAAAAGCATCTTCAGTGTCAGTTCATCCATCATGACCAAAGCAATTTACTGCAATGGAGTTAGTGCTGGCCAAAGATGCTGAACTTTGAGCCCTTAAGCCCTCAAACCTGCGTCCGTCTGCAGAGCGAGCGTATCAGACCCACACTGTCTCTCACCTCAGCTCTAGTTTGAAGACAGCTGATCTAAAGATTAGAGGGAAGGTCATGCTGTACTGCCACAATTAAAAACTGTTTAAAATATGTTAATGAGGAACAGATTTGCAAAAGAATTTAGTACCAGAAAGAACAGAAGTCTACTCAAAGGTCCTAAGTTATAACTGTCATGAAAATGCCTGAAGATCAGTACCTTTCTACGATCACTCAAGGTGCTACCTCGAGATTTGGGTGCCCAAATACCTTTAGCAGTTCATTTCCATGTGCCTTTTCCCATATTTTGACCTTTATGGGCACATGATTATGTGCCACTATAATTGACACTGAACATTAATCAGACAGTGGTGTGTTTTAGGCCTTAACTGCACTGTTTGAACTGCTGACCTTGAGAGAAAAGGTTTTATATACCATTCCCAATCCCTTAAGTCTTCCTGTCACTGCAAAGCAAATACGTGGCTTTTATGGATGGATTCAGTTTCAAGTCTGCAGCTTTTCTAATGTTTTCTTAAAATTACAAAAGTGGCTTTCAGGGGAAGTTTGTAAACATAGGCACATTTTTCATTGCACACTATTACCACCACAGACAGGCTTTTGTAAAATACTGCATGGTTTGATATAAGGGAGAAAATCCCTTATGCAGGAATGTTGTTTGTAGAAGTGTCCTGTAAACTTAGAGATAAATAAAACCACAAACAATAGCGGATCATATCTTTGCTCTTTTGCCATTCACATTACAGTGGTTGGCAAAGATTTCTTTAACCAAAGTAGAATGAGGTTTCCTTGAGAAATACAGATGCCATCCCCTTTTACATTACACACAATTTTGCAGTTGCTGCAGCCTTGTAATGCTCAAGCTTAATTGAAAAAACACCTTGTTTTCCTCCTTTTATGCTCATCATCTTTCTTAGTTTTTCTTACTGTTAATCTCAGTGGAATTTTTATACTCTGTCTTTTAAAATAGTTAATGGAACAAACACAAATCATACATACATTCTCAAATATTATTCCTATGAGTGCACATTTAAAAGATCAGTGTGTGACCTGAAAACAAGATCCAAGGAGATACATGGAAACTAGCCTCAAATCAAAGCTATTAAAAATATAGCATGCTGCATCTTGCTAATGATATGAAATATACACATCAATATCAATAATTATACTTAAAAAGAAAATTTGATGTCAAAGTAAAGCAGCTGAGAAATGGCTATAATAGTCAATCAGTTCTCAACTACAACGTCAATTTGGTTTATTTTCTTTTTTTAAACTTGAGCTGTTTTCATTAGCATTTCTAGTACCAGTAGTCATATTTCTGTTTCTTATTTGTAACTTTGAGACATTTGAATGGTTACTGCATTAACTGTGACTGGATGGACTACCAAAAGAAGACTGCCTTTGAGGGCTTCTGAAACCCTTGGCAAAACTTGCTTACATCTTCTCACCCTGTTAATCTGGTGCTACTGTTACCAAAGGGTCTGCACAAGGAAGCAATGGCCAGCAGGATGCAGTGTGGGCATGGAGTGCTTCAGATATGTGAATTTGTGCTTTAGTGAAACAGCTACTGAAGCACTGTAGCTGACAGACAAAACCCACACAATTAAAAGAAACCAGATGTACAAAAAAACCAGACAAAAGAAGCTGGATGATGCCAAATAAAAAAAGGCAGAGAGAAGTAAACAATTATAAATTGGTTATTAGCTAGAATAAGCAGCATGACTGGGAAAGCCAGACTTTAAGATGAATTCCATAGTGCCACAATCAGCACATCTCCTTCCATTAAAGCCAATGGGTGTTTTGTTGCCAAGGAATCTCTCCATAAAAATTTTGTAATGATACCCTTCCTTACTCGATTAAGGCAGTGAAACTCTCTGGTTGCTTTAAAATTACAAAATATTGTTTCAGACTCAGCAATACTTGTTTTTGCAAGAACATATGCTCATAGGGCTGAGATAAAGACCAAAGAACTACTGCAAAATATTTCCACTCCTTTTCTTCTCTTTTAAAATCTTGCTGGACTTTTTCCTTGTACTCTCTTTTTCAACAAGGCTTCCAAATCTCTGGACACAATCTGTTTTCCTATGAGGAATCAGATAATGATAACAGCAGAAAACCAAAAATAAAACCAAAGAAGACGACATATACTCATTTATCCTTGAACTGCATATAAGAAATATAAAAAATAATATAAATAAAGTGAATATAAGGTACCATCCAAATTCATACCTCAGCCATTTTCAGACCTTAATAAAAGCTCCTAAAATTTAGTTGTTATATAGACATGTTTGTTATGAAATTGTTTGAACCTGATAAAGTAATGAAACAATCACCATCATCAGAAATTGCGGGAAAATATTTGAAAAAACTCTGCAGTCTGTAAGCATCCTACCTTTCTTTTGCGCAGTTTCACTTGATTGTCTGAATTTTCGTGTGTGGTCAAGTGATTCCTTACATGTAAACACTGAATGTCTTCTGCTGAACTGACATTTGAAAGGCATTTGTTTTCAAGGGCCACTTGAGGTTCTGTGAAACCACTTCCATCCAGACCATTTTCCACTGCTGGGATGCAAGGGCAAGGAGGAGATTGCATAAGGCTGTTGCTGGGTTGCACTGCTAAACAGAGCTGTCCATCACCACTGGTGGATGATTCAGAAGAAACCCCACTCTCTACCACATTGCACTCAGACTTTCCAAGCCCATCTTTGAAAGCATCAGATTTCCAGCGCTGTTGTGCAATTACAGCAGTATGAAGCAGCTGCTTCCCAGACATAATAACTTCTTCCACATTTGGAGGGTCGATACAATTTTCCTTCTCTACATCTACTGTTTCATTTAAGACTTCGTAATTACAAAGCTCCAGGCTTTGGCCAATACTGCCACAAACATCTTTTTTTGTCTCCTCTTTAGGAACTGTGTCACAGCCAGGTTCCTCACTTATATCTCCACTGCTTCCAGATGATTCAGCTGCCTTGTTACCCTCTGTTATTGGCACCACCTGTGATAAGGAGCCTGCTCCATTTAAATTGTGCCCTTCCTCTTTGGGTTCACTTCCTAGAGCAGTGATGTGGTAATCAACACTATCCAGGTTGAGTGCAGAACAGTCATCATCGTCATCAGACACATGGATTAGAGTTTCTGTGCTGGCCTTCAGAAAACGTTCCTCGTCCTCATGGTTATCGTTTTCATCCACCTCCTTTGAGACATTTCCCAGCTGCCTTTCAGGGAAGCCCATCCCCTCTCCAGTATAGCAGCATTCTGGAAATGAAGCACATTTTTCTTTCCGGTCCACGCTCAAAACCTCATCTTTTTCCATGCCTGTCTGCAAGTTATCAGCTACAAGTCCGTGACGACATGCTGTATTATACTCCACAGGCTCCAAAGCCAATCCCATCCACTGGGTCACATGCTCTTCCCAGCTTTTCTTTCTGATTGCTAGAGACATGTCATAGCAGATCAGCAGCAGACTGCAATGTACCTTCCACAGAGGGCCAGAGATGTTATGGCTGCTGTGCACTGCTCTGGAGGGAGAGAAAGTTTCATCATTTTAACATCTGCAAGAAATAAAAAAAAGACTGTGTTATCGAATCAACTCCCAATTAAAAAAAAAAAAAAAAGAAATGGAAGGAACAGTTTAAACAAAAGTGTAAAACAAGATAAGACTGTGGGACCAGAAGGACAGGAATTTAAAAGATTATTTTGTTTAAAGTTTTAATACTTTTCATACAAAACTTGACAGGACTTATAATTCAGTATAACATTTTTTTATGATTACTTTCCAATATCAAGTAAACAAAAATAGTATAAACAGGTAGATGGCAAGCAGCTTCAGGGACAAAATTTTACAACAAGCTTAACTGTGTCTCTCATAAGATAATAATTTAAATGGGTCTAAATTACATTATATCTTCTAGTTGGTTTGTATACAGAGTAACTTTATTTCTTCCTCATCCACAGATACCTCTGGAGTGCAGAATTCTGTTTCCCAAAGAGGTAAGGACAACTACCTCTTTGGTAGGGTTTTTCCAAATTTACCAAATGTCCAATGTATAAACTACTTATCTTCTGAGTATCTTTGGCCCATTCAGTGACTCTTATTTTTATTGCTACTATTCATTCTCTTCAGGCCAAGTTGTAATTACAAGTGTTACAAGAAATTGCAGAGTAAATCAGTTGTTGTGTAATAATAAAAAATCATAGAATCCTAGATAAGCTTGGGTTTGAAGGGGCCTTTAAAAGTCATATAATCGTACCCTCTAAAATACAACCCTTGGAAAACTACTCCAAGTTTTTGGTGTATTTCCTCACTCAAATACATGATAAAACCCTGCCATGCATTCCCCTTGTTGAATATATCCATGATCTAGTGTAAGGCGTGAAGAAAGCTGTTATTTAGGACAGGGCTCTCCAGAGGGGTAGACTGTGAGCCAGCGTGGTTGGCTGTAGCTCTGCTGCTCACCTGGGGTGCCTGGCTCTGCCAGAGGCCCCTGTCCCTGCTTGGGTTTCTATGTGGGGAATTTGCACTGGCTGCTGCATTAGCCATTCTGTATGATCGCACTTGAGGTACATTAACCTTGTGTCATTGCATGTGTATATTAGCATGTGCATATGTAAAAAGAAAATATATTAATTTATGAATTATAAAATAAAGTTAACAAGTTCGTTGTCAAAGAAGAAAACAAAACTTCTGGCTCATAAAATGTTAGAAGTTCAAGGAGCAGACACTTCTATTTTTCACTCCCTACACAAGATCTGTCAGCACTTAGCATGGATCTGGTTATTGATTTCAGCAATAAAGAAGATTAAGTAGTGAGTTTGTTCTGTGTCATTTCAGTCCACTAAGGCAAATTCTGATCGTCCACCAGGCCACAAAGCTGCCTTGACAAACCACATGCCTGAAAATATAATAGTATTTATCTTGAAAGAAATGCAGAATTATGCCTGGGCAACTGAACCTCCATAAATTATGTCTTGACAAACTGACTTTCAGGATAGACTTGTACACGGTCCTAGATCTTCAACCTTCTTTTGGGAATGGCAAGCTTCATTTCACATTCACATTTTCCACCTCTGTGGAGACTCTGCTTAAAATGAACATATATTCATAGAGTATATGAAATTCCATGGACAAGTCATTAGCGTGTGGGAGGCTGAGCAAAATGGAAAATAACACACAGAGCCAGGCCAAAAAAATTATCTGCTTTCAGTGGCAAATTTTAGTACTAAAAAGTTAATACAATTTTATAATTCTCTCTTCTTTCCTGGGCAAATATGAGATGAACCTTAAATATTAAAATCTAAAGTCAAATTATTGTATAAATTTGCATCACATTCTTATTCTGATTTAATCTTTATTTCTAAGTGTGTGTGGTCCAAAATTACCAGAGTGAAAAATCAGTAACGATAATACTTTTAACTTCTGCTGCACCTTTTCCTGAGGGACACTAAAGCTCTTCAATTGAATTAATTTTACAGTCACCACTGTGTTTTGTTTTGATCTTTGAAAAGAGGCATGTTTAGAAAGGGCTCAGTGGTTTCTACTGTCCTTCATGAGCAATATTTGGAGTTGCACGAGGGTGCAACACATTGGCAGCTTCCCTTTCTTCCCCTACTCGAACACTACCCTCACCTGCTTTAGAAAAAATCAAACGTGGTTGCTAGAGCCATATAGGGACATTTCTGACAACAATCAATAAAGATACTAGAAATGTTAAGTGTCAAAACCTAAAAAAATTGCAACTCTTAGTGGCATGCCTGCATCCACCTACCTAATATTAGGCTGCTCTTAATGTGCAGAAGGCAGGCTCTCAGAGACTTAATGGGTGTGTGTTAATCTTGCTGCTGCTACATGGAGTTACAGAAATGGGGGAACAATCTGTTACTGTTTTTCATTTTTTGAATGTGGTGAGTTATATTTCATAGGGGATGAAAAACAAATTTTACTTTAGGAACCTTTCTGTGTTACTTGCATTATCATTAGTTTCAGCTGCCTCATAGACTGCAGTAAAATTATTAAACAGAAAATATAAAATACTCTGTTTGAAGTGCAAGACAAATATCTATACCACATGGGCACTTTTATTGTTCTCAAACAAATGGGTGTATGTTGGCACTTAATATGAAAATCTACAGTACTTATGCCACCTCTCCAGGCAACTTCACCAGCAGTTCCTGAAATCCCCTCATTCCCATGGTGCATGAAGGAGCTCAGTTTGGTGACAGCTTACTTTTCTTCTGCTCCCTCTCCACTCCTCAAAGACTGCGTTGAACAATTCAGCTTAGAAATTATTTTCCTGCTTTAATTGCTTGACACTTTAAGGGCTGACAAGAAACTTTCTTTCTTTTCTACCTATTTATTTAGGACAACCTATCTCCTTCCACTCACATGCAAGGACATAAGCTGTGCCTTGGAGGGTTCACTGCTCCAGCCCTCTGAAGGAGATTCTCTGCCAGAGAACAAAGTGCACTGCCACTTTGCAGAAGAAAGCACTCATGTCTTCATCACTGCTTTTCTGCTATTGCTGCTCATTTTTTTTTCTTGACATGCATTATCTTTTACTCTCTGAGAAATGCCCCTCTCAAGTCCATTTGTACTTCTCCCCAAGGGAAGATGCATTCCCCTTTCTCACTTCCTATTCTTGCCATGCCAAACTAGAAACCTTTTTATCTGATTTCTGCAGAATTTTAAGGCTGTCAGATAAACCATCATCAGTCTGTTGAAATGTTTTGCAGAGTGAAAAGACCTTTTCTTCTGATCAAAACATTTATCAATATGATATGGTCCACTCAGCTGTTACTATAATTCAGACTTATATTTTGCTTTACTTTTCAATAGCACTGTTTGGTATTGCTTAGTACTATTAACTTTCTGAAGAATAAAAGTTTGAAACAAAAATACAAAGGATAAGACTTCTAGGCAAAATTTCTTGATCCTGGGTTTGAAGAAAGGACTATTGGCAATATTGACTCAATAGGTAATTCTTGACCTACAGAAAGTGAAACTGAGCAGTGGGTCACCATACTGCAGCAGAAACCCATTCAAGAACCTTCTATGGTGCTTTACATTGTTTACAAAACTAGATGTGAATTTAGATGGATTTTGTAATAATTTACTGCCTATCTCCTTTTACTGTAAAATATAGCATTAATGAAAAGTAGGGCAAACCTTTAGGTTAGTTTATTTTTGGAAATTTTGTGTCTATGTGTGACTGAGTGACCTTACAACTGATAAAGCACAAAATGATGATGAACTGGTAGTCTTGCTTTTAATTAGACTGTCTAATATTTTCCTTCATTTCCTGTGATTGTTTTTTACAAAAAATCTCATATTAAACTGCTTGCAGCAGGCTTTCAAAATTCAGACAGACAATTGTTTTTTATCTCTTGAAATTCCTTTCAGATTTGGCTGTGCTACACATTTCTCAAGATACATTTTACCTTCTCTTATTTCCCTCCTCAAGGAAAAATGACACCTTACAAGAAGTGTATCCTTACACAAACTCAATACTAGGATTGACATCTGTGAAACCTGCAGCAGGAAGAACTAAGTCTTGGAGCTAGAGGGAGAATGGAAAGGGAAGGAAGGACACTTACTCCACTATCCGGAACTGTGGCTACCCAGACCTGTCAGAGCAGCTTCCCTTCTGGGGCTTAGGACAGGACACATAAACATCCCAGTTAGAAGGATGTGAGGGCAGAAGCACACAACCAGGGCTCTCTGGTCCTACATCTTGCCCCTCAGACTTCCAGGAGACGGGAGTGGATCCCTGTTTTTCCCAGAGTGCAAAAAGGATATAAGGAGAGCAACATAGGGCCGTGCAGCAGTAGCAGCCACCACACAAGCTGAGGCAGTGAACCCCAAGCCATTAGGAGGGAAGGACTACGGCAAAAGCAGTCCTAAGTAAGACACTGCTGAGCAGGACACTTGGTGGCACCCCTGTATGGCCAAAGCACTGCCACTGACACAGATGTGACATCCCTGCTGCCTCCACCAATTCCTCCATTGCACCATGGGCAACTTCCAACTTCCACCTTGCCATACATAGAAAAGCTTTGGAAGGAGAAAAGTTGCAGAGAACACAGGACAGCTTACAAAGTCTGTGGCAGGAAAGTTTCTGAAAGGGCAACCCAGGCAGTACAGCCTCACCATGATGACAGTGGAATTTAATTTTTGCTAATGTTTTGCATGAGATGCAAATCTTTTCTCAAAAAAAAAACAAACCAAAAAAACCCCAAAAAAAACCAAAACCCAAAGCATTAGCTTATGAATGTAAACAAAGATGAAAGACTTTTGTTACATTTTTTACTTAGCAGGAGTATGTAAGCAGTGGAGATCAAGCAGAAATATTTATTTTGTTATCATTATTTTATCTCCATTGGTCTGTGACCCCAGTCAGTGAACTTTGTTTAAGGAAGTCTAAGTGAACAGGGTCTGTTTCCTATAAACTCATCTCACATCTCCTGGTCTGGCTTGCATACAGCTCATTTAGTAACTCCATACCAATCTCTGACACAGAATGTTGTTTACAAATAATTTGAGATAAAACATAAGCCTCTAGGTCTTCTCTCAGCTATTTATTTTAAAAGATCTCCTGCTTTTAAAATGCAATCCTGGACATAGGCCACCTTTTGGATTTCACTCAAGTGGAGGCTTACCTTGTCTGCAGTTTCTATATAAGCAACTTTTGTAGTGCAGAGGTTTAGACCATGCTAAACCCTGCTGTTGTAGAGTGGAAATATAAGAATTGTTTGGTTGTGGGGTATTAATCTAGTGAATACCAGATGCATTTTTTCCAATTTCTTTAATATGTAAAATCAGATGCTAAAACCAGTTTGAACTTATAATTATTTAAAAATATCTACAACTTTATTTTAAAAATCAGAAAAAGCATAGTACTTTTAAGACAAGTATGTTTTCAGAATGAATTAATAAAACAATTTAAATCTTTTATATAACTTTTAATGGTCAGGTTTTCATGTGCATGCATTTGATGTACTTATAAATGTGAACACAGACTATTAAATATAGGTGTTGCTGATTTTTTGTACAGATAAACAGAAATACATCCCGATAGGGTCTTTTCACAGGATACTTGTCCTTTTTTTTGATGAGATCTTACCATTGGCTTCCAGCCATGAATCAGTGGACAGAAATAGAGGCAAATAGTACTAAGACCAACATACAAACATTCCTTCCAGCATACCCTACCATACAGGATTTTAAAATTGCTGCCCAGCTATAGATCAAACAGGACACAACTGCTAACACCTTCGTGATAAGTTCCTTCCTGAGGAACTGACCCCTGTTGAAGCATCCATGAGGAGAGATTCCAAGAAAATAAAGTGATCGGGAACCAAATATTAGAATTGCATAACAATACTCAAATGAAATGTTACTGAACTTGTAACTCTGAGAGGTATCCAAATAATCCTCTTTACACTAAGGAATGGAAGGGGAGACACATGTAGAGAGGGCAGATGTGGGGAACTGCAAGAGGGACATTCTTCCAAGCTAACTGCAAATGCCTTTGGGGTCAGAGATGAGCTTTACTTGAGAGAGAGCCACAGAGCCAGAAGGGATCCTGAGCAGGGACTGGGGTAGGTGTGGGAAGTACAGCCTTCCTAGGATAAGAGACTTCTTCAGTCTTCCTCTCTCTGATCATTAAAAGGAAGACAAAGCAGAGGGATTTCTGGCCCTCACTTCCCCACCTCCCTACGAGGCCTCAAGAGTGGTATCTCCAGTGAGTGAGAAGGTGGAAGGAACGGGGAATTTCTCTGCACCCTGAGCTTTGGAATGCTGTGAGCAATGATTGGATGCAACAAAAGCTGGTTTAGAATCAAATGAAAAAAGACCACTTAGTTGTGAACTACATACTTGCAAATCTGATTTCCATATGCAGTTAATTGCCTAAAAAATCTAACTAATGTCAAAAATAAAAATTAACAGAGACCAGAAACTAAAAGAAAGTCAGAAGTGAGAATATGTGTTTGATTGATTTATTTTGATATAAAGACAGATTATTAACTATTTTGTGAAGGCAGGTGTCCTAGGGTGACTTTATGATGCTTGTTTCCTCCCAAATTTGCCCTAAACCAGGACAACAGGTATTAAAACCTGTGTTTTTTAAATTACTCAGAACAAGAAAAGGAGTAAAATGATGAAATTTGCTAATTTCACCAAATGGAAATGAAGAACTAGGAGATAAAACTGCATATGAAACTCTCTGTACTAAATAAAATGGCATGCAGTGATTAAAAATACTTCTAATTATAAATGCACATTAAAAGTCTCTATTATATTGTCTACCAATCTGGAAAACAAACCCCAAACTAAGTTGCTGTGGCTGTTAACCTGTAACTGAATTTCAAGTGAAAATTAGAACATACATAGCACAATAGGCAAAAGAGCAGCTGAGCATAAGGTGGCATAATTAAAAATATTTTCTAAATTCTTATTATGTAATGAACTAAAAACTACATATAACGATGGTAATTCCATCTCAGAAAGAGAAATAGGGTAGGAAAACATACAGCAAAAAACAACACAAAGGATTAAAAGTATGATATGGCTTCTGTCTGAAGAGCCATGAAATACATGAATGTTTCCTGACTGGAAAAGAGAGAATTTAGAGCCATATAAAAATCAAGTGTATTGTGAAAAAGGAGAACATTTATTCATCATGCGTCACACAGCAGGAATTTGCAAAAGTCTAAAGTAGAGAAAGCAGAAATATTAAAACAGAACAAAAATATTTTTTTTGTTTGTCCATGTAAGCAAATAGAAGCTATAATATATAATAAATATAAATCGTACTGCAAAAAGTTTGTTATTTCTGATATAAGAGATACCACACAAGAAATTAATCAAGCCATGCACCTGAAAGCATTCTTCTGACTTGATAAGTATTTCCTCTTTCCTTCAGGGATCAGTTTCATTATCTCTTTAGCGAACTGTTTTATTTTCTTCTTTTCAGATTTCGATATATGTCATACAAGCTTATTACAGCTTACTGCCACTGGAAATGCCTAACACACTTAAGGGTGTAAACTTCCTTCCTTTGGAAGATATTTAACATGTTATAAAAACTGATGTTGTCCAGCAGCGCTATAAGATCTCAATACTTGGACAACACAAAATGTAAATTCAAGTTGGCAAGTTATTCATTCAGAGACTTCGAAAGTCTTGCTTGTGAAGTTTTGTGAAAATGTTATTGGCTCTCAAGATGTGAGTCCAAACTTTGTCAATATGCCTTAACGTATAGCTAGAAAACATAAACCATCATGAAGCTCTTTTATTTTCTCTTCCCTAAAAAGCAGCTGCATTACCAGTGCTCATCATCACACAACAAAAAGCTTTTACTTGTAGCCAACATTGTGATTACAGTGGCTTTTAGCTTGGTTGTATTTGTATTTGGTTCATTTCCAGTGCTGAGCCTCAGATCAGCCAAGGCTCTTCCTCAGGGATGAGAAAGGGGAAATGACTGGATCCAAACTGATCCACTGTTATCCAGGCTTACTAAAGAGCTATATAGCTTACACCCAATTTAATTATTAAATCAAAACCAATTAAACACAACATTTTAAAGACCCAACTTTATGTTTCTTTCTTTTTTTGAATAGTCAATAAAACTGTGAAATATTATTTTCTCAAGAATTTATAGCACAGTGATACCATTTTACTGTAATTTTGTTAATACTGTTTAATACATTAATACTCAGCATTAAAGTCATTTTAGCAGTTATGAACATCCATCCCTTTCACCACAGCATCATTCCAAAGTGACAACAGCCATCAAATTTATAACTGCCCAGTAAAAACTAAAAAAAGTTTTAGGCAAAACATAGTTTCTAGCATAGAGTTTTTAAGAAGAAAATGAGATCCATCTAGCAATTCATGTTTATGAGTCTGCTGGTCTTCAAAATTTAGTACTGCTAAAGTTATTATAGATACTGTCTTGATTCCACAATATAAATTTCTTGTTTCTTTGTAAAAAAGTATTCTTAGATCTAAAGGTTTAAAGTATTTTTCCATAGGAGGTTCATGTGGAAAATTCATTGCTCTGTCAATTCCCACCCTCAAATAATTTTGGCTCTCTTTTCCCAGAAAATAGAAAAGATAAAATAATTTTTAGATTCCTTACATCTTCTTTCACTCCCTAGTTGAACTGAAAGCATCTTGAAAAGACATGAAATGACAAAAGGTCATCCCACGGGACATGGCAACACAGAAAACTGTTGGTACTATTTTTGGTCCTGAATTAGGGAAATGTTTTCCACAAATATTTCCCCTAGCTAAAAGACATTTCATTTTCTAGCCAACTCTAGTGAAAAAGGAATCTTTTAACTTCAGGAGGTCTTTTTGAAAACAATATAAATTAAACAGATTGTATTCCTGTTGTCTTTTAGATTTAAGGTTCTAATATGGTGTTTCTATTTAAAAAAAAAGTGGCTGGTGCTCATTATAGACATGAGCTATGGAACCTTTGCAGCATGAAGCACTACGGACAATGACTTTTGGCAACCAGCCTCCTTACTGAATAGCAGGGGCCCTGTTTTCAGTCCTGGTGTAGACACGACTAAAAAATATTTTTGACATTATTTTGCCTATGCTTTGTACATAAAGAGCTGAAAATTATTTTCTCACGTTGAGAAAGACAAATATTTTATATAAAGAGTCTACAGAGAATGACTACTGAAGAGACTGTGCTTTTTTGGTGGGAGCGAACCATTGGCAGAATCATTTGGAATCCCATTTTTTTGCACCTGCAAAAAATTACTGAGACCAAACTAAGCAAGTATTTCTGGAATGTAACTGAAGATGTGAAAAGCAAAAATTATTCAAAATGGCAGCTGTACCACTATTTCTTTGAAACTAGAGAGAGAAATAACATAATGTACACTGAGTGCTTTCTAAATGCACTGGAGAACGTAATTAAATCCAATTCCTCCAAGGAAGGGAATGTAAAATTTAATTTATCCTCCAGGTTGGTGAAATTGGTAGGAAAAAAGTCTGCATTTGAACCTAACCCTGAAATTGATTATTTTTCATTATATTATTCTTATTTTGGAATTCAAAAAGTTCTTTTTTTGTCAAAGGACTTTTACAGAATATATGTATCTCCACTCTGTATCCCCTTTCTCTCCACCTCTCATAGGCATAACGGGAATATCTATGCTATAGTCAATAGACATTCTCCACAGTATTTTCCAGAGTGCCTATAATCCAAACTCATCAGCTGATCTCCTGATTTTATAATGAATTTCTTCTACTTGGCATCTGTGGCCTGCCTGGAAAGATATGCTCAGCCCTGGAAATTGTTGCTTCAGAGTACATAGCTACAGGAAAAATAAAACAGATGACTTATGAGCTCACATGGAGATCTTCCCTTGATTTTAAAACTAATTCAGATCCATTTCCTTATCTGGCTACCAATTCTCTCACAACATGCAAAAGCTTTTAAAAAATCTTTATATCCAGTATGGTATACCCAATTAAGCTGAGAGTGACTCAAGATTTGGAAGTTGTCAGTGACATCTGCACATAGGTATTTGATGGTACTAGAGTGTAAAATTGTTTCTGTATATGGAATCCTCAAAACCCAGGTTTTGCTATGGAAGATACAGCTCTTAGAGACCATCCTTTCAGAATAAACATCTCATTTTAGTTATTATTGAAAGCTATCAACTTTCTCTGAAGATAAACAGTTCTAACAAAATGAAAAGGGATATCTCCATTTAGCTGCAGACAAAAAAACTTTTAATGAATTTAAAAGTACAACTTCCAGTGTGTTGAGCCTCTCAGGACTACTGAGAAGTGGATTGTTAAGTGTTCCAGCCTGAAAAAGTGAATCCAAAGCAAGTTCTCCTTCACATGTCTGTGTTATGCATGAGAAAATTCATGAGGAGGTTAAAAAAGTTTCATATTTTGTGACAGTGTTAGCAAAGGTGCTAGCAACGCAATATTGAGGTTATGAACACTCCTAAATAAGGTGCAGTTATACAGCTTTAATGATGTAACCCCAATTGCTTTGGCCTGGCAAATTTGTCACTGGTTCCTCTTGCCCCTTCCATCTTCTCTTAGCTGCTTTAGCAGAACAAGTTGCAGCAATCCTCCATTCTACTCCAAATTTTCCTTATTTCTTAGTCCAATGATGTTTATGTCAAACTCATCACCAACTCTCATCCCAATATACATTATCATAAGGTGAACTCTCCACAAGCGCTATGATGTTCAACTTGGAACATTTATTTGTTCTAGCATTAAAGAGTATTTAAAGTGGTTTAATCCTATTGTGAAACTCTCACCAATAAGACCTATCTAGCTGGAAACCCTACAACTCATAGAGAGTGAGAAAGAGGGTGGGAGAACCAACAGAGATTCAGAGGTAAGAAAATTGATTATAAAATTTCCTAAAGTTCAAGGGCATTTCATCTAAAGCTAATCGATTTTGACACAGGGTATAGTGGAATAACCAACAGGAAGTATCACAAATCACTGAAAAAAAGAAGACAGCCTAGATGAAAGTAAAGGCTGGAAGTAAAGTGTACATATTATGAGTGAAATTGGTTTTAATGATAAACACAGCCTAAGGCAAACTTTGCATTTGGGATGTGACTGATTTAAAATTCACCAGAGATAAAACTCCAGGCATTACTAATCTCAACATAAGTGATTTTTCTCATTAAAGAGAAACAAGAAACTATGGTAATAGTAGAGTTTAAATAATCTATCTACAGACTGTTCTTAAATAAGTAGTAACTGAAAGCATCAACAAATATCAATGTTTAAATATAACATAGAACATGTTGAAGTTCAATATCAGCAGTTATTACAATAAAATAATGTTCACATATGATAAACATAGGATTTACATGTAAAAAGTATAGATAATGTTGGTTTGAGGTATAATTTATGCATATATACACATACGCATATGTGTGTATATATATATATACACACACACATGTATATGTACATATGCATACACACATATATTAGAAATACACCTGTGTATCCAGCCAGTCTTAAAGCCCTTACTGGGAATTCACAGTGATCATCATCTTTGGATGACATATTTAAAGCCCTAGTGGACACGGACCTGAGCAACTGTCTCTTGTTGACCCCATTTTGAGTGGCATGTTGGATCAGAGACCTCCAGAGGCTGTCTCCTAACAGGAAGGAAATCAAGATCTAGCTTCTGAATATGATATTTCAATTGCTCTGGCCCTTATGTTACTCTATTTTTGTGGTTTTGCTTTTTGTTTTGTAAAAAGAACACCAACAACCCCCCCGTACTTATTTTTTTTTCTCCAGACAAACAAATAGAAAATGGAACCAGAGGAATGAAAGAAAAAGGAGAATATTCTAAAATATATCTCCTCTTTGAGAAGAGCGAAAAACATTGGTAAATCCTCCTCCTCCCTCTGCTACTGCTGTCCTCAGGGAAGCCTTATAACAAAGAAGATGCATTCAAGCAACAAAATGCATATTAAGAACAACAGAAACCTATTATATAATATGTGGCTTAATACTTCTGACAATCAAGAATAATAAGAGTAACTTTTGAGAATTACGAAAAAGCCAAAAGGGGAATCCTTAGATTGTTCCATCACCTAAAGAACAATTTTTAAATTAAGCCCAGCACTTTAAAAGAATTGCTATAAGCCTTGCCTGTTTAAAAACTGCACACCCAAGCTGATGTCTTTACTTCTAATTTTCCTTTAACAGGGATTTCTTTGTGTTAAAGAGGTCTTTGTGAATTAGGCCTCAATATACAAACTTTTTTTTCCAGTGCTCTGAGTATGGAATTTGACATGAAGATCAGCAGGTACAAATTTGAAAGAATGTTTTCAGGCACATAAATTTATGATGAGGGAAAGCTATTTGAATAATTCCTATTACATGGATGTAGCCATTTGTGTTAATTTTTCTCAAGGCTGCAGACATAAATTCATTACTTCCTTCAAGGGAGTAATTTGATCCAACTACTTGGGCTATTTTCTTGTTTCAAATTAAGAACTTTAACATTTCTGAAGGAACACAGCAAGGTCAAAAAACTCTAGATGTTCATTTTCAAAATTCATTATTGTTTTATATCTATAAAATAATTTTTCAGAGGTTCTTTAGACTGTAACTTTTCTGTGAATCCTTCTTGAACAACCATATCTTAAAAAACCAAAACAAGGTAAGCATAACAGAGAACTTAGGCTAAGTAGAACCAGAAGTTGAATAGTGATTTGTCTCCAGGACTTCCATGTAAACATTCTAAATAAAAAATGCAGGTTATATCAGTGCTATATTTTCTTATAGTCTGAAGAAACTTCAGAGTTTAGAGAGAAAATACTTTCTGGGTTCTCTTCTGTTGTCCACCCTGTAGTTCAACTGCCTCAGGTGTCAAGTATTTTTGTCTCCAAGTGAGGTCAGATGAGGTCATTATATGCTTTAAACCCCAGAAGTGGTGCTGCAGAAGATAACTGCTTAATAGGGAATATTTTCTTCTGTTTCACTGGAGTACTCACTAATACTAAATACGTGCACATATACTTGCAGCAGCAAGCATGGGAACACAGTGCAGTAAAAGCCACTAAAGCTAAATCCTTTGAGACATCAATGTTGTAGCACAAATTTCACGAGAATGACAAAAAGACTCAGCCAGTCAAATTCCTCTCAAGTTCTCAGTCCCACCACTTACGTATCACAGCTGTCTCAGACCAGAACATCTCACTTGAGAAGACTTGTCCATGAGCAAATAAGTGACTGTGATGTTAAAATCATCCCAGAATATTCTCAGGAACAATTTACTGCCTATTGCTTGTTCCCTGTCCAGTTCAGACACATTCTCTTCACAACCCAGAGCAAATTCTGACCACCCTGAGCAACTTTCCCCAAATGGCAGCAAAGTGCACAATTCTCAGTCTATTGCAGAGGAGATATTTGACCCCATTCTGGAATATCCTTCACACCCTTTCACACCACAAAGTAATTTCCTTACACAGCAATAATTTTGAAAAATAGTAAAAGCAAAGTTAAAAACTTCTTGAAATATATGAACAGATGACTTCTCTTTAGTTACCAAATCTGGCCAATAACTACAGGGAGCCTTAAAGAAATTTTCACTTATAAGCATCAGTTTTCAGGAAGACAAAGAACACTATACAGATTGACATAAAAAAATGCTTCTCATATCCAGAACAAATTCATAATTAAATCACAACTTTACATAAAATATAAATGCATTCACATATTATCCTATTTTTCTCCCTGAACTCCTTAACAGCAGATTCTTGTTATTTTTGTTAGTTACATGTTTACTAGGTTAAGAAGAAAAAAGAGAAAATCCATACATCCAAAAATTATAGTCAGCTGACATTTACTGAATCTTACTTTACCTCTTCTAAATGCTAGCACAGCACACAGCAATCTCTGTATCTAATCATATGTTACTAAAAATAACCCAATTTAGCTAAAGCCAACAAATAAACCTTGGAACTTCAGATTTAGAGTGTACATCTTTAAGACTGTATTGTCACTTCTACAACAAATTTTATCTAGCACTGAGGGAAAGCTAGAGACCTAGCCCAGCAGAGGTATAGCTGATATATCTACCTAAAACACTTCTCACCATCATTACCGCTGGAGTGGAGGGAGGGGAAGGTGGGGAGAGAGAAAAAAAAACATAGCCCTAAATGCCCTCCCTGTTGTTAAATGAGGTGAAAAAACCAAAAATCACTCACACATCTAGCTTTCCTATTTAATGTACATTAAAAAATACGCAAGCAAGACTCTACAGCCCTATTTATATAAGAATACAAATAAAGTTCAGCATTTCAAGGATATTTTTAAAAGATGAAGAAAAATGCACATCAATTTTTTTTATAGATCTGGCATATTTTGATAAACAGAATTGTCACAGTTTACAAGTAAAAGTATATTTTTAAAGATTATAATTTTTTTTACCTCTGTTTCTAGTGCTGAGATCCTGAATGCAGAACACTCCAGTGCTGGATACTGTTTGTTTCTTTTCTGAGGTTTTTCTTACTGTCTTTTTTTTTTTCCTCCTTTTTTTCTTTTTTTTTTCTTTTTTTTTTTTTTTTTTTAATAGTTTAAAGTACAGAAAGATTTCAAGACAGCCTTACCTAGATGAAGAGAATCAGGAATTCAGACATGACCTCCCTAAAATCTTTGGTCAACAGAAGATGAAAAAAAGCCCAAACAACAAAACAAAGAAGCAGAAGAAGCAAACAAGCAAACAAACAAACAAAAGAGCCCAGTCCCAGTTAGCTCCTGCTAGCAGAAAAGTTCAGATTTCGCTACTGAGATCATTGCTCTATTCTAAGCAGTTTTGCTCAATGTGTGATTCTAACAAAAACACCCTCTGCAGCTGGAGGGAGCCTTAGCTAAGCACGAGCCTGTCAAGCTTTTCCCAGTGACTTCTGTCTACTAAATTCAGACTGATGTTTTGTGAGAGGGGGCCTCAACAACCAGGCCCAGATTGCCTGAAAAGTATTTCCTGCCTTTGAGAGAGAGAGGGAGAGAGACAGCAAGCCTGCCTGCCTGCGCCAGGGAGAGAGCGCAGAAATGGAGGGAAAAGAAAATGTCAAGACCGAGTGTTTCAAGGCAGTCAGCTTTATACACTGCTGGGCTACTTCTGCCAAAGAAAAATGTCTGTACTACAGCTACATAATGTAAAAAAATGTTTTTAAACCACTCCCTCCTGTATTTTGCCTTTTAAAAAAAAATTTATGCATCTCTAATGCTCAAGCAAAGGTAGTTATCCAGAACGATATGAAAACATTTCTGTAACACCTGGTCTTTGACATCAGGTAGTGAAAAACATGGTCTAAAATTAACACATCACCGTGACAAAAGGTCTAGTACTATTCTGTCGAACAAATATACACAGTTAGATAGATTCTATTTAAAGATATATGTTAAAATTGCGTTCCTACTCAAGAGAATAAGCTGGATCTGAGAAAACAAATGCTACAGCTTAAATAGTGATGTTGCATACAGTGGAATATGTTGCTTTACCTCTTGTGAGAATCCTCCAGAGTCACACAAATCCAGCTCTGCAAAAGCAAAAGGACAGACTCCATCTTGATCATATTAGTATTTTGCTGACATAAAACACTTGTAAGTACTTCGTTCCAGTTTGACAGGGTGCCTGAATCATGTCTCCAGAGTAACCCACAGCATCTACATCCTTTGCTCTGTACAAATTTAGTGAATATCGTCTGTTTATCTTTTCTGCTTTCTTCTGCCTTCTCTGAACGACTTCCTCTTAGCTGTTCCAGCCTGAGAACTTGGATTACCATTTGGTTTTGATTAAAACCAGACGGACAGCTCCGTGGAAGTTTGAGGGTAAGCTAATGGAAATTACTAGTATGGCTTTAATTAGTGTATTTATTAGGAATAAATATTAGCTATTCACGTAACAAATTCTACTAATAAACACATGCAAATCCCCATCTCAGGCCACTGGTTTCATATTTAGGTAAAATAACTTAGTATTTATTTTATTTAAGTCAGTGTGACTCGTAATAGTAATCAACATGTCCAATATTTTTTTACACTTTCTTTCAAGACATAAAGTAGTGCTGAGTTTATTCATCTTACCAGGTGGGTCAGTCATACATCACTTACTCCCTCATGACCCCTTCAGCTGGTGTAAACCCTCTTTATTAGTTTTTGCTCTGAGTAAATGATGTTATAGTTATTCATTTGGTTATTCATTGGAAACTTTGTCTATCTTTCAGAGGGAGCTACAGAGGTAAGACATTGCAGATGTTTTCATACATTTACTGACCAGGAAGTCTGCATTCAGCAGGCCTGCCACAACTAGGACAGGATATTTATTCTGAAAGGAGATAGAAGATCTTAATTACTAACTGCTGATACATGAGTTTCTACTAAGAACTGCTTTCAACTGTTTATATAATGCCTTCATTAGCGCAATAGAATCTTCTCAAGGGCATTTCTTAAGTCAAAGAAAAGCCAGCCCTGTAGGGCTGTCTCCAGCTTCCACTAATATGGCCATATCTGGAGCTAATTTGTCAAGCTTTAGTTCCTGAGCATGTGGAACTTTGGGCTAAAATCTGCTAAATTTGCCGAATGTGGTCTTTGTTGTCACATGTGTAATTTTATTTATGCAGTTTTCAGCCTTAAAATTACAGTATTAGCTTTAAAAGTTAGTTGCAAAATTATGCAGGCCCAAATGGAAGTGGGTTTGAAATTTTTCCCAGTAGCTTTCATGTACATGGATGGTGGAGGTAGGCAGCCTTAAGTGGAATGACTTCCCAGCCTAACCTCTGCATCTTCAAAGACGGAGGTCTTTGAAGCCCATAAAAGGAAACAGCACATGTGCTGGTAAACTCAGAACAGCCAGAAGCACAGCCCCAGAGGTAAATAACTTTTCAGGATTATTTTTAACTACATTTGGCTGCTCTCAGTTCTGAATCCATAACTTTTACTCTACTGTGAAGTGTGATTTATACTATTTCCCTGCAAGATTTCGGTTTGGAATTTAGTGAATAAGTTACAAGCTGTGAAGGGGCATATTTATTTGCAATTATGCAATTGCACAAATTGCACAATTTTAAAACTTATGTTTATGAGAATAAAAAAACCCCAAAAGCCTTTAGTTTCCTTGCAGTTAAAATTTACTAAAACTGTTTGGCTTTATAATACCAACAAAAAATGATGAAAATGTGAAACACAGTATTCCAAAAAAAGTAAATATTTCAAGACAAAATTTTAATTACTTTTAAGAAATATTTTTCTTTAGCTAAACTTTGCTTAATATTCTATCATAAACCTTTTGATTTTAATTAAATAAGGTGTTCTTATTTTTTTCAGAAGCCAGTCACAAGGAATAGGACAGACTGAAAAAAACTATAAGTGGGGACATATTTAAAAGGTATGAGATTATTAGAACATGATCTGCTATGTGAAACAGTTTCAAAAAAACCCCAACTTATTTCAAATATTCTAGTGTTTGATAAACAGCTGAAAAAGAGAAAAGACCATCATAGACAATGTCTGTGCATTTCCTACGTAAGAAAACTGAGGGCAGACTGTCTCCTAAATTATTTTTTCCTGCTATCACATATGCAGAAAGGAGGAGAATAACCAGGGTTTGAATACTTATTCAAAGCTGCTTTAATAAAACTTTACAATGGTAGAATAGAAAGAACATGTGAAATCAGAACATTTAAGTCTGAAATCTTGATAATTCTATTTGATCTTGAACAATAAACAGAATGGAAAAAATAAATAGAGGAATGAAGTACTAATGAGAAAAAAGGTAATTTCCTTATAAGACCAGCACTTCCATTGTGATCAGACTGATTATACTAAAATGATAGAATTTTATCTCCTTGCTATTTCTAAGCTTAAAGCAAACACAAAGGTGGTCTTTTTTCTTGGCACATCTTAACTCAGAAAACCGTAAGTCTCAAAGCTAGGCTATATAAATCAGTTGTTTAAATAACTCAAATTTTCATTTAGGTAATGTGAGTTGAAGAATTATAATATTCTATTCTTATTATGGTTATATTTTATAACGAAAATAATTATAAAATAAAATCAATTTAGAAAAAAATCACACATATATTATTTATTCACAAACACAAAATATTTTTGTCATACTAGTGTAAGCTGAGTACACTCCATGACATAGTGTGGAAAGAGAAACTAATATGTTATTTCCCAATCCTATATAAAATGAACTACCAAAATAATTAAAAACTAAGAAGAATTCAAAGCAGTCAAGCAATTTCTGTTGTAGCAGTACACAGACATTAAGATAATCCAGATGTGGATATTTTCAGACACTCTTTATTTGTCTGAAGATCTGATGGTCTTTTCTAGACTTTGAACTGCACATGGTGATAGGGTCTTCCATATTTTAGTTCTTGCTCAGTCAAATCCCTACAGAAAACAATGAGATGTTATCCAAATCTTGCAGCTGGTCTATAGGAAATTATATTATTATAGGAATTATAGGAAATTATATATTAGCATAATATAGCTATGGTTTACTGAATCCAAAATTCAGGTAACTTTTGTGAAAAAGTATTGTCAGGTTTTGTGGACAGATGTATCCTGTTTTCATGCTTAGAAAGCAATCCTGTTGAGAATGTAATGTGCTAAATAAAAGAGCACTTGAGGTCTTACTCTTATTTGTCTTAAGAAGTAGAAGTTGCCATATGCCTTACAGGAAAACCATGATGGCTTTCGCTAGCATCTTCCTTTTTTCCTAAAGAGCATATTTAAACCTGATATATTTCCCCTAGAAACCGAAGAATAGGAAAAAAACCCAAACTCTATTTTATCTAAATACACCTGCAACTGCTGAAATACTGTAAGACAGAGATGAACAGCTCTATTAAAAAAAAATATTTTCAAACTTACAATGTTTGCTTTTGTTTCACAGTGGAATTAGCTGATTTCACGTGGTATTCCATATTTTCACATTTCATAGGTATCAAGTGCATGACTTTGTTCTTGCCAAGACATTTTAAGGAGATGTTTTGGATTTGAAGAAATCATTATAAAACACAAGAGGGAGCAAGTGGAGGGAAAGAGAAGCATCCATCAGGCCCACACAGACTGGAATAACAGAATGCCTGGGGATCAGGCATGGGAGGAACACAGATTTCATGTACTAGCCCTGTTCAGGGACATGACCATATCTCCTGTATCCTTGCTAGGTCCCAGTCAGTGTATATTGCAATATAAATATGTTGGAAGAGGAAGTCTGAAAAAGGCTCTTTATGGTTTCTGAGCTGAAATAAATTTACAAACGAGCATTTCTGCAAAATGAAATTAATTCGAATATACTAAAACTACGTCTATATAAACAATGATTAACTGCCAAGACTTTATGAACAGGATATAACTGGAACTAAAAAAATCCTCATCAAAATCACTAAGAGAAGCAATAATATCTATGTGCATCACTATGAGAAATAATGTTGGGGTTTTTTAATAAAAACCATACCAAATAAACACACCTTCTAAATACACAATTTGCTAATTACATTTATGCAATTTGGAACATTGAACTCTAATTATCAATGACTTTACTCAATAATTTAGACAGAAATATTAAGACCATATTTTAAAGAAGCCCTTAGTCTTGCGTGTATTTATATACATTCTTGTTCTCAGTGATGAGTTAATGAAGATTATCATTAAGCCATTAAAAGGTAAAAAGAAAGTTAAGGCCCTTTTAGTTTTTATTCAAAGATTCTTATTTTTTTACAGAAGATAAACTCTCAGATCTGAGGTTGCTGTTGAGGCAGGCCCAAGCATCAAAATAATATGCCAAATGAAGATTAACATGGATTAAAAGAATACAGTGACTTCCCAAATGGGTAGATGATAACAGTCAGGCAGACTACCTATTTTTAGAACTGTTTGTTCTATTTCCCATTTTAGGATTTTTGATCATTAACATTCAGGTATGAATGATCAAAAGGAGGATTTTGTTTATAACATAGTATGCTATTTTAAGAGTGTTTGTCAGGGTTGGTTACATTTTCCCTGACATGGATTGTTAGCCATTGTTCCAAATAGATGTCATTTGTTTTCCAGTTTCAAATATTGGTAGAAATATCTGTGTCAGTATTTAAAAAACCCTTTTCTTCACTAATAGTTATAGGAAATCCTTTTAGGCTGCTCTGTTTCAGTAGAGAGAAACATTTTAGAAACGCCAAACATAGAAGCAATTAAATGTTCAAACTTTCCTCAAACTAGGTCTCAAGTGTACCTGTTAGTGGACATGCTGGTTGATGCACACACCTTCTCTTGTGCTGGCAAATTGATGACAAAACTTGTAAAATTACAATTACTGCAGGCCTTGTGGAAATAAAACCTGTCACAATCTAAAATTTCATATTTCTAGACAACTAAGTTCACCAAGACATTGTAAAGCTATTTGGTTGACAACGTTACACAATGATATAAACATGTTAAAGCACATTTTCAAGAGCTCATCAAAGAATAAGTAGTTCTAGTCTCACTGGAATATGCTATCCAGATTTTGACCTTGCTTCTACCTTTCCATAATCAATCAGTATATCTGTCATAACTTGGCAAGAAACTCAGAAAGCTGTGTATTGCTTAACTATATTTTACATTTCTTGCTGTGAGGACTGTATCTTCTATTTTGGAAATAACTTTCAAGCAATTATTAGTTTTTAAATCGAGCCCCTGTGAAGACAGTTTTTATTTTAAAGAACCCAAATTTCAAGCAAAAGTATGAAGATATATTAACTGCCCTTTGTTTTCAAGTACTGTACAAAAGTATTGTGGTTACAAGATGAATTAAAAATGATCTCATGGGTGCAGGTGGTACATTTTATTTCCATAGAATTGACAAGCACTGATAAAGCAGAATACATGCTTGCATATGGTAAATATTAAGGATTGTGCCATTAAATATTGAGTATGAGTACACAATATGCAGCCAGGTTCTTCAACATTCTTCATCTCTCAGTGAAGACAATACTTTCCTTAAATCTCATACAAATGAATGTTCTTGGAAGGATGTTAACGTACATTTACTTGAAAAGTCAAATTTTATTGCTGTTAATGTTCTTGTGATGGGATTGAAATAGTTGCCCTAACCTCAGGAAAGATACTCCAATTTAAAGTAGTTGAAGATCTGATCCCATTGTTCCAGACACGTGCTAGATGTTTGGATTCATCATTCCTAATTGCTTTCAGACCTGTGGAGTGCCAGTCTCTCAAGGGTTGTGTCTGCTCAACATAAATTACATCGGAATTTTCAGACCTAGAACCTTAGAATCATTAAGGCTGTAAAAGTCCTTTAATATCATCAATTTCTACCATTAATCCAGCACAACTGTGTTTCCCCACTAAACCATACCCCAGGTGCCACATTCACGTATCTTTTGAACAGTTCCAGGAATGGTGACTACACCACTTTCCTGAGTAGCCAGTTCCAATGGTTCAGATAAGAAATTTTCCCTAATATTCAACCTAAACCTCCCCTGGATGAACCTGAGGCTGTTTCCCCCTCTACTGATACTGGTTTTGTGGTATCTCTGTATTCATATTTACTATCAATTATTTTATATTGGTCCACCCATCTAAAATATAAGAATATAAAAGAACATAAAGAATGAAAAATATAAAAGTTGTTGATACACTTCCTAACCTTCTCTGAGTGGCTGGACGCATAAGAGCATTCAATAACACCTAGGAACTTATCATTCTTTCTCATTGTAATAACAAGTAAATTTGTAGTTGGTGAAAGATGGTGCTGGAGAAACACAGGGCTCTGTTTTTTCTATTTGGATATGCACTTTCTGTTTAATATTTCTACAGAATCTATAAAGTTTGCAAAAAGTCTGCTTTTATTTTCTCTTTTGCAAAATACCCTAAAAATTTCCCCTTTCTGTATCACCTTTCATTCCAAAACTAACCTGTTTCATCTTCAGAGTCAATAAGAAAATACTTATAATGGCAATGTGTTTATTCTTACAACAAACCAAGAAAGGCTGTTTGTCTGTTTCCTCAGAAAATACTTGGGAGACAAATATAATTATACCATTTTCTCGTAGAAATCACCAGTTACTATAAAATAAATACAGACTTACCAAACAATAGGGAATTATTGGCTTACTTCAGACCTTCTTGGTATCATTTTTTTTAGTACCATTAACCTTAGCTATGCTGATTTAAAGCAGTTTGCATGATCATTAGAAGAAAAAAGTTTGTCTTTAAACATTCTAACAGTGAAGATAGTCACCATAAAGATAAATGAGATTTTGTGGGAGAAAAATCCCCAGCATAACACTTTACTAATATTACAGATGTAAAATTTGTAAATTTTTAATAATCTTAATACGTTAAGTACTTACTATTTACCTAACATTTTACTAGTATATTTTACCAATATATTGAAATATTATCAATACTTTGATAATATCACAGATGTTAAAAGCCTCCAGGGTGCAAAGATATGCATTTAAACATAATTTAGGTGTTGTACAAAAAGTATAAATGAGATTGCATGTTGGTCTTTAATCTTACTATAGTTTATTCAGAATTCTGATGAGTTAAGGAAGGTCCTAATTTGTGGTTTGTATTAGCTAAGGCAGCACAGTGAGAACAACCTCTCCTCCATCTTTACATACACATATTAAGGGCTATTAAACAAAGATACAAATACTGGCTTGAGTTCCTCATCTAAACTTTTAGGGAAACTGGGAGACTAAAGAACTAGCAGGAAAATCCTTCTGGTGTTCTGGTCTTGTTCTTATAATCTTTCATGACTCACCACTACTAGGAATCTGCTCCTGGCCACTGTAAGACACAGAATATTGGGTCTGACCTTGCTATACAGTACCATCATTCTTATGTCATGTTTTCTTATGACTGTCCTTGTACAGAATAGTCAATTCAAATTCAAGAAAACCCAGAATTTCTGACAACCTTATGCCTGTTTCTATTTCCCCCTGGGAGAGACAGTAAAAGCTGAAAGCTACAATATTTGTCAGCATTTTAGTTGTGTTTATTTTGCCTGATTCCTAATTTACTAAAAATCAAGAACACTTAACTTTTTATGAACAACTTTTTTCCTAATTGATCTTTCTGAAAATAGAATACAGTAAAGTTTGGGTCTGCTGGAACTCAGAGAAGAGATGAGCTTCCTTATTTTATTGGGCAAATGCACACACTGAGTAATGAACTGTGGATGAGGTTGCAGTGGCAGGAATGTGTTTGGTCACTCCAACATCTGGGCTGGTGCTGAGAAGGATGGCTGTTGCTCCCTCCCAAGTGAGATATCTTGACTCTGTGCAGATGTGTGGTGAAGGTAACTCCTCATGCCTCTTTCTGCAGGGGAAGTAAAATTGTTCATCCCCCCTAGGGAATTCAATATGCTTTCCAGAGGAAGATGTCCTCCAGTCTCTGGTCCTGTATGAAGGGAGAGACCTGATCCACAGAGCAGACAGCTAGATAATGCTGGGAGAAAATTCCCTGGCTTTTCCTCCTTCTCTCTCTCTTTTCCCTATTCCCAGCAAGTATTAAAACTGCAATGGTAATTAGAAGGATGCAGTAATGAGAATAAGGAGAGCATCAATTGCGGCAGCAAGTTTTTCAAAGGTGGCTTCCATCCAGGAATGGGATAGGACAGTATTGGGAGATTGCAGTACTTAATTTTGTTAGGGGATAAGGACATGTGCTCATTTCTTTTATAAATATGAACAGAGACATATCTGCACCAATTGGGTTGGGAGATAACCATATGTTATGCACCAGTGCAACTACATTGCATACATCTCAGCTTATGCTGAGCTATATATTTCTTAGTTTCTCTTTTTTTAACTCAACAAAACCCAACAAAACTCGAAACCCTTCAACATTTAAATTAAAACCAAAGGATTTGGTGGTTTCTACATTAATCTGACCACAGAACATATAAGGAGAATAAAATGCAAGTAAAGTCGCCATGAGATGAAATATCGGATGTACAACTGCTGATGACTAAGAGTTAAATTTAACATTTCTGCACATCATTTAGCTAGTTCCGTATTTCACTCTTCATAAAGAGCAGTGATAATTAAGGGAGATTTCTTATGGTATTGTCTCTTAACACTTAGTTTCTCAGTGCCTAAAAAGCACTCACAGAATACTCACAGAATACTCTCAGTAACTTTCACTCTCCTTCTACTCTCCAAGACAAGTAATCCTAAACTGACAGCAACCAGCCAAAATTTAAAGACAAGACAGATGTATGCAACTCTGAATATATCTCACTAATCTGAGAAACTGACCTCAAAGAGAAAGGAGTTTGAAGAAAGAGCTGGGCCTAAACAACTTGGTTTCAAAAAACAAAGAAGACTAAGCAACCAAAATGCATTGAGACTATTAGGGGAAAAAAAGGAATAAAAAACTCAAAGACCACAACTCTTATCCACACTTTTCTAGAATGGAAATTTAAGCTGTTTCACCCCAATGGTTTTATTTCTCAAAGCTTCCTTATTAGTTGTTTTTAACATCTAATACCATGAGAAAACTAGAGAGAGACATGCTTTGATTCTGTTCCTATAAAATTTTATGTCCTGGCAAGGCTTGTTCCATTTTTTAAAAAATGTCTGTAAGCCAAGGCTATCAGTTATTCAGGGAGCCTTTCATGCAACACTCGCTGTACCAGTGTCTACATGATCTTGTGGTCTGTTTAGTCTGGTCTTGGCCCACAGTACTTATGTCTGCATTGGTGAGTAGTGACCAATGAAAGTAAACCTGTAAAGGGAAACAGCTGAGGAAGTGAGATCTACATTATATGCATTTCAGAGGCTGTGTTTCTTTAACTAGTGGGGTGCCCTGGGCTGGATGTATTAGGTGTGCTGCATGTGATGCAGTTGACTTTCATCCATGTGCTCCTAGAGCCTGCTATTAAAACATGGTAAATAGGATGACTAGGAGATTTGCCTCAAAAAATGCTTTGGATTTGTACTAACCTGCTAATGTAGTTATATTAGGAATTTAGAAAAAGGGGAGACCTCAGTAGGAGGAGGAGTTCTACAATAGCCCTTCTCAAGGAAAGATTTGGTTGGTTTTACTGGTTTTGTCATGGGGACTGGAAGCTTAGCCTTTATTGATCTTGATTAGACATTAGAGGGCTTTGCTAATCTTTCTTTAAAGAATAGCATTAAAGATTTTATTGAATTCATTATAATTACCCCTATGATATTTTTCACTAAAACTGCATTGCTGATTCTGAGTAGAAAGATCACATACAGCTTTCATCTTGAAGGGTTTCTGCTTCCCTTTTTGCAGAATAAATATTCTATTCATCCCTTGCTGATGCTTTCTTCCTCTTTCCATTCTTGATATTTTCATTGGCAGTATTTGGTTCTTGCATGGTATTCTAAAATAGAGAACATTTCTCCAAATTTAGCTTAGTAAGACATTTTTTCCCTCTCTCTCACATTCCCTAGTTTTCTTAGTCTGACTACCATGATTGTTCTGAGCTTCCCAGCTGCTACTCCTTCTAGAAGTGGCAAAATTGACAATGATAAGGACTGTTTTCACATATTTTTTCAAGATCATATGTTAACTTGAGCAAACCATGATAAGCACAACAGTAGGCATTGAATGTGTGTAATATTTGAGAAACAACAATTTTTTCCTCAGAGAGAAGCAATCTCACATTACAAGGGACAAGAGAAACAAAACATATCAGGGTAAATAATAGCATTATGTGTACCTTTTTTCTCATTGTAAGAGTGAGAGTAAAGGAAATGGAAACTTAAGATAAATACTTCATCATTTATAAAAGCAACTCCAATTAGAGTTTCTGTATAAACAAATTTTAAAGTTGCAAGGAACCTCCCCACTGAACCAATTAGATAACTGTGGAATTTAGTCTTTGGAACAAAAGTTTATGCTTATAAAACAATCCAAAATTAACATCAACATACAGTGCAACTCAGCATTGCTTGTAAAACTCTTTTTAAAAAATTATTACCTGATTTACTAATTAGATTTTTATAAATGTCAAAGGAACAGGGAAACTTCATCCTGTTATAACAGTGGGTAAAAATGAAAAAAGTATTATTTTTCAAGTCACTTGAGAGAAGATGGTAATGAAAACATACCTGACAAAGAGTGACAAACTATACACAGCAAATATTTGTGGGGAAGATCAAAGAGTGATATCATATAAGGGAAAAAGATACCAGCTATGTATCTTCAAAAAAAAGTGAGGTAAAAATGAAAGGAAGTTAAAAAAGGAGTATATGCTCTGTCAAGATCTGAGGACTCCAGCAGTTTTGCTGACCTAAAATTGGTCAGAATCAGACCTGAAGATTCAGCAGATGACATATCAAAGTAAAAAACAGGATCTGTTTTATTCTGCCTCCCATGACACACTGATATTTAAAGGTAACATAAGATAAAAGAGATATACATAACCAAGAGAAGAATTTTGGATAACCTTATTTTGTCCTCTGATTAGTCAAAGAAGAAAAATACAAAATTATCAGTGTTTGATATGAGTCCGACTTCCGTGTCCTTTACGACACACTAGATTTGTAAAATTAGTTTACATACCGGAAAAGGGAGAGATTCAAACCAGCTTTTCTGAGAGAGAGACAGGCATTGGAATGCTTCCCAGACATCACAGAAATTTTTCAAACAAAACTTCTAGGTGTTCAAGGTGATAAATATGTCAAGGATATGGAGTTTTGATTTCAAGCTGTTTCCTCTATTCATATGTTTAGTAACATAGACATACAAATATATATCAAGATAAGGTTTATCAAACACTTTCATATCCGATGATTTCCACAATTTTTTTTTTGTAGTTTCTCTTGTCTTTAATATATCAAATTTTGCAATAGAAACGGGCAGTATTTTATAGTAGACATGAACTCTTATCTGTCTAACCAAGATCAGTGTGTCTTGGCTAGGCTCATAGGTATCCTATTTTCAGAGAACTCACCCCTTCTATTATGTGACAGCTTAGTTTTAAAGAAGATATTATGGTAAATTTTCAGTTACTTGGTTTCCTCTGTGTGTTAAGGAGACGTCATTTTTTTACTTCCTTGCAATTCAAGAGAGTAAGTATTGATTCCATGCTGACTGTCATAACTACCTAGAAGACATCTAAAAGCAAAAGATAAGAACAGGGCTAGCACAAAGTTATTATGATAATCTAAGGGGGATTCAAAGCAGAGCACAAATGGAGACACTAAAATATACTGTTCTGCATATCTGGGTAACCCATAAAGCCCATTAGGTGTAATTTCTAAAGATCAAAGTGATTTTTAAAATCTTTTTCCCATCTTGCAGTTAGAAAGAACTAGCCTTCTCGCAAAACTTCCCCTTTTGGAGAGAAGGTGTTCCTGGTACACAGTGGCCCTTACGATTAAAACATAAAATGCATTTGATAACCTGAAAAGGTGAATATAAAGACCTGTTCACTTTAGTCAGTACTGCCTTCTTGGGTGTGCTTCCCATATTCATGTGCTTCCTAGATGAGCTTCAAGGAACAAGGGAAGAAAATCCTAATACTAAAGGATTAAAAGGAAGATCTGCAAATTATTACAGCCAAGTCTGACAAGAGTTCAGTTACTGAAGCAGGGTTCATAATGGAGATCAACTAGAAAAAGTACTTAAGAATGCATAGGAAGACAAGTTCCTTCTGAAAAGGAACTGTAGTGATGCAAAACAAGTTCTTCTCCAACTAAAGTACAACTGTGCCACTTGAAATATTTCAGCACCTCATTAACAGCCTTACAGCTAAATACTGCCATATATAATGATTTACATTTATTTTTGTCACTGACTCAAATTTTATAATCAAAATCTCAACTCCTTCTATAATCATAATAAATGGAGGGGTTATTTTTTTACGTTAGGTCAGTCAGAGAAAATTGCCAAATGTGTAACACTAATATTTTTGAGAAGTAAGCATCCCAAGTAACACAAATCTTAAGACTTGTGAATCTCAGAACTTTAAGGTATGTTCCTCAGTAAGAGAGAAACGGTCATGAGTCAGAGCAGCTGTCATAAAGGACTGTCATGCCTAGATAACTCTGCTCAGAAAGGTGTAATTTCACTGGCATTTCTGAGGACATGACAGATATTATTAAAACATAGAAAGAAGGATGTAGATTTATACTGAAATTTATGTCACAGTAAGCAATTAATACAGTGACTTACAGTGAATACAATTCGAGAAGAAAAAAATAAAGTTTTACCAAAACATTTTTCTCTTTTAAGCAGACTTATTCAGCTAGAAGCATGCATAACTGAATTTCTCCTTCCACACTTGCAGTTCAGAAATTTAACCTCATAAACAGATGGAAACAATCATATATCACATGGGGTTTGAGAGAACTAGAAAACTGAGCTGGTCTGCAAGATGAAAAATCTTGAGAACAACTGAGTTACAAGCTCAGTGTTCAGGTCCAGTTTCTCAGTTCATAAGATTTTGCTCATATTGCAATAAAATTTTCCCATTCCAGCATGGTTCAGATTGGAATCAGCACATTTAAAGCCTATTCATAATAGGAAACTTCAGGAAGATTTGGAGATTAATCCCGATGTATATAACTAAATGATCTCCCAGTACCATCCTTAGAAAGACGATGAATTTGGGGGGCAGATCTTCAATCCTGAAAGGTTTCTTTCCCACCAAAAAGGTTTTTGTTTTTTTTGTTTGGTTTTTTTTTTTTTTTCCTCAGGTACCAGTATTTATAATTCAGGTTCAGGTTTAGTCTCTACTTTGTCGTGGAAAAAGTTTGTTAATTACACACTTCACATCTTGCTCCATTTATCCAGTTCAAAGAACCCCTTAAGGTCTCCCACCTATTTGAAAGGTTAAATGATCCTCTGCGTATTATCCACCAGCTGTCCAATGTGCATACCCAAGCCATGTGAATCCAGAATAGATGGAGATTTTCATTCTCCATCAGTGACTTGGCTTTTGCCACCTGACTAAAAGCCAGAAGTTGAGTCAGTGTACAGATTAAACAGAACAAGGGAATACTATGGGAACAGTAAGGAAGCTTCTCAAATCTTCAGGATTAATTAATGATGAGGGAGTAAGGAGAAAATATTTGCTATTTGCAGGCTCTCCAAAGATTTATGAAGTAACTGCTAGAGCATAGGGCACAGGGTCAATCTTCTATCAGATGAACCTGAGATTATAGTTTCATCTAATCTCTGTTTTCTGCCAGTTACTTTATTCTTCAAATTTAGATGGCAGAAAGAGAGGACAAGCTAAGTCTAAACATGTCAGATCATAATCAGCAGCAACAGATAGCAGGCATACTTCACCTCACCATAATTTTTCACCTATCCAGTCCAGCCACACTTTTCAACTATGGATTTATTTTAAGCTCCAAAATGCATATGGGTACACAGTGTGCAATACACACATCCTGAGGACTGGGTCCTGCAAGCACCCAACAAACTCCACAGATGCCACAGAGCATGTTGAGCTATGTTGGATTATACCCAATAACACATTTAGATTCCCATGCTATGAATCATGCTATGAGTCAAGGCCTAGTTGGTGTAGCACAGCCAGCTTTGTTTTACTGAAGAAATTACTGTTAATGCAGAAGAAAGTACATAAATAGGGAATGTATAGAGGAACATGAGTTTTCTAAAGCATAAACATTACTCGCTAACATAGCACCTACTACCTGCTATTATTATTATTAGAAGAAAAAGTAATTTCTTTTCACTCTTAATTCATAAATATCCTTCTTATAAGATCTCTTGTGCATGGCAAAATAAGGTCTAATGTAGAATGATTCTGTGACATAAATCAGAGATTGGCAATGAGTTTATGAATTGTTCTGATAATCACATGCCAGTTTGTCAGGTGCTGCAGTTGATGTGACTGGGTAACATTCAGTAGAATGAAGCTACAGATTTTTTAAAAGCTGTTTAGTCAAAAAAATACAAATGAACAATGGAAGTGTCATACATACTATGCACTGTAACACATAGTTTGCCTGTGTCATCTCTTAAAATGTACTTTCAAGACATTTGCACAAAGTAGTGTTCAAAATATAAGGTTAGGAATGCAATTCAGTTTGGAAGATAAGGTGTAGAGAGCTCTGTTATAGCACAGTATTCAGTGTCATATCTAGCTTCATATGTATTACTGGAGCTTTTAGAGACATAAGAACAATAAATCTTTAGTCTCCTATGCTATTAGCAATGATTCAGTTCTAATAAAGTAATTTCAAAGGAAACTTATTAATTTTTACAACACTGAAGATACTTTAGGAAAGTTTTACATATTTTAAGGATTTAACTGAAATTATCAGCAGGCACTGTTTCTGGACCACTCAGGGTTTTAGAATAGTTATTTAGTGGAAATATAAAAGTACATGCACTGTCAAATTCCAGATTTAAGCTAAGTCCAGGTAAGTAGAAACCTCCATGACCTAGGTTTTTTATTACACAAAAAAAAAAATATATATAGCAAATCAGCATAATGTACAGCATAAATTTCCCTGTTGCTTCCTCCTGAATTGGAGTTTATTGATTGATGAATTTCCTGGCAAAGAAAATAAGTTTTGATGAGATCAGCAGGAGCCTGTGACTGATTCTAAAAGAACACTTGGACAGTATCAATGAATACTCCTGTATTTTAAGGGTCATGAGAGTCTGACAAGGAAATTATTTGATGAGAGTGAGGCTGCCAGAAGACAGCAGCAGAAATGACATAAGGAGGTGTCACAAGAATGAAAGTTGTAAGTGATGCAAAAGTAAAACTAAGTGAGCTGTTGTTAGCAGTGTTTGTTCCCAAGGTGAATGCAAAAATTTTACAGAAAACATTGCTGGTGAATAAGGTCTCTTTTACTAAATATAAGCATTTCTTCTCTCTTCGATTTCCCTGTTAAGTAGTGACACTTAAGAAATAAGAGCCAAAGACACAAATTTTAATGCAGCAACAACCTAATGAGGAAATACTTTCTTCCATGCTTGTTTCTCCAATGAAACAAACTCAGAGTTGACTACAAATATAGATTAAGATTGGTACCAATTAGTATTAACTGAGTGGCTGTTATGTAAGTTACTGGTATTAAAGTTAATTTTTTTTCAAAATGTTCATAAAAAATCAATATGAACAATAGTCACATCAGATCTTTTTGCAAATAAACACAGAATGTAAGTTTTAAAATTTTTTTGCATTAAGCTCCAGTGTTAAATGAGAAAATGTCTCAATGCATTGCCATCTTCAGAGCCACTATAAAATTAGGATGACATTTTTAAATTTTGTCCTATGTAATTGAACCTCTCAGTTGTAGTGTCACCAGTGATAAGATTTTAATTTTAAATATTGAAGTTTCTACTAGGCCTGCCTCCCTAGTTTCAGGGAAAAAACCCAAAACATACAAACCAAAAAAGCACACACAAAACCACCCCCCCATTCCTCCTCAAACACATCTATTCCAAGAAGAGCATAATGTTAAATATCTACCCTTTAACTATGCCAGTGTGGTTTTGTGGTTTAATATACTATAGTATGTGAAAGGTGAAATAGAGCTATAGCAAATATTTGTGTGCATGCCCACAAAAAGTTAAACATACCTAAATATAACTGCCCCACAAAATCACTCCAAAGCCCATCATCAAAAAATACTGGAGGATGAGCTCACTCACAAGTGAACTTTTATGTACATGTGTGTTAGTGTGCCTTCACCCCCTCCCCCTTTGGATGATGGAAGTCCAAAAAGCTCATGTACACACAACATCTGGGCAATGCCCACACTCAGTATGAAGTAGCACAGACATCTGTGACTAATATCCAGATCATTCCATTCGCTGGACTCAAGACAATAAAAACAGTGGATGAAATTTTAAAAAATTTTTTTGAGGATTTGTGGGTGGCCAGTCAGTATGACTAAGATACAGGCACTTCTAACTGCTTCAAACAGACTTTAGTCTGACTGGTCAGAGTCCCATGCGGTCAGTATGGAAAAAGTGGAAACCAGTAAAAAATCTCCCATCCCTTTGGATTTTAAGCATGTCCCTGCATGGTTTATTCTTGATAACCCTTCCTCTCAAAGTCATATAGCCAAAATAGTGGAGTCAGGAACTACTTTGGTGCATTGTTGTCACCACACGATTGTTTGCAAATTGACGGGAATTCTGTGGCAGTGTATTAATTTAATCGGTTATGATTTGTATATTTTTGTACTCGTTTGGTTCTCTGTACCCCACTCCCCTGATGGTCCCTTTGTTTAACTCACATGACTCCTGTCTGCACCTGCACCTGTTATGCGGCACATGGTTAGCTGTCTGTTATTTTTTCCCGCCTTTGTAAATCCCTCCTATTTTCTCCTGATTGGTCCAAGTCATGTTCTCCTACCCCCGGGTCCCCTAGTAACTTGCCCTGGTTGGCCAGCAGTGACTGACCACTCCCTTTGCCCTCCCCTGACTCGCCCCTGACAAAAACCCACTGTACCCTCCTCCCCCCGAACAGTCCCGGGCTGGAGAGGTGTTTGTAATAAACCCTCTGTTCGTCTGGAATTGTTTCCTCCTTTCGTTCCACTGCCTGTCAAATTACCATCACTCACCCGAGCCCCTGATAAGACAAGAACCCACAGGAGTCAGCCTTGCCTGCGCTGCGTGCAGGCTGACCCTTGCAAACGTCTGTCGCGGCATCTGGGCTGGCCGGTGATAGAGCCGTCGGCTCTGAGTGAGCACCCCAACAGAATTCAGAGAAAAAAAGTCAAGAGTTGCAAAGGAGACTGGAAATGGAAAAGAGAAGGATTGAGATAAGTATGTATTTTTGATAGCTGACAAATATATTAATAATGTAGAGTTCCAAAAATATTACCTACAAAAACTAAGAAAGCATGACATGAGGGGACAATTGCAAAATTATTTAATTATAACACAGCCTCAATAAAAGGGGATTTAGGTAAAAACAGTAAATCTCTATTTCCATCAAACTGCAGGGTAAATAAACCTTCTGTTCCAATCTCTTGTAAAGCGATTTGTAAAACTGTGTGGCATGTGTGAATCTGTTCTTTCTGCTAACTGCAAAAATCCCAGAGATGTAGTAAAGTCAAACAGCAAAATGAGGGAAGGTGTTACCTGTAAGGGTGGTGAGGCAATGGAACAAGTTGTCCAGATGTGTTGTGGATGCCCCATCCCTGGCAGAGTTCAAAGCCAGGTTGGATGGGGCATTGAGTAACCTTGTCTAGTGGAAGTTGTCCCTACCTATGGCAAGAACTTTGGAACTAGACTGTCTTTAATGTTCCTTCCAACCCAAACCATTCCATGATTAGTAAGGCATCATTAATTTATTAAGGAGGATTGAGGATCTCAAGAGAGACAGAATCCAGGAATACAAAGAAAGGCAGCTAAAATATATAATAAAACCTCAAACCAACAAAATACTGAAAAATCATGCTGAACCTGGTCCTGCCCACCTCTATGATGTGTCTCACTCAACACTGTTGTAATGATGCCGTTGGCATTTGAAGTTATCTTGAGATCAATGGTAAGTTGAAACTGATTCTCCATGTGTACTCTGCTGCTCTGTCACTACACCCCACAGGAAAATCAGTGTGAATATATTTCAGTTATTTGAAATTTACAGGAGGACATGAATAGTCATGTACGTGCAACCCAGATCACTCTTAGTTCAGGTATCACACATAGTATTATCAGTGTACAGGTCTATTCTGTGCTTGAAAGTGCAGGAAGACCACAGCATTTGAAATTGATAGGTTCTTATGTTTGTGCATCCTCCAGCTGTCATTCAATAGTTCTTCAATCCCTGTAGGGGGGATTAATCTACATCAAGAGTAGTGTCTCCTCTTTGGAAGTCATAATTGGATTGCCACCTGCCCCTTTTCATGTTTATTTACAGCCAAGAGTAGACTATGAGGGGTACCTGCTCTAAAAGTAAATATTAGATTTTGGATTATGCTGAATCTGGAGTCTGTAACTTTAACTGCAGATAAAATTCCACAGACTCCAAGAACATTCAGATTCAGTAAGCTCCTGAAATGAAACAGAACCAAAACAGACTTGAGAGAGCTGCTAAAAGGACGGGGTTATAACCAGGATATAATTTATTGCCAAATCAAAAGCATTGATTTCAACAAGAATGAGAATCTAGCCATAAAAATATTCCCACAATCTACCCACATTAAGCAGACTTTGCTGTGAGACACACTACAGGTTGAGGTTTGGGCAGACATGACCAATTTAGGCAAAGGAAGAAAAGATGAAGACAGCTGCTGACTCTGAAAAAGAAATATTGACTAAGAGCCAAAACTTCCCCGTTATGCAAGAAGCTGTACCATAGAGCTCAAAGTGGACGTGACTGCCCATTTCCCCTGATGTGTCAGCTGATAGCTATTTACCTTTTGATAGAATAGATTTTATTATAAGTAAGTGGTCTTATGCTGAGTTAATACCTTTCATTTATTTTTCCGCATTATGCTCTGAAAAGTACCACAGCAGATTCCAGACGGTATAAGTGGCAAAAGACCAGCTAGATTGTAGGATTTATATAGAATCACATTCTTCTTCTGTACTCAGAGAAGTTCTCTGCCTGAACCTAAGCAATAATCATAAAGAGCTCTTTCTCTTACCTGCTTTCCTGTTTTTCCTTCCATAAAAAGTCTTTGCTGCTCTCCTACTTCCTCAAACGGACCACCTTCATGGCAATTATTTCCTACCACATGGTACATCCTACCCAGCCTTTTGTCTTTATCAGCAGGCAGATCACTTTCTTGGCACTATCTCTTTGTTTCCTCTACTCAAACTTGAAACAATATCCTCTTTGGGCAGAGCTCAAATTAATTTTATGAAGTGGGGTGGTGGATTAATTCTTATAATACATGAAAGGTGTGTCATAGAATCTGTCTAATTAGTGTTTTCTCTGCTTGTTTTAATTGCAACATTTTGGCAGCAAGATATGCTCCACAAGCACAGAACAACAAGTCAGTCAGTCTCACATCTATGCCTGGCAAGATCATGGATCAGATCATCCTGGAAACTATTGTAAAGCACATGGAAAATAAAGATTTGATGGGAGATAGCAAACATAGCTTGTCTAAAGGCAAATCATGCCTGAAAAATTTGGTGGCCTTCTATGACAGATACAGAGGTAGTGGATGGGGGAAGTGACTGACATCTACCTGTACTTGTGCAAAGTATTTTACACTGCCCCACCTGTCACCCTTGTCTCTAAAATGAAGTTATGGATTGGATGGACAGACCACGCTATAAATAAAGAACTGTCTGGATAGCTGCACTCAGAGCTGTGGTTAGCAGCACGTTGTCCAAGTGGAGAGCAGTGGCAAGTGTTGTTTCTCAGGGGTAGGGGTGGAACTGACACCATTTAACATCTTTGCAGCGACATGGACAGTGGAATTGAGTACACCCTCAGCAAGCCTGAGCATGAAACCAAGCTGTATCAACAGTATTACCTCATGTTGCCACAGCTTCTTGTATTCCTAAAGTGGGAAATAAAAGCCCCATAACCGTGTAGATAACACACCAATACAGTGTTTGGCATTTTGGCATTAAAGTTTTGGCTGAACAGTGCTTACACAGCACTGAGATTTTCTTTCCCCCCAACTCTGCCTCCCTCAGAGAACAGAGCTAAGCTTACAAGAGGCTGGGAGGAGACAGCTGACTCACACTGGCCAAAGGGATATTCCACACCATACAACATCATGCTCAAAAGTTAAAACTCAGGGGAAGAAGGAGGAAGGGGGGCATGGTTATGGTATATATCTTCCAAAGTAGCTGTTATATTTTCTGAAGCTCAGCTTTACAGGAAGTGGCTAAACCTCTGCTTGCTGATGGGAAGTAATGAATAAATTACTTGTTTTTCTTTTGTGTGTTGTCCTGGAAGACTCCCTGCTGCCGTCCTAAACAAGGAGAACTCACAGTGCTATTTATATTGCAGAAGTTTTAATGTCTTGTTTTTTCCTTTGTTACAAGTAGCTCAGGTTGCTAAAATTGGACTGGGGATTGCTAAGTAGTGTGATGGCACCACTATCTTGAAATTAAGCCACATAACATACCTACTGCACTGGCTGTATCAAATGTTTTGGCATTTTGCCATCAGACTGAGTGATCTTTCATACACTGAGAGATGTGTGCTTCTGAACTGCTTGGGAAGATTTCATGTTGCTCTGCAGTTCCAAGGTGAGCTCTGTGCAGACCTTCACCAGAGAACATTTTGTTATGCTGAATATTTTGCTGCTGGTCACCTCAGCATGGTGGCACAGCAGCTGTCCATCCATCTTTTTATCTCATGGCCTCAGAACAAAGGACTCTAAAGCATGAAAAAAGGAGTTCTCCCTACGCAAATGGTCTATATCATCAGTCTTTTCTCCAATGGTAGATAGATTGCCCAAAATACTAACAAAAGTGGTGTGAAATTCCCCAGTAAGGTTTTGGTTCAGAGGGCTTACGCCATATTGTAGTAAACTCTCAAATACATCTTCTCAGGCAGTGTATTTACAGCCACTAAATTCAAATCATTTCTTTACCCCATTGAAAATGGTGTGAGGTCTTTCATGGAAAAATTGACTGATGGGATGGTGAGAGAAGAACCTTGGAAATTTCAGAGTGACTGCTGAGGCTGTGGGCTGCAGCCATGTCCTCTTATGATGCATCCCAAAGTGCAGCAATACCAGAGACCTAGTCCTGCAGCAGCAAAAATGACATGTCATGTCATAGCGAGGACATGTCATGAGGACACAATCACAAAAATATAGCAAAAAGATATAATGGTGTAGACAATGTCCAGCAAAAAGCCTTTAGCTCATCATTACTTAAATCACCCCCACTGTCCTGTTGTGTCTGTCCACTCCTGCCCTATTGGATGGTTTTTAGCACAGCAGAGGCATATGGCAAGAATGAACACCTTCCAGCACACCAGGAGTAGAAGATAGAGATCCTCAAAACTAAGGGCAAGGGGAAGTAGGCCCTCAACCAGTAGTTCTTGTAAGCTTTGGGAAACACATATACAATCACACTGGTATAATTTGTTTCATGCTTTTTTAGGGCAATTTAGAAGGAGAGAAATTGAAAATACAAGATGCAAAATATCTTTTAAAAAGATATCCTTGGATTTTCAAGTTGGCCTCCCAGTTCCATCCAAATAGAAAAGTGCTAATAGGGTAAGAAATGCATTCCTTATTTCAGTATACATCATATGCTAATGATTAAGTGTCTCAGTTCAGCTTCTCTCCCAGGATGGGTGCAGGTACATTCAGAACTGCAGCATGTCAGACGTTCCACAGAATGATGAAGCCCACGCATAAAAAACCACAGAAAAAATATGCACAGAATTGTTTAAAATGCTTTGCTGTCTCTTGCATTATTTCCTGAAGCTTATTACACCAATCACCTGGAGCATAAATCTGTCTTCAGCATCTGTTCTTCTCTTCTAAAGCAGCTCCCCACTGCCCTTGACGGTTGCTTTTGTAAACAATCCTTTATCAAACCTAATTGGAAAAAGCATTGAAACCAACACTTATCATTTCCTTATGCTGCTTACCCTGCATGTATCCAGAACATTGCTGAACATTGCACATGAGGATGTAATCCTTTGAGAAGCAAAGGATTCTCTCCAGTGTTGAACCAGATGAACCCTCCTCATCACTGGGACTGCAGGGTCACCATGATGTCCCATGAAAACAAGCTTAGAATTTCAGGGTTTCAAGGCTGCCAGTTATGAACAAAGACAGAAGCATCCTGCTGCATGAGTCTTATAGAGCTGACAAGAAAAAGCAAAGTTTTGTCCATTATAATATCACACATGTATCACAGTCATCTACTAGTACAGGCTTGGAGTTTATGGTAAGGTTATAGATATACCTCAAAAGTAAAATATATTCAGTCCAGGCACAGATAATCTCCTCCTGTTGTAGTTTAAATTTATGGGGGGTCCCGGGGAGGGTCCCCCAGGAGACCCCCGGGGTCCTTGAGGTCGTGGGTGTTCCCGTGCTGGCAGGCAAAGAGACTCAGATGCCGGTGGGATGCTGATGAGGTGAGGGTTTATTCACTGAGGGAGAGGGGAAGGGAAGGGGGGAGGGGGAAGGGGGGAGAGGAGAGGGGAGCGTCCGGAGGCCTCCAGGGGTAGAGGGGGAAAGAGGGCAGAGCCTTCTGCCTTAGCATTCTTATCACAGAGGTTCAAAGGGGCGCGGTAACATTCTCCAGCCAATGAGGTTACAGATACACGATACTGCAGGGAGGGTACAGACTTGGGATAAACCATACATTTTCCAGGGGTGAGCTAGAGCAAACCATTTCCATAAAATGCAATTCCACATCCTCCCACTTTAGTTCTAACATTAGCATTATTTATGGCCATGTTCAGAGAAAATAAAGTGTGTTTTTGCTGTTTTAGGTTAAAAAAAACACAAAGAAACTAAGAGGATGTATTTTATAAAAAAATAATTTTAGGTTAATACTTGGAAAATGAATGATTCACAGGGTGCACTGCAGGTCACAGAGGAAGCATAAAGCCTTTCATTTCCAGGCATCACTGATTTGCTTTCATTTGTGCCCCATGATTATATACCTAAATCTTTAAAACTTTGGATTTTGATCAACTGAAGCATAACTATGATGTTGAAGCAGATGTTTCATGGAAGAAGTAGAAAAAAGAATAAGGAATGTTTCTGCACAAAACATATTTGCATCTTCATAAATGAAGTAACACAAACCTTTTAATTCCTTAACTGGTTTAATGGTGTGACTGTGTAAAAACTCTATTTTGCTTCATTTGGAGAGTACTTGACTACCACATATATAGAAATTCAACATTTCTAATTTTATAGCTTTAAACCGATGTTTTGGGGCTAAATATTATATAATCTATAATAAATAACTTATTTGCTGAAGAAAAGAGAGGAATCAGTAAAAATCAAATTTACTGTCATATGAATATGAAGTGCCTTAAAAGTGACTCAGAGAAGCCAACTGGCTTTACAAAGTCAACATTAGATGTATTCCTTAACCACAAGTCTGAATAAGTCCATGACAATATCCTCCAGCAATTTATAATTTCCCTCAACTCATGCATTACATCAGCTCCAAGATATTTCTATATGAGTTTAAAGTTAAACTAATGACCAGAAAACTTTATTCACTTTCTCCAAATCACATACTTTTCCTCAAATGTCAGATATTCTGAATTAGAATTTTTTTTCCAGTCAATGCAAATATAGTAAAAGGAGAGATACTGTGTGTCCAACTTCCCACAGTACCTTCAGCTCAGACCCCTTCATTTTTGATGGAAATTGAACTTTTAGTTTATATGTGTAGAGGTTAAACCTTCAGTAGTGTCCCTGATCAATAGAATCACCAGCCATATAACTTATGAAAAAATGTAGATACTGACATGTACTACATCTATAGCTGTTGCAAATATTTCATATTCTTCTGCATGAAATAAGAAAAAGAACAGAAAAAAGTATCCAATTCCTTACTTTACTGCTCTAACGATTAGATTATTCTTTGAGAAAGAAAACTATACAATTTCTTTCTCTCCCCTTCTCTCTGTGTCTGTATATATACATATATATGTATATAATACCTGGTGGTTACATTTTTCTCTACTTATGTAGAACCATACCACTCATTTAAATATGAATAAGTAGTTATAAATCAAATTATTTTTTCACATAACAGTTTTGACACGTTTACAAAGCTAGCTTGCTCTTCACTTGATATGTAATGGATACCTGATGCAACAGCTTCAGTGGGAATCATGCCTACTTTTAGTTGAATACTCAAATAGGTAAATTTTGAAAGTTAATAATTCATGAAGAAACTCATGAAAAAATATAAATTCCTGAAAACAGCAATGTATCCTAAACTCTCACTCATCTGACTGGCCCATATTTCTACCCTGTTCTCAGAAGGCAGCTGTTCCCCTTTCTACAGGAGAGTTGCATGATATTCATAGGAGTGTAAGTCCCCTGCTTGTTCCCTTGTCTTTTCATAATTAATATTATCTGAGGTCTCAGATTAAATGTGCACCAAAACACTCTCAGCACATTTTTCAGGGACTGTCTCCCTAATCCAGTGCCCTTGCAAAAGCTTGTAATCCCCCTTTGCATTTTGCATACTCTTTTACCCAATCCAAATACCCTTCCTAAAAATCAAACTTTTTTTTTTGTTATGACAATAATTCTATTTATCAAAACTATGTATGCTATTTAGCAAATACCATAGAGTAACTAATAGATTTGTAAAACTTCCTTAAGATCATGGAGTTCAACCTGCAACCCTGCCAAATCACCACTGTCATGGGTTGGCACTGGCCAGATGTTAATGCACCTATGAATATGTTTTTTTTCTTAACAGCTACTGTGGGATGTGATCAGGAACAGAGCAGAGCAGGCTTAAATCTTGAAAACAAAAAACCACCAAAACTTTATTACATTACATAAGAACAGGGACAGAAATACTCTTAAACACACACAGAGACAGAAATAAAAACTTCTTAGAACATTTCTTCTCCCAGTTTCTACTTCTCCACACATCACTCTTCACAGACCAACTTTTGGGTTTTAGATCAAACAATCACCACTCAAAAACAAACTAATCTTCAATTCAGCAAGGGAGAGAGGAGTCTCTCTCGCACCACAGACTGTTCTCCAGAAAACACGGGTCTACTCCTTATGTGTTCCTATGTCACTCATAGCACCGCCCGGAGAAGTCTGCCAGGGTGACACTCTCTTTTTCCTATGTCTAGCGCTCTCACCGCTGTCTAAAGGCTGAAAACTGCATACAGGGCTCTTTTAAGGATACTTGCGTGCCGAGCTCTCCCCTTTTCACCCAGGGGCCGAGGTTCTCAGAGCAGGTCTCCCCTGAGGGCAGAGGGCGCCACCACCCTCTCCCCCTCTCTTCTCTGCTCGCTCCACTCTTCAAGTGCCAGTCACTGTAGCAAAGGCAAAGGCAGCTGTATCCACCCAAAATGCAGTTTATGTTCAAAAGAGACTCAAGTTCAGTCCATGGCTGACATTATGCAAGAAAAGTCCAGCTCAGAAGGCTACTCCTCTCATTCTTTGCCTATCAGGTTCCTTCTAATCGTGCTTTATCACCTCGGTCCCAGGCCGCTTCTTTCTCCTTTTTTTTTTCCGAAATCACCAGTCATGAGAATCAATGTCTAAGAAAAGTTTCTTTCTGCCAAGCAAGGGTTAACAGTTTCTAGCTCTTGGCAGGGTGCAGGCTCAGGCACTCCTAGGCTCGGCAACCCCCACGTGGCTGGGCACCTTCTCCCGGAGTTTGGGGGGAAGGGGGGTGAGCACACACAGAAGGCACTTCTACAGTTTTCCACCCCTCCATCCTGGACGGGGCAGCTCAGTTCTAGTCCTGTCCACTCTCTTCTCTCCCCCTGGGGCTCTGGCTTACCTGAGCCCAACCACATGTTTTCCCCTCCCCCACCCAGTCTCGTGGCTGGGCAGGGGAAAGGAGGCCTGAGACGTCTCTCTGCTGAAACCGGGATCTAAAAAGAGACTGAACCCCCTAGACTCCTGCTTTTAACTGTGTCCTCAGAGGCGTGTCCAAACCTCCGAGTGACCAATCCAGGTGCCAGCAGAAAGCTGATTACTAATTGGCCTGCTTACCTCTCCCTGGAGAAATTCACCTCCCCCAGCAACCACGACAACCACCAAATCATGTCTACATGGCTTTGTAATATATTCTGGGATGCTGACCCCACCACTTCCTTGGCCATCCTATTTCAAGGCTTGACAGCCCTTTCTGTAAAGAATTTTTGCAATAATCAATCAAAGCCTCCCCTAGAACAATATAAGGCCATTTCTTCTTGTCCTATTGCTTGTTAACTGGGAGAAGAGACTGGTCTACTCCGTGCTACAACCTTCTTCCAAATAATTGTAGAGAGAGAGAAAATCACCACTGAACTCTATTTTCTCCAGTGTAAATTACTCCATCAGCCACTCCTCACAAGACTTCTGTTCCAGACCCTTCACCAGCTTCTCTGGACATGCTCCAGCACCTCAATGTCTTTGTTGCAGTGAGAGGCCCAGAACTGGACACAGGATCTGAGGTGCAGCCTCACCAGTGCTGGGTACAGGGGACAGTCACTTCTCTGCTCCTGCTGGCCATACCATTGCTGACACAGGCCAGGATGCCATTGGCCTTCTTGGCCACCTGGCCACAGCTGGCTCAAGTCCAGCTGCTGTCAGCAGCACCCCCAGGTCCTTTTCTGCTGGGCAGCTTTCCAGACACTCTGCCCCCAGCCTGTGGCACTGCAGGGGGTTGTTGGGACCCAAGCTCAGGACCTGACACTTGGCCTTGTTGAACCTCATACAGTTTCCTTGGCCCATTGATCAAGCCTGTGCAGATCCCTCTGCAGAGCCTTCCTGCCCTCCAGCAGATCAACACTCCCACCCAGCTTGGTGTCATCTGCAAACTGACTGACTGTCACTCAACTGTCTCACCCAGAATCCTGTCAAAGCTATTAACCAGGGCTGGGCTCAACATCCAGCCTCCTGGGACCCCACTGGTGACCAGCTGCCAGCTGGACGTAGCAACATTCACCACCCCGCTCTGGCCATGGCCATCCTGACTGTTTTCTACCCTAAAAGAAATAATAGCTCTTAAAGAAGCATCTACAAGAGCACTTCTGCCCAACAGACTATGGAAGTGTCTGTAGGAACCACTTTTATAGTTTGTAACTTGAGTCCCCATCTGGTAGGGAAGATTCCCTTTGGTATACTTACAGGGTTTTTTTTCAAATTTCCAACTTCTAAATTTTTTAAAATTAAATTATATAGAAATTTAGTTTCATTCCTAACATTTAAAGAAACAGATGGTTATACAGACAGGAAAAAAGCCAAAGAACATGTCCCTAGTATCTGTAAAGTTGTCTCATTTTAAATAACATCTTTCATGTCTTCTCCAGTGTGTGAACTGTTCAGGTTAAAAACACTTTTTGGACAACAATTTTTTCATGTTACCTAGTTAAACTTGCTATAACACCTTTTAAACTTGATAAATAATGCACAGCAAAGCAAGATTATGGTGGGTGAATATTAATAGCAGGAATTAGAGCACAGAAACTAATCTATAGTCAGAGAACACTAAAGCACAGAGTACTAAGTGACATAAGTAGGCTAATTGGATGCTTCTTACAGGAGCTGCTTTTCTGCAAACATTAGATTCACCTGACAGAGATTTATTTGATGACTCTTGGATAAGAAAGGAAGAAAATGCCTCTCTTTTGTGTCAAAGTCACAGATCTGTGTCTTGACATCAGGGAAAAAACCAACCAAACAAACAAAAAAAGAAGAGATAGTATCTTAACAGTATATTATTTTCTTCCTCATTTATTTCAAGAATCAAAATAATTCTTCTTACTCTTCTCACAATCCTTCTCCCTCCTTGACAGAGACTCAGATTGCTAGTATGAGATAGCATTTAAGAAAATAACTATTTAGCAGTACAGTATCTTGATCAATATTTTGCACATGATCTAGATGACCTAGTTTAAAATAATATAGTTGCCCTTCTACACACAAAGTCTGGAATCAACTTATGACTTGTGTATATTTTTGGTTTTATGGCTTATTTTTTTTTTAACTGATAGCCATATGTCTTCCTCAGCCCAATGAACAGCAAGAAAAAAGCTGCTGCAGTTATGTTGTTATGTTGTTGTTCCAAAAAGGCTTCTTTTTATTATGTATCTCAATTTCTGTATGATTCACTCCTGGTAAAGTATCGTATTGTAATTTCGTAAATATATACTGAAATCAGAATATTCAGCACAGCAAAGGGATTTTGTTCTGGTGATCTGCAACAAGCATTTATAAGACCAACTATTAGCATGAAAGTCCCCCTGTCATTCAGAGGTGCATATATCAGACCCAGCAGATTAGCAGCCTTATTAGCTACCAGCTACTAGCCAGGTCAGTGTGAGCAGGTATAGGGGAGTTATTAAGAAGATGCTATCAATGTACTCTATGATGACTGTTTGTCCTCAAGGCCCTGCACGACAGTATCAGTAAAATCTCTATTCCTGTAAATATTATTCCCTCTTTTCACCAGCTCTCAATAGAGAGAGAAGTGGAGGTTAAAAAATATCAGTCCATTATGCTCCAAGCCTTGCCTCTGTGGCAATGTTATCACAGTCAGCATGGACTTATTTCAGAAATTCAGAAGAAAGAAACTTTAGGAGCTCAAACCTGCTTCTCTAGTGAAAAAGTGGTTGAGGTGCTTAGGAACATAATATTATCAACAGTGTGTTAAAATTTTTGCTATTAATTTTTCTCAAACCTTCTAACAACATAACTGAAGCAGCTTTTTGTAGATTTAAACAAAAAAACAAAAACCAAAACTCAAAAAACTCCTACACATTAAAAAACAAAAATCCAAACAAAACCCCAAACCACAAAAAAAGCCTGTCCCAAAGCCCCTCCCTGCTCTCCCTTCCAAAGTGCACTTCATAGTGCCCTCTGGTTTTTAATTGTTATTATATAGCGTTAAAAATGCAATAAAAGGGATTGCAAAAGGCAATTTCATCATGAAGTCCCCTTTGGCCAATTTACTTTTATCCTACTGTAAGACTTGTGTAGTAGGGACAGGACAGCAGTTAATTCTACAGTAAATAAAAGTAGTAACATAAGTTCTTTCTTTGCCAGGCAATGAAGGATTTCTCCTTCCCTCTCTCCCCACACAAGATGTTTGTGTTTTGCATCCCTCCTAATTTTCTAAGATATGGGATTTATATCCTCACTATACGGTCAGATTGCACTTTGGTCAGAACGAGTTACTTTTCTTTGTACTTTTGTAACTAAAAAAACATGAATTATATGCAATAAATATTTGTGGATACAAGTTTTAGACACTTTCTTCCCCTCCTCCATTTTCTTTCTCTTTTTGTACCTTACTCTGAAAATCCACCTCAGGTCCAAGTCATGCACTTGGATGTTTTATGCTTTGTTTCAGAGAGGGAGAGTAGGAAACAAACCCAAGAAAGATAAAACACGCGGTGTAGAAACTTTTCACTTATTTAATATGGTTGACACTCAAGTGTGAGAAGAAAAAGACAGATTATTGTTCATGGTCAAGTTTCAAAGGATGCAGGCTTTTTTTTTCACCGCATAGTTCTGAGATACCATTCTCAAAGCTTTTTTGTTCCCAAGCTAAAGGAATGGAGGGGACCTGCTCAGTTCGTATGTGTTAAGCATTGGAGGACAAGTGAGATTTCTGGGGGAAAACACAGAATCAAAAGCTGTAGTAAAAATAAAATTATTTCAGCAATAGCCAAAGCATGATTATAGATTAAACCCACTAAGGCTAGCAGGCAGTCCTATTAGTATTGAATATGTCCAAACTCTGTATGAATCAGGAAAGAAAAGAGCTACTTGTTCAGGACAGCTTCGTTAGTATCAGTGGAGAACACTGTTCATATTGCTGCATTGCACAGTATCTCCCTGAAATCAAATAGTTGAAACTTAATAAGCCCCTGCTCAAGAGCCCTGCAGGTAAGAGCTGGACCCTGCAATAGTAGAATCAAGTTGTCTAAAATTCATACACTCCAAAAACATGCTAAAAATTCATGTGCCAAAGATACATCCTAAAAAGAACTTGGTTGTTGAGAAACAGTTTCTAGTTCCTTATCAACTCTTTATTCCCTGTGTAAAGCTTCATGTGATGAAGAAAATTGCTTGTCACATATCTACAGTATAACAAACTTTTGTATGTGATGAATTAACTACTGTTTTCTGGATTTAGCATAACTGACTCCCAAAAACCACAGGCAGCAAATCTAATCTGCCTGGAAGGCTGCTTGACACGCTTCCACATGCCCCTGCACAGTGAATCACAGCATGTACAGGTCACTCCAGAGGTCCTAGGTCTGAAGGGTGAAACCAGGGCTCTGGTTGCCAGGCTTTTCAATGGCAGTCATTTTTGTGGTTATCACTGAGACATTCTCTCCTTCTACAGCTTGGATTTCTTCAGATATCTCCATATTAAAATTATATCCCAGGGTTTGGGCATGCCTTCACACCTATTACTGACCATGACATCACCTGTGCTGTCAGTTCATCAACCACCCCTGTGGTAAAGCATAGGGTGATACCAATGCTGTTACCTCATGCCAAACTCCTATCCAGCTTGTTTTAATTTTGTTTCACCATGTCTTTATTTAAACATGAGTTAATGACACCATTTATGTTTCTGCAGCTGAAGCACTTTTTTTTTTCCTGAATTATTTTCCCCCTCCTTTTCTCAGTATTGGGTGGTATTAAAATTGAGACATTCATGATAGCTGCTGCTGGATGTGCGATGAAAGGACAAAAATCATAGGATAGTTTGGGCTGGAAAGGAAGTCCAAAAGCCATCTAGTCCAACCCCCTGTAAAGAGCATGGACTTCAAGTACAGAACCAATTGGCAGATATGGGCTTTCACTGAGTTCAGTAGGTGTGCTGAGTTTGTGGTCAGAAAAAAGGACTTTATTCCCCAAAGATGGAGCAGTAGTAGGGAGTGCAGGAAAAGCAGCTGGCTTTCCTTTTTTTTTTTTTTTTTTTTGAGACCTGGAGAATTACTTAAACATGACTTCTTGTGACATTTCTGATGTCTAAATCTCTCCTAGTAAGGAGACTTACTAGGATTTGGGCTAGGACTCTAGTAAGGATCTAGATGTCATTAAATAGTCTTAATCTAGCTGTCAATTAAATAATTTATTCTGTATGTACCTGTCTATGCAAACGAATGAAAACCTGCTTCAGCAAAATAAAAATGTGTTATATTTCCTCATACAGTAATGTGGAGAGCAAACAGTATCTAAAATATTAAATATATTTCATAAATTGAGTTATTTCCCAGCACTCACACAAGCTTTTAGAATCTGAGACTACAGGAAAATTTTCAGTGCAGGTTAAAATTATTTTTAGCCACTTATAGTTACAATTAGGTGCTCTATATATCACATTGACAACTTAAATCTCCAATGTATAAATGTCAAAGACCCTTGCTCTGCCGAAAAGCAATTTGTTAGATAAAACTCGTGAATTTCAATTAAGGATGAATGTGCAATTACTTTAAGGAAAAATAAAACCAAGCTTTCCATTAGGAATATATGAACAGCTGTTAAAAAAATAAAATACTGTCAATACTGTCTCTTCATTCAATTAACTCCTAACCTTGCAGACCACAGATCATTTCATTTGTCACCACATCGATTAGGTAGCTCTACATTTTGAGAGCACTTCTATCCCATTAGGTTATTAGATCCAGCTAATTTCTTTCCTGAGAATTACATGAATATATTTGACACATTCATTAGCTAATGAAGTTAGAAGATTCGTGTCAAATCCTTTCTGTAAGTACTGAGAACTACCATTATCAACACTCCAATTCAGAGACAAAAAATGTATCCTTTTTCAAGACATAATATACAAAAGCTAATATTTTGAAACTATTTTTTTCATTTTATTGCTGCTATGAAACTACAAGAAACAAGGAAATAATGTTAAGCAACAACCCATCAAACATTAGCTGTCAAAATCATTGGATATATTAACTACAGAACCTTTCCCTTTAGTATTTTAAAATATATTTGAACTATATATCCTCTCCAAACAGTAAAGCTGTTTGACAAATCTACTGTTTGACTGACTGTGATTGCACTAACCTTAACAAGCTATTTTTATAGAGTCAGATTCAGACAAGTTAAAAACATTACCTTTTTTTGTCATATAAAGTGAACCGGTAATATAATATGTAAAGTAATTTTATGTACAGAAAATAAATAGAAATGCTTCCTTATGTTTTCATGAGGTATGTAAAAGAAAGCATTTTCCTACCTTAGTCAAAGATGCTTGCTGCTGACTGACTGGAACAATTTTACTTGCATCCTAGTAAACTATTAAACAGTAATCCTGTTATGTGTCTACAGCAGTTTCATGGGGGTGGGACTTCTGTGTAATAATGAATTCACCAGGGAATCTTCCCTTTGAAAGAATGCTGCTGCAGACAAGGAAACCACCCTACGCTTACTGTCACAAGCTTTTGGATGATTAGGTTAAGATGTGGAGAGTAAGTCCATGTACACACATGAAGTGATGCAGATTCAAATATTTCTTATATGCCAAAGCTTTGACAGGACACAAACTGCAGCAAGCTGTACAGGGAAAAAAAAGTGTGTGTGTGTGTGTGTGTGTGTGTGTGTACATATTTACACTTTATATATGCTAAAAGGAGAGAGAAAAGGTCATTAGGAGGAAATTATTAATTCAGTCTATAGGTAGGGGTGTGGCAGAATAGCATATGTGGGTTTATTAGTGATTCTAACCATTTAATCAGAGAAACTCCAAGTCAAGCATGTCAATCCTTACCTAAAAAGGATATTTTTATCATATGATATTTGTATCATAATCCTAAATGATAAGCAGCATAAAAAGCAGATACACACCCACCCTACTGCCTATCACTAATTTCCCGTGTAGAGTGGCAGCTCAGACATAATGAAGCAGCTCTGTAACATTTTAACCCAATAACATAAAAAAAAAAGCTTCCTGCGAGCTCTCCAACAAAGAACAGTTATGTTTACAGTGATTACTATTATGATGTATGAGCAAAAAAATCCTTGGAGAGTGTGTGTGGTCAGCTGAAATAGTAGACAACAAATATGAGCACAAATTGATGCTTCGGATGAAAGAGAGAGGTATCTGGCAAGGTAATGGCAGTGAATATGACAAAGGGCGAAGGGTCCCAGTAGTCAGCCAGTCACCTCAGTGGAGCTGTAAGAATGACGGTCATACGACCCGATTACTGGACTAAGTGAGCCTATCAGCCTTTATTAAATCATCCAGCACTTCCCTGATCTGATTTACAGATAAAAAGCAAAACAAAGCTGACTCATGGACTTTCAGCTCCTCAGAGCTGCTTTCCAGCACGTCAGTCCCAGCCTATGCTGGTGTCTGGGATTACACCCCAGGTGCAGGACCCTGCATTTGCCTTTACTGAATTTCAGAAGGCTCCTTTCTGTCCATCTCTCTAACCTGTCAAGGTCTTTCTGAAGGGTAAGCAAAGAACCCTGGGGTATTGGCTACTCCTCCCAGTTTTGATGCATCAAACTTGGATGAAGGAGTAGACTGCCTTCTGAGCCAGCCACTGATTAATAAATTAGTACTAGGCCTAGTGTTGAACCTTTGGGGACAGTACTTGTGGCAGGCTTCCAGGAAGACCCTGTGTCACTGATAATGACTCTCTGGGATCTGCCATGCAGCCAGTCCTCAATCCATTTCACTGTCCACTCATCCAGCCCACACTTCCTGAGTTTGCCTATGAGGATGTTGTGAGAGATAGTGTGAAGGTAGATAATACCCACTGCTCTCCACTCATCCATCAAGGTGGCTGTTTCACCATAAAAGTCAATCAGGTTGGCCAGTCCTTCCAGTGACTCCACTTGTCTATCACTCTTACAGCCTTCTTGTTAGCTAACTCACAAGAGGTACAAACAATCATAGCTTTCTTCTCTATAAATTCCAGCATTCCTTCAGGGTGTGAAAGACAAACTCAACTCCCTTCCCTTCAAAAACAACCTGCATTTCTCAGCTCCATGCAACTGCCCTTACCTGTAAGTCATGAAGTGGTCTGTGTGCTTGCCACACCTGTTTTTGAAACTGTCCCAACAGGGATGCCACACTCAAGAATCTGAGTTACTTAAACAACAAACCAAAAGAATAAACATCATCCTAGAATGTTCAAATGTGAATGTTACCTGGATAGCAGATAACAACTTTATCTAAAGTAGAATTCTGAGGATTTCATTTCCAGAGAAATGAAAAGAATTCACAGTTGCTCAACTCAAAGGGCAGAAGGTGAAGGAACAACAGCGAGGGCAAAGAATGATAATATTTAGCTATGTCAAAAGCAAGAGCAGAGATGTTTTCTATCTTTATAGCAGACAACATAACAAGGAAGAAGTTTAAATTGCAGGAAAAAGGCTTTCCAATACCTAATTCTTTGATCTGCCAGTAAACAGGGAGACTTCTCAGCCTTCTTACTGGCCTGTAAGCCTTTAAGAATAGGTTAAAAAAAGTATAAATAATCTGGGAAGAGTTAATTTTACCTTGGTTGAGTGAGGTGATCTGAACACAAGTTTTTCTGTACAAGTTCTGAATATTCAGGAGTCAGAAATGAGGCATGTTGATGTCAGAAATGAAGCATGTTGCTGTCAGAAATAGATTTATCCAAGCACAAGTATACATTTTTTAATTTGTAAAAATATTCAAAATAATTATTTTGACAGGAATTATGTCAATAGAAGTTTGAATGCCATTCTGCTAATAAGACATTTAAAAGTAATATAACACTAATTTATCACTTCAATTAAATTTTAAACATATGCTTGATGCATTATTTGAAAAGCTTTTACCCTTACCCAAAAACAACTAAAAGAATGCAGGCTATTTATCTAAAATAAAGTTTTCCTTTTTCAATTTGATGCAAAAATTAGGAGCATGTAAGACTGCATTTCATACTGACAGAACAAAACGGGGGGGTCACATGTACTAGACTTCTCCAAGTGCTGTGGTTAAGCTCTTTATAAGAAGTAATTGCAGCCTAGTAGAGCTATTATTTATTAAATATAATTATTTATTTTTTTAAACTTAATTATTCTGACCTAACAGGCTGATTTTACCTATGATATTCTTTTATTCATCTAATAAGCAGTTGAAAGCCTGTTTTAACTTCTGGCCTGTGCATTGCTTATATTAAATTACTTGTTTTCACCTACTTTACTGACTACTCCATGGAAAAGTGATGCCAGATAGCCAAGATATTGTCTTTTAAGTAAATAAATTACATGCAGTCCCCTTTGCTACTGTTAGATCCTCAGACTTGGAGCTATACTTCTTCTATTTGTTAGTTATAGTCAGTATTGGATAAAATTCTTCTATACAGTTGTTCTTCAATCACTTAAACTGCAGTGTTTTTTAAGTAGAAAATGTCCCTTGATACAGGAAATTAAATTCCATAAAATACCATTTTTCTGTAAACAGTGATTGGATTTACTGATATTGTGTTGTAGATCTGTGACCAGTGTTTAGCAATACCTGCACATCATCAAACCAATTATTTTTTTGGAGGAAAGACACAAAGCACTTTAGATAGTGGAAACTGCATTTCACCTGCAAGCTGAGAAGAGACACACCGATTGTCAGAAACAAATCTGAGCAGAATCATGGCTCAGTGGCATCTAACACGAATAAAGCATCTCACAGAGGTGTTTTCTATCCTTTACCCCTTCCAATGACAGAAGTTCAGTTTGCATCTCTAGTACACAAAATCTCAGACAGTTTTCTTCACTCTTCCATGATATAAAGCACAGCTGATATGGACAACTGGCACTGAGCGAACATGGATTCTGTATTTCAGTATGATATTGATAAGGTGTTGTGTCTGTCAGCTTTTTACTCTGGTGATATAAAGGCTTCTGTGTGTAGTGAGTTCTTCTGATCATTAGGAAAACAGCAGAGCTCTTGTTGCCTCTCCAGAGTAAAAAGTACCACTGCTATTATTCATTATGCTCAAATGGAGCATACTTCCTATTTCCTTGCACCAAGGGCTGTTAAAAGACAACCTGGGGCAGCCCTCTGGAGAGTCACCTGGTGTATCTAACTTCAGAGTTATCTAACTCTTTAGAGATTGCAGAAGTGTACCTTGCAGAAGTGTTTTTGAGAAAGTCTATTAAAAAATGCCATCCTTTACCATAATATAAATACCTTGAAAAAATATGTATGCTGCAGAGGTTTGGCAATACAGCCTTAGTAATAACATTTGGGGAGATTAGGCCAACATATTTACCATAAAAATACTTCTCACAGAAACAATAATTTTAGAAAGTCATATAACAGTAGTGAAGAAGATAATGAAAAAAATACAAGATGGACCAAAAGGCTACAAATAGTCTGGGCTACATCAAACAGTATTGTACTGAGAAACAGTTAATAAATATGTCTGTGCCTATTTGCTCCATTAAGAGGTTGCAGTCTTCAGAATTATTTTTTTTAACTGTGCTTCTCTGCTACTGTATATGAAATAAAAGATCAATGATGAATCAATGAAAAGTCTCATAAGGTGCTGCAGAGAAGACTAGGAAAGACTTCTGCAGTTTTCAGTTGACTTCATGACTGACCTGGTGTGTGGTGTTTAGTTAATATCTTAGAGAATTCAACAAAAAGATATTTTTTCTTAAAACGTTCCTAAAGTTTTTCTGGAGATGCATCGCTGCACTAATGTACTGCTTACCACATTGAACAAACTTCTTTCCAAACTTTTACTAAGAACACAGCTCTTAAGCCCAAGTATTACGATGTTTATATCAATACAATTCTTAATACATTCCTGTTGCTAGGATAAGTTTGTTTACAGCTTGTGGATGAAGTAATTTTCATACATTTTTGAGAGGCTCCCCTGTTTTTTCATTTACTGAATAGTTACATCTAACCTCTCCTGCCCTCCATGTGTGGGCAGTGCTTCCTCTCTTTGAATCATATCTAATATCTCAATGGCAGCATCAGTTCTTACCAGCACCAAGGGCATTGTCCTTGCATCCTAGTAAAACTGTTAACAAAAATACTTTTATCTCATCTCTTCTCAAAACCAGGCACTGAAATGGGAGCAACCCAATACACTTTAATGAGATTCCTTGCTACAAGAGGAACGTCCTATCTCATGACAGGACATTAAAACCACCTTTCCTTACACTTTATGAAAAGATATGATATGGTTCAACAATAATTAAAATGAATAGGATAGCTTTTGTTCTTTTAAGCATCATTTGTTTTAAAAATTTTCCTTTTTTACCAAGCCAGAGGATGGTTGTTAGGTTCCAGACTGGTACAGAAATAAGGAAAATACTGCTATATCTAAACTACCACAGGGTAATAATGAATTAGAAAGAATACAGAAGAGTGAAAGCATCTTTACTTACTTACTCAGAGCATTCACTTTGTCTGGTTAAGTTATCTATATTATTTGTACAAAGGTCACATTTAATTAAACCAGATGTGTTTCACCAGATGTGTTTCCTTTGATTATATAACTTAACATTTCAAGATGAGAACTGCTTCACTTCTGATAGCACTGTGGAGGACAATTACCATTCTCAAAATGCTGCTAAGGTGACATCCAGGAAAGCATCCTCACTTCCTTTTTCTGCTGAGCATGTGCTGACAAATAAATTAGAAAGGAAAAAACATAGGGGAATTCCTAATCTCATACTGACAATTTTTTTGTTTGTTTTCAAGTTATTTATTCATTAGGACATGAACCAGAACTCAACTGAAAACTGCCAGGCTTAGAAAAGAAGAAAAAAAATTCTACATATTAAATTAATATGTAGTCACTTTACACTGAGTAAAATATTAACAAAAAAAGATATTTCAGAATGTTTACGTGTCTAGATATTAAACATTTAGCAGTGGAGACTCTAGTTCACAAAAAAATCTGGTTTGTACAGGTATCAGAATATAAGCTTCTTGTTTTTCCCTCATCAGTGTTGACCAGCATAGGCATTAAGACTTTTTTGCACGCAAGAGAAATTGAGAATAGTAAGAATGATCTGCCATAGCTAAAAATTATCGGGCATGTTCAAGCTGAAATGTAAAAACATCTTGTTCCCTCAGGAAACATTGGAGCAAATTACCCAGAGACACTGCAGTCTCCATCCTTGAAGCTTTAAGTCTCTGCTGGACAAAAAGCTCAAATTCAAGCAGAGCATTCATCCACAGTACTACTGTTGACCATCACTGGACAGCTGTGTAGAGTGGCAAAGCTTTCAACCATACATCATACTGCAGAGTACAGACTGCAGTCCAAATCATCTGCTGAGGTGAAAGCTCAGCCAGGAGGAGGAAGAGAGTTTTGAAATTGTATGGAAAGATGGACAGGTTGAGATTAAACTCAAGAGAGGCCATCTTGCTGAAATCAAGCTCCAGTTTTCAAATACTTATAGGCAGTTTAAGTAAGGATAAAGAACTCTAATTATTGGATAAAATCATGACCCTGTGATATGGAGGGCTCTGTCACTGATTTGAAAAGGTCCAGATTTTCAGCCATCATGCTGTTTCGGAGTACTTGTTCTTAAAGAAACACAAAACCCCCACCAAACCCCATGAGCAATACCCAACCACCTGCAGCCACAAAAGAACCCCCCAAACAAACACCCAAACAAACAACTCAAACAAAATACCCCTGAGACAAAAGTAAGTTTAATAATTACCCCATGGAATAAATCTAAACCCATGGCAATGTGGCAGAAGTAAGAATGGACTACAGTTTTGCTATCTTGCTTCAAAACGCTGGAAAGTATTCATAACTCTTGATGCTGCAGAAGATGCTGTATTTCTCATGAATAACTCAACAGATTATAAATACTTTCACTTTGATATTCATAGACTGATATCAAAATATTGAAACATTCCCTGAGTTTCCTGTTTCCCATGACTTCCATCTCAAATCTTTTAGTGACCTTTGAGAAGGGGAAATTTTTTGCTCTCCTCATTTCTGTGAAAATTAATGTAGCCAAAACAAGAACTAAGCCAAATATTTACAGATTCTTTTCTTTTCTTTTTCTTTTTCTTCTCTTTTCTTTTTCTTCTCTTTGTCATTCCTCTGATTTTTATTGTGATAAGTTTTGGTTTGAGTGCATTTTTAAAATATGCATAATCTTTAACACATTCATTTCACAGTCATTCTAGGACTGAGGGAACTAACTGAATTAAGCTGTTGAAGACTAACTGATTTTAAGATTTTATATTCTGTGTAATTAATACATTAAAATTAATTTTAAATAATGAAGAAATAATTTTCTAGTATACCTTAACAGTATTCCAAGAAACAGTAAGAAAAAAATATAAAAATTTGCACAACATGCAGACAATGCAAAGACTGAAAAACGTGTAACAGGTGATGGTGTATTTTGCTGGGGGTTCTTTCAGGTTTGTTTGGCAGGTTTTAAGGGTTTTTTGGGGGATTTTTGTTTTGTTTTTGGATTTTCTTTGTTTGTTTGTTGGGTTTTTTTGTGTGTGTTTTTTAATTAAATACACAGAGTGGACTTTCTTTAAGAGGTGGTGTGTAAACAAGCAGTGAATAAAACCTCCAGACACAAGAGAGAAAGTGAGCTGGGTTCAGCAGTATAATGACTGTGCTCACTGGGAGTGACTAAGTGTTCTAAGGGAATGGGTCACTGCCCTCCACCTGGCACTGGTGAGGAGTGGCTGCGGGAATGGAGCCTGTGGAGGCCAGAAAAGAGGTGGTTAAGGAGAAACTCATTGCATTCTATGAGGAGAGATACAAAGGAAATTGAACACTGCTCAGACAAGTAGAGCAAAAGGTCAAGGTGACAGTGGTGAGTAACAACAAGAGCAATTATATTGGATATAAAGAAAATCATCTAAATAATGAAAGTAGTTAAGCACCAAAGCAAGGGTCCAGAGCAGTTTGGATTTTCCATATCTGAAGAGCTGCAAGACAACTGAAAAAACCTTTCTACCTTGAAAATGAACCTTTCTTTAAAAAGGAGCTTTAGCTGATAGCTCCAGAAGTCACTTCCACCCTGACTTTTCCCAAGATTCCAAGACTATACATCAGAACTGCTTCATAACCATACCAAAGAGGACACTTAGGGTTTCATTGGAGTGGATATTTCCCACACAGTGCCCTCCTCACCCAGCATCAGGTTGCTAATATAACTGTAGAAGACTTAGGAAAAAAAAAAAAGCATCAGATTTACCACTTGATTTATTAGCAGACATTATCTGTTTGATAGCTACAAAGTGCAACCTAAATACAGTTGTGTACTACTGAACATTGCTCCTAGGTACACACCCTACCTGAAAGAGGCTGTATCCATAACTTTCATCATATTTTCAAAAGCTGTCTTAGTGTTTTTTGCCAAACTGATTTTTACTGAGCTATCCTTATTGGAAGAAAAAGAAACCCAGAGAAGGAAAACCAAAGAAAGCTTAGATTGCTTTTATATTCTAAGAAACCAGGTTGGGGCCTAGAAGTAGCAGGTCTGGCACTTCCTCCATCTCCCCCTTTCCCTCTCTCTCCCCTCCTTCATTATTTATTGAACTCAGAATTCAATGAGTCACAAGACTGCACAGAAGAATTATTATCTATTTATCTTTTAAAAGGTACAGCTTCAGGTGCTCTGTGGGGGACTCCATAGTAACATGACATCTTGCAACTTCATAGCTTGCAAGACCAAAACATAGATGAAACAAGCAAGATAAAGAACATAAGGGGAAGTTTAGAAAGGAAATATTTTTTATTTAGTGACAAGGACTGTTATAAGTTTTATTCATCATGTATTTGGCCTTCATATTCTAATTATAACTTAGAGAGTTGTGTTCCAAACGAACATCTGGACTTTATCCATTGAGCTGTATTGTTACTTGCTCTGCTTTTCATTCCAAATTTATTTTCACATAACTCTGTACAGCGCTTCACATTCCCAAGAGAGTTGTTCCTACCAGATAGTATTTACATGTCCACCTCCTGCCTAGATTTGCAGTAGTTTTTCCACAACAGTTTTCAAGTGTCAGAAACAAAGTGGAAACATATCATCACATACAGTTAGGTTCATGTGACAGGATTCTGAGGTAGAGGAGAAATATGAAGTTACTTACACGGTTTTCAAATACAAAAAACTCACTTTGATTACATGCTTTATCCCAGGACACTGTGTTCTATCTGCTCTTGCTCAAGAAGATCTTGCAGTCTAATCAGGATATAACCTCTGTGATCCCACAGAGATCATCCAACATGTGACATTTCCTCTGAGATTTAACACCTTGCCACCTATCCTGAAAGACCCTGTAGTTTCAAATCTTTAAAAAAGTCAACACAGATTAGAAGAATGGTAATTAATGATGTTATTCTTAGAGTTCAGCTTCCTTTCCAGCAAGATTTAAGGCAAATAGATTTTAAGATAGTTATTCTGAGTTCTTACAGCTATAGCAAAAAGGAAACTCTGGAGTAGGAAAGGACCTTCTTCAGAAGATACATGAAAAAAGCCTGTCCAGTAATAATTATTGAGAAGATTCTGCTGTTGATATTTGCTTGTTTTTTATTAGTTTTAAACCTTATTGCACACATCCTGCCAAATATCCATTGTACATCACTTTCACTGGCAATTGAAGGATATAAATTAATAGTGATATTGAATATGCCAAACATGTATATCATTGTGCAATTTACAATAGCATTGTGACCCAGATCTTCAGAATATTCCAACACAAAATATCTTTATACTTCATCTTTGTTAGTATGTCTTTCATTCAATCATCTTCATTCTGAAGTGTCAATCATGCAAGATATAAGAAATAGATTTTTTTTTACTCACAATTGTTAAATTCCAGTTGAGTAGCACCTTTTTCCAACTTTAAATACATATCTACCTGTAAGTTATGAGATGGTAGTAAGAATATTAACTCCTTTATTCTGAAGTGATTAAACACTTGGAAAATGACTTAAGAAAACTGGATTAAAAAATTATTGATACAAGCACTAACAAAAAGCATCAAACCTACTGGGACAGGCTACAGATATGTTGAGATATTGAAAAGCCCTCTTAAAATGTTACAACATGGTTTAAGAACTAAACCAAGATGACTTGAGCCTTATGGCCAGTGCTACTGTGGCTCCTTATCTGTATTTCCGTAGAACAGCTTAAATCCTCCAGTCCTGTGTGTAATGGAAAGCAAAAATGACACCCAGCACTCTGCAATCACTGCTTGTTGTGTCAGGACACAAAGGCTATTTCTAAGACACCTACTGACACCTGACATAACAATAACTGGAGCAAATATTAGACAGAACCTGACACTCCAGCTCCCAGAAACATATCCTGGCTGCTGTAAGTCTTTTATGAGTGACTTTTAATCACTTAGTGGTCATTTTAATTACTTCCCTTTTAAAAGCATTTACCTACAGCTATTGCAAAAAAATCACCATTGCAAAAGGTATGACAGCAAAGCATCTCTCATATGCCAACATTGACAATACTGATACTGTTCTCCTTTAGATATTGAGTAGGCAGATTTGCTGTTTGAACTGCAACCTAACCATATTTTGGTGTCAATTACCACCATTTACATTTAACCAAAATCAGTATTTCTGCAAGTGACAAAGTATGCAAGCAATTTATACTATTCTGGCAAATCCTTTAGGAAAATATATATCTTTCATAAATTCTGAACTGAATTCTCCTCAGCTTCTGCCTCACTTCCAAAAGCTTCTTGGTTTTGGCCAAAAATGTAGACCACCTAGTAGAAAGCAAAGCAGTAATGTGATTCTTCTTTTACAGTACCACAATTACCAGGCAAGAAACTCCTCTTTCATATAGTCATTTCATCACATTACTAGTGCTTTCAAGGGAAGACACAAGCTGCAAGTCATTCAGATGTAATCACAGTCCACCTCCCTTCCCTCATGAACTGCTTTACCTGCAGTAACCACTAACTGAAAATAAGTTAACATAGGAATAGTTATAACTAAAGTAAAAAATGTAGGGTTTATTTATTGTCTTCATGAGAAACAAGAGAAGTATCTCTTACCAGGAACAGTTTCATAGTCTTTAGAGAGAGATGATAAAAGAGAGAAGCATGAATTACTTATAAATTTATTTTTTCCATCTAACAATGCAATAGTTGTTTCTTGCTTTTCCATTGACATCTCTTCATACTGTTGTGCTCTGCAGAACAATAGAGGCAGTTGTAGAAATGAAATGAGTCACAAACAACATGTGACTTGGGGCATGCAAGGCAGAGTTGATGATATCACTTTGTCTCAGCTGCCAAAGAGTGTAACAGAATCATGTTTGTTTACTGCTTGAATGTGTACTTTTGCTGTTAATATGAACACATTTTTTCTTTGTGAAAGTAAGACATTATGTAACATGCAGTGTAGCTCATAACTTACCAGTACTAGCTTACATTTTGGTTAGCCCTATGTGAAACTTCCATTCCTCTCAGTGCCAAGTTTAGTTTCCTGAGTTTAACAAGCTGACAGCAACAGTGCTCATGACTGTTTCTTCCAGTATTATCTGATTATTAAAATCCTAAATTTTAAAATCCTTCTGAGATTTGCTCTAAAAAGTTAAAGGTGAGTGCTGTTAAATGATCTATCAAATGCAGACATTGTTTCTTCCACAAAGAACTCTAGAACTAAGTTTCTCTGGCAAAGCATGGACGGTGCCACACCAAAGTTTTTCCAGAACTGCTCTGTCATTCAAAGATCAGTTGAATTTTAAGCGATGTTTGCACACATATTCCCTCAGCTGTAGTTAAAAAGAGATAGTATTGAAAAGGTATTCTTGTGAAGTTGTACCAGAAGACGTCTGGAAATCATCTGTCATCACTGTCATCTTAGCATGCTGACAAGATGAGAAATAACCGTTATTCCTGCCCTCTTGTCCTCAAGTTAAGCTTCAGACTTCATAATCTTTTGTTGGCTCAAATAAACCAGTTTCTGTAGTTATCATGAGTCTCAAGGCTTGGATTTAACCACTGAATGAAACAGAATTCTCTGTGATTCAGACCTGAGTGCACAACTGAAGGCCTTTCAGCTCAAGTGTCACAAACAAGGGTAGTGATGAGGTAACCTTCTAAGCTCCAGTAACTACTACATGCTCTTTGCCACCTCCTACTGTTAAACACAGCAGCAGGACACTGAGCTAATGTGTCACATTTTGCAGGCTGGGTGGTCTTAGCCACATCCAGAGTGAATTACCACATCTCAGTGGTATTACAGTCCTGGCAGTCACATAGTGGGCTAGATCGTAGGACCATATCCAGGCTGCCTTAAGGAACTCTTAAATTTACAATTTTTATACTTTTTATGATATCTACCAAGCATGTAGGCATGTTTTTACCAATAAGAAATATCTGCATGTCCTAACTTTACTCTTAGGAAGTTTACACGCAAATAAAAGCCTAGAACAATGCAGCTTGTAAATTAGATACATAAATATATATAGTCCAAAAGATCAATAAAAAGGCTTATTTCTAATGACTCGTCTTTCAGCAGTTACTAACACAAACTCGACTGTATTAGGAGGAAACAAATACTTCCAAGATGGCCCTGCACATTAGTATTCATGGAAGTTACAGCTGAGACTCATTGCAGAAGGGCCACAAAACTCATTTACTTGAAACACAGCAATTTGGTCACTAACTTAAAAAAGCTTCATAGGCAAAGTAACATAACCACATTTGCTTTGGCAAGTCTCACCAACTTATATAAAACGTTATTCTGATCTGATGGTATTCTATTCAACTAAGACCTGGGAAAACGAAACACATCAGAAGAGTCAATATTTCTTGACTGACAAGGTTATAGTAATCCATAAAAAACAGAGGTAACCAGAAAAAAAAATACTGTCAGTTCTAAAGAAAATAGTTATAAAGCTCTAGGTTAAGATTCCTTAATAAAGGCTCAAGCTTATATTGAATTATTTGGTATGAGATTACAGTGTGTAAAGTAAAACTAAAACTAAAGCTAAAGCCAAAACTATCTACCTGGGAGTTATTAGCCCCATCCCATGCCACTGTGCCCCATCCTTCCCCTTCCTGCCCCCCTCCTGTTTCCCTGCACAACTCTCCTCTCTAGACGAGACTGGGTTAATGAAGTAGGCCAAAATCCAAGTGCATATTTGTTTACAGGGACTGTTATTTAAGAAATAGATGCTCAAATTCCTTCAGAAGTAGAAATGTTTGAGATCTGTCTTCATGTTTGTTTTAATGCTTAAGCATTTGCCCTAGCAGTACTCCGATGGAAAGTCACTTAAACTAGTCTGTAAAACCTAAGAGACAGCAGAACATGTGCAAGTCTCACCTTCTCTGGCTGGCAGCAGTCAATCAGTCATAAGCAAAAACAAATGAAAAATTTTGGCTCTCAAGAAGGAAGACCTATACTTTTGCTTTGGCTCGGAGCGGGGGCAGAGTGGCTCCTTCCACGGGATGAATCAGTAACAACTCCTGACTCCTCACATGGCGGGGGGGAAAGCGAAAAGGAAACCCTTTCCTACCCTTCCAAGCACATCTCCTCTCCCCAGGGTCCTTGCGTGTTGCAGACCACTTCAAAGCGACTTGTGCTTTGCTGCTGACTTGGAGGAGTTTGGGGAGCTGAGCCTCGATCGAACAGCAGAACAGAGAGTGCCATCGAGTGGCAAGATTCCAGCAACACACTCCTGGAAGTCCCTGCTAGTGCCTTGGTTTAAGGTCTGCGAATCTTTTAATCCTTCACACTAACTTTTTAGCATTTAAAGCAGGGTGCATAGAGTCGAAACGCTAATTTATTTCTTATTTGGGCTTGAACTTTCAACATTTCCTTGGAAAATATTCTTACAAGAAAGATGAAAGAAAAAAGAGAAAAAATAAAAAAACACCCCACCCCATAACCACAATCCACACCAGAACAGAATTAACCAATAACTTAAAGTCGACAAACACTAGAACCTAGCCAGGTTTTGAAGCAATTATAAAGCCTTCTACTCTGAACACATTATAATACTTCTAAAGTTGCAGAAAAGCCCTGAGCAGAGTTAAAATAGTGCATGTGAGCCCCTCTATTAAATCCTCTTTCTTTCTTAGAAAGTTAACGCTACACTGAAGTCGGGGGGATTTTAATTACTCTAATTAAATGTCTCTCCCTTTCAGTCCTGGAAGAGTCACGTTTGAGTGACACATATCAGTATTAATAGAACTCATAAGTTTCTGAATGATGTTTATCTGTAAGTTTGGTCTTAAAACACATGTGCACACTGATCTATTTTACGAAGACTGTATTGTTCTTTCAACAGCTTTATCTATAAAATGAGACACAAGTTTAGTACTTTTAATTTGTTTGGTTGTTTCTTTCCTTAGAAAATTCAACTGGTGCTATTCATCTGTCAGATATATATAAGCCAGTGTGGCAAGAGCCATTTTTATGACTTGGAATCTCCTAGGTCATCATAATATTCAGAGAATCCCCAGGTGGGTAGTTAGTGACAGAAGAAAAATGGCTTATATTTTCTAGGGCTGCAGCATCATACTGTGCCCAAAGACTCATAATGCATACGGGACTCATCATTTGACAACACAGGAGATGAAAGGATTATTCATTAAGTTCACAGGTCCTAGGCATGATGTCTTCTGGTTAGTTCACAGCATGTGCACAGCTGGATTTTGAGTGCTGACAAAACCATATTTGCTAGTGAGGAATACATTCTCTCCCCAGTATCACCACACATTGTAACTGCAAATCCTAAAATTTAATTTGAAGGGTATGTACAGAGGCTATGTTAAGGCAAGAGCAAAAAACAGGCTAGAACAAAAGGAAAAAAAAAAAGGGAGTACTTCCCTGCTACCCATCTGAACAGTAAATGGGATAGAGGAGAAAAAGTGAGAGTTGAAATAGATTAACGAGAATGTAGCATTAGGAGACATATGGCATATTTTTGTCTTCATGGTAGAAAGTTATTTCATTAATTGCATTATGGGATGCTATACACTTGTCAGAATAATCCAAGAAAAACAATCTAACTTCATTTTTTCTTGTTGTGTCGTCTTGTCATACTAGGGAGCTGCCTACCCAGATACCACACACAGAAAGGAAAATACTCTTGTTAAAAATTAGTAGTCTCTAAGAATAAAATGTGTTTTAACAACTTATGCTGAAATGAACTTGATAAAGGAATATTTACAGTTACTCAACTCCAGAGTTATTTATCTTTTACAAAATAATACACTTAGCACACAAACCCTTTGGATTTCAAATTACTGTCTGCTTGAAAATGGACACTAGATGCTTGTGTAAGCATTTTCAAAACAGTGGTTAAACTTTGTTTTGCATAGTATTTCTGTTAAAATATTAAAGAAGCTAGCAATTCTAAAAAGTTACAATCTAAAATGAACCAGATCTGCTCCAATACAAGAAGTTTGAGCAGCCTTTTGTATACTTAACAAATTATATCTTCAAAAAACAAGATGAAAATAACACTGAAGACCTTTTAACCTTTTTTATAGAAACCTTTTCAAATAACAAGGATAACACTTCAGGGATAACAGTTCACAAAACTAAACCATTTTGGTTTTTTATATACTTCTTAGGGTGTTTGGGGTTTGAAAGTATGCACCAGGACAAGGTACAATTTATTCATTTCCCAAATACATACCATAAAAAAATTGAGTATTTTTTAATTAAGAAATCAGCATCACAATGCTGATCCTATCACAGGATAACACAGTGACTTTACGCTGATATTTTTGGTCCATTAGTTTCTGCAAGTCAGATACCAAATGTTGGTTGCTCCATATGGCCAGATGTTTCCTATCTGTGTTCCAGCCTGAAGCATTGAATATGCGTGGCAAGACTTGTGTGTACCACACATACAGGGCTCTGCTTTGTCCCAAACTCCATCCTTCTTGGAACTTTTCTCACAGCAGCCTCCACAGTGGGAAGCCAGCTGGAAGCAGGCAGAATTACATTTGACCTTCCAGCCCCTTACAGATTTCCCATGACTTTTCTCATATTCTCAAGCAGGTTTTTCGCTTTACACAAGCCAGCATCACCGTTGGACAACTTTCAAAAATACAGCACCAGAACATGTATCATGGGCAATCATCAATAAAAAGCTGATAGAAATATCAATATCTCACCCTCAGGAAGGGATAACATTTTATAGTCAGGTAGCACTAAAATATTTAAAAGCTACTGATATCTCTATTTATAACTGCATTTATGGAGTTATTTCCCTTATTTGTTATAACATTCAGAAATATTATAGAGAGGTGTAAGGGGACTAGATATAGTTCAGAACTATGCAGTTCAGAACTATTCTAGTGTGGCAAAATTTAAAGCTCTGGCAAAATTTAAATCTCAAGCAAAATTCAGCCCCAAACAACAGGCAGTGAGATACTATTTTGAGAAACACAATTTAATTTTTAGTAAAGTGATGCAGGAAAAGAAGTATATTTCACATATGGAATACCTTAATTTACTTCTGTTAAAGAAAAGCAATATTTTTTTAAAAAATGATTCCTTTATATAAAGAACAATATGCTGTGCACAAAACCTAGAGAGAATGATCTTGCAAGTAAAATAAAATAAAAACAAACCAACAAAAATCTCCAGTAAGTAGTTAGTTTTTTTGCCTTAATAATCTTTTTACTAGGCTAAAAAATACTAAGACACCATGGAATACAAGAATTGTATAACATGAGCTTATTTCTAGTCTTTCAGAACTTGTCACACATTTTTGGTGAATTGCTTCTTTCTTTTCAGGATTAGAGCTTTCCAACAAGATTTGATTCCATCTACTCATATTACTCATATCCAAATATCATGGCAGTAATTTATGTTATCAGCTGCTGCTTCTCACTTCAGGAGCAGGCTCTTCTCTTCTGGCTTCATATCCTTCACAGCTGCCAAAAATTGGGTGCCTCTTTAGCCAGGTACTTACTGCTTACTCTTCAGTTGAGTGGCAGTTTGAGAATGAAAGCAATGGAAATTTAAATTTGTATTTCTCCTCCCAGTCTCACCATGTAAGATACTTACAGTCATTCAAATTCTTTACTGGTTGATAATTTCAATAGTTTTCAGGAATAAAAGTGTGCATTCCATAATCTTTGGCAGGCAGTGGAATCAGGTGGTTGCTCTTACCCATGGACAAGAGTCCATCTGTATCTTGACCTGTCTTAGCATTGCTCAGAAATATAGAAATAAGGGGTTCCGTGATAGGAAGCACCCACAGAGCAGAACTCCTAGTCTTTATTGCTTAAAATATTGAAAATGTACTGAAACAATCAAACTTCTCTGAAGGCACAAGATCACAGCTTGGTTCATTATTTCACCATCTGCACATTTACAGAGTGAGTGTCTCAGCAGAGCTCAATGTAATTCTCATAATGTTAAGGAAACCAACACATGAGTTTCAGTAAGTTTAACACCTAGTGCATCTAGATTTGCAGAAAGAAACTGCCCATAAGGGGCATCTCACTAAAGCTGTGCAGCAGAAAGCCAAGCACTTCCACAGCAGGTAGTTTTCCTTGTTTGAAGCCAATTGAGCTATAGCTGACTTACAGGGCTGTGGTTTTTTCACATGTAGAAACTCTAGAGTTTCACACCTGCTATTCAGCCTTGGATTCGTAGTTTGATAACTCAATTTCATTCTCCTCAGAGCTTTCAAAAAGATTTTTATATAATTTTCCAAGTATTTAATACAGAAAAAAATCCATGTTTGCGTTCAAATTCAGAGGTGTTCTTTCAGGCAAAATGCATCCCCCGTGGGCTTTAGAGCTTTTCTGAACTACATCCAGGCAGTGACCCTGCCCAGAAATCCCTCTCTATAAAACCTTATTGTTAGCACAAACACCATTGCCATTCCTATAACCCACTGTAAGATTACTCTTAATAACAACAGACATAAATAAAAAACACTCTCAATTTTCTCAGCATTCCCATCCTGTAAGGAGACCCAGAGCTTTGCTTACTCCCAAATAATTTTGTCAGTGACTACTCACGGCTGGGCCCCATCTTAATTGGGCCTGGCATCTCTCCATGTCCGATGATGTCCTTAGTTATGTGTTATTGTGGTCTGGCTAACTTCCATGGCCAGGGATACATCTTCTTTTCCCAAAGCTTTATGATGAATTTTTTTGTGTAGCTTTCAACCTGCATAGAGGAAAATTTTGTGCTAAGAATATATTTGCAACATTTTCACAGTACAATTAGAGAACCTTAAATCAGAAAGTTTTAAGGACCAAATATTTTTCAAAATATAAGGTGGGGGGAAAATCCCCAGTGTTATAATATTAACTGTGTTGAAAAAAAAAAAAAGACTGGTTCGCATTCTATAGATTTTTCTTCCAAAAATACAAGCATGAATTAAAATCCCAAACAAGCAAATAATAAAAAACTTTATGAAATAATATATAAATTTTATATATGAAAAACAATTCAAATTATGAACATTTTCCCAAGAATAAAGTCATATTTTTAAAGGTACTTTAAAATTAATAATTGCAGGTTATTTACATGAAACATGTTGCAGTATTGATATTTGTTTTCTTTGCTCTGGTTAAGGGGTAACAATTTCTTTACAGCCTGTTTTATACTGCAGAATTTTATATACAAATATAAACATAAATATACACTTATTTTGTTTTGCTGTATTCTAAAGAATTGTAATATTTTCTTTCACTCTGTTTTGCTTGTATCTCTTGTTATTTTCTAGTTCTCAACCCATTAGATGAGATATTTATTCTCACTTTCAAAAAAAGACAAACATCTTTTCAGGGTTGGTTTTCCCATTGGCAATTTAATAAATAGTGCATCTGCATCTTTCCTGAAATGAGAGAGAATGGTCATTCTTTTTGCTCATTTTTGTATATTTTATCTATTCATTGCTGAATTTTAGTATTGCGTTATTGGTACAATAATTATGTGAGGTTTTGGTAGCAAGCCAAGTTAAATAGTTATCTATATTTTTTTTAGCCTTGGCTAATGATTTCATTGTTAATTGCCTCAGTATCAGCTTTAGTAAAATTTTATACACAACCCAAGGGTTCCAGTAGAACAAATAAAATAAAAGCCCTAGGCACCTGCCTGTAGGTACAGCAAAATAATGGAAAACATTTAATCTGTTCCACTGTTCATCAACATCCATTAGTCCACATGAAATGCCACAAATAAAACTGCTACTTTTTGCACTGACTCTTCTTTTTTTCCTAACTGCATTATCTTTCCTCCTGCTGTGTAGAGCAAAACCAGAAAAAGCTCCTGCTGCACCCCATCTGAGTTATATGAGCCTACAAACTCCCAATTCTCTTCAAAGGTACATTCAGAGCTCTAACATTCTCCTCACATAGGTCACTGTACCTCATCTACATCATCACTACTGTTCTGAACTCTACCATCACCTGTGTTAGCTGTCCAGTTTCATGTGAAAGTGAATTTCTGCACTAGGGAGACCTTTCTTGTTCTTGCCAATCACATTTATTAACTTCTGACATACTGTTTCAGCAAATGTAGCCTGCAATCACAGGGGCCACTAGGTCTGTATTTAAAATTTGATGACATAAAAAAATGAAAACCTCAATGTATTAAATCTTTTCATTTTACTGGGAAAGATTGTAGGATAAAAAAATAGAGCTGAGTTAGTCATAGAATTACTATTAAAGTCTAGACTGTATGTTCAGGATTTTGAATTTCTACATTGTTTTAAGAAAAAAAAAAGTAATCTGCTCAACCTGGACTATGGAACTATCCTGGAACTATTTGGATCAGGTGATAGGATTTTTCTTGGGACTGGCTGTTATTCAGGAGGCTGTGGAACTAATGCCAGTGAGTTGTTTGCAGCAGCAGTTCTGCCTCCTGCAGAAAACTTCTTTTTCTCTTTCTCAGAGAATCCTAAGAGTTTTCTGGATATTTACAACAGATTTATAAATATTAACAACTCTTATATTAATAGAAAGAAAAAGAAGACTTCAAATACACAAATATCTACAGTAATGCAAACTAAAATCACTCAAGCAAATGAAATCAATCACTCAATTTCTCTTTCTCACAAAAAAAAAAATTTAAGAAGATACTCTACATATGGAAAGGAAAAAAAAACTAAAAAAAAAGCCTCTTGTTTAGGCTAGAGGCAAAAAGGCTCAGGGGTGACCTTATCACTCTCTTCAACGACATGAAATAGGCTATAGCCAGGTGGGGGGTTGGCCTTTTCTCCCAGGGAACAAGAGACAGAACAAGAGGAAATGGCCTCAAGCTATACCAGAGGAGTTTCAGGTTGGATATCAGGAAGAATTTTTCACTGAAAAAATTGGAATTGGAATGGGCTGCTCAGGGAAGTGGTGGAGTCACCATGCCTGGAAGTGTTCAAGAAATGACTGGATGTGGCACTTAGTGCTGAGGTTTGGTTGACACAGTGGTGTTTGGTCAAAAGTTCATTGATGTTGGACGTCTTTTGTAGCCTTAATGACTTTATGATTCTATGATTTTAGATTTAGTTTTCGAAAAAACTCTGAAGAATGCTGGAGTTCTCTTCTAGATGAACTTGCATGCTATTGTCTCTCTCAGAAATGCATGCAATTTGATACAACCATAAAAGATAAAAATAGCCACATCACATATGTGATTGACATGTAAGTTATGATCCCTAACATCACTTGATATCACTGCATTTCTGATTATGCCTGGAAATGTGGTGTAGTTACCTGACTAATGTCATGGATATTACCTGCCACACTTGACTGAAAGTGAATATGAAGGAGTTTGGTGGTATTGAGGAGCTAGAGGAAGCATATAACTAGGTCATAAAACACTAATTTTGTATTTTTAAGCTCATTTCCATTGTTTTGTTCTCCATAATTCTCTCTTCTTCTTGTGAGGAAAAAGAAGAGATATAAGGTGTGCAGTAAACCCTACTGAAATGGAGTTTTTTGTGAGAGTATCTTTATCACAGAGCTGTTGATTAAAAATCACTCAAGAAAGACCTCTTTTAGATGGGCAGAAACCTGTTTCTACTCAAGACAGCCCTTTCAGTTCCCTGTCTATCCAGAGGAGCCTTTCCAAGAGCTCTTTTTGCTCAATCTCTTACTTTTGCACCACATCCACTGGTAAAACACAAACCTTTCTGCTGAGAATATTTTCTCTATGGGATATTTCCAGCTGGGGTCACTTGGTGATAAACTGACCACTTCTGTTTCCTGAGAATAGTGTATTTTAACTTTGCTTACCTTCAGCATTTAGGCTGTCATTTTTGGGAAGAGTAAACCTTTCAAGCTTGGAGAGAACAAAGGCTTTTCTAGCCTGCCCAACTAATGACACAGCCATTTTTGCACTGATTCTTGTGAAGCTGCTTATCTGTCTTTGCTGCTCATCCGTCTTGACTGCCTTTCTCTGGATGTTTGTTTTTCATTAACTGCTGCCTTTGACTCACATTCTGACAGCAATTCTTGTTTGTAGTGAACAGATAAACTGATGGGGAACATGACATTTATAAAAATGGGATCCATAACTGCTGGCTTCTTCAAACTCTCCTACAAAATTGTTTCTGTTATTACATCTCAAGGCTTCTCTGCTTTTTCATTTCTTTTACATGGCAACATGTGTGGGATTGCATTTTATGGAAATGGTTTGCTCTGGCTCACCCTTGGAAAATGTATGGTTTATCCCCAGTCTGTTCCCTCCCTGCAGTATCCTGTATCTGTAACCTCATTGGCTGGAGAATGTTACCGCGCCCCTTTGAACCTCTGTGATAAGAATGCTAAGGCAGAAGGCTCTGCCCCCCCCTCTTGCCCCTCTACCCCTGGAGGCGTCCGGACGCTCCTCTCTCCTCTCCCCCCCTTCCCCACTCCCTCAGTGAATAAACCCTCACCTCATCAGCACTCCACCGGCGTCTGAAGTCTCCTTGCCTGCCAGCACGGGAACACCACGACCCCAAAAGACCCCGGGGGTCTCCGGGGGGCACTCCCCGGGGACCCCCCATAAATTTAAACAACAACAGATGACGCACCAACGTCGGGCAACAGCATCAGCGACCCTGAGAAAAGACGGACCATGGTAACTCCGTTTCTGTGCCGTCTCCGGTGGAGCGGCCGTTCTGGGCCATCGCGGCCCGGGGCGGCCCCTCCTCCACCGCGCAGAGACCTCGTGAGCCACCACGCGGCCGTCCCACCACCGCCGACCAGCCCGGCGCGGGCCCGGGTCCCGGCCCCTTGGGGCCCCGGCCCGCCTCGGCGCTGCGCGAGCTGCGCAGCCCCGCCGGGAGGCGCGGCCTCGGCGGCGCGGGCTGCGCGGCAGCGGCGCGGCACCCTCTGGCCCGCGGCAGCCGCGGCGCGGGCGGCGAACCGGCGGCGGAGTGGCCCCGGCCCGGCACGGCCCCGGCGGAGGAGCGGCCCCAGCCCAGCGGGACCGCGGCGCGGGGCAGTCCCGGAGCGAGCCAACACGTGGCCCCAGCCCCGCCGCAGCGCGCGCGGGCCCCAGCACCGGGAGAAGCCACGCGAACAGGTGCCCCTCCCCCCGCCCGGCTCAGCGGCGAAGCAGCCAATGCCCCTGGACAGCAGCGAAAGGAACTCAGCCAGACAGCCATCAGAGAAGGAAAAAGCAGTCTTCAGTTGTGCCCAAGCCCCGCACCTTCCAAAACTCGGTTTTGTAAATTGTGTAACCTCCTTCCTTACCCTGACCCCCTCCTCCCCTCGCTGCTCCTTCTCCCTAACCCCCTTTCCCTTAACAAACCCCCGAGAGTTAACCCTTTCCTGCTAAACCCGGCACGGCACAGCTAACACCACGTGCTGCTCTGTGACCGCATGGCCACCATGGCCACGTGCTCTCAGTCCCATCTTCCGCTTTCCAAGTCCCACAAGGTAAACGCTAAGAAACCAAACCCCAAAGCTAAAGTGAATTTGTAATACCAGTTTTGCAGCCTTGTATAATTGTTAATGCTACTTTGATTCCCTTTCCCTGTTTTTCTGCCCCTGTCCCTTGCTGTTCTGGCCAAACAGCAGGGTGTCCCAGACCCCTCCATTTCCTTCCCATCCCCATGAAGTAGTTTTTACAATTATGCCATTCTAGCTTTTGTGTGTGTTCATATTGCAGATTCCCCTGTTTTCTAATTTAGAAAGCAGAGGCCTTTTCAGGTCACAAGTGTGGATCCAAGGGAAGCAGTTTTTAGACTGTCTTCTTGTAAAGCGCGAATCAGTGGTAGACTACTGAATCGATAATGCTTTTTGGGTTTATACTGTCCTCAGTCAGTTCTGAGGGTGATTGATAACCTGATAGAGTGTCTGAGAAAGTATTTGACGGTTTTTGTAGTTTTTTTTCTTTTGTTTTTCTTTTGATGACCTAAAACTGGGGGTCTTTTGTTAGGTCTCTGACAGTTCTGGTGCAAGTATGGACGAAAAAAATCCCCGATGGGTACATATGGACGAATGTAAACAATTGCATGCAGAGTGTAGGTCCTTTCGGTTGAACCAGTTGGAAAGTGAAAGGAGTGATTTGGCTCAGATCCTTGGGTGAGAATCTGAAGCCGTGTGTGGAGCCCGGGGAACTCCACGTGTTTTCCTGTCCCTAGAGTGGGAGCATAGTCAGCGCCTCAGCCTAAGCTGGGGGCTGTGGTGGTCTGAAAAGCCAGTTGGAAAAGACTAGACACTATTAGGCCAGTCACGCTGGAAAGGCTCAAACAAATTTGTTAACTTGTTTCAAATCTTGCAATATAAACTCACGTAACCCGTCTACTGCAATTACAAGGTCAGATCAACTGTTCACCGTATAACATAATCCTTACTGCAATTGTATTTGGTTTCATGCTGCAAAACTGTAATTACTGTTTCATTTTTTAAATTGTTAATTGTCATATGTCATATTTCTCTTCTCACATTTTAAAGAAAAAAAGGGTGACTTGTGGGATTGCATTTTATGGAAATGGTTTGCTCTGGCTCACCCTTGGAAAATGTATGGTTTATCCCCAGTCTGTTCCCTCCCTGCAGTATCCTGTATCTGTAACCTCATTGGCTGGAGAATGTTACCGCGCCCCTTTGAACCTCTGTGATAAGAATGCTAAGGCAGAAGGCTCTGCCCCCCCCTCTTGCCCCTCTACCCCTGGAGGCGTCCGGACGCTCCTCTCTCCTCTCCCCCCCTTCCCCCTCCCCCCTTCCCCTCTCCCTCAGTGAATAAACCCTCACCTCATCAGCACTCCACCGGCGTCTGAAGTCTCCTTGCCTGCCAGCACGGGAACACCACGACCCCAAAAGACCCCGGGGGTCTCCGGGGGGCACTCCCCGGGGACCCCCCATAAATTTAAACAACAACAAACATGTACAAGAATGTACTTAATTTTTGTGGCTCTATCAACTGAGTTTCTTCTGCAGTCTTTATTACTCAAATTCTTCATAATTTTCCTCTGCACAGAATTGGAAATGTCTTTTTGTTTCCTGCAAGTGCCTGAGGTTTCTGCAGTACTGTTTGTTATTCTACTGGCTTCACTTGTTCTTTCAGGCTGTTATATTTAAGACTGATGAGGCATTCATTCTCAGTCTAGAAGCTTTTTAAAAGTACACTGAGTTGTATAGATAAATTAATTACTACAATTAAATGCTTGTATATGTTTTGGAATGATTGTTGACTTTCCCCCCTAAGCACATTGTCTTTAATCAAAGACTGCAGAGGTGAAAATAATCAATTACCTTCTGCCTACTTCTACTAAAAATATCCTCATTTCTCAGATGGGTTTGCTGACTGACTACAAGAGAATTTGCTATGCACAGAAAAGGTTAGCAGAGAAGAGCAACAAAATCACATTGGAAGAGGAGATCTATGATAATTTCAGATAATTGTTCCAAAAACTTAAAAGGAAGATCTCATAAAATAAGAAATTCATTGTATTAAAGCTTGTTTACCTTCCTAGATTTCTGCTTTAATTGTCAGCAAGCACTGTGTTGTCCTGGGTGTGACTACCATCACAACTCACAGAAGGCATGTCTCTCTGTAGCAGATCTTTAAATATAATTAGAGTATGATGGTACTTTAATAGTAGCCTGAAAGGTAGACTGTCTTAGGAGTTACTCTTCTGATACTGCTGCTAGGCTGTCAGAAACTAGTGTGGGAATTTCTGCTCTAGACTGCAATGTGGATATGCCTTTAGTATGAAAAATACTACAAAAAATGTTGAAGAAAAAAAGTGTCTTTCTAATATAAATTTAACACATAAATCATCTACAGAGTGAAAAACATAAATAATAATGACAGTTCTAATGATACTGTTGGTGCTATTTTACACAGGAGCATTTTTCCCTGTAACAATCTGCTTTCAAAAGATCAGAAAATCTAATAGATTAAGCATTCCTCATACATTTTAACATGGACATATTTAACAAAAAGAAAACAAAAAATCAGGATGCAAGAGAGGACATTTGCTTAAACAGCATTGCAATTGTAAATTCAATGTTAAGATGAAAAGTGATGATACATTATCTCTTTTTGGACTGAAGCTGTATCTATAGCTTCTGAGTGCAAAACGAAGTTATAACAACTACTAAGCTGACAACTCTTACTGCTACCTTTTTTCTCTTTTTCTCCCTCTGTTTTTAATTTTTTTTAAATACGAATTTCTTGGTAGCATGACATTGACTAGGGAGATGTAGTTAATGTATGCCATTTTTTGTACAGCAGATAAAAAGGTATCTCAGGACCTATGGCAGTGTCAGCAAAGGAAGGCTGCTGGAGGGAGCTGGTACAGTGTTACAGCACCCTTGGAAAGTCTCAGTAACATATTGCAAAACTGATGACTGAAGTCAAGAATATTCACCTTGGTCCCAGCTCTCCTGCTTCTGAAGTGAACCTTGGAATGGAAGATAGATGGAGGAAGAGGATAAAAGTGAAAAGAAGGACAGGAAGAACTAAAACTATAAAGCAGAAAAAGTATACTTATGCATGGCCTATTTCCCCTAGCAAGATGGGGGGTACATGGGCTCTCACTAACCTGGCATATCTGCATTGTGCAATGCAGGAATAGGTGTTTTGGTTTTATTTCTTTTTCTTGTAGGACAGCTTGTTTTCACAGCCCACACCCTCACAAGACAGCTATCCTGCTTTCTGCTAGGAAAATATACAGGAGTATAGTGTCAATGAAGAGATTTCTGTCTGGTCACTGCCTGCAGTGGCAGCTGCAAGACACACCAGTGACATTCCCAACATCCCTCCTGTTATACATGATAATGCACTCCGTTACTCATGGGGTAGGACACAGAGTGATGTGTTCATCTGTTCACAAAGCATGTACTAACAGCTTGAGGCTTGTTAGGTTTGAACCGAGCAGTAGGAGGGGCAATTAGTGAGTTCAACTCTAGGTTTTCCTCAAACATGAGCTAATGCTCACTTGCCTTAATTCTGAACTGAACTGTTGTAGTTTAACAGTAACATAAGGAATTTTTATTTTTTGTACTTTTTCTTTAAATGTCACTATGACTAATTAGACTAACCTGTTTCAACAGAGTCATTGCATTTGTTTTAACAATCAGAAAACATTATATAGTCAGGGACTGTACCGGCGATATGAAGGTTAAACACAAAATCAATTAGGTAAAATCACTGTCTAAATTTCACTGCCACAAATACAGAATATCTCTTCATGGTTCTAATAAGTTGTGTCACTGTTCCTGGTAATTGAAGACATCAGAATTTTATGGAACCTTGTCACACACAAGCCAAATTAACGCTTGAGAACCTAAAGTCTCATCTGTCTTTTAACTCAATCACAATCAGATAACTTCTGCTTCTAAAAATAGGAAATTATCATCTCGCTCTTTGTGTAAATCTAGCAAAGGAGGTATCTAGTAGTTGAACACTAATTACTATTTATATTTCAACTATCAACATTACTTTAGAAGAACAACTATGTATACTAAATCTCATGCAAAAAAAATTATAAATTGAAGTGTTCCTCCAGATAGCCAAACACACCTTTTGGACATATTGCATGCCCAGGCAGATTGTATGCATGGGGTTTGCATGGCAAGGTTTTGATAGCAGGGAGGCTCTAGGGTTGATTTCTGGGAAAAGCTTCCCCATGTGTGACAGAGCCAATGCCAGCTGGCTCCAAGGAGGACCCACCACTGGCCAAGGCTGAGCCCAACAGCAACAGCAGTAGTGTCTCTGGGATAATGTATTTAAGAAGGCAAGGAAGAAATGGTCAGGAAACCCAGGGACTGTGCAGAAGGAGTGGGAGGAAATACTTCAGGTGCCAGAGCAGAGATGGCTCTGGGAAGGATTCACATTAGAGATGTTAATGGATGGCTGAGGGATCCCATTCTGGAGCAGTAGGAGAGTACAAGGAGTCCTAACCCTTGGAAGGAGGAAGAAGCTGTGGAGCCAACCTTTGATGAACTGACCACAGCCCCCATTCCCCACTCCCCTGTGCAGATGAGGGTGGATAGAGGGGCAGGAGGCAGAGAAAATAAGGAGTGAAGTTGATTCTGGGAAGAAGAGAGGAAGGGAGAAAGGTGTTTTAAGGTTTCATTTTTACTTTCTTATTAAACTACCCTGATTTGGCAGGTAAGAAATTAAGTTCTCCAACTAGGGCCTGGTATTTGCTGAATGATCTCCCTTTCCTTATCTTGATCCATAAGCCTCTTATCACATTTTTTCTCCCCATGTCCAGCTGAGGAGTGGAGTGGCTTAATGAGTACCTGACATCCAGCCAAGTCAACCCACTACACCCCAGAAAAGTAGAAGTAGATGAGGTTTTTGTAGAGATAGATCTTCCCCTACAGTGTCTCAAGACTGCTGCTGGAGTGAAGCTGTACACTTGGAATTGTTGTTTAGATAATCTAGGCCCTTGGAAACCAGATTTTTACTTCTCTTTAAGAGTATAAAGAACTTTCAGACTTTGTGATCTGGATGAGTTTTGATTAATCAACAGAAAGTTCTCAAGTTCTGCCTTTCTCTTCACTGAGTAGATAGTTAAGTACCTCATCCGAGATTTAGTTTAGTTTTGAGGGCTATCTTCACATAATAAGAGCTTTCCCCATGCCCTAGGGTTAATCCAAGACCACAGTTCAAGATTTTCACCTTTCTGTTGAAGATGGTGCTATGTCATCCTGTGAAGGGTTACTCAAACAGGCTGAGTAAAACATTTGACTGCAAATAACTTTAATACACAAAGTGAACCTTTCCTGGCAGAGATACTCGCAGTGAAGACTGCTTCCAGTGCTGGGACAGAGCTGGCTGCCTTGGATAACTGGGTTTAACATTACATAAGTTTGGAAATAGTTGAAGATTTGTGCTCCTCTTACTGCGCAGCAGAGTGGAAAAGGGATACCATGGCAGAGTTGGGCATTTTGGATCTCGTGTTGCCATTACATACTGCAGGGATATTCAGCAATAGGTTTCAAGCAGGAAAAAAAAAAAAATTCTTCTCAACGATTATGGCCAAGCATTGAAAGTTTCCCTGGTGCTTTGGATATCACTGTCCAAAAGCTGTAGGTCTTTATAACACATGGCTTAGCCTGTCATCATTAGCTGCTGGCAGACTCTCTTGGGTGAGGTTCTTGCAGTGTCATTATACTGCAGGGCTTTCGTAAATGTTACATTATATTGAATAATAGATGATTTTATGTATAGTTTATTCAGGCTAGTAAAAGAAAAAAGCTGTTTGGGCCTTAGGGGAATGTTATTCAGTAGATTCAACATATTTTATTTTTTTTTTTTTCTGATGTAGAAAATAATATCCCCATGAATGACAGGCAGCCAAGAGGATGCCTTTTGCTTTCACTTAAATGTATTTCACCAGGCAGGGATGTGTACTTTCTGTGTTCAAATCAGTTATGCCTAAATTCTTACTTTTAGGCACTCACAGTTTTCCTTATCCATCTTAATAAAGTTTGAGCACAAACCGAGCCTCCTCTAGCTCCTTCAAACTGCCTTAAAGACAAAACAAGGCCAGGCTCCAGCAGGTGGCAGCCAACTCTAAAATATGTTGAAATTAGCCCACTTCAGTGTACACAGAAAAAGATCGAGCGCAGAGACGATGCAGAAATAAGCAAGCAGTGAGCGAAGAGGCAATTTCACATGGTTATTGTCATTCCTTTATGTTCTGAATCTTATAATGTTTACAATTTCTTCATATAAGAAATCCCAGCTTCACTTGGTTTTATGTGACAAAACTGCACTTCTTTAACCTTTTTAATATTTTTGTATTATCAGAAAAGCTGTAATCTCTGATAACTATCTCCCCTGCAAAATGCTTATAAGTTCAAAATAATATTTCCCAACTTGCAATTGATCATGTAGATCAGACACAAACATACATACTCATTACTTTTCTAAAACCCTAAAATAATTTTAAAATACTAAAATAATTTAGAAAACAATCTTACAAGTATCTCTGAATTCAATATGTATATAAGTAATTTTGAAAAAAATGTTCTAAGATGTGTGCAAATATTCATATAAAAATACAGAATGAGCACTAATAGCAGTTCCAGCCTAAGAGAAGATGTTTTTCACAGCACAACTTATAGTACAATGACTAATATCTGTTTGGCTGTTACTATATTAAAAAAAAAAATCAGTGGCATTATCTTATACTGATACCATATGATGATTCAGTAAATTATTGAGTATTTTGTAAATAAAATGGTTATTAGTTCTGTAGTTAGACAACCAATGCCAAAATGTATACATTTGGTGAATCCATTACTAGCCAAAAGTTCTTTTTTTTTCGGTGTCCAAGATATAGCCGCCCTGTCATCTAAGGGCTGAAATTTGCCCTCACACATGGTACTGTGTGAGGGCCCAGTTAAGCATATTACTTAAAGAGCTGCTGTCAAGGGCAAGAGAAGATATTCCCTGTAATTGTGCAGGAGCATGATTTCCAGCCTACTCTGGAAATAATGCTTCCTGGTCTGGTCAAAAAGTCACTTTTAATGTTCACTACTTCTTGTCCTTTTCCATGCTCCATCTTCAGCCTGATAGGCAGGGTGCTGGCACTCAGGGATACACTGAGTCAAAAATAACTTATAATATCAGCCAGTTATGCAAGAGTATGACTTGGGTATAATTGATGAGTAAAAAACCCATATGCTTGAGCAGGCTCTGATTGCAAAATTCTATTTTATTTCTTGAGGAGACTCGCTGTTTGCTCTCCAGGCAGAGTGGTGTTGGTATATCAGGGTGTGAATGCCAGTACTTAGCTGCCAGAGTGGATTGTATTCAGTGCCTGTTGTCATTCCCTGCAGCTGTAAATTCCATGGAGCTCCCCCAGTGCATATTCATACTCAAATCTTTACTCTCATTTTACTTCTTCAAAAACATTATTATTTAAACAAAAGTTGAATAATTTTTCTTTCTTAGCAACAGTTTCAAGAATGGAACATGCTAGGTGCTAGCATTGCAAGCAGAATAAAATCTAATTGCTAGATTTAATATAATTAATCTAATTTAACCCAGAATTAGATATGACTAAAGGAAGCTGCTGAAAGACACTTGTAGTTGTGGTTCTCCAGTTTGTTTAGTGTCAGTGACTTCCAGCTCTGGGCATTACAAGCTATGGACCTTGTAAAGAAGGGTAGCCCAGGCTGGGCATGTAGACAATCAGAACTTTGTATTTTGAAAGAAAAGTTGGTTTAGCTGTTTATCTGTTAGAACTAAATGATTTTACTAAGACTTAAAAACTTTTGGTCACTGCAGTTTTGCCAAATATTTGTGCTTACATTTTAAGAAGCATACAAGCCTGACTTACTCAGAAGGTGTTTTTGTAGGTAGGGAAGGTTTACCTGATCTCAGTCAGGAATGCTTGCCACAGCAATTGCAATCTGTTTCACTCAGTTTTGCATACTACTCCCTGATTTTGCATACTCTTACTTAAAATGTCACAAGGTCTTAAGGCAACACAGTAAGAGCAATACATAAGAGTGAAGGAAAAGGAATGTGAACTCTGTCCTCTCCTGGTAAGACACCAGACTTTCTTGCATGAATATTTTAACATGGCTCAAATGACTTAAAAAAATCTAAACACATACAAAAAAAAAGTATGAGGCTTGTGTTAGCAAGTAAAGATGATTTAAACACACAAATTTAATATTACCCTTTTACTTAATTGCTAAGAATCATTTAATAATTACTTCCTAAATATTTTTTACTATCTTTTAAAATTTGTTAATATTTGACAACTCTAGAGTATAAGACAAAAGTCTTGAGCAGACTACTGCACCTGTGTAGTTATAAAAACGGAAGAGTCTAGTTACACCTTTGAAACAAGCACCCTTTAAAAATTTTCTCCTGATCTTCAAGTAATTTTGGATCCTACTGTTTATCAGCACTACATCTCACCTTTAAAACTGAGAAGTATCAAAATATTTTCACGCTCTTCAACTAATTGAAATAATTCTAAGTCCCATGAGCTCTATTAATGAGCCTGCCTTTCAGTACCTGTGAAGCTTCACAGTGTGCAATTTTCTGTAATACAGTTGAATCAGGTTTTGTTTTTTTCCCTCTGAGCAGCAAATTAGTTACTTTTCTATGATTTAAGGCACTGAAACTCTCCAAGATCTCCTTTGGAAAAAAAAAATGAAATTATATAAAAGGGATTGTAATTAATTTCAAAATCTGGGAAGTATTTTGACATAAAGCATCACATTACAATCAGATGTTGATTTTCAAATGGATTTGGGGTAAGGGTTTTTTTTTTGTTTGGGTTTTTGTCTATAAGGAAAGAAACAAATCCTTACTATTGTAGACACTACTTTTTAGTAACTATTGACTTTTAAAAAATGATGATCACTGTAAATAAACAAAATATTTTTCCAAATTGCTGAGAGGTCATAACCCCCAAGAAGCCAACTGAGCTCTACGTGTTTGGCAAGAATCAGATTCACAGCAGCAGGCATGGTTACTGTCATGGTTAGGGGGGAGGTGAATTCTTCCAGGGGGATGTGGGCAGTCCAATCAGTGATCAGCTTTTCTGCTGGCACCTGGGTTGGTCACTCGGAGGTTTGGACACGCCTCTGAGGACACAAAGAGTTAAAAGCAGGAGTCTGGGGGGGGTCGGCCTCTTTTGGGTTCCGGTTTCAGCAGTGGAAACATCTCTCCCCTGCTCAGCTCTGGGCTGAGTGGGGGAGGGGGAAGCCACGTGGCCAGGCTCAAGACAACCACGCGGTGAAACTAAAGTAAGCTGGGGCCCGGGGGGAGAAGAAAATGGACAGGACTAGAACTGAGCTGCCCCGTCCAGGATAGAGAGGTAGAAAACTGTGGAAGTGCTTTCTGTGTGTTCTCACTCCCCTTCTTCCCCCCAAACTCTGGGAGAAGGTGCTCAGCCACGTGGGGTTTGCCGAGCCTGGGAGTGCCTCCGCCTGCAGCCCTGCTGAGAAGAAACTGTTAACCCTTGCTTAGCAGAAAGAAACTTTTCTTAGACATTGATTCTCATGACTAGTGGTTTTCAAAGAGAGAGAAGCAGCCTGGGACCGAGATGATAAAGCATGATGGGAAAGAACTCGATAGAAGAATGAGAAGAGTAGCCTTAGAGCTGGACTTTTCTTGCATAATGTCAGCCATAGACTGAACTTGAGTCTCTTTTAAACATAAACTGCATTTTTGGGTAGATACAGCTGCTCCTTGCTTTTGCTACAGTGACTGGCACTTGAAGTGAGTAGCGAGCAGAGAAGAGAGGGGGAGAGTAAAGTGGCACCTTCTGCCCTCAGGGCAGACCTGCTCCTGGAACCCCGGCCCCTGAGTGAAAAGGGGGAGAGCTTAGCATGCAGCATCCTTAAAAAGCTCTGTATGTAGTTTTGGCCTATGAGACAGCGGTGAGAGCGCTGGACATAAGAAAAAAGAGAGTGTCACCTTAGCAGACTTCTCCGGGCGGTGCTATAGGTGACATGAAAACACATAAGGGGTGAACCCCTGTTTTCTGAAGAACAGTTTGTAGTGCGAGAGAGACTCCTCTCTCCCTTGCTGAATTAAAGATTAGTTTTTTGAGTGGTGATTGTTTGATTTAAAACCCAGAGGTTGGTCTGTGAAAAGTGATAGGTGGGGAGGTAAAAACTGAGGGAAGAAATGTTCTAAGAAGTTTTTATTTCTGTCTCTGTGTGTGTTTAAGTGTATTTCTGTCCCTGTTCTTATGTAATTAATAAAGTTTTGGTGGTTTTTTTTTTGTTTTCAAGATTTAAGCCTGCTCTGCTCTGTTCCTGATCACATCCCACAGGAGTTGTTAGAGAAAAAACATATATTCATGGGTGCACTAACATCTGGCCAGTGCTAACCCATGACATTCATGGTTCCCTGACCGGGAAATCGATCGAAAGAATGATAGAATGAAAACTGTGAGATAAGATCAAAGAGGAACAAGAGCAAAGCATGAATTAAGTGATGATGTAAATTTATAGATGTAATGTTAGTTGTTACTTTAAGACAGTGTGTCCTCAGAGGCGAGGGGTAGAGACTGTCGTGGTTAGGGGGGAGGTGAATTCTTCCAGGGGGATGTGGGCAGTCCAATCAGTGATCAGCTTTTCTGCTGGCACCTGGGTTGGTCACTCGGAGGTTTGGACACGCCTCTGAGGACACAAAGAGTTAAAAGCAGGAGTCTGGGGGGGGTCGACCTCTTTTGGGTTCCGGTTTCAGCAGTGGAAACATCTCTCCCCTGCTCAGCTCTGGGCTGAGTGGGGGAGGGGGAAGCCACGTGGCCAGGCTCAAGACAACCACGCGGTGAAACTAAAGTAAGCTGGGGCCCGGGGGGAGAAGAAAATGGACAGGACTAGAACTGAGCTGCCCCGTCCAGGATAGAGAGGTAGAAAACTGTGGAAGTGCCTTCTGTGTGTTCTCACCCCCCTCCTTCCCCCCAAACTCCGGGAGAAGGTGCTCAGCCACGTGGGGTTTGCCGAGCCTGGGAGTGCCTCCGCCTGCAGCCCTGCTGAGAAGAAACTGTTAACCCTTGCTTAGCAGAAAGAAACTTTTCTTAGACATTGATTCTCATGACTAGTGGTTTTCAAAGAGAGAGAAGCAGCCTGGGACCGAGATGATAAAGCATGATGGGAAAGAACTCGATAGAAGAATGAGAAGAGTAGCCTTAGAGCTGGACTTTTCTTGCATAATGTCAGCCATAGACTGAACTTGAGTCTCTTTTAAACATAAACTGCATTTTTGGGTAGATACAGCTGCCCCTTGCTTTTGCTACAGTGACTGGCACTTGAAGTGAGTAGCGAGCAGAGAAGAGAGGGGGAGAGTAAAGTGGCACCCTCTGCCCTCAGGGCAGACCTGCTCCTGGAACCCCGGCCCCTGAGTGAAAAGGGGGAGAGCTTAGCATGCAGCATCCTTAAAAAGCTCTGTATGTAGTTTTGGCCTATGAGACAGCGGTGAGAGCGCTGGACATAAGAAAAAAGAGAGTGTCACCTTAGCAGACTTCTCCGGGCGGTGCTATAGGTGACATGAAAACGCATAAGGGGTGAACCCCTGTTTTCTGAAGAACAGTTTGTAGTGCGAGAGAGACTCCTCTCTCCCTTGCTGAATTAAAGATTAGTTTTTTGAGTGGTGATTGTTTGATTTAAAACCCAGAGGTTGGTCTGTGAAAAGTGATAGGTGGGGAGGTAAAAACTGAGGGAAGAAATGTTCTAAGAAGTTTTTATTTCTGTCTCTGTGTGTGTTTAAGTGTATTTCTGTCCCTGTTCTTATGTAGTTAATAAAGTTTTGGTGGTTTTTTTTTGTTTTCAAGATTTAAGCCTGCTCTGCTCTGTTCCTGATCACATCCCACAGGAGTTGTTAGAGAAAAAACATATATTCATGGGTGCACTAACATCTGGCCAGTGCTAACCCATGACAGTTACATTTGAATATTAATCACACAAGAGATGACAAAAAGTATAGCAGAAAAGTGTCTATGCAAGATAGATGGATCTGACAGAAGTATTAGCATGACAACAACAGTGTCTGTAAAGTCCATGCAGTAGCTGAAAGTACAGAGTTGTAAATATTTCATTACCTTCTTTAAAAAACAACAAAATCAGAAGCTTAGAAGGTTTTCTCACATATTTAAAAAATTCTTACAAGCTGCACTTATCTAAGAGAAATGAAAAATGAGGAATGCTGAATGAGGAATGCCTGTACCTTTTGATTATTTCAATATTCAATAATTCATATGATTCAAGTTTTTCTTAATGGTAAAAGTCAATTATAGCTCTTGTGAGTAGACTCTTGCATACAAGATTTTTTTTCTAATACAATTACTATATAGGAATAACGTTCCTCTACATAAACCTAAATTAGGAATTACATTGCCCTTGGGCAAAAACCTGGGGAGAAAAACTTTACATTTTTGAAGAAACTAAATAAACTTATTAATTTTATTTTCACACATTCACACATGCATGGCTATGTGTGATATATCTATCTCTTTTAGTACATGGATATACATGTGCAAACACCATAATGTTGAACAGACTTAATATTAGTCACTGTAGCTAAACCTCTTTGGTTGGTGCAACATCTCATCTTTCCAAGAGCTAGCAAAGTTTTTATAAAATGCTGAATGCTGCATTAACTTCAGAGTTATTTCAATGACATTTTCAACATTTGAAATGATTTCTTAATAAAGAAATCACGCTGAATCTGTTATGTCTACTGTATTTGATCACAGACAAACAACTTCACACTTGAGAATGATAACCCTCATATCAAAATTTTTTCTCATTTGTAAAAAGACCTAAAATATCTTCTCCAGTTCCCAATTGTATTATGTGACAAACACTATTTTCCCATTATCTTTTATTAATGACAGACCAAATCACCCAGGGCAGTCCAGTACAGACAATAGTGAACTAGGGCTGACAAAGTCCATGTGTATCCAAAGTCCTGTCTGTGCATTGTGCAGTGACTAAAACACTACCCTAGATTCTAAAATCACAAGTGCGTTAGCACAGGGCCATTGGTTAACCCTCCCAAGTGGCCTTAAACAAGATGTTGGGATTTATTAGTGAGGTGGTTGGTGTAAACTGTAGGGGACTTGATTTCATTTTGCAGTGCAGCTGGAGGTTTATATTTGGCAACGGCCCTTGTTTTTAATGACAAGTAAGTTATAAATATTATTTATGAATGCTAATGAATTTTGAATGTGCATTTCATCATGGCATTTTTGAAAATTTGTGATTTTTGTCACAGTCTTTTGAAATGTATTTTGGTTTTTTTCAGATGGAAAAGGACTTCAACTGCAAAACTATTTGAAACAGTTATTGTAACACCATTATAGAAGGGCTAACTTCTGTGTTTCATTTATATAGATATTTTTATTGTGAACTAAAGCATTGTCCAGGCAACATAAAAATTTGGTCCATAGCAAATCCTTAAGGTTTTTTTCTTTAGAAAATTATGTTGCTCTTGCTAGTTTTATTCCTAAGTTTCCTGTTGGGAGGACTGGCTTGGTTTTGCAAAACGGTTGAGATGAAATTAGAAAGAAGTCTGCTCATTTAAAAACCCATGGTATCTAACTGTATTTGTTCTGTATTTCTATAACTAAAGTGACCACAGTGATTTTTTTTAAACTCATCTGAATAGTTTTTGCAAATTCCACCTTAATTATTCCCATCTCTCACATTCCTTTTCATGACAACAGTAAGGAAGAATTAAACAGAAACATGTAGACAGCTTAATTACATGCTTGAAAATCCTCCCTAAACTACCTGAATGCATTCCCAGATGCAAGTCTTTCAGCCTTAGTTTGTCAGTGAATTAATGTTTTCTCCAATACAGTATATTATGGAGGATATCAGAGAAGAATCTATTTAAACAAGAAGTTGTTATCACTAGGAGCAAGTAGGGCTGAAAAAAGTAAATTAAAACTGAACTAGAAGGGAAACTGTGAGTTTCAAAATATTCAAATACATATTTGACCAGTTTTAAACTGTTCTTTATTTGTATTCACAAATTCTAGTCTGAAGTGCAATTAGAAAACTGCAAGCAAAAAGCTGCTGTCATCCTATTTACCACCTTAATAACTACAAAATGGAATAGAAATTTTTTTTTTTCCATTCAGGCTCTTTTCAGCAATTCTTTCACCTAGAAAAATACTTAAATTCATGTTTTACAGTAAAAGTGATAAAAACCAGGAGAGATATCTCAAGAATGTCCAGTCCATACTCATTCTTTTGTGCATGATAAACTGTACTTACATCATCCCCACTGGATATTTATCTCCCCTACTTCTTAACAGTATCATTGAAGAGAATCTCATATCATAGGAAGATGACTATTGCACTTGGAAAACATTCCTTAAAATCCAAATAATTATTTAACATATGCTTTCCTTTAAAATAAGCTTTTCTCCCTTGACTTGTAATCACCACTTAGGAGCAAGAAAAAAAAAAAAACCAAACCAATTTATGTATTTTTTACAATATTAGAAGTCAGTGGAGTAATTGTATGTGTTGAAAGTCATGATGTCCCATGTCCTTTCACAGGGCTCTCCTTACTTTTAAAACCACAGTAATTTGAGAGAATTGCTTTTCCTGACACTGCTTTTATCTTTGCCATTTACACTATTTATTCACTTCATCAAGATAATTTTGATTTCTTATGTTTCTCTGAAGAGCTCACAAACACTCCTATCTTGATACCAGCATTAAATTTTACAGTGTACTCTCCATTCTGTCATCCAGGTTGTTAACATTAATCTTATGAACATGTCATGTGGAACAGTGTCAAATGCCTCACTGATGTCAAAGTACAAAATTTTCAGTGTTTCTTTTATCCACTAGGTCAGTTCCCTTGTCAAAGAGAAATTAGAGTACTTTGACATTATTTCCTCTTGACACATCCACACCATCTTTTTAAAATCTCACTATTTGTTAGATACCAATGAGTTCATTTATAACCTTATGTGTTTCAAAAATGAAAGTGGCCTGGCTGAGATTTGCTCAGAACATCCTCCTCTTACCCTTACTGGTCACACTCCTTCCCTTTCTTCTTGTCCTTCTAAGAGCAAACTGTCTTAAGGACAGCTAAACAGTTATAACTACTTTCCTTGGTAATACCAAATGAATCCATCCGGCCTTCTAAAATCAAAATTCCCTAATTTTCTAAATATTGTCCAACCTGCTGTTTCCTTTTTTTTAATCTACACCTCTGTTTTGATATATCCTACTTTGAAAAACCTACCATTCCTTGCACCAAATGATTATTTTATTGTCAGTTCAAAAAAGATCAAGAAATGTGGAGGAGCAGGGAAAAAAAAAACACACAGAAAAGAGCAACAATTAATGATTGACTAAATAAATAAAAATATATTGTGGGCAATAGTACCAGACTCTTCAAATTTAGTTAATATAGCATATGCACTTGTGTCCACCAGTGAGGATTTTTGAAGTGCTTTCATACTATACCTAATAAAGAATGTGTTTTTATATCCGGAAACAACCTGATACTGCTGTGATTTAGTTCTACACTGGAGCAGGGGGATTATTTACCTTTTCTGAATGACCTTTATCTATCTGCCAATTTACAGTTGTGTGGTTGTAGTAATCCCCACCAGAGCTTCCCTTTGTGAAAACTGCTATCCATACTGGAATACAGACTTTATGGTGCCTTCAGAGACCAGTTGCTTAAAAACTCTCCTGTTCACTTTGTCAGAGTGGTGTATGACTTTGACATGCAATGCATTCTGAGGTAGTCCACAATTACTCATTTTTGGAATCATAGATGGACAATTTATACTTCTCTTCCTTCAACTTCTACATTTGGTGCTGACAACCAAGAGGTGTATGGTGTGGGTTTTGCCCTGATTCTTCTCATTTTTCTTACGCTCCTCTTGGTGCCTGTCTCTCTAACAATGATTAGCTGTGCAACATCAGGAATAGCTTTGCAATTTTCTGAAAAAGCAACTCCAGAAAAAGCTCCAGTGCAGCAGTATGAAACAAAAGATTTCCTTTTGTCAGAAAAATGTCTAGGGTTAAATATCATAGATCTGTTCTGCAATATCTAAGGAGGTTCACGGCATCAGAGTGATGTTTATAATGAACAAAGTACTGCCCTAACTAATGCAAAGAAACAAAATGATAGCATCTTACAACTCTGTTTTTGCAAACACTACAGACTGGATTTTGTCCTGAGGTTTCCAAGCTCAGTTACTGCAACACAAATCACCTGAAGATTTGCAGATTTAAAATAAAGAAAACAAAAGCAGAGATAAAAATCTACTGGACAGTGAAAAGGAGGTTGAACCAAAGTTTTGAGAATAGAAAACCAAGTATTACAGAAATTACAGAAAGGGAAATGTTAAACCATTTGGCTGGGTAGAGTTAATTTTCTTCACAATGGCTAGCATGAAGCTGCATTTTGGATTTGCTCTGAACGCAGTGATAGTAGTATAGAGATATTTTGGTTATTGCTGAGCAGGGCTTACACAGAACCAAGACTTTTTCTGCCTTACATACTGCCACACTGGCAAGGAGGCTGGGGAAGTGTGGGACAGCCAGGACAGGTGACCCCAGCTGACCTACTGAAAGGGAAACTCCAGGCCATATGGCATCAAGCTCAGCTTATAAAGTGAGGGGAAGAAGGAGGAAAGGGGTGAATGTTTGAAACAATGGAGTTGGTGTTCTCAAGTCATGGTTATGTGTGATGGGGCCCTGCTCCGATGGAGATGGCTGAACACCTGCCTGCCCATGGGAAGCAGTGAATTTCTTGTTTTGCTTTATGTGTGACTTTTGCTTTCCCTATTAACCTCTCTTTGTCTCAGTCCCTGAGTTTCCAGGCTTTTACCCTTCCAATTCTCTCTCCTGCTTGGCAAGGGAGTGAGTGAGGGGCTGCCTGGGAATAAACTACAACACACACAAAAATTAAAGACACTAAAAAAAAACCCAAAAAAAAACCCCCAAAAAAACCACAACAAACCAAAACAAAGTGATAAAGAAGCAGTTTGAAAGAAAGAGACACTTGTGTATTCCATCACAATGAGCATAATGAATCACCTGGCTGTGTAATGGAAAAGATTAAGTTTACATTTATAATAGGAGAGAGCACTGCAACAAATTTTGAGAGACTGGACTGAACAAAGGAACTCTGAAAGTGAGAACCATGCAAAAAGCATGAGAGGAAAAAGCAAGCAAAAAAAAAAAAAGAGGAAAACTGCTGGGAACTTTTGCCCATGTCAGACAGTAAACTTGTAGTGATCATGAGAAATACAGAGCGAGGGTCAAAAATGTTGAGAATTAATAGCTGAATTCTGATATTCTCCTGGAAATCAAAGTAGTGGGAAAATGATTTGACTTGACAATGATGTTCAATAGCAGAATAAGTCTATAAATTGAATATTAAAGTATATTTAATATAGTGTAATCAATATATTTAAATTTCTAATATAAATATATTCTACTGGGAAAATATAAATTTGCCTAAAACATGTAAATTGTTAAGCATAAATACATAAAGAAATTATATATATAAGTATGGTGAATTAGGATTTACTCTAATTTAAACAGCTCCTTCTACAAATCCTTTACATTTTCAGAAAAAAGAACCTTAGGAACATTATAATCTTATTCCAGTTTCTATTTCTATAATGTTTGCAGTACATCTACTATCAGTGCTAAATTATTAATTTAAATATCATGAAAAAGTTTCCTGTCTACAGAGCAATTTAACACCTTTTAACTGTTTACCTACAGAAACATGGCAGTGAACAACTCCAGATATTGATGTCTGTGGTGGGTTTTCAGGTTCATAGTTGTTGCAGCAGCCCTCTTGTTTGAGAATTGAATGAGCAGAGACACAGACTTCTTGTTTATCACAGCATGAAAAGGGTCCTGGTTGATTCCTCTGCACAGCTTAGTCATCTTAACTCCACCTGTTCACTGGCTCTGGCTGCAGCAAGTTCCTACTGCAGGTTTCCCTTGCAGCCTCTGACTGCTGGTTATTTCCTGCTATACTGTGACTGCAGATATCAGTTTGCAGACTCTGACTGCAGGCTTTTACCCTGCTAGACTCTAACTGCAGGTTCCAATAACAGACTGTAGCTACAGACTCAGACTGACCTTGCAGCAGTGATTCTCCGGAGGAGGAGGAGCATCACCTTCATCCTCATATTCCCTCTTCCTCCATGACTCTTCCTCAAGGTTCCTCCTCCTTCATGACTCTCCTTCACTAGCTAACCCACCCTCTTTTATCACACTTATCTTTATTGGATAGAGCTGTGACTCATCAGGGCGAGGCTGTCTTGGGTAATGAACACAGCTCTTGCTTATCAGGGGTGAGATCACCTGTATTCCCTGCTCCTACACATAATTTATAGAGATACAAATGATTATATAGATGATACACTCTCCATATAGACCAGCACACCCAGGCCCTTATGTTCTCTTAACTAGTCAAGAGTAGTAACCACAGATGTCTCCAGATGCTGCAACAGCAGATTTGTTCATTACAGCTGCAGACAGGAAATTTTGTCTGGGGTTGAGAGGAGAAAGATACTTTGACATTTGTTCTTCTGCACGTACTGAGATGCTGAAACACTCGAATTTGTGGGATGACAGGGAAGGCCCATGCAAACAGCCAATAGGTACTCCTGTCAATGGATCTGAGGTCCTCAAGCTGGGACCAGGATCCCTGAACTTTCCTGGAAACCCATGCTTGCTCTTCCCACGCATAGACTTTACTGAAAGTGCAGCTGAACTGGGGTGCCTCTGGAAGAATGAAGGGATGGGAAAGAGAGGAAAGAAAAGGAAGTTAAAAGGTGTTTGATTAGAGAGCAGATAACTCTTAAGATGTCTGATTTGGATAGGAAAATATACTAGAAGGCATGTAAAGAGCTATAGTGAACAGGAAAAACACATTCATTAATGTGTATAAAAATACCTACCACAGAAAAAAATCCTATGAAATTTAATTTACACACACTAAACCAAAAACTGATTCTCAATTAGCATGTGAAACTGAGATTTTTTTCTTAGTCTTCAAGAGTTCATTCAGTATTATGCACATTGAATGAATATGAATGAGTGACTGAAGGGCAAACCTCACCTTTGCTGAACCTGTCTCATCTACAAGTCATAAAGATAATTTAGAAGTTTGCCTCTACCTTGGAAATCACATAATTGCAAAACTTTTCAAAAGAATTTCCTTGTAAATAGTCCAATGTTTTAAGCCTCCCTGTAACATCTCTAGTTTCAGCGAGAAATTATTTAGATTTCTGAAAGAGAAAAAAGGCTTTTCAAATATTAGTCTTCAGGCATCCATTTTCAGATTTTTAAATTTAAGTTGGGAAGTGTAAAAGGAAATCTTAATATGGCCCAGATAGTATATGTTCACCTCATTTAAATCAATAACATCTTCATAAAAATAAATAAACAAAAACAACAAAAAAATCACCCCACTCCCCCACCCCACTCCACACCCCCCCCCCCCGTTGGAATTTTCCTAGCATTTGCTACTCTGAGCAAATTGCCATTTTAGAGGGTTAAGAAACATTCAAGCAGTCACATGGGATGTTATAAGATAATTTAGTTTCATTTGAGAAGGTCACTACATAGTTATCACCTGAAAATGTAGATCAAGTGAAGCTGTGCAATGTAAAGTAAAATTCCTCAGCTTAAGCCAGGGTTCAGTGGTCCCTGGCCTCTGAGGGCAATATCATTGAAACACTTCCAAGAATGTACGTTCTTATTCTGGAATGAAAAAGTATTTTTGGAGAATTTCAATCAGGAAGTAAATTTCAGCTCTTTAGTCAGATATTTTACTACCATAATTTGTTTTCTACTTCCTTTTCCATCTTATTTCAACTTCATATGCATGTTTTTTACAACAACATGCGGTTGTTTATTTTTTATTTTTACTCTATGTCTCTACTTGAGTGCACAAACTGGTCATAATACTGACCATAAAGCTTGTTGCTTTCTGTCTGTCCTCTCTCTCCATCCCAAAATCATTTCTAAAAGTGCTCTTTGTCTTTGGTTGAAGTCCCTGGGATTGCACCTACTCCTGACCCTACGGATTCATCTTTGATGGTGATGTATTTCAAACACTCTCAGAACACAGGTATTATAAATTTCCTTTCTTCAGCTGTGTTTTCAATTCTTTTAAAGAACAAAACCTAGCATGCTTCTAAGGACACGTCACTTCTTTCAAAGTCATACAAAGTGTCTTGTAGCTCTGCTCTGTCCATGTTGTCTTCTTTTTGATTCACTATCTTATTCTTACCTTCCCACTTCTCCAGTTGGAAAGACAATAGCTCCCTCTTTGATGAAGTCATGATATGGTCATCCCTTTCTTCATTATTTGTGTCTCTTGAAAATCTTAGAGCCTAAATATTTCTGTTTAGGGAAATCTCCCATTTTCTGCTGGACCTGTGCTCACAGTCCTCCCCTGCCTTTGAATGCTGACAGCTTTTGGCATCTCTGGGGCCTCCTTCCCACACCTGCCTCTGATGGAGACTCCACCTCAGCCACCTCTTCTGCTCCCCTGGCAAGAGGTTGTTTGCCACATCTGGATGAACTGTTAGGGGGTAATTCAGATAGGAACAGGAAGAGATTCTGGAATATGCTGGGATTAAGGCTTGTATTAATGAGTTGAAAATTAAGTTAAAACATCAGCACTTCTTGGAGTACCATGAAACTTAATACATCAACTTCTACTTTTTTTCCTTGATCAGAATGATTTTTCTTGTATCATAACCAATTTGTAATCAATTTTTAATTGTTATCATTTTTTAAATCCATATTTTAACCTGGTTTAAATCCTACAACATAATTAACTTTTCTGTGGAAGACAAGGAATCTATGCAAACCTGCTGGGAGAAAATTTACAGTCCATAGTCAATAGATGTGCTTTAATATACAACTCTTTTTACTTTGTTTAATGCTACATTTATTTACATTGTTCTTTGATTTAACTGCACATTGACTGTTTCCTTTTATTTGCAAGGTGAGGATTCTGCTTTGTATTTTTACCTTTCTATCTGCAATCACTCCAGTGAAAGGACTGGACAGAACAGAAAGTTATCAATATTTAAAGAGTGGTTTTACCTGCCCAAACCAAAGTTTTCATATTAAATGAATGGCCTCTAGACCTACAGTAGAGAAAGGTGTATATCTTTTATATAGATCTGAATTTGGAAAGACTATGGAAAAAGTTTTAGTAGGTAGCAAAATACAGAATTTACAAGTTATAAAGTACGGAGAAATATCTCTCAAATGGGGTTCATGACATAAAGGTAAATATTTAAGGAGAGAAATGTGTTTAAGTAATGCAGAAGGGACTGAAAGAAGACCTAATTTCAGTGTATCACTTCAAAGGAAGAAAGAAAATTTAGGAAAGCCTAAATTAAGTATTGTCTGGCCTCTGTTCTGTAAGGAACAACATGAAAAAATTGCTGAAATCTGAAGCTAGAGAAATTCAGGGACTTCTTTTTAAAGAAAAGTAGGAATGTTCAAGAAATTTTGTTTCTCTGTCTCTTCAGCTTGGCTCTCCTTCTGAAAGATCATTTTGGTCAAGTACAAACAAATTCTTGGCTATTAAAATATCCTGTGAAATGTAAAACATCTAAGAACACACAAATCCAGACTGGCTGACCTAATGACTAGTTTGAGTCTTAATCTCTCTGCACCTATGATGCTAATATTGGAATTAAAATGCAGCAGAAAAGAGGGAAAACATAAAGCAGCCTGCCTTCCTTCTTAGCTGGCCTTGAAGCTTAATCGTGGGGAAAATCCAGCTGGCTCCCTGTAGGCCCTGGACTCCTGCAAGAATGCAGTCAGGGCATGGCCGTAAGCACACCATGAATGGGAAAGGATTTGGCACAGAGAAGGTTATGGAAAGTCTTGCCCTCTTCTACTCTCTCAGTTGCACAGCACCTGATCTTCCCACCTCCAGGTATTGGATGCACAGTTTGGCCATTGACATTCTGCTTTCTAGGACAATTGTTTTATTTTCCTGATGAATTTTAGAGCTGCTTACCCTTCAATCAAAGGTTTCCTGCACAAGGACCTTGTACTGCTCTGTCCTCCCTTTGCCAAGTCAGCCCTGCTTGACAAGTCAAATGAGAAAAAACAAGCTTTCCTTCCTGTCCTTCCCAGCACATCATTTGTGCTCCCTTTTCATTCCTTCTTGTCCTCTGAGTGGAATTAAATCTCTTTTGGCACAGAGTTTTGTGATATTTGACACAGAACACGTGAAGACTACAACCACCTAGATACATGGGGTTGCAGTAGGAGTAGTTTAAGTCACCCAGGAATTATGTGGGACCCAGCACTACATATTATCTTACATAATAAAACTTAAAATATGAACTTAAACTTACCTATTAGCAAAAAAGATACTCTCAGGAGCTACTCCATTCACAGCAGAAATGGAAAGGTGAATTAACCTAACTGTACTCTACAAAATCTAATGTAAGTTCTCCAAGACAAACTAGGAAAAGCCTCTTATTCTTAGAAAACTTGAAGAAAAAAGAGAAATACTGCATCCTGAGTCCAATTTTCAAATAGTTGACAGTAGGTTCTCTGATAGCACCAACTCAAAGTTTGAGTCATGACTCCTTCTTTCTATCCTCTTTCAACATCTCTAATCACTCTTGCTATTACTGAAAACCTTTTGAACTGATTCTTTGTTTTGCTATATTCTGTTTCATATAGAAAGACTTTTTGTAGTAACATTGCCAGAAATTTCAGCTTTTTATTATGCGTAAATATTATGGTCCCCTTCTTATAATTTTATACATGAGATTTGTTTTTAACATGACTAGGTGAATCACAGTAATTCTGAGTTTAAAATATATTTCTATTGTTCATACATTTGTTTTACCAAATATTTACTGTAGCATAGTTTTTAGAATTCTTTTTCCCCCATCTGTACTCTTTTTCAAGTCTCTCTGCATAAGAGAATTTTTAAAGAAATTCTTTGAACCTTTAAAATCTCTTTTCATATTGATCATTTAATCCCCATAGCAAATTGTTTGCTGACAGTACCAGGGGTTAGACAATCTGCAACTCCTTGTAGTCTATAATTTTTATAATGCTGTATTTCTCAATAATTACACTTAATATCAGATATTATTTTATCTTGGGCCATGCTTAGTATGCTACATGTTTACTGAAGAATTCATCTTTCAATGAAAACCAGATAGTTTTGTACATATGGTATAGCAGAATGGAAATAAACGAATACGAGAAAGATACCACACAATGAGATTGAGATGACCTTTATCCTCTTGTGTACTCCAAAAAATTCCATCTCTCAGTACAGATGAGACGCATCTCATAGTGCAGGACGGCAGAAGGATGCAAAGCCTCCATTGAAATGTCTGTAAAACTTCTTGGAAGGCACTCCCAGATGCAGTGCAGAATGTGGCACAGACATTTCCTGGGGACACAAGAGCCTGTTCTGATGTGATTAGTCATGCAACCTTGCCAGTATGCCCTCCTTCATACACAGCAAGATGTAAGTGTATTTTTAATCTTCTGTTCTGAATATTGCCATGTAGCATTTACAGTCTTTATAAAGGGGAAATGATTCTACAGAATAAAGTATCTCTGCCATACAGAAAATCTGCTGTAAAGAATAAATCATTAAATGGACTTAATTGCTCTATGTACAAACATAACCTGCTTAAAAATGTTTGGTTTGCAGATGGTTTATGGATATTTATACTCGAGTCTTGTAATTTTCTGTGGCTGTTAAAGTGTAGTTATCTTGGTCATTAGTCGTTCTCTTTACTCAAGACATCTGGTATAATTGTCAACTGATATGTCAGCTATTTGAATAATTGAAATAACTTGAAAGAAAATGGAACACTCTTAGCTGTCTTATTCATTATCAGTGATCATATGGCACTTCACCTGAGTCTGGCTGTGAGATGAAGTACCAGTAATAAACCATTGCCTGATACAGTTCTCCTAAAAGACAGATGATCAGTGCTTACTCTTGTTCCCTCATATTAGTCTTTACAGATGTAGGAGACATCTCAGTTTTATTTTAAGATTTTAACATTATATGAACTAAATTTTATTTTGAATTGATTTCATTTCCATAAAATTTCTGGTTATATGTTCTAATTTTGGACTGACTAACAAGAGCCTCCACGTGCAGACAGTGTGAAGCAATGACTTCTCAACTCTTCAGAAAACTGGACTCATAATTTCCAAAATCTCAAAGAGTGACCCAGCATGTTCTTGCCTTTAAATAAGTAGATATTACCATTGTGCAAAATTTTTAAATCACTTTATTTTTTTCTTGTAGTCTCAACTTGTCATATCTGCTGCAAAATTTCTGTTACATTTCCTTTGGGACTCCAGCTCTGTCAGTACAATACCCACAGAAGTGGTAAAAGCTGCTCATACAACTAGGGAATATTCAGATCTGCAGATTTTTCTTGACAGAACTTCTATTTTATCCCTGTGTGAACTTCTGTTTCAAACATATGTCAGCCTTTTTAAGATGATAAGTCCAAAACAATGTGCTGTATCTGTGTGGAACCTCTCAGAAAAGGACTTTTCTCCAAGACATCTTGCCCAGGAGTGCTTTCTTCCCATATCACCTTTTATGGCCTATCATAAGCTCACACTTCCTTATTTGAAACTTATTTCTTGATAAAATTAGTCCTATAAAATGGAAATCAGAATGCTTTCAGCTAGTGTCTCCTTTTAGAACAAGGCAGGAAAAATATCTAAATCTTTCATTTTATATAGATTTGAAATGAGAAAAGGAATTAGAAGTATTTTGGTAGAGAATATGCAGTCTAGTTTGGCATTCTGTCACTGAAATAATGGTAACTTTAACATGTTTTTCTGATTTATATTCAAATTACTCAAATTCATGCTCTTAAGCCTTAGAGTAATGTCATTTAAATTTATCATGAGATATACCACAGACATTATACTGCCATAAGTTAATGTTGTGTTTTATGCCATAGTCTGAATACTAATAGGTAATATGACCTCCATTAAAATCTGTTCTTGATTCTTGATCTGTTTTTGATTGTAAGAAAAGCGTTTTCCCATCCTCACTTGAATTTTTTATGTCATATTTCTTTTTTCATTTATCCCTTTCCCCTTAAAGACAAGATCTTGGCAACAGAGACATTAAAGATGCAACCAATCTAGAAAAGCTTTAGCATATTTCAAGGTTTTTTATCTAAGTTAAGCATTTACCCCTGTCCCATGTTCTTTAAAATCTTATTGCAATCACTTTCTGAGTTTTTTGAAATAATTTTAACCTCATATGTGAGAAATTTTACAATGATTTCATTTCTTCTGTATATATATCTTGCATTGGGTGCACAGATTATTCACTTCCATGGAATATTTCTTTCTATTACAAAACTACACTAGTACACAGCACAACTGATTGGTTATATTTGGGTTGTTCAGCCTGAGAAAAAAAAAGGCTCCAGAGAGCCCTTAAAGCACCTTAGAGTACATAAAGGGGGAAGACAAGATAGCCAGAGAGGGACTTTTTACAAGGACATGTAAAAAGGACAAAACAAGATGGAAATGCTGTAAACACAGACTTGGATTAGATTAGGTATTTTAGGATTAGATATTGGGAAGAAATTATTTCCTTTGAGATGGAAGTGATGAGTGATGGAGTGATGAGGAAATGTTCCAGATGAGGTTAGATGTGGTCTTGGGAAATCTGATGTAGTGGATGGCATCCCTGCAAGTTAGCAAGGAGATTTGGAACGATATCTTTAAAGTCCACTTCCACCCAAACCATTCCATGATTCTGTGAATCTGCACAATAGAAAATCGATAGCAAAGCTGTTTTCTCTTCCTGGGGATATGTAAAAAAATCAGAACAACTTAGATTTGAAAATGTAATCTTCCCCAAATAACACTGATTAAATTATTAAGTCTTCTTGCCTAAAATTGGTCTGTAAAGTTTATGTGCCCCTGGTTGTTGGCAGATCAAAATCTTGCACTTAAATTTTGCTTGAATGGGGGCCACAGTCCTAATTTTGGGGTCAGAATACACTCAGACATTTTGAAATTTTGAGGTATCAATCTGGACCAACAAATTTTTAGCCCACGGCTTTTCCACCACTGTATTTGGCAGAGACACATGCCCTTGCTCCATCTTTCCTTCCCTCTGGCAGGGTGCCCAGCAGCTCCAAGTCATACCTACTGAGGTCCTAGCAGAGATTATGGTACTCACCTGAGGCATGCTGCCCTCTCATCAGAGCTGACATTCAGCTCCCCACTATAAACTCCAGCAGCAAGTGCAGGTCAGTCTTCAAAGACCATGCAGATATAAATGCAAGCTGCAAGGGGATCTGAGCCTCTGCAAAGGGCTTTACTCAGCCTGGAAGGGAAAGAGAAATTTGAAAGAGAAAAATTCTGAGGATAACAGTGCTCAGCTGAGACTGAGTCCTTATTGTCTGCCTTTGCTTATTGCATGGATGCATGTACATATTTTTCAGGGGAACGTGAACACTGCGTTTTGAAAGCAGCTCGTCCTGTCCCTCTGGAATATGAAACACTTAAATATTGTGCTTGTTTTATTATCAAGCTCTCATGCCTGATGTTTAGAAGTACCTGCCACAACATATATTGTTGCACTTCAGTAGTCAAAATGGATCCCTGAGGGCGCTACCCAATGGTACTTAAATGTTATAAATAATGGTGTTTAGTAGATTTCATCAAGAACCTTTTTAAAAGCAACACTAGGACATCTGTTAATAAATTTTATGGGAATATCTAATACTTTCAAGACTATTTTTGCTATCTTACACTTTTATTATGCCATGCAACTCCACTGCTTTTATTTTCAATTGTTACAACTATTAAATCAAAAAAACCAGAAGTGAAACGTGGCTCACAGTACTCACACAGAAGAGGCCTTAACCTTCACTCAAGACATTGACTGCCATATTCTGTTGTCAGTTTCTACTGAATAACTAAAACAATTAATAGTGAATACATAGGGTTTCCTTGCCAGAATGCCAGAAAATGCACTTTGCAGTGCAGCACATTTGTTGGAATACAAAAGCTGAGTGGATGTAATGGTTATCTGTTAAAATGGTTTGCTCACTCCTTCACTTTCAAACACAGATAGTTTGTGATTCTCACATGTGCTGGTGCTTGAACGAGAAACTAATATATTTATTAATTATAAAAATTTGCAACAGTAAAAAACCCAATGTAACTGATTAAAAAAAAAAAAAAGGGCATTTTTGTTCTGTCTTTCCCTTTGTTAATTTGAAGATCTGTAAATTAAACCTCTGCCTGTAAAAAACTTGAGTATTACTGATGGTAAAGTCAGGACCTCTGCAGGTATGAATAGGTGAGTGACAATATTGTGTGACATTTATAACTGAGTATTGATAATAAAAAAATAAATGGCTCCACAGAACCCACTATCACAGCTGTTTAGCATACTGACTGCATAGTGCAGGCCACTAGTACCAAGCTAGCTATGCAGGTAGCCTGCAAAACTGGAAGCAATGTAGAAGTATTAGCTCCATGCTTTACCCAGCTATGA